>NW_027361932.1:14350000-15556250 GCF_039654945.1 Dendrobates tinctorius | reverse complement strand
ACCTCAACCATGCAAGCTACAGAACAGATGCACACATTGCAAGCTTAATTCCGTTAACGAACGAGACTCCGTCATGCCCCGCGGTCCGAGTCCGGCTTACTAGAGGGACACGTGAGGCTCTGGCACATGAGATTGGACAATAACTGGTGTGTCATGCCCTTACATGTCCGTGGCTGCATGTGCGCTACACTGAAAAGGCCAGCGTTTGTCGCTTACAGGTGCAGATAACCCGCTGAACAACGTTAGTGATGGGGATCTGTGATTACAATTATTACCCGCGAACGATGATTTCCCAGTAAGTGCAGGTCAACCGCAGTTCCGGAATTAGGCCTAACCGTCATTCCTGAAAAAATGAAAAACTTACGTGTGCAAACCACAGGTGCTGTAGCTTGCTTAACAGCTCACCAGCCGTTCTCAGGCCCAGTATGGATTACACGTGATGGCACAAAGGTGAGAAAGGGTACCGTATCACTGGATAACATGTATGGATAGCGTACACATTCAAAATATATGTCTATACATCAGGAGGCAGGCTCAGACGGTGTTAGGCCCAGTATGGATTGCACGTGATTGCACAAAGGTGAGAAAGGGTTCCGTATCCCCAGATAACATGTATGGATAGCGTACACATTCAAAATATATGTCTATACATCAGGAGGCAGGCTCAGACGGTGTCAGGCCCAGCATGGATTGCACGTGATTGCACAAAGGTGAGAAAGGGTTCCGTATCCCCAGATAACATGCATGGATAGCGTACACATTCAAAATATATGTCTATACATCAGGAGGCAGGCTCAGACGGTGTCAGGCCCAGTATGGATTGCACGTGATTGTACAAAGGTGAGAAAGGGTACCGTATCCCCGGATAACATGTATGGATAGCATAGTGTACACATTCAAAATATATGTCTATACATCAGGAGGCAGGCTCAGACGGTGTTAGGCCCAGTATGGATTTGACGGCCCAGACTACACAGCGGAGGAGCAGGGAGAGGTAAAGATTGCAAATGCTGGGGCCCTGCCCAAGCAAGGGGGGCCCACTCGTGGGCGTCGGTACTGGCACTGGGCCCCTCATAGTACGGCGGTGTGTCTGACGGCGGGTGTGCACCACCACCGTCAGAGACACTTGATTGCACTATGAGGGACCCTGTGCCAGTGCCCGCGCCCAAGAGTCGGCCTACCCACCTGTCCAGGGCAACGGCACTCGCACGGTGTCGTGCACTAGGTGGTGACCCCGGCCATGGGGGGGGGAGGCAGCACAGTTAGGGAGTTTTAGAAAGTGGCATATGTTGATGTTGGACATTCAGCTGATGCAAAAGGTGAAATAGGTCAAGTCCCAGGAAGAGGTGGACCAAAGCAAGCCATTTTTCTGTCACCCTATGTGTCATCAGGGGAAGGTGGGACAAAATTCTTGGAAACCCATGCGTGGTTCATTTTAATGAAGGTTAGATCATCCACATTTTGGGTTGACAGACGGGTCCTTTTTTCTGTCAGGATTGATCCAGCTGCACTGAAGACTCTTTCCGATAGCACACTTGCAGCTGGGCAAGCGAGCTCCTGTAAGGCATATTGTGCCAATTCAGGCCAGGTGTCCAGTTTAGCGGCCCAATAGTCATCGATATGGGAGGAAAAGTAGTTTGTAACCATAGTTGACAACTGCTGTCTCCTGTCACTTTCCATCGATGCAGTATTACCAGTTGTGTGAGTGGTACTTGAAAAATCAGTCCACAACATTGTCATGAAACCCCTGTCTCCAACGCCACTTCTGCTGTGTGCACCACGAACACCTCTGCCAAGCTGACCCCGGCCCGTACGGCTCGTGTGAGAACCATCACCGCTGCTGTGTGCTGGGAATGCCTCAAGCAACCGATTTACCAGAGTTGCTTGTTTATTAGCCAATATTAGGTCAAGGTTCTCCTGTGGCATGATGTTTTGTAATTTGCCTTTATAGCGTGGATCCAGGATGCTGGCCAACCAGTAGTCGTCATCGTTCATCATTTTGGCAATGCGGGGGTCCCTTTTTAGGATCTGCAAGGCATAATCTGACATGTGGGCCAATGTTCCCGGTGTCAATGATGCACTGCGAGTGCTGGTTGGAGGAGCACTTTCTGGCAAATCCACATCCCTCCAGTCACGCACAAACCCTGTACCAGACCTTGCCACGCCAACATTTTCACTTGCCCCACGAGATGCATCCTCCTCCCCTAAGTAATCATCCCCATCATCCTCCACCTCCTCCTCCTCTTCTTCCTCCACCTCGTCCAGGAGAGGTCCCTGAGCAGACAATGGCTGAATTTCATCAAGGATTCCCTCCTCCTCTTCCTCCTCATCAACATTGGCTGCAGAAGCCTGCTCCTTAAGGTGCGTCAAAGTTTGCATGAGCAGACGCATAAGTGGGATGCTCATGCTTAGGATGGCGTCGTCTGCACTTACCAGCCGTGTGCATTCCTCAAAACACTGAAGGACTTTACAGAGGTCTTTCAGCTTCGACCACTGCACACCGGTCAACTCCATGTCTGCTCTCAAAGTGCCTGGCCGTGTATCCTCCCACAAATGCATTATGGCCTGCCTCTGCTCGCACAGCCGCTCCACCATGTGCAGGGTGGAGTTCCACCATGTTGCAATGTCGATAATGAGGCGGTGGTTGGGAAGGTGGAGCAATCGCTGCAGCTTCTGCATACGAACGGAGTGTACAGGCGACCGGCGGATGTGCGCGCACAGTCTTCGCACCTTCTGGAGCAGGGCTGTTAACTCCGGATAATTTTTGAGGAAGCACTGCACCACCAGGTTCAAGGTGTGAGCCAAGCAAGGTATGTGGCTGAGTTTTGAAAGGGCTATGGCTGCCACAAAATTACGCCCGTTATCACTAACTACCTTGCCTGCCTCAAGATGTACACTGCCCAGCCATGACTCAGTTTGTCGCTGAATGTACTTGGCCAGCACCTCGGCGGTGTGTCTGTCACCCAAACACATCATCTGCAACACAGCCTGCTGACGCTTTCCACTAGCTGCTCGATAGGGGGACACCTCGTGTGCAACAGTGGCAGCTGCAGATGGAGTACTCGTACGACTGCGCTCTGTGGACGAGCTTTCGCTTCTGGAGGAGGAGGAGGAGGGTCGAACGCCTACAGCCAACTGTTTCCTATACCGTGGGCTAGGCAGCACTGTCCCACCACCGCTGTCCCCTGTGGACCCTGCATCCACCACATTAACCCAGTGCGCAGTGATGGACACGTAACGGCCCTGGCCATGCCGACTGGACCATGCATCAGTTGTGAGGTGCACCTTTCCGCTCACTGACTGCTTGAGTGCATGGACAATGCGGTCTTTCACATGATGGTGGAGGGCTGGGATGGCTTTGTGAGAGAAGAAGTGGCGACTGGGTAGGTCATAGCGTGTTACTGCATAGGCCATGAGTTCGCGGAAAGCTGCGCTTTCCACCAACCGAAAGGGCATCATCTCAAACGAGATTAGTTTGGCAATGTGGGCGTTCAAACCCAGTGTACGCGGATGAGAGACTGAGTACTTTCTTGACCTACTCATAGTGTCTGGGAGGGTGAGCTGGACTTGAGAGCTGCATATGGTGGAAGTAGCGGTGGACAGGGCGGACTGAGAGAGGGTTGATGATGGTGATGGAGTTGGTGTTCTTTCTGATGGCCTAGAATCAGTCTTTCGTTGATATAACAGTGGGATTCCCTGACTGCTGTGGCCTTGCAATGACACCTCAACATTTGCTGCTGTGCTAACCGGTGGGCTTACAGTGGGGGAAACAATGTAGCATTGCTGACTACCTTCGTTGTGATCAGTTGCACATGTGGCACTTGAGGTTTGGTGTTGTGTCCACGCTTGCAAGTGCATGCTGGTTAAATGTCTAAGCATGCAACTGGTATTCAAATTTTTCAGATTTTTCCCTCGGCTAAAGGTCTTTGCGCACTTCTTACAGATAACCTTGGCCTGATCATGAGGATTTTGTTCAAAAAAGTGCCACACTGCACTTTTCCTACTTTGGCAGACATTTTGCGGCCTAGCACGCTGTGATCTTTTGACCCTCTGGACAAGCTGTCCAGCAACTCTTTTGATTTTTGGAACCTGTCTTTGGAGTGCTCCGGGCCCACCGGATAACAGCTGTTGCGATGTCGATGTCTGCTGTGGATGCTCCTCATCTGAGCTACTGGAAGCAGCACCCTCTTCCCCCAATGGATGCCAATCTGGGTCAACAACTCGATCATCCATCACCTCCTCTTCAATGTCATGTGCACCTTCCTCTGTGTCACCGTGTATGGTGGTATAGTGTGTGGGAAGGGGCACCTGAGTCTCATCAGGGTCAGAATCTGGCTCTGTACACTGCGAGGACAATGTAGTGCTCTGAGTGAATGTAACAGCAGAATCATCCATCAGCGGCTGTGCATCAGTGCACTCCATGTCAGATTCATCTTGGCCTGGGTAATTCACCATTTCACTTGATAATCCAGGCATGGTATGTGAAAACAGCTCCATGGAGTAATCAGTAGTATGGCCTGCGTCATCCTTCAATCTTGGTTGGGGTGAAGGACACAAGGAAAGGTGTGGTTTATGAACATGAGCCTCCATTGACGACTCAGTGCTTTTACTTTTTACAACTGAAGAAGAGGAGGCGATAGAGCTGGAGGCTGAGTCAGCAATGTAAGACAAAACTTTTTCCTGATGCTCTGGCTTTAAAACCGGTTTGCCAACTCCTAGAAAACTAAGCCTTCGAAGCCTTATGGAGCCAGACGATGACGCAGGCTAAACACCTCCTGCATTCGGTCCTATTTTGCTCTTGCCACTACCATCAGATCCACCACCAACACCATCATTACCAGCTGCCAACCCCCGCCCAATTCCACGGCCTCTTCCACCAGCCTTCCTCATTTTTGGTAAAAATGTAGACAAAATCCAACAAACTATATAGTAATGTAAAACAAGGTACAAGGTGTCTATAGGACAGGGGAGATTTTGAATTTCTGCTCACACTAGTGGACACTGGACACTTTTGGATTGTGTGAGGCCCAATGAATATCTGAGCGCTATGTGACAGGCTCGATGGCACAGCTGTGACCAAAGTGACTAGAGGATAAGTGAGATTTTGAATTTCAGCAGACACTTGTGGACACTGGACACTTTTGAATTGTGTGAGGCCCAATGAATATCTGAGCGCTATGTGACAGGCTCGATGGCACAGCTGTGACCAAAGTGACTAGAGGATAAGTGAGATTTTGAATTTCAGCAGACACTTGTGGACACTGGACACTTTTGGATTGTGTGAGGCCCAATGAATATCTGAGCGCTATGTGACAGGCTCGATGGCACAGCTGTGACCAAAGTGACTAGAGGATAAGTGAGATTTTGAATTTCAGCAGACACTTGTGGACACTGGACACTTTTGGATTGTGTGAGGCCCAATGAATATCTGAGCGCTATGTGACAGGCTCGATGGCACAGCTGTGACCAAAGTGACTAGAGGATAAGTGAGATTTTGAATTTCAGCAGACACTTGTGGACACTGGACACTTTTGGATTGTGTGAGGCCCAATGAATATCTGAGCGCTATGTGACAGACTCGATGGCACAGCTGTGACCAAAGTGACTAGAGGATAAGTGAGATTTTGAATTTCAGCAGACACTTGTGGACACTGGACACTTTTGGATTGTGTGAGGCCCAATGAATATCTGAGCGCTATGTGACAGGCTCGATGGCACAGCTGTGACCAAAGTGACTAGAGGATAAGTGAGATTTTGAATTTCAGCAGACACTTGTGGACACTGGACACTTTTGGATTGTGTGAGGCCCAATGAATATCTGAGCGCTATGTGACAGGCTCGATGGCACAGCTGTGACCAAAGTGACTAGAGGATAAGTGAGATTTTGAATTTCAGCAGACACTTGTGGACACTGGACACTTTTGGATTGTGTGAGGCCCAATGAATATCTGAGCGCTATGTGACAGGCTCGATGGCACAGCTGTGACCAAAGTGTCTAGAGGATAAGTGAGATTTTGAATTTCAGCAGACACTTGTGGACACTGGACACTTTTGGATTGTGTGAGGCCCAATGAATATCTGAGCGCTATGTGACAGGCTCGATGGCACAGCTGTGACCAAAGTGACTAGAGGATAAGTGAGATTTTGAATTTCAGCAGACACTTGTGGACACTGGACACTTTTGGATTGTGTGAGGCCCAATGAATATCTGAGCGCTATGTGACAGGCTCGATGGCACAGCTGTGACCAAAGTGACTAGAGGATAAGTGAGATTTTGAATTTCAGCAGACACTTGTGGACACTGGACACTTTTGGATTGTGTGAGGCCCAATGAATATCTGAGCGCTATGTGACAGGCTCGATGGCACAGCTGTGACCAAAGTGACTAGAGGATAAGTGAGATTTTGAATTTCAGCAGACACTTGTGGACACTGGACACTTTTGGATTGTGTGAGGCCCAATGAATATCTGAGCGCTATGTGACAGGCTCGATGGCACAGCTGTGACCAAAGTGACTAGAGGATAAGTGAGATTTTGAATTTCAGCAGACACTTGTGGACACTGGACACTTTTGGATTGTGTGAGGCCCAATGAATATCTGAGCGCTATGTGACAGGCTCGATGGCACAGCTGTGACCAAAGTGACTAGAGGATAAGTGAGATTTTGAATTTCAGCAGACACTTGTGGACACTGGACACTTTTGGATTGTGTGAGGCCCAATGAATATCTGAGCGCTATGTGACAGGCTCGATGGCACAGCTGTGACCAAAGTGACTAGAGGATAAGTGAGATTTTGAATTTCAGCAGACACTTGTGGACACTGGACACTTTTGGATTGTGTGAGGCCCAATGAATATCTGAGCGCTATGTGACAGGCTCGATGGCACAGCTGTGACCAAAGTGACTAGAGGATAAGTGAGATTTTGAATTTCAGCAGACACTTGTGGACACTGGACACTTTTGGATTGTGTGAGGCCCAATGAATATCTGAGCGCTATGTGACAGGCTCGATGGCACAGCTGTGACCAAAGTGACTAGAGGATAAGTGAGATTTTGAATTTCAGCAGACACTTGTGGACACTGGACACTTTTGGATTGTGTGAGGCCCAATGAATATCTGAGCGCTATGTGACAGGCTCGATGGCACAGCTGTGACCAAAGTGACTAGAGGATAAGTGAGATTTTGAATTTCAGCAGACACTTGTGGACACTGGACACTTTTGGATTGTGTGAGGCCCAATGAATATCTGAGCGCTATGTGACAGGCTCGATGGCACAGCTGTGACCAAAGTGACTAGAGGATAAGTGAGATTTTGAATTTCAGCAGACACTTGTGGACACTGGACACTTTTGGATTGTGTGAGGCCCACTGATATTTGAGCGCTATGTCAAAGGCTCGATGGCACAGCTGTGACAAAAGTGACTAGAGGATAAGGGAGATTGGATTGCTTTTAAAAAAGCAGTTTGCAGAGCAGTGGGTAAACAGCAATGCCAGCCTGTCAGGAAGCCTTAAAAGGCAGCCCAACAACCAACACCACTGATACACCACAATATAGCCTCCCCTTGCACTGCACACACAGTGACTGGTGTGTTGTGCAGGCCAAATCACTAGCAGCAGAAGCAGTTTTTTTGTCTTCTTCCCTGCCTAACGCTCTCCCTACAGAATCAGCAGCAACCTCTCCCTATACTGAGATCGGCAGAAGTAAGATGGCGGTCGGCGTGCACGCCCTTTTATACCCCCTGTGACGCCCACCAAAGCAAGCCAATCACTTGCATGCCCTTCTGAAAGATGGTGGTGACCCGTGCCTATGTCATCACGTTGCCCACAGTGTCCGTGGATCCTGATTGGCTGAAAAAGAGCGCAAAACAAACTTTTGAAAAGCGACTTTGGCGCGTAAGTCGCCGACCTCGTGGCCGACCTCATCCTAGGGTCGGGTTTCGTTTCATGAAACCCGACTTTGCCAAAAGTCGGCGACTTTTGAAATTTTTCGACCCGTTTCGCTCATCCCTATAAATTGGATGATCCACCTTGGAGATATTGATTTTTTCACTTGTCTGTGCGACACTATAGCTTTTGTTACATTTATTGTGTGACAATTAGATTCTATGATGTATGTAATTATTACATTGTACAATGGGTAAATGCTTATCTCCTTGTGGGATTCATTGTTTTTTCATTCATATGTATTTTCTCTTTCCTGTCATGGGAGGGTTGAGGCTAATTACTAGTCATATTTTCTGCAATGTGTGTCTTTTTTTCACTTGGCACCCTTGGGAGTGATATTCAAATATTTTAGACTGGTTTTCCTATTTTTTCCCCTTGCTATTTATTAATATGTTTATGATGGGGACGTATATGTGCAGGTGGTGTTAGCAGTTCTATATCTCTGAGAGATTTAGGTAGTACTGGTATGGATCTCTGAAGCTGTTAGAGACCTCCCTTATTTCCTGGGCCCTCTCTCCTCCCTCTTGTTCTTTTCCTTTTCTTTTCATTCCCTTTTTTCTTTTTTTGTTGTTTTTCCCACTCTTTATTCCTCCTCTTTTTTTTCCCATTTTTCATTGCATTGCCTCATATTCTCTATATCTTATTTTATAAGTTCCACTCAAAACTTTATATATTGCCGCATACCGGACACTGTTGCCCATCTGTCTGCCAGACACCAAGATGTCTGCCGCGGGGGTGCGCATGCGCGGGCGACTTCACAGTCTCGCTTTGCCTAAGGCCTCCTTAGTGTGACCGCGCTAGGTACTGACGTCACTGGAGATTTCTCCTGACCAGCGCTGCCATTGGAGGGCCGGCGGTGACGCGTTGTCTGTGAAAGCTCCGCCCCTCATGCGCTGCGTCCTCGCAGCTGATATCCTGCACCTGGAATTAGGGATATTTATATGTGGCCAGCATATCTATCTACACTGCCCCCCGAGGAAGCCAGATAGGCGAAATGTGCATCGGGGCACGTTCCTGGATCTTGGATATTCACCCATATGGGTAAGCACGATATGGCACTTTAATTTGCACCGTCACTTTATTTAGCAAAGGAGGTATAGCCTCTATGGTGGGTGATTCCCTGCATACTAGCCACAGTGCTCTTTTATTAGCAGTCTCTCTACCCTGTACTAGGATACTTTGATCTTTATGGGATCTATAGTGATTTGTGATTGTATGTACAGGGCGATGACTTGATACGGGTACCTTACTGCTTTTTTGGGGGATTTCTCTCATGGTGCATTTTATTATGCCCAGGCTCTGAATCAGTTCCAGGGAATCTATTTTTGCTTCCCAAACACCGACTACTTCATCTACTATTACTATGTTATTGTGGTTTTATGTGATGATTAGTAAAAGGATTATTTTTTAATCTAACCCTTTTTTGATGTTTATTCATATTGGGCTGAATACTCTTCTTATGTGTGAATTCTGAAGTATGTTGAGAGTGGCCCATCCCCTTTGGGGATTATGGAAATTGCTGATTACCCATAGTATCGGTTATATTAAACTATCTGAAGTCCCAATTAGTCGCAGAAAACCAGGAGATCCTCCAAGGAACGCAGGGTTGCCGATTTTCCCTATCTTCGGGCCACCAGTGCCAAGGGGAAACCCCATTTGTACGGAATCCAAAGGTCTTTTAGTATAGTCAGTAAGGGTTTGAGATGGCGCCTCTTTTGCAGGGTGATGCGAGACAGATAGGGAACAGTTGAACCATATTTCCTTGATACAATATCTAAGTCTGAGCTATGGCCTTCAGCATAATTTGTTCCTTGACTTCAAAATCAAGGAGACATCAGATAATATCTAGCGGGAAAGGTGATAATCCTTTGGGCTGCAAGGCCCTATGAGCTCGATCAAACTTAATAGGCGTTGAAGCAGGGACGTCTAGGATGGAATTAAAGATATCCTGCAGGATTGTTTTGGTGTTTTCTTGTTCCTTTGCCTCCGGAACGCTTCTCACTCTAATATTGCATCTCCTGCTCCGATTGTCCAGATCCTCCAATTGAACCCTGAGTTCTTTAACAGTTTTTTGCTGCAGAATGGACGACTGATGTAGGTCAGCCAAGTGAGATCTGGTGAGATCATGATCCTCCGCCAAAGAATCAATGCGGCCGGACAAGAGCTGCAGGTCTTGACGGATACAAGCTATTTCAGATCTACATGCATCTTTAACTTCTGCTATCAAGGACAGAAAATCGGCTTTTGAGGGAAAACGTGAAAGAAATTTAATCGATGATGGCGGGGGGGGTGATTTCCTATATGGCCTCATCATCTCCAGAGGTATTCCCTGAGCAATCACTCCACTCCCCCTCCTGGATGGCTTTGGCTGATAACTTATGGGTGCCCTTTTTATGAATCATGTCCCTTGCTTCCACCAGCAATACTGCTTTGATCGGTAGGGGTCTTAATACATCCGGAGGGAGACAGGGGGACTGAGGTATAACTCTGCCGGGAGGGGGTAGAGAAAGTCCTCCTTCTTCAGCGCATGACTTAGGCTGGTTTCACACTAGCGTTTGATCGCGCAGCGCATCGTGCTCTATCGGGCGCACGCGCAGTGTCCCCCTATCTTTAACATGGTGATCGCAGGCTCTTGCGAATGTACGCGCTCTTCAGTGTTTAGCGTACGCTGCGCATATTACATGTGTGCGCCCAGACGCGCCGTACGCTGCATGTTGCATTTTTTTCCCCGCGGCATTGTTAAAAAAATCTCGCGCGCACGTGTGCGCTCGTTGTGCGCCCAAAAATAACATTACAGTCTATGTGGTCGCTGACGAGCGCTTTGCACCGCGCACGTCAGCGCCTTGTGCGCGCACGCAATTTGAGTAAACAATGTCAAGACACTTGTCTAGAACTCCCCCCTAAACAAGCAACATTGTTTGGAAGGAGTGTACATAAAAGAAGGTGTCTTCAGGGTCAGACAATTACTCTACATACAGCCTTGTAGAGACAAGATAAGCACCTCCAAGAGCTTTCCTACTGTGGATTCTTTCTTCAGCAGCCAAAACGTGAGTATTCTTCAACATAATGTCTGTGTGTCCTGTACAATGTATTATGTACTAATGTATTTTTTCTTTTCTTTTCAGCATGTCTTCTTCCGGATCGGTCTATTCGCCATCTCGGCAAGAACTGACCCAAGCTGATCGTGAGGTGAGAATCTTGCTGCCTTTTGGTAAATATAGCTGCCTCTAGGAATGTCTTTTAATTTGTTCTTTCTTTACAGACATCGGACACGGCCAGTGAAGATGGAGTGCGGGAGCGGTCTGAGCGGGAGCAGTCTGAGCCTGAGCAGTAGGAGGATTCTGAGCGGGAGCAGCGTAGTCAAGTCGTGGCGAGGAGACGCAATGTGAGTATGTATATATATATTTTTTTTTCTGTCTTTATTTCTTTTGCTTCTTTTCTGTTTCTTTTTGCATCTTTTCCAAACTTCTAAACATTCTATATTTTTTTTCTAGGTTCCACAGCGGGATGACGAAGACGTGTACATCGACAACAAGCACCTCATCCGCCTCGTTGAGGAGCGCATCCCGTTGTGGGACAGCCGTGACCAGCAGTACAAAGACACAGTGGTGACCCGGCAGCTCTGGAATGAGGTGGCCACAGCGATGATGGATGGCTGGGACAGCGCCTCTGCAGCTTCAAAAAGGGCGTTCAGTAAGTATAAAGATGCTCTGTGATACTGCATTTATTTTTGGACCTGATGGTGCTGATGTGTTTTTTGCAAGATACAGTATATTCTTGCATGAAAAGCACCAACGCCTTGTTGAGAACTGTGCTTGATTTGTGTATTGAACTGCTGCATTGATTATTGGACCTGACGGTGGTGGTACTTTTTTTGGCAAGAAATATTCTTGCATGAAAAGCACCAACGTCTTGTTGAGAACTGTGCATGATTTGTGTATTGAACTGCTGCATTGATTATTGGACCTGACGGTGGTGGCGCTTTTTCGACAAGATATATTCTTGCATGAAAAGCACCAACGCCTTGTTGAGAACTGTGCTTGATTTGTGTATTGAACTGCTGCATTGATTATTGGACCTGACGGTGGTGGTGCTTTTTCGGCAATATATATTCTTGCATGAAAAGCACCAACGCCTTGTTGAGAACGGTGCTTGATTTGTGTATTGAACTGCTGCATTGATTATTGGACCTGACGGTGGTGGTTCTTTTTTGGCAAGATATATTCTTGCATGAAAAGCACCAACGCCTTGTTGAGAACTGTGCTTGATTTGTGTATTGAACTGCTGCATTGATTATTGGACCTGATGGTGGTGGTTCATTTTTGGCAAGATTTATTCTTGCATGAAAAGCACCAACGCCTTGTTGAGAACTGTGCATGATTTGTGTATTGAACTGCTGCATTGATTATTGGACCTGACGGTGGTGGGCTTTTTTGGCAAGATATATTCTTGCATGAAAAGCACCAACGCCATGTTGAAAACTGATTGATTTTTCAACTGCTATCTTGATCCTGTTTTCACTCTTGTTTCTGATGATACTGTTGTTTTGGCTGATACATATGTTGTAGCAGGAAACATAACAGTGTCCTCAGTCTCAACAGTGACTGCATTGTGTCTATATTTTTAGTGTTGCTGCAGCATTGATTATTTTTTTTGTTTTTTCCTTTTTTTTTTAACCACATTAAAAAAAATCTGCACACGTTGGCGCTCGATGAAGGACCGCTTCAACGCTGATGTTCGTACTGAGGGACAGGTTCGGAGTGGTTCTGCGGCAAGGCGCAGATGAAAGTACCGCTACCATCGCGAGTTGGCTTTCCTGAGACCGGTCCTTGCCACCAGAGCGTAAGTGTTTTGGTGTTTGCTTTGTTATTACTATGTGCTTTTCTATTCCACAGGTGATGCTTCTTGTAAATGCATGATAATAATGTTTTCCCTTTCTTTCCACAGCACTTGGAGCAGTACCCTGCAACCTGACCCTGTCCAGGGAGCGGTTCTTCATCGATCGACCTCGGACCCGTCCCAGCTATCTGACAGCCAGGAAGCATCTTGCAGGTCAGCAACACAGACAGCTGGTGACCAGGAAGCTGGTCCATCAGGTGTTCCCCTGTCCCAGGTCTCTGTCACTGGTTATGCGGGCACTACCCGCCAGCGGCAGAGGGCCTTGGACAGGAATGTCCTGCCCGAGTTCATGCACTTGAGCGAGGCCTTTAAGGCCAGCCTCAAGGCGCTGGCCGCCAGAACGGAAAGCGTTTTTTCCCTGATGGAGCGTGGTTTTAACCACATGGAACGTGGTTTTAACCACATGGAACACCGCTTCCACTCTGTCGACCAGTGCCTTGACCGTCTGGAGGCCGACCTCAACAGACCAGCGCACCATTTTTTCAGTAAAATTGAACAGGGCATGGTGGAACACCTTAGTCCTGAGCAACAGCTGAGTGTGTTACATGCCTGCAACAATGCTTACTTGCAGGCTATGCAGCAGAATCGGTATGTTCAGCAGTCAGTGGTGTCCTTTCCAACAGTTCCACCGCTGACTCGCTTAACCACACTACCGACTTCTGCTGCATACCACTGCACGGCCACCTGCATTCCCAGCGAAGCCAGTCATCACTACACCACCTCAAGTCTGAGTGCTGCTGGACACTCCTCCGCCACCACCACTATGGCGGTATGTATGGAGCACCACCACCGCCACAGCACCACCAGCTTGGAGCCAAACCTCCACAGAACCTGCTTGGGCCACCGACACCAGCAGTCAACAACAATGTACCACCGCCAGCACTCCTCAGCAACGTACCACCACCAGCACTCCCCAGCAACGTACCACCGCCAGCACTCCTCAGCAACGTACCACCGCCAGCACTCCTCATCAAAGGAGCACCGCCAGCACTCCTCATCAAAGGAGCACCGCCAGCACTCCTCATCAAAGGAGCACCGCCAGCACTCCTCATCAAAGGAGCACCCCCAGCATTCCTCATCTTCAGAGCACCACCACCACTCCTCGTAGTCCCACAAGAACTTTGGCAGAGATACCTGAGACGCAGACTCCTTTCCGTAGCACCGACTCTACATGCTCCCCTTCTAGGAGCACCGCCACTGCCACTTTGAGCAGCACCGCCACCACAGAGCAGCAAAGGGGTGATCCGCATTCCCTATTTTACAGGGCAACGCCACAGTCCACCTTCACCAGGCGTTCTACAAAAGAAAGGCGGTCACAGGCTGCAAGTAGGTCGGGGCCGGATATGCCTGTGCCAAAAAAGAAGAAAAAAAAAAACCTTATTTGTCCATCCACCGTCTTCTCCTAATGTGTCTCAACCTGCCTCAATGTCTATTCCAGAGCTCCCTTCCCTGAGTACTTTTGTCACCCATTCTCCTCGAACCCCTTCCTCTACCTCCAGTCGTTCCTCGTCTCTCCACACACCCAAAGTATCCCAATCTTCCCCCAAACTTCATTCCTAATTTTTTTTTTTTTTTTTTGGTTTCTAAATAAATGTGCACTTGTGCTTTCAAAAAATTGGTATTGGTTTACTGTGTCTATCGCCGACTACACACACTGCGCCGTACACACACTGCGCCATACACTCAGGGTGTTTAAAAAAAACATATATCTCCATTACTGTTTCTTGTGTGAGACATGTTTCTTGTGTCAAAATAAGGAAGAAGAACAGCATCTTGTCTGGGTGAAAAATTGTATCAAAAATTTATTCTGCCAGTACAAAATACAACGTTTCGGCCATATTGTGGCCAAAACTTTGTATTTTGTACTGGCAGAATAAATTTTTGATACAATTTTTCACCCAGACCGGATGCTGTTCTTCTTCCTTATTTGGACTATTGTTCATTTGGGTCCATGAACCTTTGAACCTGCATCTACTCCTCCGTTGTGCTGTCAGCTGCTCTTTGATGTTTCTTGTGTCAGTCTTGGAGATATGTGTTGTCAACAAACCAAATCTACATGACTTTCGTTTTACAGAACAGTCTCTACATTCTAGGAATATTGCACAGAGTGGATCCAGCAGGGTTCCCCAACTCCAGTCCTCAAGCTCCAACAAAAGATCATGTTGTATGGAATCCTCTGTTTGAAAAAGTTTTAGCAAATGAGCTATGGATTCCAGTACAACATGATCTGTTGGTGGCCCTTGTGGAGTGGAGTTGGGGAACCCTGCTGGATCCACTCTGTGCAATATTACAAGAATGTAGAGACTGCTGTGGAAAAGAAAAGTCATATTGGTATAATCTACATGACTTTCCTTTTCCAGAACAGTCTCTACATCCTAGGAATATTGCACAGAGTGGATCCAGCAGGGTTCCTCAACTCCAGTCCTCAAGGTCCAACAAAAGATCATGTTGTATGGGATCCTCTTTTTTGGTGCTCTTGTGAAACCGTTTTAGCTACTGAGCTATGGATTTCATTACAAAATGATCTGTTGTTGAACCTTGTGGAGTTGGTGAAGATGTAGATTGGTTTCATTGACAAAATATATCTCCAAGACTGACACAGGACACGTCAGTAATCGAGATATCTGGTGTATGGCAAAATGAATAGAGTCAGTTTCCCTAACTACAGTGTTCAAACCTAACCAACATAGCATGTTTTTAGTAATTACATTTGAGTTTAAAAAAAAAATTAAACATGATATGTTGGTTGACATTTAGGAGTAACATTCACAACCATTGCTATAGAGGATGGTGTTGAGTGCAAGGTATATCTATTGTTCGCATTTAAAATAATGCAAGAAACTATAGATATACCTTGTAAATAACCACATAATCTATATAGTCACCAACTCAGGAGTATAAGTGAATTCATGATGCACAAAACACAGCATCATAAATTCACTGATACACCTGTTTACTTGGTTATGGTATTGGGAGTGTAAAAAAAAAAAATGCACTCAGTTCAGGTATCAAAACTTTTTTTTTTTTATTAATAGGAACAATATGCAAGAAAATTTATTTAAACCATTTGCTCTTGCCATTCCACCCATCCTTCATCTGAGTTGAAGTATGCCGCAAATTGATCCCTCATGTGCCCAACTTCAACAGATGACCTGAGAGAGTGCTGAGTAAATTCTGGCAGTGGATTAGGATCAACATCATCAAGATCAAAGTTCGAGTGCTCTCGAGAAAGTACAAAGTTATGTAGAACAACACAGGCCTTGACCACCTCATCCACTGTTTTCAGTTTCAGATTTATAGCTGTGCCAAGAATGCGCCATCTAGATACAAGTATACCGAAGGCACACTCTACTGTTCTCCTGGCCCGGGTGAGCCTGCAATTGAAAATTCTTTTTTGGAGGTCCAATTCCCGGCTGGAGTAGGGTTTGAGGAGATGTTGGCACATCTGGAACGCTTCATCACCAACCAGTACAAATGGCTGTGGCGGACCTTCGGTGTTGGGAAGAGGCCGTGGCATGGGGAAATTGAAGTTGTTGCCATACAACCTCCTGCCCATGTCCGATGTCTTAAAAGCCTGGGAGTCATTACCACGGCCAAATGCCCCAATGTCCACTGCAATAAACGTACAGTCTGCATCCGCAATGGCCATCAGTACAGTAGAAAAGTACTTTTTGTAGTTTAGGAACTCAGAGCCTGTTCTTTTGGGCTTGATAATCCTGATGTGTTTCCCATCCACCGCTCCCAAACAGTAAGGGAAATTGCAGACAGTCCAGAATCTTTCAGCGATGTCCAACCACTTTTCTGCCGTTGACAGGGGCACGACTTTGGGACAAAGAGCGTTCCAGAGAGCTCGGCAGGTGTCCGCTACAATTCCAGACAACGTGGAGATTCCAATCCGGTACTGGAAGTGCAGTGACGACAGGGTCTCTCCAGTAGCCAGGAATCTGTGACACAAAGAAAACAATAATTAATAATTTTTGTATACGTATTTTTTTTACACATTACATTAAAGAAAAAAAAATTCTGCAGCCTTTGTTTCAATACATGCCATCCAATAATTACCGCAGCTTGTAGTTACCGACATGGCAGAACTGTAATTCTGCCAGATTTGGAAGAGTACATGTCACAAGCAAGAAAATTCAGCAGACATTGGTTTACTAAAACTACGTACCTTAATGTGACCAGGAGCCGTTCCTCTGGAGTAATCGCATGCCGGAGCTGCGTGTCCTGTCTCCGGATGACTTCTTTTACACGACCAAGCAAATAGTGAAATGTTTCTTGGGTCATCCTGGTATAATTTGTAAATTTCTCTGGGTTTGCCTGTAGCTCGCTGTATAGGGTGTGGTACGCTCCACGGCTCTCACGGAGTTCCATAATGGGATGTATCCACATACGCCGCTGCTGCTGTCTTCGCTGCCTCTCTCTCTCCCTCTGTTCATGGCAAGCAACGGCATAAACCTGAGATCCAAGTCAAAGTAAAAGCTCTTCCAGCGCAGATCCATGTTTCTCAAGTCAAATGCAAGCAAATGTGAAGAATTCACGTGTAAACTGGGTCTATGTAAAGAATTTCCATAGACACACCCACTGGTGTCCCATTGGTGGAGTGTGCTGCAAGAATTTTTCAAGGATTTTTTCTCCAGTTTATTGCGCACAAAAAATGCAAACGCATGAAAAACGCTTACAAATGCATAAAAACGCTGCAATTTTTTGTTGTAATGCGCACAATAATGCTACAAAATAACGCAGCGTTAACCAGCGTTTACATGCGCTTTTGACATGCGTTTCATGTGCGCTCCAAACGCAGCGCAAAAAAACGCTAGTGTGAAAGTAGCCTTAGTGCCATTTTCTGTAGCACACCGTCCGGGGGACAACTCGTCTTGAGCCTCTTCATCCCATTGCTGCCGCAATATGTCCCCCCAGTGTTGTCCTCCTTACCCCTTCCCGAGACCGAGACCGCCGAGCACAGCTGCAGGTCTCCTTCATCTGGAACATCGGATACCGCAGCCTCATTATGCCGTCTTGGCCTCTCTTCCTCCAAACAAGATGACGCCCGGTCCAACACATCGCTCCTCTCCTGCAGGAGGAAAGCATCTATCGTGGCCGCAGAGCCGGCAGAGATAATTTTGGGGGTCCCCGAGGGCCTCCCTCTCCTGGGACCCATCAGGAAAGCAAGGGAAGCGCCAGTGCAGGGTTGGCAAGCCATTAAAGCAGAAGCCTGGTGATAGCTCCGTGAGTATACGTCCGCTCAGGTCTGCATCAGGACACGTCCCTGGAATTGAAGTTTTAATGAAGACCTGGTGGTTAAGGGAGTGGTGCATGCCTACTTAGCTGGGAGACCTGATACCTCATGCAACACCTCTAATTTTTTTTATTTCAGCCACATTCAGATGACACAAACATCAGTTGTCACAAAGTGACTGTCCTAGCCTGACACAACCCACCAATTGATCAGTCACTAAACGGCACAGCAAAAAGCACACCAGACAACACCAGGGAAAACTTTAGCAACGGGGGGGGGGGCCCTGTCGGTAGGGAACGGGAAATGGATACCTCCTGCACTCACCTGAGGATGTGCCCTGCTCTTACTAAAGTCCCTATACGGATTCTTTCACCCCATCACCAAGCAGGATACCAAAACCCTCATTTGCACTGCTCCTATCCCTAAGTAGGGTACTGGCATGTGAGGACACTGGTCCCACCACTGCACTAAGACAACATAAGGTAAGGTAAGGCTGACACCAAAAGGGAATGGGGAAAAAAAATACAACACTTAGCTTTCTCTGCTGCAATGCACCGCACAGCAGAGTAAGGCACCAGATCACAGCATTCAGCTGAAGCACCACTGCACCAGAAAGCAACTGTCTCCAGCTTGGTTGGTCTCCACAAGGACCTGTATAACCAATAGTCAGCTGATGCATCAGGTGATTTTTTAAAGGATGTGGGAGTGGTCACCAAACATCAGCAAACCCAGCAGCAATGCAATTACATCAGCAGAGCAGCAAAGGCAAAAACTGACATTAACCCCCGATGGCCTGAAAGGAAAAAAGTTTTAATCTGCCACAGATCCAAAAATTGATCGTGACATCAGTTTTATACAGTACTATTGGTAGAAATATGTAAGGAAATTAACACAGGTAGTTGACTAAAAGTAAGTGCAGACTTGCTGGTCTGGGAGCCATACTGCAACAGGCACCACACATGAAGGAAACCCAACTTGGAATCCAAATATTTCCCCAAATTAGGGGCAGACAACAGGAAATGTGGCACCAGTTTACCTACAGTAGAAATTTGATAATGGCACAGCAGAAATCAGCCATGTGCTATGAATGAGGTATCAAGGACTGGGCCAGCATTTAGAGCTTGGAATTGAAGTTTCAATTAAGATGCGGTGGCTTAGGGAGTTGTGTAAGCCTTCATATCTGGGAGCCTTCCTTGATACCTAATGCAACATCTTTATTTTTTTTCCAGCCACACTCAGATGGCACAAACATCAGTTTCATACACTGCTATTGATACAAAAAAGTAAGGAAACTAATACAGGGAGTTGACTGAAAGTGAGTGCATGCCTGCCTGTCTGGGAGCCCTACTTACACAGGCAACCCACCAACATAACTTGGAGTCTCCACATTTCAAAAAATAATTGTCACATAGCCCTAAAGTGGCATCAATTTTTACAGAGTATAAATAGTATAATAGGCCTCTGACACATCTTCTACCTCATTCAACCCAGTGGATGGA
Organism: Dendrobates tinctorius; assembly: GCF_039654945.1. NCBI lineage: Eukaryota > Metazoa > Chordata > Amphibia > Anura > Dendrobatidae > Dendrobates > Dendrobates tinctorius. The sequence continues at coordinate 15,536,667 of NW_027361932.1, read as the reverse complement.
GATTGGAGACTCAAATTGGAGTCTCCACATTTCAAAAAATTGTTTGTAACATCAGCAGTAGTAGCATCAGCAGACACATAAGACACCACAAAGATGACACATACTGCAGTAAGGCGAGATCAATAAATGACACTAAAAACAATACCATCGCCTAGTCTGCCCAGTCTGCGACTGGGGTGCAAAGGTCATTGGAGATCCATGTTCATTTTGATGAAAATTAGGCGGTCTACACTTTCAGGGGACAGCCGGATGCGCTTATACATCAGGACACCACCAGCATCGCTGAAGACACATTCTGAGAGAATGCTGGCTGCCAGGCATGACAAAACCTCCAAGGCATGACAGGCGAGCTCAGGCCACTTTTCCATTTTTGAAGACCAAAATGTAAAAAGATCCAACCCCCCGATGGCATTAATATTGATCTCCAGATACTCCTGCACCATCCTCTAAAGTTGTTCACAACTTGTCAGACTTACACTCTGTTCTGCTCGTGCATGGGCTGGTCTATAAAATGTGTGAAATGACTCACAGAAATTGCTTATGCCACTTACGCTGCTGCTGCTAATGTTTTTGTGATGACACCTTAACGTTCCCTGGGTTGGATGTCTAGAACTGGAATGCACACTGAGTGCCTCACTGCTGTTTTGGGAACACTACTCTTAAAATTGTCTGAAACAAACATTTTTGGGCCAATATACCATGATGGCACCAAAAATCATGAAGAGATCCAGTATGAGAATAAAATATCAAATTTTATTGAAAAAACATTAAAAATATTATAAAATTACAAAAATGCCCAGCAGGAGGCGCTCAAAACATTCATGCCATTAGTTATCATAGTCACACAGACAAATGTGAATCCTTGCACATAAGTAATTATAAATAATTTCCAACAAGAGTATAATATCGCTATAAATGTAGAGAATATTCACACCACAGTATTAAAAAATAAATTGAATATAAATCAGGCCCGATATATGTAACTTAATTAAATAACCTCAGTGTCAAAATAACTGAATATATCGTTGTGACAAAAAAAAAATACTGTGTGGAAATAAACTGTGACAAAACTACAGGCAACTCACTCTGAATGTAATAGAGACCCACATTAAATTGCACCTGAGTGAAAGTAACCCAGTCTGATATATGGTGCAGGTAAAAGTAAATGACCTCAATGTCAGCACGATTAAATAATATCACGGCTGAGAAAGTACTAGAGGATTGCTGCATAAATCCACAAAGGTTCAAAATAAAGGTAAAAAGGGTAATACCTATGAAAACGCTGATGCCAGGTCTCTGGTGAATGTGAATGATGCAACCTCCTTCACCCCAACACATGTTTCGCACTAGCTTCTGGATGGGCACAGGAAAAACAAGTTCCCGTTATTCATTTGGTTCTTCTATACTGTTAGCCTATGCATTGAATGCAAGGCCTGCCCTGCAGCAAAGATACATGCACCCCAACAAGCTTTTGAACCCATGTACTGGAAGGCCACAGGACAACCAAGTTCACATTATTCATTTGGTTCTTCCATATGTAAGGAGGTCAAGGGCTTCGCCCTGCAAATATTGATGCTGTTATATATTTTGTGTGCAGTATGCATGTCGTGTGCATGTGTGTGTTTGTGTCCACACGACATTAGGTTGTTAGGTAGGTGTTACATTAGAAAAGGGCCACTAGATGGGGGCACTGAGCTCAACTAGTGAAAAGACCTTGGAAGGGATACTTAGAGGAGTGGCTAGCCAGAGACAAAAGGAAGACAGTTTGCCCTCCAGAGTTAGTTGAGCCAGGGGGTAGCTATACTGGACAGGAGTGAAGCACAGCGGATGCCAACAGGAGTAGCCAGTACGTAGTGGTACTGGAGGTTCTGCAGTTAGAGACTGGGAATTGCAGGACTAAGGAGACCTAAGAAGGAGTCTCAGTGGTCAAGTCAGCTAGCAATGAAGAGATGAAAGGGCAACCAAGCCAGTCTATTGTATCCAGCCCATGTCTGGAGTAGTGCAAGCCGGGGAGGTCAGTGGCTGAGCCCCCTGTGGGAGTAGCAGCTGGAGTACGGGAGCTTTATGAAGAGTCTAGTGAGCTGCGAACCTATGACCCGAACAGGAGCAACTGTGCCATAAAGGGGTGAGCTGTAACAGATAAGTCAGGTACCTTCGTGGGCTGTAGTCAGGCTCTGAAAGAAGGGAAGTGTTCCGTGTTCACCGTGTTCCATGTGACGTGTCAGCTTGTCTGTGTGGTTCATGAAGGAAGAAGTGACGCACTGCTGTAGATGAAGATGTATTGCTGTTATCGAGTAAAGAGTCCGGTAGCCATTGTGGATATGCTGTGCCCTGAAGAGATTAAAGCTAAGTTGTTAAAGTTGTGTCCAGCCTCCGTCTGCAGTCATTTGAGCCCCCAAACTGAACAGCATACGGGTGATGAAACAGCCTCCAGCACAGTGAGTACTGGAACGGCTGCAGAAGCTACCCCCCGGCGGCCGTGGTATTACATTTGGCATAGTCAGCAGGATCTCGCTGCCAAAGTGGCAGCAAGACCGCAGCGGAGGTGAAGAAAGCGACAGTGACTGTAGCACCTTATAAAATGCAAATTGAAGAAAGCAGTGATGGGCAAGTGAAGATGACTAAAAAACCGATTATGACTGAAAAAGTGCTGAAAAGTGAGACCAAGAGACTGATTGTGACCAAAGAAGAAGATCTGCAAAGTGACCCTGTGAAACCTAAGATGGCCGCCAGCAAGATGGAGAATTCTGGCGCCAAAATGGACTGTCCTTGCCAGCAAGGAGCACTTCGTGGGCATGACAGCGTCTGGATGGCACCAAATGTGAGCTGTCAGCCATGTCGGGTCTGCCCCTGGAGGGAGTGGTATGTGCAGCACCCTTTCCCCCTGAATGCTGAGAAGTGGGTGGAGAGGCCGGACAGAGCACCACCCTGAAACTGGAGTGGCCCTGCAGAATGTGCTGAGTGCAGCTGTCTGGTGTGACGGACTCAGCTTCTGCTGAACCGATTATTTGAGTGGACCCTCTGGGTCGTGCCACCCACCTGTGGTGATTGCAGGTACGCAGGATGCAGTGACGAGTCGTGAGACAGTTAGGTGCATTATATATTAACGTTTATAAGACCAGAGGGAACTTTCCTCAGTCCCGGCCTGATCACCAAAAGGGGTAACACGGGTTGCCCTCGCAGGGGGTTCTATACAAGCACACACAAACGGGTAGAACACGACTTCTTTCGGCAACAGCCGGTCACTATAGGGCCGCGGTATGGCCGACTACAGGTCCTTAATTATAAAGTCAACTTAGCCGTCCAGACATCCCTCGCCGTTCGGGTTGGTGGTCTTTTGGCGTAGTAGTTGCTGTGCCCAGTTGCTGAGGCGTTGACGAAGACTTCGCGCACTCCGGCGCGCTGATGACACTGGAGCCCCACAGGCTCCGGCGTAGTCCTTGGATGGTTGGGCCGCAGCCCCTGGCCTGGGGCAAGCGGCAGCGATGTATGGTGGTGAATGACAGGCCACCTGCGCAGCTAATGGCTGCGATGGGGAGTCCGCGGTCAGCAGAGGCCCGGCCCCTGCTGCGGACCGAAGCGGGACAGTGGTGGCCGCCAGCGGTACTGTACTTGCCGCGGCCACTGGTGAGAAGAGGGCGGCTGCAGGTGGCGGGGAACAGGCCGCAGCCGCAAGCTGGAGCGAGACCGCAGCGGCCGCGGGTGACCGCGGGTAGGCCGCAGCCGCGGGCTGAGGGGAGGCGGCAGCAGCCGCAGGTTGAACTGGGGCCACAGTGGCCGCGGGTTGGAGCGGGGCAGCAACGGCCGCGAATGACTGTGGGCAGGCCGCAGCCGCGGGCTAGAAGAAGGCAGTGACGGCCGCTGGTCGACGTGGGGCAGCGGTTCTCGGACGGTCATCTCGGTGCCGTCGCACTGATGTCCAGGGGAAGTATCCCTCCTGTCTCTGGCCTCCTTTCTGGCTCTCGTGAGTCGCTCTGGCTCTCAGTCGCTCCCACGTACGATCTCCTGCTCCTTCTGTATCGTTCTGCTGACTCATCATCCCGGGAATTCCCCTCCTCCTTTATACTGGTCCCTCCCCTAGCCCATCTGTCTGTCACAACGGTCCGTCCCCAAACTCTGTCCCCGGGAACAGTTTCCCCCGGAGCTCAGGTAACGGTCCCCTTGGTTCCGACCCGGACACTCGACAGGGACCCTCTCTCCCACACACCCACCGAGGGCGAGCTTACCTTGTGAGAAACCACCCCCTATACAGGGAGCGTCAGGGTCAAGACCAAGGGGGTGAGCCACCACGACTGCTGGGACCAGATAGCCGGCTCAGGGGAACACTATGTGCAAGTGTCTGATGACAAGGACGAGCAGGAAGCAAGACAAGACAAGAGGTAAATTCAAGGTATCTTCATTAAGAACTTCAGGATAACATTCAGTGCGAACGTGAAAACAAGCAACACGGCAGGGTGCATGCGTGGGCACGCCAAGGTCCACAGCATGGTACAGGCCAGGAGGCACGCCTGGGTACAGGTAAAGGCACAATGCATCGGACTCCGGACAGCTGGCAACAATCGACACGATCAGGGCATCAGGCTGCGGACATCAGCTCAGGACATCAGGCCGCAGTCATCAAGCCTAGGATCTCTGGCAGCGATTGGCAGGCTCCGGGCATCCGGCAGGCAAACCAGGGTTCAGGCAAGGAGACATGACAGATCTCCAGGCATGGTGCGTGTTAGGAAACACGCCGAGGTCCAAGGCAGGATTCCAGGCAGGATGCGTGCTAGGGGCACACCAGGGTCCAGGGTAAGGTGCAAGGCTAGGTGCGTGTGTAGGGGACACGCCAGGGTTCAAGGCTTAACAAATGAGACAGGGTGCATGTGTAGAGACACGCCAAGGCACAAGGTACAAGACAGAAGGGTTCAAAGTACAACAAACAAGACAGGGTGCATGAGTAGAGACACGCCAAAGCACAAGAAACAAAGCAGAGTCCTGTGCGTGCAAAGAGACACGCCAGGGTCAGGGTTCAAGGCAGAGTCCTGCGCATGCAGAGGGCATGCTAGGGTTAGGGTTCAAGGCAGGGTGCATGCTAGGAGCCACGCCAGGGTTCAAGGCAGGGTGCATGCTGGGAGCTACGAAGGAGGCATGCCTCACTGGCCAGGTTCAGGGAACTCAAGACAGGGAGCGACGCAAGGCAGGAAGCAGGACAAGGAGAGGAACAGAGACAGAAACACAGAGTCAGATCAGAGCGAGAACAGAGTTAGCAGCGGAGTGTAGGCCGAAGCGCAGAGCTGGGCCAAGGCAGAGCCTTGGGACTAGTCAGGGAGTGTGCTAGAGAGCACCAGAGGACAGGGTCTAGCAGCGGAGCATAGGCCGAAGCCCAGAGCCGGGCCAAGGCAGAGCCTTGGGACTAGACATAGAAATGTGCAAGAGAGCACAAGAACAGAGTACGGAAAACCAGGCTGAGACAAGAAACAAGAGAAGTACTACAAGGCTCAGAATAGCAAAGACCAAACATGGCAAAACAGGCAAGGCAGCGCAAGGACACAACATGGCGAAAACAGGCTAAGGCAGAGAACAGCAGAAGTACTACAAGGCAAAGCAAGGAAAGGACAAACATGGCACAAGAGACAACACAAGACATGGCATGAGACAAGAGGCAGAGTACAAGCACAGAGCGTGTGCAGAGACGCACGACAGGGCAGAGTGCAGGGGCACAGAATACAGGGAGCGACCGAGCAGACCAAACAGCCATGCAGGGAAGCAACACAATAATCAGGCCCTGGCCATAGGGAGGGACGGTTTGATATAGCACCATAGCATCAGTACTTCCGAGTTAAGACCAGGGGAGAACTTCCAGTTCAGATCCTCCAGGATCACAGAGAGCAGTCACATGACCAGGGATTCCAGACATGCAGAGATGATTGCAGAACCAGACAGTACTGGAACCTAGGAAAGGTCACATGATCAGGCGTTCCAGACATGCAGAGATGATTGCAGAACCAGACAGCGCTGGAGCCTAGGAAAGGTCACATGATCAGGGGTTCCAGACATGCAGAGATGATTGCAGAACCAGACAGCGCTGGAGCCTAAGAAGGACACATGATCAGGGGTTCTTGGAACACAGAGATGATCACAGAAGGCAGAGCAGAAACGCAGGCATCTTGCAGCCCAACAGTCATGAGTTGAGTGTGCACACCGCTCTAGGGAACATGCAGGATGGCAGACATGAGATGCGCGTGCACTCCGCTCCAGGGGTCATGAGGCGAAACAAACATGGCGGACGTGACATCTGGCCTCAGTAGGACATCAGGCGCATACCTGTAACAAAGATCCACAGCAGGAGCCTGACGTCAGTCCGAAGTTGCATTTGCCTGTAGCACAGGCCGTGTTGGAGACACTGCAGGACAAATCACCCGTTACTCACCTGAAGGAACCAATATACCCGGAATCTGTTCCCATCGGACCGCTGAAGATGGGACACAAGTGCATCCTGGAAACAAGTAACGGAAGTGACCGTGAGCTAACGGAGCTCACCCGAACGGAGGACGCCACTGCAATGTGTGGAAGTGCTGCTGATGTACGTGAAGAGGAAGAAGCCGAGCCGGAAGAGACCCCGGCCTCCCGCATGCAGCAGTATCTGGAGGAGCTGAGGGCCGGACGGAGTGGAGCTGTACAAATAAAGGAGTTGAGTGCTACTCAGCCTCAAGCGGTGGTGGACCATGCTGCTCCAATGCTGTCCCACTGTGGGGACACGCGGCCCAAAGTCTGCATCACCGTGCACCCGCGCTCCTGCCAGGCGTCCCCCAAAGCCCCTGAGCAGCAGCGCTTCAGTCAGGCGTCCCCTGAAACGACTGCATTCTCTGGAGCTGATGTGGATCCACGTGCAGGGACAACCTATGACACCTCTGACCCAGATCATGCTTTTCACCATGGAGACTCTGCAGCTGCAGAGTCCTTTTTGGCCCACGCCAGGGGCCGGACAACAAGTGGAAAAATTGTGCAGAATGCGCGCTGCTGAACTTACAGTGCTTAACCCTTTAAGTGCTTGTTGCACAATTTGGAACTGTTCCGCATCACCTCAGGGTAAAGCGAACCCTACAAGGCTCTTATGGAGAGCCTATGATGGTCTATGGGATAATTTTTGTGAAAATTGTTTTTTGCTTTGTTTGTGTTTTTACATGGCGCCTGCTGTACTCACGTTATAGGATTTGCCTTTTGTGGGGCCATAGGTCCATGGACTTTTGGACCAAGTGTGGCTACAGCAACAGAATGCGTTTTATTACCTGGCAGCCCACACAGGTAGCACCGGACTGTGCTGTACATCAGGAAGGGGGTGTATCCCTTTAAGGTTTGCTAAAGGGAAGATATTTTGTAAAGATGGACTGACGGTGTGCTTGGGAGGACTGTTTCACCACACCAGCGTGTGGTAAGAAAATAAGTGGTGCTCCCCTCACAGGAAGGGGGGGGGGAAAGGACACTTTTGTTTTTTCTCAGAAGAAGTTTTATAATAATAATAATAATAAATTTTATTTCTATAGCGCCGACATATTCCGCAGCACTTTACATTTCAGAGGGGATTTGTACAGACAATAGACATTACAGCATAACAATAATCAAATAGATTATAACAAATACCAAGAGGAAAGAGGGTGCTGCTCGCAAACTTACAGTCTATGAGAAAAGAGGTAGACACGAAAGGTGGGTGGTAACAGTTGCCCTGATTGTATGGACCAGCCATAATGTTAAGTGTGTAACAGTACAAACACAGAGGGCTAAAGGATGCATAAAGCATGTGGGAACATGATGCGGGGAATCTGGTTATGGTAAAACTTTTGGCTGTGCCACACAGGGATAGATTAGGTTAATGTGTTGAGGCGATAGGCCAGTCTGAATAAATGTGTTTTAAGGGCACGCTTAAAATTGTGGGGATTGGGGACTAATCATATTGACCTGGGAAGTGCATTCCAAAGAATTGGCGCAGCACATGTAAAGTCTTGGAGGCGGGAGTGGGAGGTTCTGACTAATGAGGATGCTAACCTCAGGTCATCAGTTTTATATATGGACACGTGCGTTGTAATAAGTATAGAGTAACTGTGTTTTCTAAAGGAAAAAAGGTTTGATATATTTTATGGGAAAAATATATATAAAAAAAATGTTTTTTGAAAAGAAGAAACGTATATATTTATATGTGCTGGTAAAAGTGTTTATGCCTAGTAGGAGCATTAAAAAAAAGAAAAAGAAAAATTGTTTAAGATATAGAAGTGTACATATTGTATAGGTTAATATGTGTGACTTTTTGGTAAATTTTGGCATTGCCGGGGATGGCAAAGTTTTCAGGAAGGGGGAGAATAAGGAGGTCAAGGTCTTCGCCCTGCAAATATTGATGTTGTTATATATTTTGTGTGCGATATGTATGTCGTGTGTATGTGTGTGTTTGCATCCACACGACATTAGGTTGTTAGGTAGGTGTTATATTAGATAAAGGCCACTAGCTGGGGACACTGAGCTCAACTAGTGAAAAGACCTTGGAAGGGTTACTTAGAGGATTGGCTAGCCAGAGACAAAAGGAAGACAGTTTTCCCTCCAGAGTTAGTTGAGCCGGGGGTAGCTATACTGGACAGGAGTGAAGCACAGCGAATGCCAACAGCAGTAGCCAATACGTAGTAGTACTGGAGGTTCTGCAGTTAGAGACTGGGAATTGCAGGACTACGGAGACTGAAGAAGGAGTCTCAGTGGTCAAGTCAGCTAGCAAGGAAGAGCTGAAGTGACAACCAAGCCAGTTTATTGTATCTAGCCCCTGTCTGGAGTAGTGCAAGCCAGGGAGGTCCGTGGGTGAGCCCCCTGTGGAAGTAGCAGCTGGAGTACGGGAGCTTTGTGAAGAGTCTAGTGAGCTGCGAACCTGTGACACGAACAGGAGCAACAGTGCCATAAAGGGGTGAGCTGTAACGGATAAGTCAGGTACCTTCGTGGGCTGAAGTTGGGCTCTGAAAGAAGGGAAGTGTTCCGTGTTCACCGTGTTCCATGTGACGTGTCAGCTTGTCTGTGTGGTTCACACGTGTGAAGGAAGAAGTGACGTACTGCTGTAGATGAAGATGTATTGCTGTCATCGAGTTAAGAGTCCGGTAGCCATTGTGGATATGCTCTGCCCTGAAGAGAATGAAGCTGAGTTGTTTGTGCATACGTAGCAGAAAATTTCTGCTTAAAAACCGGACTCCCTTCCCAGAAACCGCGCGTTTTTTATGTGTTTTTTTCGCGTGGTTCCAGACCCATAGAAATGGCCAGAAATGCGGAAAAATCCGCAAAAATAATGAGCATGCGGCATTTTTTTTTACCGCGAAGAGGTTTTTTCGCGGTAAAAAACGCATCAATATGCACTAAAAATTGCAAAATGCATAGAAATGAATGGGAAGCTTATTTTTAGCATGTTTATAGCGGATTTATTGGCAAATCCGCTAAAAAAACACTGTGCACACAGCCTTAAGGCTATGTGCCCACAGTAGCGCTTTTAAATGCTCAGGAAACGGGTCTCCTTCCCAGAAAACGCACGTTTTTTGCCGCGATTTTTGCGCAAAAAAAACGCGTTTTTTCCACGCGTCTTTTGGACGATAGGAAATAGCCAAAAAACGCGGACCTAAGCGAAAATTAATGAACATGCTGCGTTTTTTACCGCTAAGCGTTTCCTTAGCGGTAAAAAACGCATCTATTGGCACAAAAAGGCCAAAATACATTAAAATGAATGGGATGCTTCTTTGAAGCGTTTTTGATGCGGTTTGACCCCGAAAAACACATCAAAAACACTTAAAAAAATGCAATGTGGGCACACAGCCTCAAGTTGTTTCCAGCCTCCGTCTGCAGTCATTTGAGCCCCCAAAGTGAACAGTATATGGGTGATGAAACAGCCTCCAGCACAGTGAGTACTGGAACGGCCGCAGAAGCTACCCCCCCCGGCGACCGTGGTATTACACATACTCTTGACCTATGCATTGAATGCAAGGCCTGTCTTGCCACAAAGTTACACGCACCCCAATAAGCCTTTGAACCCAGGTACTGGATGGACACAGGAAAAACAAGTTCTCATTATTCATTTGGTACTGCCATACTGTTAGCCTATCCTTTGAATGCGAGGCCTGCCCTGCACCAAAGTTACACGCACCCAAATAAGCCTTTGAACCCATGTATTGGAAGGCCATAGGAAAACCAAGTTCACATTATTCTTTTTTAACTGCCATACTGTTAGCCTATGTAATGACTGCAAGGCCTGCTGTTGTGAACTCATTTTCTGGTCTCCCTCTGGTTTCTGGTGAGGGAGCCGGTTGTGCTGACAGAGGAGTTGTGAGTTCTCTTTCCGGGCTCCCTCTGGTGGTGGCAGGAGGTAGTGAAGCTTATCTAATTAACAGAGACCTGCCACCTGATAATGAGGAAGAGGAGTGGACATCTGGAATCTCAGACTGGATTTAAGACAGCCGACTCCCTATTCCCATGCTGGTGATTTTTTCCTGCCTCCTGAGGTCTGTTTCCAGCTCAGTTCCTGCCTTCTCAAGCTAAGTCGTCTTTGCTAATGTTCACATTTTATTTGGTTTGGTCTATTCAGTTTTTTGTGTGGGTCAGCCAGCCCCGACTGGGGCTGTGCTGAATTTCCACTCTTATGTCACTGTATGTGCCAGTTTGCTTTTTGTCCCTTATTAGATTGGCCTCTTTTTGCTCTTTTCTCAGAATATGCCAGAGTGCTGATATAGTGGGAGAAGTCTAGTGACTTCAGGATATTTTTTGCTATCAGAAGTGTTGGACATTTTTGCAGGGCTTTTTGGCGTGATTGCAGACAGTATCTTTCCTTTCCTGTCCTTTCTAGCTAGTGTGGGCCCCATCGTTTGCTCAGCCTATTTTCCAACCTGTGTTCGTGTTTTCATCTTGTCTCACCATCAATACATGTGTGGTGGCTGTCTATTCCTTTGGGGTCTGCTCTGGGGCAGTTTTAGATTTTCCCTTTTCTTTTTTTAGGCGTCTAGAATCATCGTAGGTACGCTCCACGGCTGCTCTTAGTTGTGTGGTTAGGATCAGGGGTCTGTAATCCGCATAGTTACCAACCTCTCTGGTTTTCTGTGACTTGGCTTGGTCTTGTTTTCCTCCTCGGTGACCCATTCATAACAGCCTGCACTGCACCAAAGTTACATGCATCACAATAACCCTTGGAACAGACGTAAAGGTGGGGCTCCTGAAAACAATGTTCCCATTATTAGGAAGTGGTCTCCCATAGTGTTTCCCTATGCATTGAATGCAAGGCCTGCCAATTTCTAGGAGGCACTCCAATACCCCTTGAAAGAGACATGGAGGAAGGCCTCATAAAAAAAGTTCCGATTATAAAGGAGCGGGTCTCCTTTCCTTGGAATGCCCATACTGTGACGACTCCTGGAGTGGACCCTCTGGGTCATGACACCAACCCTCCCAGGGCGAGCTGACCTAGTGAAGACCACCCCCTATACAGGGAGTGTCAGGGGCAAGCCCCAGGGGGTGAGGCACCATGACTGCTGGCACCAGGTGGCCGGCTCACAGGAGACACGAGTGGGTGAGTGTGTCTGCAGGAACGTGTAAAGCGTGGACATGGGAACACGTGGTATACAGAGACTTCGTGCGTCCGGGTGTGAGTGAAGCAGGATGCGTGCAAGGAGCACGTCAGAGCACTGAGTCAGGTAGCAGGTGTGCCAGGAGGTGTAACAGAGTACAGGAGCAGGGTGTGTGCCAGAGGGCACAACTGAGCATAAGACAGAGCACGGAATCAGAGTGTGTGCCAGGAGGCACAACTGAGGATGAGACAGAGTACAGGGTAAGAACGTGTGCCAGGAGGCACAACCGAGTATGAGACAGAGTACAAGGTCAGAGCATGTGCCAGGAGGCACAATCGAGTACGAGACAGAGCACAGGGTCAGAGCGTGTGCCAGGAGGCACAACCAAGTACAAGGCAGAGTGCAGATTCAGAGCGTGTGCCAAGAGGCACAACAGAGTGCAAGGCAGGGGACCTGAATACAGCGCACAGCCAGGCAGGGACACGGCAGACCAAGCCAGGAAGCACAACAATAATCAGGCACCTCCCGTAAGGGGAGGTCGTCTGATATAGCACATGACTACTACTGGTTCCGGGTCAGGACCTAGCTAGAAAGCACATGACCACTACAGGTTCCGGGTCAGGTCCTCCATTACCATAGAGAGGACCGAGCCCTATACAGCACTGACAGGAGCGCGCAAGCGCAAATGTGACATGTAGGAGGAGACCCGGGGACGAGAGCTTCGCGTGCGCACCCGACTGGACACCCCGGAGTGACCGCGGCTCCGGAAGAGATGACGTCGGGACCGAGGTCCCGCCCCCAGGTGATCGCGGCGTGACAGTACCCCCCCCTTTACGCCCCCTCTTTCTAAAACTGGAGAGGAACTTAGACAAAATCTGGGGTGCATGGATATTCTCCCTGGGTTCCCATGACCTCTCCTCGGGGCCAAAACTCTTCCAATCGACCAAGAACATGGTTCTCCCTCTTACCTTCTTCATGGCCAAAATGTCATTCACTTCAAACTCATCCCCCAAGCCAACAGGCTGGGGTGTGTGGCCTGGAGAAGGATGAAATCGGTTAAGAACCACAGGTTTAAGGAGAGACACATGGAAGGAATTGGGAATACGGAGTGAAGGAGTCAGCTTCAATTTGTAAGCAGCATCATTAATCCGCCTGAGGACCTCAAAAGGACCAATGTAATGGGGACCCAGTTTGTAAGATGGTACCTTAAGGCGGACGTATTTGGTGGAGAGCCACACCTTGTCACCAGGGAGAAATGGAGGAACGTCCAGGCGCCTCTTGTCGGCGTGTAATTTCATTCTGTCCCGTACTTTCTCGAGAGCGGTTTTGGTCTCCTGCCATACCCTGGAGAACTCCACAGACAGAGAATCAGCAGCAGGTACCCCCGAGACAGGAAGTACCGGTAGAGGCACATTGGGATGCTGTCCAAAGACGATGAAGAAAGGAGACTTGGTAGACGATTCACTGGAGTGATTATTGTAGGCGAACTCAGCCCAAGGAAGTAGACCGATCCAGTCATTCTGATGAGCATTAGAAAAATGCCGGAGATAGGATGTAAGGATCTGGTTGGTACGTTCCACCTGCCCATTGGTTTGGGGGTGATAGGCGGAAGAGAAATCCAATGACACTTTCATGAGTCCGCATAGAGCTCTCCAGAACCGGGAGGTGAATTGGACCCCTCTGTCTGACACAATGTGCTGGGGGAAGCCGTGAATCCTGAAGATATGGGAAATGAAGATCTTCGCCAAGTCAGGAGCAGAGGGTAGTCCAGGAAGAGGAATGAAGTGGGCCATCTTTGAAAATCGGTCTACAACCACCAAGACCACAGTACAGCCGGAAGAACAAGGCAGATCAGTAATGAAATCCATGGCTATGTGCTGCCATGGAGCCGACGGAACGGGAAGTCGGAGCAGAAGACCGGAGGGTGGTTGTCTGGGTATCTTGTTCTGGGCACAGGACGGGCAAGATGCTACAAAGTCTTTAACATCCTGGGAGAGTGAAGGCCACCAATAATGGCGAGAGATTAAGTCCAAAGTCTTTTTGACACCAATGTGGCCGGCAATCATGGACGAATGTTCCCAATTTAGCACTCATTTTCGGTTATTTTCAGTCACAAAGGTTCTTCCCAGAGGTAACGTGGTTAACTTGACAGGAGCCACAGTAATTACTTTGGATATATCAATGATATGAGAGGGTTCTTCCTCTGCATCAGACGACAGGAATGATCTTGACAACGCATCCGCTCTAACTTTTTTATCGCCGGGCCGAAAATGTAGCTCAAAGTCAAAGCGGGCGAAGAATAGGGACCACCTGGCTTGCTGAGGATTGAGCCTCTGTGCGGACTGGATGTACGCCAGGTTCTTATGGTCCGTGAAGATCTTGAATGAATGTATGGCACCTTCCAGTAAGTACCTCCACTCCTCCAAGGCCAACTTAATGGCCAATAGCTCTTTGTCGCCAATGGAGTAGTTCTGCTCAGTGGAGGAAAATACTTTAGAAAAGAAGCCACAGGTGACAAAACGTCCAGAAGAGGATTTCTGCAGAAGGACTGCGCCAGCCCCGGTAGAGGATGCGTCCACCTCGAGAGTGAAAGGTCTACTAACCTCAGGTCGGTGAAGCGCCGGAGCAGCTGCGAAGGCTTGTTTCAATGACTGGAAGGCCTCTTCAGCCTCAGAGGGCCAAGCCTTTGGGTTAGCTCCCTTGCAGATAAGGGACGAGATGGGGCGAACCAACGAGGAGAAATGAGGAACGAACTGTCAGTAGTAGTTCGCAAAACCAAGGAAGCATTGGATTGCCTTCACCCCATGGGGCTGTGGCCAATCGAGGACGGCGGACACCTTTGCCGAATCCATGCGTAGACCTGATTCTGAGATAATGTACCCCAAGAATGGCAGGGACGTTTGCTCGAAGGCACATTTCTCGAGCTTGGCATAAAGGCGGTTCTCCCTCAGGCGCTGGAGGACTTGACGCACGTTCTTTCTGTGGGCAGAGAGGTCTGGAGAAAAAACGAGGATGTCATCCAGATAGACTACCACGCAGGAGTACAGCATATCCCGGAAGACGTCATTCACGAACTCCTGGAACACTGCTGGGGCATTGCAGAGGCCGAAGGGCATGACCAAGTACTCATAGTGACCGTCTCTGGTGTTAAAGGCGGTCTTCCACTCATCCCCGGAACGAATGCGGATCAAGTTGTAGGCCCCACGAAGATCCAGTTTGGTGAAAATTCGAGCTCCTCTAAGTCGGTCAAAGAGGTCCGGGATCAATGGCAATGGGTACTTGTTCTTGACCGTGATATCGTTCAGGGCTCGGTAGTCTATGCAAGGACGGAGGGAGCCGTCCTTCTTTTTTACAAAGAAAAATCCCGCTCCCGCGGGCGAGGAGGACTTATGGATAAAACCGCTCGCAAGGTTCTCCTGGATATACTCAGACATAGCTTGGGTCTCAGCAGGGGATAGCGGGTATATCCTACCCCTGGATGGCGTAGAACCAGGAATGAGGTCAATCGGACAGTCATATGGCCGATGGAGGGGCAGAGTCTCGGCCTCCTTCTTGTCAAAGACATCTGCAAAGGACCAGTAAGCAGATGGTAGACCTGTAGGTGCCGGGGATGGACCGGCAGAGTTCATCGGACGGACGGGCAACAGGCACTTCTCCTGACAGAGCGGTCCCCACTGGAGTATCTCGCCCGACCGCCAGTCCAGGGTTGGCTCATGAGTCCGTAGCCAAGTGAGGCCTAGAAGAAGTGTGTAAGACATGGTAGACAAGACGAGGAAGGAGATCTTCTTCAGGTGCAGGGCTCCGATCTGCAGCTCGATCTCTTCGGTGGCCTGGGTAACGGTTACCTGCACGGACTTACCATTGACCGAAACAATTGACCGAGGAGTCTCCAGGGATCTGACAGGAATCCGGTATTTTTTAACCGCCTCGAGTGTGATAAAATTCCCCTCCGCGCCAGAATCCAGAAAAGCCTCCTCAGAATAACGCTTGGCACCGAGATTCAATAATACGGACACGAGCAGGGGAGGAGAGGAATCACGTACACCTAGGGAGGCCTCTCCTATCAACCCTAGGCGGAGAAGTTTCCCGGCTTCTTGGAGCAGGAACGGAGGAGGTGAGAGGAACTCCTCTCTCTGGCTAATTCACGGGCACGTTCCTGAAACCGCAGGTCAATGCGTGTCGCCAGAGAGATCAGATCCTCTAAAGAGGTGGGAGTATCCCGACCTGCCAGTTCGTCTTTGATCCGACCGGACAGGCCACGCCAAAAGATCCCTACGAGAGCCTCGTTGTTCCAGTCGAGTTCGGAGGACAAGGTACGAAAACGGATGGCATACTGTCCCACCGATAGCGTACCCTGATGGAGGTTAAAGAGGGACTCGGTGATAGAGGCCAGCCGACCCGGCTCGTCGAACACCTTGCGGAAGGTGTCCAAAAAGGTGGAAAGCTGAGAGACGAGTGGGTCATTGCACTCCCAGAGGGGGTTCACCCATGCTAACGCCTCCCCCTCTAAGTGTGAAACAATAAAGGCAATTTGGGTGCGCTCAGTGGGATAGTGCTGCGGCAAAAGCTCAAAATGTAACCGGCATTGGTTCAGAAATCCTCGACAAAACTTAGGGTCCCCGCTATATCGGGGTGGCTTGCCGAGGCGCGGCATCGGGTGCGGGGCCGAGGACTGGGCAGAAACGGATTGTATGGAAAGAAGCCGACTGTCTACCGACGCCATATAGTTGAGGATATGGGCCTGGGTGTCGCGTTGCTGTGTGAGTTCTTGCTGGAGGCTGGCCAGCTGGGAAGCATTCCCTGGGTCAGAGGACTGCATGGCCGACAAACGGGACTCCATGGATTTCAAAAAGGCCATAATCCTGGTCTGACTCTCCCGTAGGAACACCAGTTCCTTTTGGATGGAGGTGGTGGTACCAGCGGGGTCCATGGCCTGATTATACTGTGACGTCTCCTGGAGTGGACCCTCTGGGTTGTGACACCAACCCTCCCTGGGCGAGCTGACCTAGTGAAGACCACCCCCTATACAGGGAGTGTCAGGGGCAAGCCCCAGGGGGTGAGGCACCACGACTGCTAGCACCAGGCGGCCGACTCACAGGAGACACGAGTGGGTGAGTGTGTCTGCAGGAACGTGTAAAGCGTGGACACGGGAACACGTGGTATACAGAGACTTCGTGCGTCCGGGTGAGAGTGAAGCAGGATGCGTGCAAGGAGCACGTCAGAGCACTGAGTCAGGCAGCAGGTGTGCCAGGAGGTGTAACAGAGTACAGGAGCAGGGTGTGTGCCAGAGGGCACAACTGAGCATAAGACAGAGAGCAGGATCAGAGTGTGTGCCAGGAGGCACAACTGAGTATAAGACAGAGCACGGAATCAGAGTGTGTGCCAGGAGGCACAACTGAGGATGAGACAGAGTACAGGGTAAGAGCGTGTGCCAGGAGGCACAACCGAGTATGAGACAGAGTACAGGGTCAGAGCATGTGCCAGGAGGCACAATCGAGTACGAGACAGAGCACAGGGTCAGAGCGTGTGCCAGGAGGCACAACCAAGTACAAGGCAGAGTGCAGATTCAGAGCGTGTGCCAAGAGGCACAACAGAGTGCAAGGCAGGGGACCTGAATACAGCGCACAGCCAGGCAGGGACACGGCAGACCAAGCCAGGAAGCACAACAATAATCAGGCACCTCCCCTAGGCGGAGGTCGTCTGATATAGCACATGACTACTACTGGTTCCGGGTCAGGACCTAGCCAGAAAGAACATGACCACTACAGGTTCTGGGTCAGGTCCTCCATTACCATAGAGAGGACCGAGCCCTATACAGCACTGACAGGAGCGCGCAAGCGCAAACGTGACATGTAGGAGGAGATCCGGGGACGAGAGATGCGCATGCGCACCCGACGGGACCCCCGGAGTGACCGCGGCTCCGGAAGAGATGACGTCGGGACCGAGGTCCCGCCCCCAGGTGAACGCGGCGTGACACATACACTAAGTGTATGGGCTGACTAACATTTGCCCCTGTGCGGTGCTTATTTTTTAATTTTTTTGACAGGCATCATAAACACCCTTTCAACAAACTAGAGTGGCTGTAGCAGCACTGAGCACAGTCACCCTCGTGTTCTAGTGGTGGTGGTCTGGTGGATGATGAGGATGAGGAGAAGAAGGAGGATGACACCAAATAGCCAAAATCAGGAAGCGTATACCCATGTGTGGGTGTGAAGAGGTGCATGAGAATACACCTCCTAAAAAAAGATACTGTATTGGAGGTTATGTTTCACTGTTATCATTCGGTGGTGTAGAGAAGTAGAGAAGTCTAGCCCAATCCAGCCCTTGTTCATTTTTATAAGAGTCAGCCTGTCTGCCTTTTCAGTTGACAGGCGAATGAGCTTATCTGTTATAATTCAACCAGCGGCACTAAAAACCCGCTCTGACAAAATGCTATCGGCAGGGCAGGCCAGGACCTACAAGGCGTAGAGTCAGTTCATGCCACATGTCCAGCTTGGATACCCAATAATTAAAAGGCACAGAGGAATCACTGAGGACGTTGGTACGGTCAGCAAAGTACTCCCTCAGCATCTTCCAAAACATTCCATTCCTTGTGACATTACCCTGCGCCTCTGGGCCAGGGCGAAGGGAAGGTCTGAGAAAACGCTCCCAGAACTTGGCCAGTGTTCCCCTGCCTCTGCTGGATTGGAGTTGTGTCTCTCTCGCCTGTACTCCTTGGTTGTCCAACGAACTGTGACGTCTGCTGCCAGCGTTTTCAAATGGGAATTTTTTTAATAATTCCACAACAAGGACCCTCTGGTACTGCACCATTTTAATATACCTGTCTGCCTCTGGAAGAAGAGATTGAAAGTTCTCCTTGTAGCGTGGGTCAAAAAGTGTCACCAGCCAGTAATGAGTGTCACCGTGAATTTTCATAATGCGAGGGTCATGGAAAAGGCAGCGCAACACAAAATCAGCCATGCGTGCCAGATTGGTAACAGGCAAGCCTTCCATGTCCTCACCAACAGGATGACTGACCATGGTGTCCTCCTCCTCCTCCCTGTCCTCAGGCCATCCACGCTGAACACACTGTATGACAGTTGTGCTTGTAGTACGTCTATAGCGCATGAAAGTAGCTCCTGTTCTTCCGCCTCGTCCTCTTCCTCATTGTCAACCAATCCATGTTGGGATGACATGAGGCTAGGCTGTGTGTAATCACTCTGTATGCTTCCTTGCTCCATGTCCTCGTGCTCCGCCTGCAATGCATCCTCCTTCATTGTGAGCAGAGAGCTTTTCAGAATGCAGAGAAGCAGAATGGTGACGCTAATTATGGCGTCATCGCCGCTCACCATCTTGGTGGATTCCTCAAAGTCTTGGAGGATGGTACATATGTCTGACATCCATGTCCACTCCTGAGTCTTATGTGTGGTCTTACCTGAATAACAACGGCCTTGTTGATGCTGGTAGTCAACAACTGCCCTCTTCTGCTCACAAATCCTTTCCAACATATGCAGTGTAGAGTTCCAATCCGTGGGGACATCACACACCAGTCGGTGAGCCAGTAGCTGCAAACGCTGCTGAAGCATGGCAAAAGCAGCGGAAGCTGGAGCTGACTTTCAAAAATGGGCACACAAGCGGCTTACTTTCACAAGCAGATCCGGCAGCTCCAGGTAGCTTTTGAGAAAACCTTGAACAACAAGGTTAAGCACATGGGCCAGGCATGGTACGTGTGTGAGCTCGCCTCGCCTCAGAGCTGTGATCAGGTTCCGGCCAATGTCACACACAACCAGGCCTGGCTGTAGATTCAGCGGTATCAGCCACACATCTGCCTGCTCTTTCAGAGCTGTCCACAACTCTTCAGCATTGTGCGGTTTGTCACCTAAGGCCTCTTTCACACATCAGGTTTTCGCCGTCAGGCGTGATCCGGCGCTTTTGACAGAAACCGGATCCGGCGAAATGCAATGCCGGATCCGGTTTCCCCCCCATTGACTTGCATTTGCGCCGGATCGCGACGGATGGCCATGCGTTTCATCCGGTTTTCGCCGGATCCGGCAATGTGTCGCGATCCGGCATCTGGAAAAAACGGCTACTGTAACGTTTTTTGTCTCCGGCGAAAAAGCCGGACCCACCGGATCCGGCGCGTCCGGCTTTTTCACACAATGAAAGCCTATGAGCGCCGCAATGCGCCTGATCCGGCGAAAGCCGGATCCGGTGGCCGGATCCGTTTTTTTTGGTCTGAGCATGCTCAGTAGCTCTGCCCACAAGACATATATAAAAGCAAGACAGTGGGACCCACAGCCACACCCAACATGCCACCCAAGAAAGCAACCAAGTGCAGCAGGAGAAGGCAGGAGACCACTGCAGCACCATCAGCACCACCACCACCCCAAATGGAGCAGCAAATGGAACATGCTGAGGAGGGGAGTCCAGCAGCAGATGAGAGACGGTAATTATCAAATCCCCCATTCCTCCAAACTAGGGCCATGGAATATCAAGATATTCATTGGCCCTTTGTTTCTCTTTATTCAACAGCCGCCCAAGAGATGCAGCAGCAGCAGCAGAAATGGCATCACTGGCAGCAGCAACAGCAGCAGCAATACCCACAGCCATGGAGTCTGGCCATCAACAGGACAGCACATCTTCTTCTGGGAACCCTCCCTCGCATCGTCAGCGTTTGACGGTAAGTTTTTATTTCCAAAATCCATCATCTCTGTAATATATGTCTATTCATTGCCTTTTATTTCAAAACAGGAATCACAAGATGAAGAGGAGCTCCCAGAAGAAGAAGGAAGGGGTGGACAGACACCTGGAGTGGGCTCACAATTGGTAAGTTTTTTGCATCAAACGCAGAAACACAACATCACACTACACACAACACATAGAAAACAATGTTCTGCAGACCACACACAGCAAACAAATGCCTACATCCAAAGACATAACATTTTTTGTTTTCTTCTCTAGTCTTCCCAATCTGGTGCTCAGCCAAGAGGTCCTCGCAGTGCCTCCCAGGGTCGTCGGCGACAGCAACGCGGCGGTCACCAGCGTGTAAGTATAAATATTTTTGCTTTGTTTTTTTGCACTTTTTATTTCATTTCTTTTGTGGAGCCTAATTATGTTATTTTTGTCTTTTTCTTTAACAGCCTTCACAGCATGCTCCCGACTCTGACGGTGAGGATGGAGGACTCGATGTGGACCACCTCATCGATCTCGTCAGAGAAAGGGAGCCGCTCTGGAATATGGCTGACCGCCGCCACGCTGACCTTATCGTTACCCGACGACTCTGGGAGGAAATCTGTTCGCTCCTTGTGGGCCGCTGGGAGGACCTCGATGTTCGGGCCCAGATTAAAGAGCGTAAGTATATACAGTACCGGTTGCTTGATGTAAACCAGTGTTTCCTGAACTCCAGTCCTCGTGGTCCCCACGGATCATGTGTTCAGGATTTCTATTTACTATGGAAATCCTGAAAACATGACCCTTGGGGACCATGAGGACTGGAGTTTGTGAAACACTGATGTTGTATACTAACCACTCCTTTCTCATTTCAGGGAACAGAATTGTGAATCGGTGGCGGTCTGTGAGGGATCGTTTCAAGAAGGAGTTCAATAAAGAGATGCGGGCCCCGAGTGGATCTGGAGGACGCAGGAGCAAGTACAAGTACGCAGAAGCCCTGTCGTTCCTCCGGGAAACAATGGTCACTATAAGGTAAATATTACACACCACATGTGAAAAAAAATGTTAGATGTAACTTTTTTTTTTCAGCCAGGGCCATACCATGTCAGTATTTTAATTGTTTTTTTTTCTCTTTATTCCACAGCACGGTGAGCAGCACTCGGGAGCCTGCACGATTGGACCCTTCTGAGGCGATCCCTGAGGAGACCGGCACCGAGGGACACTTCGACCGCCCCGGTACATCTGCACCTTCACAGCATTCCCACACATTCGACCCATCTGTTCTATCCACCAGCACAGGAGCATCGTGGCCGCCTACATTACATGAAGCTGCTGGTGAGGGATCGCTTTCCCTTTACCCCACCCTTCTGCCCCTGCCACCTCTAGTACACCTGCGGGTACTGGGCGACAGCGGAAGAGGGGTCAGGAAAAGAGTTATGCGCAAGAGTTCTTGCATCTGAATGCATCTTTCCAGAACTGTCTAAAAGTCTTGTCAGAGCAAATCTCCGCAGGCTTTCAGCAGATCAACTCCAGCATTCTGGAGGTGAAGACACTTCTGCAAACCATGCATTCAGAAGCAAGATCTTCGCCAAACCACACCTTTTTCAGGTCTGTTGTGGAGCGCATGGCAACACTATCTCCTACCCAGCAGATGCATGTAATGCATTCGTGCCACGGTGCTCTACAGCAGGTTACCTCCCAACCTCCACCTCCCACCACTGTAGTTCCTCCACCTGCACCCCCTCCAGCCACTTTCCATCCTCCCCCTCCTATTACATCTGCACCCCCTCCAGCCACTTTCCATCCTCCCCCTCCTATTACATCTGCACCCCCTCCAGCCACTTTCCATCCTCCCCCTCCTATTACATACCAGCAACCTCACCAGTACCAGCAACCTCCCCAGTACCAGACATCTCCCCACTTCCAGCAACCTGCCCCGTACCAAACTCCTTCCCCGTACCAAACTCCTTCCCCGTACCAAACTCCATACAACTTTCCATCAACATCATCTGCTCCTACAGTCCCTGCCCAACCCTCCACTCCACCGCCCACCACCTCTTCTGCCTCCCACATGTCCACCCATTCTGTAGCTTTTTCCACACCTTCACCTCTAACTGTTCCTTCCCCACCACGATCCCAGTCCTCTCTCCACACACCCAGTGTCGAAGTGTCCCGCAGCCCCTCCAGCAGTATTTCCACCCCACACTACACAGATTTGTAATGTGTGTTTTTTAATAAAAATGCCCATTGGGTTTAAAACCTTTATTAAAAAAGTTTTTTGCACTTTAAAAACATTTTACAAAAAAAAAAAAAATTTTAAATAAAAGTTAAATTATCGTTTCACAATGGTTGTCTGTCATTTCTTTCTGCGGCGAACTATGTTTAAAAAAAAGGTTAAATACAGGGTATTTCAAAGGTAAAAAGGTATTCAAAACCAGGTATATAACTGTGGGTAAATTTTAGCTTTTTGCCACAGTTGTGTTCCTGGTTGTGTTTGAAGCAAAGTATTTCACCTAAAAAGTTGTGTTTATTGTTGGTGATTTCCTAACAATGTACACAACTTTTGTTAAAAGGTGAAATACTTTGCATAAAACACAACCAGGTACACACCTGTGGCCTAAAGCTAAAAATAGTAAGACCATGACAAGATAGCCAACTTTGGTTGGCAAAGGTATATACTGTTGGTCCAGAAGGTACACAAGTTTGGTTAGGGCACAAATCTTTCACACTCTGTCATCCTGCCAGTGTACTCTGCCTTGAGGTGACATAAAGTATAGTGCAAAATTGTCCCTCATTACTGAAACCGTCACAGAACTTCTAGTGGTAATATTTCCAATGACAACATCCATCTTCGCCAGTAACTTGCTCTTCTCTCCAACCTGCACTTTCTTCTCTACAACCTGTCAAAGAAGGGCTGTAGGAACATGCTATATATAGTTTTCCAGTAGCCAATCCCGTTCGGAAGGCCACAAGGGTCAATTTTAAAAACCGGATCCGGCGTAATCCGTCGAAAAACGGATAGAAAAACGGATGAACCGGATGAGACGGATCCGGTTTTGTCTGTCAAGAACAAGACGGATCCGGCAGAAAATCTGATCCGGCACATCAGGTTTTACAAAACATTTGCCGGATCCGGCATTCCGGCACAACGCCGGATCGCGCCTGACGCCGAAAACCTGATGTGTGAAAGTAGCCTAAGCATATTAGCTTCAGTACAGCCTGTTGATGCTTGGCTGAGGCAGTGCTGCAGTGCTTGTAGCTTGTGACTGATGTGCTCATTTCGGAGATGGAGGCTGAAGAGGAGGAGGAAGATGATGTAGACTGTGGGGGCAACCCTGATTGACGTATGGCCCACAATCCTCGGTGTCAGGATGATGTGTTCGATTCCAATTTCCGTCTGGGTCCCGGCCTCCACTATGTTAACCCAGTGTGCCATCAGCGAGATGTAGCATCCCTGCCCACGAGCACTTGTCCACGTGTCCGTGTTTAGGTGTACTTTCCCAGTAACAGCAATGTTCTGGGGACGGGTAATGTTGAGGGACACGTGCTTGTGTAATGCTGGGATGGCACACCGGGAGAAATAGCGGTGGCTGGGGACCAAGTACCTTGGGATGGCCGCCGCCATCAGGTTATGGAAAGCTTCCGTCTCCACAAGCCTAAAAGGCGACATTTCAACCGCAAGCAGACGATAAATGTGTCAATTTAGCACTGTGGCCTGTGGGGCGTTGGCTGCATATTTATGCATGGGTTCCAATGACTGGGGTATCGACAACTGAAGGCTGCGCTGGGACAAGGACATGGACGGATTGATGATGGTGGTAGTTGAGTGTGGGCAACGACAGGTGCACGGCAGGAGGCATCTTCGCATGCACTGTGGACAGGATATTGGCTTGCATGCTTAACAGTGGAAGAAGCAGTGTTTTCACCCACAGACACTGCTCCTCATCTGGAATATTGTGTCCAGTTTTGGGCACCACATTTTAAAAAAGACATCAACAAACTGGAGCAAGTTCAGAAAAGAGCGACCAGAATGGTGTCTGCAAACCATGTCTTATGAGGAAAGGTTGCAGGATTTGGGAATGTTTAGTTTGCAAAAGAGAAGACTGAGAGGAGACTTAATAGCTGTCTACAAATATCTAAAGGGCTGTCACATTGTAGAAGGATCAACTTTATTCTCCTTTGCACAAGGAAAGACTAGAAGCAATGGGATGAAACTGAATGGGAGGAGACAGATTAGATATTAGAAAAAACTTTTTGACAGTTAGAGTGATCAATGAGTGGAATAAGCTGCCACGAGAAGTGGTGAGTTCTCCTTCAATGGAAGTCTTCAAACAGAGGCTGGACAGACATCTGACTGGGATGATTTTGCGAATCCTGCTTTGAGCAGGGGGTTGGACCAGATGGCCCAGGAGGTCCCTTCCAACTCTACGATTCTATGATTCTATGATTCCTGGAGTCTGAGGTTCAGCTCACAAAGTCGGGTGCTTTGCTGCCATGTGCCTTATCATACTGGTGGTGGACAGGCTGGTAGTTTTGCTACCTTGCTGATGCGGGTGTAAGGGGTTGTAAAGTCTCATTAATCCCTTAAGTTATATTGTGGTTGTATATATTTCTGTAGTAGGTTTATATCCTGCATATTCATGTAATACAGTCATTAATATCATTGATCTGGTAGAGTGAGTGTAGTACCCAGGTTTGGCCACAAGATGGGGGGTACATTTTAGTGGTAGGGAATGTAATGTAAATAGTTAATATAGGAGGGGCACGGTGGATAAGGTAGTAGGTGTTAGGATTCAGATTTCTGCGGTCGCTATGCAGGAATCCAGACACTCACATTCTGCAGTCTCCTGCTCTTTATCCACTGCAGAAGAGATTGCAGAGGAGATTGCCTTGCAGCAAATCTCTCCTGAGGCTAAGTCCTTCTCTCCTCTTACTGAGCATGCTCATGGGACGATCTCCCATTGGAGATCGGGAGTCATGTGCTCAGGTCCTGCTCCAAATCTCATTTGTCCTTCTCAGAGATCTGGAGGCATGCGGAAGGTTCAGCCATGCGCTAGTATAGACCATACTTGCTGCTGTGTGAATGACGATGAATGCATGATTCTGGTGAATGACTCATTTGAAACCCCTACCCTTTGATATTACGCTTGTGTGAGGGATTGAGTTCAGTACCAGCGCGCCTCTGCTTCATTGTCCACATCTGCTAGCGTCCGACATTGCGCTTGCGTCTAGCATTGTCGTTTAGCGGCAGTGTCCTACGCCACGCTGCAGTAGCAGCCCACTTAAGCGTTCACGGCTGTGACGCTACACACACGGTAGGTCTAGAAGGACTTAGTACCGCCATCTTTGGCTATTCCTGTGACCTTATACGGTGTGTGTAACTACTCTGAGTACTTGTGACCTTAACAGGCTCAGCTCTTTTGTTTATGTTCATAGGCATCTTTGTGATTTAACAGAGATTGCTCTGTGCACTTGGGTGATGGTTAACCCTGTGCACAATACCGCCATATTGCTTCTGCCACCACTTAGCAGCGGTTATATCACCTACTGCACGGTGGACCCTGAGCGGCGAACGCACTTTATTAGTTTTTTATTTTAGTGCGTTCCGCCGTTCCTAACATTATACTAGCGCCAGGGTCTGGCTAGTGATGGCAGAACAGCAGCAACTCTTGCAGTGCATTTGGCAGCTTGAGGGCCAGTTGGCCACTCTTGAGAGGGCTCTCTCAGCTGCGCAATCCACCGAAGCTGCTGTGCAAGCAATCACTGACGCGGTTACGTGTATGTCCACGTCCTCCCACGCGCAGACAGTTACCCGCCTCCCGTTGCCCGATAAATTTTCTGGCGATGGCGCCTCCTGTAGGGGTTTCATCAGCCAGTGCTCTATCCAGCTGAAGCTACTGGTTGCGCGATTCCCTATGGAGCGGGCCAAGGTGGGGTTTATTGGCTCCCTTCTGTCAGGCAAGGCGTTGGAGTGGGCTACGCCACTATGGGAGCGTGGTGACCCAGAGGTTCAGACTGCTGCTCAGTTTTTAACAGCTATTAAGCAGGTCTTCCTCAGTCCACGGGTCACGCATGACACCTCTCTTCAGCTTCTGGCTTTGATCCAGGGATCCGTCTCGGTTAGTCAGTATGCTGTTCGTTTTCGGACACTGGCTTCCGAGCTGGAGTGGTCTGACAAAGCCCTTATCCCTGTGTTTTGGAGAGGTTTGGCGGAGCAGGTCAAAGATGCTCTTTCTACCAGAGAGGTACCCACAACTTTGGAGGAGCTGATTGCCATTTCCACCCGCATTGACCTCCGTTTTTCGGAGCGCGGTATGGAGCGTGCTCAATCCAAGCGGAAGGTTACCTCAGCTCCCAACTTTTTTGAGCCTCTGGAACCACCCGAGCCAGAGTTTCCACCCCCTGAGCCCATGGAGGTGTCTCACGCCGTTCTCGAGGCGTGTCCGGCACAAGACTCCATTTGCGGTTACCGTTGTCAACATGCTGTTCCTCTAGACAACAGCACCCCGCAATGGCCAAACTCTGTGCGGCCGGGTAAGACCTTTGTCCCTCATCACCTTCGGCCGAAGGTTCTCGCATGGGCACACGCTTTCAGGAGGGGTGTTCACTGCGGCTATATGCAGACCACAAAACTCCTGGCTGGGTCTTATTGGTGGCCGCACAGGGCACGGGATGTAAAAAAATATATTCGGGCCTGTGCCTTTTGTTCACGGGATAGCCTCTCCAAACGGAGAGTGGCGACGCCCGCCGACACAAGGCGTCGTCCCACTTTAAGTTCCGCTCCTGTTGTCTCCCATGTGTCCCTTCTCAAACCTGGCGATCTTGCCATCCCTGATGCCTTCCGCGTGTCCTGGGTTTCCTTGTCACCTACCCGGACATCAGACTTGCCTTCGGACGAGTCTGAGGCCTACACCACTAAAAGGCACAAGTTGGTGGGTCGGAATTCTCAGGGGGGGCCCTAGGAGGGGGGGTAATGTTAGGAGTCAGGTTTCTGCGGTCGCTATGCAGGAATCCAGACCCTCACATTCTGCAGTCTCCTGCTCTTTATCCACTGCAGAAGAGATTGCAGAGGAGATTGCCTTGCAGCAAATCTCTCCTGAGGCTAAGTCCTTCTCTCCTCTTACTGAGCATGCTCATGGGACGATCTCCCATTGGAGATCGGGAGTCATGTGCTCAGGTCCTGCTCCAAATCGCATTTGTCCTTCTCAGAGATCTGGAGGCATGCGGAAGGTCCCGGCTGCTATAAAAGGCGCGCATGGCTGTTCCGCCATGCACTAGTATAGACCATACTTGCTGCTATGTGAATGACGATGAATGCATGATTCTGGTGAATGACTCATTTGAAACCCCTACCCTTTGATATTACGCTTGTGTGAGGGATTGAGTTCAGTACCAGCGCGCCTCTGCTTCATTGTCCAAAGCTGCTAGCATCCAACATTGCGCTTGCGTCTAGCATTGTCGTTTAGCGGCAGTGTCCTACGCCGTGCTGCAGTAGCAGCCCACTTAAGCGTTCGCGGCTGCGACGCTACACACACGGTAGGTCTAGAAGGACTTAGTACCGCCATCTTTGGCTATTCCTGTGACCTTATACCGTGTGTGTAACTACGATCGCGGTGTACCGGGGGTTAAAGGGAAGCATCGGCAGGGAGGGGACTCCCTCCGTGCTTCCCTGAGCCCCCCACAGCAGCGCAATGTGCAGCGCTGCTGCGGGGGGCTCTTTCCCTGCAGGTCTCTGGATCCAAGATGGCGACGGAGACCTTCGGGGGCCTGCAGGGAGCTGGCTTCCTCAGTGCCTGCAAAGCGCAGGCAAGGAGGAAACTTGCACACTGCCTGTGACAGATTGCTGATCTGTCACAGTGATCTGTGATGTGACATATCAGCGATCTGACACAGGACAGTGATGTCCCCCTGGGACAACCTAATAAAGTTAAAAAAAAAAGTGTAAAAATAATTTTAAAAAAATCGCTAAATAAATTAAAAAAAAAAAATATTCCCTACTAAATTAATTTTTTGGAAATAATAAAAAAAACAATAAAAGTACACATATTTGGTATTGCCGCATCCATACCGACCTGCCCTATAAAACTGTCCCATTAGTTAACCCCTTTAGCGAACCCCTTAAAAAATAAAAAACGAAGCAAAAAATAATGATTTATTATCATACCGCCGAACAAAAAGTGCAATAACACGCGATCAAAAAGATGCATTTAAATATCCATGATACCGCTGAAAACGTCATCTTGTCCCACAAAAAACGAGCCACAACACAGCATCATCAGAGAAAAAATAAAAAAGTTATAGCTCCCAGAATAAAGTGATGCAAAAATAATTATTTTTTATATAAAATTGTTTTTATTGTATAAAAGCACCAAAACATAAAAAAAAACATAAATGGGGTATCGCTGTAACCGTACTGACCCGAAGAATAAAACTGCTTTATCAATTTTACCGCACGCGGAACGGTGTAAACGCACCCCCCAAAAGAAATTCGTGAAACGCTGGTTTTTGTTCATTCTGCGTCCCAAAAATCGGAATAAAAAGCAATCAAAAAATGTCATGTGCCCGAACATGATAACAATAAAAGCGTCAACTCGTCCCGCAAAAAATAAGACCTCACATGACTCAGTGAGTCAAAATATGGAAAAATTATAGCTCTCAATATGTGGTGATGCAAAAACTATTTTTACAATAAAAAGCGTCTTTTAGCGTGTGACAGCTGCCAAAAATAAAAATCGCCATAAATAGTAAATCAAACCCTCTGTTATCACCCCCTTAGTTAGGGAAAAATAATAAAATGAAAAAAATGTATTTATTTCCATTTTCCCATTAGGGCTAGGGCTAGGGTTAGGGCTAGGGTTAGGGCTAGGGCTAGGGTTAAGGCTGAGATTAGGGTTAGGGGTGTGTTGGGGTTAGGGTTGGAGTTAGAATTGGGGGGTTTCCACTGTTTCGGCACATCAGGTGCTCTCCAAACGCAACATGGCGTCTGATCTCAATTCCAGCCAATTCTGCGTTGAAAAAGTCAAATGGTGCTCCTTCCCTTCCAAGCTCTGCCATGCGCCCATACAGTGTTTTACCCCCACATAATGGGGTATCAGCCTACTCAGGACAAATTGCAAAACAACTTTTGGGGTCCTATTTCTCCTGTGGCCCTTAGGAAAATAAAAAATTGGGGGCAAAAATATCATTTTTGTGGGACAAAAATATGATTTTTTTATTTTCACACCTGGGCGTTATAAACTTCTGTGAAGCCCTTGGGGGTTCAAAGTGCTCACCACACATCTAGATAAGTTCCTTAGGGGGTCTAGTTTCCAAAATGGTGTCATTTGTGGGGGTTTCCACTGTTTAGATACATCAGGGGCTCTCCAAAGGCAACATGACACCCGCAGACCATTCCATCAAAGTCTGCATTCCAAAACGTCACTACTTCCCTTCCGAGCCCCGACGTGTGCCCATACAGTAGTTTTTTCCCACATATGGGGTATCAGTGTACTCAGAACAAATTGGTCAACAACGTTTGGGGTCCATTTTCTCCTGGTACCCTTGGGAAAATAAAAAACATGGGGACTAAATGATCATGTTTGTGGAAAAAATATGATTTTTTTATTTTCACGCCCGGGCGTTATAAACTTCTGTGAAGCACTGGGGGAGTTGAAAGTGCTCACCACACACCTAGATAAGTTCCTTAGGGGGTCTAGTTTCCAAAATGGTGTCATTTGTGGGGGGTTTCCACTGTTTAGGTACATTAGGGGCTCTCCAAAGGCAACATGACACCCGGAGAGCATTCCATCAAAGTCTGCATTTCAAAACGTCACTACTTCCCTTCCGAGCCATGACGTGGGCCCATACAGTAGTTTTCTCCCACATATGGGGTATCAGGGTACTCAGGACAATTTGGACAACAACCTTTGGGGTCCATTTTCTCCTGGTACCCTTGGAAAAATAAAAAAATTTTGGACTAAATGATCATGTTTGTGGAAAAAATAAGATTTTTTTATTTTCACGCCCAGGCATTATAAACTTCTGTGAAGCCCTTGGGGGTTCAAAGTGCTCACCACACATCTAGATAAGTTCCTTAGGGTGTCTAGTTTCCAAAATGGTGTCATTTGTGGGGGATTCCACTGTTTAGGTACATCAGGGGCTCTCCAAAGGCAACATGACACCCGCAGACCACTCCATCAAAGTCTGCATTCCAAAACGTCACTACTTCCCTTCCGAGTCCCAACGTGTGCCCATACAGTAGTTTTCTCCCACATGTGGGGTATCAGTGTACTCAGGACAAATTGGACAACAAATTTTGGGGTTCTTTTTCTCCTGGTACCCTTGGGAAAATAAAAAAAGGGGACAAATGACACCACAAGAAACGACCTGGAAACCATCTGCAGGGACTTTGAAGACTTAGGCAAGAAAGTGAAAGAACTGGGAGCACAGGTGGTCTTCTCTTCCATCCTCCCAGTAGATGGCCATGGAACAAGGAGGTGGAATAAGATTCTGCAGGTGAACAACTTGAACAACTAGCTACGTCGATGGTGCCGTCGGCAATGATTTGGATTTCTGGATCACAGAGTGAATTACCTATACGATGGACTACTTGCTAGAGATGGGGTGCACCTTACGAAGACTGGAAAACATGTATTTGGAAGTCGCCTTGCTACTCTTGTAAGGAGAGCTTTAAACTAGAACAACATGGGAAGGGAAGCAAAAGACAAGAAAAAGCCATACACCTGACAAATGCAATTCAGAACTCTGCTATTAGAAGTGGAAAGGAAGAACAAAGACAAAAGAATCTAATTAATAAAAATATTGGAGAAAGAGAAACCAATCACAAACTAAAATGTTTCTATACTAATGCACAAAGCATGGGCAACAAACAAGGAGAATTGGAACTACTAACACAGGAAAAGAAATATGATGTCATTGGAATCACTGAAACTTGGTGGGACAATACACATGATTGGAATACAAGACTAGAAGGATACAACTTATTTGCAAGAAACAGACTTGATAAACGAGGAGGAGGTGTCGCATTGTATGTTAGAAACTCGTATATCTGCACAGAAATTGAAGCTTCAGAGACGGAGTTCTGTGGAAACTGTTTGGGTAAGAATACAAGGACAGAACAATGGAAAGGACACCATTGTAGGCATTTACTACAGGCCGCCTGTGCAAGCTGAAGATATGGATGAACTCTTTATGCATCAAATGGCCAAGTTCTCTGTTATGAGCTCATTTTCTCATTCACCTTTGAGGTCCGATGAACTCCCTCTGCTGGTGAAAGGAGGTAGTGAAATTGATTTGTATGGGAAAAACCTGTCATCTGAACAGGTGGAGTGTGATTGGACATCCGGAATCTCTGAGTGGATATAAGGCCGCCGACGCCCTGTAGGGTTGCTGGTGATCCTCTCTGCTCTGAACTCTGGCCTCTGTTTAGTTCCTGTCTCCTAAATCTAAATTTTTGCTCTGCTATTATTGCATGAGATTTTGTCTGGTTTACTTAGTGTTTGTGTTCAGCCAGTCCTGGCTGGGACTGGCTGAATTCCATTTTTGTCTCTGATCAGTTGATCTCTTTGCTCTGTTTTCAGAATATACCTGAGTGCTGATATAGTGATTTTGAAGTCTAGTGACTTCAGGGCCTTTTCTATCAGACGTGTTGGACATTATTTTTGGCAGGGTTTTTGCGTGATTGCAGACAGTTGCTTTTCTTTCCTGTCCTATCTAGTTAGTGAGGGCCCCATCGTTTGCTCAGCCTGTCTTTCTGTCTGTGTTTGTGTTTTCATCTGTTTTCACCGTCAATACATGTTGGGGGCTGTCTATTGCTTTGGGGTCTGCTCTGGGGCAGTTTAGTTTTCCCTTTTCTTTCTTTAGGTTTATTTAGTTCTCCGGCTGTGAACGAGTTGTCTAGGACCACTGTAGGAACACCCCACGGCTACTGTTAGTTGTTGTGAATAGGTTCAGGGGTCTGCAATCCGCTAGCTACCAACCTCTCCGGTTTTTCTGGACTTAGCTTGTATTTTTGTTTTTTCCTCCTCCAGTGACTCATTCATAACAGAATCACCAGCCATACCGCAGATTCTAGGGTACTCAATAGCAGGGAAGAATTTTTTTTTTTATGTATATTTTTTCCTCTTTTTCTCTGGGGCAGTAGGAGGAATTTTTTTTGTTTCCTAATGGAGATTAAGCAATTGTCTGATCATGTGGAGCAGCTTACTGCTGAAGTGCGGGGAATTTCTGCCTATCTTGTTCATTCACATGCTGCTGAACCAAAGATTCCTACTCCTGATGTGTTTTTTGGGAGATCGGTTTAAATTTTTGAATTTTAAGAATAATTGTAAATTATTTCTTGCCTTGAAGCCTAACTCATCGGGGAGCTCTGCGCAGCAGGTTAAAATTGTCATCTCTTTGCTGCGCGATGATCCCCAGGATTGGGCGTTTTCTTTGACACCTGATGATCCTATTCTAACTAATGTGGATACATTTTTTCAGGTCTTGGGGTTGTTGTATGATGAACCTAATGCTATTGATCAAGCAGAGAAAGCCCTGTTGGCATTGAGCCGGGGTCAGGATTCTGCAGAGTCATACTGTCAAAAATTCTGAAAGTGGGCGGTCCTTACTACCTGGATTGATGGTGCCTTGGCAGCTCACTTTCGGAAGGGTTTGTCAGAAACCGTAAAAGATACTATGGTGGGATTTCTTGTTCCCTCTGGTCTTGATGATTCTATGTCATTAGCCATTCAGGTTGATCGGCGTTTACGTGAACGTAAAAGTACACAAGAAATGTTGCCACCTGTTGAACAAATGTCTGAATCTATGCAATGTGATAGAGTTTTGTCTAGGGCGCAATGTCAGGAGTTCAGAAGGCGTAATAAACTGTGTTTTTTCTGTGGAGATGCCTCTCATATGATTTCTGTCTGCCCTAAACGAGAGAAACGTTTTGCACACACATTTGCTGTGGGTGGTGTTCAGCCTAAGTTTCTTCTGGCAATTACTCTGATCTGCTCCCTCTCCACATTTTCCGCTAAGGCTTTTGTGGATTCGGGAGCGGCTCTGAACCTGATGGACTTGGATTTTGCTAAACGTTGTGGGTTTCCTATGACACCTCTGCGGACGCCTATCCCTTTGAGGGGTATTGATGCTACTCCTTTGGCGAAGAATAAACCTCAGTTTTGGACCCAGGTGGTAATGCGGTTCGCCCCAGACCATAAAGAAAATTGCAGATTTTTGGTGTTGCATAATTTGCATGATACCATTGTTCTGGGATTTCCCTGGTTACAAATCCATAATCCAGTTTTGGATTGGAAATCTGTGTCTGTGGTGAGTTGGGGTTGTCGGTGTGCTCTTGGTGACGCTCCTGTTTTCTCCACCTCTCCCCAGTCGCATGATGTTCCTGACTATTTGGCTGATTTTTATGATGTATTTAGTGAGAATAAGTCTGCGTCTTTGCCTCCTCATAGGAGTTATGACTGTGCAATTGAGTTGAGTCCTGGGTGTAAATTTCCCAAGGGTCGACTTTTTAATTTATCTGTACCCGAGCACGAGGCTATGCGATCTTATATTAAGGAGTCGTTGGAGAAGGGTGATATTAGACCATCCTCTTCACCCTTGGGTGCTGGGTTTTTTTTTCGTGGCCAAGAAAGATGGTTAATTAAGGCCTTTTATTGACTATCATTCCCTCAACAAAATTACTGTTAAATATCAGTATCCATTACCCCTGATTTCTGATCTATTCTCCAGAGTTAAAGGTGCTTGCTGGTTTACCAAGCTTGACCTCAGGGGGGCGTATAATCTTATTTGCATTAAGCATGGGGATGAATGGAAGACGGCGTTAAATACTCCGGAGGGACATTTTGAGTACCTGGTGATGCCTTTTGGGCTCACTAATGCCCCTTCTGTCTTCCAGTGCTTCATGAATGATATTTTCCGGGACTTTGTGGATAAATTTCTGATCATCTATCTGGATGATATTTTGATCTTTTCCAGGGATTGGGACTCTCATGTGGAACATGTTCGGACTGTGTTCCGGATTTTGAGGGAGAATTCCCTGTATGTTAAGGGATCGAAATGCCTTTTTGGTGTACAGAGGATTTCATTTTTGGGATTTATTTTGTCTCCGTCAACTATTGAAATGGACCCGGCCAAGGTACAGGCCATTTATGATTGGGTTCAGCCCACTTCTTTGAAGGCCCTCCAGAAGTTTTTGGGTTTTGCTAATTTTTATCGTAAATTTATAGCTAATTTTTCTGGTATTGTCAAACCATTGACTGATTTGACTAAGAAGGGTGCTTATGTACTGAATTGGTCTCCAGAGGCTAATTCTTCCTTTCAGGAGCTGAAGCGGAGGTTCACTTCTGCTCCGGTTTTGCGGCAACCTGATATCTCACTCCCGTTTCAGGTAGAGGTGGACGCTTCTGAGATTGGTGTAGGAGCTGTTTTGTCCCAAAATGATCCGGTAACATCTAAAATGAATCCCTGTGCTTTCTTTTCCCAACAGTTCTCCCCATCCAAACGCAAGTAAAATCCAAGTCCATCAGGTTCAGAGCTGCTCCCGAATCCACAAAAGCCTTAGCGGAAAATGTGGACAGGGAGCAGATCAGAGTAATTGCCAGAAGAAACTTAGGTTGAACACCACCCACAGCAAATGTGTATGCAAAACGTTTCTCTCGTTTAGGGCAGACAGAAATCATATGAGAGGCATCTCCACAAAAAAAACACAGCTTATTACGCCTTCTGAACTCCTGACGTTGCGCCCTAGACAAAACTATCACATTGCATAGGTTCAGACATTTGTTCAACAGGTGGCAACATTTCTTGTGTACTTTTACGTTCACGTAAACGCCGATCAACCTGAATGGCTAATGACATAGAATCGTCAAGACCAGAGGGAACAGGAAATCCCACCATAGTATCTTTTACGGTTTCTGACAAACCCTTCCGAAAGAGAGCTGCCAAGTCACCATCATTCCAGGTAGTAAGGACCGCCCACTTTCGCAATTTTTGACTGTATAACTCTGCAGAATCCTGACCCTGGCACAATGCCAACAGGGCTTTCTCAGCTTGAACAATAGCATTAGGTTCATCATACAACAACCCCAAGGCTTGAAAAAATGCATTCCACATTAGTTAGAATAGGATCATCAGGTGTCAAAGAAAACGCCCAATCCTGGGGATCGCCGCGCAGCAAAGAGTTGACAATTTTAACCTGCTGCGCAGAGCTCTCCGATGAGTTAGGCTTCATGGCAAGAAATAATTTACAATTATTCTTAAAATTCAAAAATTTAGACCGATCCCCAAAAAACACATCAGGAGTAGGAATCTTTGGTTCAGCAGCATGTGAATGAGCAAGATAGGTGGAAATTCCCCACACTTCAGCAGTCAGCTGCTCCACACGATCAGACAATTGCTTAATCTCCATTAAGAAAATTCCTCCTACGGCCCCAGAGAAAAAGAGGAAAAAATATACATAAAAAAAAGATGAAAACACAAACACAGACAGAAAGACAGGCTGAGCAAACGATGGGGCCCTCACTAACTAGATAGGACAGGACAGAAAAGCTGCTGTCTGCAATCATGCAAAAAACCCTGCCAAAAATAATGTCCAACACGTCTGATAGAAAAGGCCCTGAAGTCACTAAACTTCAAAATCACTACATCAGCACTCAGGTATATTCTGAAAACAGAGCAAAGAGATCAACTGATCAGAGACAAAAATGGAGTTCAGCCAGTCCTAGCCAGGGCTGGCTGAACACAAACACTAAGTAAACCAGACAAAATCTCATGGAACAATAGAAGAGCAAAAACTTAGCTTTATTAGACAGGACTAAACTGGAGGCCAGAGCTCAGAACAGAGAGGATCACCAGCAACCCAGCAGGGCATCGGCGGCCTTATATCCACTCAGAGATTCCGGATGTCCAATCACACTCCACCTGTTCAGATGACAGGTTTTTCCCATCCAAATCAGTTTTACTACTTCCTTTCACCAGCAGAGGGAGTTCATCGGACATCAAAGGTGAAGGAGAAAATGAGCTCATAACAGTGACCCCTCCTCAATTCTCAAAGCACAATTGTTAATAATTCCGAAAAGAGGGAAGAATAGGAAGCATTTAAGGAAACCAGGATGGATGAACACAGAACTTAAGCACATGCTAAAAAGGAAGAAAAAAATGTTTATAAAATGGAAAGAGGGAGGCATATCTAAAGAAGAATATAATGCTGTCTGCAGAACCTGCAGGGCACAAATCAGATTAGTAAAGCTGACAATGAATTGAGGCTTGCAGGAGATGTCAAAAGCAATAATAAAGGATTTTGGGGATATGTCAAAAGTAAAAGAAAAGTCAAAGATGCTATAGGATTTTTACAGGATGAAAATTATGAAATGGTAAGACAGGATGTTGAGAAGGCCGAACTTTTAAATTCCTATTCTGCATGTTTTCTCTCAGAAAGGAAATGTAACATCAACTGTTCTTCACTGTCCTATTAAGGGAATAGAAGAATCCAGGATATCTATAAACAGAAATATAGTGAGGAAACACTTAGCTAACCTAAATGAATTTAAGTCTCCAGGTGCAGATGAATTACACCCCAGAGTACCAAAGGAGATAGCAGAAGAAATTTTTGAACTCCTCTCCATAATCTTTGAAAATTCTTGGAGAACAGGAGAAGTCCCAGAAGACTGGGGAAGAGCAAATGTTGTTCCTATCTTCAAAAAGGGGAAGAAGGTGGACCCAGGCAACTATAGGCCGTTGAGTCTGACTTCTATACC
This sequence comes from Dendrobates tinctorius, assembly GCF_039654945.1. Taxonomy (NCBI): domain Eukaryota; kingdom Metazoa; phylum Chordata; class Amphibia; order Anura; family Dendrobatidae; genus Dendrobates; species Dendrobates tinctorius. The sequence goes on along the minus strand of NW_027361932.1, from coordinate 15,499,715 downwards.
AGGAAAGATCTTTGAACAAATTATTAAACAACATGTATGTCAGTACCTGGGTAAGAATGAAGTGATTAAACAGAGTCAGAATGGGTTTGTAACTAATAAGTCATGTCAGACTAACTTAATTTCCTTCTATGACGGAATCACTGATTGGGTGGATCAAGGAAATGCTGTAGATATAGTATATAAATGGCTAAGTATGGAATGGACAAGGCAACTGTTAGGTGGATTCATAATTGGCTTAGTGATCGGACCCAAAGAGTGGTCGTAAATGGCTGCACATCCAGTTGGAAGAATGTCTCAAGTGGGGTACCACAGGGCTCTGTCCTGGGCCCTGTATTGTTCAACATCTTTATCAATGATTTAGATAAAGGAACTGAGGGTAAACTGTTTACATTTGCTGATGACACAAAGCTAGGAGGGATAGCTAATACTAGAGAAGAGAGAGAGAATTCAAAAAGATATAAATAAACTGGAGAAGTGGGCAGCAACTAACAGAATGGTTTTTAACAGGGAAAAATGCAAAGTACTATATCTTGGCAATAAAAATGAAAAAAGCATATACAGAATGGGAGGAATAGGGCTAAGGAACAGCACATGTGAAAAGACTTGGGTATACTAATAGATCACAGACTGAATATGAGTCAACATTGTGATGCAGCAGCAAAGAAGGCAAATGTAATTCTAGGATGTATTAACAGAAGCATAGAAGCATACAGTCTAGATCACGTGAAGTCATTATTTCCCTCTACTCCTCTTTGGTCAGACCTCATCTGGAATATTGTGTCCAGTTTTGGGCACCACATTTTAAAAAAGACGTCAACAAACTGGAGCAAGTTCAGAAAAGAGCGACCAGAATGGTGACCGGTCTGCAAACCCTGTCTTATGAGGAAAGGTTGCAGGATTTGGGAATGTTTAGTTTGCATAAGAGAAGACTGAGAGGAGACTTAATAGCTGTCTACAAATATCTAAAGGGCTGTCACATTGTAGAAGGATCAACTTTATTCTCATTTGCACAAGGAAAGACTAGAAGCAATGGGATGAAACTGAATGGGAGGAGACACAGATTAGATATTAGAAAAAACTTTTTGACAGTTAGAGTGATCAATGAGTGGAACAAGCTGCCATGAGAAGTGGTGAGTTCTCCTTCAATGGAAGTCTTCAAACAGAGGCTGGACAGACATCTGACTGGGATGATTTAGCGAATCCTGTTTTGAGCAGGGGATTGGACCAGATGGCCCAGGAGGTCCCTTCCAACTCTACGATTCTATGATTCTATGTTTGTGGAAAAAATACGATTTTTTTATTTTCACGTCCGGGCGTTATAAACTTCTGTGAAGCACTGGGGGAGTTCAAAGTGCTCACCACACATCTAGATAAGTTCCTTAGGGGGTCTAGTTTCCAAAATGGGGTCACTTGTGGGGGGATTCCACTGTTTAGGTACATCAGGGGCTTTCCAAACGCGACATGGTGTCCGATCTCAATTCCAGCCAAAAAAGTCAAATGGCGCTGCTTCCCTTCCGAGCTCTGCCATGCGCCCAAATAGTGGTTTACCCCCACATATGGGGTATCAGCATACTCAGGACAAATTCCACATTAACTTTTAGGGTCCTGTTACCCTTGGGAAAGTAAGAAATGAAGGTGAAAAGATCATTTTTGTGGAAAAAATATGATTTTATAATTGTATGGCTGTACATTATAAACTTCTGTGAAGCCCTTGGGGATTCAAAGTTCTCACCACATATCTAGATAAGTTCCTTGGGGGGTCTAGTTTCCAAAATGGGGTCACTTGTGGGGGGTTTCCACTGTTTAGGTACATCAGGGACTCTCCAAATGTGACATGGCATCCGATCAGAATTCCAGCCAATTTTGCATTGAAAAAGGTCAAACGGCGATCCTTCCCTTCTGAGCTCTGCCATGCGCCGAAACAGTGGTTCCCCCCCACATATCAGGTATCAGCGTACTCAAGACAAATTGCACAATAACTTTTGCAGTCCAATTTCTCCTTTTACCCTTGGTAAAATAAAAAAAATTGAACCTGAAATATTTTTTTTGTGAAAAAAAGTTAAATGTTCATTTTTTTTAAAATATTCAAAAAATTCCTGTGAAGCACCTGAAGAGTTAATAAACTTCTTGAATGTGGTTTTGAGCACCTTGAGGGGTGCAGTTTTTAGAATGGTGTCACTTTTGGGTATTTTCTATCATATAGACCCCTCAAAGTGGCTTCAAATGTGATGTGGTCTGTAAAAATAAAATGGTGTTGTAAAAATGAGAAATCACTGGTCAACTTTTAACCTTTATAACTTCCTAACAAAGAAAACTTTGGTTCCAAAATTGTGCTGATGTAAAGTAAACATGTGGGAAATGTTACTTATTAAGTTTTTTGTGTGCCGTATCTCTGTGATTTAAGGGCATAAAAATTCAAAGTTGGAAAATTGCGAAATTTTCAAAATTTTTGCCAAATTTCCGTTTTTTTCACAAATAAACGCAAGTTATATGAATGAAATTTTACCACAGTGTCAGAATCACCGGGATCCGTGGAAGTGTTTCAGAGTTATTACTTCATAAAGGGACAGTGGTCATAATTGTAAAAATTGGCCCGGTCATGAACGTGCAAACCACCCTTGGGGGTGAAGGGGTTAAATTCCAGCAATTTTCCCACGGAAAAACTAGCATTTTGCAAGCGTAATTAGCTTGCAGAATTGCTAGCGTTTTCCAAGCGATCTGGAGCATCGCTTGGAGAACTGATTGACGAGTGTGACCAACTTTCTATTATTGAGGCCGCCTATGCGGCATCAATAGTAAAGATAGCATGTAAAAAATAATAAAAAAAAAATATATTGTTATTCTCACCCTCCGACGTCCCGCGCAGCCTTCCCGCCTCTCTCCATGCTCCCGGTCCCAGTAATCCTTTGCGCAAATTACCGCAATGACGTCCGTTCTCGCGGGATCGCGACATCTCGCTGTCATTCGTGATGACGTCGCACGAATGACCATAAGACTTCGCGATCCCGCGAGAACGGACGTCATCGCTCGCAAAGGCTTACTGGGACCGGGAGCGTGGAGAGAGGCGGGAAGGCTGCACGGGACGTCGGAAGGTGAGAATAACAATATTTTTTATTTTAAATTCTATTTTTTACAGGGATATGGTACCCAAAGCCCGGAGGACAGTCTCCTCTCCTCCGGACCGTGGGTACCATCCACAAATGTTCTGCTTACTTTTCGCATGGTGTGCACAGCCACATGCGGAAAGTAAGCAGAACAATGCATTCCTATGGGTGCGGGATCGCCGTGATTCCGTGAAATTAATGAGCAAGCTGCGTTTTTTACCACAAAGCGATTCCGCCGCGGTAAAGACCGCAGCATTAGCACAGCATTGCGGAATCCCATAGGAATGCATGGGATGCTTATTTTTCGCGTTTTCACAGCAAAATCGCGCGGTTAAAACTGCCGCAGAAGCGTGAAAAAACTGCAAAGTGTGAACTCAGCCTTAAGGTCTCGAGGTTGCACCCAATCCGCAATGGCCTGCACCTTCTTGGGGTCCATGCAAAAACCCTCACAGGACACAATTAAACCCAAAAAAGACAATTCTTGAACAAAAAACACACATTTCTCCAATTTGGCATACAGATGATTTTCCCTCAGTCTTTGGAGAACAGTTCGTACATGACTCAGGTGAGATTGACTGTCGATAGAGAATATCAGAATATCATCTAAGTAAATGACAACAAAACGACCAATGAGATCCGAGAATACCACGTTGATGAAATTCTGAAATATGGCTGGAGCATTGGTAAGACCAAACGGCATGACTAAATTTTCAAACAGTCCCTCGGTCATGAGGAACGCGGCTTTCCATTCATCTTCCTCCCGGACCCTTATCAAATTATATGCCCCACGAAGATCCAGTTTGGAGAACCATTTTGCCCCTGAAAGTTGGTTACACAAATCGGGAATCAACGGAAGGGGGTACGTATTTTGTACAGTAATCTTGTTGAGCTCACGAAAATCGAGGCAGGGACGTAAACCGCCATCTATTTTCTTTACAAAAAAAAACCCTGCCGCCACAGGTGAGGAATGAGGAATGTATGTGTCTTTTGCAAAGACTCTCAGCAATGTAATCTTTCATGGCCAAGCGCTCAGGGCCAGATAAATTAAACAGACGGGCTTTAGGCAATTTAGCCCCCGGGACTAACTCGATAGCGCAGTCAAAGGGTCTATGTGGCGGCAACGTCTCGGCCTCGCTTTCAGAGAAGACATCTTCGAATTCTTTCAGGTACTCTGGAATACCTTCCAGCTCGACAGATGACACAGATACAGATTTAACAGGTTCAACCAATAGTGCAGACTTATCATATAACATCGAATCATTAAACCCCAACTGAACAATCTCCCCCATTTTCCAGTTAATGACTGGGTTATGGCGTTGTAACCAGGGCATGCCCAACACCAATCCTGCTGGTAAATTGTCCAGAACCAAACAACTTAAGTTTTCCACATGGGTAGCGCCCACTTTGAGCGAAAATAAGTCAGACATAAAGAGAATTCCCTCTTTAGTGAGGGGGGAGGAGTCAATGGCCACCACTTTGATCGGAACCTTATGTCTTAACTGTCCCTATCTTACAGCGTGTGGCCAATTGGGAGTCAATAAGGTTGATGGATGATCCGCAGTCCACGAAAGATGTAGAGGGAAAACAACAACCATAACAGTTCCACATGAAGCAACACCTTAGAAAACGAGGAAAATGGTACCTGAGGGTCTGAGTAGTCTTCCCGCTGACTACCCAGACCTAGTCGTTTCCCGTCGACCGGGTAGAGGATGGACAATCAGGACACTCCCTTTTCCAATGTCCTGTTTTACCGCAGTAGAAGCATAACTGCTTTTCCCTCCGGCATTGTCTCTCCTTTTCCTTCAGGGAGAGAGCCCCTATGTCCATGGGCACAGAAACAGTCTCTTTTCCACTAGAGAACAATGGAGTCTCCGCCTGCATCACCCCCCTGGTCCGCAGCCTGCGGTCCCTCCGGATGGCCTGTGTCATGGCGTCCTCGAGTGAGTTAGGTGGGGGATGTAATGCCCAGGCATCCTGTAACCGCTCAGACAAGCCTCTGTGAAAGAGTCCTCGGAGTGCGTCGTCGTCCCAAGAGACCTCTGTGGCCCAGCGGTGGAACTCAGTACAAAACCACTTGGCCGAGTGTTTCCCCTGACAGACACTCATCACCATGTCCTCTGCCAATCGCACCCGGTCCGGCTCATCATCTATGTGCCCGAGGGCCTCAAAAAATGCATTCACAGACACTCTTTCAGGGGCAGTGGGAGGAAGGGAGAAAGCCCAAGCTTGTGGGGACCCTCTTAATAAAGACATAATGACCCCAACCTTCTGACTTTCGTCCCCAGAGGAACGTGGCCTCAAACTAAAGAAGAGTTTGCACCCCTCCATGAAGACCCTGAACTCATTTTGTTCCTAGAAAAGAAATCAGGCAGTTTAACAGGTGGTTCTGGAGACACCAAAACAACATCACTCGTCCCAGCCCCCTGATCCAGCAGCTAAAGACCCCCGCACTGTCTCAGAAACCTGCTGCTGAGAACGAGCAAGACTTGCTGCTCCAGAGATAAACCCTGAAACATCTGACTCAGATTTTTAATTTGCTCAGCTAGAGATTGTATGGGATCCATATTTCTCAGCAGAGAAAGAAGAAAAAAAAATAAAAAAAACCTACAAACTTAACAGTCAGTTATAATGTCACGGTCCTGTCAGCGCCGGTGTGCAGCCACCGCGGAGCAAGGACTCACCCACACTGCAGAGGGGCCCGAGGTCAGACACGGCCAGATAGATCAAGCAAACAGGACCTGGAGAAGCTAAAGTCAGTGAGCAGTGAAGGACCTACGGTCATGTGACCGCAAGGGGGCGGGGCTTAGCATCCTGCTGTCAGAGATAGGCAAAATACTATACAAGAATGCTCAAAGTCAGACAAACCAGGTCATACACAGAGATAACAATAAAGTACCAGGGATGAGACAGAACGGATAGTCGGGGACAGGCAGTGGTCAAAGCCAAACAGACATAGAAGGTACCAAGCAGAATCCAACAAGCAGTATCCAGAGAACAGACCGAGTCGTACACAGAGTATCAGATAAACAAGAACACAGCACAAACATACTCAGGGGTCACCACACAATGCCGAGGGTGAAAGTATAACTGACAGGGATGGGAGAATCCTGAGGCTATAAGAAGCTTTCCCAGAACCAGGGAGAGGCTACAATCTTAAGCCCCAGGTGTGCAGGTAAGCCTGCACTGGGATCACAACCTTTAACCCCAGGAATGCCAGTCATCAGCACTGGTTCCAGACATTAACCCCACATGTGCGAGTCAAACCCGCACTGAGATCATGACAGCAGTGCAGTATAAGTTGGACTGCAGTTACCTGCAAAGACTAAGCAGTACGTGCAGGTCTCTCAATATGTGGCAGCTTATTGCGTGGGCTGATGCCCTCATAATCGGGGCGAAACAGCTGAGTAAGTCCACTAACGAAGTAAGGCTGAACAGTGAGGATGCTGTAGGATCGAAATTTGCAGTCCACCTGGAAGCGAGCTTAGTACAGGGAAAGAGAAAGAGTTGCACGTTGTGAAACCTGATGTTGATGCTGGAAAGAATGTGAATATGCTGTGTACCATAGTCAGTAAAGTTACCAGTTTGAAAGTTGATTTGGACTGTGGTTTATTTTGTATAAAACCAGACTGTGAAGACTTCCAGAAATGGACAGAGGACCCTGACGGTGCTGGGGAAGAAGCCACAGCTATGTAGTGTTATGGCCAGTATGTGTATGTGATGGGAGGGCAGGGCGCGCTAACGCAAATGCTATCCGCCATGACTACCACTCTGTACCTCCCTCACATGGGCATGGCAGGTGGTGCAAATGGCCTGTTTGGGGTTATCGACAGAGTCTTTAAAAAACAACCAGACTCCGGAAGACCTAACAGTTTTACTGCCAACTTCCGTCGTGCTGGTGTTACGAGAAATGGTTGCCCGCCCTCTGCCTGCGGCCAACACATTGCTTCTTCCTGCCTGTTGGGGTGCTACACCTCCCTCCCCCTGTGTGCTGCTGTCCTCGCTCTGCATGTCCTCCTGCCAGGTTGGGTCAGTTACTATATCATCCACCACTTTGGATACACTTTTGCACCCTGGTCCTCCTCCTGACTTGCTGGCAATTGTGTCTCATCACCGTCCACCTCTTGTGACATGTTCCCACCGTCACCTTCGTGTGACGATGGCTGCTCAAATATTTGGGCATCGCTACATGTAATCTCATCTTGCCCCGCTTCAAGTGGACCAGGCGAGAGGCCCAAATCTATAAATGGAAGAGTGAACAGTAGGGTGACCGCAAAAAATCGATGTCGGAATTTTGTCCGTCTGGACCCCACAAAACGATTCCCCTTTCCAGATATTGAGATAGCCAAAATTTGAGCTTGATCAAACGACGTTAACCCGTGCCGCTCGTCGCTCAAAGTTTGAAAAAATCCAAATTGAGGTATTTTAAGATTTAGGTATTTTGCATAGTCTGTTAGACTATAAAGAATGTGACAACAACATTGCAGAAATAGCCCTGACCAAATTTTCGAACCATTTGTGGTATTTGAATGCAGAGTTGGTGGTATTATCGTTTTTTGATCCCACAATTACAGACAAGGAAAAGTTGTTAATGGCTAATAAATTGCTCAGTAGCACAGATGAACCATCAGAGCACGCTAGGGTTGTAAATCCAAAAGTTAGGAAAGAAAAATTAAAAGAGGTAGGAAGCAACCGACTTTAACGACCTTCTGACAAAAGATGAAGAACAAAAGCAATATGTCCTGCAAGTTGTAAGCAAATGCTGAGCATTATATTCTGATGTTTCAAAAACTACTTTAACAAAAGCTCTAGAATAGATTAGATAACTATGTAAAATTATCAACTCATGTAGGTTAGCGTGCTCTGATGGTTCATCTGTGCTACTGAGCAATTTATTAGCCATTAACAACTTTTCATTGTCTGTAATGGTGGGATCAAAAAACCATAATCCCACCAACTCTGCATTCAAATACCACAAATGGTTCGAAAATTTGGTCAGGGCTATTTCTGCAATGTTATTGTCACATTCTTTATAGTCTAACAGACTATGCAAAATACCTAAATCTTAAAATACCTCAATTTGGATTTTTTCAAACTTTGAGCGACGAGCGGCACGGGTTAACGTCGTTTGATCGAGCTCAAATTTTGGCTATCTCAATATCTGGAAAGGGGAATCGTTTTGTGGGGTCCAGACAAACAAGATTCCGATATTTTTTCCCCCCCATATGAGATCCGATCACCCTAGTGAACAGCTCTTCAGAGTGTCCAAGTGTGGGATCAGTTATCTCCAGGCACTTGGCATGGTGGGAAGAAGGAGGATCAGGGTGAGGAATATGCGGTCCAGACTCACAGCTACTAGACTTGACCGTGTGGAAGCCAGTGGCGATGGTGGCAAACTGACCGGAAGCATTATCCGCTAACCAAACAACAACTGTCTCACACTGCTCTGTTTTCAATAGTGATGTCCTGCTGCATGCCAATAGTATTTGGGTCATGAATGGCAGCCGAGAAGATGTGGGTGGTTTTTGTGGCACAATTTCAGCTTGCCCACGGCCTCAGCGTCTGCATGCACCATCACCATCAGGTCCATTTCCCCGTCTCTTGCCACACGCCTTGCCCAATTTGAATGGACTACAATATTTTCCACGTTCACTAAAATGGCTAAATTGGCAGAAAACTTGTATGTGATACGTGTGCAGGAAAACCTCACTTTAAAATATCTGGGACTGTAGGTAAAAATTTATTTTTGGTTATCAAACTGGTGTCAATAACTATGGTAAGACACAGCAAAGAATGTAGGCCTGAAATGCCACAATTTGTATCCCACAGATAGATCAGGCATCTGACGGAAACACCACACTGTTCAATCTGTTGCCTGTATTTATTTATTTTTTACCCCAAAATAGTGTATAAACCTCGGGTAACAGACAGCAAATACAGTTGAATGGAGGCCTGAAATGCCACAAGTTGTAGCCCACAGATAGATCAGGCATCTGACAGAGATACCACTCTGTTAATATGTGGCCTGTATATTTGTTTTTTTTACAGAAAAATACTGTATAGAATTACGGTAATACACAGCCAAAAAAGGAGAATGTAGGCCTGAAATGTCACAATTTGTTGCCCACAGATAGATCAGGCATCTGATGGAGATAGCACACTGTTAAATATGTGGCCTGTGTTTTTTTTTGCCATGAAAATTGCATCAATAAGTAGGCTATGACACTACAAAAAAATTCTTTGGAGGATTGACAAAACACAGTGTTAAATAGATGAACTGTAGCTAAATATTTTTTGGGCAGCTAAATATTTTTTTGTCAGCAAAATGGGGAAAATGGGGTCAAAAAATGTTATAAGACACGCCAAAAAATACTACAGTACCACAAAAACTGACAGAATTTTCTGCGCACTCAGATGTGATGCCTGGGACGGACAAAGCCATTTAAAATTGCTGGATTTTCACGCTGTAGTATTAAAAGGATCTGGCTGTAGTCTGCAGTGTCAACAAGCAAATGGAAAAAAAAAGGGGCTCTGGATTACTTTGGAATAAAATAATCAGGATTAAGGTGCAAAAAAAAAATATTTCTAGCCACTGATACCTGGAGCTAGGTATATACGTAATAGGCAGCAGCAGCAGACAGTAATGGAATGAACCCTTTTGATGTATGCAATAATATCTATATACCCACATACAGTGCCTGCATGACTTCCACTGATATGTATATACGCACATACACTCCCTGCCTACCTAGCACTGCAATCTATATACCCCATAATTAGTCCAAGGACTGTTGGTTAACTGGATATGTGGATTCAACGATGGTATACCCACACTAACTAATAAATGCGCAAATCTGTCCCTATTTCAGCAGCAGCTCTCCCTACACTGTCTGATTTCGGATGTGATTGTGACGAGCAGGGCGGCGGCAGGTCTCTTATAGACCTGATGACGCTGTGCGGCCAGTAAATCACTGTAATACCACAACAAAGATGGCTGTGGCATTACAGTACGTGACAGACAATCCCTGCATGTTGATTGGGGCTCTAAAGAGCGCCAAACTTGCAGGGTGGAGACCCGAGCTCCCGCCGAATAATACCAGAAATGCTCGGTGCTTGCCGAGTACCGCGAGTATAGTGATACTAGTAGGGCGAGTACCGAGTAGTGGCGAGCGTGTTCGCTCATCACTATTAGAGAAGTAATGAAGACTGGGTAACTGGCACTGGGGAACTGCGATGACCATCAACTTTCTGAAACCGTCTTTATCCACAAGGCGGAAAGGCAGCATTTCTGTGGCCAACAGATTGGACATGGTGGAGTTCAAGTGTGGCTCCCCAGGAGTACGGTTGCCACAGTGGCCTTACTTCCCTCCTAGGGAGAGTGATGTCATACCTGGAAGCAAGGAAGGGATCTCTTTATCAGGTAGTTCCAGTATACAACACAGTTCCTGCTCCAGGCCAGCAGAGGGAGCTCTAAAGCTGACTTCAGGGGAGTTGCTCTGGTCAGGAGGAGGGAGTTAGGGATTTGATGCCTGAACAGGGAGATGAGAGGACGTGTGGAAGAAGAGCTGGGGACAGGAGCATAGCAGAACTCATTCCCAGGCTTGAGCTCCAGAGACCGGACGCCAGAGTCCGAGGCTGTAAGGATGCTAAAGGTCCCACAGCAGAATCCAGAGGACAGGAGGCCACAGATCCTTTGTTCCCAACGGAGACTCGACGACACAGCAGCATGTGTGAGCCAGAGACACCATATAGGAGCGGTTCATGAAGGAGGCTACAGCTGCCTGTCATGCGAGTGGAGTTCTACCTAAGTAACAGACAAAGAGAGGAACTTGAGTGGAGTTCACAACAGCAAGTACCTCAGAGAATAGCACTAGATAGGAGACCTCATAACCTACTTGTATAAGGAGATTCCCAAATTGCTTTCAGGCTGACCGACTCCAGTACCAACTGTAACTTGAGCCCTTGACTGTACCTACAAAGCACAGTAAAAGGTAAAGGAAACTTTACTCTGTTGTGTCCTTTGAATTCTTTCTGCAACACCTTCTCAGCACTGCTACATCCCTTGCTAAATACTACATCACCATCTTCCTCAACATCTTTCTTCTGCCCTGGGACAAAGCTCCGCCTGTGGGGAGCTATACCAACTCTGCTGCATCACCATCAGTTCCAGCGGATCTGCACTGCAGCGCTGGTCACTTCTGATCAGATACCACAGGTGACATCACAAACACTTATTAAAAAAAGTCGTTATTTTTCATCCCTTGTAAATATACCCCTTTTATTGGACGCCCAGGGCCACAGACCGGCTCACCGCCGCTGTGACGCTGCCCCTTTAAGAAGCGGCCCAGTACCGAGTACCCCACTGCCCTGGCGGGCGATCCACAAGCTCTTAGCTTTGCCATATGTAGGAGGAAACATTCTTTTACGTGACCACAACTGCGGTACCGAAAGCTGACTGCTGTGCTGAGAGATGGAGTATGGATAACAGGACAAACTGCTGGAGTAGCTAATTGGGCCTCATGGCTGCTCCCCAATATTAGGCCTAAAGATTTTTAAGTGGAAATCTGGCCTTCTAATTTGCCACTGAAACACAGTTTTATCACAAACGATTTGGAATAGCTAATTGGGCCTTGTGACTGCACCCCAATACAGTATTAAGCCTAATGATTTTTATGTGGAAATTTGGCCTTCTAATTTGCCACTCAAACACAGTTTTATCACAAGCGATTTGGAGTAGCTAATTGGGCCTCCTGGCTGCACCACAATATTAGGCATAATGATTTTTAAGTGGAAATCTGGCCTTCCGATTTTTCTCGGAAATATAGTTTTATCACAAGCGATTTGGAGTAGCTAATTGGGCCTGCTGGCTGCACCACAATATTAGCGCTAATGATTTTTAAGTGGAAATCTGGCCTTCTGATTTGTCTCGGAAACATAGTTTTATCACAAGCGATTTGGAGTAGCTAATTGGCTCTCATGGCTGTGACGCGCCCCAGAGGCCATAGGATACTCAGTACCGGGCCGGTCGTCTTAAAGGGATGTTGTCACACTGGCAGTGACCTGGTCCGTGGCCCCAGGCGGTCATGTAAAAGGGGGTATTGATTAGGGATAAAGTTTATGTAGTGCTTCGTGACGCCAGTTGGAGTGTTCGACTGTAGTATAGCCGGCACTGCAGATGATCCCTGGAGGAGTAGATGGTGATATCAGTGCAGATGTTTAACCCTCTCCAACCAGGGCTGATCCTCAGAGATTGTGATGGAAGTAGAAGGCACGGAGTAATAAGGCAGGAGACAAGGAAAGTCACTTTATCATTTACTGTAGTTCAGGTGCAGCTCAGAGGAGATATTACAACTCTCAACAGGTTACAGTCTGCTCTGCAGAATGGGAGTGATCCTTCACTCTGCTGTGACTCGATGTAAGCTTCCTGCTATTCTAATCCCTTCTGGGACCAAGGCTTCCCAGAGTCCAGAACTTCCAGTATAGCCCTTACTCACTGTGTTTTCCTCCTCCGGCAACTTGTAGCTTGGATCCTGTGTGCAGCTTGCACAATCCTTCACTGATCCTAGTTTGCTGCAGTCTTCCCGGGAAAAACACTCCACTGTTAGTTGTATAAACTCACACAGTCTCTCAGCTTACCACCCTGCTCTGAAAGCATGGATGGCCTAGGGGCTGATTTCCTGATGCTTCTTAGCTTTACTCCTGGAAGGAGCACATGGCATGGCTTCCAAGAGCGTTCTCCATCTTTCCTTCTTCACTGAAAACAACAGCTCTCAACTCCTCCCCCTCCCAGTAAGGGAGTGAGGTAAATTGTGTGTGTGTGTTGTGGTCTCTAGCAGATAAAGCATAACTCCCATTGCTCACAAAACACATACAAAACAGTACATATTTAACCCTTTTGTGGCTAGTTAAAGGTAGCACATCCTCGGGCTACACAAGGAACATAAGCATATAACAAAATGACATAATATTTAACCTGGGTATAAATGAACAGTCACATTAACTGACTTGAGTCACGGATTACAGCCCAAAACCACTTCTGATTGGATCGTCCCTGAGTTTAGCTGCAGGACACACAGACCATAATATGAAATTCACTGCACTGGCTGTTTTAGCTGTTTTAGATGGCTTCCTGCCAAGACACGATGAACGAGTTTTTCTTCTCAAGTTTATGAGTCTTTACAAGAGTTCTTATAGTAGAAAAAGGCATATTAACTACTGAAATCTCACATTAGTCCATGTGGGCACAATTTCTTTTACATTTTTAGTAACGTTACCTAAGGCAAAGTTCAATAATAGTACAACTGAAAACTAACTTATAAATCTTAGACTATTTTATAAATCATTTTATAGCGAGAAGGGGTTTGACCCTGTGTGCTACGCTGTGATCTGTGCACGATAGGCATACTAGGCAGCTTCCTACGCATCTTTGAACCTACCATGGGTACAACAGGTTCACTGCTGACTGTGAGCAAGTTTTCTGATTCTTCCACCTGCAAAGCGTTAGTGGTTGGCATTAGCGACTCGTCGCTTCCAGAACAATTTGGTATCTCTAGTAAAGACCTTTGTGGGAACACCATCACTGGAACTACCACTGCGTTGTTAACTTGTAGCCAAGAACTAGGGAATTCACCTAGAACAGTCTTCTTTTAGCTGAGAATCTTCCTTAGTCGCCACTCTTTCATGCAATTTTGGTGGACATACTTTCAGGTTGTCTCTGGATACAGTAATACATGATTTTTCACCGTCATTGGAGATGGTACACACTTTGCTGTTATCATAGCTAGATGGTTGAATAGTGTGAGGCTGAGCCTCCCATTGGTCATCTAACTTGTGGTTTCTTCTCTTTTTCTTCAATACTCGTTCACCTGTTGGTAAGCGGTTTGCCACAGCATGTCTATTAAAGTTCCTTTCCTGTTTTTGCCTAGCTTGAGCAAGACTTTCCTCTACACATCGCTGAACTTTTTGATACTGCAATTGTCTTTCTGTATTCCAATCCATGTCCAATTGGCTGGACATGGTTTCAGGAGTTAGGACTCCCATTTCCAGGTCGATGGGGAGTTTACCTGCCCGTGCACGCATCAAGTAAGCTGGAACGTATCCTGTTGCGCTGGTTGGGATATGATTGTACATTTCGATCAAATCAGGCAATTTCTCAGGCCATTGGTTCCTTTCTTCCAGTGGCAGGATCTACAATAAATTGATCACCAGATGATTCAGTTTTTCACAAAGACCATTGCCTTGTGGGTGGTATGGTGTAATTCTGATCTTTTTACATCCATAGAGAGAGCAAAATTCTTGGAAGACCTCTGCTTCGAAGACTGGACCTCTGTCTGTCAGCACTTGGTCTGGGTAGCCATGGGGCCTGCAGAAATGCAGAAATATTCTTGGAATGTCTTTGCATCTGTTCTTGCTGTTTGGTCTTTCACCGGAAAGACCACTAGGAAACGGGAATAGTGATCCACTATTGTTAAGGCATAGGTATACCCTGAACGGCTTGGGGTTAGTTGCACATGGTCTAGGGCCACCAGTTCCAAAGGTTGTTTAGTGATGATGGGCTTCAAGGGGGCCCTTTGATTGGCAGAATTCTTTCTTCTGAGATTACATGGGCCGCTTTCCCTACACCACTGTTCAATAGACCGTCTCACACCTGTCCAGAAGAAGCGGTCGCGGATGACTACTTCCAGCTTTTTCCAACCAAAGTGTCCCGCTTGATTGTGGTAAGCTTCCAAGACCATGGGCACGTGTTTTCTGGGGACCACAATCTGCCAGACCAGTTCATATGTACGTGGGTTAATAGCTCTTCGGATCAACTTGCCGTCATAAAGGAATAGCTTCTTTCTTTCTTTCCACAGCTGTTGGACATCCGCAGGCACATCAGGAGCTGGAGATGAATCTGCTTCTCCAAGGAGTTCTTTGACCATACATATAGCTGGGTAACTGCTCTGCATCTCTGCCCAACCATGGTGAGGTAGTGGATTAAGGGAAACTTCATGAATGGCAAGACTTCTCCCTGTCATGTGGTTAGAGTCTTGTGAGGCACCGTGGCGGTGAAATACCGGCATCTCTATTTCTTCCATGTCTTCTAGATCTTCTGCTGGATCAGGAGCATTTGGCATATGGGACAAGGCATCGGCATTGGCGTTTTTAGTGCCAGCTCGGTATTTAATGACGAACTCATAATTAGACAACCGAGCCATCCATCTTTGCTCCAAGGCGCCGAACCTGGTGGTCTCCAGATGGGTTAACGGCTTGTTGTCCATATAGATGGTAAGTTTTGATGAGGCCGAACAGTGTTTGAACCTCTCGATCACTGCCCAAACGATAGCCAAAAATTCTAGCTTGAAGGAGCTGTAGTTGGTAGAGTTCCTCTCAGTAGGACGAAGCTTCCGACTGGCATAAGCAATGACTTTCTCCTTACCCTGCTGCACTTGAGATAGGACAGCTCCTAACCCAACATTGCTGGCATCGGTGTGCAGGATAAACGGCTGATCATAGTCTGGATACGCTAAGATCTCTTCTCCAGTAAGTGCTTGCTTAAGGCTGTTGAATGACTGATCTAACCTAGCATTCCACTCTATCAGGGGACTCTTGCCTCTGGCCTTTTTGGGTTGGCCAACAAGGAGATCTTGAAGGGGGGCTGCCAATTTAGTAAAGTCTTTAATAAAGCGTCTGTAGTATCCCACTAGGCCTAGGAATTGTCTGACCTCTTGGATGCTAGTGGGTACTTGCCAGTCTCTAATGACAGTCACTATGTCTGGGTCGGGTGCTACTCCTAAACTCACGACATGGCCTAAATACTGCACTTTGGGTTTTAGGAGATGACACTTAGATGGTTTTACCTTTAAGCCGAAGTTGGACAACGCCTTCAAGACCTCTGCCAGGTGTTGCAGATGTTACTCATAGGTCCTGGAATATACAATCACATCGTCCAAGTACAATAGCACAGTCTCAAAGTTCATATGTCCCAGGCAACATTCCATAATTCTCTGAAAGGTTCCAGGAGCACTACTCAATCCGAACGGCATGTAATTAAGTTCACATAGCCATGTTATGAACAGGTCACCGAAGAGGATGGCAGGAATAGGCTAGGCCACCAGAAAACCAGAAAGGTTGGTCACTTAACGAATTGCAACTGAACGTCACATCCAAGCATAAGAATATTGTGAACAGGTGCTTAACCTAGAGTCACCAACTCATATACATTCAAGCAAAAAAGGAAGCACACTGTAGCGCCAAACCATGCAAACATGAAAAATGAATTGCATTACTGCATTAGAAGTATGAAAAATTGAGAAAGTTTAGCACATAAAATGGCCAAGTTATGTGTACCTGGAAGCCACGTTAAGACATTTCTCGTTTTCCAGGTCCCTATTCTATGCCAATCCTCACTAAGACTGTAGTCTCCATCTGAATGGTAACCTATGAAAAATCCTCTGCTAGGACTGAAGTCTATATCTCTGTGGAGGGGAAATGGCCCTGGTTTGATTAAAACGCCTGCAGCTAACAGGTGGAGTGCTCAGTCAGAAGGTAAATGAATGCAAATTTCAAAAACTGACCGTCACATCCAAGCATAAGCATAGTGTGAACAGGTGCTTAACCTAGAGTCACCAACTCATAAACATTCAAGCAAAAAAGGAAGCACACTGTAGCACCAAACCATGCAAACATGAAAAATGAATAATGAATTGCATTACTGCATTAGAAGTATGAAAAAGTGGAGAAATGAATTGCAGACTCCTAATCCTAACAACACAACTAACAGTAGCCGTGGAGCGTACCTACGATGCCCTAGACGCCTCGACACAGTCGGAGAACTAACTAGGCCTAAAGCAAGAAAGGTGAAATCTAAACTGCCCCGGAGTAGAACCCCAAAGAAATAGATAGCCCCCAAACATATAATGTCGGTGAGACCAGATGAGGGACAAACACAGGCATAAAATAGACTGAGCAAATGATGGGGTCCAAACTGTCTAGATAGGATAGGAAAGGAAAGACACTGTCTGCAATCACGCAAAAGCCCTAAAAAATCCAACATGTCTGATGTACAAAAAACACTGAGGTCTCACGACCTCTCCCCCACTATATCAGTATTCTGGTGTAAACTGGCAGCAAAGCAAAAGAGACTATTATAACAGGGGACTGAACAAACTGACACAAGCTGTAACATATGGAGTGGGATCCAACACAGCCCCAGCAGGGAGCAGGCTGAACCCACACAGCAAAGCAGAAAGAGGCAAAACCAGACCAGAAGCAAAGGATTAGCAAATGAACAACTTAGCTGAAAAATGCAGGATCAGGCAGGAGACAGCAGACCTCAAGTTGCACCGGAAAAACTAATCACCAGCAACAATTGAGGGAAGCCTGCTCACTTAAATACTCCCAATCAGTAACCCCAGATCTCCATTCATCAACATCAGGTGGCAGACCTCTGTCAATCCAGCCAGCTCCACTACCCACAGTAACCACCAGAGGGAGCCCCGACTCAGAAGTAAGAGAATTTACAACATAGCTCCATAGGAGTAGTGGATGCAGTTTTTTCTTTGTCTGACTCAGCAACAAGAACCTTCCAGTACCCACTGGTTAAGTCCAAAGTGGAGAAGTACCTAGCTAATTTTAATGCTGCTAGAGACTCCTCTATGCGCGTTAAGGGGTATGCATCTTTGTGAGTAATTTTGTTAAGTTGTCTGTAATCTACACACATGTGCATTGTACTATCTTTCTTTTTGACTAACACCAGGGGAGCTGCCCAAGGACTGTAGCTATCCCTGATTACCGCTGCTTGTTTCATTTCTCTTAGCATACCTTTTGCACACTGATAATGAGCTGGAGGTACAGGACGATACCTTTCTTTGCTAGGTGTGTGATCTCCAGTGGGGATGTTATGTTGAAACCCTTTTACCTGCCCAAAATCCAAGGAATGCTTACTGAAAACCCTCTTGTATTCTTGTACCACCCCTGCACTCCATTTTTCTGATGTACAGGAGTGGAGTCGGTGTCAACATGTATCTTTTGGAACCATTCCTCCGTCTGAACAGAAGAGCCATTGCCATCCGTCGCTTCTGACGGATCCAAGGGTCCTACAGCCTGAATATCGTTGTTGCTGACTGTGAACAGTTTGGCTAATGGGGCAAGTGGGCTTCTTCCTCTCCACAGTTCAGAACATGTACCGGGACCCTGCCCCTTTTAACATCATCAATTCCCCTAGCTGTCAGCACAGTAGGTCTGCTATCTGAGTAGACTGGTTCAAGGAGAGCTTGGTAGTCCCGTCTTCTGATGCCTATGGCTGCTCTGCACCAGATGAGGGTCTCACTCCTAGGGGGAATCATAATGGAGTAGGGATCACTCACTATTTTGCTACCAATCTCTCCACCAGTTAACACCACCTGCTGTTGCTGCCCAAGGGCCTTGATATCTTTATTGAGGGCATGCTGTTCTTTGTACGGGGCCGACTTGGCTATGTCTTTCAAAATGGTGATGACCTCACTTAAATAATTTTCAATCACATTTGTGCCTAATGTTATGATAGGTTGACACTCTGCTCTTTCCACCTCTACCACCACGAGACCTTGAGCTTTGAGCTCCACTTTCCCCACTTTAATGACAACCTCTTTGTACCCCACCTGTGTCAGAGGTGGACCATTACTTGCTATTAATGACAAGTCACCATCAGGAAGTTGGGTGAAATCAACATCAGTCCAATATCTCTAGTACAGTATGTGAGGCATTGTGGTTACCTGTGATCCAGTGTCCATGAGGGCAGTGAAGGGGATACCATCCACTACCACGGGTATAAGTGGACGTCCTCCAACATACCTGTTTCTCCAGTTAGTTGGACCAGATCTTCTTACTCCTGTGGTTTGGTCCTCGGCCCCAGGGGTCACCCATTTAAAGAATGTTCCCTTATGGCTCCATCTGCAGATGGGACTCCCAGATCAAATCGGTCTGTTGTTCTCCTGCCGGTGCGAGTCAGTCGTCGCTGATGTTCTGGCATCCTCTTTGGCCGTCGCCATGGGAGATCATCCGGGCTTGATGCTAATTAGATCCTCTCTGTGGGGGAACAAGTCTGGAGAGTCTGAACAGTTTTACATAGAGCAGCCATATTTTTAGTCAGTTCCTGTACTTGCAGCCATAAATCTGCAGTAGAATCATCAACTGGAATCTGCACATGCTGTATTGCAGGCACCTGGGGTGAGTATACTGCCCCCTGGTGGTATGTAACTGCTGGATGTTTAACTGGCTCAGTGCAGACAGGTAGATTCTCTTAAGATACGGATGGATCTGTCCTTAAACTGAATAAAGTCCATGTTAGGGTTCTGCAATGACATCATGCGCAGTTGTGCCTTACTGGAATCAGACTTAAGACCCTCAGTGAACTGCTCTTTCAGCATTTTGTTCTCATCTCTTACACTGTCTGGATCAATTTGTTTAATGGCCTGCAGCGCCTCCTGCAGGTTTAAGGCATAGTCTCTAACAGTGTCCTGTGGTTTCTGTCTGCAGCTGAAAAATCGCATCTTTATTTCTGAAGCAGTACGGGTGTCAAAAGTATCCCTTAATTTAGCAAAAATGTCTTTTACAGTCTTTTTATCAGTCGCTGGCCAAGATTTAACTTCTCTCTGAGCAGCGTCACTGAGCTGACTTGTAAGTATACTGACTTTCTGCTCCTCTAACATAGGGTAAATTTCAAACATGTGGCGCAGCTTCTCTTTGAAGTCACTTAAGGTGTGCGATTCGCCAGTGTACTGTGGCAGCCATGTTGCACCCCCGGTATATAAGGCATGGTGAGAGGCAATATAGGAGTGGCAGCTGCTGCACCTGAGTGTCGCTGGGATTAGATATTTCCCCCCTAGTTAACCCTTACAGGGGTGTGACTCACTGCTTCAGTTGCTGCAGGTCGTTACTCCTGTAGGACTTTAGGCACGCACGGAGTCCTGTTCGAATCCTGTTCGTGACACCAAAATGACGCGGGCCAGAGGCCGTGGGATACTTGGTACCGGGCCGGTCATCTTAAAGGGATGTGTCACAGTGGCAGTGACCCGGTCCGTGGCCCCAGGCGGTCACGTAAAAGGGGACTATTGATTAGGGATAAAGTTTATGTAGTAATTCGTGACGCCAGGTGGTGTGTTCGACTGTAGTATAGCCGGCACTGCAGATGATCCCTGGGGGAGTAGATGGTGATGGCAGTGCAGATGTTTAACCCTCTCCAACCAGGGCTGACCCCCAGAGATTGTGATGGAAGTAGAAGGCACGGAGTAATAAGGCGGGAGACAAGGAAAGTCACTTTATCATCTACTGTAGTTCAGGTGCAGTTCAGAGGAGATATTACAACTCTCAACAGGTTACAGTCTGCTCTGCAGAATGGGAGTGATCCTTCACTCTGCTGTGACTTGGTGTAAGCTTCCTGCTCTCCTAATCCCTTCTAGGACCAAGGCTTCCCGGAGTCTAGAACTTCCAGTATAGCCCTTACTGTGTTTTCCTCCTCCGGCAACTTGTAGCTTGGATCCTGTGTGCAGCTTGCACAATCCTTCACTGATCCTAGTTTGCTGCAGTCTTCCTGGGAAAAACACTCCACTGTTAGTTGTATAAACTCACACAGTCTCTCAGCTTACCACCCTGCTCTGAAAGCATGGATGGCCTAGGGGCTGAATTCCTGATGCTTCTTAGCTTTACTCCTGGAAGGAGCACATGGCATGGCTTCCAAGAGCATTCTCCATCTTTCCTTCTTCACTGAAAACAACAGCTCTCAACTCCTCCTCCTCCCAGTTAGGGTATGTCTGCAAAGCTCTAAGCTTCAGGCAAGTAAGGGAGTGAGGTAAATTGTGTGTGTGTGTTGTTGTCTCTAGCAGAGAAAGCATAACTCCCATTGCTCACAAAACACATAAAAAACAGTACATATTTAACCCTTTTGTGGCTGTAAAGACGCAGGTTGCCACATTTGCACCTCACTATTAGGCCTAACGATGTTAAGTGGAAATCTTTGGCTTCTGATTTGTCTCTGAAACACAGTTTTATCTCAAATAAATTGAGGTAGCTAATTGGGTCTCGTGGCTGCACCCCACTATTAGGTCTATTGATTTTTAAGTGTAAATCTGGCCTTCTGAATTGCCACTGAAACACATTTTTATCACAAATGATTTGGAGTAGCTAATTGGGCCTCGTGGCTGCACAACTTTATTAGGCTTTTCCATTTTTAAGTGGAAATCTGGCCTTGTGATTTGTCTCTGAAACACAGCTTTATCATAAACAATTTGGAGTAGCTAACTGGGCTTCATGGCGGCATCCCAATATTAGTCCTAACAATTTTTAAGTGGAAATCTGGCCTTCTAATTTGCCACTGAAACAGTTTTATCACAAATGATTTGCAGTAGCTAATTGTCCCTCCAGGCTACTCCACAATATTAGGCCTAACAATTTTTAAGTGGAAATCTGGCCTTCTGACTTGCCACTGAAACACAGCTTTATAATAAACGATTTGCATCAGCTAATTGTACCTTGTGGCTGCACAACTATATTAGGCTTTGCCATTTTTAAGTGGAAATCTGGCCTTCTGATTTGTCTCTAAAACACAGTTTTATCACAAATGATTTGGAGTAGCTACGTGGACCTAGTGGCTGTGCCTTAATATCAAGACTAATGATTTTTAAGTGGAAATCTGGCCTTCTGATTTGCCACTGAATCAGTTTTATCAGAAATGATTTGGAGCAGCAAATAGGGCTTCCAGAGACTGCCACACAGTTATTGCACAATCGACTTCGATGCTGGAAGATCGATATCACAGAGTACAGGATCCTATCTATTTATCTGACAAGTTCACTTTCAACATCACCACTAGTGTATGAGCGACCTTATGGGACCAGAAAAACAAGATCTTCGCTTTTTATATGGCCAAGGACATATAACTTCAGGAGCCAATCACAGAAGTCCTTGTGTCATGACGTTGTGGATGGTTTCTGAGCCCTGATTGCCTGCCGGAATCAACACTCAAAGTTAAAGGGAAAAAAGAGCGTGCCGCTTTCTAACCTCTACACATGCTTCTCTAACCTCTCCACACCACCTCACCTCATCAAACACGTCCCACCATCCCCTCTCCCTCTCATCATAAAGCACCAATATCCTAACCAAACCTAAAAAAAAGCATTAGTGGAAACGCCATGATTTACCAAACTGACTGAATTTTGCTGACTTTGAGTAAAAATGATCGTGAAAGCGAGCATGACTCCAATTGCGGTATGTTTGAATTTGAAATTCGTCCAG
Source organism: Dendrobates tinctorius (assembly GCF_039654945.1). Taxonomy (NCBI): domain Eukaryota; kingdom Metazoa; phylum Chordata; class Amphibia; order Anura; family Dendrobatidae; genus Dendrobates; species Dendrobates tinctorius. The sequence goes on along the minus strand of NW_027361932.1, from coordinate 15,477,363 downwards.
ATTTTCTGAACACATTCACCCATCTCTAGTTATGAACAATTGTTTAAAAAAAGATCAAGACAATAGTAAAATGTAGAGAATTTGGATGCACATAGTATAAGAAATCCAGTTATATTGACTTTAGGGTATGTTCACATTTTTAACACTTCAGTGGCTCCGTCGGCACTTCCATCTAAAACTCTGAAAAATATGGTTGAGGTTGAATCTTCGATGGGGCCTGTTATAGATATAATTGTGAAAATGTATTAACTTCTCATAGTTATCATAGTGAATACTGAAGCAAGACTAGCAGTCTATTAAACTCCACATAACCCGACTCCCCCTCCTGTGAAGAGATAACTAAAGATGGTATCTGATGGATAGCAGATGCGAGTTTCATCCCAAGCTTGCCTAAGCATGTGGAAGATGAAATATTTATGACTCTTGCTTTCATGTGTCGTAGAACTAGGAGGACAACTACAGTCAGCTGCTTTTTCCTACTTGCAAGTTATGAATATTGAGTTTTTTATTAACATCATAAACATGACAGATATTGAAAGTTGTGACGAAATGGTGCACGTAATGCATTGGCTTCAAATTAATAATGCTTTGATAGATGATGCTTTCCATGCCATATTTCCTTGCTATATAAAAGGTAAATTTGTAATCGGAAACATGACAGTAATCTCTATAACCTGACAGATATCATGGAATTTGGGAATCCTAGAATTTGTTAAAGACTGTTGCACATAACATGACCAGCCCTGCTATGTAAGTGTAACACATGTTAGCAAAAGCAAATGGCAAACTTTAATCGTTGTCAGTCCTGGGAGATGTAGTTCACTGTAGTTCTGTTCATTGCCCCCCAAAAAACAAAGTACTCACATTCATAAAAGCCAGAGATAACCCTGCAACATCAGATTTAGAACATTCTTCTGTTTATCCTTTTTATTTTATTGTATTGTTCTCTTTGTAACTTCTTTATACATTTTTATAAACACTGCCTACTTTTTGGATTAAATATATAAAAATGCAATAGCTTTATTCCTCTTGCTCTCGTACTCTGCATCCCTGAAGCAACATGCAATCCGGAAGAGAGGGTGTCCAATCAGCCTGTATAAACAATTGGTGGTGGCAGCTAGTTCCTTTGGTTATTGTGGAGTTGGCAATGACCATAGCAGGCTATATTACTGTATATCTCCCTACACCAAATATGTATTTTTGGTTCCTTCAAATTTCTTAGTCATATATTATTTGCAGCATTCAAAAGTTGTTTATTTTTTTTGGAGAATTAACTTTTTTTTATTTTGGGGCACTTAAAAAATGAAATGCGTGAAAATTTCTATCATTGTTTTGTATTCTATTCTATGTTTATGTAACTGAAGTGATATATTTGTTATTTTATTAGGTTCATACCAAATATAGTCTCAAAACTCATTGTCTCATGACAGTAATACATTCACACAAAAACCCCTAAGAAAACAAGACCGCTTGCTTGTCATTTTTTCCTCCAATATAAAAACATACTTGGTGCCTCCTTGTTAGAAGGCTAAAAGAAGGAAGTGTGCTAAAAAATAATCAATACTATTACCTTTTCAATCTTTCAAAGATTCAAAGATTGTGATTCCAGTTACTGTTTGCTTATATCCCCGCACCCTTCTTCTGCGCATTCTGTTAGTCATACATTATACACTGCTCAAAAAAATAAAGGGAACACTTAAACAACACAATTTAACTCCAAGTCAATCACACTTTATTAAATCAACCTGTCCAGTTATGAAGCAACAACGATTGTGAATCAATTTCTGCTGCTGTTGTGCAAATGGAACAGACAATCTGAAGAAATGATAGGCAATTAGTAAGACACCCCCTGTAAAGGTATGGTTTTGCAGGGGTGATCACAGACCATTTCTATGTTCTCATCCTTTTTGGCTGTTTTGGTCACTTTTGTATTTTGTCATTGCTCTCACCCCTAGAGCTACTGTACAGTAGCATGATGCAGTGTCTACAACCCATAGGAGTTGCTTCAGCAGTGCATCTCATCCAGGATGGCACTTTAATGCAAGCTGTGACAAGAAGGGTAGATGTGTCTGTCAGCACAGTGTCCAGGGCATGGAACAGATACCAGGAGACAGATCAGTACACCAAGAGATGTAGAGGGTGCTGTAAGAGGGCAACAACCCAGCAGCAAGACTGCTACCTCCTCCTTTGTGCAAGGAGGAACAGGAGCAGTGCCAGAGCCCTGCAAAGTGGCCCCCAGCAGGCTACTAACTTCCATGTGTCTGTTCAAACTGTCATAAACAGACTCCATGAGGATGGTATGAGGGCTCAACATCCACAAGTGTTGTTCTTACAGTCCAAAAGACAAAAAACTGACTGGCACATCCAGACCAGTGTGAATAGGTGCACACCAGGAGCAGCCACCTCCATATACAATATACGAAAAAAGGTTGCACTCTATCATGCTAAAGCATGTCAATGTGGAATATGTGAAATTTGAATAGCAATATGGCTTTGGAGTAATAGGAAAAAATATGAGACGCTTAGCATAAAATTTGGCCAAATATTATCTACCCATCAACCATCGTCAAGGTGATCTCAGTCTGATGGGTCCCTGACCTGTGTGAATACCCCTCTAAGGCCGGGATCACACTACCGTGTGTGATGCAAGAAACTCTCACGAGTCTCTCGCATCAAGACCTGGCGCTACCACCGGCACTCAGGACCGGAGCTGCAGCTGCATAGAACGGTCCGGCGGCAGTGCCGGATGTTGATGCGAGAAACTCGTGCAAGTTTATCACATCACACACGGTAGCGTGATCCCGGCCTAAGGGCTCACACTTACAGGCGAGAAATACGGACGAGTGAAATCCGATAAAAAATCGGATTGCACTCGGACCAATGTTATTCAATAGGTGACATATCATTTGCGATTTTTTTTCTCAGCCGAAATCGGACAGAAAAAAAAATCGCAGCATGCTGCGATTTGCTTCGATTCTCGGACGAGATTTGCCAATGCAAGTCAATGGATGCGAGAAAAACGCACAGCACACGCACCTAAAAAAAGGCACCAGTATCATTAGAAAAGCCGGCATTTCATATGCAGCTACTGTTGTGAATTCTCTTACTTGTGAGTCTGGGCTCCCTCTGGTGGTTACTGTGGGTAGTGGAGCTGGCCGGACTGACAGAGGTCTGCCACCTGATGATGATGATTGGAGATCTGTGGTTACTGATTGGAGTATTTAAGTCAGCAGGCTTCCTTCAGTCCCTGCTGGTGACTAGTCCTGCCTGTGCATTCTGAGGTCTGTTGTCTTCTGCCTGATCCTGCATTTTTCAGTTAAGTTGTTCATTTGCTAATCCTTTGCTTCTGATCTGGTTTTGCCTCTTTCTGCTTGTTGTGAGGGTTCAGCGTGCTCCCTGCTGGGGGCAGTGCTGGACACCGCTCCATATGTTACAGCTTGTGTCAGTTTGTTCAGTCCTCTGTTATACTAGTCTCTTTTGCTTTGCTGCCAGTTCATACCAGAATGCTGATAAACGAGAAAGAAGAAAAGCGGAGTAACCATAAACCACAACAACCAATGTGAAAGAAATAAGATCAAATCTTTATTAACTTAACATTAAAAAATATCAGACATTTATCAATACATATGAGGTGCAATAGGGAAAAAATCATTCCAGATAACAGAGCAGGTGACCACCCCTACATATAAAGAGAGTGATAATGAACCTAAGGACCACAAATTAATATAATTACTGCGCTCAAAATGCCATAAATATCATCTCATTATCTCATAAAAGGCCCAAAGGTGCTGCATGCAAAATAATGCCACAGGTGACGGCGAGATGTGCTTCAAAGAAGTCCCAATTAATCAGACCAGGATAATACCTGGCATCTAGCCGCTAATATCACTCACCCATAATGAAGATGTAGAGTAGGGGAGACGTCCTGCTCGACCCCGACGCACGTTTCACAGTGGCTTTCTCAAGGGGAAGTGTCTGTCTGGCATAATCCACCCATATATGTATACCGCATCCCCGGTGTGGATAATCAAAATGGTGCATGCCCAATGGGACCGAGCGGTATCAGCGCGATGACTCACCGCCGTCCCTGAGTCGCACACAGCGGTGGTAAATTTACCACTCAGACGTCATCAATATGCGCGCGACTCATTTTATGACGGCCAGGCAATCGCGCACCAAAATGGTCACACGGCGCATGCGCACAAGATCAGCGCCATCTTTGTGTAGACTAAAAGCGAGCAGCCATGCTAGAGATGTCCAACAGCGTAATGCCAACATACCAAAGATGTAAATGAGGGAATGAAGACGGAGCATAAATTTATATATATAACCTCCACCATGTCTGTATATCATGTAATATTGTATACATAAAGAAGAAGGGGGGTTTTCATTATATCTATATGTAGTGCACTAGCACACACATTCAGCGCCATCTTTCTGGGGATTATTCTATAAGAGCCACCTCAATAACAAAGATTAATAGGCTCATGATGTAACCCTCTCCACAGAATAAATAACAAATCATCAAGGCATACAAAAGGTTAAAAAATAACCTGAATCACACTACAAGTATACAATCATAAAAATAAGTGACACATACATTAAAGCATATCAATATAAGACTCAGATATCAAAATTTATAATGACAAACATCAATGTGCATATATTGAACATCATAAGCTGTGAAGTATTATTCAGACGTATATTGAATAGCTGATAGTTAATCACTAATGTATAAACCCCAAAAATACAAGAACACTCCCAAACCCCTCAAAGTACATCCAGTCCGTAGATACAAGATGGCTGGGAGGAAATCCTAATACTCCAAAAGCCTGTCCTCCGGATCCTTAGAATGTCCTGATTGTTACTACTCCATCATAATGTATTCAATGTGTTGGTAAACGGACACTATCTGGTATCCAAATAGGAAGACGGCATCCATAGCGGCCCGCTGATCCGAATACACATGAACCACACCGAAGGATCAGTTCATGTACAAACATGGACATCAGAGAAAATAAATGCATGATAACTAAGAAAGACAAACACAAAAACAATTTAAAAACACAATCTGGATACATCACATACATAATGTGCAAAAAGGAGGAAGAAGAGAGATGGAGACCCTAAACTATATATAAAAACAACACCAATGAAGCCCAGAAAGAGGCCCAAAAATAGGGCCATCTAGGTATCTACAACCCAAGCTGTATCACATAACAATGGACCATGGTTTATAGAAAAGATACAAAGCTATTTGTCTCATTTAACCCAGCAGGTGCCAGGGTGTCTAGTGTCACGATCCATCTGCATTCGTGTTGTGCAAGGATTCTTTTGACATTACCACCTCGGACACCACAGTCAATTCTATCAATCTCACGAACCAAAAGACCGTTGGGATTAGAAATATGAAATAATTTGAAATGTTTAGGAAGAGTCTTTAAAACAGAAATATCCTGAACATCCCTAGATGCCATTATATCCCTGACATGTTCACGTACCCGAACCTTAAGCTCACGAGATGTGAGCCCGATGTAGATTTTGTTACACGGACAAGTGGCGTAATATACCACATTAGATGTGTTGCAAGTAATAAAACTCTTTATGTAAAAGGTTCTCTTTCCATCAGATGAAATAAAAGACGCAGTCTTGCAAATATTAGGACATGCAACACATCTGCCACATGGAAAACACCCCTGTGTGCGAATCAAGGTTCGGGCAGAGGATAACGCAGGAATATAATGGCTTTTGACCAAATGGTCTTTTAAGTTCATACTACGTCTAGGGATTATTCTGGGCTGTGGCGGTAAACATGCTGACAGAGTAGTATCAGTATGTAAAATAGGCCAGCATTTAGCAAGGATATCTCGAATACGGTTGCACGGACAGTTCGATGTGGAAACCAAACAAATCGCATCCTTATTCTTATCATGCCTAGCATTGGCAGAATTAGTCAATAGACTGGCATGTGGGGTTCGTCTAGCCCTTTGATATCCCTGCTTAATGCATCTATTACTATATCCTCTGATCCTAAACCGCTGACCAAGATCCATAGCTTGTTGTTCAAACATTTTCTCCGTAGAGCAAATGCGCCATGTTCTTAAAAATTGACCCGTGGGAATAGCGCGAATAACAGGTGGAACATGTGCAGAGGATGCATGCAACAATGAGTTCACTGCCGTCTCCTTACGGAACAGATCAGTCTGAATAGAACCGTCCGGGTCAATCTTTATTAGAACATCCAGAAATTCAATGTTAGACCTATGCCACTTGTAGGTGAACTTAAGGTTAAATTTATTAGAATTAAGATGACACATGAACTCCTGGAGTTCAAGGGAAGACCCCTGCCAAATGACAAAGATGTCATCTATATAACGGTGCCAGCACTGCACATGGTCAGCGGCATGCACCACGTCCCCCTGGAAAACCTGCCTCTCCCAATACCCGAGAAACAGGTTAGCGTAAGACGGAGCGCAGGCCGCACCCATGGCAGTGCCGCGCGTCTGCAGGAAAAACCGATCTTTAGAAACAAAATAATTATGGTATAAGACAAATTCCAGCAGTTCCACAAGAAACTCGCACCAATGACCATCCTGAAAAGTCATCTCTAAATAGAATTTTACTGCTGCCAAACCGTCCACATGGTTAATAGACGTATACAAGGATTCTATATCAATGGCCACAAGGATCATGAAATCCTCCAGGGCAATCCCATTAATCTTATTGAGTAAATCAGTAGTGTCCCTGACATAGGAGGGCAACGTCTCGACGATTGATTTCAGATAATAATCAATAAATTTACACGTCATATCACACAGCCCCCTGTTGTGAGTTCATTTTCCCCTTTGTCAATGAGGTCTGGTGAACTCCCTCTTCTTGCTAAGGAAGGGAGTGAGCCTGATTATCAAACACCTGAGCCTAATGATGAGGACTGGCTGAGTGGAGTCACTGACTGGATATAAGGCTGCCAACGCCCTTTTACCTAGCTGGTGATTTTTCTGAGGGATTCTTAGAGACCAGTCTGAAGTCCTGCTCTTCTAAAGCTAAGTTTCTGCTTTGTTTTTGCATTTGTGTTTTGCTTTTGTTTTGCCCTGTTTTCTCTGGATTTCTGCCACTCCCTGCTGGGGTGAGCTGAATCCCTTTTTGCTCCGTCTTCAGAAAAGACCTGAGTACTGATATAGTATTTTTTGAAGCCTAGCATCTTCAGGGTCTTTTTCATATCAGTCTGTTGGCATTTTTCATTTTCAGGGTTTTTTCAGATTGCAGACAGCAACCTTCCTTTCCTTTCCTATTTAGTTAGATTGGGCCCCATCATTTGCTCAGCCTATCTTTCTGTCTGTGTATTGTCTTTTCATCTTGCTTCACCGTCATTATATGTTGGGGGCTGACTTTGCTTTGGGGTCTGCTCTGGGGCAGTTTAGATTTCCTTTTCTGCCTTTAGGCTATTCAGTTCTCCGGCTGTGATCGAGGGATCTAGGGCACCGTAGGAACCCCCCACGGCTACTGCTAGTTGTGTTGATAGGTTCAGGGGTCTGCAATCTGATAGCTGCCAACGTCTCTGGTTCTCTGGACGTAGCTACTATTTTTGTGTTTGCCTCCTACGGTGACTCAATCATAACAGCCCCCCTATGCCAGGAACAATGGGACGACCCGGGGGATTGACCAGATCCTTGTGGACCTTGGGCAACAAGTAAAACGTTGGCACCCTGGGATTTCTGGTCATGAGCCCAACAAAGATTTTCGTAGGGATCAAACCAACCTCTAGTGCATTGTACAAAATTCTTCCCAAAGACTGGGTAAATGTTATGGTGGGATCACTCGCCAACTGCTGATACGTGTCCTTATTCCTCAGCTGCTTAAAGGCTTCCCTTTCATACTTATCAATCGGCCAGATCACGACATTACCGCCCTTGTCTGCTGCCTTGATCACCACATCATCAATTTGTTGTAACTCCTTCAATGCTTTTATCTGCCTGAATGACAAATTGTCCCCATGAATATTTGTGGGGATCTTTTTAAATTCCTCAATTAGCATTTTGCAGAATATCTCAATTTGTAGGCAAACAGGCAAGGCAGGGAATGTCGTAGATCTGGGCAAGACAATTTCAGGGTACTTACCTGTGGGCTCAGCCTGCTGCTCTCTCAACAGGTCCTCAAGGGCAATAAGTGCTTGGTGCTCAGTGACATCATCCAAATTCGTATGCGATCTCCGTGCATTGTGCAACTTAGTGAGTACTAATTTTCGGCAAAATAAATTTATATCTTTCACAGCTGTAAAAAAATTAAAGCCGTTACTCGGTGCGAAAGACAAGCCCAAACTCAGGAGGTCACGTTGATCATCAGAGATGACATGATTAGAAAGATTGATTACCTCCATATTTTAGGGCTTGGATCTGGCCACATGGGAGGGTGATGAATTCACCCTTCTCCTCCCTGCGTACCGACTTCTGGTGTTGCGTGTGCTCCTACTATAGATATTCTTATCCTTAGTATTTGCTCTGTATTTGGATGTCTGCCTTGATTCCTCCACCGAAGTAAAGGAGGACATAGACTCGGACCTAACGGCAGATGGTGACCGGTCACGTTTAGGTGTCGCCTTCCACCTGTATACCCTGTTGTCCTGAAAATCCTGGACATCCCTCTGAAACTTCTTGGATTTATTATTACATATATCTTGTTCCCAATTAGTAAAGTCTCCATCCAATTCCTCCTGAAGTTTAATAAGGTCCTCAGAGGATAAATTCTTTTTCAATTTACACTGGAGAGTCTCAATCTCAGTCTCGAGTGCATTCAGTTTTGTACTATCGAGTTTGATTAATAGCTCCATATATTCCCTGGAGGATCTTGTCGAGATCCTTTCCCAATTTTCTTTGAAGGAAACATCGTCTACGGGGAAAGCAGGGAATAACTGAATCCGCAATCTCCTGGGTATTAGCCCCTTACTAAGATATTTCTCCAGAAAGGCTCTATTCCACCATAACTTAGTTCTTTTCAATAAAAGACCTTTTAAACGTGTTGTTTGTTCTTTAGTGTCCTTAAACTGTGAATCTAAAACCACTGGAGATTTTTCCTGAAACACCTCATTAAGCCGCGTCAACCAAGATTGGTCGCGGGCACGTAAGGCCATCTGTTTTGAATCACCAGCTGTGAATAACACAGTAAATAGCAATATTGAAACAAAATTCAAAACAATCATAATTAACATAAACGGCCAGGAACATATAGATAGTAATAGTTCCCCCACCAATAACACGGACTAATAATAAAAGTGGAGTACTCACAAGAATATACGAGAAAGAAGAAAAGCGGAGTAACCATAAACCACAACAACCAATGTGAAAGAAATAAGATCAAATCTTTATTAACTTAACATTAAAAAATATCAGACATTTATCAATACATATGAGGTGCAATAGGGAAAAAATCATTCCAGATAACAGAGCAGGTGACCACCCCTACATATAAAGAGAGTGATAATGAAGCTACGGACCACAAATTAATATAATTACTGTGCTCAAAATGCCATAAATATCATCTCATTATCTCATAAAAGGTCCAAAAGTGCTGCATGCAAAATAATGCCACAGGTGACGGCGAGATGTGCTTCAAAGAAGTCCCAATTAATCAGACCAGGATAACACTTGGCATCTAGCCACTAATATCACTCACCCATAATGAAAATGTAGAGTAGGGGAGACGTCCTGCTCGACCCCGACGCGTGTTTCGCCACAGCTTTCTCAAGGAGAAGTGTCTGTCTGGCATAATCCACCCATATATGTATACCGCATCCCCGGTGTGGATAATCAAAACGGCGCATGCCCAATGGGACCGAGCGGTATCAGCGCGATGACTCACCGCCGTCCCTGAGTTGCACACAGCGGTGGTAAATTTACCACTCAGACATCATCAATACGCGGGCGACTCATTTTATGACAGCCAGGCCATTGTGCACCAAAACAGTCACACAGCGCATGCGCACAAGATCAGCGCCATCTTTGTGTAGACTAAAAGCGGGCAGCCATGCTAGAGATGTCCAACAGCGTAATGCCAACATACCAAAGATGTAAATGAGGGAATGAAGATGGAGCATAAATTTATATATATATAACCTCCACCATGTCTGTATATCACGTAATATAGTATACATAAAGAAGAAGGGGGGTTTTCATTATATCTATATGTAGTGCACTAGCACACACATTCAGCGCCATCTTTCTGGGGATTATTCTATAAGAGCCACCTCAATAACAAAGATTAATAGGCTCATGATGTAACCCTCTCCACAGAATAAATAACAAATCTTCAAGGCATACAAAAGGTTAAAAAATAACCTGAATCACACTACAAGTATACAATCATAAAAATAGGTGACACATACATTAAAGCATATCAATATAAGACTCAGATATCAAAATTTATAATGACAAACATCAATGTGCATATATTGAACATCATAAGCTGTGAAGTATTATTCAGACCTATATTGAACAGCTGATAGTTAGGAAGACGGCATCCATAGCGGCCCGCTGATCCGAATACACATGAACCACACCGAAGGATCAGTTCATGTACAAACATGGACATCAGAGAAAATAAATGCATGATAACTAAGAAAGACAAACAGAAAAACAATTTAAAAACACAATCTAGACACATCACATACATAATGTGCAAAAAGGAGGAAGAGGAGAGATGGAGACCCTAAACTATATATAAAAACAGCTAAGTTGTTCATTTGCTAATCCTTTGCTTCTGATCTGGTTTTGCCTCTTTCTGCTTGTTGTGAGGGTTCAGTGTGCGCCCTGCTGGGGGCAGTGCTTGACCCCGCTCCATATGTTACAGCTTGTGTCAGTTTGTTCAGTTTGTTATACTAGTCTCTTTTGCTTTGCTGCCAGTTCATACCAGAATGCTGATAAAGTGGGGGCGAGGTCGTGAGACCTCAGTGTTTTTTTGTACATCAGACGTGTTGGATTTTTTAGGGTTTTTGCATGATTGCAGACAGTGCCATTCCTTTCCTATCCTGTCTAGTCAGTTCGGGCCCCATCATTTGCTCAGTCTATTTTCTGCCTGTGTTTGTGTTTCATCTTGTCTCACCGACAATATATGTTTGGGGGCTATCTATTCCTTTGGGGTTCTATTCCGGGGCAGTTTAGATTTCACCTTTCTTGCTTTAGGCCTAGTTAGTTCTCCGGCTGTGTTGAGGCATCTAGGGCTACTGTTAGTTGTGTTGTCAATTTAGAGGTCTGCAATCCGCTTAGTTACCAACCTTTCTGGTTTCCTGGTGGCCGAGCCTATTCCTTATTTCATGTAAACGTAGCACAAGAATTAGGCATGTCGGTGAAAAATCGCATGGTTACAGAGCATGATAATTGGTTAAGTAAAGGAATCCCTAGGGGTAACTTCAAGTGCGGTCACTGTCCGTATTGCAAGCTTCATTGTACTGACCGCACCATACGCATGGGTGCGATCAGTCACACGGTTTCTGATTTTATTACATGTAAGACAGATCATGTGGTATACAGTATGTCATTTTTTGCACGTGCCGGTTTTACTACATAGGTAAAATCATACGCCCCTTATACATCCGCTTAAGGGAACACTATAAATCAATTGGAACAGGGAAAGGGGTCCCGCGTTTAATCAGTCATGTTAGGGACATACATGGAGGTGATTCTACTGTCCTCTCTTTTGCTGGAATTAAAAAGGTGGTTTTTCCCCCTCAAGGAGGAAATTTACACAGGATTTTGTTAAGACGAGAATCCAGGTGGATCATGGACACCTGTGGCATGGGTCCGACTGGATTTAATGACAGAATAGACATGGCTGTCTTTTTGTGAGGAACAAGCAGACACATATTTGAGTACTTTGCTTTGGGATTGCTTTATTATTTACATAAAGATGTCATTGCAGGTATTCAGGTTTTACCATTTTATGCAATTACTTGTCAGTTTAAAATAACCACATGATTGAACTGAATACTATAATCTTGCACTTATTAATGTGTTTATTCCTTTTATTGGTTACATCTTACTGGAACTTTCATAGATATATTTATATCACTGATTTCATGCATGATTTTTTTCAGTATATATCTGCATCTTCATTCTTAGAATGATTGGTTAATCCAGTATGAGGTATTTTTCCAGTTGTGGTGACATATTTCTAACGTATTGTGGTTTACATTTAATTGCCTCAGTTCATATTACTGAGGCACAGAATGTTTAGATTAATATATCCTGTGTCTGTATATGTTTTCAAGCACATATTTGTGCCGTATTTACTTTTTTCTGTTTCCAGGGATGAGAAATGGTACTAGCGATTAGATACATATGGCTATTATATTTATTTCACATTTATATAGTCCATATAATGTCACATAATTATATCACAACGATAAGATGACTGTAACAATTATTCATCTCCTTCTTAGATTGTTCTTTAATATGTATTTGCATTTATCTGTATTTGTGCTTTTTTGTATATTTGATGTATTATTGTTTGTTTTTAATTCACTCACGTTATTTTGACAGCAGCTGTGGAAGGAGGAGGTATTAGGTGACGTAGTTTCTATATGAATTCGTCATTCCTTTCCACTTTATGATCCGTCGAAGCGCTTGGACAGCGCGAAACGGCCGTTGTCAGCTCCCTCTGCACTCCTGATATCACTCCCCCGACCTTACATGTGTAACATGTGCCAATAAATCAAGCTACATTTTCATCAGCTCGTTGAGTGCGACCTTATCTCTACTTGGACTCATATATATATAAATATATATATACTGTATATATATATATATGTATATACATATATATATATATATACATACATACAAGCTGAAGAGTCCGGCGCTGCCCGGGCATAGTAACTAACTGTGGTTAGTTATAACAAATTATAATTATCCTCCATCCCATAGTCCCGTGCCCATATACCCATCATACATATCCTCCATCCCATGGTCCAGTGCCCATATACCCATCATACATATCCACCATCCCATAGTCGAGTGCCCATATACCCATCACACATCCTCCATCCCATAGTCCCATGCCCATATACCCATCATACATATTCTCCATCCCATAGTCCCATGCCCATATACCCATCATACATATTCGCCATCCCATAGTCCCGTGCCCATATACCCATCACACATCCTCCATCTCATAGTCCCATGCCATATACCCATCATACATATCCTCCATCCCATAGTCCCGTGCCCATATACCCATCATACATATCCGCCATCCCATAGTCCCATGCCCATATACCCTTCATACATATCCTCCATCCCATAGTCCAGTGCCCATATACCCATCACACATCCTCCATCCCATAGTCAACCATTATGACATCATAATGAGCGGCAGGGCTTGTAACCTATGATGACATCAGCATCGCCATGGCAACCATTATGACATCATAATGAGGAGCGGGGCTTGATGCACACACCCTTTTTCCCCATTATGTAGATAGGGGTAAAATTGTTTGGTGAATTGGAAAGCGCGGGGTTAAAATTTTGCCTCACAACAAAGCCTAGGACACTCTCGGGGTCCAGACGTGTGACTGTGCCAAATTTTGTGGCTGTAGCTGTGATGGTGCGGACGCCAATCCCGGACATACACACATACATACATACATACATACATACACACACTTGAGGTTTATATATTAGACTAGCTGAAGAGCCTGGCGCTGCCCGGGCATAGTAACTAACTGTGGTTAGTTATAACAAATTATAATTATCCTCCATCCCATAGTCCCGTGCCCATATACCCATCATACATATCCACCATCCCATAGGCCCGTGCCCATATGCCCATCATACATATCCTCCATCCCATAGTCGAGTGCCCATATACCCATCACACATCCTCCATCCCATAGTCCCATGCCCATATACCCATCATACATATTCTCCATCCCATAGTCCCATTCCAATATACCCATCATACATATTCGCCATCCCATAGTCCCATGCCCATATACCCATCATACATATTCGCCATCCTATAGTCGAGTGCCCATATACCCATCACACATCCTTCATCTCATAGTCCCATGCCCATATACCCATCATACATATCCTCCATCCCATAGTCCCGTGCCCATATACCCATCATACATATCCGCCATCCCATAGTCCCGTGCCCATATACCCATCATACTTATCCTCCATCCCATAGTCCAGGGCCCATACACCCATCATACATCCTCCATCCCATAGTCCCGTGCCCATATACCCGTCATACATATCCTCCATCCCATAGTCCAGTGCCCATTTACCCATCACACATCCTCCATCCCATAGTCAACCATTATGACATCATAATGTGCGGCGGGGAGTGCAACCTATGATGACATCAGCGTCGCCATGGCAACCATTATGACATCATAATGAGGGGCGGGGCTTGATACACACACACACACTTTTTCCCTATTATGTAGATAGGGGCAAAATTGTATGGTGAATTGGAACGCGCGGGGTTAAAATTTCGCCTCACAACATAGCTTAGGACACTCTCGGGGTCCAGATGTGTGACTGTGCCAAATTTTGTGGCTGTAGCTGTGACGGTGCGGATGCCTATCCCGGGCATACACACACACACACATACATACATACACACCCACATTGAGCTTTATATATTAGATATATACAGTATATGTGTGTGTCACATATATACAGTATATACTATATATATATATTGTGGTGTATTGACCACTGTGCCCACTAGGGGGCGCTGTGTGGATGTCCCAAGAGAGAGGGTGGCAGAATATGGAAGGACCGTTATGTATCTCAAGGTGGGTGGCCTTGAGATGGAGACTGATGCGTGTGTTGAGCAGCAGTGATACTGCTGAGGTGCTGTGTCAATGTGTCAGGGAGAAGTCTTCAGGTAACTAGGGAGACGGGCGGACCTAGTTACCTACAAACCCACCCAGGGGGTGTGTTTAGAACACTATAGTAGAGTGTATGAGAGTCTGAAGGACCTGTGATGAGGTCATAGCCAGGTGATCCGGTGGCCGTGGCTACGGACCATATATGGTGGCCAGGGTAGGTCATATGTGGTGAATGCTGGCACCCGGTTTGTCCAGTGTGGAAGGTCCCACTGAGATGGGGCTTCCTGGCTAACAGCCTGTGAAGAGCCTGTGAGTAATGGCGACGTCTGCCTGTTAGTTCCCTGGAGGGAATGAACGTGTGCAGCATGGTGAAGCAGCATGAGGAAACCCTGACAGGGTGAGATAACTTGGTGGCTGGAAAGCCTACGCAGTGAACAGTGCATAACTTGTATGACTACCGGATAACAGAGCTGAACTCTTTAATGGACGCTATGCTGACTATATGCTGTTTCCTGTTGCTTTGATGGTTTATGATGCTGAATAAACCGAAGGGACTATTTATGAAAAACCTGTGCCGGATCTGGTTTTGTGGCTGCAAGCGAGTGATCCCCTATGTGAATGACAGCGCTACCTCACAATATACACACCTATGTGTTTACAGTATATCTATTCTATCTATTCTATTCTAACCTATTCTACTCTTTACTGTACGCGGCATCTGCCGGCTTTTACTATATCTATCTATATATCTATATACAGTACAGACCAAAAGTTTGGACACACCTTCTCATTCAAAGAGTTTTCTTTATTTTCATGACTATGAAAATTGTAGATTCACTCTGAAGGCATCAAAACTATGAATTAACACATGTGGAAGTATATAAATAACAAAAAAGTGTGAAACAACTGAAAATATGTCTTATATTCTAGGTTCTTCAAAGTAGCCACCTTTTGCTTTGATTACTGCTTTGCACACTCTTGGCATTCACTTGATGAGCTTCAAGAGGTAATCACCGGAAATGGTCTTCCAACAGTCTTGAAGTAGTTCCCAGAGATGCTTAGCACTTGTTGGCCCTTTTGCCTTCACTCTGCGGTCCAGCTCACCCCAAACCATCTCGATTGGGTTCAGGTATGGTGACTGTGGAGGCCAGGTCATCTGGCGTAGCACCCCATCACTCTCCTCCTTGGTCAAATAGCCCTTACACAGCCTTGAGGTGTGTTTGGGGTCATTGTCCTGTTGAAAAATAAATGATGGTCCAACTAATCGCAAACCGGATGGAATAGCATGCCGCTGCAAGATGCTGTGGAAGACATGCTGGTTCAGTATGCCTTCAATTTTGAATAAATCCCCAACAGTGTCACCAGCAAAGCACCCCCACACCACCACACCTCCTCCTCCATGCTTCACGGTGGGAACCAGGCATGTAGAGTCTATTTATTCACCTTTCTGCGTCACACATAGACAAGGTGGTTGGAACCAAAGATCTAAAATTTGGACTCATCCGTCCAAAGCACAGACTTCCACTGGTCTAATGTCCATTCCTTGGTTTTTTTAGCCCAAACAAGTCCCTTCTGCTTGTTGCCTATCCTTAGCAGTGGTTTCCTAGCAGCTATTTTACCATGAAGGCCTGCTGCACAAAGTCTCCTCTTAACAGTTTTTGTAGAGATGTGTCTGCTGCTAGAACTCTGTGTGGCATTGACCTGGTCTCTAATCTGAGCTGCTGTTAACCTGCAATTTCATAGGCTGGTGACTCGGATGAACTTATCCTCCGCAGCAGAGGTGACTCTTGGTCTTCCTTTCCTGGGCCGGTCCTCATGTGAGCCAGTTTCTTTGTAGCGTTTGATGGTTTTTGCCAATGCACTTGGGGACACTTTCAAAGTTTTCCCAATTTTTCGGACTGACTGACCTTCATTTCTTAAAGTAATGATGGTCACTTGTTTTTCTTTACTAAGCTGCTTTTTTCTTGCCATAATACAAATTCTAATAGTTAATTCAGTAGTACTAACAGCTGTGTATCCACCAGACTTCTGCACAACACAACTGATGGTCCCAACCCCATTTATAAGGCAAGAAATCCCACTTATTAAACCTGACAGGGCACACCTGTGAAGTGAAAACCATTTCCGGTAACTAACTCTTGAAGCTCATCAAGAGAATGCCAAGAGTGTGCAAAGCAGTAATCAAAGCAAAAGGTGGCTACTTTGAAGAACCTAGAATATAAGACATATTTTCAGTTTCACACTTTTTTGTTATTTATATACTTCCACATGTGTTCATTCATAGATTTGATGCCTTCAGAGTGAATCTACAATTTTCATGGTCATGAAAATAAAGAAAACTCTTTGAATGAGGTGTGTCCAAACTTTTGGTCTGTACGGTATATATTTTGAATATTCTTTTGTTTTAAAACGATGTGTACAGTTTTATTTTACAATGCTATTTTAACATGAGCTTTTATATACAGAGAACTGCTCTATGTAAAACCTCATACCCATGTCATACGGATGTTCCGTGGAAAAATCGCACGGAAATCGCACTCACATATCACTCGTCCATATTTTCGATCCCGAAATAAGACTGTTTTTTTTCTTGTAAATGGGTATGAGCCCTAAGGCTGATGTCTGAATTCCTGGGTGAGGGCTCATACCCATTTGCGATTAAAAAACCATTGTCTGGATGGAAAAAAATGGATCAAAAATATGCAATTGTCATGCGATTTGTATGCAATTTTTAATCGCACCATCTGTTTTTCATCTGTTTTCCATCCATATGCAATGTATTTTTTTAATCTGCAACTAATTTTCTATAGTCATTTACAGGACCATTTACAGTGTTCTATAACACAGAATGGTAATGTATCCATAAAAAACGGACGGAAAACGGATTGTCCATTTTTCGTCCTTTTTTTATCACATCCATTGACTTGCTTTAGCGAGTCTCATCAGAAAATCGCAGCAAATCGCAGCATGCTGCGATTTTTTTCTCAGTCCGATTTTGGATGAGAAAAAAATCTCAAGTGAGATGTCAGCTATTGAATAACATTTGTCAGAGTGCAATCCGATTTTTTATTGGCTTGCACCCGTCCGATTTTCTCTCCAGTGAGTATGAGCCCTGAATGTGGACACCTCTGTCAGCAATGCCTGCATTTATGGGTAAGTAGGGACCTGCTGTAATTAAAATCATTACCTGGTGGAGGGTGGAGTGCTCGGTCAAAGACAAAAACTGACTGGCACATCCAGACCAGTGTGAATAGGTGCACACCAGGAGCAGCCACCTCCATATACAATATACAAAGAAAGGTTGCACTCTATCATGCTAAAGCATTTCAATGTGAAATATGTGAAATTTGAATAGCAATATGGCTTTGGAGTATTAGGAAAAAATATGAGATGCTTAGCATAAAATTTGCCCATTAACCATCGTCAAGGTGGTCGCAGTCTGATGGGTCCCTGACCTGTGTGAATACCTCTCTAAGGCTGAAGTCTGAATTCCTGGGTGAATGTGTACACCTCTGTCAGCAATGCCTGCATTTATGGGTAAGTAGGGACCTGCTGTAATTAAAATCACCACCTGGTGGAGGGCGGAGTGCTCGGTCAGTAAGCTAAAATACAAAAGATTTTCTCTCCAGTGAGTATGAGCCCTGAATGTGGACACCTCTGTCAGCAATGCCTGCATTTATGGGTAAGTAGGGACCTGCTGTAATTAAAATCATTACCTGGTGGAGGGTGGAGTGCTCGGTCAAAGACAAAAGACTGACTGGCACATCCAGACCAGTGTGAACAGGTGCACACCAGGAGCAGCCACCTCCATATACAATATACAAAGAAAGGTTGCACTCTTTCATGATAAAGCATGTCAATGTGGAATATGAGAAATTTAGCAAACTCTATGCGGGCATTCATATGTCTTGCACTGAGGAGAGGCTTTGGTCGAGCCACTCTGCCATAAAGGCCCAACAGGTGGAGGGCTTCAGTGATAGTTGACTTTGTGGAACTTTCTCCCATCTCCCTACTGCATCTTTGGAGCTCAGCCACAGTGATCTTGGTGTTCTTCTTTACCTCTCTCACCAATGCTCTTCTCCCACAATTGCTCAGTTTAACTGGACGGACTGGTCTAGGAAGACTTCTGGTGGTCCCAAACTTCTTCCATTTAAGGATTATGGAGGCCACTGTGCTCTTAGGAACCTTGAGTACTGCAGAAATTCTTTTGTAACCTTGGCCAGATCTGTGCCTTGACATAATTCTGTCTCTTAGCTCCTTGGCCAGTTCCTTTGACCTCATGATTCTCATTTGGTCTGAGATGCACTGTGAGTTGTGAGGTCTTATATAGACAGGTGTGTACCTTTCCAAATCAAATCCTATCAGTTTAATTAAACACAGCTGGACTCCAATGAAGGAGTAGAACCATCTCAAGGAGGATCACAAGGAAATGGACAGCATGTGACTTAAATGAGCGTCTGAGCAAAAAGTCTGAATACTTATGACCATGTGATATTTCGTTTTTTTAAATAAATTTGCAAAAATTTCTACATTTTTGTTTTTTTTCTGTCAAGATGGGGTGCAGAGTGTACATTAATGAGAAAAAAATTGAACTTTTTTGAATTTACCAAGTGGCTGCAATGAAACAAAGAGAGAAAAATGTAAAAGGGTTTGAATACGTTCCATATCCACTGTATAGTTTGGCCTACATTCCTTAAGGAAAACAAATGTTGGAAGGATGCTGCTCAATGCTCCCTGATATTGATTTGACACATTGAGAATCAAGTGAGATTAAAAGAAAATTATGATTTTTAAGAACATGCAAATTTGCTTCTTTAGAGAGAAAGAGGATATGAGCTCCAGTGTCACCTATTGGAAGTAACAATTTTAAAAGTTGGTATGAACCCTTTAATGAACCTTGCCATATAACTTGAGATAAAAGGCAAACCAGAATCTCAATTTGCAGACATTGTGTTTCAGGGTGTTGCCCCTCATCAGCACAAATTGCATTTCTGCATCGTAGTGTGTATACCATCCATGGTCACGAGCTAATCAGAAACTGACAGCTGACATTGGTAGAAAACTGACATGCTCTTCTGTGCTGGCTATAGAGTGGGAATAGGACGTTGCTTGTCGCAGAAGTAGAGACATGTAAGAAGATTCATTTACTTTAAAAAAAACGTGTTTGAGAAGAGCTCCAAGATGGAAGATATTATTACAAGAAAGGGCTCAGGATGGAGGACACTATTACAGGATGGGGGCCAGTATGGATGACATTATTTCAAGTACTGGTTACATTATGGGGACACTATGTGGTTCAAATCCCACCAATGCCTGTACATCTGACTAATATGTTGCTGTGGTCCAGGTCCAAATTTAGCACTGGTCCAATAGGACTTTAATTATGCCACTCTCTACAGGCTGTGGTCTATACATACAAAAAACGCCCAGTACTCTATGAAAGAGCATATGCGGTAACCATAATAAATCAACTGCCATTATAAATAATATTCCACTCCATAGATAATGCAAACAACAAGAGAAATAAGGAGTAATGGATTCAAATAGTAATTAGAAAAATGCAAAATTTATTAATTTATACATGCACAGTAGAGTAATGAGTCAGAGCTCAATTTAACTCAAATTGACATAAAACCAGACGCAAACAAGGCAGACCTGAACAGGGAAAACACAAATAGTAACCCGTGCTCACAGTATATCAGCACAGAAGCTTGAGTACATGCAGGGTTAACCATAACCGTATAAAGTACAGAGATTCCAAAAGTCAGAGAAAACAGGATACCCTGCATGGATAGACTGGAGTGCTAGGTAGTAATAGAGATAAGCTAAAAGACCTACAAAAATGACCCCAACACTAGAGTATATGAATATAAAGATGGGGCAGGTTGCTTACCAAAGTGCACGGATAACCAGGTCCAGGACGGCGACCCCCGACGCGCGTTTCGTACCTACTGCGGGCGCTTTCTCAAGGGAGTGAAGGCTATATGCGGACAGGATCCTTTTATATGACAACACCACACTCACACAAATGGTCACATGGTGTAAATGAGCGTATAGGGCTATACCAGCGGCGCATGCGCCATGTGATGCCCACATCTTCCAACAAGGAAGTGACCACAAGTGTGGTCACATGTTATAAGGGAGCCAATCACACATGCGGTCACCCGGTAAGAATAGATGTATAAGTCCGCCTTAACGGCGCGTGCGCCGCGTAGTGCCCACATCTTCTAACGCGGAAGTGGTCGCAAATGCGATTAAGAAAGGGAACAAACCAGAGCCACGATAGCGGTGCATGCGCCGTGTAACACCCCGGACCTCTGAAAATGAGCGGGGCGTCATGCATCAGAGCGCACGCGCCGGGGAAGTAAATCTCCCCGCGCCTGTACCCGAGGCTAAGAGACGCCCACCCCCATGCAGAGACACCAGGGAAACACAGATCATGCGCACCGTGGCAGAATATAAAATCGCCCACATAAAGAGTTGCATTAAATGTCTATAGGCACAGTGGTGGAATCCACATACAATATCATAAAACATGCAAAAAATACATATAATAAAATCCACATTGAAAATGCCACTTATAGTAATATACGTACAACAAGTACAATGATATTAGCATGTAAATGAGCATTTATAAAAAAAAAAAAGAAGTTTTTATTACATATAAGAATAAACATCGATATAATATGCAAAGTCGATGTGGGCAAGTAGATGGCATACAGCCAAAATTGTAAAGTCCATATAAATGTACCATATTGGGCAACACATACTGAGACAAAAATTGTCCATAAAAGAAGCTCCGGAAGGGTACAGATGTTAGGAATCCTCCCACTGAAGTAGTACATATTAGGCAGTAGGTGATGGAAAATCCCCTTCCCCAATCCAAGGGATGATGGCAACATCAAAACGTCCCAAGTCCAAAAAGAAGGAACCATGATGTCCACAAATAGCCGACACAGAATAATATGAAAAATGAACTAAAATAAAAAGAACAAACAAAAGAGATTAAAAATCATAAAAATTGCCGACAGGAACTGGGAAATAAACAATGGTGGATGCAGCGGAGACAACATAGACTATAAAAATGAAGCAAAGCTAAGAGACTCATTGAGACCCCTCGGGGTCATTGTATCTAAGGCAACAATCCACTTGGCCTCTCTTTGGGCCAATGCCTTTTTATACAGTAGTTGCCAGCCCGAATACCCAGATGGATACAATCAATACCACTCGCCATGAAGGTCCCTGGATCGCAATTGTGAAAAGCCCTAAAATGGCGGGGAATGGTCTTGAGGGTGGAAGGGTCGACCACTGTCTTGGCCGCTCGAATGTCCCTGACATGCTCACGCACCCTCACACGTAATTCCCTGGATGTCAGACCAATATATATCATGCGACACCCACATGTCGCGTAATAAATAACATTGGTGCTGCCAAATGATATATGCTGTCTGATTTGAAAGTTTTTAGACCCATCGGAGGACTGAAACGTAGAGCAGCGTAGGACATTCGGGCAGGCAACACAGTGGCCACACGGGAAAGATCCCAAAATTGGACCTCTAGATCCAAAGGGATTGGCAACTACCGCAACTTTATTGGCAACCTGCCCCAACTTTATATTCATATACTCTAGTGTTGAGGTCATTTTTGTAGGTCTTTTAGCTTATCTCTATTATTACCTAGCACTCTAGTCTATCCATGCAGGGTATCCTGTTTTCTCTGACTTTTGGAATCTCTGTATACGGTTATGGTTAACCCTGCATGTACTCAAGCTTCTGTGCTGATATACTGTGAGCACGAGTTACTATTTGTGTTTTCCCTGTTCAGGTCTGCCCTGTTTGTGTCTGGTTTTATGTCAATTTGAGTTAAATAGAGTTCTGACTCATTACTCTACGGTGCATGTATAAATTAATAAATTTTGTATTTTTCTAACAACTATTTGAATCCATTACTCCTCATTTCTCTTGTTTTAGGCTGTGGTCTATGTGTAACGATTCTGTACGTTGTTTACTTTTATCCCCTGTGTAAACAGTCATTCAAATGGCCGTTAATAGGTAAAAATGTATTGTATTGCTTCTCCTGTAGGTCTGTGTAAATCGATTCTAACACGCAAAATTCTGTATCTGCTACACCATGTCGTGGACTTTTCTCCATCTCTCTGTAATCTTATATTGTACGTGTATAATACACATCTCAGCACAGACAGATAGGACAGTCAGTTTCTTTTGTATAATATTTATTTCTTTTCTAATTTACATGCATTCATTTTCATTGTATTCTGGATATAGTATTTGTAACAACTTTAGTCAAAGTAGGGGGTTCAATAGCTAAAGGTAATTGTTACTCATCTTAGTTCTATTAACATTTTTCTGTCACTTCAACCCCCCAAAATGTAGTAAAAACTGATCAAAAGTTATAAGTTCACCACAAAGATACCCATAGAAACCAAAGCTTATGGCACAAAAAAAGCTATTCTTATCTCTGAGATTGACTTAAAAATAAAAAAAATATTGACTGAAAAATAAAAATGTTGTAAGTCTCATAATGTAGTAAAGTAGTGACATGGACCAAACTTTTTTATTTTAAAAAATATCTAAATTTGATATTATCGTAATCACACTTGAGGTGCAGATTAAAGTAACAAGGAAATTTTTACTGTACAATGAATCCTGCATAATGAAAACGTAAGAAACAAAGGCAGAATTGCATTCTTTTCATTATTCCATCCCACAAAAAAAATGTTTCCTGCTTTCCAGTGCATAATATACTAAATTGAACAGAGGCATTCAAGAAGGAAACTTGATCTATATAAAAAAAATATAACTCAGGTTATCATATTTCAATGTAAACCGAAAAAAATAAAAAAAGTTATGACTCAGAAGCAGAAAATAATAACAAAATTGCTACATGTATAATGATGGACATTGTGGCATAACCTGACATGACACACTCATTATAAATCAGTGGGCTTCATTGAGCATCACTGATATCCATCACATGAGGGATCTGTTAGGAGACTATAGATCACATAAAAGTAGGCAAAAGTCTAAGCATAAACTAAGTAGAAAGAAAGCGATGGTCACTTCTGTGATGAAATCCCCAATTTCCACTTCTGCGGACTCCGGCGGACTCTGTCAGGGTGTGTGCCCAGGATTAGCAGTGTTCTGCGTTACAAGTGTGGCGCCCCTGAGGCTCAGTCGCCACAGAGGTACTGCACCTCCTCCTGAGGTGTGGAGCCCCACCATCCAGGTAAGGTGGAAACACCTGACCACGCTCCAACACCTGCACCCCACACCACAAAGTAGTGTAGCAAAGCACCTTCGGCGGCTCCCTGCTTGGAGTATAGCAAAGCACCCCTTGGTGGCTCCCTGCTTGGAACACGAAACGTACTGGGAGGTGGGTGGAGTGTAGTTCGCACCAAATAAGCGGGAAGAGTTGAGTCAGTCAGTCAGCCTTTCATTCAGTCAGTGAGTGAAGATGTAGAAGGACAGAGTGTGAGACAGAGAAGATCCCCAGGAGAGGGATGGAAGAAGGAAGTGCTGCAGCAGGCCACAGTGATCTGGGTCTGCAGGCACAGAAAAGAGACAGAGAAAGGAAGCTTGATTCTCCATTGGGAAGGAGGATTAGCACGAAACGTGAGGAGAATAAGAGAACAAGGACCAGGGTTAGAAGAGAACCCTTTCCAAGTTCTAAGCACAAGGTCCGGGTCCGGTCCCCGAGGTTGTACGGATAATAATGGTCCTGCAGCAGACATCAGAGAAATAGAAGTAGTGACCACTTTATTCCCACACAAGACTTGGGGGCAAAACAGCAACATATTAGTGAGCCGGGGCTTAATAGCAAGGAGTCCCCGAAGCAGGCTACAGCTGTCTGCCGTACAAGAAGAGTTCATAGGAACATCTGACAGGAGGAACTCCAGTGTAACTCAGTACTAGGAGTACTTCACTCAAAGGCGCTATAAGAGGAGACGTTCAGAAAAGGCACATATGTTGGCGGAGTGTTGGAAGGGAGTATTCCATCTGGCCTGGAGGTTGACTGAGTCCCTAACCCGGGGGACATGGCATGGAAGCGGGCACCTGTTTGCACAACAGACTGTGAGTAAAGCTTTGGAACTACATGCCCTCGTGTCCTCCACTTATTCCTGCGCCAACCTGCCCAGCACTGCTACATCCCTTGCACCTGACACTACATCATCTAAGTGTCACCTCACCTACACTGCCCTGGGACTACAGCCCTGCCTGTGGATTGCTATAACATCACTGCTGCACCACACCATCTGTCCCAGAGGATCTGTCTGCAGCGTCAGCTTACATCTCTATTGCTGAATACCACAGGTGGCGTCACGAATCAATTATAAACTTTCACTACCACAAGCACACTGAACATTCTCCTTTTTACAATGGGCGCCCAGGGCCACGGGCCGGGTCCCAGCTGCCGTGACATCTCCCATTGAAGCTCATTGGGGCCGGTACCGAGTACCCCACAGCCCTGGGTGTGAGGGCGTCCCACAAGCACAGTGGATGGAATTTATAGAAATCCCATGCCCAGTGTGCTTCTACTGTGTTTAATGTGGTGTAAACTCACCTGCAGTGCACATTTACGAGCCGCAGCATGTTAATTAAGGCTATGTGCCCATGTCGTTTTTATGTGCTGCGGATTTGTCCCTGCGGATTTGTAAAAAAACGCAGGTAAATCCGCAGGTCAAAAGTCCTGCGGTTTAGCCTGCAGTTTAGCCCTGCGGTTTCACACCTCATAATGGAGAAGATGTGAAACGCAGCGGAATCCGCGCAAAAAATTGACATGCTGCGGATTGTAACCCGCAGCAAATCCGCATGGAAAAATCCGCAGCATGTGCACAGCGTTTTTGGATTTACCATTGAAAACAATGGTACTGTACAATGCAGCAGAAACTGCTGCGGACCCGCAGGGCCAAAACCGCTGCGGATCCGCAGCAGAATCCGCACCGTGTGCACATAGCCTTAGTCATCGCAGACGCCAGTCTCCGCTGCATAGTTTGCCCCATAGCCAGTCATTAGATGCATTAACTCCACATAGTTCACTAAGAACATGCGGATTTAACTGCGCGATTAGAATGCAGCATTTTGAAGGCAGCGAAAATAGGCTAGTCCAAAACGCTGCTGTTCCTGATCATTGGCACGTAGCCTCATAGATAAATGTAGACATTGAGTGATGGATCCAACCCAGTGTTGTGGTTGTTATAACAAACAGAAACCATGTACTGATATAAATATAGCCAAACTTGGCTAATCAACTTATGTATTAGTTATCAAATCCTAAAGCCATTCCTATCAGTGTATATGATATTATTTGCATAGTGAGGTTCGTCCTCCACTTTCTAGGCTCATAAAAGAATAAGGGAATCACTGTGTGACTGACCAGCACAGAACACATCTCCTGCACCATGTCCTGGTTCTGCCTCCTCCTCTCACTCATTTTGTGTGGTGCATGTAAGATCCACATCTCAGCACAGACAGATTACAGGACAGTCACTTTCTCTAGTGTAACATTTATTTCTCTTCCATTTCAGATGCATCAGCTCAGTTTACAGTGACTCAGGATGCTTCAGTGTCAGCGTCTACTGGGGAGAGTGTTCGTATCTCCTGTAGTAGAAGTGGAGGTTCTGTAGCTGGGGGTAACTATCCATCTTGGTACTACCAGACACCTGGAAGTCGCCCTAAACTCCTAGTTTATAGTAGCAGTAGCAGCAGCCAGAACAACAGGCCATCAGGAGTATCAGATCGATTCAGTGGATCCATATCTGGGGCATCAGCGGTCCTGTCCATCAGCAAGGTTGAGTCTTTGGATGAAGGATTTTATCACTGTTGTCTCTATGCTGGTAGTAATATACACACAATAATATAAGCTGATCATGAACAAGCACAAATACCTCATGCATGTCCTATATTAAACGCTAGAG
The DNA here is from genome assembly GCF_039654945.1 of Dendrobates tinctorius. Classification (NCBI taxonomy): domain Eukaryota; kingdom Metazoa; phylum Chordata; class Amphibia; order Anura; family Dendrobatidae; genus Dendrobates; species Dendrobates tinctorius. The sequence continues at coordinate 15,450,592 of NW_027361932.1, read as the reverse complement.
ACAGTAGTGCTGTACTGTATTATTTTATAGCAAAGAAGTTTTAGAGAAGTTACTGCTTGTTATAGAAACACAATAATTATTTACCTTAGCTACTTAATTGGGACCAAATATTAAGTGTCTATAGAAAAGATAAAAAATGTATAATTTATCCAGCAAAATAAAGTATTAAATAACCACAGCCAATATTATGAAATAACAAAAACACATGCTGTAGTACTGGCAGCACCACTCATTAATGGAGCTGTGATACCAGTATTACTTAATGTGATTACTGCTGCTATAGCTGTTTAACAATACTTTCTGCGGTGATGGATGGTCAGGCATCTGATGAAGACCACAGTTACCTGATGGTACTCTTGTGAAAGCCATCTTTTGGCAGGTCTTTATATAGGAGACTGTGATTTTAGGTATATGTGGCGCTCATGTCTGTAGCACCGCAAAATGCCTGCATGTGTGATATACTCATATATGAATTGCCAACTATGGCGTGCTCTCCCTGCCAGGACAAGCTGAATGAGGCAGGGTGTCAGTCCCTAGAGAAGAGACTTCTAGGGTCCGTGCTAAACTGAAAGACTGCTCAGTTTTCATATAGCGAGCAGTAGTGTGTGTTTGCCCAGAAGCTCAGCAGCACATAGAATCAGAGACACTGCTGCAAGAGAGTGTTTTCCACAGGATTCGAGCTGCCTGCTCACTGGAAAGGATCACGGATCCAGCAACTGTTTACCTTGGACCCCTGGGTGCCCATGGAATTGTTTACCAGAGGTATAATTAGCAGCAGGAAGGCTACACTACATCACAGCAGAGAAACTGAACTCTCACCATGCAGACCTGACGAAAGCCCTGTATGTGAATTGAATGGAAACTTCTGGAACTGTTTGAAAAACGTCAGTAAAAGTTACAAACTGATCATTACCCTGATTATTCTCTGCTGCACCATTCCTGCGCCAACTCCCCTGGGAGCCAGCCCTAGTTGGGAAGGGGTTAAGTATCTAGTACTGTCCATCATCACCTAACTCCTAGGGACCTTCATCAGTGCCCGGCCGAACATCCCAACTGGCGTCACAAAACTTTTGATTATTTTAATTATTAACCCTATAATTGACAAAGACTGGCACATGCCCCCAGTCGGACTCGACCAGCACTTCAACCCAGTACTGTTACTGCAAAGACCTGGCCAGGGTGGCACATATACAGTGGGGAAAAAAGTATTTAGTCAACCACCAATTGTGCAAGTTCTCCCACTTAAAAAGATGAGAGAAGCCTGTAATTGACATCATAGCTAGACCACAACTATGAGAGTCAAAATGAGAAAACAAATCCAGAAAATCACCTTGTCTGATTTGGCAAGATTTATTTTTCAAATTATGGTGGAAAATAAGTATTTGGTCATTAGCAAAAGTTCATCTTAATATTTTGTTATATATCCTTTGTTGGCAATGACAGAGGTCAAACATTTTCTGTAAGTCTTCACAACGTTGGCACACACTGCAATCCTCCATGCAGATTTCCTCTTGAGAAGTGATGTTTTGGCCCTGTTGCTGGGCAACATGGATTTTGCTGGGCAACAAGGATTTTCAAATCCCTCCAAAGGTTTTCTATGGGGTTGAGATCTGGAGACTGGCTAGGCCACTGCAGGACCTTCATATGCTTCTTACGAAGCCACTCCTTCATTGGCCTGGTTGGGATCTTTATCATGCTGACAGACCCATCCACATTTCATCTTCAATGCCCTTGCTGATGGAAGGAGGTTTGCACTCAAAATCTCACGATACATGGCCCCATTCATTCTTTCATGTTCATGGATCAGTCGCCCTGGTTCCTTTGCAGAGAAACAGCCCCAAAGCATGATGCCACCCCCATGCTTCAAAGTAAGTATGGTGTTCTTTGGATGCAACTTGGCATTCTGTCTCCTCCAAACATGACGAGTTTTGTTTCTACCAAACAGTTCTACTTTGGTTTCATCAGACCAAATGACATTCTCCCAATACTCTTCTGGATAATCCAAATGCTCTCTAGCAAACCTCAAATGGACCCGGATATGCACTGGCTTAAGCAGGGGGACATGTCTGGCACTGCAGAACCTGAGTCCCTGGCGGCGTAGTGTGTTACTGATGGTAACCTTTGTTACAGTGGTCCCAGCTTTATGCAGGTCAATCACTAGATCTCTCTGTGTTGTTCTCGGATTTTTGCTCACTGCTCTAGTGATCATTTTGACCCCGCGGGGTGAGATCTTGTGTGGAGCCCCAGATCGAGCGAGATTATCTGTGGTCTTGTATGTCTTCCATTTTCTTATTATTGCTCCAACAGTTGATTTCATCACACCAAGCTGCTTGTCTATTGCAGATTCAGTTTTCCCAGCCTGGTGCAGGGCTACAATTTTGTTTCTGGTGTCCTTCAACGGCTATTTGGTCTTCACCATAGTGGAGTTTGGAGTGTGACTGTTTGAGGTTGTGGACAGGTGTCTTTTATACTGATAACAAGTTGAAACAGGTGCCATTACTACAGATAATGGGTGGAGGACAGAGGAGCCTCTTAAAGAAGAAGTCACAGCCTGTGAGAGCCAGAAATATTGTATGTTTTTAGGTGACCAAATACTCATTTTCCACCATAATTTGAAAAATAAATCTTGCCAAATCAGACAAGGTGATTTTCTGGATTAGTTTTCTCATTTTTACTCTCATAGCTGTTGTCTAGCTATGATGTCAATTACAGTTCACTCTCATCTTTTTAAGTGGGAGAACTTGCACAATTTGTGGCTGACCAAATACTTTTTTACCCACTGTACATGGCAGTTCTGATGCACTGCTTTGTGTAGTACAAGCTATCAGATGATTGCAGGTTCAAGTCCCATAAGGAGACTAACAAATACAGTAAAAAGTGAGAAAAAGGTTTTAAAAAATATGAAAAATTATAGGAAAAATATAAAAGTTCAAATCATTCCCCATTAAAATTTAAGAAATAAGCTGACAATCATCTCTAATACTGAGTTTGATGTCATTCAGTGCCGGGGGCGCTGTTACAGCCACTGAGCGTTGACTGAAACTGATGGTGCCACGACAATGACTGGATGCTGCCAGGGGGAATAAATGTATTGTATTGTAGCACCAGTAGTTCTGTGTAAATGGATTCTAAGGCTAGTTTCACACTAGTGTTTGGCAGAGCTGCGGAGTTCCTCTGTGAAGCTCCGCCCACTACGTCTGAATACGGCCTGCGTACCTATCTTTAATATTGGGTACGCAGGCCATGTGGATGTATGCGTATGCATCCACATGCATTGTTTTGACACTGCGGCGACCTGTGTCGAATGCAACATGTTGCATTTTGTTGCCTTCGGCGCAGCATCAAAACAATGCATGCGGACACATCCGCATACATCTGCATGGCCTACGTACCCAATATTAAAGATAGGTACACAGGCCGTATACAGACATAGGCGGAGCTGAATGGAGGAGGTGTGGCAGTGGGCAGAGCTTCACGGAGGAACTACGCAGCCCTGGGCAGCTCTGCCAAATGCTAGTGTGAAACTAGCCTAATACGCAAAATACCGCATCTGCTACAATATGTCATGGACTTTTCTCCATCTCTCTGTAATCTTATATTGTATGTGTATGATACACATCTCACCACAGACAGATAGGACAGTCAGTTTCTTTTGTATAATATTTATTTATTTTCTAATTTACATGTATTGGGTCCATTTACTCATGATGCTTCATTTTCATTATCTTCTGGATATAGTATTTGTAACAACTTTAGACTTGATATATATAAAAAAAAACATAACTCAGATTATCATATTTCAATGTAAACCGAAAAAAAATAAATAAAGTTATGACTCTTCGAAGCAGACACTAATGGCAAAATTGCTGCATGTATAATGATGGACATTGTGGCAAAACCTGACATGAGAAACTCATTATAAATCAGTGGGCTTCATTAAGCACCACTGATATCCATCACGAGGGATCTGTTAGGAGACTATAGATCACATGATAGAAGGCAAAAGTCTAAGCACAAACTAAGTAGAAAGAAAGCGGTGGTCACTTCTGTGATGAAATCCCCAATTGCCACTTCTGTGGACACCGGCGGACCCTGTCAGAGTGTGTGCCCAGGAATAGCAGCGTACTACGTTACAAGCACAGTGGATGGGATTTATAGAACACCCACGCCCAGTGTGCTTCTATTTAACGTGGTGTAAACTCACCCGCGGTGCACATTTACGAGCCGCAGCATGTTTACGGTAATTTAATCATCGCAGACGCCAGTCTCCGCTGCATAGTTTGCCCCATAGCCAGTCATTAGATGCATTAAATCCACATAGTCCACTAAGAACATGCGGATTTAACTGCGCGATTAGAATGCAGCATTTTGAAGGCAGCGAAAATAGGCTAGTCCAAAACGCTGCTGTTCCTGATCATTGGCATGTAGCCTCATAGATAAATCTAAACATTGAGTGATGGATCCAACCCAGTGTTGTGGTTGTTATAACAAACAGAAACCACGTACTGATATAAATATAGCCAAACTTGGCTAATCAACTTATGTATTAGTTATCAAATCCTAAAGCCATTTCTATCACTGCCTATGATATTATTTGCATATTGAGGTTCATCCTCCACTTTCTAGGCTCATAAAAGAACAAGGGAGTAACTCAGTCACCGTGAAACCATCTTTAGAGCACAGAACACATCTCCTGCACCATGTCCTGGTTCTGCCTCCTCCTCTCACTCATTTTGTGTGGGGCATGTAAGATCCACATCTCAGCACAGACAGATTACAGAACAGTCACTTGCTCTAGTGTAACATTTATTTCTCTTTTATTTCAGATGCATCAGCTCAGTTTACTGTGACTCAGGATGCTTCAGTGTCAGTGTCTCCTGGGGAGAGTGTTCGTATCTCCTGTAGTAGAAGTGGGGGTTTAGTAACTGGGGATAACTATCCAGCTTGGTACTACCAGACACCTGGAAGTCCCCCTAAACCCCTAGTTTATAGTAGCAGTAGCAGCCAGAACAACAGGCCATCAGGAGTATCAGACCGATTCAGTGGATCCATATCTGGGGCATTGGCGGTCCTGTCCATCAGCAAAGCTGAGTCTTTGGATGAAGGATTTTATCACTGTTTTCTCTATGCTGGTAGTGGTACTGGCAAATACACACAATAATATAAGCTGATCATGAACAAGCACAAATACCTCATGCATGTCCTATATTAAACGCTAGAGACAGGAGTGCTTTACTGTATTATTTTATAGCAAAGAAATTTTAGAGAAGTTTACTGCTTGTTATAGAAACACAATAATTATTTATGGGTCGCCCTCACACCCAGGGCAGTGGGGTACTCGGTACCGGGCCCGATGGTCCTCGATGGGAGATGTCACGGTAGCTGGAACCCGGCCCGTGGCCCTGGGCGCCCATTGTAAATGTTCAGTGTTAATGTGTAAGTCGTGATGCCACCTGTGGTATTCGGCAATGAAGATGTAAGTCGACGCTGCAGACAGATCCTCTGGGACAGATGGTGTGGTACAGCAGTGATGCTATAGCCCTCCACAGGCAGGGCTGTAGTCCCAGGGCAGAGTAGGTGAAGTGACACGTAGATGGTGTAGTGTCAGGCGCAAGGGATGTAGCAGGTGCTGAACAGGTTGGCGCAGGAATAAGTGGAGGACACCAGGGCATGTTGTTCCAAAGCTTTACTCACAGTCTGTTGTACAAACAGGTGCCTGCCTCCATGCCATGTCCTCCGGGTCAGGGACTCAGTCAACCTCCAGGCCAGATGGAATACTCCTTTCCAACACTCCGCCAACATATGTGCCTTTTCTGAATGTCTCCCCTTATAGCACCTTTGAGTGAAGTACTCCTAGTACTGAGTTACACTGGAGTTTCTCCTGTCCGATGTTCTTATGAACTCTACTTGTACGGCAGACAGCTGTAGCCTGCTTCGGGGACTTCTTGCTGCTAAGTCCCGGCTCACTATCCAGTTTGCTGTTGTGCCCCCAAGTCTTGTGTGGGAATAAAGTGGTCACTACTTCTATTCCTCCGGTGTCTGCTGCAGGACCATTAGTATCCATACAACCTCGGGGACCGGGCCCCGGCCTTGCATTTGGAACTTCTAGGAAGGGTTCTCCTCTAACCCACGTCCTCTGTTCCCTTTTACTCCTCACTTTCCGTACTGATCTTTCTTTCTATGGAGAATCAGGCTTTCAGTCTATGTTGCTCTCTCTCTCTTCCTTTCCCATGCCAGCAGACCCAGGTCACTGGGATTTGCTGCAGCACTTCCATCCTTCCATCCCTCTCTCCAGGGATCTTCTTCTCTCCAACTCTCTAACCAACTCACTACTGACTGTTGTCCTAAACTCTTCCCGCTCTTTGTAATGTCATCTAACTTCACCCACCTCCCAGCACATTTTGTGTTCCAAGCAGGGAGCCACCAATGGGTGCTTTGCTATACTCCAAGCAGGGAGCCGACAAAGGTGCTTTGCTATACTACTTTGTGGTGTGGGGTGTAGGTGTTGGAGCGTGATCAGGAGTCTCCACCTTACCTGGATGGTGGGATACCACACCTCAGAAGGAGGTGCAGTACCTCTGTGGCGACCGAGCCTCAGGGGTGCCACATTTACCTTAGCTGCTTAAATGAGAACAATTATTAAGTGACTATAGAAAAGATAAAAAATATATAATTTATCCAGCAAAATAAAGTATTAAATAACCACAGCCAATATTATGAAATAACAAAAACACATGCTGTAGTACTGGCAGCACCACTCATTAATGGAGCTGTGATACCAGTATTACTTAATGTGATTAGTGCTGCTATAGCGGATTAACAATACTTTCTGCGGTGATGGATGGTCATGATGGTCAGGCATCTGCTGAAGACCACTGTACCTGTCAATGATGGTACTCCTGCGAAAGCCATCTTTTGGCAGGTCTTTATAGAAGACTGTGATTTTAGGTATATGTGGCGCTCTTGTCTGTAGCGCCGCAAAATGCCTGCATGTGTGACATACTCGTATATGTATTGCCAACTATGGTGGGGGATAAGTTCTTTGCTGCTAAAAACTGCATCCACACATTTTACTTGATCCCTTACTGGAAGACTGTGCAGTTTTGCATGAACCAGGAGGTGTGTAGAATCCTCAGGGGGGAGGAAGTGCTTCTGATAGGTTGCAATGAGCCTAGCAGTGAACATGTAGGAAGAGGTAGGAAGATGGAGGTCCGCAGGCAGAGGAGGTCAAGCTGCACGAGGCAGGGTGTCAGTCCCTAGAGCAGAGACTTCCAGGGTCCATGATAAACTGAAAGACTGCTCAGTTTTCATATAGCGAGCAGTAGTGTGTGTTTGCCCAGGAGCTCAGCAGCACATAGAATCAGAGACACTGCTGCAAGAGAGTGTTTTCCACAGGATTTGAGCTGCCTGCTCACTGGAAGAGATCACGGATCCAGCAACTGTTTACCTTGGATCCCTGGGTGCCCAAGGAATTGTTTACCAGAGGTATAATTAGCAGCAGGAAGGCTACACTACATCACAGCAGAGAAACTGAACTCTCACCATGCAGACCTGATAAAAGCCCTGTATGTGAATTGAATGGAAACTTCTGGAACTGTTTGAAAAACTTCAGTAAAACTTACAAACTGATCATTACCCTGATTATTCTCTGCTGCACCATTCCTGCTCCAACTCCCCTGGGAGCCAGCCCTAGTTGGGAAGGGGTTAAATATCTAGTACTGTGTATATATTTGGACAGAGGCAACATTTTTCTAATTTTGGTTCTAGACATTACCACAATGAATTTTAAACAAAACAATTCAGATGCAGTTGAAGTTCAGACTTTCAGTTTTAATTTGAGGGTATCCACATTAAAATTGAATGAAGGGTTTAGGAGTTTCAGCTCCTTAACATGTGCCACCCTGTTTTTAAAGGGACCAAAAGTAACTGGACAGATTAAATAATTGTAAATAAAATGTTCATTTCTAGTACTTGGTTGAAAACCCTTTGTTGGCAATTACTGCCTGAAGTCTTGAACTCATGGACATCACCAGACGCTGTGTTTCCTCCTTTTTGATGCTCTGCCAGGCCTTCACTGCCGTGGTTTTCAGTTGCTGTTTGTTTGTGGGCCTTTCTGTCTGAAGTTTAGTCTTTAACAAGTGAAATGCATGCTCAATTGGGTTGAGATCAGGTGACTGACTTGGCCATTCGATAATATTCCACTTCTTTGCTTTAATAAACTCCTGGATTGCTTTGTCTTTATGTTTTGGGTCATTGTCCATCTGTAGTATGAAAAGACGACCAATCAGTTTGGCTGCATTTGGCTGGATCTGAGCACACAGTATGGCTCTGAATACCTCAGAATTCATTAGGCTGCTTCTGTCCTGTGTCACATCATCAATAAACACTAGTGACCCAGTGCCACTGGCAGCCATGCATGCCCAAGCCATCACACTGCCTCTGCCGTGTTTTACAGATGATGTGGTATGCTTTGGATCATGAGCTGTTCCACACTTTCGCCATACTTTTCCCTTTACATCATTCTGGTAGAGGTTGATCTTGGTTTCATCTGTCCAAAGAATGTTCTTCCAGAACTGTGCTGGCTTTTTCAGATTTTTTTTTAGCAAATTCCAGTCTAGCCTTTTTATTCTTGATGCTTATGAGTGGCTTGCACAGTGCAGTGAAGCCTCTGTATTTACTTTCATGCAGTCTTCTCTTTATGGTAGACTTGGATATTGATACGCCTACCTCCTGGAGAGTGTTGTTCACTTGGTTGGCTGTTGTGAAGGGGTTTCTCTTCACCATGGAGATTATTCTGCGATCATCCACCACTGTTGTCTTCCGTGGGTGCCCAGGTCTTTTTGCATTGATGAGTTCACCAGTGCTTTCTTTCTTTCTTAGGATGTACCAAACTGTAGATTTTGCCACTCCTAATGTTGTAGCAATTTCTCGGATGGGATTTTTCTGTTTTTGCAGCTTAAGGATGGCTTGTTTCACATGCATGGAGAGCTCCTTTGACAGCAAGTTTCCTTCACAGCAAAACCTTCCAAATGCAAGCACCACACCTCAAATCAACTCCAGACCTTTTATCTGCTTAATTGAGAATGACATAACAAAGGGATTGCCCACACCTGTCCATGAAATAGCCTTGGAGTCAATTGTCCAATTACTTTTGGTCCCTTTAAAAACAGGGTGGCACATGTTAAGGAGCTGAAACTCCTAAACCCTTCATCCAATTTTACTGTGGATACCCTCAAATGAAAGCTGAAAATCTGAACTTCAACTGCATCTGAACCCAATTATACGCTTCTTCTCCTGACATCACGCCAGCCTTTCTAGAAAACACCGGCAATTGTCTAAACGCTGTGTCTAACATCATGTCCTCACTATATCTGAAACTGAACCTGTCAAAGACTGAACTCCTTGTGTTTCCTCCCGCTACTAATGTACCTATACCCGACATTGCCATATCCGTGTGTGGTTCTACTATTACTCCCCAGCAACGTGCCCGCTGTCTTGGGGTCATACTTGACTCTGAGCTTTCCTTTTGTATTGTAAGGGTTCCAATGGATTGTAATGAATAAGAAAATGCTCACACAAGAATTGAATTTACTAAATTGATTTACTATATAAAGTGATAAGATCAAATAATAAACAATATAAAACTATAAATACACATGCATTAATCAGAAACAGGCATTAATTCATACATTACATTATTCAGATAGTCTCATCTCAATGTCCTCTCTGGTCTGTCACATCTCTTTCTCTGTGTCTCTCCCTCTCTGCTAATCAGTACCCTCCTTTTATATGTAAAAACTTCTCTAAAGCCTTTGATGTCCCAAAGTAAATGTGAGACTTAAGGGCACGTCACAAGTTATAGCGATATTGCTAGCGATATCGCTGTGTGTGATACTTACCTACAACCGGCTCCCCCGCTGGTTATCGCTGAGCGCGTGAGAACGTCCTGGACCGATTCTCGTCGGCCACTTCCTGCGGCGCTTCCTGCTGTGACGACGAGCGACGCGTGGAGCCGGGCGGGAGGACGCAGGATCGCCTAGTGTGACAGGTAAGTAGCGATCCCCGTCCCCAGCGATGTCGCTGGTGAGATCTGCCTGTGTGGCAGCTCACTAGCGATCACTTAGCGATGTACCAGCGATCTTGACCGGGTCATATCGCTGGTCGGGATCGCTGGTACATCGCTAAGTGTGACAGGGCCTTTAAACAGTATCTATCCTTGAATGCCAGTGAGACGACCCCCTGAGGCCAAATAGATGAGATTTCACCAGTTGACAATCCATGGGGAAAGTTAACACACCCAATCTAATTATGGCAAGGAAGGTCCTTTGTTGGTAGATAAGTGTAAGCCAGTTATTTGCTCTGCTTGGACAATTTGACCATCTCCTTGAAACAAGTTTCAATGACCTTCTAGGAAGGTTCAAAGAGCTGAGTAGAACTGATTGAAACTATATCAATAGTTGGTATTAATTAATTGGAGTGTTGAACCATTTATAAATAAATCATAGTATACATTCCACCCCTTGGTTTCAATCACTTTAATTAATTAACCTGCCACTAAACTATACCATTTATCATTATTTGCATTGCTCATTTATATATATATTTATTTATTTGCTACCAATAGAAAACCGCTTGGTAAAAAATAACATCCTGGGCTTAAAACGGAACAAAAACAACATTGGACCAACAGGTAATGAAATATCAAATGTCTGTAGAAATCTTCTTTCTTCGGATCTTCTTGACCGCAATTTTTAAATGGGTCTCTGTTGCAGGGAAAGCACGGGGATTATTATGCCCTCATCACTTTGGGGTGACTTCACTACTTTCCCTGGTTAGCAAAAGAACAGACTCTAAAGAGCAATCTGTCCCGGCCCTTCATGACATTAACCCCTCGGTGCAGGTGTCCAATGGCTGAGCATAAGAGTACCTTTATCTTCTATTGCTGCTGCTGTTCAGGGCCTTATTCACCCTGGTGACGCTTTAGCAGCATCTGGGCTCAGTCTCATCGCTCAATTGGACATCTTCAGTCTACACACAAGACACAGCCTGCACTGAGGGAAAGGGAAATTCACAATCATACTTGAAAGTTCCAAAGTCTTGGCAGAGCTAACTCAGTCCAAAGCAACAGTCCAAAATAACTCAGTCCATGATATATTCACAGTCCAAGATAGAATAACTTGTTCAGTATAACTCAATCCTGATGGCTTGTTTTCCACCCCTTGATCAAATGAATCAAACAAAATTACCGTAGGTTTGTTGGTCCAAATTGTGCCCAGAATGACCTTTGAAATTTTCTACTGTAGCAAATATTTCTACTCTAGATAATAATACTACATAAAATATATATCATATGTGTATGGACTTATACACTGATCAAACACATCAAATTCATGTCAATCACATTTGCATAAGAATGATGATCATAATTACCAGTACAATCATGTTCATGGAGATCACAAAATAATGTTACTACTAATCAGAATCAGTACAATTACATGTTAAGGAAAACCGAACCCAAACCAATTTGCTATTAACCCAATTCTAGCAAATTATTATTTTTACATAATATACACATTACATCAACACACTCTGGCTAAACCTAATGCACTCATTCAGTAAGCAGGAGAGATTCTCATTTATATATAGACAAACACACACTTTGGGTACCCACACATTTGCATTGCATGACTCAGGTGTAGGTGAACAAAACTATATCAAGACATTAACAAACTAGCATTCATTGAAATCATTTAACATATATATTCTTCAAAACCCAATTTGCATGGGAGCTCCCAAAAAATAAAAAATGTTAAAACTCAAAAATAAGTAATAATATATAATCTTATATTAGGTAGATGGACTCCTTTTTCACTACTGCAGGAATGAACTATTTACTGTGCACTGTATTTACATGTTAATTAAATGGCCAAGGTTTCTTCTTTCACTCCTGCAAACAAACAAAAGGTTAATTACACACCCCACCCCTCAATCCAACATGTAGTGGACTGAAAAGAGAAAAAAAAAAACCAATTCCTTTAAAAAACAAGAATGCTAAACACAGTACAATTAAAATTCAGAAAATGAGCTCATAAAAATATACCAAATAAAAAAATAAAAATATTTTACCACGTGGATTTTTTCTTTGGCTGTGAACCAATTTTAATCAAGGGATATCCATGACAAATACACAAAGCACATACAATGACAATACAACACTTAGTACAAATAAGTCATCTGTTATTCTTGTCAACCCCCCAGTATATTATCAGTCATCTAACTTTAGGTCAGTCTTAAATTCATTGTCTGTACTGTCACTCCCTCTTTTCCTTGTATGTTCCTCTCATGGCTCCCACATACAGAATTCACTCATATCTGCTGTGGTCTTTTGCCTTTTAAATCATCAAGGTCTATTACAAACCCTCAGGTGAGGAATGCACATTTATGCATCACCAAGACCAAACCCAATTCATCATATATCAGCCAGTGCATACGTCACAGTATGCTCACAGGAGTATTACTCTTCATATATCAGCCAGTGCATATGTCACAGTATGCTCACAAGAGTATTTCTCTAAGAAACTCTAGAATGAAAACAAACATCATTAGACATCAAAAAATGGCAAAACTGTTCAAACAACAATTTTCAGGGATATTCAAGAACTTTTTTCTAAAATCTGCATTTAAAATTAGTCCATGAGGGAATCTTGGCAGGGGGTGTAGTATGCCATGGTATTGGAAGAGTGCAAGGGGCGGTTACAGTGGGGGCTTTGCATGCCTCCATCAGGTGTCCCACCTCTATCTTTCCAACCCCCTATCTCATTTGTCGCCACCCTCTTGGGTCTGGCAAGTTGCAATTTACCTTTTCTCCTCAGATCTTGCCATCTCCTCAACAGGTCACTTGTAGAGATCCCATCTATCTCCTGGAATGGAACTCCACTAGCTATCAGGTCACAAAACAACTCCTTCCTGCTCTTTCTAATTTGGGTATCATCCTCTTTTCTCCTTTCTTGATCTACTCTCTTTACTGTACTATTTTTTGATACTTTTGCTCTCTCTAGAGCAGATAGCTGGGAGATTAAATTTCATGCTGTGTAGACAGTAGTGGAATTTCCCATAAGTGCACTGAACATAGTGAACAATGGGGCTTTGTATGACGCTGGGGCACCTTCTATGAGCTTATTCTTCATCAATACTGTCAATATTGCAGCATCTGGTCCCTTCCAATCCTCAACAACAGCAAAATGATCATTCAGATCAGGCAAAGGATTGCGAGTTATGCCACCTATGCATGCGATTTCTCTCAATCTCTGAAATCCATCTGCAAGAGTCTCCCATCGTGTCTGTGGTATTAATTCCATGGGAGAGTCATACATTTGTGCCACAGAATCCCTCACCAAATGCAGCAAAGAGAAAGTCTCTGCAGTGTCCCTTGCACGTCTCATTTTTAGACGTTCCATAGGATCAGTACAAATACTACAAAGTCCTACTGCCTCAAGACGGTTCAAGATTATAGTATTGGCTCCCTGATCCCATAATCTGAGAATCCATGCTAACAAAGGTTCTCCTGCTTGCTGCCTGTACCTGGTAGCTAATTCTGTTAATTCTCCAGCTGTATAATTCCTAGTTACTTCGGTCATTGAAGCTTCTGCTCCTGTAGCTGCGTTTCCTTCATCCATCCTATCTCCACTACGCTGTGTGACTTCTCTCCTAGTTTTAGTAGTCACAATCAGTCTGGTTTGCTTTTCTTCCCCATTTGTCTCGCTGTCAGAGCCTTCCCATTCTAGCAAATCTGACCATTTCTCACGTGCAATCATGGTTCTAATCTGTGCAGTATGAATATCTGACACTGGCCGCTGTCTCCTCCTGCGCCTATTCTTATTCACATTTTTCATTACATAAGCTTCAAAATTCCTTTGCATATTGTCATGCTGTTTCATTTGGTCTCTCAAGGCTGATTGCAAGCTAATCCTTTGCTCTATAGCTGTATGCAGCTCTAAACGCAAATGATCTATCTCCTCCTGTAAGCTTTGAGACACTTGCACAAAAATCCATCCAACGGCTGCTGCAGCTTTCTGCTCTTTTGCATCATACCTTGAGAGATCAAATTTTGCAGCCACTTCCTGGGGATTTGATAACCGCTGTCCCTCCATATACTTGTTACATTCCTGTGCCATTTCAGTCCACATTCCTGGTAACACCCATTCTGGCAATGATCTGACACTACTCTCAACTGCTTTCCTACTCTTCACAAACTTATTCAATTTTGCAAACATTTTTATTCAAAACAATCCCACTTCTGACACCAATTTGTATTGTAAGGGTTCCAATGGATTGTAATGAATAAGAAAATGCTCACACAAGAATTGAATTTACTAAATTGATTTACTATATAAAGTGATAAGATCAAATAATAAACAATATAAAACTATAAATACATATGCATTAATCAGAAACAGGCATTAATTCATACATTACATTATTCAGATAGTCTCATCTCAATGTCTCTTTCTCTGTGTCTCTCCCTCTCTGCTAATCAGTACCCTCCTTTTATATGTAAAAACTTCTCTAAAGCCTTTGATGTCCCAAAGTAAATGTGAGACTTAAACAGTATCTATCCTTGGATGCCAGTGAGACGACCCCCCTGAGGCCAAATAGATGAGATTTCTCCAGTTGACAATCCATGAGGAAAGTTAACACACCCAATCTAATTATGGCAATGAAGGTCCTTTGTTGGTAGATAAGTGTAAGCCAGTTATTTGCTCTGCTTGGACAATTTGACCATCTCCTTGAAACAAGTTTCAATGACCTTCTAGGAAGGTTTAAAGAGCTGAGTAGAACTGATTGAAACTATATCAATAGTTGGTATTAATTAATTGGAGTGTTGAACCATTAAAAATAAATCATATTATACACCTTTGTCCCCCACATCCGATCACTGGCTCGCTCTTGTTATCTGCACCTCAAAAACATTTGTAGAATTCGACCTTTTCTTACTTTTGATTCTGCAAAAACTCTGACTGCTTCTCTTATTCATTCTCGTCTCGACTATTGTAACTCCCTTCTAATCGGTCTCCCTCTTAGCAAACTCTCCCCCCTCCAATCTGTCTTGAATGCAGCTGCCAGGATCATATTCCTCGCCAATCGTTACATCGATGCCTCTACCTTGTGCCAGTCTTTATACTGGCTACCCATCCACTCCAGAATCCAGTACAAACTTATTACCCTCACCCACAAAGCTCTTCATTGCTCAGCACCACCCTACATCTCCTCCCTTGTTTCAGTATACCATCCTACTCGCGCCCTCCGTTCTGCTGATGACCTGAGGTTAGCATCCTCAATAATCAGAACCTCCCACTCCCGTCTTCAAGACTATACACGTGCTGCGCCAATTCTTTGTGTCCCCAATCCCCACAATTTTAAGCATGCCCTGAAAACGCATTTATTCAGACTGGCCTACCGCCTCAACACATTAACCTAATCTATCCCTATGTGGCACAGCCAAAAGTTTTTTTACCATAACCAGGTTCCCACATCATGTTCCCACATGCTTTATGCATCCTTTAGCCCTCTGCATCCGTACTGTTACACACGTAACATTATGGCTGGTCCATACAATCAGGGCAACTGTTACCACCCACCTTTTGTGTCTCCCCTTTTTTCCTCATAGATTGTAAGCTTGCAAGCAGGGCCCTCATTCCTCTTGGTATCTGTTATGATTTTTGTGATTATTGTTATGCTGTAATGTACACTCACTGGCCACTTTATTAGGTACACCTGTCCAACTGTGTGTTAAGACTTAATTTCTAATCAGCCAATCACATGGCGGCAACTCAGTGCATTTAGGCATGTAGACATGGTCAAGACAATCTCCTGCAGTTCAAACCGAGCATCAGTATGGGGAAGAAAGGTGATTTGAGTGCCTTTGAACGTGGCATGATTGTTGGTGCCAGAAGGGCTGGTCTGAGTATTTCAGAAACTGCTGATCTACTGGGATTTTCACGCACAACCATCTCTAGGGTTTACAGAGAATGGTCCGAAAAAGAAAAAAAATCCAGTGAGCGGCAGTTCTGTGGCCGGAAATGCCTTGTTGATGCCAGAGGTCAGAGGAGAATGGGCATACTGGTTCGAGCTGATAGAAAGGCAACAGTGACTCAAATTGCCACCCGTTACAACCAAGGTAGGCAGAAGAGCATCTCTGAACGCACAGTGCGTCGAACTTTGAGGCAGATGGGCTACAGCAGCAGAAGACCACACTGGGTACCACTCCTCTCAGCTAAGAACAGGCATCTGATGGCTACTTTCAGCAGGATAATGCGCCATGTCATAAAGCTCGAATCATCTCAGATTGGTTTCTTGAACATGACAATGAGTTCACTGTACTCAAATGGCCTCCTCAGTCACCAGATCTCAATCCAATAGAGCATCTTTGGGATGTGGTGGAACGGGAGATTCGCATCAGGGATGTGCAGCCGACAAATCTGCTCCAACTGTGTGATGCCATCATGTCAATATGGTCCAAAATCTCTGAGGAATGCTTCCAACACCTTGTTGAATCTCTGCCACGAAGAATTGAGGCAGTTCTGAAGGCAAAAGGGGGTCCAACCCGTTACTAGCATGGTGTACCTAATAAAGTGGCCAGTGAGTGTATATTGTCTGTACAAGTCCCCTCTGAAATGTAAAGTGCTGCGGAATATGTCAGCGCTATAGAAATAAAATGTATTATTATTATTATCTGAATTGTTTTGTTTAAAATTCATTGTGGTAATGTCTAGAACCAAAATTAGAAAAATGTTGTCTCTGTCCAAATATATATGGACCTAACTGTACATTTGGGAAAAAAAGTATTTTGTCAGCCACCAATTGTGCAAGTTCTCCCACTTAAAAAGATGAGAGAGTCCTGTAATTGACATCACAGTTAGACCACAACTATGAGAGTCAAAATGAGAAAACAAAACCAGAAAATCACCTTGTCTGATTTGGCAAAATTTATTTTTCAAATTGTGGTGGAAAATAAGTATTTGGTCATTAACAAAAGTTCATCTCAATATTTTTCTATATATCCTTTGTTGGCAATGACAGAGATCAAACGTTTTCTATAAGTCTTCTCAAGGTTGGCACACATTGTTGGTGGTATGTTGGTCCATTCTTCCATGCAGATCTTCTCTTGAGATGTGATGTTTTGGCACTGTTGCTGGGCAACATGGTTTTTCAAATCCCTCCAAAGGTTTTCTATGGGGTTGAGATCTGAAGACTGGCTAGGCTACTCCAGGACCTTCATATGCTTCTTACGAAGCCACTCCTTTTTTGCCCTGGCGGTATGCTTGGGATCATTATCATGCTGAAACACCCATCCACATTTCATCTTCAATGCCCTTGCTGAAGGAAGGAGGTTTGCTGTTCTTTGGATGCAACTCGGCATTCTGTCTCGTCTAATCCTGAGTTTGATGTCAGTCAGCGTCGGGGGCGCTGTTACAGCCACTGCTCTCTATACACTGAGCGGTGACTGAAACTGATGGTGCCACCACAATGACTGGATGCTGCCGGGGGAATAAAGTTCATTTCCTTCTGGCAGTGTGCCTGCAATTACGGGAAGGTTCAAAATGCCTTTAACCTGCAGTCTTAACCCATATCTGCTGTCTATATATATATATATATATATATACACACATACACACATGCAGGTGCTTCTCACAAAATTAAAATATCATCAAAAATTTAATTTATTTCAGTTCTTCAATACAAAAAGTTAAACTCATATATTATATAGGGTCACTGCAAACAGAGTGATCCATTTCAAGTGTTTATTTCTGTAAATTTTTGATGATTATGGCTTACAGCCAATGAAAACCCAGAAGTCATTCTCTCAGTAAGTTACATTACTTTATAACACCAGCTTGAAAAATTATTTTAAAATTTGAAATGTTGGCCTACTGAAATGTATGTTCAGTAAATGCACTCAATACTTGGTCGGGGCTTCTTTTGCATCAGTTACTGCACCAATGTGGCCTGGGATGAAGGCAATCAACCTGTGGCACTGCTGAGCTGTTATGGAAGCCCAGGTTGCTTTGATAGCAGCCTTCAGCTCATCTGAATTGTTGGGTCTGGTGTCTCTCATCTTCCTCTTGACAATACCCCATAGATTCTCTATGGGAGTAAGGTCAGTGAGCTTTACTTCTATATCAGGAAAGATATTTGAACATATTATTAAACAGGATGGACGTAAATACTTGGATAACAATACAGTAATTAACCATAGCCAGCATGGGTTTGTAGCAAACAAGTCAGCATGGGTTTGTAGCAAACAAGTCACGCCAGACTAATCTAATTTTGTTCTATAATGGAATCACTGACTGGGTGGATCAGTAAAATGCAGTAGATATACAGTGAGGATGGAAAGTATTCAGACCCCTTTAAACTTTCACTCTTTGTTTCATTGCAGCCATTTGGTAAATTCAAAAAAGTTCACTTTTTATCATTAATGTACACTTTGCACCCCATCTTGACTGAAAAAAACAGAAATGTAGAAATTTTTGCAAATTTATTAAAAAAGAAAAATTGAAATATCACATGGTCAAAAGTATTCAGACCCTTTGCTCAGTATTGAGTAGAAGCACCCTTTGAGCTAGTACAGCCATGAATCTTCTTGGTTTTTCACACCTGGATTTGGGTATCATCTGCCATTCTTCCTTACAGATCCTCTCCAGTTCCATCAGATTGGATGGTGAATGTTGGTGGACAGCCATTTTCAGGTGTCTTGTTGGAAGGTGAACCTTTGGTCAAGTCTGAGGTCCCGAGCACTCTGGAAGAGGTTTTCATCTAGGATATCTCTGTACTTGGCCGCATTCATGTTTCCTTTAATTGCAACCAGTCGTCCTGTCCCTGCAGCTGTAAAACACCCCCATAGCATGGTGCTGCCAACACCATGTTTCACAGTTAGGATTGTATCGGGCAGGTGATGAGCCGTGCCTGGTTTTATCCACACATACCGCTTTGAATTATAACCAAAAAGTGCTATCTTCGTCTCATCAGACCAGAGAATCTTATTTCTCATAGTCTGGGAGTCCTAAATGTGGTTTTTAGTAATCTCTATGCAGGTTTTCATACAGTCTTGCACTGAGGAGAGTCTTCCGTTGGGCCACTCTGCCATAAAGGACCGACTGGTGGAGGGGATGCAGTGATAGTGATCTCCATACTGCATCTGAGGAGCTCAGCCACAGTGATCTTGGGGTTGTTCTTTACTTCTCTCACCAAGGCTCTTCTCTCACGATTGCTCAGTATGGCTGGACGGCCTGGTCTAGGAAGACTTCTGGTGGTCCCAAACTTCTTCCATTTAAGGTTTATGAAGGCCACTGTGCTCTTAGGAACCTAGCGTACTGCAAAAATTCTTTTGTAACCTTGGCCAGATCTGTGTCTACTTTTTTAGCAGTTTTACAGATCACAGAAATGTTCACAAATCATTTGACAGGTCCCAAAGATGTAGGGCGGGGATTTGACTTTTACATCCAACACCGCCCACTACTCGCCGAGTAACGGGCACATCCAAGCACAGTGATACTCAGGTGATAACCGAGTATCACAGCGTATGTTTGCGCAACCCTAGTGTTCAGTGTGATTTAGTTTAAGACTCATTGATGCTCACTTCAGGACTCTCCGGTGCTTTGTTTCCGGTTATTTATGGGTGCTAATTGAAGTATGTGTTGAAGTCATTGACCAAGAACGCAAAATCAGTTTTCTGAAACTTGGCACTACGTTGCTACTCTTCAGATTTCATGAAGCCTTGCAAACAGTCAAGGAACCCAGTGCCAGAGACAGCAAAGCAAACACATATTTGAACGTCCACCAAATTTAACTGAAGGAACTGTGTTTTTTTCTTTGTAGACCTCTTTCTGTTATCAGTAAACAGTAGAATGAAGTGCTTTACATAAAAGCTGTAGCTTGTTCTCATCTGTCCACAAGATGTTTTCCCAGAAGGATTTTGACTAGTGTACATTTTTGCAAACTGCATGTGTCTGTAGTGGGGGTTCTCCTGGGTCTCCTGCCATAGCGTTTCATTTCATTTAAATGTCGACGGATAGTTTGTGCTGACACTGATATACCTTGAGCCTGCAGAACAGCTTGAATTTCTTTGTAACTTGAAGGGGGATGTTTATACACCATTTGTACCATTCTAAATAGCATCTTTTCACTAATTTTACTCTGCCTCCATTGCCAGGAAGAATAGCTACAGTGCCATGGGTTGTAAACATCTTGATTATGTTGCTCACTGTGGACAAAGTAACATCAAGATCTCTAGAGATGGACTTGTAATCTTGAAATCTACGAAATTTTTTAACAATTTTGGTTCATAAGTCCTTAGCCAGTTCTTTTCTCCTCTTTCTGTTCTACATGCTTAATTTGACACACAAAGAAAGACAGTGCAACCACTGAGTCAACTTCTCCCCTTTTTTATGGTTTCAGGTGTGATTTTCATATTGCACAAACCTGTTATTTGCCACAGGTGAGTTTGAATGAGCATCACATGCTTGAAACAAAGATGTTTACCTGCAATTTTGGAGAGGTGCCAACAGTTTTGTCTGGCCCTTTTTGGGGGTTTTGTTTGAAATTATCTTCAATTTGCTTTATTTTCCTTTGTTTTTTCGTTGTCCAATACACACAATGGAAATAAAAATGTACAGAAAAACATGAGTAATTGCAATAATTTTCTGGGAGAAATACTCCATTTTCTGGAACAATTTCAAGGGTGCCAATACTTGAAGTTTACATACACTATATAAAAAGATATTGTCACGATGGCCCATCCAGTGTGACGCAGCCCGCAGGCCGGTAACTAAAACAACAAGACGCGGCACGTGATACTGTCCTGTGTGACACGGCCCGCAGGCCGGTAACTAAAACAACAAGACACGGGGAAAGGGGAAACAGTTACAACAGTGGGCCCTGCGATAGGGAAAGGGGACGTGGAGACCTCCTACTCTCCCCTGAGTCAGTATCCCTAATGCTCCTAACGTCCCCTATGCCAGTTCCGCACCTGGTGCCGCTCAGGAACCTGTCGCCATTGCACACCCTACACCTATCCCTTACTAGGGAGCTGGGTGGCGCAGGCACAGGCCCCACCGCTGTACTAATACACACTAAGGAAAAACACAAACAGGGAAACACCACTTAGCTTTACTCTGTTGCACTTGCTCCTGGCAGCAGAGTCCACCACCAGAATGCAGCTCTCCTCCTGAATCACTGCCACCAAGCTCTGTCAGAGCTACAAGGAAATCCCCTATGACTCCTTCCACACCAGGGCTAAGACAGTGCTGCAAGGAACGTTCTCCAGCTCCTTCCTCCACCAAGGATGGTTGAAATGAACACTATTACCAACTCTGATTGCAACACCTGTGACTCTTTTATAGCAGAGCCAGGCAATCACACCTGCATTATCATCATGTGCACTTAACTAAAGAAACCAGAGTGCAATGACGCTCACCACCACTGGGGCAAACTTAGAACAAAAGACACCACAGTGCAATAATCCCAATGGCCACCGGGGGCAAAAACCAAACCTAAGCACAGCTTAAGAAAAAAAAAGGTTACCTGTGCTTTTTTATAAGTCCTGATCCAGCATGGCTCATGACAGTACCCTCCCCTTAATGAGGGGCCTCTGGACCCTTAAGATGGCTTCTCATCAGGGAACCACCTACAGCGGGGACACCCAGACCCAGAGTTCACCCCAGCAACTACCTGCACGTCAGGTTGATGACAAACGAGCCTGCTGGTATTGGCAACGCTTCTAGAGGCACCACACATCTCCGAAGCGCCGACCTGGGGAACGAGTTGTGTATGTGTATGTTTGGTATGAGCTGGTAACACTCCACAACACACTTTCACTGGATATTTTTTGGTGGCCACCCATACACGCTCGTTCACACACAGGTCCGGACCTGAACGTTTATTGCCACTCGTTCGTTTGTCACCATTTGGACAACTCTTTCTGGGATTGACAACAGAGGCATCCCCTGTGTCACTACACTCACACCCCCGCACTTCACCAAGGGGTACACCACCCTCCAACCCCTTCCATAATGAAGTCTGCACCTCCCAGGGTTGGCCAATGGCGAGGGTTGAGACTTGCCCCTACTCTCCTGCAGCACATCTGCTACCCTCACCAGAGAGGAAGGGGTCCGTTGAAGAGAGACGGCAGAGACAGTAGCTCCTAGGCAGCAGCCCTCACACGAGTGCCCCCAGCTGACCACTTCCCTCGCCCGCCAATCCATTACTGGGTTGTGTTTTTTCAGCCAAGGGAGGCCTAAAACAATAGGTACTGGCATCCCTTCCAAGACGTAGCATGACAAGGACTCCTCATGATGTCCTATACGCAGATGGATATTCTCTACGATTTGGGTCAAGCTCCCCTGGCTCAGTGGAACAGAGTTTATGGCCTGGACGCTAATAGGTTGGGCTAGCGTCCAACACCTCAGACCATGAGTCTGGACAAAGCAAGCATCCACCAGACTGACTCCTGCTCTGCTGTCCACAAGCACCGGTATAACCTCCGGTACCCCGCCAGCCAAGACTTCTGCTGACATGGTACCTTGGGAGGGCAAAATGGAGGAAATGTATACTCCCTGGTCACCTCCCTCCAAGCGACCAGGGGAATGCGGCTTCTCAGATGGCACAGATAATTTGGTGCGCAATGGGCAAGCCTTCAGGACATGACCAGTCTGCCCACAGTACAAACATGCTGACACCACTCCCCGAACCGTAGGCAGCTCCAAATACAAACTAGCTCCTCCTACTTGCATAGGTTCGTCTGGAGACTTGGCATGAACTGGGCAGGCTCTCATAAAATGACCAGGCTTCCCACAGGAAAAGCATACCCCCCCACCACGACGAGCCGCAGACACCCCCTTTTTTGTATCAACAACACCGGGCTGTCTGGGTTCCTCCATCCTCACTGGTGGGTCCTCCTCCCTAGCGAGGACATCAGGGGGCACTTTTTGTATATGTATTTCCCTAAGGCATCTATCCACCCAGATGGCAAGGGACATGGCAGCCTCCAGCGACCTGGGGGTGGCGTACTGCACCAGAGTATCCTGCAACTTTGGAGACAAACCCTGCACAAATTGACTCCTAAGTGCAGGGTCATTCCACTGAGTGTTAGTGGCCCATCTCCTAAACTCTGAGCAGTACTCCTCAGCAACCCGGGCTCCCTGTCTACACCTACGGATTCAGGATTCCGCCAGGGCGACGCCATCAGGATCCCCATACACAAGTGCCAAAGCTGCAAAAAACTTGTCCATGGACACCAATGATGGAGAATTGTCCGGTAGGGAGAAGGCCCAGGATTGGGGATCCCCTTTAAGAAGGGACATAATGATTCCCACCCATTGCTCTTCACTCCCTGATGAACGAGGGCGCAGCCTGAAATACAATTTACAGGCTTGTTGAAACACCAAGAATTGATCTCTCCGTCCAGAAAATCTGTGAGGGAGAGATATCTTGGGTTCTGGCTGAGCCTGTTCCTGAACCAAGACCCCAGAGCCCACCAACAGCTGCAGCTGCCGCACCAACACTCCGCACAGCCCCCTAATTTCATTAGTAAGGATCTGCAGCATTTGGGCAATGGGCTGAACTGGGTCCATGGCTCAGCAGAAAAAAAAAAGTTATTGGTTGGTGATAATGTCACGATGGCCCATCCAGTGTGACGCGGCCCGCAGGCTGGTAACTAAAACAACAAGACGCGGCACATGATACTGTCCTATGTGACACGGCTCGCAGGCCGGTAACTAAAAAAGAAGACACGGGGAAAGGGGAAACAGTTACAATGGTGGGCCGTGCGATAGGGAAAGGGGACGTGGAGACCTCCTCCACTCCCCTGAGTCAGTATCCCTAACGCTCCTAACGTTCCCTATGCTGGTTCCGCACCAGACGCCGCTCAGGAACTTGTCACCCTAGCACACCCTACACCTATCCCTTACTAGGGAGCTGGGTGGCGCAGGCACAGGCCCCACTGCTGTACTAATACACACTAAGGAAAAACACAAACAGGGAAACACCACTTAGCTTTACTCTGTTGCACTTGCTCCTGGCAACAGAGTCCACCACCAGTATGCAGCTCTTCTCCTGAATCACTGCCACCAAGCTCTGTCAGAGCTACAAGGAAATCCCCTATGACTCCTTCCACACCAGGGCTAAGACAGTGTTGCAAGGAATGTTCCCCATCTCCTTCCTCCACCAAGGATGGTTGAAATGAACACTATCACCAACTCTGATTGCAACACCTGTGACTCTTTTATAGCAGAGCCAGGCAATCACACCTGCATTATCATCATGTGCACTTAACTAAAGAAACCAGAGTGCAATGATGCTCACCACCACCGGGGGAAAACTTAGAACAAAAGACACTACAGTGCAATGATCCCAATGGCCACTGGGGGCAAAAACCAAACCTAAGCACATCTTAAGAAAAAAAAAGGTTACCTGTGCTTTTTTATCAGTCCTGATCCAGCATGGATCATGACAGATACATCTGCATGTTTTTCTCAATATCTGACATGAAATCAAAATAAACCTTTACCACTTTAGGTCAATTAGGATTACCATAATTATTGATATTTGCCAAATGCCAGAATAATGAGAGAATGCTTTAAGGTACTTTTATTACTTACTGCAAATTCAAAAGTTTACATACAGTAAGAATACTATGCCTTCAAAAAATTCTGGACTGCTCATAAGATGATGTCATGTGTTTTGAAGCTTTTGATAGTTTTTTTTTGCAAAATCTGAGTTAATTTGAGACACATCTGTGGATGCATTTTAATGCACACCTGAAACACACTGCTCCTTTGTGTAACATAATGGGACTTGTACAAGTCTGGCTCATCCTTGGGTACAATTTCAAGGTAACTGAAGGTGCCTCGTTCATCTGTACAAACAATTATACGCAAGTACATACAAGATGGGAATGTCCAGCCAACATACCGCTCAGGAAGGAGACTGGTTCTGTGTTTCAGAGATGAATGTGCTTTGGTCCAACATGTGCATATCAATCCAAGGACAAAAGCAAAAGACCTTGTGAAGATGATGGCAGAAGCTTTTCAGATTGTGTCAATATCCAAAATGAAACAAGTACTGTATCAACATGGGCTGAAAGGCCACTCTGCTTGGAAGAAGCCATTACTCCAAAAGAAACAAAAAAATGCTTGATTAATGTTTGCAAATGCTCACAGGAACAAAGACCTTAATTTTTGAACACATGTCCTGTAGTCTGATGTACCTGAAATTGAACTTTTTGGGCATAATGGCTATTGTTACGTTCGGAGGAAAAAGTTAGTAGCGTGGAAGCCTAAGAACACCATCCCAACTGTGAATGGTGCCGCAGAATCGACTGGTGCATTTCAAAAAATAGATTGCATCATGACAAAACAAGATTATGTGGCAATAATGAAGCAACATCTGAAGACATCAGCCAGGAAGTTAAAGCTTTGGCGGAAATGGGTCTTCCAAATAAACAATGACCCGAAGCATACTGTCAAAATAGTAACAAAGTGGCTTAAGGATAACTAAGTAAATGTTTTGGAGTGGCCATTACAAAGTCCTGATCTAAATCCTACTGAAAATTTATGGGCAAAGCTGAAAAGGCAGGTGCGAGCAAGGCGACCTACAAACCTGTCAGTTACACCAGTTTTATCAGGAGGAATGGGCCCAAATTCTATCCAACTATTGTGAGAAGCTTGTGGAAGGATATCCCAAATATTTGACGCAAGTCATTCAGTTAAAGGGCAGTTGTACCAAATACTAATTAAATATGTGTAAATCTTTCAATTTGCAGTAATAAAAATGCCTTAAAACATTTTCATTATTCTGGCATTTGGCAAATATTAATAATTACAGTAATCCTACTTAATCTAAAACGGGAAAGGTTTATTCTGATTTCATGTCAGATATTGAGAAAAACATGCATATGTGTTTTTCCATATAGTGTATGTAAACTTCTAGTTTCAACTGTACACACACTGAAATATTTATTGAACACATCACCAATTTTGTAAGTAAAATACTGTGTATATTTCTAAGGCTGGAGTTACACTTACCGTATAAAAAAATCAGTCCGATTTTGACGGGGTCGAGAGTCGCCACTGAGTCACTGAGGCTGCACTCCCAGCAGTTCAGTCACCAGTGTTTCTCAGCTTGGACAGTCGCATCTTGGCACTGTCCAGGTTGAAAAAATATTTCTGCCCCAAACATGGATTATGGCATGGGACAGAATGACAGACAGTTATGTTATATTGTTGTTTTATTTTATTTTTGTTTGTTACAGGAGAACAAGAGCTTCAGTGGAATTAGGCGAGGTTGTAAGTATGGTTTAATTAAGATTATTAAAGGAGTCTGTATCTTTCTTTCAATTAAAGGACTTTTTTCTGGGTGTCTGTTTTTATACAATGTGACTATTGGTTAGTAATGGGGGCGTCTTATTGACGCCTCTCCATTACTAACCCGGGGCTTGATGTCAATGACAATGCAAAGGTGACATCAACCTCAAGCTCATTTTCGGGTTTTCCTCTGGCTTCTGGTGATGGTTATGGAGCTGGCTGTGTTGACAGAGGAGTAGTGAGTTCTCTATCTGGACTCCCTCTGTTGGTGAAGGGAGGTAATGAAGCTGATCTAAATGGCAGAGACCGGCCACCTGAGGAAGAGGACTGTTATTGGACATCAGGAATTTCTGATTGGCTTTAAGGCAGCCTACTCCCTAGTTTCTTGCTGGTGATTTCTCCTGACTGTGGCTTCTGGTTTCCAGTTTGGTTCCTGCCTTCTTAAAGCTAAGTTTTCTCTGCTATTGTTCATATGAGTTTCGTCTGGTTTACTTAGTTTTTGTGTTCAGCCAGCCCTGGCTGGGACTGGGCTGAAGCCCCATTTTGTCTCTGATCAGTTGATCTCTTTTGCTCTGTCTTCAGAATATACCTGAGTGCTGATATAGCCTTTTTCTATCAGTGGTGTTGGACATTTTTTGGCAGGGTTTTTTGCGTGATTGCAGACAGCAGCTTTTCTTTCCTGTCCTTTCTAGTTAGTGAGGGCCCCATCGTTTGCTCAGCCTATCTTTCTATCTGTGTTTGTGTTTTCCTCTTGTTTCACCGACAATACATGTTGGGGGCTGTCTATTGCTTTGGGGTCTGCTCTGGGGCAGTTTAGATTTTCCCTTTCTTTCTTTAGGCTTATTTAGTTCTCCGGCCGTGACGAGGCGTCTAGGACCACCGTAGGCACGCTCCACGGCTACTGCTAGTTGTGTGTATAGGATCAGGGGTCTGCAATCCGCTAGTTACCAACCTCTCCGGTTTTCTGGGCTTAGCTTGCTTTTTGTTTTTTCCTCCTCGGTGACTCATTCATAACAGGGGGCAGTATCCATGGCCCCTTCTTTGGCTATTAATATCAGCCCGCAGCTGTCTGCAAAGCCTTTGCTGGTTGTTAATTATTGGGGGACCCTACGTCATTTTTTTAGGATTCCCCATTTTAATAGCCAGTAAAGGCTAAGTATACAGCTGTGAAGCTCATATTAATAGCCTGGGAATCTCCATGGGTATTAACCCCATCCCAGGCTATAAACATCGGCCACCAGCCATCAGCTTTCCCTCTGCTGGTTACAAAAATTACATGGGAGCCCATGCCATTTTTTCCAGAAAAATAATCTTTTATTATTTAAATGCATGTACAGTAAGCTGCACTGCACACACTGTACTAATTGTATTTGTCACAGATATCTATATATCTACCTATTCTATATGTATTTCCTGTATGTAATCCATCTTTTCTATTCTGTCAGTTCCTGCTGTAATTTCACACTACCGCGACTGCTGATTTGCCGACTTTTCTTCTATGTAATATATACAGTATACATATGTGTCACTGACATATATATACTGCTCCAAAAATAAAGGGAACACTTAAACATAGGATCCCATGTTTAAGGGCTCATACTCACTTGCGAGAGACTCGCATAATTCTTGTGCGAGTCTCTCGCATGACAACCTGGCACTGCCGCCGGCACAGGGACCAGAGTGTTTGACTACATGTATTTCTATGCAGTCACACGCTCCGGTCCCAGTCCCGGCAGCAGTGCCGGGTTTTCATGCGAGAGACTCGCAAGTGAGTATGAGCCCTTAGTGTTCCCTTCATTTTTTGAGCAGTATATATATATACACATAGAATACATATATATATATATATATATATATATATATATATATATAGTACAGACCAAAAGTTTGGACACACCTTCCCATTCAAAGTGTTTTCTTTATTTTCATGACTATGAAAATTGTAGATTCACTCTGAAGGCATCAAAACTATGAATTAACACATGTGGAATTATATAATTAACAAGAAAAGAGTGAAACAACTGAAAATACTGTATGTCTTATATTCTAGGTTCTTCAAAGTAGCCACCTTTTGCTCTGATTACTGCTTTG
The DNA here is from genome assembly GCF_039654945.1 of Dendrobates tinctorius. Lineage (NCBI taxonomy): Eukaryota > Metazoa > Chordata > Amphibia > Anura > Dendrobatidae > Dendrobates > Dendrobates tinctorius. The sequence goes on along the minus strand of NW_027361932.1, from coordinate 15,422,141 downwards.
CACACTCTTGGCATTATCTTGATGAGCTTCAAGAGGTTGTCACCGGAAATGGTCTTCCAACAGTTCAAGGAGTTCCCAGACATGCTTAGCACTTGTTGGCCCTTTTGCCTTCACTCAGCGGTCCAGCTCACCCCAAACCTTCTCAATTGGGTTCAGGTCTGGTGACTGTGGAGGCCAGGTCATCTGGTGTAGCACCCCATCACTCTCCTTCTTAGTCAAATAGCCCTTACACAGCCTGGAGGTGTGTTTGGGGTCATTGTCCTGTTGAAAAATAAATGATGGTCCAACTAAACGCAAACCGAATGGAATAGCATGCCACTGCAAGATGCTGTGGCAGCCATGCTGGTTCAGTATGCCTTCAATTTTGAATGTGTTACGGTAATTCATAGTTTTGATGCCTTCAGAGTGAATCTACAATTTTCATAGTCATGAAAATAAAGAAAACTCTTTGAATGAGAATGTGTGTCCAAACTTTTGGTCTGTACTGTACATGTCATTGAGACACACATATATATAGATATATTTGCATTTCATAGAGTTCTACATAGCAGAATAGCCGCTAATTCAATTGCCGGCTTCTGTCAAACCATTCCAAAACCCGACATGAAATGACACATAGTTTACATACTGTAGACCATTTCATTTCATGTTTTTTTTTTATATGTCCCTGACTAATAATTAATTATTCACTTGATAAGCAGACACATATTGGTCACCTTTGAGCGGTTCTTCAAAGACTCAGGGAGAACCAACTTTTTGCAAAGCTAGAGAAATACTCATTTTTTTGGCCAGGAACTGCCTTTCTTGGGGTTCATTGTCTCTATTGAGGAGTTTAATATGGATCCCAAAAAGGTGCAGGCCATTGTGGATTGGGTTCAGCCCTGGGACCTGAAGGGCCTTCAGTGCTTCTTGGGATTCGCCAGTTATTACCGGAGGTTTATTAAAGGGTTCTCTCAGGTGGTCAAGCTCCTCACCGACTTGACACAGAAGGGGGCTGATGTTAAGAACTGATCTGCCTCAGCGGTAGCGACGTTTCTCACTCTGAAAAAATGCTTTATGACTGCCCTGGTTCTAGTTGAACCTGATCCATCCACCTTTTGTGGTGGAGGTTGATGGCTCAGAGGTGGGGGTGGGGGCAGTGTTGTCCCAGGGGCCCGCCACCTTGGCCAATCTGAGGCCTTCTTCTCCAAGAAGTTCTCCCCGTCTGAGAGAAATTATGACGTGGGTAATCGGGAACTTCTTGCGATTAAGTTGGCCTTTGACGAATGGAGGCAATTTTTTTGAGGGGGCGGTTCATCCCACTACTGTAGTTATTGATCACAAAAACCTGGCATATATTGAGTCTGGGTTGACCCCTAGGCAAGCCAGATGGTCACTTTTTTTCCCAGTTCCAGTTCTCGATCACTTTTCATCCAGGATCCAAGAATGTGAAAGCTGATGTCTTGTCCCGAAGTCTGGATCCAGTTTCTCCCCCCCCGAGACTCCATCCTCCATTCTTCAACCTGGGGTGGTGGTGGCTGATGGGCCTGCAGGTTTGGAACAGGAGATTTGGGAAGCCCAGTCTCAGGCTCCCCCATACAAGCTGGTGGGAAAATTGTTTGTTCCGGTTCAACTCAGAGTCCTCCAGGAGTTTCATGATTCGGCACTGAGTGGACATCCGGGAATTTTGGCCACTCATGGGGCCATCGCGAGGGATTTTTGGTGGGCATCACTTCTGATTTGAGGAAGTTTGTGTCTGCCTGTAAAGTTTGTGCCTGCGCTAAGAACTCTCATAACCAGCCAACCAGGGAATTGGTGCCTTTGCCAGTTCCTGATAGACCATGGACACATTTGTCCATGGATTTTATCACCAATCTTCCTCCCTCCAAGAGTAATACTGTCATCTGGGTGGTGGTGGACAGGTTTACGAAGCAAGCACACTTTGTACCCTTAGTGGCACTACCTTCTGCCGAGACCTTGTCTAGGTTGTTCATTCAACATGTGGTTCATTTGCATGGTGTGCTCTTGAATGTGGTGTCTGACCGTGGTGTGCAGTTTGTGTCCAAGTTTTGGAGGGTGTTTTGGAAAAGGTTGGGTGTTGAGTTGTCCTTTTCATCTGCATTCCATCCGGAGACCAATGGTCAGACCGAACAGAACAATCAGTCGTTAGAACAAATTTTGCCCTGTCTTGCCACTTCTAGTCAAGAAGACTGGTCCAATGCCTGGGCTGTGCTAGTGACACCAGTGGTGTCATTGCAAATACACAGACTCCTTTATTTGAAATAAACACTAAACCACCCTCTTTTACCTATTTATTAGTATACAATTTAAAATAAAAAACACCATATTCCTCACTTGTTCTATGATATTCCATTTGTGCTACGCCATAATCCATCTCTGCTTCATCTGGATGCCATGCTAAACAGTGACATGATGCGACCATTCAGCCTGGCATCCAGGAGATACTGAACAGAGCTCAGAGCACAGCTTCAGTGACCTGCAGTGACATCAGTGAGGTTATCGCAAGTCACTGATTCCTACAGGCAGCTCATTGTGAGCAGCCCATTGAACTGTGGTGACCTCAATGTGTTCACCATTGGCACCATGAGAAATCAAGGAATCAAGTCAATGAATCCGAGATCAAATGCCAGGAGGATGCGTCATAAACAGAGGAAAGAGACAAAGGTGTAGTAATGAGCACAGCAAAAGGATTAGATAAATGGATAATCAGAACGAGGTCTAAGGTCAGGCAGTGAAATGACAGAGAAAACTAACCACACAAAGCTGAAGCTACAGCTGGCAAGTATCTGGAGCTGTTCAGTTTAGATAAATATCTGAGCAATCAAGGGAACAGGGAGCATCTGGCAAGAGCTCAGAAACTCCCAGTCTCATATTGGACGGCCAAACTGTCAGTAAAAAAAAAACGCAGACAGCTCAGCAGAAAGCGGCACCAAACTGGACAACCGAGCTGTCAATCGCTGCACAGACAGCTCAGCACGCCCCTGCACCAAACTGGATGACTGAGCTGTCAATCACTGCACAGATAGCTCAGCACACCCCTGCACCAGTCAGGACAACTGAGCTGTCAATCACTGAGTCCTAAGACACACTTAGGTGTACAATCATTACAGTCTTGTGAAAAATGCTGGTCTTGATTAATCAAAAAATATTAAATTGCCTGCATTTTTGTAGGCTTTTTTTATACTTGAATAAATGCTAAGCTTTACTTTTAAAAGAAAGCCTCTATTCCCGCTGAATTGTTTCTCCCTTCTTTTTTGTTCATAAAAGACAACCCATTCACAATATAAAGATAAAGCATACACTATTTTGTTCTTTCTAACGTGATTCTGATGTCATGTGATGGTGTATAAAGTGGGTATACAGTGTGGGTGCTGTTTGTATTATATTGCTGATATTCTTCTCTAGACCTGGGGAGGTGGGCTCTGCTATCTCAATGCTCGGGGGACAGCAGCAGTCCCATTAAAGTTATCTGCTATATTTTAACCCCTATGAAGCCCTACGTGAATAAGTATTCCAGGGTATCATAAATTATAACATTTTCTTATTCTTTAAATCCAAAAGTAAAAAACAAAACATTTAGTATCACCTCTATAAAAATCTGAATGTAACAATATAACATAATTTAACTGGTCACCTTACTACACAAAGCCTCATAGCTCAATTTATTGAAAAAAAACATGGCAATAAAAAATAGTTTTTTTATATTTATTCATTTTTTAAAAGTCTTAGCAGTAAAAAACGAACTCTACAAATTTGGTATTGTCATAATTGGACTGATCTTCATACTATAATGACAATGTGATGTTAATCATACATTGAATATCTTTAAAGGTAAACCAGAGCAAAAGTGGTAAAGTTACGTTTATTCACTATTTCCCCCAACAAAGAATTATTTCTAATTTCTCACTACATTCTCTACTAAACTAAATTATGACACACAGAATAAATTCACACAACAGTAGTTATTCAAGGGTCATAAAAGTGGTTAACATTTTTTTTTTTTTTTTGCCTCTTGATCTGTCATTTTAAGCATAAGAGGTAGCAAGTATTGGATTAACAAAGCGCTATAGAAAATCATTATATGAATAGATTCAATTTATATTATTGTTATATGGGGCAACAGTGTTAAAAATATGAACCAAATCATCACCACATCCAGCAAAGAGTGCATGTATTCAAAAGGTGATCACCAGGGTATCTAGCCAGCCCATGCACATAACCAACAAGACCACTCAAGGCACAGATATGACAATGCTAATAAGTCAGTGCATGAGCATCACAATGAAGAAAACAATTTTACATATGAATATATATATAATTCATTTTAGCAAACATTTTGTAGATAACTATGCCTAAAAGGTATACTCCACTAGTCAGCCTGCTATATCTTCTGTTCTGTGTCCTGTGCAGTGTTTCAGTTATAGAGGGTAAAAGTAGAATATTCCCTGGGGCCTCCACTACCCATCTCTAGATAATTCACTTCTAGGCTCTGATGCCTGTCTCGAAAACCTGAGCACTGTTATCTCAGGATTGCCCAGCACTATTATTGAGGGATAGTATTATATTTTCGAAACATTACACAGCTCTGTTCTTCAGACTATGTTGAACTGTTTTACTTGAACTAGTGAACCTTGTTCCAAAAACATAAATACAAACCATGATTTTAGAACTGTTCAGTAAGAAAAAGGAAACAGTTACAATTCCAACCTTCCATATTTACTTCTATTCTTTTTTAGATGATTAGTTTGTATCCTTTCAGGAAATAGGGATTTATAAAATTAACAGCAGAATTATATCAGGATGGCAGAAATTCTTAGTTGCTGTCTATGAGACCTGCAGCAAATGGCAGTCTTAGAATATGTTGATTGTAACAATCTTCCAAAGGTGGTCGCATATCCGATATCCAAATGTCACCCATCAGTGTTCCACAATTGCATTCGATTCTGGGTAACATGGCAGAGAGAAAGGCCAGCACCTGCACAGCAACCTAGATGAGTTTGAGTCAAAAGGATCTCAGCCTAATTTATGGAAGGGTCTGTAGGTAATTACTCCTCTTTCATTACACTGCTTGTGATAAATCCACAATTATGTGATCGTTTTTAAACAATGTGAAATGAGGCGATTGTAAAGTAAAATATTAATTTGCAAAAGGGAATGTTTTATATTTTACGTGAAGTACAGCTTCATTTACAGCACTTATTAATTTAATGTAGACTAGCATTTATTGCTCTTATAGTTTTACAGACCATTTCAAGTCAGAGCACAGAGCTCAACTTCCCTACACTGATTAATAACTTTTTTTTTTACAGTGCCCGCTTTTATTTCCCTAATTAATTAGGTGATTTACATAATCTAGCACGCCCTATTTCTACTAACATTTTAGGAGCGTTGGAAGACTGCTGGCAAAGATTCTAATCTTACTCTTTCTGAACCATGTCTTGGACGGTTCTTCTCCTCACCATTTCTTATTGTTCCTGTAAGATATGAACATTGGTGTGCTCAGATTACTTCAGTAACATTCTATTTGTTTTTCTCTATAACAGTTGTTACTTTCTTTCAGATTCGGTGGCTCAGTACACCGTGATTCAGGATCACACAACATCAGTGACCCTAGGAAGAAGCATCCGTCTGAGTTGTAGTCAAAGTGGAGGATCTGTCTCTCCAGGTAACCATCCCACCTGGATATATCAGAGCATTGGGAGAGTTCCGAAACTCATAGTTAGCAGTAATGGAAATGACAACCACAATGTTAAACCATCAGGAGTATCGAATAGATTCACAGGATCACTATCTGGTGGATCAGCCTTTTTATCAATAGATAAAGTACAGACTGAAGATGATGGTGATTATTACTGCATTTTGTATTTTTCTGGCGTATGCACAGTGGTTGCACATAATACAGAAGTTTGACAAGATGTATCTGCACAGTGAGTGCAAACCACAACAAGGACCTTTATTAGAAACAGAAAGATTTACCTCTTAATAATCTTGATAAAATTGTTACTTTTGAACATTAGCCTGAAATTAATGTTTACATTGTTACTCATCACCATTGCAGGATTCTGATTTTTTTTCTATGTCGTTTTCTGCAGGGTATAAATATTTTATAGTTTGAGATAAATTGCAAGCATTTGTCAGAGAAAATAATGGCTAGAATCTGGTTATTTTTAGTCTATTGCATTATTTCTTACAAAAAGGTAGTTTTTATTTTAGTTTAAAGGGAACCTGTCAGCAGGATTGTGCACAGTAGTACCTACAGACACTGTCAGGTCGGCGCCGTTTATACTGATTAAAATTATTATTTGGTTGATGAAATCCATCTTGTGGTTGTTCTTTCATCTTTATTTTTAATGATATCCCCGTGCCCTAAGGGGGGGTCGTTATGTGGTGCTCTGATTACGTATTCATAATGCAGCCTGCCGACAGGTCACTGATCCCTCACTGACCTGGTATCATCGTAATCAGTATAACGGCATGAACCTGACACTGTTTTTAGGTTACTATGCACAATGCTGCTCAGTGGAGGATGGGCAATAATCAAAAGTGGAGAAGGGAAGGGAATTGGCACACTTACAAATCACGCAACAGTCACAGATAACTCCTCCAACACTCCTTCTCATATGAACTCCTCTTCCTCCTGAGCCATGCAGCAAATGCTAGCTCTGACATGGATTTTGAATTAGACCCCAGATTATAAAGGGGAAGAGAGTGGCTAACTGAGCTCAGCTGCAAGCTCAGAGTTTTCCAACATGGCCGATTAACTCCTGTTCTGTCAAAAGGAATAAACACCATTAAAATGAAGGAGAAGTGCTTCTTCTCAGCACCAGAGCAGGAGCAATCAGATGCTGAGGTCTTATGGCTCCACACTGTTGCGGTAACTCAGTGACAAGAGCACAATATATTTTACTTTGAGGGTGTAATCTATCTGCAATCTGTGCGCGTCGCACCAAGTTATGCAAACCTTTTTATGGATCTGTTTGAGTCCAGCCCCCGTTGCTGATGGGCCACATCTAGTCTAAAGTGTTTGATACCGTGCCACACAAGAGGTTGGTACACAAAATGAGAATGCTGGGTCTGGGGGAAAATAAATGGTGTAAATGGTAAGTAACTGGCTTAGTGAATGAAAGCAGAGGGTGGTTATAAATGGTATATTCTCTAATTGGGTCGTTGTGACCAGTGGGGTATCGCAGGGGTCGGTGTTGGGACCTATTCTCTTAAACATATTTATTAACGATCTGGTAGAAGGTTTACACAGTAAAATTTCGATATTTGCAGATGATACAAAACTATGTAAAGCTGTCAATACAAGGGAAGATAGTATTCTGCTACAGATGGATCTGGATAAGTTGGAAACTTGGGCCAAAAGGTGGCAGATGCGGATTAACAATGATAAATGTAAGGTTATACACATGGGAGAAGGACCCAATATCACCATTACACACTGAACAGGAAACCACTGGGTAAATCTGACATGGAGAAGGAATGGGGATCCTAGTTAATGATAAACTTACATGGAGCAGCCAGTGCCAGACAGCGGTTGCCATGGCAAACAGGATCATGGGGTGCATTAAAAGAGGTCTGAATACACATGATGAGAGCATTATACTGCTTCTGTACGAATCCCAGGTTAGACCGCACATGGTGTGCTGCATACAGTTTTGGGCACCGGGGCTCAGGAAGGATATAATGGAACTAGAGCGAGTACAAAGCATCATACAATACCCAGAGAGATTAGCAAAATTAGGATTATTTTGTCTACAAAAAAGAGGACTGAAGGGTGATATCTCTCCGAGGATCTGTTTATACCAAGGAAGGTGATGGTCACAAGGGGGTATTCTCTGCATCTGGAGGAGAGAAGGTTTTTCCACCAACATAGAAGAGGATTCTTTACTGTTAGGGCAGTGAGAATCTGGAATTCCCTGCCTAAGGAGGAGGTGGTGATGGTGAACTCAGTCAAGGGGTTCAAGAGAGGCATGGATATCTTCCTGAAGCATAACAACATTGTATCTAAGGCTATGTGCCCACGTTGCAGAAATGCTGCGGAATTGTCTGCAGCATTTCCAAACTCCCTGCCACGGGTAAAACGCATGAGGAATTCGCATGCGTTTTCCCACAAAACACAAGCGTTTTGCAAACGTTTTTAGCTTGCAGAATGCTAGTGCTTTGCCAAGCGATTTGAAGCATTGCTTGGAAAAGTGATTGACAGGTTGGTCACACTTGTCAAGCATAGTGCTTGACAAGTGTGACCAACTTTTTACTATGCAGCATCAATAAAAGATAGAATGTTAAAAATAAAAAAATAAAAAAAGGGATATACATACCCTCTGTCGGCGCTCGGAGTCCACCCGGTTCTCAGTGGTGCTTCCGGCAACTTCCGTTCCCAGGGATGAATTGCGCTAATGACTGATGATGTAGCGGTCACACAATGCATCCCTGGGAACGGAAGTTGCTGGCAGCACCTCGTGCACCACTGAGGACTCCAGGGGCCAACAGAGGGTAAGTATATCCCTATTTTTTATTTTAATTCTTTTTTTTACAGGGATATGGTACCCAGGGCATGGAGGAGAGTCTCCTCTCCTCCAGACCCTGGGTACCATCCGCACATGAAGCGCTCACTTTATGTATGGTGGGCATAGCCACATGCTTAAAGTGAGCGTTTCAATGCAATCCTATGGCGGTGGAATAGCAGCAATTTCTCAGAATTAATGGACATGCTGTGGATTTTTCCGCTATGCGATTCCACAGCGGTAAAATCTGCAGCATTGGCACAGCAACTGCGGAATCCCCTAGGATTGCATTGGGATGCATTTTATGAGCATTTAAGTATTTCCGCAGAGGCCAAATTGTGGTGGAAACGCTTAAAAGATGCAACGTGGGCACACAGCCTTACAGTTATTAACCCCTTCCTTACATTGGAAGTACTATTCCATCCATGTGACCTGGAACTTAAGTCCCATGGACGGAATAGTACGTCATACACGATCAGCGGCGCTCACGGGGAGGAGCGCCACTGATCGCGGTGTCAGCTGATTATCACTGTGCCAGGGGTGGTCACGGACAGCCCCCAGCACATTAACCCCAGGCACACTGCGATCAAACATGATTGCAGTGTACCGGGGGCATAGGGAAAAATTGCGCAGGGTGGGGGCTTCCTACGGAGCAGCGCGATGTCCTCCACGCAGGCCCCCGGATCCAATATGGCCACGGGGGCCTTCGGGGTTCTGCAGGGAGGCGGCTTTCTCAGTGCCTGCTGAGAGCAGGCGCTGAGAAAGCCTCTGCAGTGCCTGTCAGATCGCTGATCTGACACAGTGCACTGCAAAGTGTCAGATCAGCAATCTGACACTTTATAGTAATGTTCCCAGCAAAGAGCAAACAGATGAATGGCATACTAGGGCAGACAAATCACCACATTAACAGACGGAACTATTTATCTGAAGTATTGCGGTTTATATTTCAGTCAAAAAACGGAGGTGCTTGCATGAAAAAACATGAATATTTCAATGTGAAGCGAAAAAAGGAGAAATATGCAGCACTCACCAATATAGCTGAAAATCTGTGCATCTTTAATTAGAGGAAGGTGCCGGACAACGGCCGTTTTCACGCACCTCCCTCCCCTAGCATTCCTCTAACGTCCTGCATGTCCATATATCTATTGATGGAATTCATGTGAAATAAAGACGCACAGTTTTTCAGCTGTATTGGTGAGTGCTGCATATTTCTCCTTTTTTTGCTTCACATTGAAATAGTAATGTTGCCCCCTGGGACAATATAATAAAGTTAAAAAAAAAATCAGGTGTAAAAATAATTTATAAAAATTCCTAAATAAATAATTAAAAAAATTCCCTAATAATTCTTTTTTTTGTAAATAAAAAAACAATAAAAAAACACATATTTAGTATCGCCGCATCAGTAATGACTCACCCTATAAAACTGTCTCACTAGTTAACCCCTTTAGTTAACCCCTTCAAAAAAATAAATAAAGGAAAAAAACAATGCTTTATCATATCGCCGAACAAAAAGTGCAATAACATGCGATCAAAAAGACGTATATAAATAAAACATGGAATCGCTGAAAACGTCATCTTGCCCCATAAAGAACGAGCTGCCATACAGCGTTATCAGCAAAAAGCATAAAAGTTATAGCTCGCAGAATAAAACGATGCAAAAATAATTATTTTTTATATAAAATAGTTTTTTATTGTATAAAAGTGCCAAAACATAAAAAAATGATATAAATGAGCTATCACTGTAATCGTACTGACCCGAAGAATAAAGCTGCTTTATTAATTTTACCACAGGCGGAAAGATGTAAATGCCCCCCCAACAGAAATTCATAAAATGCATCCAAAAAATCGGAATATAAAATGATCAAAAAATGTCACATGCCCGAAAATGGTACCAATAAAAACGTCAACTCGTCCTACAAAAAATAAGACCTCACATAACTCTGTTGGTCAAAATATGTGGTTCCCCCCACATATCAGGTATCTGCGTCTCAGGACAAATTTCACAATAACTTTTGCTGTCCAATTTCTCCTGTTACCCTTGGTAAAATAAAAAAATTGGACCTGAAGTAATTTTTTTGTGAAAAAAAGTAAATTTTTTTCAAACATTCAAAAAATTCCTGTGAAGTGCCTGAAGGGTTAATAAACTTCTTGAATGTGGTTTTGAGCACCTTGAGGGGTGCAGTTTTTAGAATGGTGTCACTTTTGGGTATTTTCTATCATATAGACCCCTCAAAGTGACTTCAAATGTGATGTGGTCCCTAAAAATAAAATGGTGTTTTAAAAATGAGAAATCGCTGGTCAAATTTTAACCATTATAACTTCCTAACAAAAAACAATTTTTTTTCTAAAATTGTGGTGATGTAAAGTAAACATGTGGGAAATGAGACTTATTAAGTTTTTTTGTGTGCCGTATCTCTGTGATTTAAGAGCATAAAAATTCAAAGTTCCATTTTTTCACAAATAAATGCAAGTTATAGCAAAGAAATTTTACCACTGTAATGAAGTACAATATGTCACGAGAAAACAATGTCAGAATCACCGGGATTCATGGAAGCGTTTTAGCGTTATTACCTCATAAAGGGACAGTGGTCAGAATTGTAAAAATTGGCCTGGTCATTAACGTGCAAACCTCCCTTGGGAGTAAGTTCTTAAGTTCTTTAGAAGGACGTAGATCTGGGGATTTATTCTGACGGAATATAGGCTGAACTGGATGGACAAATGTCTTTTTTTCAGCCTTGCTAACTATGTTACTATGTTATTATTACAAAAGATGTATTGATTGCTTATTCATTATATGGACAGGTATCCAGGATGTGGCAGAGTCCTTTGTTAAGTCAATCAATAGTAACTCTTGGAGTTTAAAGTTCTCCCAAAATTTATCCACTTCAACTATCAAATTTCTTGATCTACAAATCTTTAAAGGGGAAAATAATGCCATTTTGACCTCAGCTTTTTTCAAAAGTGTTGATGTGAACCACTATGTAGAATTTAAAAGCAGTCATTATCTTAAATGGATTACAAATATTCCATATGGACAATATAGAAGAATACAAAAAAATTGTACTGACAATGCTAATTATCAGAAAGAAGTTCATATTCTAGAAAAAAGATTCGAGGAGATTATTTAATTATGTATTTAAATGCACTGCCTTGATGGACCAGAATGAAAAACAACAGTTACCACCAGAACAGAATTAGTAGAAACCAACAGTAACAGTAATCAGAATAAAATTAAATATAGTCTTTTAACCACGTTCAACCAATCCCACAAGTTGATTAGAGAAGACCTATCAAAACACTGGGGAAATCTTAAAAAGGATCCTCTATTATCATACAGGAAAGGTGTATATCTTTGTACCGTGTTAGCCAGTAGATAGAAGAATATTCAGAATTGAGAGTCCTCAGTGGTTACCATCTTTTCAGTTAGCCATTAAAAGGTATCAACCACTGAGGACTCTCAATTCTAAATATTTTCCTGTATTATCAGAAATTATTCCTGCTTATCCATATTTTACATTTTTGAAAGAATATGAACGTAAAAATTTTTCTAGCCCCAACAGAATAAGAGTTCATCAACGTAATGAACCGTCTTCTACTTCGTTATCTGCCAATTGGGGGAAAACTGTAGGTTCATATTGGTGCAGTGGAAAATATTGTGCATTGCAGCATGATGAACCATGGGGAAAAGGGTTTTTCCTTGGTTACAACAGGGGAATCTTTCCCCTTACAACAATTTGTCCACTGTAATGCCAGCTTCGTAATATATGTGCTGGAGTGTTGGTGCAGGTTACATTATGTGGGTCACACAATTCAGGCGGCTCATAATATAATGATTGGACATAGACACAACATTAGAATGGGCGTTCATCAACATAGTCTATCTAAGAAGTTTTCAATGGAACACAATTTGGATTCCAGCAATTTGAAACTAACCATCACTGAACAGATACCAGAAACTATGCAGAACCGTCTACAAAGGCTGATCAATCCGACTGGATTTTCAAACTTTCCATGCTCAAGCCTGATGGCTTGAGTGAATTCATATAATACACAGGGTAATACTGTGGGGATGGGGAGTCTTGTGTACCTTGGGAAAATGTTTTTTTCATATAAACATTTTTTTTCATAGATAAATAGATTCTTGTCAAAGGATTAACTGTTTCATAATGTTTTTCTCATTCCCTGGGGTTGTACATGTAGTTCTTTCTTTCACAGGTACATTTGTTGGAAATGGTTAATGCTACATTGTAACTAGAGTTGAGCGAAACGGGTGGAAAAATTTCAAAAGTCGCCGACTTTTGGCAAAGTCGGGTTTCATGAAACGAAACCCGACCCTAGGATGAGGTCGGCCACGAGGTCGGCGACTTACGCGCCAAAGTCGCGTTTCAAAAGTTTGTTTTGCGCTCTTTTTCAGCCAATCAGGATCCACGTGGGCAACATGATGACATAGGCAGGGGTCACCACCATCTTTCAGAAGGGCATGCAAGTGATTGGCTTGCTTTGGTGGGCATGCACGCCGACCGCCATCTTACTTCTGCCGATCTCAGTATAGGGAGAGGTTGCTGCTGATTCTGTAGGGAGAGCGTTAGGCAGGGAAGAAGACAAAAAAACTGCTTCTGCTGCTAGCGATTTGGCCTGCACAACACACCAGTCACTGTGTGTGCAGTGCAAGTGGAGGCTATATAGTGGTGTATCAGTGGTGTTGGTTGTTGGGCTGCCTTCTAAGGCTTCCTGACATTCCTGCATTGCTGTTTACCCACTGCTCCGCAAACTGCTTTTTTAAAAGCAATCCCAATTTTTTTTTTTTGTCCTGCTGAGAAGAAAAAAAAACTGCTTCTGCTGCTAGCAATTTGGCCTGCACAACACACCAGTCACTGTGTGTGCAGTGCAAGGGGAGGCTATATTGTGGTGTATCAGTGGTGTTGGTTGTTGGGCTGCCTTTTAAGGCTTCCTGACAGGCTGGCATTGCTGTTTACCCACTGCTCTGCAAACTGCTTTTTTAAAAGCAATCCAATCTCCCTTATCCTCTAGTCACTTTTGTCACAGCTGTGCCATCGAGCCTGTCACATAGCGCTCAGATATTCATTGGGCCTCACACAATCCAAAAGTGTCCAGTGTCCAAAAGTGTGTGCAGAGATTCAAAATCTCCCTTATCCTCTAGTCACTTTGGTCACAGCTGTGCCATCGAGCCTGTCACATAGCGCTCAGATATTCATTGGGCCTCACACAATCCAAAAGTGTCCAGTGTCCAAAAGTGTGTGCAGAGATTCAAAATCTCCCTTATCCTCTAGTCACTTTGGTCACAGCTGTGCCATCGAGCCTGTCACATAGCGCTCAGGTATTCATTGGGCCTCACACAATCCAAAAGTGTCCAGTGTCCAAAAGTGTGTGCAGAGATTCAAAATCTCCCTTATCCTCTAGTCACTTTGGTCACAGCTGTGCCATCGAGCCTGTCACATAGCGCTCAGATATTCATTGGGCCTCACACAATCCAAAAGTGTCCAGTGTCCAAAAGTGTGTGCAGAGATTCAAAATCTCCCTTATCCTCTAGTCACTTTGGTCACAGCTGTGCCATCGAGCCTGTCACATAGCGCTCAGATATTCATTGGGCCTCACACAATCCAAAAGTGTCCAGTGTCCAAAAGTGTGTGCAGAGATTCAAACTCTCCCTTATCCTCTAGTCACTTTGGTCACAGCTGTGCCATCGAGCCTGTCACATAGCGCTCAGATATTCATTGGGCCTCACACAATCCAAAAGTGTCCAGTGTCCAAAAGTGTGTGCAGAGATTCAAAATCTCCCTTATCCTCTAGTCACTTTGGTCACAGCTGTGCCATCGAGCCTGTCACATAGCGCTCAGATATTCATTGGGCCTCACACAATCCAAAAGTGTCCAGTGTCCAAAATTGTGTGCAGAGATTCAAAATCTTCCTTATCCTCTAGTCACTTTGGTCACAGCTGTGCCATCGAGCCTGTCACATAGCGCTCAGATATTCATTGGGCCTCACACAATCCAAAAGTGTCCAGTGTCCAAAAGTGTGTGCAGAGATTCAAAATCTCCCTTATCCTCTAGTCACTTTGGTCACAGCTGTGCCATCGAGCCTGTCACATAGCGTTCAGATATTCATTGGGCCTCACACAATCCAAAAGTGTCCAGTGTCCAAAAGTGTGTGCAGAGATTCAAAATCTCCCTTATCCTCTAGTCACTTTGGTCACAGCTGTGCCATCGAGCCTGTCACATAGCGCTCAGATATTCATTGGGCCTCACACAATCCAAAAGTGTCCAGTGTCCAAAAGTGTGTGCAGAGATTCAAAATCTCCCTTATCCTCTAGTCACTTTGGTCACAGCTGTGCCATCGAGCCTGTCACATAGCGCTCAGATATTCATTGGGCCTCACACAATCCAAAAGTGTCCAGTGTCCAAAAGTGTGTGCAGAGATTCAAAATCTCCCTTATCCTCTAGTCACTTTGGTCACAGCTGTGCCATCGAGCCTGTCACATAGCGCTCAGATATTCATTGGGCCTCACACAATCCAAAAGTGTCCAGTGTCCAAAAGTGTGTGCAGAGATTCAAAATCTCCCTTATCCTCTAGTCACTTTGGTCACAGCTGTGCCATCGAGCCTGTCACATAGCGCTCAGATATTCATTGGGCCTCACACAATCCAAAAGTGTCCAGTGTCCAAAAGTGTGTGCAGAGATTCAAAATCTCCCTTATCCTCTAGTCACTTTGGTCACAGCTGTGCCATCGAGCCTGTCACATAGTGCTCAGATATTCATTGGGCCTCACACAATCCAAAAGTGTCCAGTGTCCAAAAGTGTGTGCAGAGATTCAAAATCTCCCTTATCCTCTAGTCACTTTGGTCCCAGCTGTGCCATCGAGCCTGTCACATAGCGCTCAGATATTCAGTGGGCCTCACACAATCCAAAAGTGTCCAGTGTCCAAAAGTGTGTGCAGAGATTCAAAATCTCCCTTATCCTCTAGTCACTTTGGTCACAGCTGTGCCATCAAGCCTGTCACATAGCGCTCAGATATTCATTGGGCCTCACACAATCCAAAAGTGTCCAGTGTCCAAAAGTGTGTGCAGAGATTCAAAATCTCCCTTATCCTCTAGTCACTTTGGTCACAGCTGTGCCATCGAGCCTGTCACATAGCGCTCAGATATTCATTGGGCCTCACACAATCCAAAAGTGTCCAGTGTCCACAAGTGTCTGCAGAAATTCAAAATCTCCCTTATCCTCTAGTCACTTTGGTCACAGCTGTGCCATCAAGCCTATCACATAGCGCTCAGATATCAGTGGGCCTCACACAATCCAAAAGTGTCCACTGTCCACAAGTGTGTGCAGAAATTCTAAATCTCCCCTGTCCTATAGACACCTTGTACCTTGTTTTACATTACTATATAGTTTGTTGGATTTTGTCTACATTTCTACCAAAAATGAGGAAGGCTGGTGGAAGAGGCCGTGGAATAGGGCGGGGGTTGGCAGCTGGTAATGATGGTGTTGGTGGTGGATCTGATGGTAGTGGCAAGAGCAAAATAGGACCGAATGCAGGAGGTGTTGAGCCTGCGTCATTGTCTGGCTACATAAGGCCTCGAACGCTTAGTTTTCTAGGAGTTGGCAAACCGCTTTTAAAGCCAGAGCATCAGGAAAAAGTTTTGTCTTACATTGCTGACTCAGCCTCCAGCTCTATCGCCTCCTCTTCTTCAGTTGTAAAAAGTAAAAGCACTGAGTCGTCATTGGAGGCTCATGTTCATGAACCACACCTTTCCTTGTGTCCTTCACCCCAACCAAGATTGAAGGATGACGCAGGCCATACAACTGATTACTCCATGGAGCTGTTTTCACATACCATGCCTGGATTATCAAGTGAAATGGTGAATTACCCAGGCCAAGATGAATCTGACATGGAGTGCACTGATGCACAGCCGCTGATGGATGATTCTGCTGGTACATTCACTCAGAGCACTACATTGTCCTCGCAGTGTACAGAGCCAGATTCTGACCCTGATGAGACTCAGGTGCCCCTTCCCGCACACTATACCACCATACACGGTGACACAGAGGAAGGTGCACATGACATAGAAGAGGAGGTGATGGATGACCCAGTTGTTGACCCAGATTGGCATCCATTGGGGGAAGAGGGTGCTGCTTCCAATAGCTCAGATGAGGAGCATCCACAGCAGACATCGACATCGCAACAGCAGTTATCTGGCAGGCCCGGAGCACTCCAAAGACAGGTTCCAAACATCAAAAGAGTTGCTGGACAGCTTGTCCAGAGGGTCAAAAGATCACAGCGTGCTAGGCCGCAAAATGTCTGCCAAAGTAGGAAAAGTGCAGTGTGGCACTTTTTTGAACAAAATCCTCATGATCAGGCCAAGGTTATCTGTAAGAAGTGTGCAAAGACCTTTAGCCGAGGGAAAAATCTGAAAAATTTGAATACCAGTTGCATGCTTAGACATTTAACCAGCATGCACTTGCAAGCGTGGACACAACACCAAACCTCAAGTGCCACATGTGCAACTGATCACAACGAAGGTAGTCAGCAACGCTACATTGTTTCCCCCACTGTAAGCCCACCGGTTAGCACAGCAGCAAATGTTGAGGTGTCGTTGCAAGGCCACAGCAGTCAGGGAATCCCACTGTTATATCAACGAAAGACTGATTCTAGGCCATCAGAAAGAACACCAACTCCATCACCATCATCAACCCTCTCTCAGTCCGCCCTGTCCACCGCTACTTCCACCATATGCAGCTCTCAAGTCCAGCTCACCCTCCCAGACACTATGAGTAGGTCAAGAAAGTACTCAGTCTCTCATCCGCGTACACTGGGTTTGAACGCCCACATTGCCAAACTAATCTCGTTTGAGATGATGCCCTTTCGGTTGGTGGAAAGCACAGCTTTCCGCGAACTCATGGCCTATGCAGTACCACGCTATGACCTACCCAGTCGCCACTTCTTCTCTCGCAAAGCCATCCCAGCCCTCCACCATCATGTGAAAGACCGCATTGTCCATGCACTCAAGCAGTCAGTGAGCGGAAAGGTGCACCTCACAACTGATGCATGGTCCAGTCGGCATGGCCAGGGCCGTTACGTGTCCATCACTGCGCACTGGGTTAATGTGGTGGATGCAGGGTCCACAGGGGACAGCGGTGGTGGGACAGTGCTACCTAGCCCACGGTATAGGAAACAGTTGGCTGTAGGCGTTCGACCCTCCTCCTCCTCCTCCAGAAGCGAAAGCTCGTCCACAGAGCGCAGTCGTACGAGCACTCCATCTGCAGCTGCCACTGTTGCACACGATGTGTCCCCCTATCGAGCAGCTAGTGGAAAGCGTCAGCAGGCTGTGTTGCAGATGATGTGTTTGGGCAACAGACACACCGCCGAGGTGCTGGCCGAGTACTTGAAGCGACAAACTGAGTCATGGCTGGGCAGTGTACATCTTGAGGCAGGCAAGGTAGTTAGTGATAACGGCCGTAATTTTGTGGCAGCCATAGCCCTTTCAAAACTCAGCCATATACCTTGCTTGGCTCACACCTTGAACCTGGTGGTGCAGTGCTTCCTCAAAAATTATCCGGAGTTAACAGCCCTGCTCCAGAAGGTGCGAAGACTGTGCGCGCACATCCGCCGGTCGCCTGTACACTCCGTTCGTATGCAGAAGCTGCAGCGATTGCTCCACCTTCCCAACCACCGCCTCATTATCGACATTGCAACAAGGTGGAACTCCACCCTGCACATGGTGGAGCGGCTGTGCGAGCAGAGGCAGGCCATAATGCATTTGTGGGAGGATACACGGCCAGGCACTTTGAGAGCAGACATGGAGTTGACAGGTGTGCAGTGGTCGAAGCTGAAAGACCTCTGTAAAGTCCTTCAGTGTTTTGAGGAATGCACATGGCTGGTAAGCGCAGACGACGCCATCCTAAGCATGAGCATCCCACTTATGCGTCTGCTCATGCAAACTTTGACGCACCTTAAGGAGCAGGCGTCTGCAGCCAATGTTGATGAGGAGGAAGAGGAGGAGGGAATCCTTGATGACATTCAGCCATTGTCTGCTCAGGGACCTCTCCTGGACGAGGTGGAGGAAGAAGAGGAGGAGGAGGAGGAGGATGGGGATGATTACTTAGGGGAGGAGGATGCATCTCGTGGGGCAAGTGAAAATGTTGGCGTGGCAAGGTCTGGTACAGGGTTTGTGCGTGACTGGAGGGATGTGGATTTGCCAGAAAGTGCTCCTCCAACCAGCACTCGCAGTGCATCATTGACACCGGGAACAATGGCCCACATGTCAGATTATGCCTTGCAGATCCTAAAAAGGGACCCACGCATTGCCAAAATGATGAACGATGACGACTACTGGTTGGCCAGCATCCTGGATCCACGCTATAAAGGCAAATTACAAAACATCATGCCACAGGAGAACCTTGAACTAATATTGGCTAATAAACAAGCAACTCTGGTAAATCGGTTGCTTGAGGCATTCCCAGCACACAGCAGCGGTGATGGTTCTCACACGAGCCGTACGGGCCGGGGCCAGCTTGGCAGAGGTGTTCGTGGTGCACACAGCAGAAGTGGCGTTGGAGACAGGGGTTTCATGACAATGTTGTGGACTGATTTTTCAAGTACCGCTCACACAACTGGTAATACTGCATCGATGGAAAGTGACAGGAGACAGCAGTTGTCAACTATGGTTACAAACTACTTTTCCTCCCATATCGATGTTCTCCCACACAGGTCATTCCCCTTTGACTATTGGGCCGCTAAACTGGACACCTGGCCTGAATTGGCACAATATGCCTTACAGGAGCTCGCTTGCCCAGCTGCAAGTGTGCTATCGGAAAGAGTCTTCAGTGCAGCTGGATCAATCCTGACAGAAAAAAGGACCCGTCTGTCAACCCAAAATGTGGATGATCTAACCTTCATTAAAATGAACCACGCATGGATTTCCAAGGATTTTGTCCCACCTTCCTCTGATGACACATAGGGTGACAGAAAAATGGCTTGCTTTGTTCCACCCCTTCCTGGGACTTGACCTATTTCACCTTTTGCATCAGCTGAATGTCCAACATCAACATATGCCACTTTCTAAAACTCCCTAACTGTGCTGCCTCCCCCCCCCATGGCCGGGGTCACCACCTAGCGCACGACACCGTGCGAGTGCCGTTGCCCTGGACAGGTGGGTAGGCCCACTCTTGGGCGCGGGCACTGGTACAGGGTCCTTCATAGTGCAATCAAGTGTCTCTGACGGTGGTGGTGCACACCGCCGTACTATGAGGGGCCCAGTGCCAGTACCGACGCCCACGAGTGGGCCCCCCTTGCTTGGGCAGGGCCCCAGCATTTGCAATCTTTACCTCTCCCTGCTCCTCCGCTGTGTAGTCTGGGCCGTTAAATCCATACTGTGCCTGACACCGTCTGAGCCTGCCTCCTGATGTATAGACATATATTTTGAATGTGTACGCTATCCATACATGTTATCCGGGGAAACGGTACCTTTTCTAACCTTTGTGCAATCACGTGCAATCCATACTGGGCCTAACACCGTCTGAGCCTGCCTCCTGAGACATATATTTTGAATGTGTATGCTATCCATACATGTTATCCGGGGATACGGTACCCTTTCTAACCTTTGTGCAATCACGTGCAATCCATACTGGGCCTAACACCGTCGGAGCCTGCCTCCTGAGACATATATTTTGAATGTGTACGCTATCCATACATGTTATCCGGGGATACGGTACCCTTTCTAACCTTTGTGCAATCATGTGCAATTCATACTGGGCCTAACACCGTCTGAGCCTGCCTCCTGAGACATATATTTTGAATGTGTACGCTATCCATACATGTTATCCGGGGATACGGTACCCTTTCTAACCTTTGTGCAATCACGTGCAATCCATACTGGGCCTAACACCGTCTGAGCCTGCCTCCTGAGACATATATTTTGAATGTGTACGCTATCCATACATGTTATCCGGGGATACGGTACCCTTTCTAACCTTTGTGCAATCACGTGCAATCTATACTGGGCCTAACACCATCTGAGCCTGCCTCCTGAGACATATATTTTGAATGTGTACGCTATCCATACATGTTATCCGGGGATACGGTACCCTTTCTAACCTTTGAGCAATCACGTGCAATCCATACTGGGCCTAACACCGTCTGAGCCTGCCTCCTGAGACATATATTTTGAATGTGTACGCTATCCATACATGTTATCCGGGGATACGGTACCCTTTCTAACCTTTGTGCAATCACGTGCAATCCATACTGGGCCTAACACCGTCTGAGCCTGCCTCCTGAGACATATATTTTGAATGTGTACGCTATCCATACATGTTATCCGGGGATACGGTACCCTTTCTAACCTTTGTGCAATCATGTGCAATTCATACTGGGCCTAACACCGTCTGAGCCTGCCTCCTGAGACATATATTTTGAATGTGTACGCTATCCATACATGTTATCCGGGGATACGGTACCCTTTCTAACCTTTGTGCAATCACGTGCAATCCATACTGGGCCTAACACCGTCTGAGCCTGCCTCCTGAGACATATATTTTGAATGTGTACGCTATCCATACATGTTATCCGGGGATACGGTACCCTTTCTAACCTTTGTGCAATCACGTGCAATCTATACTGGGCCTAACACCATCTGAGCCTGCCTCCTGAGACATATATTTTGAATGTGTACGCTATCCATACATGTTATCCGGGGATACGGTACCCTTTCTAACCTTTGAGCAATCACGTGCAATCCATACTGGGCCTAACACCGTCTGAGCCTGCCTCCTGAGACATATATTTTGAATGTGTACGCTATCCATACATGTTATCCGGGGATACGGTACCCTTTCTAACCTTTGTGCAATCACGTGCAATCCATACTGGGCCTAACACCGTCTGAGCCTGCCTCCTGAGACATATATTTTGAATGTGTACGCTATCCATACATGTTATCCGGGGATACGGTACCCTTTCTAACCTTTGTGCAATCACGTGCAATCCATACTGGGCCTAACACCGTCTGAGCCTGCCTCCTGAGACATATATTTTGAATGTGTACGCTATCCATACATGTTATCCGGGGATACGGTACCCTTTCTAACCTTTGTGCAATCACGTGCAATCCATACTGGGCCAAACACCGTCTGAGCCTGCCTCCTGATGTATAGACATATATTTTGAATGTGTACGCTATCCATACATGTTATCTGGGGATACGGTACCCTTTCTCACCTTTGTGCAATCACGTGTAATCCATACTGGGAGTGAGAACGGCTGGCGAGCTGTTAAGCAAGCTACAGCACCTGTGGTTTGCACACATAAGTTTTTCATTTTTTCAGGAATGACGGTTAGGCCTAATTCCGGAACTGCGGTTGACCTGCACTTACTGGGAAATCATTGTTCGTGGGTAATAATTGTAATCAGTGATCCCCATCACTAACGTTGTTCAGCGGGTTATCTGCACCTGTAAGCGACAAACGCTGGCCTTTTCAGTGTAGCGCACATGCAGCCACGGACATGTAAGGGCATGACACACCAGTTATTGGCCAATCTCAT
Organism: Dendrobates tinctorius; assembly: GCF_039654945.1. Lineage (NCBI taxonomy): Eukaryota > Metazoa > Chordata > Amphibia > Anura > Dendrobatidae > Dendrobates > Dendrobates tinctorius. The sequence goes on along the minus strand of NW_027361932.1, from coordinate 15,400,080 downwards.
GTGCCAGAGCCTCACGTGTCCCTCTAGTAAGCCGGACTCGGACCACGGGGCATGAGGGAGTCTCGTTCGTTAACGGAATTAAGCTTGCAATGTGTGCATCTGTTCTGTAGCTGGCATGGTTGAGGTTTCCCAGGTGGAGTCGAATTTAACCATAGGCTCCACTCCTGGTGGTGCCCTTCTGGACATTCCTTTAAGGTTCAGCTTTGCAACCATACTGCCCACGTAAAACAAACACTTTGCCTTCATGAACGCTGTTTGGAGGGTCATGACTCGTGGGAATAACGCCGCCCAATCAGTTAACCTGCTAGAGAGATCCTTCGTTGCTCCCAAGCATGACATCACACTCCCTAGGAAGAAGGTAATGCCACTGTGGCGACCGTACTCCTGGGGGCGACACAAGTGCACTGATGCCCAGCCACTGCTCGATGAATCTGCTGGTACATTGACCCAGACCACTACATTCCCCTCGCACGCTACACGACCTGAATATGACCCTGATGAAACTCAGGTTACCCTTCCCATATACAGTTCCATCTTACACGGTGACAAAGAGGAAGCTGCAGATGAAAGTGCAGGTTCGGCCCACCCGCCATCAGACACACCACCGTACTATCAGGGGCCCTGTGCCAGTGCCGTCGCCAACGAGTGGGCCCCCCCTGCTTGCCCAGGATCACAGCACTTGCAAAGTTGAAATACTGTGCAGTGAGATGGAAGATGGGGACGACGAGGAATCCAGACAAGTACAGGGATTCCCTAGTGAGGAGACTTATTTGATTGTTTTCAATGTTGGGACAGCAATTTTTGGGGAGCACTATACTCTGGAGAATGATAGATGGGGCCCACCATACACTGGAACATTCCAAAGGTGGACATCAGACACTGGAGCAGCATTTACAGGGCCCATTATACACTAGAGCATTAGAAATGGGGCCCATTATGTTTGGAGCATTATTTGGGCCCATAAGACAGTGGAGCTTCATCCATGGGGACCAACATATACTGTAGCATTATGTGGAGCTCATCATATACTGTTTCAAACATTATATGGGACCAATGATTCTGTATGGAGAAATAGATGGGCCTCGTCATGAGATGTAAAAAGTGAGGTATTTTTCATTGTACTATACCGCTATTTCTCTGCCGTATCGGAGCATGATGAGTTGTGGTATGTGTTAAAGGGCGCTCTTTCACCCAGGGCACATGAAAACCTGCAGCTAGCCCTCCCCCCCCCCACAACTTTAGCCAAATAACCCCCATTTTTCAGTGCGTAACTTGTATTATGAAGTTAATTAAGGTTGACAAGCTTAAGTAAGAAGAATTGATGCTTTTGGCATTCAAATGGGCACTGTAGGTGTGTTTCCTGTCCTCCTCTCACTGCCGACTTTTATTCCCCATTGACTTACATTGGGTTTCGTGTTTCGGGACGACCCCGACTTTTCCCTATAATCGGACGATCTTGCTAGACCCGACTTTTGGAAAAGTCGGGTTTCACGAAACGAAACGCGACCCTAAAAAACCAAAAGTCGCTCAACTCTAATTGTAACAACCAATGTGAATGATATTCAATGTTAATTGATTAGCTAATGATCACCTGAATGTCCTAACACCTGATTTGTCAGTAGACACCCAAGGGTGTATATAATGGTCTGAAGTCATTGTAGATGGTATATTTGGATTTTTGCCTGATGAAGGAGCAGGTCCTTACCGTAACACATAGAAATACATTTTAAAATAATTTTTAAAAACAATTTTTGGCACATGATTGGACGCTGATGACTCTGGGCAGTGCTATATGCACCACCTGAAAAACCCAATCTTTCTGTTATTTGGATCTGGACCTCGAAGGCATATTGCAGGTGGACCAGCAGCTATCAGAGCTCTCATTCAGTTTAACCAGTGATGTGCCTCAGTTTCACATCTTCTACAGTATAGGTAAGTAGTATTTTAATCATTTTCAGCTCTCCTACCTTGTTGATCCACACAAAGTTGGGGATTTTATTTTATATTTTTACACTTTGTAATAATTTTGTTTTACTTTGTTTTACATTGTCCCAGGATGTGACATCACTGTATAGTTACAGATCGCTGATCTGGCACTCTGCAATGCTTCTGCAAGGCAGGGGAACAGAGCAGCATCTGACAGGCAGGGAGGAGGCTTGTCAGCTCCTGCTCTTAGCAGGTACTCACAAGCCAGCTTCCCTGAAGGACCCCATAGCCATCTTGCGTCCAGTGGTCACCATGGAGACCATCAGCACAACGCGATCACAATGCATTGTGCTGATGGAAGAACACAGGGCGCTCCCTCCCGGTGCAATCCTTGATGTTTCTGTCAGTATTGGGAAGGTGGAAAAGGTTAAAGCCAGTCAATAAAACTCCAACTAGGGGTTGTCTCTTTGTTGTTTCTGTTCTTTACTCTGCACCTATCTTCTGTTTCTTTTTGGGAAGTAGGTGGCATATTATCTAACAGTACTTATATTATGCTTTATTTTGTACTTTGTGGTTTATTGTACTCACTCTGGGATCTTTCCTTTTCTAAGCACACTTTCTCTTTTGAAGGTAATTTATACTCTGCTCTGCCTTCCTGTTCTTTAGGAGGAACATGAATCACTTGATGACTTTTGAGGTAGCATAGGTCCAAGTTGCCATCTTCCAGTTTGTGGTTAGGACTATTTCTGGTCACGCAGTTACCACTGTGAACTGCAGGGTAAGGATCTCTAGTCTGTACAGAAATTGCAAGGGTCAGTTGCAGATTTTAATGAGTTCACAAATATTCCCAAGTGAACTCACTACACTATCCTAACAATGTAGTAGGGAATTTGAACATGATTGATGGTGTCCTCAATGCTAAGCAAAACAGGCTGATACTTATCAATTGTATATTAACATTGGGGAGGTATCTGATTGGCTCCAAACTTATTCTGTAGAAGGAGAATGACGTACAACATACAGCCAATGTCAATAAGAACAATCTTCCACATAAAGAAGAAAACGGATTCAACACTGGTGCAAGGTACAAAGTACAGGATGGTGGGTACAAGGTACATGGCAGTGAGACAGAGACATAGTCAGATGGGCCGAGGTCAGGACAGGCAGCACAGGTTTACAATGCAAAGCAAGAATCAGGGATGAAGAAGTCAAACAGAGCGGGTAAACAGGCCAGGTCGATAACGGGAGACAGAATACGAATGCAAAGCGAGAATCAGGGAGAACCAGCTGAGAGGGTTGTGGTCTGTCTCCATGATGAAGGGATGGTTGTACAAGTATGGCTGCAGACGTTGCAGGGCCCACACAAATGCCAGGCACTCCTTTTCCATCGTGGAGTAGGCCACCTCTCTCGGCAATAGCTTCCTGCTCAGGTACAGGATGGGATGCTCCTGGCCCGTGGTGTTGACCTGGCTGTGCACGGCACTGAGGTCAAAGTAACTGGCGTCGGTCTGTACTACAAACGGCCGCACAAAGTCAGCAGCTTGTAGTACTGGGAAGATGGAGAGAGCAGACTTGAGTGCCTGAAAAGCGGTCTTGCAGGTGACTGACCTGTCTACCGCAAGCAGCAGCTTTTTCTTGGTGAGGTCTGTCAGGGGCTTGGCCAGGATGCTTATAGTGTGGAACAAACCTCCTATAGTACCCAGCGGTCCCGAGGAAGGGCATCACCTGTTTCTTGGTACTGGGGCTGGGCCAGGATGCAATGGCATCTACTTTCCTGGGTTCTGGCTTCAGAACCCCCTGCCTACACGGTCACCCAGGTAGAGGACCTCGCTTAAGCCCAGCTGGCACTTTTCTGGCTTGATGGTCAATCCGGCTTGGTGGATCCGCCTAAGCACCTGGGTCAGATGCTCTAGGTGATTCTCACATGTGGGACTGAAGAAGACAATATCATCCTGGTATGCAGCAGCTTACCCTTCAAGTCCCTGGAGCAACGTGTTGACCATCTGCTGAAAAGTGGCAGGGGCATTCTTCATGCTGAATGACATCACGGTGGACTCATACAGTCCAAATGGGGTGATAAAGGTAGAGCCTCCTGGGTCAGAGGGATCTGCCAATATCCCCGGCTCAGATCCATGATGGTCAGGTACTTAGCCCCTGTCAACTGATCGAGCAGGTCATTGATGCATGGCATAGGGAATGCATCAGTGACCGTGACAGCATTGAGCCCTCGGTAGTCCACGCAGAACCGGGTTGCTCGGTCCTTTTTTGGGGATGAGGACTACAGGCGACGTCGATGCGCTATTGGATGCCTGGATCACCCCCAGCTTCAGCATCTCATCAATATCCTGGCGCATCTGCTGCTGCACTTCGAGAGAGACCCGATATGCTGACCACCGGATCAGGGGGTGATCCCCAGTGTCCACGTGATGGACAGCCAACTCGGTCCTTCCGGGAAGGCTGCTATTGTCCTGCACCAGTCGTGACAAGGCCGTCATTTTGTCCTGGAAGCACACAACGTACTCAATGACTGACACTCCAGGGGTGGCCAAGTCTCCTTCCCATGACTCTTTCACCAGAGCAAGGAGCCCTTGTACATGCCACTCATACAAGAGCTCGAAGGGGGTGAACCCCATCGAGGCCTGTGGAACATCCCGGTAGGCAAATAGTAGGTGAGGGAGGTACCGCCCACACTCGCTCCCATGGGAGTCAACCAACATCCTAAGCATCTGCTTGAGGGTGCCATTGAACCACTCACACAGACCATTAGTCTGCAGATGGTATGGGTTGGCCACCAGATGTTGCACCTGTATTTGCATACAAAGGGACTCCATCAGCTGCGACATGAACTGGGTCCCTCTGTCGGTGAGCATTTCCTGGGAAATCCCACTCTGAAGAAAATCTCCAGTTAAGAGGTGGCCATCTTGTCAGCCCAAGTGGACGTCAAGGCTGCCGCTTCTGGATACCGGTTGACATAATCCACTACCGTTAGTATATAGCATTTCCCGGAGTGGCTGGGAACGGACAGCGGTCCTACGAGATCCACAGCCACCCTCTGGAAAGGCTCATCAATGATGGGCAATGGCACCAGTGGGGCTTTGAGGTGCATCCCCACCTTCCCCACTCTCTGATAGGTGTCACACAAATGACAATAAGCAGCCACATCGGCACCCATTTTAAAGCAGTAGAAATGCTGGGCTAGCCTGGCCTTGGTCTTAGCGATCCCTAAGTGTCTGGCCATCGGGACCTCATGTGCGATCTGCAACAACTCCGCCCGGAACAGATAGGGTACCACTAACTGTTGGTCCCTAGGCCACACCTCTGTTGACTCTTGCTCAACCAACACCCGGTACAACTGTCCCTGGTCCCAGATCACCCACTCGAGGTCTGAGTCCGTGAAAGGCAGTACCGCCTGCTCCTTAAGGGCCTTCAGGCTGTCGTCAGCCTCCAACTCGGCCTGGAACCCCTGACTAGACGTGCCCAGAATGGACAAAACTGCCACATCTTCTGTCAGTTCCACGGGACCCGTCTCCAGGCCTCCCTCTGGCTCAGCCGCAACTTGGTCGGAAGGGGGAAGGTCGTCGGACCTCCATGAGGCTCCTTGGGCTCCAGCACTCCCATTCCTGGTGCCAACTGTCACGATCGCTGTAACCCTGGGTAGTGCCTGCCTCCCCTCGACTTCCACACAAGTCGCCGAGTCAGTTGGACCAACTTGGTTTCCTGGCATCCCGAGTGTGGGAACCTCCTGCCCTGGGGCCTTACCTGGAAGCTCCACCTCTCCTGTGACAGCCCCAACCCCATTGGCACTTTCCTCTTCCTGTAGCTGCGCAGAGCCCAGCAGTTTGGACTCATCTAGGACCCCTACAATCCCATCGGCAGCCCCTCCCACCAACTCTTGTTCAGGCCTTGCAGCTAACTGCCCCCTACCTCTCTCTCCAGAGCACTCTGTCTCATCACACCTAGGGGTGTTCTCACACCTTCCTGTGTCTTCTGGCACCGTCTCATCTGCACGCGCTACATGTATCCTATCAGCACAGGAGTGACTCTCAGCTCCCACCTCCTCCCTTTACACAGAAGGAACAGGCAACACACTTATAACATTGCTAGCAGTAGACAAATCAAGACGCAGGGGGGGACCAGGACTTGGGGTCTCAGTAGCCACATACTTTGACACTAGCCACCCCAAAACTGTCCCAAGTAAAATATTAGCAGGAATATTCGCTGACACTCCCTCCTCCCTCATTCCCCTCCCGGCACCCCAGTCCAGATGAACCTTGACAATGGGCAGCGCCGGTTTGATGCCTCCAATCCCAGAGACAGCGAGGGTTTTTCTGGGTATCAAGTCCTGGGGGGGGGCACCATCTCAGGCCGCACGAGGGTCATCTCGGCACCAGTGTCCCACAGTCCCATCACAGTGGCGTGGTTTATGGTGATGGGCTGGTAATTGTCACGGAACCTCCCACCATCCCCACCCACACACAACAGGGGACGATTTTGGGGATGAGGATGGGGCCTTAGAGCGAGGGGACACATGGCCCTGAAGTGTCTGGTTTGGTTGAAGAGGTGACACCTCCTGGATTCTGCCCCTGGCCTGGAGAGGTAAACAGAGGGAGGTGCCACTTGCATTCTAGGGTCTTGGGAAACAGGAGCAGAATGAGTCTTACTCCCTCTCCAGGTGCTGTGGCTGTCCTCTTGGCTTCAGGGGCCTGGTTACTGGCATAGTCATCTGCCAGGGTGACTGTAGCAGCTGCTCCTTTTGGTTTCTGGTCACGGAGGTACTGTTGTAGGTCCTCTAGGCAGTTCCACAAGAATTGTTCCGTGACAAACGCCTCCTGGATCTCCTGGCAACTGGTGAGCTCCAGACCCTTTTTACAGTGCTCTGCAGCTCTCATGTCGCCAGCCCACATGTTCTTGGGGCCTTTTTGCAGGCTCTGGAACTTCCTGCGGTAAGACTCTGGAGTGAGGTTGAACTGCTGGATCAGGGCCTGTTTGATGCTCTCATAGTCTTGTTCCACCCCGGCAGGTAAGTCCCCCAAAACTATCAGAGACTTGTCCCTCAAACGGGGGTCAGGTACTTGGCCCACTGATCCAAGGCCAGATGGTGCTGTTGGCAGGTCCTCTCAAAGGCCCGCAGAAAGGAGTCCAGGTCTCCGTGCTTCTCCAGCAAGGAAAAATCCTCGGCTCGGACCTTGGCTGTCTTGTGTTCTAGAGGTGCTGTGGTGGGCGGTAGGAGACCCTGTCTACCTAACTCCAGCTGATGCTTTCATTCTGCTTCGCGCTCCCGCTCTGCTTGCGCCATCTCTCAATCTTCCTGGCACTCTGCCGACTCACGCTCCCGCTGTGCTTGCGTCGCCTCTCACAGCTTAAAAAAGGGCCTCCGATCTGAGCTGTACTGGGAAAAGGGCAGTAGGAGGGCATTCTCCTGCAGCAGGGTAGTGCACTGGCGGCGGGATGCTGGGGGAGCCCCTTCTTCGGAACCAGTACGGTCATTCTCCGCATTACGGGCTAGCTCCGCTGCCATCATTCTTGCCCGGCTTCGAGTGCTTGCAGCCAGTCTTTTGAGAGCAAAACCAATAGAAAAAAGAGACCCTAAAAATACCTTTTATTAATATATTAAAAGTACCAAAAAAAGCCCAAAATTTTCTTAAAAAAAGGGGAAAGTAGAGGGTCTAAATGTTAGGACTGTCAGCAACAAAGAAAAAATCTGATAAATAATCACATCAAATGGTGTAAAAAATTTGGACACCAAAATATCCCAAACAATAAGGAATGAGCTAGCGATGATAGATGGTGCCTTACCCTATACAGTATATCAATACAATTTCTATATTCTATTTAAGAATTTGTTTATCTTGTGGCCTATTTCTTGATCCGTATTATATGATACTCTCCTTATACACCAATACGAGATATCTACCATACAAAATTCTTATTGATATCTATATTTTCTCTTTGTGTGGAGCCTTATTAATGTGTTGGTTCAACAAGGCTAATTTAAGAGCACATAGGGATCAAATATGTATTTGCACTAACTGCACTTTATATTTATAGGTGTTTGGTGGTGGCTTTTGATAGGGATTCCTGTGGAGGGTCATTTAGGGTCAGCCGACGTGGAGTGGGGGTGCCATATCGCTTCCCAGGGTGCCAACCTCCGCTGTCAGGAAGGGACGTTATATAGGGTAAAGCCCCCGTCACACATAGCGATCTCGCTAGTGAGATCGCTGCTGTGTCACAAGTTTTGTGACGCAACAGCGATCTCACCAGCGAGATCGCTGTGTGTCACAGAGATCAGCGACCGGCCCCCCTGCCGGGTATCGCTGATCGCTGTAGAAATGTCTGGACATTTTTTTGTCGCTGGTCTCCTGCTGGCCAGCACGCATCGCTGCGTGTAACAGGCGGGAAACCAGTGACCAGCGAGCTGCCGCTGGTAACTTAGGTAAACGTCGGGTTTCTAAGTGCCGCGCGCCCCTTAGAAACCCAATGTGTACCTTGGTTACCAGCTCCCTGCATCAGCGCGCTGGTAACTAAGATACACTGCGGGTAACTAAGCGACGTGCGTCGCTTGTTACCCGCATGTCGCTGGTGCTGATCGCTGGTGAAGCTGCCTGTTTGACAGCTCACCAGCGATCATGTAGCGATGCACCAGCGATCCTGACAAGATCGCATCGTTGTCGGGATCGTTGGTGTGTCGCTATCATCCCTAGCCCATTCCTTATTGTTTGGTATATTTTGGTGTCCACATTTTTGACACCATTTGATGTGATTATCAGGTCAACGAAAAAAATTTTTTTTTCTGGTGTCCAAAATATTTTAATGAATTTGGGGTATTTTTGGGGTGCTGATTCTGAATATGTCATCAGTTTTGCCAGATTGGCTCAAGTTTTTGAGATTTTTGGTATCTTATTTATAGCACTTGTTGGTAAATGCGACGCATCATCTCATTAATTTCTTTGGATTAGTACTTGAACTGAGCAGTTCTCAATATAGTTTTGTGTTAATTAGTGTTCTAAAAGTTTGTTCATAGCTTGATTTTTGCACTAACTTTATGTTGTTGTCTGTTTTCCAGTGAAAAGCATGAACTCATCATGAAGAAGTTGTCTTAACGATCCAGACTCATTCTGTTACATTTGTGGTGAATATACACTGCCAAAACATAGAAGAAACATAACACACTTCGTAAAAAAAGTGTATTTTGCCTATTTTGGGGTTATGCTTGGGGACCAAGACAAGTTTTGGGCACCACACATAGTGTGCAAAGCATGTATCGAATTATTACGAAAATGGAGCAAAGGACAAAGAAAAAGCTTCAAATTTGGTGTTCCAATGGTGTGGAGAGAGCCAAAAAATCATCATGATGACTGTTATTTCTGTGCAGTGCAAGTGCAAGGATTCAATAAGCATAAGAAACGAAAATGGGAGTAACATGGAATCTGCAAGAAGGCCTGTCCCTCATTGTGAAGATGTGCCTGTACCTGTGTTTACCATAAATAACAGTCATCATGATGATTTTTTGGCTCTCTCCACACCATTGGAACACCAAATTTGAAGCTTTTTCTTTGTCCTTTGCTCCATTTTCGTAATAATTCGATACATGCTTTGCACACTATGTGTGGTGCCCAAAACTTGTCTTGGTCCCCAAGCATAACCCCAAAATAGGCAAAATACACTTTTTTTACGAAGTCTGTTATGTTTCTTCTATGTTTTGGCAGTGTATATTCACCACAAATGTAACAGAATGAGTCTGGATCGTTAAGACAACTTCTTCATGATGAGTTCATGCTTTTCACTGGAAAACAGACAACAACATAAAGTTAGTGCAAAAATCAAGCTATGAACAAACTTTTAGAACACTAATTAACACAAAACTATATTGAGAACTGCTCAGTTCAAGTACTAATCCAAAGAAATTAATGAGATGATGCGTCGCATTTACCAACAAGTGCTATAAATAAGATACCAAAAATCTCAAAAACTTGAGCCAATCTGGCAAAACTGATGACATATTCAGAATCAGCACCCCAAAAATACCCTAAATTCGATGAAATATCTTTGGCACCAAAAATGCTGTTGACCAGTGTTATTTATCAGAGCACCCACACACTTAGGGTACCGTTACACTTAGCGATGCACCAGCGATCCCGACAACTATATGGATCGCTGGTGCTTCGCTAAGTGGTCGCTAGTGAGCTGCCACACAGGCAGATCTCACCAGCAACATAGCAGGGATCGGGGGTCGTTACTTACCTGTCAGACGCGGCGATCCTGATGTCCTCCCGCCCGCGTCCACACGTCGCTCGTCGGCGCCACAGGAAGCCTAGCAGGAAGCGCCCGATGAGAAATGATCCAGGACGTTCTCGCGTGACCAGCGATGAGCAGCGGGGGAGCCGGTCGGAGGTAAGTATCAGACATAGCAATATCGCTAGCAATATCGCTGCTACATCACAAAATTGGTGACGTTACAGCGATATTGCTAGCGATATCGCTATGTGTAACGGGGGCTTTACAGTACTTTGCACTCGAACTATCTAGTGCTGAGCTGATCTTAAGACCCTAGCAGCAAAAGCTACTGCTGTTAGTCCTTAGTGTCTGGGAGTAGGGATCCCACGTACACTATTATCTTGATCCCACCGCCCTGCCACTAATCTGTGATGATCTCACAGGGGAAGGGGGTGTCAATTTCGCTCATCTCGAGGGAGGGGAGAGAAGGACCTAGCAGGAGTTGGCTCTCTGGCTCCACTACTTGCCTCTGGTCAGTCAGGGAACTGCACCAAGGGCAAATAGTCACTTGAAAGCCTTCCATTATAAAGTAGGTACGAGTTAATGAGGCACTCCCAGTGAGGGAGGATATACTAGGTGGTCCAAAAGTAGGTGGACAGAAAATAATAACATTTATTTTAATTTATATTTAAAATTACATTTACTAACACAAGCATAACATTGACAATTAAATTTTATTCTGAATAATAATACAAAAGCCCTTAAATTTTATCAACGCAGGTGCTCAAACTGTTTTTCATCAGAATTTGCACAGCTTTGAAGTCTGCCTCTTAGGGTATGTGCACACACTGCGGATTCTGCTGCGGTTCCGCAGCGTTTTTGGCCCTGCGGATCCGCAGCAGTTCTGCAGACATGGTACAGTACCATGTTATCCAATGTGATTTCAAAACCGCAGTGCCCATGCTGCGTTTTTTTCCGCGGTTTTGCTGCGGTTTTAAATCCGCAGCATGTCAATTCTTTCTGTGGATTCCGCAGCGGTTTGGCACCTGTTCCATTGTCCAGGTGTCAAACCGCAGAGGAAAACCGCAGGCAAATCCGCAGATAAACCACAGGTCACTTTACCTGCGGTTTTACCTGCGGATCCGCGTGGAAAAATCCTCAGCGTGTGCACATACCATTACGCTTTGACAAACATTTTTGCATAAGTCTCTTTGGGTATATTAATTTCTTGAAATGCATCTCTTATGTAATTTTTCAAATCACTGACACTGTTTGGTTTTCGACTATAAACTTTGTCCTTGAGTACTCCCCAAAAGAAAAAATCCATTGGGGTCAAGTCTGGTGAACGTGCCGGCCAATCAAGTGGGCCTCTTCGGCCAATCCATTTATTAGGAAATGTTTCATCAAGATAATCGCGGACTACTCTTGAATAATGTGGAGAGGCCTCATCTTGTTGGAAATAAAGGTAATTTGAATTAGACTGTTGCTGTAACTGGGAAACAACTTGAGTCATTAGAATTTCGAGATACTTATCTCCTGTGACTGTTCCATCTAAAAAAATGGCCCGAAAACACCAAAACTTGAAATACCACCACAAACATTGATACCAGGCTCATTTAGTTGTTGCTCATTTAGTTGTTGCTCTAATGTTAAATGCATGTTCTCATTATACCAGTGAGTAAATACATTTATGTCTGTTAATATGGCCAGATAATTTGAAAGAAGCTTCATCACTCCACATAATGTTATCTAAAATTACTGGATTTTCTTCAATTTCGTTAAGCATAATCTCTCTAAATTGCAGCTGCCTGTCTGGATCATCCTCCAATAAACCATGAATTAGACGTGGACGATAAGCTTTCCACCCAATAGATTTCAGGATTCGCATGATGGAAGCTCGTGAAATTCCCATTTCTAAAGAGACTCTTCTGGTGGACTTTTTTGGACTCTGAACAAATGTTTCAGCAACAAATTGTTTATTATTTTCTGTACAGGCTGTTTTGGGTTGAGCAGTTTTTGAAGCATTAAGGATTGAGCCAGTGGCATCGAATTTTTCACGAATGCGGTAAATGGTTTGTCTCTTTGGGGCTTTGGTACCAAATGTTTCAACCCAATTTGCTCTAACTGTTTCACCATTTTGAGATTTCCAATACTCTTTTAAAATCCATTTTCTTTGATCTGTATTTAAATTATTTGCCATTTTGGGGAAGATTTATCTGTGAAAACTGGATCTGTGAAACTGACTCAGTTGCCCTTAGCAACCAATCAGATTCCACCTTCCATTTTCCAAAGAGTCTGTGAATAATGAAAAGTGGAATCTGATTGATTGCTAAGAGCAACTGAGTGAGTTTCACGTTACACCATGTTTGATAAATCTCCCCTTTCATAACCCTATTATACATACTGTCCACCTACTTTTGGACCACCCTTTATATCACCAGTCCAGGCTGAGGATATATATATCAACCTCCTGGCCATCACTGCCAGAGATCCTCACTAACACAGTACGGTATTCTGCCACCAGGTCCTGGTTCGAAATAAGCCCCGTCCGACAACAGGCTTATATAAGAACATAAACCAACCCGGGTAGCCTACAATTGACCAACCGAGCATGCGGACATGGGGATTCGTGAATCAATATAAAAGAGCAGCCCAGGATTAATTTTATATTTAATCCCCGAAAAGGCAAACTAGAAATATACAGGTATATATTTACAATAACAATATACAGGAATACAGTCAGGAGTGCAGTACAAAGGTAGGGTATAGATATAGTTTGCAATTACCGTTTTATGTAGAATGCAACCACAGGGAGGCACTGATGGATCACAGGTCCAAATCTTAGTTACATGGTTCGCTTGGCCGTGTCAGTTAATGGGTTCTCCTGCCAGTAGAAAACCAAGTCCAAAATGAGAGACTGCCTTATATCTCCTAGTCTGTTCCCTCCCACACTGTTATGCCACCACAGGGCTGTCTTCCTCCTCCCATCTCTGAGAGTATGATTTTCTGTCTAGAACTGTGGATGGCCCATAACTTTCCGCCCGAAGATCTGAATGGGTAGGTGGTGCCACCACTGGGTTCCGCTAGATTTTATCTGCGCATAGAGACCAAATATGCCTACCGTATGTAATTCCTAGTGGCTAAGCTTTATAACTCCATATCGCAAAGTGCTACAGGTGGCTGCTGGGCACAGGCATATGGGGGAAGGAACGCTGATTCGGATTATGTGCTCAGCTAGTCTCAGAGATATTGCATTCTGTTATTATAGATCATTTTCCCGATTCAATAACTCAGAGCCTTGCTGTGACTTGTTGTGCCACAGTATCTCAATTTGCTTGGTCAGACAAAGGGAGCCAGCTGGCTGAAGCTGCAAAAGATTTCACACCTTTGTGCTAAGAGCGTCAAAGAGCTTCTTCCTGACATTTTAAAGCAAAATATTGCATTGCCTTTTATGGCCTGGGGGGACACAAGGGTGGGGGCACATTCCAGGAGTGGACGGAGATGTCCTATAATCCAAAATGGATTCTCCATCGTACCTCACACATGTGCTCAGTGTGAACCTGCTCTCATCCATGAAGGGCACAGGGCACCAATGTTGAATCCGCCAATCATGGTGTTCTCTGGCAAATGCCAATCACCCTGTACGGAGTTGGGTTGTAAGCACAACAACACTCACTTGTGGATGTCAGGCCCTCATACCACCCTCATGAGGTCTGTTTTTGACAGTTTGAGCAGACTCATGGATGTTAGCGACCTGCCAGAGGTCATTTTGCAGGGCTCTCGCACTGCTCTTCCTGTTCCTCCTTGAACAAAGGAGAAGGTAGCAGTCCTGCTGCTTGGTTTTTGGTCTACTACAGCCCCCTCCATGTCTCCTGGGGTACTGGCCTGTCTCCTGGTATCTGCTTCACACTCTAGACACTGTGATGACAGACACAGCTAAACTTCTTGCCACAGCTCACATTGATGTGCCATCCTGGATGAGCTTCACTACCTGAGTAACTTTTGTGCTACTGTATAGTACCTCTAGGGGTGAGAACAATGACAAAATGCAAAAGTGACCAAAACCATAGCCGAAAAGGATGAGAAATGGTCTGTGATCACCCCCCCCCCCCCGCAGAACCACTTCTATATAGGGCTTGTCTTTCTAATTGCTTCTACCTGTTCTCTGTTCCATTTGCACAACAGCAGGAGAAATTGATTCACAATCAGTGATGCTTCATAACTGGACAGGTTGATTTCACAGAAGTGTGATTCACTTGGAGTTACATTGTGTTGTTTAATGGTTCCAGTTACTTTTTTGAGCAGTGTATATAAATCTTAACATGCCTTGACTTTATACTTGTGATGCAATAGAGGAGCAGTAGGGATGAGCGAGCATATTCGTGGGTACTCGGTACTCAGCGAGTAACGTGGTACTCGCGGTACTCGGAAAATAGCGAGTATTTCACTACTTGCCTCGCTATTCGGTTCTCCCACCCAGCAGTTGCCAATCACAGTAATGCCGCACCCTTCTTGGTTGTGGGCGGCATTACTATGATTGGCTGGCCGCCCAGCGTCCTATGAGTCATCAATCATAGCCTGGCACTAAGCCCTGCCGCCGCCATTTTCTGCACATTGCATGCAGAACACAGCTAGTATTGGGAGAGTGTAAGCAGCTGCTAGAGAGAGTTGTGTTTTTTGGTTCAAATCAGTCAGAAATCCTCTGTGAAACCCAAAAGCTCTTTTCAGAGCTGAAAGTATAAGGTCAGGGTGGGACTGAGTAGTGACCATTTTCCCAGCATTTTTTTAGGTCACATTTACCCCTGCAGGGCAGGTTTTTTTGTGCAGTTGTGGTGCTGTGTTCACAGCGAATAGGATGCACACACGGTACTGCACAACTGACACACAGGCAGCACCGCTGTCTTGTGTGATGTCAAGGCTGCGTATTCTTACCTTAAACCTAAGGGCAGTTTTTTGTGCAGTTGCAGTGCTGTGTTCACAGCGAATAGTACGCATGGTACTGCACAACTGACACGCAGCCAGCATCGTTGTCTGCTGTGATGTCTGGGGTGCGTATTCTTACCTTAAACCTCAGGGCAGTTTTTTGTTCTGTTGCCGTGCTGTGTTCACACAGCAAATAGCACGCACGGTACTGTACAACTGACACGCAGCCAGCACCGCTGACTTGTGTGGTGTCTGGGCTGCGTATTCTTGCCTTACACCTCAGGGCAGTTTTTTTGTGCTGTTGCGGTGCTGTGTTCACATAATCACAGCGAATAGTACGCACGCACAGTACTGCACAACTGACACGCAGCCAGCACCGCTGTCTTGTGTGGTGTCTGGCCTGCATATTATTGCCTTAACCCCTTCCTGACATCTGACATACTATCCCGTCGATGGGACCCGGGCCCCTATGCCTATGGACGGGATAGTACGTCATAGCATTCAGCAGCGCTCACGGGGGGAGCGCCGCTGATCGCGGCCGGGTGTCAGCTGATTATCACAGCTGACACCCGGCACTATGTGTCGGGGCAGTCACAGACTGCCCCCGGCATGTTAACCCCTGGCACACTGCGATCAAACACGATCACAGTGTACCGGGGGTTTAGGGAAGCATCGGCAGGGAGGGGGCTCCCTCCGTGCTTCCCAGAGACCCCTGCAACAGCGCGAAGTGCAGCGCTGCTGCGGGGGGCCTCCTTCCCTGCAGGTCTCCAGATCCAATATGACGGCGGGGACCTTCAGGGGCCTGCAAGGAGCCAGGCTTCCTCACTGCCTGCAGAGCGCAGGCATGAGGAATCTTCCAGCAGTGCCTGTGTCAGATCGCTGATCTGTCACAGCGATCTGTGATGTGTCAGATCAGTGATCTCACACATGACAGTGATGTCTCCCCTGGGGCAGTGTAATAAAGTTAAAAAAAAAAAGTGTTAAAATAATTTCTAAAAAACCGCTAAATAAATAAAAATATATATATATTCCCTAATAAATTCATTTTTTGAAAATAAAAAAAACAATAAAAGTACACATATTTAGTATCGCCACGTCCGTAACAACCCGCCCTATAAAACTGTCCCATTAGTTAACCCCTTTAGTGAACCCCTTAAAAAATAAAAATAAAAAACAAAACAAAAAATAATGCTTTATTATCATACCGCTGAACAAAAAGTGCAATAACGCGCGATCAAAAAGATGGATATAAATAACCATGGTACTGCTGAAAACTTCATCTTGTCCTGCAAAAAATAAGCTGCCACACAGCATAATCAGCAAAAAAATAAAAAAGTTATAGCTCGCAGAATAAAGCGATGCAAAAATAATTATTTTTTATATAAAATTGTTTTCATTGCATAAAAGCGCCAAAACATAAAAAAAGACATAAATGAGGTATCGCTGTAATCGTATTGACCTGAAGAATAAAACCGCTTTATCAATTTTACCACATGCAGAACGGTGTAAACGCACCCCCCAAAAGAAATTCATGAAACGCTGGTTTTTGTTCATTCTACGTCCCAAAAATCGGAATAAAAAGCGATCAAGAAGTGTCACGTGCCCGAAAATGGTACCATTAAAAACGTCAACTAGTCCTGAAAAAAATAAGACCTTACATTACTCGTTGGGTCAAAATATGGAAAAATTATAGCTCTCAAAATGTGGTGATGCAAAAACTATTATTACAATAAAAAGCGTCTTTTAGCGTATGACAGCTGCCAAACATAAAATCCTGCCATAAATAGTAAATTAAACCCCCCGTTATCAACCCCTTAGTTAGGGAAAAATAATAAAATTAAAAAAATGTATTTATTTCCATTTTCTCATTAGGGTTAAGGTTAGGGTTAGAATTAGGGCTAGGGTTAGGGCTAGGGTTAGGGCTAGGGTTAGAGTTAGGGCTAGGATTAGGGGTGTGTTGGGGTTAGGGTTGAAGTTAGAATTGGGGGGTTTCCACTGTTTGGGCACATCAGGTGCTCTCCAAATGCAACATGGCGTCTGATCTCAATTCCAGCCAATTCTGCGATGAAAAAGTCAAATGGTGCTCCTTCCCTTCCAAGCTCTGCCATGCGCCCAAACAGTGTTTTACCCCCACATATGGGGTATCAGCCTACTCAGGACAAATTGCAAAACAACTTTTGGGGCCCAATTTCTCATGTTACTCTTAGGAAAATAAAAAATTGGGGGCAAAAATATAATTTTTGTGGGAAAAAAATATGATTTTTTTATTTTCACGCCAGGGCGTTAGAAACTTCTGTGAAGCACTGCGGGGTTCAAAGTGCTCACCACACATGTAGATAAGTTCCTTAGGGGGTCTAGTTTCCAAAATGGGGTCACTTGTGGGGGTTTTCCACTGTTTAGGTACATCAGGGGCTCACCAAAGGCAACATTACACCCGCAGACCATTCCATCAAAGTCTGCATTCCAAAACATCACTACTTCCCTTCCGAGCCCCGACGTGTGCCCATACAGTAGTTTTCTCCCACATATGGGGTATCAGCGTACTCAGGACAAATTGAACAACGCCTTTTGGGGTCCAATTTCTCCAGCTACCCTTAAGAAAATAATAAAATTGGGGACTAAATATCATGTTTGTGGAAAAAATATGATTTTTTTATTTTCTCGCCCGGGCGTTATAAACTTCTGTGAAGCCCTTGGGGGTTCAAAGTGCTCACCACATATCTAGATAAGTTCCTTGGGGGTGTAGTTTCCAAAATGGTGTCATTTGTGGGGGGTTTCCACTCTTTAGGCACATCAAGGGCTTTCCAAAGGCGGCATGGCGTCCAATCCCAATTCCAGACAAAAAAGTCAAATGGTGCTGCTTCCCTTCCGAGCTCTGCCATGCGCCCAAATAGTGGTTTACCCCCACATATGGGGTATCAGCGTACTCAGGACAAATTGCACAATAACTTTTGGGGTTCTGTTACCCTTTAAAAATTAAAAATTGAGGGTGAAAAGATCATTTTTGTGGAAAAAATATGATTTTTTAATTGTACGGCTGTACGTTATAAACTTCTGTGAAGCCCTTGGGGGTTCAAAGTTCCCACATCACAACTAGATAAGTTCCTTGGGGGGTCTAGTTTCCAAAATGGTGTCATTTGTGGGGGTTTCCACTGTATTGGCACATCAGGGGCTTTCTTAACGCGACATGGTGTCCCATCTCAATTCCAGCCAAAAAAGTCAAATGGCGCTGCTTCCCTTCTGAGCTCTGCCATGCTCCCAAATAGTGGTTTACCCCCACATATGGGGTATCAGCGTACTCAGGACAAATTGCACAATAACCTTTAGGGTCCTGTTACCCTTGGGAAAATAAAAATTGGGGGTGAAAAGATCATTTTTGTGGAAAAAATATGATTTTTTAATTGTACGGCTGTACGTTATAAACTTCTGTGAAGCCCTTGTGGGTTCAAAGTTCTCACCACAAATCTAGATAAGTTCCTTGGAGGTCTAGTTTCCAAAATGGGGTCACTTGTGGGGGGTTTCCACTGTTTAGGCACATCAGGGGCTCTCCAAACGTGACATGGCGTCCGATCTGAATTCCAGTCAATTTTGCATTGAAAAAGTCAAACGGCGCTCCTTCCCTTCTGAGGTCTGCCATGCGCTGAAACAGTGGCTCCCCCTCACATATCAGGTATCAGCGTACTCAGGACAAATTGTACAATAACTTTTGCAGTCCAATTTCTCCTGCTACCCTTGGTAAAATAAAAAAAATTGGACCTGAAGTAATTTTTTTGTGAAGAAAAGTTAAATGTTCATTTTTTTTTAAACATTCAAAAATTCCTTTGAAGCATGTGAAGGGTTAATAAACTTCTTGAATGTGGTTTTGAGCACCTTGAGGGGTGCAGTTTTTAGAATGGTGTCACTTTTGGGTATTTCCTATCATATAGACCCCTCAAAGTGACTTCAAATGTGATGTGGTCCGTAAAAATAAAATGGTGTTGCAAAAATGAGAAATCGCTGGTCAATTTTTAATCCTTATAACTTCCTAACAAAAAAAAATTTTGGTTCCAGAATTGTGCTGATGTAAAGTAAACATATGTGAAATGTTACTTATTAAGTTTTTTGTGTGCCATATCTCTGTGATTTAAGGGTATAAAAATTCAAAGTTGGAAAAATGCAAAATTTTCAAAATTTTCGCCAAATTTCCATTTTTTTCCCAAATAAACGCAAGTTATATCAATGAAATTTTACCACTGTCATGAAGTACAATATGTCATGAGAAAATAATGTCAGAATTAGTGGGATCCATGGAAGCGTTTCAGAGTTATTACCTCATAAATGGATCGTGGTCAGAATTGTAAAAATTGGCCCGGTCATGAACGTGCAAACCACCCTTGGGAGTAAAGGGGTTAAACCTCAGGGCAATTCTTTAGTGGCAGCACCGCTGTCTTGTGTGGTTACTGGGGTGCGTATTCTCACATTAAACCTCAGGGCAATTTTTTTCTGCTGCTGCGGTGCTGTTTGTAAAACACAAAGCAGTACTAGGCTGTAGTGCTATCTTCCACAAAGCACTAACTGCTCCTTGTTCCCCAATATCTGCATCTGACCATCTGCAACTATGGCAGAAAAATCCACAATTCCTAAAAAGGCTGTTGTGAAGGGACAGGGACGTGGATGTGGGGTCGTTGTTACCCAACAAGGCACAGAGTCTGGGAGATCGAAGAAGGTTGATGCATCTAGGTTCCTGGCGAAATTTCCCGGTCTGGAGCATAAACAGGCCTGGAAGCCAGAAGAACAAGAGTAGATACTGTCTTGGATGTCTGATAAGACCTCAACAAAATGTTCTAGCATCACCCAACCATCCATGACAAAACAGTCTACTGTCCATACAGATAACGCTGGGTCATCCTATTCTTAACCTGTTCCTAGTTCATCACCTGGTCAGGAGTCACAGGAAACATTTGACCCCAACCTTGGTCACTACGAGGATCTGTTTGATCCATTTCCTTGCATTGCCTCTGGCCTCTCACCGCGCGACATTGAAGAGGAACGTGAGGGGGTATCGTCTGTTGAAGATGGCCAAATATTTGAAACCCCACGTCCAGAAGAAAGCCACTTTCATCCACGTGATATACCAGGTGAAGAGGTGGAGGCTGATGGTGATGACACACAGTTGCCATCTGGCCAGTTGCCAATATCAACACAAAAGGAGGATTACATGGACGACGAGGTGGTCGATGATGAGACCACCGATCCGACTGGGAACGTTGGCACGCATAGCCAGCACAGCAGCACAGAGGATGAAGGTGGATACGTAGCACCAACAAAGGCACCAAGGGCTACTAGCTTGAGCAGAGTGCGAAGTGTATCAACTGTTGCCAAGAGCAATCCCTCTGTGCCCCAAGTCAAGGCACTGTCTGGAAATTTTTTTCCGATAGTCCTTCTGAACCAAATGTTGTCATCTGTAGCATCTGCCATAGGAAGCTGAGCAGAGGCCAGGGCAAAGGCAACCAAAGCACCACCAGTATGAGGAAACACATGGCAGCCAAGCACCCTAGTCGGTGGGCTTAACAACAGGGTACCAAATCAGTGTCTGCAACTGCGGGTCAAACCACTGCCATGTCGCCTGTGATATGTCCTTTCCAATCTGCTGGGCAGGAAGCAGGTGATCATCATACCTCTTGCTCACAATCTGCGGTTGCACAGACACAGACCACAACAAGCTCATCCACATGTTTGTCCCAGGAAAGCGTCCAATTGTCCGTGCCCCAGATGTATGAAAGGACGTGTAAATACCAAGCCACTCACCCACAAGCACAAATGCTGAACGCGCACATTGCCAAGTTGCTAGCCATGGAGATGTTGCCGTTTAGGCTTGTGGGGACACAGTCTTTCAGTGATCTTTTGGCTGTGGCTGCACCACCTTACTCGGTTCCCAGCCGGCACTATTTTTCCCGGTGTGCCGTCCCCGTGTTACACCAGCACGTCTTAAACAATCTAAAGCGGACTCTCACCAACGCTGTAACCGGGAAGGTCCATCTTACAACAGACATGTGCTTGTACTTGTGGCCAGGGACGATACATCTCTGTCACGGCACACTGGCTCAACCTGGTGGAGGGTGGGACAAAGTCTCAAACTGGACCATCAACATATATCCTACCCACGCCACGAATAGCGGGCCCAACCTCAATCAGGGTTTCCGTCTCATCATATATGTCCAGTCTCCCCTCTTTCTCCTCCTCCGCCTTGTCATCCTATGCTGAATTACCCTTCGCATCACTCCCAAGTTGGGAGCTGTGCAGCAGCGCATCTGCAAAGTGGCAAAGCGCTCTGCTGAAGCTGATCTGCTTAGGTGAAACACCACACACTGCAGCAGAGCTGTGACAAGGAATAAAACAACAGACCGATCAGTGGCTCTCCCCACTGCAACTCCAACCTGGTCTGGTTGTCTGCGACAATGGGCGTAACCTGGTGGCGGCTTTAAAGCTCAGGAAGCTGGTACACATGCCATGCATGGCTCATATGCTGAACCTAGTGGTCCAGAAATTTATAAAAACATACCCTGACTTGCCGTACCTACTTGAGAAGGTGCGCCGTATTTGCACCCGTTTCCACCACTCCTCATCCGCTGTTGCCGGTCTTGCAGCTCTTCAAAAGCAATTTAATTTGCCAAACCACAGACTCATTTGTGACTTGCCAACACGGTGGAACTCAACATATCGTATGTTGGCAAGGGTAAGTGAGCCGCAGAGGGCACTTTCTGAATACCAGCTTAAACATGCCCGTCACACTGAGACTCAGCCAAGACACATAACAACTGTCAAGTGGGTGTGGATCGCTGACATTTGTAAGGTGCTTGATAACTTTGAGTACTGCACCAAGCTTGTGAGCGGTGATCAGGCTATTATCAGCGTAACCATCTCTATGCTATGTCTGCTGAAAAAAAATCACTGCAGAATCAAAAATTGGAATCTTTGCGTGCCCAGCAGCTGGGTTTTGAGCAAGATTTCACAATGGGTGATCCTACCCAGCCCAGCCAATATTATCAGGTAACATTGGGGGATGAAGATGATGATGAAAATGAGGAGGGAGAGGAATTCTTTTTCAGTGGTACCAAGGGGACACCTCATGCTACAGAGGAGAATCCCAACCCCAGCTTCATGTCTGTCCAGCATGGGTGGGCTGAAGAGGAGGAGGTGGAGGAGGAGAGTCAGTGTGAGGAGAGGATGTGTCAGAGACACCGCACTACACTCGCTCACAGAGCCAGTGCGCGTGTCCTGAGTACATAAACAGTGCTAAAAGATACCTGTGGAGCAGGGCAGCAGAGGTGACAATGCATGCTTCAAACTATTAGTGTCAGGGTCCAGTCAGCACCGGAAAGTAAAGAGGCACAGGACCTGCGGACACTGAAGTGAGCAAGCTGGCACAGGACCTATGGTCAGGTGACGGCAAGGGGGCGGGGCTTAGTGTCCTGCTTTCAGATATGACAGGACACCATACAACAACTCAGAGTCAGGCAAAACGGAGGTCACGACAGTACGGGCAAACGAGGCACAGGAGGGACAAACAGACGGGTAGTCAGACAAAGCCAAAGGTCATACACAAGAGGGCGACGTGGTACCAAAGGGACGAGCAGAGAGAAGTCGGGTCACAAGCAGAGAGTCATATACGAGAGGTAGCGCAGTACAAGAGGGGCAGGCAGAACTCGTAACAGGGACAGAACCGGATCAAAACCAAACAAGCAAGCAAGATATCAGGCACAAGGCACACGTACGCACAAGGTCAACTAACTCAGCCGAGGGCAGGAGTATAACTGACACCGGACCTAGGTCCAGTGAGCATTAAATAGCTGCCCTCTGCCAGAGAGAGGCGGAACAATTATCCCCCAGTCTGATCAGGAAGGACCAAAGCGAAACCCCGTCCTGGATCATGACAGGATGGGTATTGTTCCTCCTTCAGGGGCCACAGAACATTTGTCTCTTTGCAGCTTGGCACACATGGCACACTTCATATCTGACTGTATGTGCCAAGACCCTCGCGTAATCCACATTTTCAATAGCAACCTATACTGTTTGGCCACCTTTCTAAACCCACGGTACAAGGACAAATTTCCTTCGCTACTGTTGCAGTCACCAAGGGGTTTCACAATGGAATCCTTCAAGAAGGCCGTTGTCGATCATTTGATGGCAACAGTACCCTCAGACACCACTGCTAGCAGAGATACCAGCTCTGTGCATCAGCATGCATTAATGGGGAGAGATACACCAAGCAGGTCCAAAAGAGGTGGTGGTAAAATGTCCACAATCTGGGCTATCTTCAATAAACCGGCTCATCACCAAGGACTAGCTGGAATAGTAGCAATGTCAAGGAGGGAAAAGTTGAACAAGATGACGACTATCTAAGTGACCAATACCTGCGTCCTTCCTGACACTTCTGTACCATTTAATTACTGGGTATCCAAGCTGCATAGTTGGCCCAACCTCTCCTTCTATGCCTTGGAGGTGCTGGCCTGCCCTGCTGCTAGTGTGATGTCAGAGCGTGTTTTCAGTGCCGCTGGGGAAATCATCACAGATACACATACAACATACAACAGAAAATGCAGACAGGCACACTGTCTTGCTTCCTTCATCAACTATGATACAGCCCCCTGGGCTAATTTTTGGAGACACTATGGCTATGCCTGGACACTGGGCACAGCCACCTCTATGCTAGTAGTCCTGGCTTTATCATAATTGTTTGGCCCTTCAGACCTGCCTTGCTTCCTTCATCAACCATGATACAGCCCCTAGGGCTAATTTTTCGAGACACTATTGCTATACCAGGACACTGGGCATGGACACCTCTATGCTAGTAGTCCTAGCTTCATCATAATTTTTTGGCTCTTCAGACCTGTCTTGCTTCCTTCATCAACTATGATACAGCCCCTTGGGCTAATTTTTGGAGACACTATGGCTATGCCTGGACACTGGGCATGGCCACCTCTATGCTAGTAGTCCTGGCTTTATCATAATTGTTTGGCCCTTCAGACCTGCCTTGCTTCCTTCTTCAACCATGATACAGCCCCTAGGGCTAGTTTTTGGAGACACTATTGCTATACCTACACATTGGGCAGTGGCACAACAAAGACAGTAGTCCAAGCTTAATAATTGTGAATCCCTTGTGATGATGATGATGATGATGGGTGGCTTCTTCCTGCGTTAAACGTAACACAGCCCCTAGGGCAGATTGCTCTCCTTACACCACTTACACACTTAGCTGTCAGAAGATCGCCTCCATCATCAGTCGCTATTACGGCACTTCTGATATATCACTGGCACTGCGTAAGAGGCGTACGAGTCTCGCTCTTACGGCAAAAAAACGCAGGACTTCAAATAGTGTTTGTACATTCTAGTGAAGTAGTGGTGTAAAAACAATCGTGCAGCCCCTGACCAGGTTCCCCCATGTTATATACATTTGTTTACAGCATACATTTTTTAACATTTACACATTTTTTAGCCTTTTCCTCAACCCCCAGACCGCTTTGTAGGGTCCAGCAGACAACTACTCGCATTTTCCATTGACTTTCATTGGACTCGCTATTCGTACCGAATACCCGAGTATTAGGGTATACTCAGTACGAGTATAGCGAGTCCGAATACTTTAGTACTCGCTCATCCCTAAGGAGCAGTAAAGTAATGTTAGTAGATATTTTAGCAGAAAGTTTTAATTAGAATTCCATTATTGCAGCCATAAAGGTTTTATCCAGGTTTTCCTGAAACTCTGCAGTCACTGGGCACTGTGAGAATTCTCAATGGCCGGCAGCAATACCGAGTGGTCATATAATTGCAAGTATGTGCTATGCATACACCCAGCTACTTTTCGAATAGACATGCATGCTCAATACAATTGACTGCAGGCTTTTGTAAAAAAAAAAACACCTGCACAATTCCTTTAATATACAATATATCATGCTTCCACATGTTCTAGAATCTACATCAGTTCCATGAAAGTTCTCATTACAAGTCTACCAATGCGTTATTCAAGCTTGATTAATATTATTGGGGTGGAGTTACTCTTCTCCGTAGTTTGCAGCTTCCTATCAGGTGGTAACACATTTACATTTAATTCCTGTTATTATTTTTTGAGTCTATATATAAATGATATTCAGTACCAGAAAGATAAAGAGAGATTTCTGGCTGCGGTCACAAGCAACATGTCCTGGGCTGCCGTATTCATCACTCTTCTCTATATTAGCACATGTAAGATGGGGTCTGATAACAGCAAAGCTTTTCCTTTATGACTGAAACTTGCTTTTTTTTCTGCATTCTTATGTATGTTTCTGTATTTCAGATTGTGCTGCTCAGGTCACAGTCACACAGTCGCCCTCTGAATCCGTGTCCTCGGGGAGTACAGTGAAAATCTCCTGTACAGCTAGTGGAATCAGCCTAAGTGGCTACGGTGTGTACTGGTATCAACAGAAGGAAGGGAACCGTCCTCGATATCTTCTGAGGTATAATAGTTACAGCAGCAAACACCAAGGAGTGGGAGTCCCTGACCGGTTTTCTGGATCTAAAGACAACTCAAAAAACACCGGTTATTTAACCATTAAGGAAGTTAAGATAGAGGATGAAGCAGATTACTACTGTGGTGTGTGGCACTCTAGCAAACACAGTGATACATGTCTTTAGGGAAGTGAGACATAATTGTCATCATATGTACAGTATTATCTCGATATATAAAACTGAATGTATGTATGTATGTGTGTATCACCAACAAATCACAAAGCATCTTTCATTTCACCAGAGCTGTTCAAAAGAAGCTGAGCTGTGATTGGATGCTATGGGCAACAGTTTTCCTTGCAACCAATCACTAAGCATCTCTCATTTCACCAGAGCTGGTTAAAAGAAGCTGAGCTGTGATTGGTTGCTATGAGCAAGTTTTCCCACTTGACAACACCTCAACAGACACTGACATGGTGGGAGAATTCTAGCATCCCCGGGAACATAAGCTCCCAGCCATTGTCTGCCCCCCCCAGAAAGGAGCACAGAGCACATGACAGAAATGAATCCCCCCCTCCCGTGCCCATATACACATCACACATCCTCCATCCCATAGGCACATCTTCCCTCTTAAACGGATCTCCGGTATGGAAGTCAGGGCAAATCCATCCAGCCCTTTGGTTTTGACCCCAGGCCTCTCTTAAAGGGATCCCCAATATGGAAGTTAGGACCGTTCCACTCAGCTCTGTGGTTCTGACCGCAGGGTCTCTTAAAGGGTTCATTTGTATGCAAGTTAGGGCAAATCCACTCATCATTTTGGTACTGACCTCAGGCCTTTCTTAAAGGGATCTCCGGTATGGAAGTTAGGGCAAATCCCTCAGCGCTCTGATTCTGACCCCAGGGTTCTATTAAAGGGATCATTGGTATGCAAGTCAGGGCAAATCCACTTAGTGCTCTGGCTCTGATCCCACGCTTTCTTAAAGGGATCCCCTATATGGAAGTTAGGGCAAATCCACTCGGCGCTCTGGTTCTGACCAAGGCCCCTCTTAAAGAGATCCCCGGTATGAAAGTGAGGACAAATCCACTCTGCACTTTGGTACTGACCCCATGCGTCTCTTAAAGGGATCCCCGGTATGGAAGTCAGGGCAAATCCATCCAGTGCTTTGGTTCTGACCCCATACCTCTCTTAAAGGGATCACCGGTATGGAAGTCAGGGCAGTTGCCTTCAAATGCTCTGGTACTGACCCCAGGCTCTATTAAAGGGATATCCTGTATAGAAGTTAGGGCAAATCCCTCAGCGCTCTGATTCTGACCCCAGGGTTCTATTAAAGGGATCATTGGTATGCAAGTCAGGGCAAGCCCATCCAGCGCTCTGGTTCTGATCCCAGGCTTTCTTAAGGGGATCCCCGGTATGGAATTTAGGACCATTCCACTCAGCGATCTGGTTCTGACCCCAGGCTGACAGGATTATGTGGGATATTAGGGGTAGTAGTTCGGTGGCTCTGGCTGATGGGATGATGTGAGATATTAGGGGTAGTAGTCCGGTGGCTCTGGCTGATGGGATGATGTGCGATATTAGGGGTAGTAATCCGGTGGTTCTGGCTGACGGGATGATGTGGGATATTAGGGCTAGTAGTCCAGTGGCTCTGACGGGATGATGTGGGATAATAGGGGTAGTAGTCCGGTGGCCGTGACGGGATGATGTGGGATATTAGTGGTAGTTGTCTGGTGGCTCTGGTTGACGGGATGATGTGGGATATTAGGGGTAGTAGCCCGGCGGCTGTGACGGGATGATGTGGGATATTAGTGGTAGTTGTCCAGTGACTCTGGCTGACGGGATGATGTGGGATATTAGGGGTAGTAGTCAGGTGGCTTTGACGGGACAATGTGGGATATTAGGGGTAGTAGTCCATTAGCTCTGGCTGATGGGATGATGTGGGATATTATAGTGAACGTGGCTATGCGGAGTGGGTGGGGCTCTACACTCAGCTTTATATATATAGATATAATCATTATAATTTGTTATAACTAATCGTATTTAGTTACTATGCCCGGCAGCGCCGGGCTCTTCAGCTAGTTACATATAAAAGAGAAAGTGTGCTGAAAAAGAAAAGATCCCAGAGTGAGTACAATAAATCACAAAGTACAAAATAAAACAATAAGTACTGTTAGATAATATGCCACCTACTTCCCAAAAAGAAACAGAAGATAGGTGCAGAGTAAAGAACAGAAACATCAAAGAGACAAACCCCAGCTGGAGTTTCACTGACTGGCTTTAGCCCCTTCCCAATACTGAAAGCGACATCAAGGAGCATCATATCAGGACGGAGCACTCTGTGTGCTTCCATTAGCACAACGCAATGTGATTGCGTTGTGCTGATGGTCTCCACGGTGACACCTGGCCGCAAGATGGCCACGGATTTCTTCAAGGAAGGTGGCTTGTGAGAACCTGCTAAGAGCAGCAGGAGCTGACAAGCCTCCTCCCTGCATGTCAGATGCTGCTCAGATCCCCAGCATTGCAAAAGCATTGCAGAGTGCCAGATCAGCAATCTGTAACTATGCAGTGATGTCCATCCTGGGACAATGTAAAACAAAGTAAAAAAAAAATACAAAGTGTAAAAATATATTAAAAAAAATCCCTGAATAAAGAACAAAAAAAGGAGAAGGAAAGCGCACCTTGTGCGGATCAACAAGGTGGGAGAGCTGAAAATGATAAAATACTGCTCACCTATGAAAGATGTGCAGCTGAGGCACATCACTGGTTAAACTGAATGAGAGCTCAGTTACCTGCTGGTCTACCTGCAAGATCCCATCGAGGTCCAGATCCAAATAGCAGAAAAATTGGGTTTTCAGTTGGTGTATAAAGGGCTGCCCAGAGTCATCAGTGTCCAATCATGTGGCAAAAATTATTTTTAAAAATTATTTTAAAACTAGCTGAAGAGCCCGGCGCTGCCCGGGCATAGTAACTAACTACGGTTAGTTATAGCAAATTATAATGATTATATCTATACATATAAAGCTGAGTGTAGAGCCCCGCCCACTCCGCATAGTCACATTCACTATAATATCCCACATCATCCCATCAGCCAGAGCTACCGGACTACTACCCCTAATATTCCACATCGTCCCATCACCCAGAGCCACCGGACTACTACCCCTAATATCCCACAACATCCCGTCAAAGCCACCTGACTACTACTCTAATTTCCCACATCATCCCGTCAGCCAGAGCCACCGCACAACTACCACTAATATCCCACATCATCCCGTCACAGCCACCGGACTACTACCCCTAATATCCCACATCATCCCGTCAGCCAGAGCCACCGGACAACTACCACTAGTATCCCACATTATCCCGTCACAGCCACTGGACTACTACCCCTATTATCCCACATCATCCCGTCAGAGCCACTGGACTACTACCCCTAATATACCACATCATCCCGTCAGCCAGAACCACCGAACTACTACCCCTAATATTGCACATCATCGCATCAGCCAGATCCACTGGACTACTACCCCTAATATCTCGCATCATCCCGTCAGCCAGAGCCACCGGACTACTCCCCCTAATATCCCGCATTATCTCGTCAGCCAGAGCCACCGGACTACTACCCCTAATATCCCACATCATCCTGTCAGCCTGGGGTCAGAACCAGAGCGCTGAGTGGAACGGTCCTAAACTCCATACCGGGGATCCCTTTAAGAGAGGCCTGGCGTCAGAACCAGAGCGCTGAGAGGATTTGCCCTGACTTCCATACCAATGATCCCTTTAATAGAATTCTGGGGTGAGAATCAGAGCGCTGAGTGGATTTGCCCTATCTTCCATACCAGAGATCCCTTTAAGAAAGCCTGGGATCAGAACCAGTGCACTAAGTGGATTTGCCCTGACTTGCATACCAATGATCCCTTTAATAGAACCCTGGGGTCAGAATCAGAGCGCTGAGGGATTTGCCCTAACTTCCGTACAGGAGATCCCTTTAAGAGAGCCTGGGGTCAGTACCAGAGCATTTGAAGGCAATTGCCCTGACTTCCATACCGGTGATACCTTTAAGAGAGGTATGGGGTCAAAACCAAAGGGCTGGATGGATTTGCCCTGACTTCCATACCGGAGATCCCTTTAAGAAAGGCCTGGGGTCAGTACCAAAATGCTGAGTGGATTTGCCCTAACTTGCATACCAATGATCCCTTTAAGAGACCCTGCGGTCAGAACCACAGAGCTGAGTGGAACGGTCCTAACTTCCATACCGGGGATCCCTTAAAGAGAGGCCTGGGGTCAAAACCAAAGGGCTGGATGGATTTGCCCTGACTTCCATACCGGAGATCCCTTTAAGAGGGAAGATGTGCCTACGGGATAGAGGTGTGATGAGGATATGGGCAGGGAGGGGGGGTTCATTTCTGTCATGTGCTCTGTGCTCCTTTCTGGGGTGCAGACAATGGCTGGGAGCTTATGTTCCCGGGAATGCTAGATTTCTCCCACCATGTCAGTGTCTGCTGAGGTGTTGTCAAGTGGGAAAACTTGCTCATAGCAACCAATCACAGCCCAGCTTCTTTTAACCAGCTCTGGTGAAATGAGAGATGCTTAGTGAGTGGTTGCAAGGAAAACTGTTGCTCATAGTAACCAATCACAGCTCAGCTTCTTTTGAACTGCTCTGGTGAAATTAAAGATGCTTTGTGATTGGTTGGTGATACGCACACACATACATACATACTTTCAGTTTTATATATAGAGATTTATACTCTGCTCTGCCTTCCTGTTCTTTAGGAGGAACGTGAAGTGCTGAATGACCATTGAGGTAGCATAGGTCGGAGAAGTGTGGGATAAATTGTCTGTAGAAGTTGGCTAAACCCAAGAAATGCTGGATGGCATGCAGACCTTGAGGAAGAAGCCAGGAAAGAACAGCAGAAACCTTCTCTGTATTCAT
The DNA here is from genome assembly GCF_039654945.1 of Dendrobates tinctorius. NCBI lineage: Eukaryota > Metazoa > Chordata > Amphibia > Anura > Dendrobatidae > Dendrobates > Dendrobates tinctorius. The sequence goes on along the minus strand of NW_027361932.1, from coordinate 15,369,631 downwards.
TTCAAGACATTGTTTGGAAAGAATGTAGCTGGGGAAAGGCAAGGAGGTTTTTTCAAAGATACATTTGGACAATTTGGTAAGCAAATTATTCTTTCAGAGGCATTGCAGAACTTGCATGTGTTTTCTGTGGGAAGGTAGATCAGTGAAACAATGTCAGGGCAGCACAGTGGCTCAGTGGTTATCACTGCTGCGCTGGGGTCCTGGGTTCAAATCCCACCAAGGACAACATCTGCAAGGAGTTTGTATGTTCTCCCTGTGTTTGTGTGGGTTTCCTCCGGGTAAAGGCAAGTGACGTACTAGGACACATAATTAAGACACATACAGATGTGGCAAAGAATCAGGCTTGGGGCATGTATGATAAATCTGCACAGTCTGGGGAGACGTACTCGACTCTCCACTCTACTCTCAAGATCACATCTCACCACCTGTGCACTCGACCCGATCCCATCCCACTTCATCCCAAACCTCACCACAGTCTTCATCCCAACCCTAACCCATCTCTTCAACCTATCACTAACAACTGGTGTTTTCCCCTCAAGCTTTAAACATGCCTCCATCACACCTATCCTCAAAAAGCCCTCTCTTGACCCATCCTCTGTATCTAGCTATCGCCCTATATCACTTCTCCCATACGCCTCCAAGCTACTGGAACAACACGTCTACCTTGAACTGTCCTCCCATCTCTCTTCTCGCTCCCTCTTCGACCGCTTACAATCTGGCTTCCGGTCACACCACTCCACTGAAACTGCCCTTACTAAGGTCACCAATGACCTCTTAACTGCCAAGAGCAAGCGACACTACTCTGTCCTCCTCCTCCTGGACCTGTCGGCTGCCTTTGACACAGTGGACCATTCCCTATTATTACAGACCCTCTCATCCCTCGGCATCACAGACTTGGCCCTCTCCTGGATCTCATCATACCTAACAGACCGGACATTCAGCGTCTCCCACTCACACACCACCTCCTCACCTCGCCCCCTATCTGTCGGAGTCCCACAAGGTTCAGTCCTAGGGCCCCTGCTGTTCTCTATTTACACCTTTGGCCTGGGACAGCTCATAGAATCTCATGGCTTTCAGTATCATCTTTATGCTGATGACACACAGATCTACATCTCTGGACCAGATATCACCTCCCTACTAACCAGAATCCCTCAATGTCTGTCCACTATTTCATCCTTCTTCTCCACTAGATATCTGAAACTCAACATGGACAAAACAGAATTCATCATCTTTCCCCCATCTCACGTGACCCCCCCTACGAACCTATCAATTACAGTAAATGACTGCCCACTCTCCCCAGTCCCACAAGCTCGCTGCCTCGGAGTAATCCTTGATGCTGATCTCTCCTTCAAACCACATATCCAAACCCTTTCCACTTCCTGCCGACTTCAACTCAAAAATATTTCACGCATCCGTTCATTCCTCACCCAAGAATCTGCAAAAACCCTAGTCCATGCCCTCATCATCTCTCGCCTTGACTACTGCAACCTCATGCTCTGCGGCCTCCCCTCAAACACTCTCGCACCCCTCCAATCTATTCTAAACTCTGCTGCCCGACTAATCCACCTGTCCCCCCGCTATTCCCCAGCTTCTCCCCTCTGTCAATCCCTTCACTGGCTCCCAATTGCCCAGAGACTCCATTACAAAACCCTAACCATGACATACAAAGCCATCCACAACTTGTCTCCTCCATACATCTGTGACCTCGTCTCCCGGTACTTTCCTGCACGCAACCTCCGATCCTCACAAGATCTCCTTCTCTACTCCCCTCTTATCTCCTCTTCCCACAATCGCATACAAGATTTCTCTCGCGCATCTCCGCTACTCTGGAACTCTCTACCACAACATATCAGACTCTCACCTACCATCGAAACCTTCAAAAAGAGCCTGAAGACCCACCTCTTCCGACAAGCCTATAACCTGCAGTAACCACCGATCGACCAAACCGCTGCACGACCAGCTCTACCCTCGCCTACTGTATTATCACCCATCCCTTGAAGATTGTGAGCCCTCGCGGGCAGGGTCCTCTCTCCTCCTGTACCAGTTATGACTTGTATTGTTTAAGACTATTGTACTTGTTTTTATGTATACCCCCCTCACATGTAAAGCGCCATGGAATAAATGGCGCTATAACAATAAATAATAATAATAATAACAATGGGCTACAGTGGAACAATCAGAGCAGTCTGTACTCCTGACTAACATGACACAGCAAAAAGGAGAGAGCGTAGAGATGTACTTTGGACGGTTACAGCTGAAATGGACAGACATGGGGTACAGTCCCATAAACTCACTCGATGTTAAAGTACTGGTAAATGCATTCATTGACGGTATGAACAAAGGCTTACGAGACGCAGTACAGCCAGCCAGACCTGAATGGAGAAATGTAGATCCAAAAGATCTTCTGAAGGTGGCCAAAGGATTTGAACAAACAAGGACATTAAGACGACCTGTCATGTATGCTGGAACACAAGGAAAACAGTGGAGACGTAGTAAGGGACCTAAGGACATAGAAACAGTGAAGTACTGGAATTGTGGTGAGAATGGGCACTACGCCAACCATTGGAAAAACCCTATAAAGGAGAGTAAGCAGACCAGACCAATCTTTCATCTCCTCCACATCCAGACTAGGAAACTGGCAACCCAGTGACAAATGTGTGCCCTGTTCTTATCCCCTCTGGACCTTGTCCTGCCTTGATGACCACCATAACAATGCCAGGAGGGAAAGAGGCAGAAATTTTGATTGACACTGGGGCAGCCGGGACTGTGCTACACAAAGACTTGATAATGCCAGACATGATTACTAATGAGATTGTGGAATGTGTGGGGGTAGAGGGACAAGTGACAGAAGCCCCTATGACTAAACAAATAAGACTAAAATTACAAGATAGCCAAGAGGTGCTTACAAAACATATTGTTAGTGACAATACCCCTATGAATTTACTGGGAGCAGATGTGTTGAGTGCTATATAGGCCACCATACAATACTCTCTTGAGTGTATTACAGTCACAAGTCCCCTCTCAGATAAACATTTGTGTAAGATTGCAGCAATGGTGTATATGACAAAAGTAGTGAAACTAATATCTGACACCAAAATGCCTGAGAATGAAGAAATGAGACAGGTGCCAGACACTGTTTGGGCAAGGGGAAAAACTGATGTGGGTCGGCTGCCCATTCCCCCTGTCATGATTAAATTGAAAAAAGGAACCACTCCTCCTTGTTTAAAGCAATACCCCTTGAGCCTAGCCAAATCAATGGCCCTGAGCAGAGATATTAAAGAGTATGTTAAGGCAGGGGTTCTGGTGCAAAGATCTTCCCCTGCAACACCCCTTTGTATCCCATTAACAAAAAAGGACTGAAGGGTTCCCCTGACACTTACAGAATGGTCCATGACTTAAGGGCTATTGATGATGTTACAGAAAGTGTGACCTCAATCGTCCCTAACCCACACACATTACTGTCACAGATTCCAGCAACGTCAACATGTTTCACAGTCAATGATTTGGCGAATGCATTTTTCTCTGTACCCCTGCACCCTGACTGTCAGTATCTTTTTTCCTTTACTCATGAAGGTAAACAATATTGTTGGACAGTCCTCCCACAAGGGGGGAAAGAACTCCCCTACCATCTATTCAACAGCAATGGCAGGGATCCTTGAGTAGTGGCAATCACCTCATCCGCAGATTATACTATTACAGTACGTGGATGACCTCTTGCTGTTCTGCCCGGACCAGAGGTCCTGCAGGGAAGCTAAAGGTTTCTTGCTAAGTTTTTTTTTGGCAGAAAAGGGTTGCAAGGTCTCATGTGACAAATTACAGTATTGCAACCAAAAGGTGACATTTTTGGGACATTGTATTGCCGAAGTTACAAGACACCTGACTGAAGACAGAAAACAGGCAATTCCAAATCTCCCTCTACCCAGGTCACATCAGCATCTACGCACTTTCCTAGGCTTGGTGACCCACTGCAGGCCTTGGATAAGGTCTGCTTCACAAATGATGCAACCACTTTATGACTGCTTGTCATCAGATCCCTATGATCTCACTCAAGAAGCAATTGATTCCTTCCATTCTCTGAAACTGCTCATTGTGTCAGCCCCGGCCTATGACCAGCCATTTTTCTTGTTTTGCACAGAGCAGGGAGGACATGCTACCACAGTACTGACACAACAACGTGGAGGGAAACAGAGACCAATAGTTTACTACTCAGCACAATTAGACCCAGTGATCAGAGGGTCACCTATGTGTGTCCGTATGGTAGGAGCAGCTGCACTACTATTAGGAAATATGTGAGATCACACTGACTTTTCCTTTGACAATTTATTCCCCACATGACATCCATTCCATACTCGTACAAGTTCAACCAAAACATCTGTCTATGGCCAGACAGCTCCGACTTGAATGCACTCTACTAATTCCTGAGTATGTCACCCTCAAAAGATGTAACGTTCTGAATCCAGCCACCCTCCTGCCTGTGGATTCAGAAAAGGGGGAATTGGTGACCGTATTAGCAAGTAAGGAAGAATACTTTGACATGAACATGACTGCACAGAACTGATGAGTCAGGAGACAGTGGGGTTTGCACACATTCATGAAAAGCCTGTTCCTAATGCAGAATTTGAGTTTTTTGTAGATGGCTCCAGATACCACCAGGATGGACGATTCTACACTGGATATGCAGTCGTGTCCTCACATGAGGTAATCCGAGCTGAACCATTCCCTCCTCACATGTCGGCACAGGAGGCAGAGTTGAAGGCACTAACTGAGGCATGTAGAGCCGCTGCAGGTAAAGTTGCTAATATTTACACAGATTCGAAATATGCATGGGGAATAGCCCATGATTATGGCCCTATCTGGAGAAGCAGAGAGTTTCTTACCTCAGCCGGTAAGCCCATTAAAAATGTAGAGCTGATGAAACAATTAATGGAGGTATTGATGTTACCAGTCCAGGTTGGCATTGACAAAGTAAAAGCACACACGAACGGTGACTCGATGGAGGTAGAGGGCAACAGAAGGGCGGACGACGTTGCTAAAGTAGCAGCAAGGCGGCGTAGGGAGCAGTGGACGGTGGCGGGGAGTCAGCGTATTCCAGCCACTCTGAGCCAAGATGTCCTGAAATCCCTTCAGCAACAGGCTGCCCAAACAGAGAAGGAACACTGGGGGAGACTGGGAGCTGAGCTGAACTCAAATGGAGTATGGGAGAATAAGGATAAATTGTGACTACCGAAGTCCCTGTTCCCAATTATGGCGCAAGCGACACATGGCCCCACTCATGCCTCAAAAAACTCACATGTGTGCCATGGTAGATGCCTTCTGGATCGCTCCTGGTTTCAGCTACGCAGCCGCGAAACTCGTACACTCATGCCTCATCTGTGCACAGCACAACCCAGGTAAAGCAGTAAAAGTCCCTAAGAACGTGACACCTAGGCCTCTCTACCCATTTCAGAGACTGCAGATTGACTACATACAGCTACCAAGGTAGGAGTGTATGCAAATGTCCTAGTATGTGTAGATCTCTTCTCTGGTTGGCAGGAAGCCTATCCGGTAAAATGTGAAAATGCTAAAACGACTGCAGACAAACTGATGAAAGAACTGATCTGCAGGTATGGTGTCCCAGAAACCATAGAAAGCGATAGGGGTACACACTTCATTTCATACACCGTATAGGACACAAAGTAGTGGGAAAGCGGAAAGACTAAATGGGACACTTAAACTGAAAATTAAAAAGGCCATGGCAGATACAGGAAAGAGCTGGGTAGAGTGCTTGCCTCTTGCACTCTTTTCAGTCAGACACACTCCAAATAGAAAGACAGGTTTGTCTCCTTTTGAAGTCCTGTTTGGTAGTGCACCAAAGACTGGTCTGTTCTTCCCACAGGTGCTACAAATGCAACACGTTTTTATGACGGCCTTTCAGGAAAGACTTAATGTGGTACATAAACATGTGTTCTCATCCATTCCAGATCCTAATGAAAGTGCACATGTGCATCAGCTGAATCCAGGTGTTTGGGTGGTCATACGCAGACACGTGAGAAGGAGTCTAGACCCACGATTTGACTGCCCCTTCCAAGTCCAGCAGACCACATCCACCTCAGTATAACTTGAGGGAAAGAAGGTCTTTTCAACAGCAGAATGACTGTTCTCCTAATCACCTTGCTGGCAGTGATAGGATTACTGCACTCTACAGAGACACAGGATAAACTCTTAAATGCTGACTGGGACAACAAACTTATTCGACATCATGCTCTTCTTATAAAGGACATGGAAGGACAGAAACTGAAAGACTGTTGGATCTGTACACACAGCCCAGTATCTGCAAGGACTATGCCGTACTTAGCCTTACCTCTGGAGCCATGGGAGGTGTTAACCCCACACTGCATACACAATGAGACTTGGACTCAATCTAGGTTTTGGGGAAAATATGTGCCCCGTGATATATCTGCCTCATTGGCTATAATCGGATGGGCCGCTAATCCCTGGTTTCAGTTTAATATAACGTGGCCTAATGTACAAATGTGGTGGCGGGAATATGATTCAGATGTCGGAAATATGGTCGCCAGGAGGAGGACTGAAATCCCTCACTCAGACCCCATTCCAAATGATGGACTGTGGTTCAGTCTTCAACACACTGGAGCAAATATCTGTGGTGAGGACAATAATTGCTTCCGTATATACACTCATGATCAAACACAAGTTAATGAGTCGGTGTACCAAGATGGTGTTGAAGGTTGTAAAGCATCTACGGGTAAAATAATAAGGAAAGAAAGGGGTAAATGTACATTTGGTATAAACGGAAAACAAATGAATAATACTCGGTGTGCCCATAAATCTATGTCAAGACTTTTGAGTTTATACCAATGTATACAGACCCCTGGTCACATTTGTGTTCTCCCAGAAGGAGTATTCTTAGTGTGCGGACATCGTGCCTACTGGTGGGTGAGCCCAGACATAAGAGGGGTTTGCATTCTTGCCAAACTGACACCAGCCACTTTCATAGTTCCTCATAGTAAAATAGACACAGCAGCAGTTCCAATTCACACCTTGTATAGAAGGGCTGCAGAGAATAAGCCCCGTCCAAATGGTAGGCCACATCTAGTAGAAATGGGGATAGCAAATAAAATATTCAGTAGTATGCTAATATACCCCTTCATAACACAAATGTGGGATAAATTAGTGGAAACTACAGACTACCTGGATGATCAGATTTTCCAGATTCTTGAAGTTCTTAATGAAACTAATACAATACAGAGACAATTAATCATAGTTACTAACCAACATACTATAGTACTAGATTACCTGACAGCAAAAGAAGGAGGAATATGTCTAATAATTGGTCCCTGCTGGCAATCTCCAGATCAGGGCCAGTATAGACAAAATAGGTGAACTTAGAGACCAATGGTTAAAACAACACAGTGCAAACAGAGACGCCTGGTGGGGTAACACGTTCTCTTTTTTAAATCCAGCAAATTGATTTAATGGCCTAGCAGGATGGATTTTTGGAATTGTACAGACTTGTATGCAAATTTTGTTGTTTTGCATATTGTTTTATGTAGCCGTAAAAGCGCTAATATATGTATTACTTAAGCTACTGAATAATGTATGTGTGAAAAAGGAATCTAAGGCTGAACCTTCCGTAGTGTATCATAGACCCCAGATAGCCATTGCTGACGGGGAAAGAGAGTGTCCACACTGAGGGTGGATGGGCAAAGCAGGTATGAAGCCCTCTTATGGGTACTAGACCCATGAAACAGTAGCTCCTTTGTGGACATCAGCTGACCATGTGGCAAAGGTTATGCCATTTACAAAAGGGGGAAATTGATATAGAAGGGTTAATGCTTTGCCTTTAACTGCCTTTAATTCTTTAATTGCCTTTTGCCTTTCATTGCTAGAATTTATTCTCATGACGCAGCATTCTGATAGTTTGATAGTCTCCTCTTCATGGAGACTATACTTGTTATCATATATGTTCTCAATAGTCAGCAACAACGTGTTCTGAGTACATGGTAAACAAGGTATGACCCTGGGTAAACAGTAGGGGCTACATAAGCTACATAGAGTTACATATAGTTGTTGTAAATGGTATAAAATATTGCCTAGTTTTTCATTACGTCAGATAAAGTGACTTGCTCACAATCTGTGCAGTTTTCTTTTTCTCCATGCGCTTTTAAGTTAAGGGCGTAAACTCCTAATTTGGCCTCACTAGTGATCTGGCATGTCTGACTTTGGGTCAGAACAAAAACAGCTACAACAGAAACAAAAAACATAGAGGAGTTCCCAGAAGATATCAGTAATGAACTCCTGAAGCACAGCGGGTGCATAACACAGCCCAATGGGCACGACAAGATACTCTTAATGACCTTCAGGGGTAAAATCTTTTGTATGTATTCAGACATGGCTGGAGTCTCATGTAGAGATAGGTGATGCACTTGACCCCAGGGGGAGTGAAGTGCCAGGAAGAAAATAGATGGGACAGCCATAAAGTCTGCGGGGTGGCAGAAACTCAGCCTTTTGTTCACATAATACATCTGCAAAGACACAATAATGTATGGGCAACAAAGCAAGGTTCGAAGGCACAGGAGGCGTAGTCTTGGGCGTGAACTTGACTAGAGAGTTGGAAGCACCGATGAAGTACCTGACTGGAGAACCAGTAAATAACTGATTCATGAAGACACTGCCATAGAAGGCCCAGGAGAACAGAATTTATAGATCCTTGAAGAACATAGAAGGAAATTCTTTCAGTATGCAGGACTCCAATACGTAGCGTGCCTGACTGTGTGATGAATTGAACAGATTCTGCCAAGATTTGCCCATCAATGGACGCAACAGTGAGGGGATAATTCAGCTGTTTTGTAGGGAGATTAAGTCGACGGACCAGATCCAGATGAATGAAATTGCCCACGGAGCCAGAATCCAGATGGGCTGCAGTGTAGAGGGATCTCTTCTGCCAGGTCAAAGTAACTTGTGTCAGTTGCTTTGGTGAACAATTACTCTCACATAGGGTCATTTCTCCAGCCAACCCTAGATGCTAGAGTTTCCCAGTCTCAAAGAGTACTGGTGAACAAAATGACCATGCCCTCCAAAGTAGATAGAAACATTCTTTTTGTACCTCCTCTGTGGTCCCTGTACTGAAAGTTTGGCCTGCTCAACCTGCATCGGCTCAGTGGCTGGTGGTATGACTTGCAAAAGCAAAGAGAACTGAAAGTTTGGAGCCAGTCTGGGTTGTCTTCTGGCTCAAGGAGACACTGAAGCTTGTTCCTGAGCTTGCTCGTGCAAGCAGAGATCTATTCTATTGGCCAGGTATATACAGTAAAGGCATCCAGCTAGGATAGTAGTTCTTTGACAGCCAAATCATCCTTGATGCAACCAAACAAGCCCTAGCAGAAGGTTTCCACCAGCACCTCTTCAATCCAAGTTAGCTCCACTACCACAATACAGAAGCGTATGGCATACTGGGCCATGGTGTCCATGCTCTGAATTAAAGACATCAGGAATGAAGCAGTGGAGGAGGTGGGGTCTGGAAACTCGAATACCGCTTAGAACATCTCCAGGAACCTCCCGATATCGCGGGTCTCTGATCCTTCATGTTTCCAAATCTGGTTTACCCAGGCAGAGATTGTCCAAACAGCAGGCTGTGTGGAGTGTGAAATGGATCTGACGCTGATTGATGAAACCGTGGCTCTACTTGGGATCTCCATCATAGTGGGACAGAAGTGGAAGTTGGAGCTTAACAGTACCACCAGAAACCGGAGCATTAGGTGGTTCCCTTGGAGAGGCTGACTGACCAGAGGTTGGTAGAAGCGGAAGTCGGGGTAGACATTGCGGCAAACAGACCCTACAGCTGGGTTACTACCACAATGGTGGCCTGCCTCAGCTGGTCCTGACACTCATGCTGAGCGCAGACTTCCTCTTACAGTATTTGTACACTAGACTTGTAATCCCTGGATCCCAATTTGTCAGTGGAGTCCATGGCCAGAAAAAGATGTAACACTGGTGGATGTGGACCCACTGCACCACAGGCTGGGCTTACCCTGGAGGGGTGTGACTAAGTGTCTACTGAGTCTTCTCAAAGGCCTCTGATTTTGAGGATAGGCTGGGCTACCTACTCCAAGGCAGTCCCTGGGACTTCAGCAGCTGACCTGGCGGTCAGAGGTTTGAGTACAAGGTACAATAGGGCAAGAAAGAGACATAGTCAGACAGTCCAAGGTTGGGGCAGGCAGCACAGATTCACAGTACAAAGATTCAGAGATGGGGAAGTCAAACAGAACGGGAAGACGGGCAGGGTCAAAAACAGAAGACAGAATCTGAAGTCATGTAATAAAAGGTGCTAGAAAACAACGTTTGGGCAAAGAGTAGTGGGAGGAGCTACCTAATTTAGACCCTGCTAAAACAGTGTTAAAATCCTAAAATGGTAAAAAATGCTTGACCGCGCTCAAGGGTACAAAAAAAGGGGCAAAGAATTGACATGAAATAAAAAGAGCCCACAATAGGGTAGTAGACGGTATACGGAGCACTAGAGTGGTAGGGAATATTAACAACAACCTCTGAACACAAATGGAATGTTTACTCCCAAAAGAGAAGGTTATGATAATGAAACTGGTTTAGACACGTGTGAAAAACAGACCTATCGCATCATAAGAACAAGGGCAGCCTGAAGCGGCGATACTGTGGTAGATTTAAGCCATATACCGTATTTTTCGGACTATAAGACGCACCGGACCATAAGATGCACCCCAATTTTCAGTAGGAAAATAGGGGAAAAAAAATGTGTCAAGTGGGGGTCCGTCTTACAGTCCGAATTCAGCTTTCCTGGGAAGGGATCTGGCACAGGTGGAGAAGTAGTCACAGGGGTCATTCAGTGGTCCAGGCTCGTGCGGTGGCGGCTCTGTGCTAGGGCAGGTTGGTTGTGCTGGGGCAGCTGCGCTGGGGTAGGGGCAGCTATGCTGGGGCTGGGGCAGCTGTGCTCAGGCAGGGGCAGCTGTGCTGAGGCAGGGGCAGCTGTGCTGGGGCAGGGGCAGCAGTGCTGGGGCTGGGGCAGCTGCGCTGGGGAAGGGGCAGCAGTGCTGGGGCAGGGGCAGCTGTGCTGGGGCAGGGGCAGCAGGGCTGGGGCAGGGGCAGCAGGGCTGGAGCAGCTGCGCTGGGGCAGGGGCAGCAGTGCTGGGGCAGCTGTGCTGGGGCAGGGGCACCAGGGCTGGGGCAGCTGTGCTGAGGCAGGGGCAGATGTGCTGGGGCAGGGGCAGCTGTGCTGGGCAGGGGCAGCTGTGCTGGGGCAGGGGCAGCTGCGCTGGGGCAGGGGCAGTAGTGCTGGGGCAGGGGCAGCAGTGCTGGGGCTGGGGCAGCTGTGCTGAGGCAGGGGCAGCTGTGCTGAGGCAGGGGCAGCTGTGCTGGGGCAGGGGCAGCAGTGCTGGGGCTGGGGCAGCTGTGCTGGGGTAGCTGTGCTGAGGCAGGGGCAGCTGTGCTGGGGCTGGGGCAGGTGGGCTCTGCGGTGGTGGCAGCGGGCGGAGCTCTGCGGTGCGGTGGTGGCAGCGGGCTGTGCTCCGGTGCAGGGGCCATGGCTCCGCCGGCATTTCTTCGCAGCCCGGAGGCCCCCGCAGTTCCCTTGCTGGCCGCCGCCATGTTGCGGTGGCCTCTGGGAGCATGGACGCCGGAAAGATGGCTGCCGGTCCGGGGACGGCGCATGCGCGGGATCAGATCTCGTCCTGAGATCTCGGGGGACGAGATTCAAATCTCGGCAACGAGATCTCGTCCCCCGAGATCTCGGGACGAGATCTGAAGCTGCGCATGCGCCGTCCCCAGACTGGCGGCCATCTTCCCGGCATCCATGCTCCCGGAGGCCACTGCAACATGGCGGCGGACAGCAAGGGAACTGCGGGGGCCTCCGGGCTGCGAAGAAATGCCGGCGGAGCCGCCGCCCCTGCACCAGAGCACAGCCCGCTGCCACCACCGCGCCGCAGAGCGCCGCCCGCTGCCACCACCGCACCGCAGGTCCCCACCGGTTAGTACCGTGTATTGCGACCATAAGACGCACCCCCCACTTTCCCCCAAAATTTTGTGTTCGGCAAGGGAGGTGTTAAGCCGACGCTGCAGACAGATCCTCTGGGACAGATGGTGGGGTGCAGCAGTGATGTTATAGCCCTCCAAAGGTAGGGCCGCAGTCGTAGGGCAGAGTAGATGAAGAGAGTGGGTGTTGAGGAAGAGGGTGCAGTGTCTGGCACAGAGATGTTGCAGTGCTGGAGAAGTTGCAGAAAGAAGGTAAGGACACAGCGGAATGTAGTTTCTTTACCTTTACTTTGTAAGTGCAGTCCAGGGAGCTGATTTGAACAGCACAGGAGCTGATTAGCCTGGAAGCAACTTAGGAATCTCTCTCGGCAAACGGGTTGTGTGATCTCCTCTCTAGCGCTTATTTTTAGGTACTTGCAGTACGGTGTTACACTGAAGTTCCACTTGCTTATTCTCTTTAGAACTCCCTCGTATGGCAGACAGCTGTAGCCTTCTATCCCCTTTGGCTCACACGTCGCTGTGGTGCCTCCGAGTCTTAGATGGGAATAGATCATTTACAGCTTCCTATTCCTCTGGTTTCTGTTGCAGGACCGTCAGTTGTTGTGAGTTCATTTTCCCCTTCATTACTGAGGCCCGAGGAACTCCCTCTTCTGGTAAAGAAAGGTAGTGAGCCTGATTATCAAACACCTGAGGCTGATGATGATGACTGGCTGAGTGGAGTTACTGACTGGATATAAGGCTGCCGACGCCCTTCTGCCCTGCGGGTGATTTCTCTGTGGGATCCTTGGAGACCAGTCTGAATTCCTGCTCCTCTAAAGCTAAGTATGCTGCTCGGCCTTTTGCATTTGTGCTTTGATTTTGTTTTGCTTTGTTTTTCTGGATTTCTGCCATTCCCTGCTGGGGTGTGCTGAATTCCTTTAGCTCTGTCTTCTGAAAATACCTGAGTGCTGATTTAGTTTTTGAAGCCTAGCTGCTTCAGGGCATTTTTCATATCAGCTTGTTGGCTTATGTCTTTGATAGGGTTTTGGCAGATTGCAGACAGCAGCCTTCCTGTCCTTTCCTATCTAGGTAGTTTTGGGCCCCATCTTTGCTCAGTCTATCTTTCTGTCTGTGTTAGTGTTTTCATCTTGCTTCACCGTCATTATATGTTGGGGGCTGCCTATTGCTTTGGGGTCTGCTCTGGGGCAGTTAAGATTTTCCCTTTCTTTCTTTAGGCCTAGTTAATTCTCCGGCTGTGATCGAGGGGTCTAGGGCATCGTAGGAACCCCCCACGGCTACTGCTAGTTGTGTTGATAGGTTCAGGGGTCTGAAATCTGATAGTTGCCAACTTCTCTGGTTTTCTGGACTTAGCTTGTATTTCTGCTTTTGCCTCCTACGGTGACTCATTCATAACAGTCAGTATCCATACAACCTTGGAGACCAGGCTCCAGATCATGCGCTCTAGCTGGGAATGATCCTCAACTCTCTGCTCAATCTTCCCGCTCCTCTCCTTACGTCCACACACTTCGCCCTCCTCACAGAACTAACTAAATTTCCCCTTCCTTGCCCTCAGAGAGCAGATCTTCCCCCAGTTTTGGTTCAGAGCTCCCTCTGCTGGCCTGGAATGAGAACTGTGTTGTGTGTATTGATTAACTGATAGAGAGACCCTTCATTGCTTCCAGGCATGACATCACTCTCCCTAGGAAGAAGGTAATGCCACTGTGGTGACCATACTCCTGGGGGTGCCACACTCCCCCCTAGTGCAATTCAGTACTCCCGGACTGAAGAAAAAAACAAGTAAAACATATTAACAAATTAACAATGGTAACTGTTACAAGATTTAAAAAAAGTGAAAAATTACAAAAACCAAGCTCAAAAATAGTCCCTGTGACGATTAGTCCATGCGTCAATGTTCATGGTGCAATTCCTGAGCAAGTTGGTGAACTATTTACAAGTAGAGTTTTGACCACACATAGTCCTGTGGTCCAGCTGTCCATTGAAAACACAAACAGACTGTTCAAAAAGGGTTCTTACAGAGTCTCTGTAGGCACAAAACTTAAAACGTTATATATTTACAGGTTAACACTTACATTATTTATTTAGATACAGAACCTGAGGGGTGGTATACCTTGGGTACTACAGACAGACCTGCGTAGCAGCGGTGTGGTTGGGGACCTCACTGATTGCGTGGTACTAACTACTGGTGTAGTGTGTGTTGTACTGGCTACAGTACTGGTGGTTCTGCGCAGCACAGGAATACTAGATTTCCTAGGACCACTTCTACTCACTGTAGGTAAACTAGGTAGTAGCTGTCTGCGAACTCTTAGACTCACCAAGGGCATGACAGATTCACCAGTGACAGGGTGAGGATTCTCTGGCTCCACTGTTGGTGTGGCATCTGCTGCCTGAATTTCCTGATTTTCAGAATTTTCTTGAGTCACTTCTTCTTGCACTACCAGTTGGGGAAAGGTCAAAACTGGCACCATTATGGCTTGATTCACTCTAGTCCAATTTGCAGGGAATTCTCCGAGTACAGTGCTGACCTTTTCTTCCTTCTCTATGGGTTGGATGTTGTTTTGCTCTTCCATTCTGTCCTTTAGTTGGTCAGGGCACAGTTTCAGATGATCCCTCGATACTGCTGATGAGGTTTCTCCTCCATCCTTACTGATAAGGCACACTTTGGCATTGTCAAAGTTTGATGGTAGGACGGTGTAGGGTTCAGCTTCCCATTGTCATCCAATTTATGCAACCTTCTTTTCCTCTTTAGGACTTGTTCTCCTGGTGACAAGGGAACTGCAGGTGCATGCTGATTGTAGTTCTTCTCCTGTTTTTGTCTTGCCTGAGCTAGACTCTTTTCTACACACTCTTGTACTCTACGGTACTGCTGCTGTCCCTCTGTATCCCAGTCAGCATCTGGTAATGTTACCTCAGATGTAAGGACTCCCATATCCAAATCAATAGGCAGCTTGCCAGGCCTCGCTCTCATTACGTAGGCTGGAGTGCAGTTGGTGGAATTCACAGGAATGTGATTGTAGAGGTCTGCCAGATCTAGCAACTTCTCTGGCCACAGATTCCTCTCTTCCAAAGGCAAGGTTTTCAGTAGGTCGATCACCACCTGATTCATCTTCACACATGCCATTGGTCTGTGGATGGTACGGTGTTGTCCTGATCTTCTTGCAACCGTACAAGTTACAGAATTCCTGGAACACTTCTGCCTCAAAGGCTTGACCTTGATCTGTATGCACTCGCTCGGGATATCCGTGTGGTCGACAAAAGTGCTGTTGGAATGCTCTGGCTGCTGTCCTGGCTGTTTGATCCTTAACAGGCACGACTACCAGGAATCTCGAGTAGTGGTCAACGATGGTAAGAGCGTTAACGTAGTCTGAACGGCTTGGAACCAGCTTCACATGGTCCAGGGCTACCAACTCAAGTGGTTGTTTGGTTATTATTGGCTGCAAAGGAGCGTGCTGGCTGTTACGGTCCTACCTGCGCAGGTTACATTGTCCACACTCCCGGCACCAATTTTCAATGTCCTTTCTCATACCAGCCCAATAGAATCTCTCCCGGAGCAAGGCCTCCAACTTCTTCCATCCGAAGTGTCCAGCTCCATTGTGGTATGCTTCCAAGACCATTGATGCCTCCATCTTTGGGACTACCACCTGCCAGACCAACTCATGAGTGCGGGCATTGATACTCCTCCGGCACAGCTTTCCTTCATAAATGAACAGCCTGCCTCTTTCCTTCCACAACTGCTGGGTTTCTTCAGGAGCATCCGACTCTGGGCGTGAGTCAGCTTGTGACAGTAGCTCCTTCACCAGGCGGACTGCGGGGTCGTTATCTTGGGTTTCTGCCCAGTCATGATGAGGCAATGGATTTAGGGTGGCCTGCTTCATGATAGACCGTCTGTTTCTCACTCTTTGGGTACGTTGGGCCGCAATTGGCTGGTGGAAGGCAGGTAACTCTATTTCTTCGAGTGCCTCAGGGTCTTCTCCTGCATCTGGCAGATTGGGCATTCTGGACAGTGAATCAGCATTGGCATGCTTGTGCCCCGCTCGGTACTTGATGATGAATTCATAGTTAGACAGCCGGGCCATCCATCGCTGCTCCAGTGCACCCAGTTTTGCACTTTCCAAGTGAGTCAACGGGTTGTTGTCCGTGAAGATGGTAAACTTGGCTGAAGCTAGATAATGCTTGAATCGTTCGGTCACAGCCCAGACTATGGCGAGGAACTCCAGTTTGAAGGAACTGTAGTTGTCAGGGTTCCTTTCAGTGGGACAAAGCTTCCTGCTGGCGTAGGAGATCACTCTTTCTTTGCCATTCTGTACCTGTGTCAGTACTGCTCCCAGTCCCACGTTGCTGGCATCAGTATACAGAACAAATGGTTGGTCATAATCTGGGTAGACCAGAACTTCATCTCCTGTGAGAGCCATTTTCAGTCGAGTGAAGGACCTCTCCAGTTCCTCATTCCATTCAAATGTAGGACTCTTCTTCCTGGCTTTCTTGGGCTGGTCCACCAGAAGATTTTGCATAGGGGTGGCTATCTCAGTGAAGCCTTTGATGAACCTTCGGTAGTAGCCTACCAACCCGAGGAATTGACGTACCTCATGGAGGTTGCTAGGCTTCTGCCAGTCCCGGATGACAGTGACTTTGTCAGGATCCGGTGCCACACCTTCTGCACTCACTACATGACCGAGATACTGTACCTTGGGCTTCAGGAGGTGGCATTTGGATGGCTTCACTTTCAGGCCAAAGTTGGAGAAGGCTTCAAACACCTCAGCCAGGTGCTTCAGATGGTCATCATAAGTCTTGGAGAAAACAATGACATCATCAAGGTACAACAGGACTGTCTCTAAGTTCTTGTGTCCAAGACAGCACTCCATTAGCCGTTGAAATGTCCCTGGGGCGGTGCAGAGCCCGAATGGCATGTAGTTCAACTCGCAGAGACCCATTGGGCTGATAAACGCTGTTTTTTCCTTGTCTGCCTCTGCCACAGGAACCTGCCAATACCCACTAGTGAGATCTAAGGTGGAAAAATAGTTAGCAGTTTTAAGTGCGGCTAATGACTCTTCAATTCTGGGTAATGGGTAGGCATCCTTATGTGTAATGCTGTTAATTTTTCTGTAATCAACACACATTCTCATGGTACCATCTTTCTTTTTCACAAAGACTATTGGGGCTGCCCAGGGGCTACAACTGTCTCTGATCACCCCAGCTTCCTTCATTTCCCGCAACATACTTTTGGCACATTGGTATTGTGTTGGGGGTATAGGCCGGTACCTTTCTTTAATGGGTGGGTGATCTCCAGTGGGGATATGGTGTTGAACCCCTTTTGCCTTCCCAAAGTCTAGGGGGTGTTTACTGAATACCCGCTCATACTCCTGAGTCACTCGGTAAACCCCACTCTTTTGGTATGAAGGGGTGGAGTCAGTTCCCACCTGCAGCTGCTGACACCACTCCTCCAGCTGCTTTACAGAGCCATTGTCCTCCACCTGGTCGGATGAGACCAAGGGCTCTGCTGCCCGTATTGCATTGTTACTGACAGTAAGCAGCTTAGCAACTGTGGCATACCGAGGTATTGCGGCCTCCTCCTCCCCACAATTCAAGAGGCGTACAGGTACTCTCCCTTTGCGAACATCAACTACCCCTCTGGCTGTCAGGACAGTGGGCCGGCTATCAGAGTACACTGGCTCTACCAATGCTTGGTAATCTTTTCTTCTGAGGCCTATGGCTGCCCGACACCAAATTAACATTTCATATCTGGGGGGTATCGCAATGGGGAAAGAATCACTCACTCTGACGCTGCCAATTTCTCCGCCAGAGAGTTCTACCTGCTGTCTTTGCATCAGGGCCTTGATCTCCTTCTGCAGGACTCGTTGTTCACTGGAACCAGCAGTCTCAGCCACCTGTTGCAACAAAACAATAACCTTGGCAAGACAATTTTCAGTCACATTAGTACCCAAGGTCATCATTGGATTACATTCTCATCGATCAATGTCTACAACTATCAGACCTTGAGATTTTAACTCTACTCGCCCCACTTTAATGGTATTCTCTTTACATCCTACTTGCGGTAAAGACTGACCATTACTGGCAACTACTGTGAGTTCATCACTTGGGCAACTTGTAAGTTCAGAGTCAGCCCAATACCGCTTGTAAAGGATATATAGCATAGTTGTCACCTGAGAGCCAGTGTCCAGCAAAGCATTCATGGGGATGCCATCAATCACCACTGGGAAGACCGGTCGCCCTCCAACATACTTGGCTCGCCAGTTCTTTGGGCCTTGTGGTCCTACTCCTGGGGGTTGGCTCTCTACCCCAGGGGTTGCTCGTTGAAACAACAGAATCTTGCAATGTGGCCTGCCTTGTGGCAGTGACGACAGATGGGATGTCCGTCCTGGTCATAGCGATCGTTGTTTCTCCCTCAGAGTGGCGGTATCCTCTTCTTCCGTAGCCACGGGACATCCTCTGGACTGGAAGCCAGCTGGATCTTCTCCATTGAGGACACCTGCAGGGACTGCACAGTTTTAGCAAGTGCAGCCATACCTTTGGTCAGCTCCTGGACCTGAAGACGCAGCTCTTCAGACGGATGTTTATCCAGAGTCTGTGCATCAGCCTCCGCAGGGCTGAGAGGGAAAGATGCTGCCTCCTGATGGTATGTGATCGCTGGGCGCCTAGGGGGCGCTGGACGGCTAGCGGTTGGGTCATGCAGCACCCGAATAGCCCGATCTTGGAAATCTGCGAAGTCCAGATCAGGGTTCTGTAGGGCTATGATGCGCTGCTGTGCTCTGTGGGTGCTGGATAAGAGTCCTTCAATAAACTGCTCCTTTAACAGTCTGTCTCCATCATTCACACTGTCTGGATCAATCTGCTTGATGGCTCGCAGCGCCTCCTGCAGGTTAAGAGCATAGTCCCGTATACTGTCCTGCGCTCTCTGCTTACATCCAAAGAATCTCATCTTGATCTCAGCTGCAGGACGGGTGTCAAAGGTGCTTCTTAGCTTGGCCAGAATCTTTTTAACAGTCTCTTTATCAGTGTCCTACCAGGCTTTTACTTCCCTCTGTGCTGCACCAGTTAGCTGCCCAATAAGGATGTTCACTTTCTGGCCTTCAGACAAAGGATACACCTCAAACAAACTGCACAGTCTCTCTTTAAATTCTCTCAGGGTATGTGACTCCCCTGAATACTGCAGTAGCCAGGCTGCTCCTGGTATGTAGGGCAAAGACAGCGGCATTATGGGGACCGCTGAGGTGGGCGCTGATTCTTGTGGCACAGCCTATACGCCACTGGATTGATTTTTTCCACAATCTTGTATGGGCCCATGAATTTGGGCCCCAACTTGGCTGAAGGAACCTTCAACTTAATGTTTCGAGTGGAGAGCCAAACCTTGTCTCCAACCTGAAACGTGGGCCCTAGTGTTCGTTTTCTGTCCGCGAAAAACTTATTCCTCGCCCTGAGACCTAGATATACTCCGCTGAACTTCTACTCACGTATTCTGTAATCGCTGAACAGAGCCCTCAGCCCCGGGACACCCCGAGTCCAGACGAGAAAACTCACCAAAATGAGGACTGAACCCATAATTGATCAAAAAAGGAGTCATACCCGTGGATTGACTCACCCGACTATTGAAGGCAAATTCAGCCAACGGCAGTGCATCGCACCAGTCATTCTGTCTAGCAAAGGTTAGACACCTGAGGATCTGTTCCAGGGGCTGGTTAGTGGGGTCCTTCTGACCATTGCTCTCAGGATGGTATGCAGACGAAAAGGACAGAGACATCCCTAATTTTTTGCAGAAAGCCACGGCAAAACTTAGCCACAAACTGCACACCACGATCAGACACCACATTCATGGGTACCCCATGCAATCGGATCACATGCTGCACAAACAACCTGGACAACGTCTCAGCTGACGGTAGTGCGGACAGGGGTACAAAATGAGCCTGCTTAGAAAACCTGTCCACCACTACCCATACCACTGTATTACCCTTAGATGGAGGGAGATTGGTAACAAAATCCATGGATAAGTGAGTCCATGGTCTTTCGGGCACTGCCAAGGGCATCAGCTCCCCTGCCGGCCGGCTATGAGAGCTTTTAGAACGAGCACAGACCCCACAACCAGCAATGAATTTTTTTATGTCCGAACCAAGGGTAGGCCACCAAAAGATCCTAGCCACCGCCAGACGTGTGGCTGAAATACCAGGGTGAGCACTCAGCTTGGATTCATGGAACTCCTGCAAGAGTTTCAGGCGAAGTTGCTCTGGGACAAACAACTTCCCCTCCGGCTTGGCCGCCGGGGCCCGTGACTGGGCCCTCTGAATCTCCCGTTCCAATTCAGATGAGACCTCTGCTATCACAACCCCAGGGTGAAAAATGGATGACGGTGGCTCAGGGGGCGACACCGGCTGAAAACTGCGCGATAAGGCGTCAGCCTTGACATTCTTAGACCCTGGACGAAATGTAATCGTAAACTGAAAACGGGAAAAAAAAAGTGACCAACGGGCCTGTCTGGGCGTTAGTCTTTTAGCAGACTCAATGTATGACAAATTTTTGTGATCCATGATCACCGTAACCGGGTGACTGGCCCCCTCCAAAAAGTGCCTCCATTCTTCAAACGCCAATTTGACCGCAAGAAGCTCTCTATTGCCTACGTCGTAATTTCTTTCCACAGCAGAGAACTTCTTGGAAAAGAAAGCACATGGCCTGAGGTTGGTTAGAGTGGCAGGCCCTTGGGACAACACCACCCCCACCCCCACCTCAGAGGCGTCCACTTCCACGACGAATGGTTTGGACGGATCTGGCTGTACTAACACAGGAGCAGAGTAGTTAGCAGTTTTAAGTGCAGCTAATGATTCCTCAATTTTAGGTAGTGGGTAGGCGTCTTTATGTGTAATGCTGTTAATTTTCCTGTAATCAACACACATTCTCATGGTACCATCCTTTTTCTTTACAAAAACTATGGGAGCTGCCCAGGGGCTACAACTGTCTCTGATAACCCCAGCTTCCTTCATCTCTCTCAACATACTCTTAGTACATTGGTATTGTGTTGGGGGTATAGGTCGGTACCTCTCCTTTATGGGTGGATGGTCTCCAGTGGGGATATGATGTTGAACCCCTTTTGCCTGCCCAAAATCTAGTGGGTGTTTGCTGAATACCCGCTCATACTCTTGTCTCACTCTGTATACCCAATTCTTCTGGTAGGAGGGCGTAGAGTCAGTTCCCACCTGCAGTTGCTGGCACCACTCCTCTGGCTGCTTCACAGAGCCATTGTCCTCCACCTGGTCGGATGAGACCAAGGGCTCTGCTGCCTGCAAAGAGTTGTTATTAACAGTGAGCAGCTTAGCAACTGTGGCGTACTGAGGTATTGTGGCCTCCTCCTCCCCACAATTCAAAAGGCGTACAGGTACTCTCCCCTTTCATACATCAACCACCCCATCTGGCTGTCAGGACAGTGGGTCTGCTATCGGAGTATACTGGTTCTACCAATGCCTGGTAATCTCTCCCTCTAAGACCTATAGCTGCCCGACACCAAACCAACATTTCACATCTGGGGGGTATTGCAATGGGGAAGGGATCACTCACTCTGACACTGCCAATTTCTCCACCAGAGAGTTCTACCTGTTGTCTTTGCATCAGGTCTCTGATCTCCTGCAGAACTCGTTGCTCACTGGAACCAGCAGTCTCAGCCACCTGTTGCAACAAGACAATAACCTCGGACAGACAGTTTTCAATTACATTGGTGCCAAGAGTCATCATGGGATTACATTCACATCGGTCAATATCAACAACTATCAGACCTTGAGACTCTAGCTCTACCCGACCCACTTTAACAGTAATTTCTTTACATCCTATCTGCGGCAAAGACTGACCATTACTGGCAACTACTGTCATTTCATCAGTTGGGCCACGGGTAAGTTCTGAATGAGCCCAGTACCTCTTGTAAAGAATGTACGGCATAGTGGTCACCTGGGAGCCAGTGTCCATCAAAGCGTTCATGGGGATGCTGTCAATCACCACAGGAAGGATCGGTCTCCCTCCCACATACTTGGCTCACCAGTTCCTTGGGCCTTGTGATCCTACTCCTGGGGGTTGGCCCTCTGCCCCAGGGGTTGCTTGTTTAAAGGACAAAATCTCGCCAGATGGCCGGCCTTGTAGCAGCGACGATAGATGGGACGTCCGTCCTGGTCATAGCGATCGTTGTTCCTCCCTCAAAGTGGCGGGGTTCTCCTCCTCCGGAGCCACGGGACATCCTCTGGACTGGAAGCAAGCTGGATCTTTTCCTTGGAGGACACCTGCAGGGACTGCACGGTTTTGGTAAGTGCAGCCATCCCTTTGGTCAACTCCTGGACCTGAAGACGCAGCTCCTCAGTTGGATCTTTATCCAGAGTCTGTGCATCAGCCTCTGCAGGGATGGAAGGGAAAGATGTTGCTTCCTGGTGGTAAGTGATCGCTGGGCGCCTAGGGGGCACTGGGCGGCTGTCAGTTGATTCCTGCAGTACCCGAATAGCGATGTCCTTGAAATCAGCAAAGTCCAGATCAGGGTTATGATACGCAATTGTCCTCTGTGGGTACTGGATAGGAGTCCTTCAATGAACTGCTCCTTTAACAGCTTATCCTCCTCCTTCACACTGTCATGATCGACTTGCTTGACTGCTCGCAGCGCCTCCTGCAGGTTGAGAGCATAGTCCCTTATACTGTCTTGCGTTCTCTGCTTACATCCAAAGAACCTCATCTTGATTTCAGCTGCAGTGAGGGTGTCAAAGGTGCTTCTCAGCTTGGCCAGGATCTTTACAACAGTCTCTTTATCAGTGTCCTGCCAGGCTTTCACTTCTCTCTGCGCTGCACCCGCTAGCTGTCCAATCAGGATATTCACTTTCTGGCTCTCAGACAGAGGGTAGACTTTAAACAAACTGCACAGTCTCTCTTTAAATTCACTCACCCGAATACAGCGATAACCAGGCCGCTCCCGTTATGTAGGGCAGGGTTTCCCAACTCCAGTCCTCAAGGCACACCAACAGATCATGTTTTCAGGATTTCCTTAGTATTGCTCAGGTGATAATTGCTTCACCTGTGCAATACAAAGGAAATCCTGAAAACATGATCTGTTGGTGTGCCTTGAGGACTGGAGTTGGGAAACCCTGATGTAGGGCATAGACAGCGGTATTATGGAGACCGCTGCGGCGGGGGCTCCTCCTTGCGGTGCTGCGGGGTTGGCTGCGGCATCCGCCGCTGCATTGCTATGTGGCGCGGACATTCTCTTCTTCCCCCTAGTTAACATTAGCCAGGGCCGGGGGTTGTGTGAGCTCACCAGCGACCGCTTCGCAGGCCCGATGCTCTGGGCAGTAGGCCTCATCTCATCCTCTTCTCATGCGCTGTCCTATCTTCCCGCGCGGCACTTCACTTCTTCGCGCTCTGTGGCAGGCTCCGCCCATGAAGGCCTGCCCCTTTTTCTTCCCATGCGTGCCAAGCGGCACGGCAATGGCTGCAATTGGCGCCAATTTGACACACAGTCTTTTACACAAACACAGTCTATGGCACACAGGACCCGGGGGTACCGGGCTCCGTAATCCTGTTTGTGATGCCAAATTGGGTCGCACTCCCAGGGCTGTGGGGTACTCGGTACCGGGCCGGTATCAGTGGGATGTCTTACAGCAGCGGTGACCCGGACCGTGGCCCTGGGCGCCCAAGTAATAGGGAGATGTGAATGGTGGAATGTAGTTAGATGAATAGTTCGTGACGCCACCTGTGGTGTTTGGCAAGGGAGGTGTTAAGCCGACGCTGCAGACAGATCCTCTGCGACTGATGGTATGGTGCAGCAAAGATGTAGAAGCTCCCCACAGGTGAAGCTATAGTCCCAGGGCAGTGTAGATGTGGTTGGCACGGGGATGTAGCGGTGCCGGAAAGGTAGGAAGCAGACAAGACACAGCAGGGTGCAATTTCTGTACCTTTACTTGTATGCAAATAAAGTCCGTGGAGCCTCATTTAAGAGTCTCAAACACGGGACTAGCCAGATCTTTCTCCAGGGAAGGACCCAGCCAAGGAGTGGCTCCTTTCGGAAACCACCATTACCACCATATTAAGTGGCCCTCTAAGTCAATATCCAGCTCTTTACGAGTTTACAGATATGACAAGGGAAATACCAAGACCAGGTATCCATCCACCGGCAGCTGTTTCGGGGTATTGCCCCTCATCAATGTGAAGTAGGATTCTGGCTAGGTGGGAGCAATGCCTAGTGGACCAACATCACGAACCAATCACTGACCTCAAGGAGACTCTTAAATGAGGCTCCACGGACTTTATTTGCATATTCGTATTTCCTAGGGAGCAATGCACCTAGGATTTCACTGATTGAGCGCCTTTGCCGGCTGCCTCAGTGTTTTCTTTGACTGGTCTCCTTGAGGTCAGTGATTTGACCTGCAGTTTATCTGTGGATTTGCCTGTGGTTTTCCCCTGCGGTTTGACACCTGGATAGGTGGCAAACCGCTGCGGATTCCACAGAAAGAATTGACATGCTGCTGATTTAAAACCGCAGCAAATCCGTGCGGAAAAAAACGCAGCATGTGCACTGCGGATTTGAAATCACATTGGATAACATTGCACTGTACTATGTCTGCGGAACTGCTGCGAATCCGCAGGGCTAAATCCGCTGTGGATCTGCAGCAGAATCCGCAGCATGTGCACATACCCTAACTTCTTCATCAGAACCAAAAAGATCATTCTCACCATTCCCAGGTCTACTGGTGAGTCTCCTCTGCTGCTCCAGGTGTCTAACGTTGGTTGAGGAGTAGTAGCGTAGCTACCAGGGAGAGGACAGAGGGTGTTGTTGCCTGGAGCAACCTATCAGATCAGAAGTTTGATATGAGCATGCGTGCTGTCACTCACCGAAATGTGGCACTGCCCCACCAGTGTTCCTCTGACTTCAGTCCCCAGATCGATAGTAGCAGAGCCAGAATAAAAACACAAGGATAGATGATCCACAGAGAGATGATCTTACAGGAGCAGGGCAGGTAATAAGTGCTAGCTAGAAAAAGTTACGACCAATGAAAGGTGCTTAAATTAGTAATGGAAAACCTCTTTAAATGTTAAGTGGGGACTTAAGCAATATTGTTTTAGGGCCACTCAAAGTACTGTGCCCATCAAAGGAGCACATGGGGCATTATTACATTCTGGGGGCAAAATGTGGACACCGCTTTCTAGGACACTTGCACATGACATTAATATTTTCTAGGAGGCAATTTTCCTATGTAAGGGGCACAGTGGTGGCATTATTATATGGTGCAGTAAGAGGAGCCGTTACTGTACCACAAAGCCGGGATATACACATATGGCAGCAGCTCAGCATTGGGGTATTAGCAGGATGAGGAATTTTTGCAGGTTGGGAATAGATGGGGATGGTGCTGGAAAAGTGAGAAGTCAAATGTGTCTTTGTTGTAATCTCTGCAGGCCTGGCCGGAGATGTTTTTGCATGCGTGCATGCGTCTGAGCCAGATGGAAAAGATGGGTAAAGCAATCGACTACATCAGAAAGAATGTCAGCTGTAAGTCACCATCTATAACTGTACTGTACTCTCTTACATGTTCTGCAGCACTCGGATCTACCTCTATATGATCACCATATGGCGGTAGTATCAGTGTTGGTATTTGTGTAGAGATTTATTTTCAGTAATAGAACGGTCATCTACTGATGTTCTCTTGCATCCACTATTTAGCCATGTTCACACATTCAGTATCTGGTCAATATTTTACATCAGTATTCGTAATCCAAAACCAGGAGTGGATAAATCAGAGGAAAAGTATAATAGAAACAAATCACCACTTCTGTATTTATCACCCATTCCTGGGTTTGACTTATAAATACTGATGTCAAATGCCATTTCTGACCAAATACTGAACGTCTGAACGTGGCCTTAGGGTGCGTACTTCAAAAATCCAAGGCACTGGGTATCTTCTTTCCACAAAAATTATGTTTATTGATGTAAGGGGAGGCCAGGACTATAGTGGTGGCCAGAGACACTAAAGCATCAGTGTCCTGGCCTTCCCTCACAGAGAATTGTATTTCAATGTTCAGCGTACCTGCGTATCCATGTTCAGGTCCTCCTGGGCACTTCCCAAGCGGCGATGGCCCTTCTCTGAGGCGACTTCCAGTAATTGAGACACAGTCCATAGTAACTTGAACTGTTTCTTTACTGATAACTTCACACAATATATCCACAGCTGGCACATCATAGGATACATCTTTACTTGCTTCCTCAGCTCTCCCTTCTTTGCTGTCGCGTCTGTACGGCACACGTCTGGACCGGATCATTTTAGACTGCTTCCCGCTTCCTGGCCTAACCTCGCCATGATGACAATTCCTTCTGCCTGTTTCGCCCCAGACTTGAAATTGTCCACCACCCAGTTTGGTTGCCTCTGGAAAAGCATCCGACCCATCTGTACCGTTCCCTGCGAAGCTTCAGCATCCTTCTGTTCCTCACTCCAACCGACTCCCGCCTTAAAGGCATCCACCCAGGCTGTGATGAGTTGCCACATCTTCTCTCTACTGTAGTGGTCCACTGTATTGGTGTCCAGTGGCCGTGGATAACGTGGGCTGTCGCTGCTTAACATTGCGTGGCTGCCGAGCCGTCCTGGACCTATAGACCATGTGGACTCTTCGGGCACCCTGGCATCGTCTGAACTAACTTCCCTTCTACTCTAACCTTAACTCCCGGCAGCCCCTCCTACACTTAACCTTATCCTACTACGAGTTCTATACACTAGAGTGCCCCCCTCTAGTGTTCAAAAAAGAGCACTACGCTTTCCCTATACTGTAAATGACAAACCATGAAATACATTATCACAACTATGTGCAAATAAAAGCAATAATACAATAAACGTAAAGGCAAAACAATGGTAATACGAAGAAGAGGTAGCAGTATTGTAGGAGGAACGACCTCCGTCGAGTGTCCGGGCCGGAAACCAAGGGAGCCGTCATCTGGGTTCTGGGGGAAACTGTCCCCGGGAGGCAGAATTCAGGGACGGACCATTGTGACAGACAGATGGGTTGGGGGAGGGACAAGTACAAAAGGGGCGGGGAATTCCCAGGATGATGAGTCAGCAGACGGACACAGACAGCAGGAGACCGTGTGAGCAGCTGAAAGCGAGAGCGACTCACCAGTGCCAGGGAGGACGCTCACCGAGGGCTCCAGAAGGACGGTACCGAGGCGATTATCAGGGACTTGCTGCCCTGCTCCAGCCCTCGGCCCCAGGTCAACCTGCGGCCGCTGCAGCCTCCCCTCAGCCCGCAGCTGCGGCCTACCCGCGGTCACGCGTGGCCGCTGCCCTCTCGTCCCAGCCCGTGGCTGTGGCCTGTTCCCTGCCACATGCAGCCGCCCTGTTCTCACCAGTGGCCGCGGACAGTACAGCACTGCCGGTGGCCACCACTGTCCCGCTCCGGTCCGCAGCAGGGGCCGGGCCTCTGCTGACCGCGGACCCCCCATCGCAGCCATTAGCCACCACACATCGCTGCCGCTTGACCCAGGCCAGGGGCTGCTGCCCAACCGTCCAAGGACTCCGCCGGAGCCTGTGGGGCTCCAGTGTCATCAGTGCGCCAGATTGCGTGAAGACTTTGTCATCGCCTCAGCAACTGGGCCCAGCAACTACTACGCCAAAAGACCACCTACCCGAATGGCGAGGGACGTCTGGATGGCTAAGTTGACTTTATAATTAAGGACCCGTAGTCGGCCATACCGCGGCCCTATAGTGACCGACTGTTGCCGGAAGTAGTCGTGTTCTACCCATTTTGTGTGTGTTTGCATAGAACCCCTGCGAGGGCAACCCGTGTTACTCCTTTTGATGATCAGGCCGGAACTGAGGAAAGTTCCCTCTAGTCTTATAAACATTAATATAGAAAGTACCTAATTGTCTCGCGACTCGTCACTGCATCCTGCGTACCTGCAAACATCACATTTTGCGTAGTCGGCAGGATGCAGTCTCCGAGCGCAGATGGCGGTGCGCCTGATCAGAGTGGGGCAGCGGGTGCTGCTGATGATGGGGGTCCCCGCTCCAGCATCTCCCTGGGGGCTATACTAAGTAACTTACCCCGGTTTTCTGGCTCCGATACCCTGTTGTGGAGCTGGACTGAACATATGCGGGGCCTCTTCCATATGCACCCCTTGACCCCTGATTTAGAGGCTGAGGTGGCCCTTATGGCGCTAGATGGGGAAGCCCGGAAGTCGGTTATGTTGAGACCCCTTCGCCAGGGCCCTACAGATCCTGGAAGAGACCCACAGGGACCCAACAGACGTGGGGGAGTTGAGAACCCGGTTGCTCAGTCGGATGCAGGGGGAGGGGGAGACCATCACCCAGTATATGAACGCCCTCCAGGAGCTACAGACCGCCATAGATAGGAAGGAAGGAATAGGGGTAGGGCCCATCGACATTACCCTGCGTGACCTGTTAGTGACTGGACTCCGGGACCCGCTAATCAAGCAGGCATTGCGGGAACAGGTCCGAGTGAACTCACGTATAGTCTTCTCCGAAGTGGGGAGTCAGGCCCGGGTGCGAGAGCAAGAGCAGGGGATGACGGCTCCTGTGGGGAAGGCCCGGAGCCTGGAGTCTTCTGTAAGCGTTGTCGAAGAACCTCGATGGATCGAGGAAATGAGACAAGAACTGAAGAGCATCTGGGACGAGCTGGTTGAAGTGAAGAAAAGAACGGAGCCCGCGCCAGGCCAACCTGGCTACAATTCCGGGCCCTGGGGACCTCGCAATGCCCGGGGTGGCTGAGCCTCACCGCCCCGGTGTTCTGAGTGTGGAGAACTGGGCCACTTCGCACGGGAGTGTCCGCAGCGTGGGAAATACCCACCCCGGCGGACATTAAACTAGAGGGCTCCAGGCATGGGGGAAGCCGCACGGAGCTGGAAGCCACAACGAGGGGTGGTGGAAGTCCCAAAGAACTGGTCGCTAAGTGCCCAAAAGTATGGGCCAAAGTCGATAGTCGTGCTGTATGGTGCCTAGTGGATACAGGGTCGCAGGTAATGACCATGCCAGCAATATACTTCCGGCAACATTTTCCGGAAGCGGCAAGGCCCCAGTGGGGGCCCATGATACGACTAGTGGCCGCAAACCAACTGCCGGTACCTGTCGCCGGAGTGGTATGGCTTCAGATGACATTATGTGGTAAATCCCTCGCCCGCCGGGGAGTGGTCCTAACCCAAGGAGAGATTAACGACCGTCATCCGATCATCTTGGGCATGAACATATTGTGGGAGTTCGGCAATCTACTACTCAGCGATGCCATGCAGGAGACCCTAGGTCAGTGGGGTTCTCGCACTGCCCAGGGGCAGGTCTTCCAGCGGTTGGTGCGGGAGGCGCGAGTGCTCCAGGAGTGTCATTGCACTGGCGGCCCCTCCACTCGTGCTTCCTCCGGGGCAGATGGTGGTGTCTCTGCCGATCCGCGCCCCAATACCACTGGAGGGCGTGGAGGTGCAGGTGGAACCATGTTATTTGGAGCGCCTGCACCCTGGCATCCTGGTGGCCCGCTCCCTGGCCACAGTGCAGGAAGAGACCGTCTTGGTACGTTGTCTCAACCTGGAAGATCAGGATATTGTCCTGAAGCCCCGGGCCGAGATGGCCAAACTAGTGAGGCCAATGGAGGAGATGCTGCTGGATCCCGCGGTCCAGTTGAGGGTGCAACCCGAAGATCCCTGGGCAGTGACGGTAAGAACCCAACAGGCTGCTGCATCCTTGGCCCAAGAAAAAGGTCGAGTCATCCTGGAGAGAATGCGGGACGAACTTTCCGGCCTAGCGCCAGCCCAGCTTCTCCAAGTGGAGTCATTTCTTGGACAATTTTACAGTGTCTTCGCCAGCCATGAGGACGACTTCGGATGTACCACGGCTATCACGCATGGGATCCCCACGGCAGGAGTGGCCCCCATCCGGGAGCGATATTGGCAAATACCATCGCAGCTATACCAGGAAGTGAAAACTCTGTTAGCCCAAATGCTCCGGAAGGGGGTCATATGAGAAAGCCAAAGTCCTTGGGCGGCCCCTATTGTCCTGGTTCAGAAAAAAAGATGGCACTTTGCGTTTTTGCGTGGATTATCGGAAGTTGAACGCCTGCACCATCAAGGATTCGTATCCACTGCCCCGCATAGAAGAGTCTCTGTCTGCCCTGGGGAACGCGACGTACTTTTCAACCCTTGACCTGGCCAATGGGTACTGGCAGGGGCTGATGTCGGAGGAAGACAGGGCCAAGACGGCATTCATCCTTCTCATGGGACTGTTCGAATTCAATCGGATGCTGTTTGGGCTGGCCAACGTCCCAGAAACTTTCCAGCGGTTGATGGAGCGGTGTCTAGGAGACCTCAACTTTGAAGCCACGATGATATACCTGGACAATATTATCATCTATTCCGCCACGTTCAAGGACCACCTGAAGCTGTTGGGGCAGGTGCTCGGCCGGCTGCGGAAGTACGGGTTAAAGGTAAAGCCCCAGAAATGCCACCTGTTCTGCACCCAAATCAAGTACCTGGGGCATACCGTCTTGGCAGAGGGCGTCCGACCATCCCTGGAAAAGGTCGCTGCCATCCAGGGGTGGCCTACCCCCGAGATGGTGAAGGAAGTGCAGGCCTTCTTGGGGCTGGCCGGCCATTACCGTCGGTTCGTGAAGAATTTTGCACGCCGAGCTCGAACCCTGCAGGACCTGCTGAAGGGGTCTCCCGCCGGGGCGAATGGACAGAAGATCCGGTGGCAGCAACCGCAAGAGGATGCAAGATCTCAAGGCTTCTCTCTCGGACCCCCCAGTATGGGCATATGCGGATTTCTCGTAACCATTCATCCTGCATACCGACGGGAGCCTTCAGGGACTCGGAGCTGTGTTGTCACAGGTGCAGGACGTCTGGGAGAAATTGATCGCCTATGGTAGCCGGTCGCTGCACGACTCAGAACACAACCCGGACAATTACAGCTCCTTTAAGCTCGAGCTCCTCGCGGTAGTGTGGGCAATGATGGAGCGGTTCGCAGAGTACCTGGCGGGCTCCGAGATAGTAGTGTGGACCGATAACAACACGTTAGCCCATTTGGAGAATGCCAAACTGGGGGCCCTCGAGCAGCGGTGGGTGGCTCGGATGGCCAAATTCAATTATAAGATCATCTACAAACGGGGAGCTGAAAACGTGCACGCCGACGCGCTCTCCAGAATCTGACACACCACCCCAGGGAGAAGTCGAGACGACGAATTAGAGGCAGACGAGATGCCGTTCGCCCTCACCACCGCCGCGCTTATAGTCCAGACGCAAAAAGCGCCTCATCTGGGACTCCTAGGAGGGATGCTGGAACAGCCCCGCGACAACTGGATCCAGCAGCAACAAGAAGATACAGAAATTGGACTCCTGCGCTGATGGGTAGCCACCGGTAAATTGCCCACGGGCTCACAAAGACAGACTTTGACCCAAGATATGTTGCTGATGTTGCGCCAGTGGGAAAAACTAGCCATCAAAAAAGGACTTTTATATCGAAAAGCCATATCACGAACCATGTCAGCTACGATATGGCAGGTGATCATGCCCGAAGCCCATCTCAACCAACTGGCCCGGGAAGCCCATGAATAGGGGGCTCATTTTGGTGCTCAAAAGACTTTACAATGGCTGCAGCAGATAGTGTACCACCCACGCTTGCATGCTGCTGTAGAAGAAGTTTGTTGAACCTGACACCCATGTGAGCTCGTTAAACCCCCCGCGCAATGAACCCCGATGCAATCTATTGTAACATCAGCCCCTCTGGAGCTTCTTACGGTGGACTATCTAACCATAGGTCCTGCCTATCAGGGGCATGAACATTGTCTCGTTATGGTGGACCATTTCACCAAGTTTGCCGTGTTCACCCCCACCCGAGATCAAACAGCGGAGTCGGCCGCCTATGCGATTTGTAAGAACTTTATTCAAGTGTACGGCTGTCCGCAACGAATACATTCAGACCAAGGGGTGTGCTTCCTAGGAAAAGTCATGGAAGAGCTACACCATCTTTACGGTATCGATAAATCGCGGACTACGCCATACCACCCGCAGGGAAATGGAGCTTGCGAACGATTCAATCGTACGTTAATCCAAATGCTGCGCACCCTGGAGAGTGACCGCAAGGCCCGCTGGCCTGAATATGCCCCCGAGCTGGTGTGGGTATATAACAATCAGGTGCATCGAGTGACTGGTTACACCCCCTACTCATTGCTGTTCGGATGGGAAGGAAAAGGAATTACGGAGGTGGAAGTGAACCCAGAAGAACCCCAACCCTGGACCGGGGTATCCTCGTAGGTTCGAAACCACCGGCACTGGCTGCAGACCCTCCACCGGATCGTCCATACAAAGCTCCAGGATCTAGAACACCAGGGGGGCAGCTCGTACTTGATCAATGCCCCCAAAACAAGTTAGAACCACGGTGGGAAGTGAACCTGTACCGAGTGTTGCGCCGAATAAGCCCCGACGGGCCTGTTTACGAAATACAATCCGAAGGAAACAATGCATCTCTCACTCTGGTTGTGCACCGTAACATGTTACAACCTTGTACGTTTACCGATCCCCCGCGGCTCGAACCGACCCTTCAGGTCCCCGACCCCCTGCCCCCGGTCTGGGACCTGGATGACGAAGAGGACTTCCCCGTCGCATCTGCGGGTCGCCCTAATAGTGGCACTACAGCAGACCCAGGCATCCAACCAGAACCAACTATTCAACCACCCTCCACCACCCCAGAAGACTCCACTACACACGAGCGTCGACTGTTATGATGAGTCACCGAAGGAGGAAAAAAACAAAATACCAGCTAAGTCCAGAAAAACCAGAGAGGTTGGCAGCTATCGGATTGCAGACCCCTGAACCTATCCACAACAACTAGCAGTAGCCATGGGGGATTCCTACGGTGCCCTAGACCCCTCGATCACAGCCGGAGAGCTACATAGCCTAAAGACAGAAAGGGGAAAAACTAAACTGCCCCAGAGCAGACCCCAAAGCAATAGGCAGCCCCCAACATATAATGACGGTGAAGCAAGATGAAAACACTAACACAGATAGAAAGATAGGTTGAGCAAATGATGGGGCCCAAGCTAACTACTTAGGACAGAATAGGAAAGCTGCTGTCTGCCATCCGCAAAAACCCTATCAAAATGAGCCAACCGACCGATAGGAAAAACAGGCCCTGAAGTTGCTAGGCTTTAAAAGACTATGTCAGCACTCAGGTATATTCTGAAGACAGAGCAAAAGATCAACAGATCAGAGACAAAAATGGAATTCAGCTCACCCCCGGCCGGGGATGGCAGAACTCCCAAAAAACAAGGCAAAACAAAAACAAAACTGAAGAGTACAAAGCAGAGCAGAAAAACTTAGCTTTGAGATGCAGGAATCAGACTGGTCTCCAAGAATCCAGCAGGAAAATCACCAGCCAGGAAGAAGGGCGTCAGCAGCCTTATAGCCAGTCCTCAATTCCAGCCACCCAGTTATCATCTAGCTGCCCAGGTGTTTGGTAATCAGTCTCACTACCTTCCTTCACCAGAGGAGGGAGTTCATCAGACCTCAATGGTGAAGGGAAAAATGAACTCACAACAGTACCTCCCTCTTGAGGAGGGGTCACTGAACCCTCATCCATGCCACCAGCGCGATCCGGGTGAGCCCGATGAAAGGCACGCACCAATCTTTCGGCATGAATATCAGAGGCAGAGACCCAGGAATTATCCTCCTGACCATAACCCTTCCACTTAACCAAATACTGGAGTCTCCGTCTAGCCAGACGGGAATCCGGTATCTTCTCTACCTCATATTCCATGTTACCTTCAACCAATATAGGGTCAGGAGGTGCCACCACAGGGACTACTGGTTCAACAAACCTCTTCAACAAGGACTTATGAAACACATTATGAATTTTAAATGTGACAGGAAGAGCCAACCGAAAAGAGACCGGATTAATAATCTCCAAAATCTTGTAAGGTCCAATAAATCTAGGCTTAAACTTAGGAGAAGCCTCCTTCATAGCGATATTTCTTGATGACAACCAAACCATATCACCCACCATAAACTGGGGACCAACGGTCCTACGCCGGTTGGAAAACCGCTGGGCCTTTTCCTGGGAGAGAGACAACTTATCCTCTACTTGGTCCCAGATCTGGTGCATTCTCTCCACCACAGTGTCAACACCTGGGCAGGCAGAAGGCTCCACCTGCCCTGAAGAAAATCGAGGGTGAAAACCAAAGTTACAAAAAAAAGGTGACATCAAAGTGGCAGAACTAGCTCTATTATTTAAAGCAAATTCGGCAAAGGGCAAAAATGAAACCCAATCATCCTGATCGGCAGAAATAAAACATCTCAAATACGACTCCAAAGTCTGGTTTGTTCTCTCCGTCTGCCCATTGGTCTGAGGGTGAAACGCAGAGGAGAAGGACAACTGAATTCCCAGCTTGGAACAGAAAGTCCTCCAAAATCTAGACACAAACTGAACTCCTCTGTCAGATACAATGTTCTCAGGAATCCCGTGCAAGCGAACCACCTGTTGCAAAAACAAGGGCACCAACTCAGAGGAAGATGGCAACTTAGGGAGTGGTACAAGATGGACCATCTTAGAGAATCTATCACAAATCACCCAAATAACAGTCATTCTCTGAGAGACAGGCATATCAGAGATAAAATCCATTGAAATATGGGTCCATGGCCTCCTGGGCACCGGCAAAGGCATCAACAAGCCACTAGAGCGAGAACAAGGTTTAGACCGGAAGCAAGTCCCACAGGACTGCACAAAATTCCTGACATCACGAGACAAGGCGGGCCACCAAAAAGACCGACTCACCAGATCTCTAGTACCAAAAATACCTGGATGACCAGCAAATGCAGAGCAATGAACTTCAGACATCACTCTCTTCCTCCATTGGTCAGGAACATACAACTTTCCACTGGGACAACGCTCAGGTTTGTCCTCCTGAAACTCTTCCAGAGCACGTCTCAAATCGGGCGAGAAGGCAGAAAGAACTACCCCCTCGCCTAAGATGGTAGCAGGCTTAGTCACAACAGGAGAATCAGCAAGGAAACTCCTAGAGAAGGCGTCTGCCATGACATTCTTAGTGCCCGGAAGAAAAGAGACCACAAAATCAAAACGTGTGAAAAACAAGGCCCACCTAGCCTGTCTAGGATTCAAGCGCTTGGCCGACTCCAGGTAAATCAAATTCTTGTGGTCAGTAAGGACCACGACTTGGTGTTTGGCTCCCTCCAACCAATGTCTCCACTCCTCAAATGCCCATTTCATGGCCAACAGTTCCCGATTCCCCACATCATAGTTACGTTCGGATGGGGAGATCTTTCGGGAAAAGAAAGCACAAGGATTCATTTTAGATGTCACAGGATCTTTTTGGGACAACACCGCTCCTGCACCAATCTCAGAAGCGTCCACCTCCACCTGAAACGGGAGTGAGACATCAGGTTGCCGCAAAACCGGAGCAGAAGTGAATCTTCGCTTCAGCTACTGAAAGGAAGAAACAGCCTCTGGAGACCAATTCAGCACATCAGCACCCTTCCTAGTCAAATCCGTCAATGGCTTGGCAATACCAGAAAAATTAGCTATAAATTTCCGATAAAAATTAGCAAAACCCAAAAACTTCTGGAGGGCCTTCAAAGAAGTGGGCTGAACCCAATCATAAATGGCCTGTACCTTGGCCGGGTCCATTTCAATAGTTGACGGAGACAAAATAAATCCCAAAAATGAAACCCTCTGTACCCCAAAAAGGCATTTCGATCCCTTGACATACAGGGAATTCTCCCTCAAAATCCGGAACACAGTCCGAACATGTTCCACATGAAAGTCCCAATTCTTGGAGAAGATCAAAATATCATCCAGATAGATAATCAAAAATTTATCCACAACGTCTCGGAATATATCGTTCATGAAGCACTGGAAGACAGAAGGGGCATTAGTGAGCCCAAAAGGCATCACCAGGTACTCAAAATGTCCCTCCGGAGTATTAAACGCCGTCTTCCATTCATCCCCATGCTTAATGCGAATAAGATTATACGGCCCCCTGAGGTCAAGCTTGGTAAACCAGCAAGCACCTTTAACTCTGGAGAATAGATCAGAAATCAGGGGTAACGGATACTGATATTTAACAGTAATTTTGTTGAGGGCACGATAGTCAATACAAGGCCTTAATGAACCATCCTTTTTAGCCACGAAAAAAAACCCAGCACCTAAGGGTGAAGAGGATGGTCTAATATGACCCTTCTCCAATGCCTCCTTAATATAGGATCGCATAGCCTCGTGCTCGGGTACAGATAAATTGAAAAGCCAACCCTTGGGGAATTTACACCCCAGGTTCAGCTCAATTGCACAGTCATAACCCCTATGAGGAGGCAAAGACGCAGACCCATTCTCACTAAATACATCATAAAAGTCAGCCAAATAGTCAGGAACATCATGCGACTGGGGAGAGGTGGAGAAAACAGGAGCATCACTAAGGGCACATCGACAACCCCAACTCACCACAGACAAAGATTTCCAATCCAGAACTGGATTATGGATTTGCAACCAGGGAAACCCCAGAACAATGGTATCATGCAAATTATGCAACACCAAAAATCTGCAATTTTCTTGATGGTCTGGGGCGACCCGCATTACCACCTGGGTCCAAAACTGAGGTTTATTCTTCGCCAAAGGAGTAGCATCAATACCCCTCAAAGGGATAGGCGTCCACAGAGGTGTCATAGGAAATCCACAACGTTTAGCAAAATCCAAGTCCATCAGGTTCAGAGCTGCTCCTGAATCCACAAAAGCCTTGGCGGAAAATGTGGACAGGGAGCAGATCAGAGTAATTGCCAGAAGAAACTTAGGTTGAACACCACCCACAGAAAACGTGTGTGCACAACGTTTCTCTCGTTTAGGGCAGACAGAAATAATATGCGAGGCATCGCCACAAAAAAAAAACACAGCTTATTACGCCTTCTGAACTCCTGACGTTGCACCCTAGACAAAACTCTATCACATTGCATAGGTTCAGACATTTGTTCAACAGGTGGCAACATCTCTCGTGTAGTTTTGCGTTCACGTAAACGCCGATCCACCTGAATGGCTAATGACAAAGAATCGTCAACACCAGAGGGAACAGGAAATCCTACCATAGTATCTTTTACAGTTTCTGACAAACCCTTCCGAAAGAGGGCTGCCAAGGCACCATCATTCCAGGTAGTAAGGACCGCCCACTTTCGGAATTTTTGACAGTACAACTCTGCCGAATCCCGACCCTGGCTTAATGCCAACAGGGTCTTTTCAGCCTGATCAATAGCATTAGGTTCATCATACAACAACCCCAAGGCTTGAAAAAATGCGTTCACATTATTCAGAATAGGATCATCAGGTTTCAAAGAAAACGCCCAATCCCGGGGATCGCCGCGCAGCAAAGAAATGACAATTTTAACCTGCTGCGCGGAGTTCCCCGACGAGTTAGGCTTCAAGGCAAAAAATAATTTACAATTATTCTTGAAATTCAAGAATTTAGACCAATCCCCAAAAAACACATCAGCAAGATAGGCGGAAATTCCCTGCACTTCAGCAGCGAGCTGCTCCACACGATCAGACAATTGCTTCATCTCCATTGAGAGAAAAATTCCCCCTACGGCCTCAGAGATATAGAGGAAAAATATGCACACAAAAAAAAAAAATTCTGACACTTTTTTTTTCCTTTTTTTTTTTTTTTTTTACAATTCTCTCCTGCTATTGAGTACCCTAAGATCTGCGGTATGGCTGGTGATTCTGTTATGATGAGTCACCGAAGGAGGAAAAAACAAAATACCAGCTAAGTCCAGAAAAACCAGAGAGATTGGCAGCTATCGGATTGCAGACCCCTGAACCTATCCACAACAACTAGCAGTAGCCGTGGGGGGCTCCTACGGTGCCCTAGACCCCTCGATCACAGCCGGAGAGCTACATAGCCTAAAGACAGAAAGGGGAAAAACTAAACTGCCCCAGAGCAGACCCCAAAGGAATAGGCAGCCCCCAACATATAATGACGGTGAAGCAAGATGAAAACACTAACACAGATAGAAAGATAGGTTGAGCAAATGATGGGGCCCAAGCTAACTACTTAGGACAGGATAGGAAAGCTGCTGTCTGCCATCCGCAAAAACCCTATCAAAATGAGCCAACCGACTGATAGGAAAAACAGGCCCTGAAGTCGCTAGGCTTCAAAAGACTATATCAGCACTCAGGTATATTCTGAAGACAGAGCAAAAGATCAACAGATCAGAGACAAAAATGGAATTCAGCTCACCCCCGGCCGGGGATGACAGAACTCCCAAAAAACAAGGCAAAACAAAAACAAAACTGAAGAGTACAAAGCAGAGCAGAAAAACTTAGCTTTGAGACACAGGAATCAGACTGGTCTCCAAGAATCCAGCAGGAAAATCACCAGCCAGGAAGAAGGGCGTCGGCAGCCTTATATCCAGTCCTCAATTCCAGCCACCCAGTTATCATCTAGCTGCCCAGGTGTTTGGTAATCAGTCTCACTACCTTCCTTCACCAGAGGAGGGAGTCCATCAGACCTCAATGGTGAAGGGAAAAATGAACTCACAACAGTCGACGCTCCGAGCGGTCAACAGCTGGCAAACCCCCTGATCATTACGAACAGGACCAGTTCGTATGGCGACAAGGACTGTCATCCCAAAAAGCTAACCCGAATCTACAAAATCCCTCGCCCAAGGACTGGCGAGCATACAGGGCGGGGGAGTGTGGGAGGAACGACCCCCGTCGAGTGTCCGGGCCAGAACCAAGGGAGCCGTCATCTGAGTTCTGGGGGAAACTGTTCCCGGGGGGGCAGAATTCAGGGACGGACCATTGTGACAGACAGATGGGCTGGGGGAGGGACCAGTACAAAAGGGGCAGGGAATTCCCAGGACGATGAGTCAGCAGACGGACACAGAGACAGCAGGAGACTGTGGGAGCAGCTGAAAGCGAGAGCGACTCACCAGTGCCAGGGATGACGCTCACTGAGGGCTCCAGAAGGACGGTACCGAGGCAATTACCCAGGACTTGCTGCCACGCTCCAGCCCGCGGCCCCAGTTCAATCCGCGGCCGCTGCTGCCTCCCCTCAGCCCACGGCTGCGGCCTACCTGCGGTCACCCGTGGCTGCTGCCGTCTTGCCCCAGCCCGCAGCTGCGGCCTGTTCCCCGCCACCTGCAGCCGCCCTGTTCTCACCAGTGACCGCGGCCAGTACAGCACCGCCGGCAGCCATCACTGTCCGTCTCCAGTCCGCATCAGGGGCCAGGACTCTGCTGACCATGGACCCCCCCATCGCAGCCGTTATCTGAGCAGGTGGCCTGTCATTCGCCACCACACATCGCTGCCACTTGCCCCAGGCCAGGGACTGCAGCCCAAACGTTCAAGGACTCCGCCGGAACCTGTGGGGCTCCAGTGTCATCAGCACCCCGGCGTGCGCCAAGACTTTGTCATCGCCTCAGCAACTGGGCCCAGCAACTAGTACGCCGAAAGACCACCAACCCGAACGGTGAGGGATGTCTGGACGGCTAAGTTGACTTTAGAATTAAGGACCCGTAGTCAGCCATACCGCGGCCCTATAGTGACCGACTGTTGCCGGAAGTAGTCGTGTTCTACCCGTTTTGTGTGTGTTTGTATAGAACCCCTGCGAGGGCAACCCGTGTTACTCATTTTGTGATCAGGGCGGGACTGAGGAAAGTTCCCTCTAGTCTTATAAACGTTAATATAGAAAGCACCTAATTGTCTCGCGACTCGTCACTGCATCCTGCTTACCTGCAAACACCACAGTACCATTTCATACGTGCGGTAATACATGTATTCATGTAGCAGTACCAGTTAGCAAAGAGTAATAAATACAACAATGAACATTTTTACTTAACCTCCTTTACATTGACACCAATGTACGCACAGGAAAAATAGCAATGTTTTGGCCTTGCAGGGCCTTTGTCAAGCCAAGAAAAAAGTGCATAGTCAAGCAACACAAGGCAGGAAGTATTTATAGTAAGCCAGTCCTGGACCACTCCCCTTGGTTCATTCTGTTGGTCAAACCTCTTTTACCATAGAGACAGTACAACCAGAATTAAAATCAATACAAAATATGTAAAAGAGAAAACATAAAAGGTCACTGATGGAATGGTAATTGGTAAATATAGCCTTAGGCCGGGTGCACATGATCCAAAACTAGCAGCGCTTTGGACGCAGCGCATGTTCTCTGCGTCCAAAGCGCTGCCATCTATTGAGCACAGGTGAATCCGTATGTGATCACAGAACCACACGGATTCACGGGGCCAATTCATTCTATGGGTGAAATTTCTCTTAAGAGACGTGCCGCATGTCCGTCTCCCCGGGCGTCTGTGCACACAAAGTGGACATGAGATTTCTTGAAACCCCATTCACTATGCTGTAACATCTGGCCACTGCGGGTTTGGCGCTGTATAAGTATGCAGCGTCAAACCAGCAGCAATTCCTGATTGTGGGCACATACACTTAGGCTTCGTCATTATAATTGTAATCAGGGTTACCTGATATGGGGTCCATTCAGAATTTTTGCCCATTCCTGAGCTGAACCCCCAGCTACGCATCTGCTGAGGAGCTTTCATCATGTCGATGGTGCAGCAGCCAATCAGTGAGTTCTGAACGGGTCATTTCGGCTACAGAAGCTGAGCAACACTACAGTCGCTGAACTCACTGATTGGCTGCCATGTTGTCAAGGTGATGATGTCTGCACCCCAGCCAATGCCAAACACCGAGGACAGCGGCAGAGATTCGCTGATGGACCAGGGGAAGGCGAGTACAGCCGGTTTGATTTTTATAATAAATTTTAGCCAGGGGAGAAATGTAATTTAATGGGAAAAACCCCTTTAATAGATGTCATTTATCTGCCAAGGAAACATAGCAAGTTTCATAGTACACATCTGACACCTCCATTAAGGCAACGATCAGAAGAATATGGAATGAAGCTTATTCTGTTCTGTAATATAACAGATAAAAACACAAACATACTAAAGTATCTTATCTTAATTTAAAAATGTTGTTTGGAATAATTAATAAGTCACTGTGTAGCAGTAATATTTGTTAACTATTTCTGACTCGACAGCACTGATTGTCATTGTATAATAATATCTAGGGAGACTGGAGCAGGTTTACAGTAGTGAATTTGCCACAACTAGACCAATTTATTATGTATTTAAAACACTGACAGCACCTGACTCAAGAAAGAAAAGTTTTGTGGGGAGGGGCTTAACTAAAATAAAATTTTGGACCCAAATATTGGTCTAAAAGTAAGAAAACCAACAGGTGATGTAAAGTTAGATAAATGTGCCTAAAATGTGCCCAATTATTTATTTGGGCTGTGAACAAAAGTCAGGCACAATCCACAAGATATATTTTGGCTCATTTTATTGCCACATCCTCAGGGACAGTTTTAGGGCTCTTTCACACATCCTGATATTTCCTGTACTGGAAAAAACAATACCGGAGATATCCGTGTGTACATATGTTTAATATGTGTGGCAACCATGTAGTTACCATGTGCCGCATCAGTGTTACACGTACTGGCGCCTGGAAATCAGCTGTACAGTTTGCGCTATTCCTCAACGCCGGGTGCTGAAGACAGCTTGCATCATTCTCCCCTGATCGCACTGCGATCATTGCTAGCAGGTAAGAATGTTGTGCTATAAATAAATAAAAATTAATTGGGGTTCCCTTGTATTTTTGATAACCAGCCAGGCAAAACTGAGAGCTGTGGGCTGCAACCCTCAGCTTTCAGCTTTAACACTTTAACAAGGCTTGTTATCTAGAATAGCGGAGTCCACACGCCATATTTTTTAATTATTTAAATAAATCATTTTAAAAACGGAGTGGGATTCCCCCATAAATATTGCCCCCCCAGCCTAAAATAGCAGCTTGCCGCCACCGACAAAAGGTACATCTATTAGATGCACCAATTCTGGCACTTTGCCCTGCTCTTCCCATTTGCCCTGTCGGGGTGACAAGTAGGGTTCATATTTGTGGGGTTGATTTTTCCTTTGTATTGTCTGGTGACATCAATCCCACTGCCTAGCAATGGAGAGGCGTCGATAAGACACCTATCCATTACTAATCCTATAGATGTATGGTAAATAAACACACAGCAAGTATAAAGTCTTTTATTTGAACTAAAAACAAAGCACACTTTTCCTTTATTTAAAAATAACAAACAGTTATACTCCCTTTTGCCCAATCCATTGAAGCCCTTGTCTCCTGTAATAAAACAAAATAAAAACAACAATACCCCTCACCTGTCCATCGTTCTGTCCCATGCCCTAATCCATGTTTGGGGATAAACAGTTTTCAACCTGGTCAGTGCCAAGTTGCAACCATCCAGGCTGAGAACCACTGAGGAATGATCTGCTGCAAGCGCAGCCTCAGTGACGAGTGGGGACCATCATCGAGGTTACCTCGGGACACTAAGGCTGTGTTCCCAGCAGGGCCCCTGAACTGCGGTGACTTCAGCACTGTGAGAAACAGTCAATGGATTCACCGTAGCTCAGCTCAGTGAGTTCACCACAATGAACTGCAATGAACTTACTGAGCAGAATTGCGGTGTACTCACTGAATGTTTCTCATGGTGCTGAATATAGTCAATTGGTGCTCATATTGGTGCTCATATAGCGGCCTGAAATCATCTTGTGTAAATGCACCTTAAATGTTTCTGGGTGATGGTTCAATGTGTTAGCATTTTGGGCCCCACTTTTAATTTTTGCTTACGGCAACACTTTGCCTAAACCCGACCCTGCAAACAATCTGTCAACTTATGCCCCCAATTATTTTAAAAAGGGAATATGCCACCAAGTTTTTGCTACACATTTGAGAACAGCATAAAGTAGGGGCAGAGACCCTGATTCCAATCATGTGTCACTTACTAAGGAGCTTGATGTCAATTTGATAAAATCACTGTTTTATTTAGTGTACACATATAGCTGCCAATCAGTGGTTTGGGTAACATCATGAACATGATGGACTACATGGCAGCAGGTTTACTAGTCAGGAGGAGTAATAATCTGCTTATAAAACAAGCCCGATAAGTGATACATCTCTGGAATCAGGGTCTCTGTCTCTACATTATGCTGCTCTCAGATTCCCATTAAAGCATAATTCAAACAGCATATTCACACAGAGGTTTTGTGGGATGCCTGTATCATCAAGACAATACTACATGAATAAATTGTTCATAATTGTTCTAGAATAAAAAGGGCAGTTATCAGCTTTGTATCACTTATTTTTATTGCGTGGAATATTATGTAAGCAAAGAGAAAATTAGAATTTAGGGGTGGATTCTGTAGTATTGGTGTTTTGTATTCCAGTCTTGATCCAAAGTGAGCTGGAGTAAGATGCCCTAAATTCAGTAAGAGTCATATGTTCAGTCATTGGCTGGAGAACTTTTTTGTCATAATTTTGAATTATAATGAATCTGTGCACCCGACCACACATCGCCCGCTGATTACTAAGCAATTTTAAAAAACAAATTGTAAGA
Source organism: Dendrobates tinctorius (assembly GCF_039654945.1). Classification (NCBI taxonomy): domain Eukaryota; kingdom Metazoa; phylum Chordata; class Amphibia; order Anura; family Dendrobatidae; genus Dendrobates; species Dendrobates tinctorius. Next base: position 15,326,164 of record NW_027361932.1, on the reverse strand, counting down.
GCTTGCATAAAAACGCAAAAATTCTTGACATTTTGGTTCAACAAGTTGCACAAACATTTTTCAACATGTCAGCCAGTTTTGTTACATTTCTAGTGCAAAATGTTTTGTAACTCTGAAATGTACTAAGTAAAAAAGGCAGAAGTAATTGTATACAATAAACTAACATAGAAACAAAGCTGGCAGAATGTTAGGCCCCCGTAGCAGCATAGCATAGGAATCCCATAGTCGCACACAGTGTCGAACTGGTCCACCGGGACACCGGAGAATTCTCTGATGGGCCCCAGGATATTGGCGGGCCCCCGAGCAGGACGTACATTCAGTTGAAATGTATTGCTCTGTCCTCTGCTAGGATGGCGGCTGACATGCGTACTCCTGCTAGGACGACAACCATTTTAACATGACCACGCTGGATCTATAAGAAGAGAGCGTAGGCACGTAAGAGGGATCTTTTTTTTTCCTTTTTCTTTTGTCACTGTGGCACAGCCAGGGCCAATGGGCCTAGGGGGCACAGCCAGGACCAAGGGACTCATGGAGTTTAGGACAGAAATATAATGCGAACAAGACACACAAAACAAAACAGGGATAACAGAAACCCTCTGACATACAAAAGCACCAGCCAAGAATAGGAAGGATGATAGGGACAGGAAGGAATAAGCTAAGCAGAAGCAGGGACCATGAGATAAACACACATGTACAACAGAACACCTCTACAACAACTCTCCAAAACACTTAGCTTAAGCACACTGCACAGGAGGATGTATCTCCAATAGCAACAATGAACTCCTCTTCAGCACAGTTTCTTCTAAGAACAAGGAATCAGAGCTTTCACTGGCAAGACAGAGAGGGACTGGCCAGGTTTTAGAAGAAGAATTAAAGGGAACCTGTTACCTCATTTTTCACATATAAGCTGCGGCCACCGCTATTAGGGGCTTATCTACAGCATTTTATAATGTTGTCGATAAGCCCCTGATGTAACCTGAAAGATAAGAAAAACAAGTTAGATTGTACTCACCCGGGGGGCGGTCTGGTCCAATGGGTGTCGCGGTCCGGTCCGGTGCCTCCCATCTTCTAGTGATAATGTCCTCCTTCTTACTTCTGCCGCGATTCCTTTGCAGGCGTACTGATTTCTGATTTGCCCTGTTGACGGCAGAGTAAAGTACTGCAGTGCGCAGGTATCGGGCCTCTCTGACCTTTCCCTGAGCCTGCGCACTGCAATACTTTGATCTGCCCTCAACAAGGCAGAGAATTACACCTGCTCAGAAGATGGGAGGTGCCGGACCCGGACGTGCGACACCCATCGGACCGGGACGCCCCTGGGTGAGTATAATGGAGAACAAAAGCGGGGGCACCACCGAAAAGTTTCAAGGGATCCAACCTTGACCTATATGCTACATGTAATTAACAAAGAGAAAAAGGAATAGGCCACAAGCAGGGGACCACCCTGAATAGGAAGTAGCATATACAATACAAATTTTATTTAGACACAGCAAACAGATACAGAAACAGTTAAAAACATTAAAAATGGTCACACATGTGACACATACAGAAATTGCACAATGCTCATAATAGAGCAACCCACCGGCTACCAAAAAACACTCTCACCGGTAATAATACCTAAGACCCTAGGTCCATGTAAACAGAATAACCCAAATGGAAGGTATGTAAGACCACAAGTAGACACAATAAATCATACATAAGTCGAAAACATCAACAATACATGATTACAGTGGAACATACATTTCTAACCCAAAATGGTAAAAAACAGCACATGGAATAATATAGCCCCAAAGGTATCTTGATCAGAATGAGGTGCACAGAGAAAATAGTAGTGCAAGCTGAGTAACCCTCATATACAAATAAAGGTGCCTCAGCCTAAAGTCAGGCATAGAGAACATAAATGACCTGATCATCCGAACCAATAGGGGCTAGAGGGGGTTAAATAGACAAAGAAATTCTCTATGACCACCCTCAACAATTAGCACACATGCAAGTCAGCACAATACAAGACCCATGTGGAGTGGAGTGGAATGGAGCAGGCAGAGTCAGAGACCCGACGCGTGTCGCCACTCTAGGTGGTTTCATCAGGGGTACAACTTGCCAGTCAGCTGTGCCAATAAAAATGGTTACCTAATGAATGAGTAGGGAACAGCTGCGCCGCTGCTTACCATAGCATGAATGATGTCAGAATACACCTGAAAATCAGCGGTTAGTCAGTAGTCCATAGCGGTGACTATCAGCATATAACGCCGGCGTGTGACGTCACAGAGTGTACTAGATTGTGCCGACTGCGCAGGCATCGGCGTCTGAGAGACTGGAAACAAATCACAAACAGAAGGAGTAAAGGAGCTCAATATCGCTACTGCGCAGGCGCTTACAATAGCCCACTGTGCATGCGTCGGCGTCTGGGAGACCGAACGCGCATCACAGATAGAGGAAGTGAGGAACTCAGAAAAGCTAATGCACAGGCGCTTACAATCATGTGACTGATTAGACACTAGCGGTTTATAGCTCAATTGCTATAGTGGTTATCTGAGTAGGCGGAGACCAAGCGCTACTACGCAGGCGCTTGTAGCCAGGAAGGAACAGAACTATTGTCTTATTGGCCGTTCAACTGCGATAGTAGCCAGTTGTATAGGCGCACATGACAGATAGAGACAATGAAAAAACTCAATAACATTGATGCCTAAACACCTGTAATCATAGGACTGTCTGGACCTTAGAAGGTTTACGGCTCAATTACCATACTGATCAATTATATAAACAAAACGCTGCTGCGCCAGCGTTTATACTGAGCCAAATGGGTGGAGATCAAACGCTAGTACACAGACTTTATAGTCAACAAAAAGACCAAGGAGTAAAGGAACTCAATATTATTCATGCGCACGCGTTTAAAGTAATAAGTACAGCTAAACTAAGAATGGTCTACGGCTCAGTTATGATAATAGTCAGTTGTATGGATGGAAACTGTGCGCTACTGCGCAGGCGCATACAATAACAACAACCAAATGCACATTATCTTACTCACAGCTCCGATGCTAAAGTAGGTAGCCAAGTGAGCGGTGGCTGGACAGATACACCAGATACCAAATGAGCAACCAGTCCCCACAAACGCCAATGCAAAATGCAAAAAGTGTGGAGATAGGTACTGGATTCATGAATTAGTCGAGCATTTAGACAGAAAATATCAAATCATGCAGATGTTATCAAGTATCGCTATAGCTACCTGGACAAGGCCAACTTTCCAGACAGCAAAATAGTGATATCATAAGCAGAATGAAGTGCAACAGTCCAGGAATCCAAGGGATAGTATTATACTGACCAAAAGGGGGCTATGCAGAGGGTACTCACTTTAAGAGGTGAACTACTTATATAACGTCACCACTTGCAAGGTTAGTCAGGACATCGATTGGATGAGAGAAAATCTCACATCAAAGGTACCCCTATATTGTAATTATGGTCAGTTGGGCTGAGCACACTTATGTTACAGTCGGAAACGTACATCTAATATATAAAGCTCAATGTGGGTGTGTATGTATGTGTGTATGTATGTATGTGTGTATGTCCGGGATTGGCATCCGCACCGTCGCAGCTACAGCCACAAAATTTGGCACAGTCACACGTCTGGACCCCAAGAGTGTCCTAGGCTATGTTGTGAGGTGAAATTTTAACCCCACGCGTTCCAATTCACTAAACAATTTTGCCCCTATCTACATAATGGGGGAAAAGTGTGTGTGTATCAAGCCCCGCTCCTCATTATGATGTCATAATGGTTGCCATGGCGACGCTGATGTCATCATAGGTTGCAAGCCCTGCCGCTCACAATGATGACATAATGGTTGACTATGGGATGGAGGATGTGGGATGGGTATATGGGCACTGGACTATGGGATGGAGGATATGTATGACGGGTATATGGGCACGGGACTAAGGGATGGAGGATGTGTGATGGGTATATGGGCACTGGACTATGGGATGGAGGATATGTATGACGGGTATATGGGCACGGGACTATGGGATGGCGGATATGTATGATGGGTATATGGGCATGGGACTATAGGATGGAGGATATGTATGATGGGTATATGGGCATGGGACTATGAGATGAAGGATGTGTGAGGGGTATATGGGCACTCGACTATGGGATGGCGAATATGTATGATGGGTATATGGGCATGGGACTATGGGATGGAGGATGTGTGATGGGTATATGGGCATGGGACTATGGGATGGAGGATGTGTGATGAGTATATGGGCACTCGACTATGGGATGGAGGATATGTATGATGGGTATATGGGCATGGGACTATGGGATGGAGAATATGTATGATGGGTATATGGGCATGGGACTATGGGATGGAGGATATGTATGATGGGTATATGGGCATGGGCCTATGGGATCGTGGATATGTATGATGGGTATATGGGCACAGGACTATGGGATGGAGGATGTGTGATGGGTTTATGGGCATGGGACTATGGGATGGAGGATGTGTGATGGGTATATGGGCACTCGACTCTGGGATGGAGGATATGTATGATGGTTATATGGGAACGGGCCTATGGGATCGTGGATATGTATGATGGGTATATGGGCACAGGACTATGGGATGGAGGATAATTATAGTTTGCTATAACTGACCACAGTTAGTTACTATGCCTGGGCAGCGCCGGGCTCTTCAGCTAGTTATAACATAAAACAGGTCCCAATCACAAAGGGGCACCAAAAATACCAAAAGTACAAAAGGAGCACAGACATTATGAACTATACGCCAGCGACGTTACCAAACAAGTGGCAACCACATTCTGACTCAGAGATGCTTGACAAGGATAGTTTAATGGAAATCCACAACCGGGCCAAACAGGCCGTGTTGAAGATGATAGTGTAAAAACCCATTTAAGATAGGATTGGTGGTGCCTGTATAAACATTAGTGCCTGATATCATATATTAAATATCAATCCCTATGGACCCTGAAGAGGGACATGCCTATCCTCAGTCAAGATGGAGGAACACAACACAGGTAGAGCAGATGTGACCACAGACCAACCATGTTTTTATTCTTGCGCACATCAAAATAGACGGGACAAAGTGGAGGAATAGAAATTCAGCAACTATGGCCCTCAAACATAAATACATAAGGGGATTGTGAAGAATATTCAGTGAAGAATAGTGTTGACTAGAGTTGAGCTACTTTTGGTTTTTTAGGGTCGCGTTTCGTTTCGTGAAACCCGACTTTTCCAAAAGTCGGGTCGAGCAAGATCGTCCGATTATAGGGAATAGTCGGGGTCGTCCCGAAACACGAAACCCAATGTAAGTCAATGGGGAATAAAAGTCGGCAGTGAGAGGAGGACAGGAAACACACCTACAGTGCCCATTTGAATGCCAAAAGCATCAATTCTTCTTACTTAAGCTTGTCAACCTTAATTAACTTCATAATACAAGTTACGCACTGAAAAATGGGGGTTATTTGGCTAAAGTTGTGGGGGGGTAGGGCTGGCTCCAGGTTTTCATGTGCCCTGGGCGAAAGAGCGCCCCTTTAACACATACCACAACTCATCATGCTCCGATACGGCAGAGAAATAGCGGTATAGTACAATGAAAAATACTTCACTTTTTACATCTCATGACGAGGCCCATCTATTTCTCCATACAGAATCATTGGTCCCATATAATGTTTGAAACAGTATATGATGAGCTCCACATAATGCTACAGTATATGTTGGTCCCCATGGATGAAGCTCCACTGTCTTATGGGCCCAAATAATGCTCCAAACATAATGGGCCCCATTTCTACTGCTCTAGTGTATAATGGGCCCTGTAAATGCTGCTCCAGTGTCTGATGTCCACCTTTGGAATGTTCCAGTGTATGGTGGGCACCATCTATCATTCTCCAGAGTATAGTGCTCCCCAAAAATTGCTGTCCCAACATTGAAAACAATCAAATAAGTCTCCTCGCTAGGGAATCCCTGTACTTGTCTGGACTCCTCGTCGTCCCCATCTTCCATCTCACTGCACAGTATTTCAACTTTGCAAGTGCTGTGATCCTGAGCAAGCAGGGGGGCCCACTCGTTGGCGACGGCACTGGCACAGGGCCCCTGATAGTACGGTGGTGTGTCTGATGGCGGGTGGGCCGAACCTGCACTTTCATCTGCAGCTTCCTCTTTGTCACCGTGTAAGATGGAACTGTATATGGGAAGGGTAACCTGAGTTTCATCAGGGTCAGATTCAGGCCGAGTAGCGTGCGAGGGGAATGTAGTGGTCTGGGTCAATGTACCAGCAGATTCATCGAGCAGTGGCTGGGCATTAGTGCACTTGTGTCGCCCCCAGGAGTACGGTCGCCACAGTGGCATTACCTTCTTCCTAGGGAGTGTGATGTCATGCTTGGGAGCAACGAACGATCTCTCTAGCAGGTTAACTGATTGGGTGGCGTTATTCCCACGAGTCATGACCCTCCAAACAGCGTTCATGAAGGCAAAGTGTTTGTTTTACGTGGGCAGTATGGTTGCAAAGCTGAACCTTAAAGGAATGTCCAGAAGGGCACCACCAGGAGTGGAGCCTACGGTTAAATTCGACTCCACCTGGGAAACCTCAACCATGCCAGCTACAGAACAGATGCACACATTGCAAGCTTAATTCCGTTAACGAACGATACTCCGTCATGCCCCGCGGTCCGAGTCTGGCTTACTAGAGGGACACGTGAGGATCTGGCACATGAGATTGGCCAATAACTGGTGTGTCATGTCATTACAACGTGGCTGCATGTGCGCTACACTGAAAAGGCCAGCGTTTGTCGCTTACAGGTGCAGATAACCCGCTGAACAACGTTAGTGATGGGGATCACTGATGACAATTATTACCCGCGAACAATGATTTCCCAGTAAGTGCAGGTCAACCGCAGTTCCGGAATTAGGCCTAACCGTCATTCCTGAAAAAATGAAAAACTTACGTGTGCAAACCACAGGTGCTGTAGCTTGCTTAACAGCTCGCCAGCTGTTCTCACGCCCAGTATGGATTGCACGTGATTGCACAAAGGTTAGAAAGGGTACCGTATCCCCGGATAACATGTATGGATAGCGTACACATTCAAAATATATGTCTATACATCAGGAGGCAGGCTCAGATGGTGTTAGGCCCAGTATGGATTGCACGTGATTGCACAAAGGTTAGAAAGGGTACCGTATCCCCGGATAACATGTATGGATAGCGTACACATTCAAAATATATGTCTGTACATCAGGAGGCAGGCTCAGACGGTGTTAGGCCCAGTATGGATTGCACGTGATTGCACAAAGGTTAGAAAGGGTACCGTATCCCCGGATAACATGTATGGATAGCGTACACATTCAAAATATATGTCTATACATCAGGAGGCAGGCTCAGACAGTGTTAGGCCCAGTATGGATTGCACGTGATTGCACAAAGGTTAGAAAGGGTACCGTATCCCCGGATAACATGTATGGATAGCGTACACATTCAAAATATATGTCTGTACATCAGGAGGCAGGCTCAGACAGTGTTAGGCCCAGTATGGATTGCACGTGATTGCACAAAGGTTAGAAAGGGTACCTTATCCCCGGATAACATGTATGGATAGCGTACACATTCAAAATATATGTCTGTACATCAGGAGGCAGGCTCAGACGGTGTTAGGCCCAGTATGGATTGCACGTGATTGCACAAAGGTTAGAAAGGGTACCGTATCCCCGGATAACATGTATGGATAGCGTACACATTCAAAATATATGTCTGTACATCAGGAGGCAGGCTCAGACGGTGTTAGGCCCAGTATGGATTGCACGTGATTGCACAAAGGTTAGAAAGGGTACCGTATCCCTGGATAACATGTATGGATAGCGTACACATTCAAAATATATGTCTATACATCAGGAGGCAGGCTCAGACGGTGTTAGGCCCAGTATGGATTGCACGTGATTGCACAAAGGTTAGAAAGGGTACCGTATCCCCGGATAACATGTATGGATAGCGTACACATTCAAAATATATGTCTGTACATCAGGAGGCAGGCTCAGACGGTGTTAGGCCCAGTATGGATTGCACGTGATTGCACAAAGGTTAGAAAGGGTACCGTATCCCCGGATAACATGTATGGATAGCGTACACATTCAAAATATTTGTCTGTACATCAGGAGGCAGGCTCAGACGGTGTTAGGCCCAGTATGGATTGCACGTGATTGCACAAAGGTTAGAAAGGGTACCGTATCCCCGGATAACATGTATGGATAGCGTACACATTCAAAATATATGTCTGTACATCAGGAGGCAGGCTCAGACGGTGTTAGGCTCAGTATGGATTGCACGTGATTGCACAAAGGTTAGAAAGGGTACTGTATCCCTGGATAACATGTATGGATAGCGTACACATTCAAAATATATGTCTGTACATCAGGAGGCAGGCTCAGACGGTGTCAGGCACAGTATGGATTTGACGGCCCAGATTACACAGCGGAGGAGCAGGGAGAGGTAAAGATTGCAAATGCTGGGGCCCTGCCCAAGCAAGGGGGGCCCACTCATGGGCGTCGGTACTGGCACTGGGCCCCTCATAGTACGGCGGTGTGTCTGACGGCGGGTGTGCACCACCACCGTCAGAGACACTTGATTGCACTATGAGGGACCCTGTGCCAGTGCCCGCACCCAAGGAGTCAGCCTACCCACCTGTCCAGGGCAACGGCACTCGCACGGTGTCGTGCGCTAGGTGGTGACCCCGGCCATGGGGGGGGGAGGCAGCACAGTTAGGGAGTTTTAGAAAGTGGCATATGTTGATGTTGGACATTCAGCTGATGCAAAAGGCGAAATAGGTGAAGTCCCAGGAAGAGGTGGACCAAAGCAAGCCATTTTTCTGTCACCCTATGTGTCATCAGGGGAAGGTGGGACAAAATCCTTGGAAACCCATGCATGGTTCATTTTAATGAAGGTTAGATCATCCACATTTTGGGTTGACAGACGGGTCCTTTTTTCTGTCAGGATTGATCCAGCTGCACTGAAGACTCTTTCCGATAGCACACTTGCAGCTGGGCAAGCGAGCTCCTGTAAGGCATATTGGGCCAATTCAGGCCAGGTGTCCAGTTTAGCGGCCCAATAGTCAAAGGGGAATGACCTGTGTGGGAGAACATCGATATGGGAGGAAAAGTAGTTTGTAACCATAGTTGACAACTGCTGTCTCCTGTCACTTTCCATCGATGCAGTATTACCAGTTGTGTGAGCGGTATTTGAAAAATCAGTCCACAACATTGTCATGAAACCCCTGTCTCCAACGCCACTTCTGCTGTGTGCACCACGAACACCTCTGCCAAGCTGCCCCCGGCCCGTACGGCTCGTGTGAGAACCATCACCGCTGCTGTGTGCTGGGAATGCCTCAAGCAACCGATTTACCAGAGTTGCTTGTTTATTAGCCAATATTAGGTCAAGGTTCTCCTGTGGCATGATGTTTTGTAATTTGCCTTTATAGCGTGGATCCAGGATGCTGGCCAACCAGTAGTCGTCATCGTTCATCATTTTGGCAATGCGTGGGTCCCTTTTTAGGATCTGCAAGGCATAATCTGACATGTGGGCCAATGTTCCCGGTGTCAATGATGCACTGCGAGTGCTGGGTGGAGGAGCACTTTCTGGCAAATCCACATCCATCCAGTCACGCACAAACCCTGTACCAGACCTTGCCACGCCAACATTTTCACTTGCCCCACGAGATGCATCCTCCTCCCCTAAGTAAGTATCCCCATCATCCTCCTCCTCCTCCTCTTCTTCCTCCACCTCGTCCAGGAGAGGTCCCTGAGCAGACAATGGCTGAATGTCATCAAGGATTCCCTCCTCCTCTTCCTCCTCATCAACATTGGCTGCAGACGCCTGCTCCTTAAGGTGCGTCAAAGTTTGCATGAGCAGACGCATAAGTGGGATGCTCATGCTTAGGATGGCGTCGTCTGCGCTTACCAGCCGTGTGCATTCCTCAAAACACTGAAGGACTTTACAGAGGTCTTTCAGCTTCGACCACTGCACACCTGTCAACTCCATGTCTGCTCTCAAAGTGCCTGGCCGTGTATCCTCCCACAAATGCATTATGGCCTGCCTCTGCTCGCACAGCCACTCCACCATGTGCAGGGTGGAGTTCCACCTTGTTGCAATGTCGATAATGAGGCGGTGGTTGGGAAGGTGGAGCAATCGCTGCAGCTTCTGCATACGAACGGAGTGTACAGGCGACCGGCGGATGTGCGCGCACAGTCCTCGCACCTTCTGGAGCAGGGCTGTTAACTCCGGATAATTTTTGAGGAAGCACTGCACCACCAGGTTCAAGGTGTGAGCCAAGCAAGGTATATGGCTGAGTTTTGAAAGGGCTATGGCTGCCACAAAATTACGGCCGTTATCACTAACTACCTTGCCTTCCTCAAGATGTACACTGCCCAGCCATGACTCAGTTTGTCGCTTCAAGTACTCGGCCAGCACCTCGGCGGTGTGTCTGTTGCCCAAACACATCATCTGCAACACAGCCTGCTGACGCTTTCCACTAGCTGCTCGATAGGGGGACACATCGTGTGCAACAGTGGCAGCTGCAGATGGAGTGCTCGTACGACTGCGCTCTGTGGACGAGCTTTCGCTTCTGGAGGAGGAGGAGGAGGAGGGTCGAACGCCTACAGCCAACTGTTTCCTATACCGTGGGCTAGGCAGCACTGTCCCACCACCGCTGTCCCCTGTGGACCCTGCATCCACCACATTAACCCAGTGCGCAGTGATGGACACGTAATGGCCCTGGCCATGCCGACTGGACCATGCATCAGTTGTGAGGTGCACCTTTCCGCTCACTGACTGCTTGAGTGCATGGACAATGCGGTCTTTCACATGATGGTGGAGGGCTGGGATGGCTTTGCGAGAGAAGAAGTGGTGACTGGGTAGGTCATAGCGTGGTACTGCATAGGCCATGAGTTCGCGGAAAGCTGTGCTTTCCACCAACCGAAAGGGCATCATCTCAAACGAGATTAGTTTGGCAATGTGGGCGTTCAAACCCAGTGTACGCGGATGAGAGACTGAGTACTTTCTTGACCTACTCATAGTGTCTGGGAGGGTGAGCTGGACTTGAGAGCTGCATATGGTGGAAGTAGCGGTGGACAGGGCGGACTGAGAGAGGGTTGATGATGGTGATGGAGTTGGTGTTCTTTCTGATGGCCTAGAATCAGTCTTTCGTTGATATAACAGTGGGATTCCCTGACTGCTGTGGCCTTGCAACGACACCTCAACATTTGCTGCTGTGCTAACCGGTGGGCTTACAGTGGGGGAAACAATGTAGCGTTGCTGACTACCTTCGTTGTGATCAGTTGCACATGTGGCACTTGAGGTTTGGTGTTGTGTCCACGCTTGCAAGTGCATGCTGGTTAAATGTCTAAGCATGCAACTGGTATTCAAATTTTTCAGATTTTTCCCTCGGCTAAAGGTCTTTGCGCACTTCTTACAGATAACCTTGACCTGATCATGAGGATTTTGGTCAAAAAAGTGCCACACTGCACTCTTCCTACTTTGGCAGACATTTTGCGGCCTAGCACGCTGTGATCTTTTGACCCTCTGGACAAGCTGTCCAGCAACTCTTTTGATGTTTGGAACCTGTCTTTGGAGTGCTCCGGGCCTGCCAGATAACAGCTGTTGCGATGTCGATGTCTGCTGTGGATGCTCCTCATCTGAGCTATTGGAAGCAGCACCCTCTTCCCCCAATGGATGCCAATCTGGGTCAACAACTGGGTCATCCATCACCTCCTCTTCTATGTCATGTGCACCTTCCTCTGTGTCACCGTGTATGGTGGTATAGTGTGCGGAAAGGGGCACCTGAGTCTCATCAGGGTCAGAATCTGGCTCTGTACACTGCGAGGACAATGTAGTGCTCTGAGTGAATGTACCAGCAGAATCATCCATCAGCGGCTGTGCATCAGTGCACTCCATGTCAGATTCATCTTGGCCTGGGTAATTCACCATTTCACTTGATAATCCAGGCATGGTATGTGAAAACAGCTCCATGGAGTAATCAGTAGTATGGCCTGCGTCATCCTTCAATCTTGGTTGGGGTGAAGGACACAAGGAAAGGTGTGGTTCATGAACATGAGCCTCCAATGACGACTCAGTGCTTTTACTTTTTACAACTGAAGAAGAGGAGGCGATAGAGCTGGAGGCTGAGTCAGCAATGTAAGACAAAACTTTTTCCTGATGCTCTGGCTTTAAAAGCGGTTTGCCAACTCCTAGAAAACTAAGCGTTCGAGGCCTTATGTAGCCAGACGATGATGCAGGCTCAACACCTCCTGCATTCGGTCCTATTTTGCTCTTGCCACTACCATCAGATCCACCACCAACACCATCATTACCAGCTGCCAACCCCCGCCCAATTCCACGGCCTCTTCCACCAGCTTTCCTCATTTTTGGTAGAAATGTAGGCAAAATCCAACAAACTATATAGTAATGTAAAACAAGGTACAAGGTGTCTATAGGACAGGGGAGATTTTGAATTTCTGCAGACACTTGTGGACACTGGACACTTTTGGATTGTGTGAGGCCCACTGATATCTGAGCGCTATGTGACAGGCTCGATGGCACAGCTGTGACCAAAGTGACTAGAGGATAAGGGAGATTTTGAATTTCTGCACACACTTGTGGACACTGGACACTTATGGATTGTGTGAGGCCCACTGATATCTGAGCGCTATGTCACAGGCTCGATGGCACAGCTGTGACAAAAGTGACGAGAGGATAAGGGAGATTTTGAATTTCTGCACACACTTGTGGACACTGGACACTTTTGGATTGTGTGAGGCCCAATGAATATCTGAGTGCTATGTGACAGGCTCGATGGCACAGCTGTGACCAAAGTGACTAGAGGATAAAGGAGATTTTGAATTTCTGCACACACTTGTGGACACTGGACACTTTTGGATTGTGTGAGGCCCACTGATATCTGAGCGCTATGTCACAGGCTCGATGGCACAGCTGTGACAAAAGTGACGAGAGGATAAGGGAGATTTTGAATTTCTGCACACACTTGTGGACACTGGACACTTTTGGATTGTGTGAGGCCCACTGATATCTGAGCGCTATGTGACAGGCTCGATGGCACAGCTGTGACAAAAGTGACGAGAGGATAAGGGAGATTTTGAATTTCTGCACACACTTGTGGACACTGGACACTTTTGGATTGTGTGAGGCCCAATGAATATCTGAGCGCTATGTGACAGGCTCGATGGCACAGCTGTGACCAAAGTGACTAGAGGATAAGGGAGATTTTGAATTTCTGCACACACTTGTGGACACTGGACACTTTTGGATTGTGTGATGCCCACTGATATCTGAGCGCTATGTCACAGGCTCGATGGCACAGCTGTGACAAAAGTGACGAGAGGATAAGGGAGATTTTGAATTTCTGCACACACTTGTGGACACTGGACACTTTTGGATTGTGTGAGGCCCAATGAATATCTGAGCGCTATGTCACAGGCTCGATGGCACAGCTGTGACAAAAGTGACTAGAGGATAAAGGAGATTTTGAATTTCTGCACACACTTGTGGACACTGGACACTTTTGGATTGTGTGATGCCCACTGATATCTGAGCGCTATGTCACAGGCTCGATGGCACAGCTGTGACAAAAGTGACTAGAGAATAAGGGAGATTGGATTGCTTTTAAAAAAGCAGTTTGCAGAGCAGTGGGTAAACAGCAATGCCAGCCTGTTAGGAAGCCTTAAAAGGCAGCCCAACAACCAACACCACTGATACACCACAATGTAGCCTCCCCTTGCACTGCACACACAGTGACTGGTGTGTTGTACAGGCCAAATCGCTAGCAGCAGAAGCAGTTTTTTTTTCTTCTCAGCAGGACAAAAAAAAAAATTGGGATTGCTTTTAAAAAAGCAGTTTGCGGAGCAGTGGGTAAACAGCAATGCAGGAATGTCAGGAAGCCTTAGAAGGCAGTCCAACAACCAACACCACTGATACACCACTATATAGCCTCCCCTTGCACTGCACACACAGTGACTGGTGTGTTGTGCAGGCCAAATCGCTAGCAGCAGAAGCAGTTTTTTTGTCTTCTTCCCTGCCTAACGCTCTCCCTACAGAATCAGCAGCAACCTCTCCCTATACTGATATCGGCAGAAGTAAGATGGCGGTCGGCGTGCACGCCCTTTTATACCCCCTGTGACGCCCACCAAAGCAAGCCAATCACTTGCATGCCCTTCTGAAAGATGGTGGTGACCCCTGCCTATGTCATCACGTTGCCCACAGTGTCCGTGGATCCTGATTGGCTGAAAAAGAGCGCAAAACAAACTTTTGAAACGCGACTTTGGCGCGTAAGTCGCCGACCTCGTGGCCGACCTCATCCTAGGGTCGGGTTTCGTTTCATGAAACCCGACTTAGCCAAAAGTCGGCGACTTTTGAAATTTTTCGACCCGTTTCGCTCAACTCTAGTGTTGAGCTTTCCAATACTGCAAATATCGGGTATCGGCCGATATTCGCTTCATCGGAATTCCGATACCGAGTACTGATATTTTTTCAATATTGGATACCAGAATCGGAAGTCCCCATAATGCAATGAGCCACTGTTGTGGCTGTGATTGGCTGCTGAAATGATGTCATCATGATGCGCGGTCTGTGCCGACTGCGGGGGGTCTGTACGAGCCTGCCGGGGGCCTGTACCAGCTGTCGGGGGTCTGTACGGGCCTGCCGGGGGCCTGTGCCGGCTGTCGGGGGTCTGTACGGGCGTGCTGCAGGCCTGTGCCGGCTGTCGGGGGTCTGTAAGGGCCTGCCGGGGGCCTGTGCCGGCTGCCGGTGGTCTGTGCGGGCCTGCCGGGGGTCTTGTGTGTGTGCAGGCATCGTCCAATGGGACTACAAGTCCCATCGGGCTATGCCTGCTGCAATGACAGTAGTAGTCCCATCATCCGGCTAATGTGTTGAATGTAAAAAAAAAACATACATACTACATACATGCTACATACATACTACATATATACAACATTCATACAACATGCATACATACATACTTCATATATACTACATTCATACAACATACATACATACTACATGCATGCTACATATATACTACATTCATACGACATACATACTACAAACATACTACATATATACAACATTCATACAACATACATACATACTACATACATACTACATATATACTACATTCATACAACATGCATACATACTACATACATACTACATATATACTACATTCATACAACATACATACATACTACATATATACTACATATATACTACATTCATACAACATACATACATACTACATATATACTACATTCATACAACATACATACATACTACATACTTACTACATACATACAACATACATACAACATGCTACAGACATACAACATACATACTACATACATACTATATACATGCCACATACATACTACATACTGTATACAATACATTCATACAATACATACATATAGACATACAGTACATATAACATAGAGTACATACTCACCATCACTTGTCACTTTGTTCCCCGAAGCCAGTGTCATCTATGAAAAAAATTAGAAAATAACGAACAAGCGATATACTCCCTGATCCGCAGAAATCCACAACTGTCCAACGACGATTTCTTGCACGGCATCACTGGGAAGTTACTATCGTTCACTGGTGTCACTTTATGGCAAAAACTGCGTGGGAAATTTCTCACACATCAATGCCAAAAGTGAGACTAGGGACTATTTTTTAACAGTGGCGGAGGAACGATACCTACCTCCCGTCAATGTATTCCTGTAGCCCCTAGAGAGCAGTTGCATCAGCTGATGCTGCTATTCTTCACGGGAGATTGGCGTGGGACCCTCGTGGATTTCTGCGGATCAGGGAGTATATCGCTTGTTTGTTATTTTCATATTTTTTCACAGATGACACTGGCTTCGGGGAGCAAAGTGACAAGTAATGGTGAGTATGTACTCTATGTTATATTGTTAAGGGTTAATACTAAAATCAGAGTTGAAGTTTCGTTTTATCCATTCAATGTAAGGTTTCGTTTCTCCGTTTTTGTTGCTGTAAGATAAATTTTTATAATTGGCATGGGCTGTCATGAAACCAGATTGTTCTCATCAGGTGCAAAGATAAGGGAGGTGGGAATGTTAAACTCTGAAGAATATGCCATTATACTACTTTCTACGCTATCTAGGTACGGACATATATGTAGTTTCCGGTTTTCTTGCATTATTATTGGCTTATAAAGTGAAATGATGCTATTGGTACTTGAGAACCTTGCATAATTAAGCAAAAGATTATAAAAGATGTGACTAAAATAAAGGGGCTTAGTGATCTGCCTCGATCCTCCCGTACAGAGACCCCGTCTCCGTGTGGTCATTTGAGTTGCTAGCAACACTGGAATAATTTGGAAATCACTGGCTCAACCGTGAAGGGTTAATTTAGCCCTCCCAAAATAGCTACCTTGACAATATGTACTGTATGTCTATATGTATGTATTGTATGAATGTATGAATGTATTGTATGTGGTAGGTATGTAGTATGTATGTTGTATGTCTGTAGCATGTTGTATGTATATTGTATGTATGTAGTATGTATGCAGTATGTACTATGTATGTATGTTGTATGAATGTAGTATATATGTAGTATGTATGTAGCATGTTGTATGCATGTATGTATGCTGTATGAATGTAGTATGTTATGAGCTCATTTTCTCGTTCACCTTTGATGTCCGATGAACTCCCTCTGCTGGTGAAAGGAGGTGGTGAAACTGATTTGGATGGGAGAAACCTGTCACCTGAACAGGTGGATTGCGATTGGACATCCGGAATCTCTGAGTGGATATAAGGCAGCCGACGCCCTGTAGGGTTGCTGGTGATTTCTCTGCTCTGAGCTCTGGCCTCCAGTTCAGTTCCTGTCTTCTAAAGCTAAGTTTTTGCTCTGTTATTGTTCCATGAGATTTTGTCTGATTTGCTTAGTTTTGTGTTCAGCCAGCCCCAGCTGGGGCTTTGCTGAGTTTCCATTTTTGTCCCTGATCAGTTAATTCTCTTTTGCTCTGTCTTCAGAATATATCGGAGTGCTGATATAGGGATTTTGAAGTCTAGGGACTTCAGGGCTGTTTTTCCTATCAGACGTGTTGGGACATTTTTGGTAGGGTTTTTGCGGATTGCAGCCAGCATCTTTTCTGTCCTTTCCTATCTAGTTAGTTGGACCCCATCGTTTGCTCTGCCTGTCTTTCTGTCTGTGTTTGTGTTTTCATCTGTTTTCACCGTCAATACATGTTGGGGGCTGTCTATTGCTTTGGGGTCTGCTCTGGGGCAGTTTAGATTTCCCCTTTCTTTCTTTAGGCTTATATAGTTCTCCGGCTGTGACGAGGCATCTAGGACCACCGTAGGAACACTCCACGGCTACTGTTAGTTGTTGTGAATAGGATCAGGGGTCTGCAATCCGCTAGCTACCAACCTCTCCGGTTTTCTGGACTTAGCTTGTATTTTTGTTTTTTCCTCCTCCGGTGACTCATTCATAACAGAATCACCAGCCATACCGCAGATTCTAGGGTACTCAATAGCAGGAAAGAATTGTAAAAAAAGAAAAAAAAGGGTCAGAATTTTTCTTCTATGTATATTTTTTCCTCTTTTTCTCTGGGGCCGTAGGAGGAATTTTTTTTTCTTAATGGAGATTAAGCAATTGTCTGATTGTGTGGAGCAGCTCACTGCTGAAGTGCGGGGAATTTCTGCCTATCTTGCTCATTCACATGCTGCTGAACCAAAGATTCCTACTCCTGATGTGTTTTTTGGGGATCGGTCTAAATTTTTGAATTTTAAGAATAATTGTAAATTATTTCTTGCCTTGAAGCCTAACTCATCAGGGAGCTCTGCACAGCAGGTTAAAATTGTCATCTCTTTGCTGCGCAGCGATCCCCAGGATTGGGCGTTTTCTTTGACACCTCGTGATCCTATTCTAACTAATGTGGATGCATTTTTTCAAGCCTTAGGGTTGTTGTATGATGAACCTAATGCTATTGATCGAGCTGAGAAAGCCCTGTTGGCATTGAGCCAGGGTCAGGACTCTGCAGAGTCGCACTGTCAAAAATTCTGAAAGTGGGCAGTCCTTACTACCTGGAATGATGGTGCCTTGGCAGCTCTCTTTTGGAAGGGTTTGTCAGAAACCGTAAAAGATACTATGGTGGGATTTCCTGTTCCCTCTGGTCTTGACGATTCTATGTCATTAGCCATTCGGGTTGATCGGCGTTTACGTGAACGTAAAATTACACGAGAAATGTTGCCACCTGTTGAACAAATGTCTGAACCTATGCAATGTGATAGAGTTTTGTCTAGGGCGCAACGTCAGGAGTTCAGAAGGCGTAATACGCTGTGTTTTTTCTGTGGAGATGCCTCTCATATTATTTCTGTGTGCCCTAAACGAGAGAAACGTTTTGCACACACATTTGCTGTGGGTGGTGTTCAACCTAAGTTTCTTCTGGCAATTACTCTGATCTGCTCCCTGTCCACATTTTCCCTAAGGCTTTTGTGGATTCAGGAGCGGCTCTGAACCTGATGGACTTGGATTTTGCTAAACGTTGTGGGTTTCCTATGACACCTCTGCGGACGCCTATTCCTTTGAGGGGTATTGATGCTACTCCTTTGGCGAAGAATAAACCTCAGTTTTGGACCCAGGTGGTAATGCGGGTCGCCCCAGATCATCAAGAAAATTGCAGATTTTTGGTGTTTCATAATTTGCATGATACCATTGTTCTGGGATTTCCCTGGTTGCAAATCCATAATCCAGTTTTGGATTGGAAATCTGTGTATGTGGTGAGTTGGGGTTGTCGGTGTGCTCTTAGTGACGCTCCTGTTTTCTCCACCTCTCCCCAGTCGCATGATGTTCCTGACTATTTGGCTGATTTTTATGATGTATTTAGTGAGAATAAGTCTGCGTCTTTGCCTCCTCATAGGAGTTATGACTGTGCAATTGAGTTAAGCCCTGGGTGTAAATTTCCCAAGGGTCGACTTTTCAATTTATCTGTATCCGAGCACGAGGCTATGCGATCTTATATTAAGGAGTCGTTGGAGAGGGATCATATTAGGCCATCCTCTTCACCCTTGGGTGCTGGGTTTTTTTTCGTGGCCAAGAAAGATGGTTCATTAAGGCCTTGTATTGACTATCGTTCCCTCAACAAAATTACTGTTAAATATCAGTATCCGTTACCCCTGATTTCTGATCTATTCTCCAGAGTTAAAGGTGCTTGCTGGTTTACCAAGCTTGACCTCAGGGGGGCGTATAATCTTATTCGTATTAAGCATGGAGATGAATGGAAGATGGCGTTTAATGCTCCGGAGGGACATTTTGAGTACCTGGTGATGCCTTTTGGGCTCACTAATGCCCCTTCTGTCTTCCAGTGCTTCATGAATGATATTTTCCGTGACTTTGTGGATAAATTTTTGATCATCTATCTGGATGATATTTTGATCTTTTCCAGGGATTGGGACTCTCATATGGAACATGTTCGGACTGTGTTCCGGATTTTGAGGGAGAATTCCCTGTATGTTAAGGGATCGAAATGCCTTTTTGGTGTACAGAGGATTTCATTGTTGGGATTTATTTTGTCTCCGTCAACTATAGAAATGGACCTGGCCAAGGTACAGGCCATTTGTGATTGGGTTCAGCCCACTTCTTTGAAGGCCCTCCAGAAGTTTTTGGGTTTTGCTAATTTTTGTCGTAAATGTATAGCTAATTTTTCTGGTATTGCCAAACCATTGACTGATTTGATTAAGAAGGGTGCTGATGTGCTGAATTGGTCTCCAGAGGCTGTTTCTTCCTTTCAGGAGTTGAAGCGGAGGTTCACTTCTGCTCCGGTTTTGCGGCAAGCTGATGTCTCACTCCCGTTTCAGATAGAGGTGGACGCTTCTGAGATTGGTGCAGGAGCTGTTTTGTCCCAAAAAGATCCGGTAACATCTAAAATGAATCCCTGTGCTTTCTTTTCCCGAAAGTTCTCCCCATCCGAACGCAACTATGATGTGGGGAATCGGGAACTGTTAGCCATGAAATGAGCATTTGAAGAGTGGAGACATTGGTTGGAGGGAGGTAGACATCAAATTGTGGTCCTCACTGACCACAAGAATTTGATTTAGCTTGAGTCGGCCAAACGCTTGAATCCTGGACGGGCTAGGTGGGCCTTGTTTTTCACACATTTTGATTTTGTGGTCTCTTTTCTTCCGGGCACTAAGAATGTCAAGGCAGACGCCCTCTCTAGGAGTTTCTTTGCTGATTCTCCTATTGTGACCAAGCCTGCTACCATCTTAGGTGAGGGGGTAGTTCTTTCTGCCATCTCGCCTGATTTGAGACGTGCTCTGGAAGAGTTTCAGGAGGACAAACCTGAGCGTTGTCCCATTGGAAAATTGTATGTTCCTGACCAGTGGAGGAAGAGAGTAATGTCTGAAATTCATTGCTCCGCATTGGCTGGTCATCCAGGTATTTTTGGTACTAGAGATTTGGTGAGTCGGTCTTTTTGGTGGCCTGCCTTATCTCGTGATGTCAGGAATTTTGTGCAGTCCTGTGGGACTTGCTCCCGGTCTAAACCTTGTTCTCGCTCTAGTGGGTTGTTGATGCCTTTGCCTGTGCCCAGGAGGCCATGGACCCATATTTCAATGGATTTATTTCTGATATGCCTGTCTCTCAGAGAATGACTGTTATCTGGGTGATTTGTGATAGATTCTCTAAGATGGTCCATCTTGTACCACTCCCTAAGTTTCCATCTTCCTCAGAGTTGGTGCCCTTGTTTTTGCAACAGGTGGTTCACTTGCATGAGAATCCTGAGAACATTGTATCTGACAGAGGAGTTCAGTTTGTTTAAAGATTTTGGAGGACTTTTTGTTCCAAGCTGGGAATTCAGTTGTCCTTCTCCTCTGCGTTTCACCCTCAGACAAATGGGCAGACGGAGAGAACAAACCAGACTTTGGAGTCTTATTTGAGATGTTTTATCTCTGTTGATCAGGATGATTGGGTCTCATTTTTGCCCTTGGCCGAATTTGCTTTAAATAATAGAGCTAGTTCTGCCACTTTGATGTCACCTTTTTTTTGTAACTTTGGGTTTCATCCTCGATTCTCTTCAGGGCAGGTGGAGTCTTCTGCCTGCCCAGGTGTTGACACTGTGGTGGAGAGAATGCACCAGATTTGGGACCAAGTGGTGGATAAGTTGTCTCTCTCCCAGGAAAATGCACAGCGGTTTTCCAACCGGCATAGGACCATTGGTCCCCGGTTTAAGGTGGGTGATATAGTTTGGTTGTCATCAAAGAATATCTCTATGAAGGTGGCTTCTCCAAAGTTTAAACCTAGATTTTTTGGACCTTACAAGATTTTGGAGATTCTTAATCCGGTCTCTTTTCGATTGGCTCTTCCTGTTACATTTAAGATCCATAACGTGTTTCATAAGTCTCTGTTGAAGAGGTTTGTTGAGCCAGTAGTTCCTGTGGTGGCACCTCCTGACCCTGTGTTGGTTGAAGGTAATGTGGAATATGAGGTTGAGAAGATACTGAATTCTCGTCTGGCTAGACAGAGACTCCAGTATTTGGTTAGGGTTATGGCCAGGAGGATAATTCTTGGGACTCTGCATCCGATATTCATGCCGAAAGATTGGTTTGTGCTTTTCATCGGGCCCATCCTGATCGGCCTGGTGGCGTGGATGAGGGTTCGGTGACCCCTCCTCAAGGGGGAGGTACTGTTATGAGCTCATTTTCTCATTCACCTTTGATGTCCGATGAACTCCCTCTGCTGGTGAAAGGAGGTGATCAAACTGATTTGGATGGGAGAAACCTGTCACCTGAACAGGTGGATTGCGATTGGACATCCGGAATCTCTGAGTGGATATAAGGCAGCTGACGCCCTGTAGGGTTGCTGGTGATTTCTCTGCTCTGAGCTCTGGCCTCCAGTTCAGTTCCTGTCTTCTAAAGCTAAGTTTTTGCTCTGTTATTGTTCCATGAGATTTTGTCTGATTTGCTTAGTTTTGTGTTCAGCCAGCCCCAGCTGGGGCTTTGCTGAATTTCCATTTTTGTCCCTGATCGGTTAATTCTCTTTTGCTCTGTCTTCAGAATATATCGGAGTGCTGATATAGGGATTTTGAAGTCTAGTGACTTCAGGGCTGTTTTTCCTATCAGACGTGTTGGATTGCAGCCAGCATCTTTTCTGTCCTTTCCTATCTAGTTAGTTGGGCCCCATCGTTTGCTCTGCCTGTCTTTCTGTCTGTGTTTGTGTTTTCATCTGTTTTCACCGTCAATACATGTTGGGGGCTGTCTATTGCTTTGGGGTATGCTCTGGGGCAGTTTAGATTTCCCCTTTCTTTCTTTAGGCTTATGTAGTTCTCCGGCTGTGACGAGGCATCTAGGACCACCGTAGGAACGCTCCACAGCTACTGTTAGTTGTTGTGAATAGGATCAGGGGTCTGCAATCTGCTAGCTACCAACCTCTCCGGTTTTCTGGACTTAGCTTGTATTTTTGTTTTTTCCTCCTCCGGTGACTCATTCATAACAGAATCACCAGCCATACCGCAGATTCTAGGGTACTCAATAGCAGGAAAGAATTGTAAAAAAAAAAAGTGACTCATTCATAACAGTAGTATATATGTAGTATGTATGTATGTTGGATGAATGTAGCATATACTGTATATGAAGTATGTATGTAGTATGTATGTATGAGTTTTGTATATATGTAGTATGTATGTATTATGTAGTAAGTATGTATGTATGTATGATGTATGAATGTAGTATATATGTAATATGTATGTATGTTGCATGAATGTAGTATATATGAAGTATGTAGTATGTATGTATGTTGTATGAATGTTGTATATATTAAGTATGTATGTAGTTTGTAGTATGTATGTATGTTGTATGAATGCAGTATATATGTA
Organism: Dendrobates tinctorius; assembly: GCF_039654945.1. Lineage (NCBI taxonomy): Eukaryota > Metazoa > Chordata > Amphibia > Anura > Dendrobatidae > Dendrobates > Dendrobates tinctorius. Next base: position 15,303,277 of record NW_027361932.1, on the reverse strand, counting down.
GTATGTATGTATGTTGCATGAATGTTGTATATATGTAGTATGTATGTATGAATGTTGTATATATGTAGTATGTATGTTGTATGAATGTAGTATTTATGAAGTATGTAGTATGTATGTATGTTGTATGAATGTTGTATATATGTAGTATGTATGTATGTTGTATGAATGTAGTATATATGAAGTATGTAGTATGTATGTATGTTGTATGAATGTTGTACATATGTAGTATGTATGTAGCATGTATGTAGCATGTATGTATGTTGTATGAATGTTGTATATATGTAGTATGTATGTATGTTGTATGAATGTAGTATACAGTGGGGCAAAAAAGTATTTAGTCAGTCAGCAATAGTGCAAGTTCCACCACTTAAAAAGATGAGAGGCGTCTGTAATTTACATCATAGGTAGACCTCAACTATGGGAGACAAACTGAGAAAAAAAAATCCAGAAAATCACATTGTCTGTTTTTTTTCATTTTATTTGCATATTATGGTGGAAAATAAGTATTTGGTCAGAAACAAGCAATCAAGATTTCTGGCTCTCACAGACCTGTAACTTCTTCTTTAAGAGTCTCCTCTTTCTTCCACTCATTACCTGTAGTAATGGCACCTGTTTAAACTTGTTATCAGTATAAAAAGACACCTGTGCACACCCTCAAACAGTCTGACTCCAAACTCCACTATGATGAAGACCAAAGAGCTGTCAAAGGACACCAGAAACAAAATTGTAGCCCTGCACCAGGCTGGGAAGACTGAATCTGCAATAGCCAACCAGCTTGGAGTGAAGAAATCAACTGTGGGAGCAATAATTAGAAAATGGAAGACATACAAGACCACTGATAATCTCCCTCGATCTGGTGCTCCATGCAAAATCCCACCCCGTGGGGTCAGAATGATCACAAGAACGGTGAGCAAATATCCCAGAACCACGCGGGGGGACCTAGTGAATGAACTGCAGAGAGCTGGGACCAATGTAACAAGGCCTACCATAAGTAACACACTACGCCACCATGGACTCAGATCCTGCAGTGCCAGACGTGTCCCACTGCTTAAGCCTGTACATGTCCGGGCCCGTCTGAAGTTTGCTAGAGAGCATTTGGATGATCCAGAGGAGTTTTGGGAGAATGTCCTATGGTCTGATGAAACCAAACTGGAACTGTTTGGTAGAAACACAACTTGTCGTGTTTGGAGGAAAAAGAATACTGAGTTGCATCCATCAAACACCATACCTACTGTAAAGCATGGTGGTGGAAACATCATGCTTTGGGGCTGTTTCTCTGCAAAGGGGCCAGGACGACTGATCCGGGTACATGAAAGAATGAATGGGGCCATGTATCGTGAGATTTTGAGTGCAAACCTCCTTCCATCAGCAAGGGCATTGAAGATGAAACGTGGCTGGGTCTTTCAACATGACAATGATCCAAAGCACACCGCCAGGGCAACGAAGGAGTGGCTTCGTAAGAGGCATTTCAAGGTCCTGGAGTGGCCTAGCCAGTCTCCAGATCTCAACCCTATAGAAAACCTTTGGAGGGAGTTGAAAGTCCGTGTTGCCAAGCGAAAAGCCAAAAACATCACTGCTCTAGAGGAGATCTGCATGGAGGAATGGGCCAACATACCAACAACAGTGTGTGGCAACCTTGTGAAGACTTACAGAAAACGTTTGACCTCTGTCATTGCCAACAAACGATATATCACAAAGTATTGAGATGAAATTTTGTTTCTGACCAAATACTTATTTTCCACCATAATATGCAAATAAAATGAAAAAAAAAACAGACAATGTGATTTTCTGGATTTTTTTTTCTCAGTTTGTCTCCCATAGTTGAGGTCTACCTATGATGTAAATTACAGACGCCTCTCATCTTTTTAAGTGGTGGAACTTGCACTATTGCTGACTGACTAAATACTTTTTTTCCCCACTGTATATGTAGTATGTATGTAGTATGTATGTTTTGTTTTTTTTTACATTCAACACATTAGCCGGATGATGGGACTACTACTGTCCCATCATTGGCTAATGTGTCAATCACTGTCATTGTAGCAGGCATAGCCCGATGGGACTTGTAGTCCCATCGGACGATGCCTGCACAAACACAAGACCCCCAGCAGGCCCGCACAGACCCCCGGCAGCCGGCACAGGCCCCCGGCAGGCCCGTTCAGACCTCCGACAGCCGGCACAGGCCCCCAGCAGGCCCATATAGACCCCCGACAGCCGGAACAGGCCCCCGGCAGGCCCGTACAGACCCCTGACAGCAGGCACAGGCCCTCGGCAGGCCCTTACAGACCCCCGACAGCCGGCACAGGCCCGCGGCAGGCCCGTACAGACCCCCGACAGCCGGCACAGGCCCCCGGCAGGCCCGTACAGACCCCCGACAGCCGGCACAGGCCCCCGGCAGGCCCGTACAGACCCCCGGCAGGCCCGCACAGACCCCGCCCGCACACATAGACACGCACCGCCCACACTCTTCCCCCCTCCCGAACTGGATGTGCAAGGAAATAAAGGGTTTTTTTTATTCCGATATTTCTGTCCCATTGACTTGAATGGGACTTCCGGTATCGGGATCGGCGATACCCGATATTTTTTGGTTATCGGGCCGATCCGATATTTCTCTATATCGGATGGTATCGCTCAACACTAGTGAAGAACCATCTCGATAAGAAGAAGGACCCAAAAAAAGGGTGAGTCATAGACAACGCATCTATAGAATGGACAAAAAGCAGACAAAAGATGTGGGTAATCGTAGACTGATATCATAGATCCACCACAAGGAACCAGTATAGAGAAATAGACAAAACTAGATGTTATTTAAACGTTGACAATTCTATTACTGTTTACATGGACCATGGTGAACAACAAAAAGTCTACTATAAGGTGAAGATTAGACAAGGCCACAAAGAAAACGGTAAGACCTCAATCTAGAGAATAAGACATGATCAAATCTGTTTATAAAAACTAGTAAATAATAAGTCCTTATTCAAGCCTGAAGGGGTTAGACTTCCCAGATTGAAGATCCTCTTTGATTCTCGTCTCAAAAGTTCAAGAGTGATGTCTCCTCCCCTTATGTCCGATTGTACAGTCTCGAGTCCTAAAATTTTTGTACCATTCCACCGAGAATTATGCATATCCAGATGCTACCGAGGTAAGTGTTTTGCCCTTCTCTAAATCCTTCTTGGCTGTTGTGATACTTGAGAAATTATGTTGTATCCTCCTCTTTAATTCCTGCGTTGTTTGTCCAACGTAAATCTTTGGGCACGGGCACACCAAGGCGTAAACAACATTACGAGATTTACAATTAAAGTAGCTCTGTGTGGTGACCTGAAATGGAAAAACATGCAAAGTAAGAACATTAGAGCCAATGGTAAACGGGCAGATGTTGCAATTGCCACAGGGGAACGTGCCTGTCAATCGTACACCCCTATTCAATCTGGTGACTGGCCGTCTAAAGTGACTATGGCACATACGATCTTTGAGATTAGTGGCCCTTCTTGCAACCAAACTTGGTTGTGCCGAAATATGGGGTTTTAGTCTTGGCTCACTTAGGAGGATCCCCCAATGTTTGGTAAGAATTCTTCCAATATCCCTCCACTGGTTGTTGTAGGTGGTAATAACCCCAAGTGGTTTAGGAGGTCCCTTCACCCGAGGTACAAGCAAATTATCCCTATCAGCATCCCTTGCTGCCATAAAGGCCCGTGATATTACCTTTTTGGGGTAACCTCTGTTCTTAAATCGAGTGGTCAGGTCCTGTACATGGACCAAAAAATCCTCTTGCATGCTACAATTCCTTTTAACACGATAAAATGGCCCCTTGGGGATACCATTCCTAAGATGTTGTGGATGCAAAATGGTAAAGTGCAGTAGACTGTTAGTAGCCATCGGTTTACGATATAGGGTGGACAAAATGCGAGAACCATCCAAACGGAGCTTCAAATCCAGAAATTCCACTTCCGTTTTAGAGAAATGGGAGGTGAGTCGTATATTCAGAGCCCGGTTGTGGATTTCCATTAAACTATCTTTGTCAGGCATCTCTGAGTCAAAATGTGGTTGCACTTGTTTGGTAATGTCGCTGGTGTATAGTTCATCACGTCTGTGCTCCTTTTGGACTTTTGGTATTTTTGGTGCCCCTTTGTGATTGGGACCCATTTTATGTTATAATGTACGTTTCCGACTGTAGCATAAGTGTGCTCAGCCCAACTGACCATAATTACAATATAGGGGTACCTTTGATGTGAGATTTTCTCTCATCCAATCGATGTCCTGACTAACCTTGCAAGTGGTGACGTTATATAAGTAGTTCACCTCTTAAAGTGAGTACGCTCTGCATAGCCCCCTTTTGGTCAGTATAATACTATCCCTTGGATTCCTGGACTGTTGCACTTCATTCTGCTTATGGTATCACTATATTGCTGTCTGGAAAGTTGGCCTTGTCCGGGTAGCTATAGCGATACTTGATAACACCTATATGATTTGATATTTTCTGTCTAAATGCTCGACTAATTAATGAATCCAGTATGACTATCTGGTGTAATATGGTTACGGTCACTTTGATTCCAATGTTCTGCGACATATACCGTCATACCTATCTCCACCCTTTTTGCATTTTGCAGTGGCGCTTGTGGGGACTGGTTGCTCATTTGGTATCTGGTGTATCTGTCCAGCCACCGCTCACTTGGCTACCTACTTTAGCATCGGAGCTGTGAGTAAGATAATGGGCATTTGGTTGTTCTTATTGTATGCGCCTGCGCAGTAGCGCAGTTTCCATCCATACAACTGACTATTATCATAACTGAGCCGTAGACCATTCTTAGTTTAGCTGTACTTATTACTTTAAACGCATGCGCATAAATAATATCGAGTTCCTTTATTCCTTGGTCTTTTTGTTGACTATAAAGTCTGTGTAGTAGCGCTTGATCTCCGCCCATTTGGCAGAGTATAAACACCGGCACAGCAGCGTTTCATTTACATAATTGATCAGTATGGTAATTGAGCCGTAAACCTTCTAAGGTCCAGACAGTCCTATGATTACAGGTGTTTAGGCATCAATGTTATTGAGTTTTTTCATTGTCTCTATCTGTCATGTGCGCCTGCCTATACAACTGGTTACTATCGCAGTTGAACAGCCAATAAGACAATAGTTCCGTTCCTTCCTGGCTACAAGCGCCTGCGTAGTAGCGCTTGGTCTCTCCCTACTCAGATAACCACTATAGCAATTGAGCTATAAACCGCTAGTGTCTAATTGGTCACATGATTGTAAGCGCCTGCGCGTTAGCTTTTCTGAATTCCTCACTTCCTCTATAAGTGACGCGCGTTCGGTCTCCCAGACGCCGACGCATGCGCAGTGGGCTATTGTAAGCGCCTGGCCAGTAGCGATATTGAGCTCCTTTACTCCTTCTGTTTGTGATTTGTTTCCGGTCTCTCAGACACCGACGCCTGCGCAGTCGGCACAATCTAGTACACTCTGTGACGTCACACGCTGGCGTTGTAAGCTGATAGCCACCACTATGGACCACTGACTAACCGCTGATTTTCAGGTGTATTCCGACATCATTCATGCTATGGTAAGCAGCGGCGCAGCTGTTCCCTACTCATTCATTAGGTAACCATATTTATTGGCACAGCTGACTGGCAAGTTGTACCCCTGACGAAGCCACCTAGAGTGGCGACACACGTTGGGTCTCTGACTCTGCCTGCTCCATTCCACTCCACTCCACATGGGTCTTGTATTGTGCTGACTTGCATGTGTGCTAATTATTGAGGGTGGTCATATAGAATTTCTCTGTCTATTTAACTCCCTCTAGCCCCTATTGGTTTGGATGATCAGGTCAATTATGTTCTCTATGCCTGACTTTAGGCTGAGGCACCTTTATTTGTATATGAGGGTTATTCAGCTTGCACTACTATTTTCTCTGTGCACCTCATTCTGATCAAGATACCTTTGGGGCTATATTATTCCATGTGCTGTTTTTTACCATTTTGGGTTAGAAATGTATGTTCCACTGTAATCATGTATTGTTGATGTTTTCGACTTATGTATGATTTATTGTGTCTACTTGTGGTCTTACATACCTTCCATTTGGGTTATTCTGTTTACATGGACCTAGGGTCTTAGGTATTATTACCGGTGAGAGTGTTTTTTGGTAGCCGGTGGGTTGCTCTATTATGAGCATTGTGCAATTTCTGTATGTGTCACATGTGTGACCATTTTTAATGTTTTTAACTGTTTCTGTATCTGTTCGCTGTGTCTAAATAAAATTTGTATTGCATATGCTACTTCCTATTCAGGGTGATCCCCTGCTTGTGGCCTATTCCTTTTTCTCTTTGTTAATTACATGTAGCATATAGGTCAAGGTTGGATCCCTTGAAACTTTTTGGTGGTGCCCCCGTTTTTGTTCTCCATTGCTATTTTTGCGGCTGCTTGTTCTCCCGCTATTTCTGGGTGTTGGCACACGATTGTATATATAGCTATTTTATTTTATATAATTTGAATCTTTTCTACGGTATGGATTTAGCGACTAGGGAAGCTGCGTGGAGTAATCAGGCCAGTGATATTTTTGATGACAGCTCTGCTGTTACAGCTGGTGGCCCCACAGTTGATGTGGATTTTCAGAGTGTTTCTAGAGAACTGATTGGCTTACACAAGTCATTAACTAAAACATGGTGGAACATTAAGACACTAGAGGAATACAAAAAGTGTGGCTTGGTCCCTAGAGGACTTAGGATACAAACCTTTCCTGCTTGGGAGGCGGATGAGGTTTTTAAAAAAAACTTGGGAGAGTGGCCTACTACGGTGTTCTACTGTTATTATGGAGATGCTTACTGAGCATGATCGTGGGATTTTGACCACTATTAAGGATAAGATCAAAACCCATTGAGGGCGAGTTGGATAAATTTGACAAAAAATCGCGTTGGTTGAACCCTTTCAGATTCAACTTAAAACGACCATTGATAACATTGAAAGAGAGGTGATTGGGGGCAAAAAACAAAAATTCAAAAGGGATCAGAGTGATTTTAAGAGTGGACGGGCCTATAGGTGGGTGCATAGAGGCAATAAAAGTTCCCTGGGCCCAACTACGGCATCGGAGAAAAACATAGCCTCTCTACATGAACTCCCATCTAGCGATTTTTTATCGTCCGAGCAAAGCGATGCCGAAGGTGCAATAGGAGGGGCCGAAGGAAGAGATACTTCCCAAAAGAAACGCACTCGGAATTTCAGAACATGGTCTCCCAGGTACAAGCGGGAGACGCGGCAGAACAGGAGACGCTAAACCTGACAGCTTTGGTCTATTCTGACGTACCCCCTGATGTCGGTAAGCTACAAATTATTAATCTCTCTTCTTATGTGCTTACTGACTTGGAGGTTAATGTTTTGTCTTTCTTTTTGTCCAACCAGTTGCCTTGACAAGTTTACGCTAACCATGGATGTCTATCTTTTTTGTAGACAGCTTACATTCAGATTATTATACCACCAACCATCTGTTATTGATGACCTTCCCCCAATTGAAAGACAGGCCTTCAGAGATTTATTGGACTTGTTGGATGAGAATGAAGAAGGGTATACGAGGAGGAAAAGATTCTCCGGTAGGTTACCATCCCAGGCTACACCCTCCTTCTCACTATACCCAGCAGTGCAGTCCTTTTTCAATACAGTGTGCAGTGAAATAAAAGCCCTGAAGTTGGACTCTAATAGGGATAGGAATTTAAGTAAGCTCGAACAGGCGACCATTGCTAATTTGGGGTCAAATCGGGAATTTGTCATCCGTGAGAGTCTAATAAAGGGGGAATCTGGTTATTTGGCCTATCAAATTATATCTGGATGAAGCTAAAAGACAATTATCAAATTCTAACTGTTACCAGGTTCTTCCCTCAGACACCTCATGTGCCTTTAACCCCTTACCTACAATTGATGTAATATTCCGTCCATGTGTCCATGGACCTAATTACCATGGACGGAATATTACGTCATCGCGATCAGCGGCGCCCACGTGGTGAGCGCCGCTGATCGCGGCCGAGTGTCAGCTAATTATCATAGCTGACACCCGGCACAATGTGTCAGGGGCTGTCACGGACCGCTGATCTGTCACAGTGATCTGTGATGTGACAGATCAGCGATCTGTCACAGGACAGTGATGTCCCACCTGGGACAAGGTAATAAAGTAAAAAAAAAAAAAAAAAAAGTGTTAAAAATAATAAAAAAAAAATCGCTAAATAAATCAGTAAAAAAAAAAAAAATATTCCCCAATAAATCCATTTTTTCAAAATAAAAAAAAACAAAAACAATAAAAGTACACATATTTGGTATCGCCGCGTCCGTAATGACCTGCCCTATAAAACTGTCCCATTAGTTAACCCCTTTAGCGAACCCCTTAAAAAATAAAAATAAAAAACGAAGCAAAAAATAATGATTTATTTTCATACCACCGAACAAAAAGTGCAATAACGCGCGATCAAAAAGACGCATATAAATATGCATGGTACCGCTGAAAACGTCATCTTGTCCCGCAAAAAACGATCCACCATACAGCATCATTCGCAAAAAAATAAAAAAGTTATAGCTCGCAGAATAAAGCGATACAAAAATAATTATTTTTTATATAAAATAGTTTTCATTGCAAAAAACCGACAAAACATAAAAAAAGACCTAAATGAGTTATCGCTGTAACCGTACTGACCCGAAGAATAAAACCGCTTTATCAATTTTACCGCACGCGGAACGGTGTAAACGCACCCCCCCAAAAGAAATTCATGAAACGCTGGTTTTTGTTCATTCTGCGTCCCAAAAATCGGAATAAAAAGCGATCAAAAAATGTCACGTGCCCGAAAATGGTACCAATAAAAACGTCAACTCGTCCCGCAAAAAATAAGACCTCACATGACTCGGTGGGTCAAAATACGGAAAAATTATAGCTCACAATATGTGGTGATGCAAAAACTATTTTTACAATAAAAAGCGTCTTTTAGCGTGCGACAGCCGCCAAACATAAAAACCGCCATAAATCGTAAATCAAACCCCCCGTTATCACCCCCTTAGTTAGGGAAAAATAATAAAACTAAAAGAAAATGTATTTATTTCCATTTTCCCGGTAGGGTTAGGGCTAGGGTTAGGGTTAGGGCTAGGGTTAGGGCTAGGGTTAGGGCTAGGGTTAGGGCTAGGGCTCAGATTAGGGTTAGGGGTGTGTTGAGGTTCGGGTTGGAGTTATAATTGGGGGTTTCCACTGTTTGGGCACATCAGGTGCTCTCCAAAGGCAACATGGCGTCTGATCTCAATTCCAGCCAATTCTGCGTTGAAAAAGTCAAATGGTGCTCCTTCCCTTCCAAGCTCTGCCATGTGCCCAAACAGTGTTTTACCCCCACATGTAGGGTATCAGCCTACTCAGGACAAATTACAAAACAACTTTTGGGGTCCAATTTCTCCTGTTACCCTTAGGAAAATAAAAAATTGGGGGCAAAAATATAATTTTGCGGAAAAAAATGTTTTTTTTATTTTCACGCCCAGGCGTTATAAACTTCTGTGAAGCACTTGGGGGTTCAAAGTGCTCTCCACACATCTAGATAAGCTCGGTGGGGGGTCTAGTTTCCAAAATGGGGTCACTTGTGGGGAGTTTCAATAGTTTAGGTACATTAGGGGCTCTCCAAACGCATATGACACCCGCATACCAATCCATCAAATTCTGCATTCCAAAACGTCACTACTTCCCTTCCGAGCCCCGACGTGTGCCCATACAGTAGTTTTCTCCCACATATGAGGTATCAGCGTACTCAGGACAAATTGGGCAACAACTTTTGGGGTCCAATTTCTCCTGTTACCCTTGGGAAAATAAAAAAAATGGGGACTAAAAGATGATGTTTGTTGAAAAAATACGATATTTTTATTTTCACGCCCGGTCGTTATAAACTTCTGTGAAGCACTGGGGGGTTCAAAGTGCTCACCACACATCTATATAAGTTCATTAGGGGGTCTAGTTTCCAAAATGGGGTCACTTGTGGGGGGTTTCCACTGTTTAGGTACATCAGGGGCTCTCCAAACGCAACATGACACCCGCAGACCATTCCATCAAAGTCTGCATTCCAAAACGTCACTACTTCCCTTCCGAGCCCCGACGTGTGCCCATACAGTAGTTTTCTCCCACATATGAGGTATCAGCGTACTCAGGACAAATTGGACAACAACTTTTGGGGTCCAATTTCTCCTGTTACCCTTGGGAAAATAAAAAATGGGGACTAAAAGATGATGTTTGTTGAAAAAATACGATTTTTTTATTTTCCCGCCCGGTCGTTATAAACTTCTGTGAAGCACTGGGGGGTTCAAAGTGCTCACCACACATCTAGATAAGTTCATTAGGGGGTCTAGTTTCCAAAATGGGGTCACTTGTGGGGGGTTTCCACTATTTAGGTACATCAGGGGCTCTCCAAACGCAACATGACACCCGCAGACCATTCCATCAAAGTCTGCATTCCAAAACGTCACTACTTCCCTTCCGAGCCCCGACGTGTGCCCATACAGTAGTTTTCTCCCACATATGAGGTATCAGCGTACTCAGGACAAATTGGACAACAACTTTTGGGGTCCAATTTCTCCTGTTACCCTTGGGAAAATAAAAAAATGGGGACTAAAAGATCATGTTTGTGGAAAAAATACGATTTTTTTATTTTCACGCCCGGACGTTATAAACTTCAGTGAAGCACTGGGGGGTTCAAAGTGCTCACCACACATCTAGATAAGTTCCTTGGGGGGTCTAGTTTCCAAAATGGTGTCATTTGTGGGGGGTTTCTACTGTTTTGGTACATCAGGGGCTTTCCTAACGCGACATGGTGTCCGATCTCAATTCCAGCCAAAAACGTCAAATGGCGCTGCTTCCCTTCCGAGCTCTGCCATACGCCCAAATAGTGGTTTACCCCCACATGTGGGGTATCAGCGTACTCAGGATAAATTGCACAATATCTTTTAGGGTCCTGTTACTTTTGGAAAAATAAGAATTGAGGGTGAAAAGATCATTTTTGTGGAAAAAATATGATTTTTTAATTGTACTGCTGTACGTTATAAACTTCTGTGAAGCCCTTGGGGGTTCAAAGTTCTCACCACACATCTAGATAAGTTCCTTGGGGGGTCTAGATTCCAAAATTGTGTCATTTGTGGGGGGTTTCCACTGTTTTGGTACATCAGGGGTTTTCCAATCGCGACATGGTGTCCGATCTCAATTCTAGCCAAAAACGTCAAATGGCGCTGCTTCCCTTCCGAGCTCTGCTATGCGCCCAAATAGTCATTTACACCCACATATGGGGTATCAGCGTACTCAGGACAAATTGCACAATAACTTTTAGGGTCCTGTTACCCTTGGAAAAATAAAAATTGGGGGTGAAAAGATCATTTTTGTGGAAAAAATATGATTTTTTAATTGTACCGCTGTACGTTATAAACTTCTGTGAAGCCCTTGTGGGTTCAAAGTTCTCACCACATATCTAGATAAGTTCCTTGGGGGGTCTAGTTTCCAAAATGGGGTCACTTGGGGGGTTTCCACTGTTTAGGTACATCAGGGGCTCGCCAAACGTGACATGGCGTCCGATCTGAATTCCAGCCAATTTTGCATTGAAAAAGTCAAACGGCGCTCCTTCCATTCTGAGCTCTGCCATGCGCCGAAACAGTGGTTCCCCCCCACATATCAGGTATCAGCGTACTCAGGACAAATTGCACAATAAGTCTTGCAGTCCAATTTCTCCTGTTACCCTTGGTAAAATAAAGAAAATTGAACCTGAAGTATTTTTTTTGTGAAAAAAAGTTAAATGTTCATTTTTTTTTTAATATTCAAAAAATTCCTGTGACGCACCTAAAGGGTTAATAAACTTTTTGAATGTGGTTTTAAGCACCTTAAGGGGTGCAGTTTTTAGAATGGTGTCACTTTTGGGTATTTTCTATCATATAGACCCCTCAAAGTGGCTTCAAATGTGAAGTGGTCCCTAAAAATAAAATGGTGTTGCAAAAATGAGAAATCGCTGGTCAATTTTTAACCCTTATAACTTCCTAACAAAAAAAAATTTTGGTTCCAAAACTGTGCTGATGTAAAGTAAACATGTGGGAAATGTTATGTATTAAGTTTTTTGTGTGCCGTATCGCTGTGATTTAAGGGCATAAAAATTCAAAGTTGGAAAATTGCGAAATTTTCAAAATTTTCGCCAAATTTCCGTTTTTTTCACAAATAAACGCAAGTTATTTGAATGCAATTTTACCACTAACATGAAGTACAATATGTCACGAGAAAACAATGTCAGAATCACCGGGATCCATAGAAGCGTTCCAGAGTTATGACCTCATAAAGGTACAGTGGTCAGAATTGTAAAAATTGGCCCGGTAGTTAACGTGCAAACCACCCTTGGTAGTGAAGGGGTTAAAGCTAAATTGGATCATCGATTGGACTCGGCATTCACTTGTAATATCATCAACAAGAGGGAAAAGGAGTTTATGATGAACCACCATCCCAGGACACCGACCTTCTATATGTTACCTAAGTTACATAAATCTTTACAGGTGCCACCTGGGCGGCCTATCGTGTCAGGGATGGGTGGTTTGTTGGAACGACCTTGCATTTATGTCAATTTTTTTCTCCAGCCACTTGTCTCCTCCCTCAACTCATTTGTAAGGGACTCCACTTTTCTCATTCAACAGCTACGGGATCTTGATGTCCCTCCGAACACCTGGCTTGTTACGCTAGATGTCGAGTCACTATATACGTGCATACGTCATGACTTGGGGATTCAGACGGTCTCCTTCTTTTTGGACCAGAACACATCGGGCGATCGAAAACATGACTTGTTCCTGTTGGACTTGCTGCATTTTATACTCGATAAAAATCATTTTGTCTTTAATCGGGCCCACTACAGGCAAGTGACTGGCACTGCGATGGGTGCACGTTGTGCGCCCGTGTATGCAAATCTATTTCTGGGGTGGTGGGAGCTCACCAGGGTGTACTGTCTTGAGTCTTTCTCTATCCATGTCAATAGATGGTACCGTTACATTGATGACATTTTGTTTCTCTGGACAGGCACCCTGGATGAATGTCACCAGTTTGTTGAGACATTAAATTACAATGCTCTGAATATATGACTCACCTCCCATTTCTCTAAAACAGAAGTGGAATTTCTGGATTTGAAGCTCCGTTTGGATGGTTCTCGCATTTTGTCCAACCCTATATAGTAAACCGACGGATACTAACAGTCTGCTGCACTTTACCAGTTTACATCCACAACATCTTAGGAATGGTATCCCCAAGGGGCAATTTTATCATGTTAAAAGGAATTGTAGCACGCAAGAGGATTTTTTGGTCCATGCACAGGACCTGACCACTCGATTTAAGAACAGAGGTTACCCCAAAAAAGAAATATCACGGGCCTTTATGGCAGCAAGGGATGCTGATAGGGATAATTTGCTTGTACCTGGGTCAAGGGACCTCCTAAACCACTTGGGGTTATTACCACCTACAACAACCAGTGGCGGGACATTGGAAGAATTCTTACCAAACATTGGGGGATCCTCCTAAGTGGGCCGAGACTAAAACCCCATATTTCAGCACAACCAAGTTTGGTTGCAAGAAGGGCCACTAATCTCAAAGATCGTATGTGCCATAGTCACTTTAGACGACCAGTCACCAGATTTAATAGGGGTGTACGATTGACGGGCACGTTCCCCTGTGGCAATTGCAACATCTGCCCGTTTACCATTGGCTCTAATGTTCTTACTTTGCCTGTTTTTCCATTTCAGGTCACCACACAGAGCTACTTTAATTGTAAATCTCGTAATGTTGTTTACGCCTTGGTGTGCCCGTGCCCAAAGATTTACGTTGGGCAAACGACGCAGGAATTAAAGAGGAGGATACAACATAATTTCTCAAGTATCACAACAGCCAAGAAGGATTTAGAGAAGAGCAAAACACTTACCTCAGTAGCATCGCACTATCTGGATATGCATAATTCTCGGTGGAATGGTACAAAAATTTTAAGACTCGAGACTGTACAATCGGACAAAAGGGGAGGAGACATCACTCTTGAACTTTTGAGCCGAGAAGCAAAGAGGATCTTCAATCTGGGAAGTCTGACCCCTTCAGGCTTGAATAAGGACTTATTATTTACTGGTTTTTATAAACAGATTTGATCATGTCTTATTCTCTAGATTGAGGTCTTACCATTTTCTTTGTGGCCTTGTCTAATCTCCACCTTATAGTAGACTTTTTGTTGTTCACCATGGTCCATGTAAACAGTAATACAATTGTCTACATTTAAATAACATCTAGTTTTGTCTATTTCTCAATACTGGTTCCTTGTGGTGGATCTATGATATCAGTCTACGATTACCCACACCTTGTGTCTGCTTTTTGTGTATTCTATAGATGCGTTGTCTATGACTCACCCTTTTTTTGGGTCCTTCTTCTTATCGAGATGGTTCTTCACTGAATATTCTTCACAATCCCCTTAGGGGGATTATGTTTGCATGTTTGAGGGCCATAGTTGTTGAAATTCTATTCCTCCACTTTGTCCCGTCTGTTTTGATGTGCGCAAGAATAAAAACATGGTTGGTCTGTGGTCACATCTGCTCTACCTGTGTTGTGTTCCCCTTGTGTTGCCCCTTTGTGATTGGGACCCGTTTTATGTTATAATGTACGTTTCCGACTGTAACATAAGTGTGCTCAGCCCAACTGACCATAATTACAATATAGTGGTACCTTTGATATGAGATTTTCTCTCATCCAATCGATGTCCTGACTAATCTTGCAAGTGGTGACGTTTAATTAAGTAGTTCACCTCTTAAAGTGAGTACCCTCTGCATAGCCCCCTTTTGGTCAGGATAATACTATCCCTTGGATCCCTGGACTGTTGCACTTCATTCTGCTTATGATATCACTATATTGCTGTCTGGAAAGTTGGCCTTGTCTGGGTAGCTATAGTGATACTTGATAACACCTACATGATTTGATATTTTCTGTCTAAATGCTCGACTAATTCATGAATCCAGTATGACTATCTGGTGTAATATGGTTACGGTCACTTTGATTCCAATGTTCTGCGACATATACCGTCATACCTATCTCCACCCTTTTTGCATTTTGCAGTGGCGCTTGTGGGGACTGGTTGCTCATTTGGTATCTGGTGTATCTGTCCAGCCACCGCTCACTTGGCTAGCTACTTTAGCAACGGAGCTGTGAGTAAGATAATGGGCATTTGGTTGTTCTTATTGTATGCGCCTGCGCAGTAGCGCAGTTTCCATCCATACAACTGACTATTATCATAACTGAGCCGTAGACCATTCTTAGTTTAGCTGTACTTATTACTTTAAACGCGTGCGCATGAATAATTTTGAGTTCCTTTACTCCTTGGTCTTTTTGTTGACTACAAAGTCTGTGTAGTAGCATTTGATCTCCGCCCATTTGCCTGAATATAAACGCCGGCGCAGCAGCGTTGATCAGTATGGTTTTTCAAATAGTTTTATTAGAGTTTTAAATATTTTAATTGGGTGGAAAGACAAGGGGAAGGGGGGGAGCAGGGAGGGAAGGTTGGATATGGGGAAAGGAAAAGAAAGGACAGAACTTAGAAAACCATTACAAAACTTTTCAAAACAGACCTGTTTGTCAAAAGCAAATTAAAACTACATATAAGTTTTATACAAACATTTTTCATGTTAGGGAGAGAGATAACGTCCTTAGAAAGAAGTAATCGGTTTCAATTATATTACTTCATCAAAAGATTTAGGAGGTTTAACCAGTTTGGAACTGCTCATTCCACACTTTCCACTTTTTAGAATATTTGTTTATTCCGTTATTGTTAACAGCAAATCTCCACTCTATGTTATTGTGGGTGTGGATTTTTTCTAAGATGTCAGCAAACTTAGGTGAGGTTTGTTTTTTCCACCAAAAAGCAATCTCGTTTTTTATTACTAGAAAAATATGAATTATGATATACCTTGTGGTGGGTGAAACATCCTCCATATCCAAGGAAAGCAGGGTTCTTTGTGGAGTGATAGCGAAATCTTTTCAAATTCGTTCATGTGCTTTGTTGCCTCAAGCCAAAGGGCTTTTACCTTAGGGCAACTCCAGAACATATGGTATAAATTACCCTTTTGACAACATTCCCTCCAACATAGCGGGGAGTGGTCTTTATTTATGTGAGCGAGTCTCGTAGGTGTGTAATACCACCTGCATAGTATTTTGAAATAAGACTCTTGCAAAGTGGCATAAATAATAGAATGATAAGTGTATTTTGTAGTGACGTCCTATTGTTCCATAGAGTAATTAAGATGTAATTCATTTTCCCACCTTCTCGTATATTGATTTTTATTTGCAGCAGTAGCTTTATTAAACGTTTTGTATAAGTTGTTCGGACTCCACATTGAGTCATTAAGGATATTATCCAGTAGCAGGCTTAATTTGTAATAATTTACTATATGGTTATTCATTAATTTTTTGATATGTTCCTTAAACATAAGACAGGGCATTAGATCACTGTAAGCCAAAGCAAATTTTTGTCTTAACTCACTATATAACATAATCCCTGAGCTCGTAAACAAATCACCTACTATTTTTAATCCTTTTTCTGACCAACTGGGCAGAAGTGGGATATTATAAATTTTTGACACAAAAGATAATGGAACCTGTTTTACTTGTTCAGCTTTGTTAAGTTCAAGTCTGGTCGGCTTGAGCAGTTGTTTCCATGCCTTAAAGGTGGCATTGAAGATAGGGTGGGACGAACAAATTTTGGGTTTATGTATTATGTGTCTAAAGAAAGAATCTTTGGCATTACCCATGTAACCTTCTTCATTCTCCAAGGCTACCCAAGCTGGAATATTATCCTCATAAAACCAGGATCTGCTCAACTTAATGAGTGAGGCATGATAGTAAGCTTGAAGATTGGGCAGACCCATTTCTCTATTAAGCCTGTGTTTACAAAGAATGTCAGATGAGATTCTGGCCCTCTTATTGCACCAAACAAAAGTATTCATCAGTTTTTGTAATCTCTGTAACGTTTGGAAAGGGATGTTGATGGGAAGTGTCCTAAAGACATAAAGCAATTTAGGTAGGATAAATGTTTTGATCGTCATCACTCTGCCAAACAGAGATAAATCAAATTTGGAGAAATAAGCAAGATCTGATTCGATTGTTTTTGAAATTTTGCCCAGATTAGTTCTGACGATTTTGTGTAGATATGGTTCAATGATTATACCAAGGTATTCAACACAGTTGTCTTCAAAACTAAATTTGGACATTTGCTTCAATTTGGAGATTTCTATCTCATTCATATTAATTGCCATGAATTTTGATTTTTCGGAGTTTATTTTGAAATAGGATATTTCGTAGAATCTGTCTAATTCTCCTATTAATGTTTTGAATGAATTATCGGATAGAGTAAATATCAGATCATCCGCATATAGGCCTACTTTATGTTCAGCACTTTGAGATGCTATACCTCAAATTTCTACATTTTTCCTGATACTTTCTGCAAAAGGCTCCATAGCCAAAACAAAGAGTATAGGGGACAGGGGGCACCCCTGTCTGGTACCATTGGTAATGCCGAAGGGGTCCGACAGAGTGTTGTTAGCTAAAATTCTTGCGGTGGGATTTGAGTAGAGTGCGAAAATGGAAGAGATGGATTTTTTTGTCAAAACCAAATTTATTTAGAGTGGCCTGTAGGTAAGGCCAACTAACTCTGTCAAAGGCCTTTTCGGCATCCAATGTTAAAAAAGTTGTTTGAAGCTTCATTTTTTGGCTTAAATGAATTAAATTTAACACCCTCCTCGTGCCATCGGATGCCTGTCGGCCTTCGGTGAATCCTATCTGATCAGTTGATAAAAGTTTGGGAATAATTTTTTTGATTCAATTGCTAATATTTTGGCATAGATTTTGGTATCGCTATTAATTAGGGAAATGGGGCGATAATTCTGGGCTTTCCCTGGGTCTCCTTTAGCTTTGGGAATCATTGTGAAAGCCGGTTCTTGCATTTCTTTGGGGAAGGAGTTTAGTTGGGCGGCCAAATTGAATACAGAAACTAGATGAGGTGACAGGACCTTGGAAAGTTGTTTGTAGTAATCATTGGATAGTCCATCAGGGCCAGGGGCTTTATGATTTTTTAATTTGTTAATGGTGCTAGTTACTTCCAATTCAGAGAATGGCGCATTTATTAATTCTAAGTCTGATGAGTTAACCTTGGGGAGATTGATTTTGTCCATGAATGTGTTTATCATTGAAATGTCAATTTTGGGAGAATCAGATCTTTCATTTAGGTTGTACAAATTACAGTAAAATTCTGCAAAGGTCTTGACAATGTCTTTGGGGTGAACGACTTTTTGACCCGAGTGGGATATGAGATAATTAATTTTCTTTTTATGCGCTCTTTTTTTAGCTTTAGCATCATGTATTTGGTGGGTTTGTTGATGGATGTATACATTTTAGCCCTAGAGGCTCTGATTATTGCATCTTCCTCCTGTAGAATTTCCGCACCCAGCCTGTGTCTAAGGTCCAAGATTTCCGAATGAATATCATTCGAGGGAACTCGTAATTCATTTTGTTCTTTCTCCTTTAAATTTATTTGTTTTTGTAAATTCTGAATTTGCTCTCTATTTTTCCTCCTGAACCTAGACGCAAGCTGAATGAGGACTCCCCTAACAACTGCCTTGTGGGCACTCCAAAAAGTAAAATTGTTTACCTCTTCCTTTGTGTTTTCAGCAAAGTAAATATTTAGGGTTTTAACTAATTATTTTTTATGCTCTTGGATTTTAAATAACATGGGGTTACATTTCCAGAGTGGATTGGAGATAATTGGAGAATCCAGTGCTATCTCAACCAGGACTGGACTGTGATCAGAGACAGATTTCTGTAGGATTTCAATTTTTTTTGCTTTACTCAAAGTAAAGATATTGGAGAGTATGAGATCTATTCTTGCCGAAGTCAAATGTGCGTTAGAATAGTGGGAGTATTCGATTGAGGAGGTGTTGAGACACCTGAAGATATTGTAGTATTCATTATTTATTAGCCAGTTTTTTAGGTTCTGAGCTTTATGGCGGACTGAAGATGACGAGTCCATCTGAGGGTCTGACACTATGTTGAAGTCTCCTGACAAAATCAAATCACCAGACCCAATTTTTTCAATTTTATTGTTCAGTTTGTTTAGAAACGCAGTAGGATTCTTATTGGGTGCATAAAGATTGACCAGGGTAAACACTCTATTATTTATGCTACCTTTGAGGATATGGAATCTGCCCAATTCACCTGCAATCTCCTCCGTGAGTTTAAATTGGATGTCGCCACTCACCATTGCTAGTACTCCTGCCTTCCTAAAGGAGTGGAGGGATTTGAATACGTGTGGATATTATTGTGTTGAAACACTGGATGCTTCTCCTTAGCCAATTTCACCTCCTGCAAACAAACTATATCAGGTTTTAGACGGTTTATCTCTCTCCAAATATATCATCTCTTGTTTGGACTATTCAGTCCATTTACATTATAAGTAAGAACTCTCATGAGTATCCTATAAAACAGAAAACACTACAAATAGAAACTAGTCAAACTTAGACTTTTGTAGTTATAAATAAACTACTGGTTTTCTTGGAGGACTTTGTGCAAGGCAAAGTCTCACCTAGGTCTGGGTACCAAATAAGTTTATGGCATAGGAACAGAGAAAAGACTTCAGGGTTTTTGAGACCAAAGGTTGTTGTCTCATCAGTCTTGGTCTTGAAATTCTGGTTCATTAGAATAGTGGGAGTATTCGATTGAGGAGGTGTTGAGACACCTGAAGATATTGTAGTATTCATTATTTATTAGCCAGTTTTTTAGGTTCTGAGCTTTATGGCGGACTGAAGATGACGAGTCCATCTGAGGGTCTGACACTATGTTGAAGTCTCCTGACAAAATCAAATCACCAGACCCAATTTTTTCAATTTTATTGTTCAGTTTGTTTAGAAACGCAGTAGGATTCTTATTGGGTGCATAAAGATTGACCAGGGTAAACACTCTATTATTTATGCTACCTTTGAGGATATGGAATCTGCCCAATTCACCTGCAATCTCCTCCGTGAGTTTAAATTGGATGTCGCCACTCACCATTGCTAGTTCTCCTGCCTTCCTAAAGGAGTGGAGGGATTTGAATACGTGTGGATATTATTGTGTTGAAACACTGGATGCTTCTCCTTAGCCAATTTCACCTCCTGCAAACAAACTATATCAGGTTTTAGACGGTTTATCTCTCTCCAAATATATCATCTCTTGTTTGGACTATTCAGTCCATTTACATTATAAGTAAGAACTCTCATGAGTATCCTATAAAACAGAAAACACTACAAATAGAAACTAGTCAAACTTAGACTTTTGTAGTTATAAATAAACTACTGGTTTTCTTGGAGGACTTTGTGCAAGGCAAAGTCTCACCTAGGTCTGGGTACCAAATAAGTTTATGGCATAGGAACAGAGAAAAGACTTCAGGGTTTTTGAGACCAAAGGTTGTTGTCTCATCAGTCTTGGTCTTGAAATTCTGGTTCATTATCCAGAAATCTTAGGAATCTGAGACCCTCCGGCGGGGTGAAGATTAGATTGTCTTTACCTTTGAATCTGACGATTAGCTTGGTTGGAAATCCCCATTTATAGATTATGCGACGTTCTCTTAATTTAGATGTAATGTCCTTAAATTCTTTCTTGGAGTCCATCGTGGCCCTTGAAAAATCTGCCAAGATTTTTAAATTTCCATATGGATCAGGCAAGGAGCTCTTCTCTCTAGCTGCTCTGAGGACTTTCTCCTTTGTTCCGAAGAAATGGACCTTCATTATTGTGTCCCTAGGTTTCTCTGGGGCCACTCCTATTGGTTTATGAAGTCTGTGAATTCTATCTAATTTAAGGTCAAGATTAGTGTTGAGCATTCCGATACCGCAAGTATCGGGTATCGGCCGATATTAGCTGTATCGGAATTCCGATACTTAGTTCCGATACCTTTTTCATATAGAATACCGGAATCGGAAGTTCCCATAATGCTAGGAGCCCGCTCAATTTGATTCAGCCAATGGGGATCCTCAGAAGTGTGGGCACATTCTGTTAGGCATGTTAACTACTGGCATGGCTGTGATTGGCTGCTGAAATGATGTCATGATGCACTATAAAAACCGCTGCAGCCGCCATTTCTGGTCACTCTGCTGTGAATTCAGTTAGGGACAGGCAGCTGTTGAAGACTGTGAGGGACAGTTAGAAATAGCGATCATCAAAAATATCTATTGCTCTACCCAGGCTACATAATCCACCACTGTAGCATTTTTGTAGCCCAGCAGCGCTGTTTTAATAGCTGTCTGCAAGGCCTGTGTGTGTGCAGACCCATGCTGTGTAGTGTGTCCTGCAGGCACGTCTGCTTGTAGGCCGCCCAGCGTGTGTCTCTGCCTCATACACATTTTTCTTTTATTGCTGCTTTATTTTTCTCCTCTATAGTGTGCTTCCATACGTATCCATATACGTTGGTTGCAAACACTAAAGGAGTGGACAGCGGAGCCTTTCAGCAGCCTTTCAGTGCTATAGCCCATTTCTCTGCACTGTTTTTGGCTGTCTGATAGGTCTCTCTGTGTGTGAGTGCAGCTCACGTTGCAGTGTGTTCTACAGCCACCGCTAGCTGTAGTCCGCTCAGCGTGCGTCACTGCCTCATACATAGTCCTTTTTTTGCAGCTAATTTAGCCAGATTTTTGCTCCTATATTAGTGTGCTTCCAACCGCATCCATTGTCATTGGTTGGTTGCAAACACTATATAGGATTAGATAGAGGAGCCTTTTTGCTGGCTTGTGCCCTTCAGGGCCAGCCAGACTAGTATCACCCTATTTTTTGGAGCCTCATCAATTGCATTGTAGGTTAGCTTCCTGCATTGTAATCGCTCCAAAAAGTTTGTGATACTATAGCTTTCAAACTTTGGTCACATCCTTTTCTTTCCCCCCCAAAAAAAAAAAATTCACCAAACACTCCACTTTACAGTTGTCTAGGCCACATTACATCATATTAAAGTGTAGTACACACACTCTTAGCCAAATTAGTGTTTCTTATACTGGTTAGCAGGTGTTCAGGAATAAGAACACTAAGCCACCCCTTTTTTACTTTTCTGCCTATCTTTATCAGTCTACCAAGATGAAGAAGGCAGGGAGTAAGGCACGTGGTCGTGGCCGTGGAGTTTCAGCAGGGAGAGGACGGGGAGATTCAGCAGGGAGAGGACGTGGGGATTCGGTGTCTGCTGCGGCCACCAGTGACCCGGCATCCCCCACTTTTACCAGGCAACAGTCCTTCATGCGCAGCTTTGTAAGACCTCGCCGTACCCCACTGCTGCGTGACGAACAAATTGAAGCCGTTGTCGGATGGATGGCAGCTAACGCATCCACTTCAATGACTTCCGCATCCTCCCAAGGCCAGAGCACTGAAGAGCAACCATCTGTCTCTTCACCACCTGCCAAATTGCCCAGGCAGTCTGAGAGCCCTGGACAGGAGCCATCTCAATCTTTACTTCTGTTCTCAGAATCTGTTGGCTTGGAAAGAGGTGGCCAGCCAAGCAGCATTCTAGAGCGTGAAGAAGAGGGAGTATGCAGTTATGCGCAACTGCTTTGTCCCTCTAAATCTGAAGAGGCGGGTGGGCCAGTGCCTATTGTCAGCACACCTCAGTGCTCATCTGATGATGATGAGACTCAGTTGCCAATTTCTGGTGCGTACGGTGCTGGCGAGACAACCCAGGACCAGCTGGTGCTTGAAGAGGGAGTGGAGATGACGAGGTCCTTGACCCATCATGGCGTCAGCCACAGGAAGGTGGTGGGAGCAGCTCTGAGGAAGAGATTCCCCGAACGGCCAAAAGAGGAGGGAGAGGGCGGGGGCAGACTTGGTTGTCTGTAGCCTCCACTTTGGCACACGTGAGGAGCAATCCTCTTCCAAAACACAAAACGGGCGCTCCCAGGACTTGCAGTGCGTGGTCTTTTTTTGACACAGTTGCAGATGACATTTTCTTTGTCAAATGCAAGCTGTGTCATCAGAAAGTGAAACGAGGGAAAAATGTGAGCAACCTCAATACCACAAATATGTGGAAACATGTGCGTACCAAGCACGAGGTGAAGTTACACAGACACACTGAAGATGTAGGCCAACCTTCAGCAGCACCTACCACCTCTTCAGCTCGTGTTGGGGCCTCTTCCTCCAGCTCACACACAGCTGGTTCGACTTCCTCACTGGAACGCCATGGAAGAACCACTGCCACTGTTGTCCAGAGACCCAGAGAAATTCCACCCACTGAACCATGTTCGCAGTCATCAGCACACTCCCAGGCCACTCACCAGCAATCGGTAGCACAGGCATGGGAGAAAAAGCGGCCATACTCGGCAAACCATCCCCGAGCACTGGCTCTGAATGCCGGCATTGCCAAACTACTGGCCCTTGAGATGCTGTCATTCAGGCTGGTGGAGACTGACACCTTCCGGAACTTTATGTCATTGGCAGTTCCACAATACAATGTGCCCAGCCGCTTTTATTTCAGCAGGCAAGCCGTCCCTGCCCTGCAAAAGCATGTGGAGGGAAAAATTAAAAATGCGCTACTAAACGCCGTCAGTAGCACGGTCCACCTGACCACCGATGCGTGGACCAGTAGCCATGGACAGGGACGATACCTTTCCCTCACTGCCCATTGGGTCAATGTTGTGGAGCTGGGTACAGATCTGGAGAGTGGCTCTGTACGTATTCTGCCAACTCCAAGGATTGCAGGAATGCAGTCTGTACATATTGAGTCCTCCTCCTACTCTAGTTCCTCGGAATCAGCACTGCATGAGCCTGCTAGGCCAGATATGAGCACAGGTGTGGCCAAACGTCAACAGGCCGTCCTTAAATTAATTTCTTTGGGGAATCAGAGCCACACAGCACAGGAGCTCTGGAATGCCATCAAGCAGGAGAGCGATGTGTGGTTTGTGCCAGCGAATCTCCAGCCAGGTTTGGTAGTGAGTGACAATGGCCGATATCTAGTGGCAGCTCTGGGCCTAGGCAACCTCACTCACATACCATGTCTGGCACACGTGCTCAATTTAGTCGTGCAGAGCTTTCTGAGGGACTATCCGGATCTTGATGCACTGCTGCACAAGGTTCGCCTAGAGTGTGCTCACTTGCGGCGTTCCAGCATGGCAAGATCGCGCATTGCATCTCTGCAACGCCGATTCCGCCTGCCAGAACATCGCATCATATGTGACCTCCCCACCAGGTGGAATTCAACGTTACATATGTTGGAGCGGTTGTGTGAGCAGCAGGCAGCAGTAATGGAGTACCAGCTGCATCAGGCGCAAACAAGTCTCACTGTGCGCCGGACACACTTCACCCTCACTGAGTGGGCCACTATGAGGGACATCTGCCAAGTTTTGCGTGCCTTCGATGACTCCACGCGGATGGCCAGTGCAGATGATGCACTAATCAGCATGACTGTCCCCCTCATCTGTCTGCTTCAAAAAACCTTACAAGCACTAAGTGAGGAGGTTTTTGAAGAGGTCGAGGATGAGCAGTCAGAAATGCCATCTGCTTCTGGCAAGTCTGCGCATCGTGCTTCCACAGAAAGGCCCAGGCAGGGGACACTTAGTGAGGAGGATGACGAGGAGTCAATGGAGGAGGAGGAACACATCTCTCCAGAGGAGGGAGGTACACAAGGCTCTAGTAGTCAGTGTGTACAGCGAGGGTGGGGTGATGCTGAGCAGGCAGAGATGCTGCCTCAAGCTGGGGACAGCGTTTCTGGTCCAGTTGGCAGTCTGCAGCACATGGTTGATTTCATGCTGCATTGCTTGTTAAATACCACTGCATCGCCAACATTCTCCACACGGCTGATTATTGGGTGTACACCCTCCTAGATTCTCGCTACTGGGACAACTTACAAAGCCTCATACCACAGTTGAACCGGGAGCGAAAAATGCGGGAGTACCAAGAAACACTTGTGCAGGCCATCATGTTCTCCATTCCCCCCGCAAGTGTTGCTGGTAGTGCTTTTCAAAGCAGCCATGTGGGTAGAGGCAGTGGAGGAAGCTCTGCACAAAGAGGTAGCAGAGGCAGTGCCGCAGGACAAGGCAAGGCCAGTATGGCCCAAATGTGGAAAAGTTTTGTGGGACCGCCACAAACGGCTACACCATCACAGACGGCTCCAGTCAGCAGGAGGCAACGTTTCCGTCAGATGGTGACAGACTACTTGTCTTGCCCTGTTAGTGTTCTCCCAGACAGCTCTTCCCCGTTCAAGTATTGGGTCTGTAAGCTGGATACATGGCCAGAGCTTAGCCAGTATGCATTGGAGGTGCTGGCTTGCCCTGCTGCCAGTGTATTATCGGAACGTGTCTTTAGTGCTGCAGGTGGTGTGGTAGCAGACCGTCGCACGCGACTATCGGCCGATAATGTTGACCGGCTTACTTTTCTGAAAATGAACAAGGCCTGGATCTCACCTGAATTTGCCAGTCCTCTTCCAGAATAAATAATTGGCTGGCAACAGGATCCAGGTCTCCTGTTGTGTTCATGTTTCTATGACCTGAACTTTATTTCCTGGGCTACAGCAACGCCCGTTGTTGCTCAGAAGTGCTGTCCACACAGACAAAACACTCGCTCATGTGTAAGTGGGGTTCGGTAACGTCAGCTGATCCCCGCTGTGTGTATGGCAAAGTGTCCTGCTCCCTCCACAGTCAAACAACCTCAGATTTACACCTGGCTCCAAGTAGGCCTCGGCCTACTACCTGATTTTCCCTGGGCTCCGACACCGCCAGTTGGTGCTCAGAAGTGCTGTCCGCACAGACAAAACACTCGCTCATGTGTAAGTGGGGTTCGGTAACGTCAGCTGATCCCCTGCTGTGTGTACGGCAAACTCTTTTGCTGCCTACAACTTATGACTACCTCTGATTTAATATGTTCTCTGATTTGCCCTCTGTCTCCACTCTGTTTTGAATATTTCCTCCGGCCTACAACACCGCCTGAAATGCCGTCTGCACAATCCACGCTTGTTCCTGTGTTACCTGGGTCCTGTAACATCTGCTCATCTCCAGAGGTGAGCACGGCAATGTCTCCTGCTTTGTCTACATTCCCACTACTTGTAGTGGAAATGTGGACAGAACAGGAGACATTGCCTGACTCCCCTCTAGGGAGAAGCTGCTGTTACAGAACCCCAGTAACACAGGAACAAGTGTGGGTTGTGCAGACGGCATTTCAGAGCAGCAACTGGCGTGGTTGGAAGCCAGAGGAAATACTCGAAACAGAGTGAAGACAGAGGCCTAATTGGAGTACGTTGACAGTTAGTAGTAGTCTAGAAACAATCGCAAACTGCCACCAAGTAGGCCTCAGCCTACTACCCGATTTTCCCTGGGCTCCGACACCGCCAGTTGGTGCTCAGAAGTGCTGTCCGCACAGACAAAACACTCGCTCATGTGTAAGTGGGGTTCGGTAACGTCAGCTGATCCCCTGCTGTGTGTACGGCAAACTCTCCTGCTGCCTCCAAATTCAAACAACGTCTTATCTTAAACTGCCTCCAAGTAGGCCTCAGCCTACAAAATGACTATCCCTGAGCTCCAACATCGCCAGTTGTTGTTCGGAAGTGCTGTCCACACAGAAAAAAACACTTGTTCATGTGAAAGTGGGGTTCGGTAACGTCAGCTGATCCCCTGCTGTGTGGAGGGCAAAGTGTCCTGCTCTCTCCAAAGTCAAAATACCTCAGCTTTACACCTGGCTCCTAGTAGGCCTCAGCCTGCACCCTGATTGTCCCTGGGCTCCAACAACGCTAGTTGGTGCTCGGAAGTGCTGTCCACACAGAAAAAAAACACTTGTTCATGTGAAAGCGGGGGTCAGTAACGTCAGCTGATCCCCTGCTGTGTGGAGGGCAAACTGCTGCTGCCTCCAAATTGTAACTACTTCAGATTTAAACATTCTCTGATTTGGCCTCTGTCTCCATTCTGTCTCTAGTATTTCCCCTGACCTCCAACACCGCCAGTTCCTGCTCACAGTTGCCGTCCACGCATTCCACACGTGTTCCTGTGTTCCTGGTGTTCTGTTACGTGAGCAGATCCCCCAATGTGTGTCCGCCACTGTCTCCTGCGCTGTCCACCTTCCCACTGCAAGCGGTGGGAATGTGGACAGAGCAGGAGACATTGGCAGACACACATCAGGGGATCTGCTGACATTACAGAACCCCAGTAACACAGGAACACGTGTGGATTGGGCAGACGGCTACTGTACGCATAAACTGACGGTGTTGGTGGTCAGGTGAAATCCTGGAAACAGAGTGGAGACAGATGCCTAATTGGAGCACGTTGACAGTCTGTTGTAGCCTACAAACAATCTAAAACTGCCAACAAGTAGGCCTCGGCCTGCACCCTGGTTCTCCCTGGGCTCCAACAACGCTAGTTGGTGCTCGGAAGTGCTGTCCACACAGAAAAAAACACTTGTTCTTGTGAAAGTGGGGGTCAGTAACGTCAGCTGATCCCCTGCTGTGTGGAGGGCAAAGTGTCCTGCTCTCTCCAAAGTCAAAATACCTCAGCTTTACACCTGGCTCCTAGTAGGCCTCGGCCTGCACCCTGATTGTTCCTGGGCTCCAACACCGCCAGTTGGTGCTCGGAAGTGCTGTGCACACAGAAAAAAACACTTGTTCATGTGAAAGTGGGGTTCGGTAAAGTCAGCTGATCCCCTGCAGTGTGTATGGCAAAGCGTCCTGCTCCCTCCAAAGTCAAAATACCTCCGATTTACACCTGGCTCCTAGTAGGCCTCAGCCTACACCATGATTGTCCCTGGGCTCCAACAACGCCAGTTGGTGCTCGGAAGTGCTGTCCGCACAGACAAAACACTTGTTCATGTGAAAGTGGGGGTTAGTAACGACAGCTGATCCCCTGCTGTGTGGAGGGCAAAGTGCTGCTGCCTCCAAATTGTAACTACTTCAGATTTAAACATTCTCTGATTTGGCCTCTGTCTCCACTCTGTCTCTAGTATTTCCCCTGACCTCCAGCACCGCCAGTTCCTGCTCACAGTTGCCGTCCGCGCATTCCACACGTGTCCCAATGTGTGTCCGCCACTGTCTCCTCCGCTGTCCACCTTCCCACTGCAAGCGGTGGGAATGTGGACAGAGCAGGAGACAGTGGCAGACACACATCAGGGGATCTGCTGACATTACAGAACCCCAGTAACACAGGAACACGTGTGGATTGGGCAGACGGCTGCTGTACGCATAAACTGGCGCTGTTGGTGGTCACGTGAAATCCTGGAAACAGAGTGGCGACAGATGCCTAATTGGAGCACGTTGACAGTCTGTTGTAGCCTACAAACAATCAAAAACTGCCACCAAGTAGGCCTCGGCCTGCACCATGATTGTCCCTGGGCTCCAACAACGCCAGTTGGTGCTCGGCAGGGTCTTTGGCACGGGTACTCCCTGTTGCCCAGCCTGTTTTCAGCACGCCTGCTGTTTCCGGGTAGTGTCAAGGTCACTATGCCACCAATCCGTTGTCCTGTCATCTTGTGGCCTGGTTAGCCGACTCTACGGTGCCTGCAGTTTAGGTGACTCCTATGTGGGCTGCGGGAACTGGCAATGAAGGCTGGATCCATAGTGCCAATGGGACATGGACCCCCTGTAGGACTGTGGGTTTCGGTAACTGCGGCCGGCTTGCGGCCTGGCTACTTTGCTTTGAATGGGTACCTTCTGCTACCCACCTGGGTTCCAGCACTGTCTGCTGGTTCTCGCCAGAGCCTTTGGCCTTGGTGCCTCCATCTCGGTATCCGAAGTCCAGCACCGTCAGCTGGTCCTTGGTAGTGCTTTCTAGCACAGGTACCTCCTGCCTAGTAACCGTGGTCCAGCACCATCAGCTGTTCCTCGGTAGTGCCATTGGCTCTTGTAGCTTTTGCTACCCATCTGGGTTCCAGCACCGTCAGCTGGTTCTCGGCAGTGTCTTTGGCACGGGTACTCCCTGTTGCCCAGCCTGTTTTCAGCACGCCTGCTGTTTCCGGGTAGTGTCAAGGTCACTACGCCACCAATCCGTTGTCCTGTCGTCTTGCGGCCGGGTTAGCCGACTCTACGGTGTCTGCAGTTTAGGTGACTCCTATGTGGGCTGCGGGAACTGGCACTGAAGGCTGGATCCGTAGTGCCAATGGGACATGGACCCCCTGTAGGACTGTGGGTTTCGGTAACTGCGGCCAGCTTGCGGCCTGGCTACTTTGCTTTGAATGGGTACCTTCTGCTACCCACCCGGGTTCCAGCACTGTCTGCTGGTTCTCGCCAGAGCCTTTGGCCTAGGTGCCTCCATCTCGGTATCTGAAGTCCAGCACCGTCAGCTGGTCCTTGGTAGTGCTTTCTAGCACAGGTACCTCCTGCCTAGTAACCGTGGTCCAGCACCGTCAACTGTTCCTCGGTAGTGCCATTGGCTCTTGTAGCTTTTGCTACCCATCTGGGTTCCAGCACCATCAGCTGGTTCTCAGCAGTGTCTTTGGCACGGGTACTCGCTGTTGCCCAGCCTGTTTTCAGCACGCCTGCTGTTTCCGGGTAGTGTCAAGGTCACTACGCCACCAATCCGTTGTCCTGTCGTCTTGCGGCTGGGTTAGCCGACTCTACGGTGCCTGCAGTTTAGGTGACTCCTATGTGGACTGCGGGAACTGGCACTGAAGGCTGGATCCGTAGTGCCAATGGGACATGGACCCCCTGTAGGACTGTGGGTTTCGGTAACTGCGGCCGGCTTGCGGCATGGCTACTTTGCTTTGAATGGGTACCTTCTGCTACCCATCCGGGTGCCAGCACTGTCTGCTGGTTCTCGCCACAGCCTTTGGCCTAGGTGCCTCCATCTCGGTATCCGAGGTCCAGCACTGTCAGCTGTCCTTGGTAGTGCTTTTTAGCACAGGTACCTTCTGCTTAGTAACCGTGGTCCAGCACCGTCAGTTGGTCCTCAGTAGTGCCATTGGCTCTTGTTCCTTCTGCTACCCATCCGGGTGCCAGCACTGTCTGCTGGTTCTCGCCACAGCCTTTGGCCTAGGTGCCTCCATCTCGGTATCCGAGGTCCAGCACTGTCAGCTGGTCCTTGGTAGTGCTTTTTAGCACAGGTACCTTCTGCTTAGTAACCGTGGTCCAGCACCGTCAGTTGGTCCTCGGTAGTGCCATTGGCTCTTGTTCCTTCTGCTACCCATCCGGGTGCCAGCACTGTCTGCTGGTTCTCGCCAGAGCCTTTGGCCTAGGTGCCTCCATCTCGGTATCCGAGGTCCAGCACCGTCAGCTGGTCCTTGGTAGTGCTTTTTAGCACAGGTACCTTCTGCTTAGTAACCGTGGTCCAGGACCGTCAGTTGGTCCTCGGTAGTGCCATTGGCTCTTATTCCTTCTGCTACCCATCCGGGTGCCAGCACTGTCTGCTGGTTCTCGCCAGAGCCTTTGGCCTAGGTGCCTCCATCTCGGTATCCAAGGTCCAGCACCGTCAGCAGGTCCTTGGTAGTGCTTTTTAGCACAGGTACCTTCTGCTTAGTAACCGTGGTCCAGCACCGTCAGTTGGTTCTCGGTAGTGCCATTGGCTCTTGTTCCTTCTGCTACCCATCCGGGTGCCAGCACTGTCTGCTGGTTCTCGCCAGTTTCTCAGCCTTCTTGTACCTTCTGCTACATTTCCAAGATCAAGCTTTTTGAAATTGTCTTTGGTAATCCTTATTGATCTCCATGACGACGACCCTGATGACGACGACCCTGAAGACCACACCAAAGAAGACCAGAAATATGACCCTAAATAATAAGACCAAGAGGACAAAGAACATGAAGACAACCACCAAGATACAGAACAAAAGACAGAAGAACAAGAAGCAGAAGAAGCAAAAGCAGAAGAACAGAAAGCAGAAGAACATTAAGCATAAGACTAAAAATCAGCATAGAAGAAATCAAAATTATAAGCAGAAGAAGACTAAGCAGTAAATGGGGGTGAGTCCGTTCCTCCTCGTGGTGCCCCTGGAAAATGCCTGCTGCTGCAAGCCAAACTGATCACGGACAAATCCTGTTGTAAATCTTTAGTGACAGACAGAACGATAGGTGTAATCTTATAACTTTTATAGATAAGTACTACAGGAATGCCTGTCACCATAAGAAAATGAAGACAAAGAAGAATAGGAAGAAGATGAAGAAATAGCATATTAAAATTAATAATAGCTGAATAAGAAGAATATGAAGAATGGAAAAAAAAATTAATGGGAAGAAGAAGAAGAAGAAGAAGAAGAAGATGAATAAGGTGAAGAAAAAGTTGATGAAAAAAATGCTACTGCTGCGGATCATGAAGGAGAAAGTGTGGGAGAAGTACAAAAGAAGGTGAAGAGCATGGAAGTTGTGAAACATACATATCTGACAAAATATAAAAAAGGTTAACATAGTCAATATCCTTTTAACTCCGAACGTCTTGAAAAAAAAAATTGGAATTAATGCTATGCCATGTGATTTGAATAAACCACTATGCCTTTAATGTCTCCTCCACCTCACACAATGCATTCTACATGATTCTTATTTGTTTTCAATTATGTAGAATTAGCCAACAAGGAAATAAAGGGCT
Source organism: Dendrobates tinctorius (assembly GCF_039654945.1). Classification (NCBI taxonomy): domain Eukaryota; kingdom Metazoa; phylum Chordata; class Amphibia; order Anura; family Dendrobatidae; genus Dendrobates; species Dendrobates tinctorius. Next base: position 15,271,770 of record NW_027361932.1, on the reverse strand, counting down.
TTTTAAAATTCCGATACCGGAAGTCCCATTGACTTGAATGGGACTTCCGGTATCAGAATCGGCGATACCCGATATTTTTTTTTGTATCGGGCGATACCATCCGATGCGATATTTTTGGGTATCGAACGGTATCGCTCAACACTAGTCAAGATCCGTCAAATTTGGAACCAGTTTCTTGATTAAATGTTTTGTGAATTTAAGGAGTTCTTCCTGTGTCACAGATTCAGGAATTCCTCTAATTTTGAGGTTACTTCTTCTGCTTCTGTCTTCCAGGTCAGTGATTTTATTTTTCAACATCAGTATCTCGGCCTGGAGACAAGAGCTCTGCTTGGAGGAGAAAGAGTTGTCTTTTTCAACCTTAGAAAGCCTGTCTTCTATTTTTCCCATTCTTTGGTTTATAGCCGCACAAGTTTCTTTCAGAGTTCTATCATGTTTTTCGAATCCAATTCTTACCGACTCATTGAAAGTCAAAAGCAAGCGAGCAAGGAAATCTTCAGTGACCACTGTATTAGATGTGAGGTGGGATTTCAAGTCTGGGGGTGAAAAAGAGTCAAAACTTTCTTGAGTTGGTTCTCCATGGTGTTTTTTTGCTGCCTGTTTCTTGGGGGTTTGATTAGGAGAGTAATCTTCCGAGAACTCATCAGTCAATAATACGAGGGGTTTGTGCATCTTTCTCTTTTCCTTTTTCCATTTCGGATCTTTTGAGAGACTTTGTAGTATCCATGTCATCTCCATTGGTTGGTTTTTGTATTTCTCTATTATTTCCCTTTAGGGTTGATGCAAAGGTAGGAATTTTTGAGGGTGAACCAGTTTTCTTAGGCCCCTCTTTACCCCCTTTATTGTATTGTGGGCGTTGGTTGGTCCACTTACGTTCTTGCTTGTCTGGTCTCAATGGTGACCTACATCTAACTGGACTCCGCAAATTAGAAAGGTCTTCTATGGATTTTGAATGTCTGTATTGGTAGGACTTAGTATTAGTTTTCCTGTTAGGTGTGCTCATTTTGTTATCGTGCAGGTTATCTTAGCTTAGGCACTTTCAGCGACGTCTCATTTGTGGTGTGAAACACTCCTGGGATCCAACGGCATCTTAGTTGCGTTTGGAATCTCTCCTGTGATCCGGCAGCATCTCAAATATGTTTGGAATCTCTCCTGCGATCCAACAGTCTCAATTCCGTTTGGGATCTCTCCTGTGATTCAACGGCATCGCAATTGCGACCTCAAAGCCGCAAATATCGCCGGGAAGTCACAGAACCCTCCCAGAGGCAAATAAAGGGGTTGCTATACCTTATAATCAGCAACTACTTTGTCTTGCGCCTTCTGATAGGTCGAAAGGGTTGTGAAGATTGATTTTAGGTTCCTCTTGGGGCTAGTTTCTTTATGTGGAATCCCATTTCCTGTATGTACTTTCACTTTCACTAGGCCCAGATTCTGATGTGAGGAAACTTCAGATTTCAACTGTATATAAGTCCTAAAATCGACTGAAAAGGTGCCCAAAGTGGTCACAAAGCTGTGGTCATGAGGAGCATAAAGATTGGCCTCTTGTAGCTTTAAAGTTGCTTTTGGTGAAGTCCTCACTGAAGCTATAAACTCCTGCTGCTTACATGGCAGAAGTTCAGGCCGCGCCCAATTGATCAGTATGGTAATTGAGCCGTAAACCTTCTAAGGTCCAGACAGTCCTATGATTACAGGTGTTTAGGCATCAATTTTATTGAGTTGTTCATTGTCTCTGTCTGTCATGTGTGCCTATACAACTGGTTACTATCGCAGTTGAACGGCCAATAAGACAATAGTTCTGTTCCTCCCTGGCTACAAGCGCCTGCGTAGTAGCGCTTGGTCTCCGCCTACTCTGATAACCACTATAGCAATTGAGCTATAAACCGCTAGTGTCTAATCGGTCACATGATTGTAAGCGCCTGCGCATTAGCTTTTCTGAGTTCCTCACTTCCTCTATCTGTGACGCGCGTTCGGTCTCCCAGACGCCGACGCATGCACAGTGGGCTATTGTAAGCGCCTGGGCAGTAGCGATATTGAGCTCCTTTACTCCTTCTGTTTGTGATTTGCTTCCGGTCTCTCAGACGCCGATGCCTGCGCAGTCAGCACAATCTAGTACACTTTGTGACGTCACACGCCGGCGTTGTAAGCTGATAGCCACTGCTATGGACTACTGACTAACCGCTGATTTTCAGGTGTATTCCGACATCATTCATGCTATGGTAAGCAGCGGCGCAGCTGTTCCCTACTCATTCATTAGGTAACCATATTTATTGGCACAGCTGACTGGCAAGTTGTACCCCTGACGAAGCCACCTAGAGTGGCGACACTCGTCGGGTCTCTGACTCTGCCTGCTCCATTCCACTCCACTCCACATGGGTCTTGTATTGTGCTGACTTGCATGTGTGCTAATTATTGAGGGTGGTCATATAGAATTTCTCTGTCTATTTAACCCCCTCTAGCCCCTATTGGTTTGGATGATCAGGTCATTTATGTTCTCTATGCCTGACTTTAGGCTGAGGCACCTTTATTTGTATATGAGGGTTACTCAGCTTGCACTACTATTTTCTCTGTGCACCTCATTCTGATCAAGATACCTTTGGGGCTATATTATTCCATGTGCTTTTTTTTACCATTTTGGGTTCGAAATGTATGTTCCACTGTAATCATGTATTGTTGATGTTTTCGACTTATGTATGATTTATTGTGTCTACTTGTGGTTTTACATACCTTCCATTTGGGTTATTCTGTTTACATGGACCTAGGGTCTTTGGTATTATTCCCGGTAAGAGTGTTTTTTGGTAGCAGGTGGGTTGCTCTATTATGAGCATTGTGCAATTTCTGTATGTGTCACATGTGTGACCATTGTTAATGTTTTTAACTGTTTCTGTGTCTGTTTGCTGTGTCTAAATAAAATTTGTATTCTATATGCTACTTTCTATCCAGGGTGATCCCCTGCTTGTGGCCTATTCCTTTTTCACTTTGTTAATTGGGTGAGTATAATCTAACTTGTTTTTCTTATCTTTCATGTTACACCGGAGGGGGGCTTATCTACAGCATTATAGAATGCTGTAGATAAGCCCCTAATGGCGGTGGCCGCAGCTTAAATGTGAAAAATGAGGTGACAGGTTCACTTTAACGACCATATCAGAAACAGCTGAAATGAAGCTGCATGTTTCTGACCAGCATAGAAAGGGTCGTTAACCTCTTCAGCACCAAAAGAAAGCAAATTCATTTTATATGGGATCCAAACACACAGGCTAAGGCCTGGTTCACATTAGCGTTCGGGGGCTTTGCGGTGGGCTGCTTACTTCCTCCGTTAAGCTCTGCCTACTTCCGCATACTTCTGTATGCGTCCTGCGTACCTATCTTTAACATTGGGTACACAGGACATGCGGATGTATGCTGTAGGGATTCAACTTGCTGAGGAGTCACGGGAGTCAATCAGGAGGCACGTTCCTTTAAAAGTTCATAGGGTTTATTGCTCCATAACCCATAAACCAGCACATAACATAATGAATAACCTTTAGCTCAGGCAAAAGCAAGCATAAGTGTCCATGATTTCAGGCTCAGTCCTGGAGCCTCAGCAAACACAGGAGGCTTATCCGTCCTCGCATACAGCCAATATGCACAGGCCTCACCGGGTCAGCAGCCTCAGCACGTGATCTTTAGGAAGGTAGCAAACCTTCCTCCACATAGGCCTGCCGGGACCTTCCACACGGCCCAATCAGATCCATGCGCTCTCTCTCATGTGACCTACTCTGGTTACCTTATATGGTCCGTAGCCACGCCCACCGGGTCACATGGCTATGACCTCATCACTGGTGTTAGGGTCGGCGGAACGCACCAGATATAAATAGTAGGAGATGCGTTCGCCGCCCGGGGTCCACCGTGCGGTAGATGGTAATACTGCTGCTGGACAATGGCAGGTGCACCAGAAGGTGAAGTACTGCGCTCGGGTTAACGTCACCCGAACGCTAAGAGAGGCTCTGTTCAGACACAAAGTCGCTTGGCAGTAATAAATATAAAGCCGCTGGCCCTGTTAACTTCACAGGAAGCACAGCGGGTGGCGTTGCAGTCGCAGCCGCCAATAGACGCTGCTACCGCAGCGCGGCAATAACTAAAGCCGCAGGCGTCGGTACCGGAGAACCAGGCACCGACGGACGCTAGTGTAGGTGCGGAAAGCACAGTGGCGTGTAGCTTGCCACAACCTGGAGCTGACTAACCCAACACACAGCCACCAATCGTATTATCCAAGGGAAGGGGTTTCATAATAAGTCAGTCACCAGTCCATGCATCCATCACCATACACACACAGCATAATATGCTACACTAGTGCATGGCTGAGCCGCCATGCGGGCTTTTTATAGCCATGCGCTTCCGGGACCTTCCTGTACCCAGGAAAGGACCAATCAGATCCGACGCAGGACCTGAGCATATGACCCCTGCTCTCCAGTGAGAGGTCACCTTGCGGGCACGCCCAGTAGCACGGCACGAGGACTTAGCCTCTGGAGCGGTTCCCTGCAGAACAGGTTGCGCTACCATTGCTGCACCAGAGGTGGCAGCAACATCCAGGCTGTCAGAGCAAGTCTGAGCAGCACCCGGAGTGGTCGGAGGAGAATGGGAGACCGCTGGATGTCTGGCTCTGGATTCCCACTGTGCAGTGTCAGGAATCCGACACCTAACAACAGGTCCTTCAAGCATTCATACACATATACTTTATTATGACACTATTAAACACACCCCTGGGTGGATTTGTAGATAGCTCTCGCTGACACAGTGTAACAGCAGCTCAGCAGTGCCTCTGCTGATCAGCACATAAGCAATCCTTCATCTCAAGGCCACCTACCTCGAGATACATAACAATCCTTCAGCATCCTATACCCATTACCACAACGGATATGACTGTAGGCCCATCCTGAGACACCCACACAGCACCCCCTAGCGGACATAGTGGTCACTACACCACATACCCCCCCCTCTGTTCAAACTTATGGGGTTGAACACATGACATCACCCAGGGATCTCGAGACCGGGTACCCATGTCACCTTGCCCTACAAGTCGAGAGGACCATCTCCGTCTGTTTCGGTAGTCATACCGCATCATATTTACTTTAGGCCTCCCCCACCCCCAGCGGTCAGTATCTCGGCCTTGGGCTTTGGCCTTCCCGTCAATGTCCGTCAGGGTGACCAGACTCTCTTTAGTCTCCACCTGTCTGCAGTGCGCTCGGTCACCCAACCTTTCTCTCACTGGCCGACTCTCCCGGTTCGTACGGTCATGAGTCCCACGTCCAGTTGGGCTAACTGGCTGGTCTGAGACTGACCCTCTGTCGCTACGTCCACCACCAGGTCTCGTGCCTATGCTACTAAGACTAGAACTGCCACTTGCGGACTCTCGACGTTCTTGCCTTCAACTACCTCCTCTTTCACTTTTTGGAGGATCCCTTCGGGTCCTTACACCTTGGGTTGGAGGTGGATGCCACCTGACGTTCTGTATTTGCTTATTCAACTGCAGTCGGTCCTGTCTTAGCTGCTCTACCTCCTTCAGGTACGCTACCCGATATTCCAGGAGCATGCGAAGCTTCCCAATGCTTTCCATCGAGCCAAGCACAATGACAGGAACCATGTCATCTTCAACAGTAACATGGATTTCCCCAGCAGGTGGGATCTTCACTCTCTTCACACTGGATCGATTTACCATCTCCTGCATCACCTTTCCAAGTCTGCCAACGACTTTCCCCACCAAATTTCTGGGTACCGGAATTATGTCTTCCACAAAGCCCAGCCGACTTTGAGCTTCCCTCGCAAGCTCCAGATGTCAAGCGGCTTTCCTATTACGCACCACGAGCATCTGTTTCGTGCGGAGACATTGTAGGTGCATCTCCTTCAGGACAGCCACCCTTCTCTCTGTGTCTTCCGTTTCTGCCAGTATCACCAACTGGTCTGTCTCTGGTGCCCAGTACACACTATAGGCCTTTACTGCCTTTTTAAAGGTCTCATGCACACCCTCGCTGGCACATGCCTCTCGCACGTCTTCGGGTACCTCCATCATGCACTTGAAGGTCGTGGACTTGCTCTCATCCTGGACAGACGACTTTGGGTTTACCACAGACACTTCCCTCAAGATATCTGCCCCGACTAGGTGACTGTCTTGTGCAGCTCTTGGCTCACCATCTTCCTGAGATTTACAGTCTTCAGGACCCTTTTCCAAGATGGGCTTTGGTAGTTCTGCCTTGCTATCACTTGGGCCTGGCTGCTGTACATCTTCGTCCCAGCTCTTCTCCCGCAGAAGACCTTTTACTACTCCTCTGAGTTCTTGGAGAACTTTATCCCGCTCCTCTGCCAGGTAGCGACGCTCATCCGCCAGGTAGCGAAGCTCATCCTCTCTCCGGAGAATCTCCTGTTGATGCTTCTCTTGGGCCTCTCTGAGCACCTCCATATCCTTCACTATAGCTTTGTTTATAGTTTGACAAGCTGACAGGTGACCTCTGAGCTCAGAGACTTCCTTCTCCAGCTCATCCACTCTGTGCTCAGCTGCTTGCCTTAGGACTCTTTCCCGTTCGAGATGTCCTTCCACTGCCTCCTTTAACAGCTGTATCTCACGATCCTGTTCTCTTTTGGCCAGCACGTGTCTCACCACTACCTCTTTAATTATATCGTCAAAGGGTACCACTGGGTCAGTCCCGTCAGTCTCATCTCCCAGCCCACCATCCGTCATGTCACGAGACGTCAGGCCTGTAAGTTGGGCAGATGTACTTCTTCCGGTCAGTTCTACCTCTGACCTGTCCATGTCAGGAGGCATCACCGTCTCAGTGTCCGCTGGCCCCACAGTCGAAATGTCTTCATCGTCCGACTATACGTCATCAAACACGACAAAGTCTCGACCCCTCTCAAAGGTATGCACTAAGTTTGGTGGCATACTACCACCTTGACACTTCCCCTTTGTCATCTCAATCATAACTCTGACCACCGTATAATTCACAATGACCCCATGGTCGCAGAGAACCCTGACGTTTTTCTCAGTCAGAGATAAAACGAGGAGTTCCTGTCAGAGTCACCTGACTCTTTGAGTCCAGCCTACCAGGGACTCCTTCCCGATGTAGCATCATGGTACACACCTGTGGCCCATCGTTATCAGGAAAATACATGCCGCACTCCTCAAAACTCCTACACACACTGCGGTTCCCCAGATATACCCACTGAGGCTACCAGTGCTGCCATTTCCTGATCCACCCCAATTTGGGTCGCTGCCCCCTCCTGGGACTCCACCCCTTTTTGGGTTACCACACCAATTTTGGTCACCGCCCCCTTCTGGGACTCCACCCCCTTTTGGGACTCCACCCCCTTTTGGGTTACCACTCCAATTTGGGTCACCGCACCCTTTTGGGACTCCACCCCTTTTGGGTTACCACTCCAATTTGGGTCACCACCCCCTTTTGGGCCACCACCCCGATTTGGGCAACCGCCCCCTTTTGGGATTTCCCCATGTCCGTTCTGCAGAACTTCTTATGCCACAGTTCACACAGTACAGTTTATGTCTTTTTGGGCTGGTACTGGCCCTTTAAGCACAACACCACACCAGTTCCTTCTGGCGCTGTCACAGCTCCTGCTGTCACAAATCACTGGCACCACCAGTTGCTATTCACACACAGCAGCTGATGTCCTCTTCGTAACCCCGCCGAGTTACAGGAAGCCACTTGTCCCCTTCGCAACCCCGCCGAGTTACCGGAAGCCGCTTGTCCCCTTCGTAACCCCGCCGAGTTACAGGAAGCCACTTGTCACCTTCGTGACCCCACTGAGCCACAGCAAGCTGCCTTGCAAAAAAAACCTTCAAGACCCCTCTGAGCCACAGCAATCACCTTCAGGTTTTGCAGAGGAAAAAAGGAAAAAGAAAAAAAACACACCACAAAAAAACTCACGTGTCCTGTCTGTGAGCTATTCAGGACGTACCGTCTCCGCCTGAGACCGTCCAACACACAGGGCGCACCGGGTGCTATTCAGGGAGCCGACCCTCCTCCCAGGGTTTCCCAATACACCGGCCTCACCAGGTCCAGGGCTCAGCGGGAGCAATTCAGGACATCCGTCTCCGCCTGAGACTACCCAACACTCACACCTCACCAGATCCAAGGTCATACCACGTGCTCCAGGGATCCGATTCTTCTCCCAGAATCTCCCAACACTGACCCTCCAGGACCTTGCTCACTGAACCCTCCAGGTACACAGCCTCTCACTGACCCTGGTCAGTGCAACACGAATTCCTGTCCGTTACCTGCTGGTGTCAGCCACACAGGTTCCTGGACGCCTCTTCTCCTCAGAGGTATCCCACAAATATCAACACAGTCACTTTCTTTGACCTCGGTCAGTATTACTCACGGTTTTCCAGACCGTCTGCTGTCCTGGCTCAGAGCCACCAGTACGGCACCATGTGCTTCTTGGAACCGCTGCCCGCAGTCTGTCACCAATTGTAGGGATTCAACTCGCTCAGGAGCCATGGGAGTCAATCAGGAGGCACGTTTCTTTAAAAGTTCATAGGGTTTATTGCTCCATAACCCATAAACCAGCACATAACATAATGAATAGCCTTTAGCTCAGGCAAAAGCAAGTATAAGTGTCCATTATTTCAGGCTCAGTCCTGGAGCCTCAGCAAACACAGGAGGCTTATCCATCCTCACATACAGCCAATATCCACAGGTCTCACCGGGTCAGCAGCCTCAGCACGTGGTCTTTAGGAAGGTAGCAAACCTTTCTCCACATAGGCCTGCCGGGACCTTCCACACGGCCCAATCAGATCCATGTGCTCTCTCTCATGTGACCTACTCTGGTTACCTTATATGTTCCGTAGCCACGCCCACCGGGTCACATGGCTATGACCTCATCACAGGTCCTTCAAGCATTCATACACATATACTTTATAATGACACTCTTAAACACACCCCTGGGTGGATTTGTGGATAGCTCTCACTGACACAGTGTAACAACAGCTCAGCAGTGCCTCTGCTGATCAGCACATAAGCAAGCCTTCATCTCAAGGCCACCTACTTTGAGATACATAACGATCCTTCAGCATCCTATACCCATTACCACAAGGGATATGACTGTAGGCCCATCCTGGGACACCCAGACAGTGCCCCCTAGCGGACATAGTGGTCACTACACCACAATGCGGATACGTCATTTTGACGCGCCCGCTGTCTGCACAAAACGCAACATGTTGTGTTCGCGGATTTTTCCAACGGCCACAGCATCAAGGCAAGGCAATAAAACTGCTGGGGCTTCAGACTTTCATATAATGTCGCCGGAGCCCCCCGCAGCACCGAGCACCGCCAAAACTGCAGCACTAGCAGGACCAGGCTGAGATAGGAGCGAGATCATCGCTATGCAGCATCGGACCATCGGAAGAATCGCCCGACTCCTGGCAGCCACCAGCACTGCTGATATCCCCCCCGGGTAAGATGAATTCAGGACTGTGAGACGGACCCCCATTTGATGCATTAATTTTTTTTCCCCATTTTCTTTCTGAAAATTTGGGGTGCGTCTTATAGACCGAAAAATACGGTATATACAGGGCTCCTTTGTATAATGTCACTGGTGATCACTGTATTACCTGTACACTGACACTATACACTTTACTGTATACTATACACTCCTGTGTACAATGTCACTGGTGGTAATAACAGTGTTGTTAGTATTATGGTTTTTATTCTTACTAGGTGAAAGATCATCCAGGTCAGCTATGGAGACACGATCAGATTCCAGCCAGTTTCAACCAGTCGTTTGCGCTGTCCTTTTCTCGATCGTGGATTGGTCAATCTGAAAAAAAATTAGGTAGAGTAATTCTCATTAAACCTTGGTCATGGAGTCAGCTGCCTGTTCACAGCAGGATCAAGACCAAGAAGCACCTGCCCACCCCACAATGATTTAAGGACTGTCGAGATGCTTATTAGGGCACACTCACACTGGGGTATATTCTCTCACGCGAGAGCCGATTATACTAATGACACTCAGATCAAACTCTATCAGAGTGTCATCTGAGTGCAATCCATTTCTCTCACATGAGAGCATATCCACACAAGTGTGGAGAAGATAGAGAACTTAATTTCTCATTCTCCATTGTCTATGTCTGGGGATAACGTGAAGGGCCTGTCACACTAAGCGATATCTCTAGCAATATCGCTATAATGTCACTGGTTTTGTGACGTTATAGCGATATGGCTAGCCATATCGCTATGTGTGATACTTACCTCCGACCGGCTCCCCCGCTGGTTATCGCTGATCGCGTGAGAGCGTCCTGGGCCGTTTCTCGTCGTCAGCTTCCTGCTGGGCTTCCTGTGGCGCCGACGAGTGACGCGTGGACGCGGGCGGGAGGACGTCAGGATCGCCGCGTCTGACACGTAAGTAGCGACCCCTGACCGCTGCTATGTCACTGGTGAGATCTGCCTGTGTGGCAGCTCACTAGCGACCACTTAGCAATGCACCAGCGATCCTGACCGCATCATATCGCTGGTCGGGATCGCTGGTGCATCGCTAAGTGTGACAGTACCTTAAGAGAATTGTCCGTCATAATATACTGAACAGCCATGTTGGCTCTAGCAGAAATCATGTGCAAAGTTAGAAATCAACTCATTATGCTTCTGAAAAGCTAATAAGGTGTTCTTCTGAAAGCCCTAGACAGATTGGAAACACAAGATTAGATCATGGCCATTAGAAGGTATACATACGTGTGGGAGGAACGGCCCCCGTCGAGTGTCCGGGCCGGAACCAAGGGAGCCGTCATCTATGTTCCGGGGGAAATTATTCCTGGGGACAGAGTTCGGGGACAGACCGTTGAGATAGACAGATGGGCTAGGGGAGGGACCAGTATAAAAGGGGCGGGGAGCGAGACAGAGGCAGCAGGACACCGTGGAAGCGACTGAGAGCTAGAGCAACTTACCAGTGCCAGGGAAGACGCTCACTGAGGACTTCAGAGGGACAGCGCCGAGACGACCGTCCGAGACTTGCTGCCCCGCTCCAGCCCACGGCCACTGCAGCCCCAGCTCAGCCCGCGGCCGCCTCACCACAGCCCGCGGCTGCGGCCTACCCGTGGTCGCCCACGGCCGTTGCCGTCCCGCTCCAGCCCGCGGCTGCAGCCTGTTCCCCGCCACCCGCAGTTGCCCTGCTCTCACCAGTGGCCGCGGCAAGTCCAGTGCCGTCGGCGGCCACCACTGTCTCAATCCGGTCCGCAGCAAGGGCCGAGCCTCTGCTCACCGCGGAGTCCCTGTCACAGCGGCTAGCTGCACAGGTGGCCTGTCACCAGCCACCCCGCATCGCTGCCGCTTGCCCCCATCCAGGGGCTGCGGCCTACTCGTCCAAGGACTCCTCCGGGGCCGGAGGTGCCCCAGCGCCACAGGAGCAGCGGAACGCTCAAAGACTATGCCAACTCTTCAGCAGCTGGGCCCAGCGGCTGCTCCGCCGAAGAACCACCATCCAGAACGCCGAGGAACGTCAGGACGGCTAAGTTGACTATAGATAAGGACCCGTAGTCGGCCATACCGCAGCCCTATATGTTATGAATGAGTCACCGTAGGAGGCAAAAACAGAAATGCTAGCTAAGTCCAGAAAACCAGAGAAGTTGGCAGCTATCGGATTGCAGACCCCTGAACCTATCAACACAACTAGCAGTAGCCGTGGGGGGGGTTCCTACGATGCCCTAGACCCCTCGATCACAGCCGGAGGACTATATAGCCTAAAGACAGAAAGAGAAATCTAAACTGCCCCAGAGCAGACCCCAAAGCAAAAGGCAGCCCCCAACATATAATGACGGTGAAGCAAGAAGAAAGAACACTAACACAGACAGAAAGATAGACTAAGCAAAGACGGGGCCCAAGCTATCTAGATAGGAAAGGACAGGAAGGCTGCTGTCTGCAATCCGTGAAAAACCCTATGAAAATAAGAGCCAACAGACTGACAGTGAAAAAGGCCCTGAAGACGCTAGGCTTCAAAAAGACTATGTCAGTACTCAGGAATATTCTGAAGACAGAGCAACCGGCAAAAAGAGATTCAGCTCACCCCAGCAGGGAATGGCAGAATCCAGAAAAGTAAGGCAAACAAAAACAAAACACAAATGCTAAAAGGAAAAGCAGAAAACTTAGCTTTAGAGGAGCAGGAATCAGACTGGTCTCCTAGAAGTCCACAGAGAAATCACCCGCAGGGCAGAAGGGCGTCGACAGCCTTATATCCAGTCCGTGACCCCACTCAGCCAGTCATCATCATTAGGCTCAGGTGCCTGATAATCAGGCTCATTACCTTCCTTTACCAGAATAGGGAGTTCACCAGACCTCAGTGACGAAGGGGAAAATGAACTCACAACAGTACCTCCCCCTTGAGGAGGGGTCACCGAACCCTCAACCACGCCAACAGGGCGATCAGGGTGAGCCCGATGAAAGGCACGCACCAATCTTTTGGCATGAATATCAGAGGCAGAGACCCAGGAATTATCCTCCTGACCATAACCCTTCCACTTAACCAAATACTGGAGTCTCCGTCTAGCCAGACGGGAATCCAGTATTTTCTCTACCTCATATTCCATGTTACCTTCAACCAATACAGGGTCCGGAGGTTCCACCCCAGGAACAACTGGTTCAACAAACCTCTTCAACAAGGACTTATGGAACACATTATGGATTTTAAATGTGACAGGAAGAGCCAAACGAAAAGAGACCGGATTAATAATCTCCAAAATCTTGTAAAGTCCAATAAATCTAGGCTTAAACTTAGGAGAAGCCACCTTCATAGCAATATTTTTTGATGATAACCACACCATATCACCAATCTTAAACTGGGGACCAATGGTCCTATGTCGATTGGAAAACCGCTGGGCCTTTTCCTGGGAGAGAGATAACTTATCCACCACTTGGTCCCAGATCTGGTGCATTCTCTCCACCACAGTGTCAACACCTGGGCAGGCAGAAGGCTCCACCTGCCCTGAAGAAAATCGAGGATGAAACCCAAAGTTACAAAAAAAAGGTGACATCAAAGTGGCAGAACTAGCTCTATTATTTAAAGCAAATTCGGCCAAGGGCAAAAATGAAACCCAATCATCCTGATCAGCGGAAATAAAACATCTCAAATACGACTCCAAGGTCTGGTTTGTTCTCTCTGTCTGCCCATTGGTCTGAGGGTGAAAAGCAGAGGAGAAGGACAACTGAATTCCCAGCTTGGAACAGAAAGTCCTCCAAAATCTAGACACAAACTGAACTCCTCTGTCAGATACAATGTTCTCAGGAATCCCGTGCAAGCGAATCACCTGTTGCAAAAACAGGGGCACCAACTCAGAGGAAGACGGCAACTTAGGGAGTGGTACAAGATGAACCATCTTAGAGAACCTATCACAAATCACCCAAATAACAGTCATTCTTTGAGAGACCGGCATATCAGAGATGAAATCCATTGAAATATGGGTCCATGGCCTCCTGGGGACCGGCAAACGCATCAACAACCCACTAGAGCGAGAACAAGATTTAGACCAGGAGCAAGTCCCACAGGACTGCACAAAATTCCTGACATCATGAGTAGTGTTGAGCATTCCGATACCGCAAGTATCGGGTATCGGCCGATACTTGCTGTATCGGAATTCCGATACCGACTTCCGATATTTTTTCAATATCGGAATTCGGCATCGGAATCGGAAGTTCAAAGTTGATTGACAGCCTGACGTCATCATGATGCGCGGTGTGTGCGCATCATGATGCGCCGTCATTTCAGGCCTTCCGGGGGTCTCTGCCGGCCTGCCGGGGGGCTGTGTGGACTGCCCGGGGTCTGTACCGGCCTGCCGGGGGGCTGTGCCGGCCTGCCGGTGGTCTGTGCACCCTGTGGGGGTCTGTACCGGCCTGCCGGGGGGCTGTGCCGGCCTGCCGGTGGTCTGTGCACCCTGTGGGGGTCTGTACTGGCCTGCCGGGGGGCTGTGCCGGCCTGCCGGTGGTCTGTGCACCCTGTGGGGGCCTGTACCGGCCTGCCGGGGGGCTGTTCCGGCTGTCGGGGGTCTATATGGGCCTGCTGGGGGCCTGTGCCGGCTGTCGGAGGTCTGAACGGGCCTGCCGGGGGCCTGTGCCGGCTGCCGGGGGTCTGTGCGGGCCTGCTGGGGGTCTTGTGTTTGTGCAGGCATCGTCCGATGGGACTACAAGTCCCATCTGGCGATGCCTGCTACCATGACAGTGATTGACACATTAGCCAATGATGGGACAGTAGTAGTCCCATCATCCGGCTAATGTGTTAAATGTTAAAAAAAAAAAAAATACTACATACATACTACATACATACTACATGCATGCTACATACATACTACATGCTACATACATACTACATATATACTACATACATACTACATACATACTACATGCATGCTACATACATACTACATGCATGCTACATGCATGCTACATACATACTACATGCTACATACATACCATATACATACTACATACATACTACATGCTACATACATACTACATATATACTACATGCATGCTACATACATACTACATGCTACATACATACCACATACATACTACATACATGCTACATACATACTACATATATACTACATGCATGCTACATACATACTGCATGCTACATGCATGCTACATACATACTACATACATACTACATGCTACATACATACCACATATATACTACATACATACAATACATTCATACAATACATACATAGACATACAGTACATATAACATAGAGTAACATACTTACCAATACTTGTCACATTGTTCCCCGAAGCCATTGTCTTTTCCGGAATAAATATTAACATAACAAACCACAAAAATACTCACCCACGATCTGAAGCAGTCCACGAGTGTGTCCCACGACGATCTTGGGTAGAGAACTGCAGCATCAGATGATGCTGCCGTTCTCTACGGGCTGCAGGAATCCAATGACGGAAGGTAGGTATCCTTCCGCACTGTATTCCTCCGCCACTTAAAAAAAAAAGTCCCTAGTCTCACTTTATGCCATTGCTGCGTGGGAAATTCCCACACAGCAATGGCATAAAGTGAGACTAGGGACTTTTTTTTTTTTTTAAGTGGCGGAGGAATACAGTGCGGAAGGATACCTACCTTCCGTCATTGGATTCCTGCAGCCCGTAGAGAACGGCAGCATCAGCTGATGCTGCAGTTCTCTACCCAAGATCGTCGTGGGACACACTCGTGGACTGCTTCGGATCGTGGGTGAGTATTTTTGTGGTTTGTTATGTTAATATTTATTCCGGAAAAGACAATGGCTTCGGGGAACAATGTGACAAGTATTGGTAAGTATGTTACTCTATGTTATATGTACTGTATGTCTATGTATGTATTGTATGAATGTATTGTATGTATGTAGTATATATGTGGTATGTATGTAGCATGTAGTATGTATGTAGTATGTATGTAGCATGCATGTAGCATGCAGTATGTATGTAGCATGCATGTAGTATATATGTAGTACGTATGTAGCATGTGTGTAGTATGTATGTGGTATGTATGTAGCATGTAGTATGTATGTAGCATGCATGTAGTATGTATGTAGCATGCATGTAGTATGTATGTAGTATGTATGTAGTATATATGTAGTATGTATGTAGCATGTAGCATGTATGTAGTATGTATGTGGTATGTATGTAGCATGTAGTATGTATGTAGCATGCATGTAGTATATATGTAGTATGTATGTAGCATGTAGTATGTATGTAGTATGCATGTTGCATGCAGTATATATGTAGTATGTATGTTGCATGTAGTATATATGTAGTATGAATGTAGCATGTATGTAGTATGTAGTATGAATGTAGCATGTATGTAGTATGCATGTTGTATGTATGTAGCATGTATGTAGCATGTAATTTTTTTTTTTTTTTTTTTACATTCAACACATTAGCCGGATGATGGGACTACTACTGTCCCATCATTGGCTAATGTGTCAATCACTGTCATGGTAGCAGGCATCGCCCGATGGGACTTGTAGTCCCATCGGACGATGCCTGCACAGACCCCCGAAGCCTGCACAGACCACCGGCAGGCCGGCACAGCCCCCCGGCAGGCCGGCACAGACCACCGGCAGGCCGGCACAGCCCCCCGGAGCCTGCACAGCCCCCCGGCAGGCCGGCACAGCCCCCCGGCAGGCCGGCACAGCCCACCGGAGCCTGCACAGACCACCGGCAGGCCGGCACAGCCCCCCGGCAGGCCGGCACAGACCACCGGAGCCTGCACAGACCCCCTGGCAGGCCGGCACAGCCCCCCGAAAGGCCCGTACAGACCCCAGAGAGGCTGTACAAGGCAAAAACAGGGTTTTTCTTATTCCGATACCGGAAGTCCCATAGACTTGAATGGGACTTCCGGTATCGGAATCGGCGATACCGATACTTTTTTTAAAGATCGGCCGATACCATCCGATACGATACTTTGAAGTATCGGACGGTATCGCTCAACTCTAATCATGAGACAAGGTGGGCCACCAAAAAGAGCGACTCAACAGATCTCTAGTACCAAAAATACCTGGATGACCAGCCAATGCAGAGCAATGAACTTCAGACATCACTCTCTTCTTCCACTGGTCAGGAACATACAACTTTCCACTGGGACAACGCTCAGGTTTGTCCTCCTGGAACTCTTGCAGAGCAAGTCTCAAATCGGGCGAGATGGCAGAAAGAACTACCCCTTCGCCTAAGATGGTAGCAGGCTTGGTCACCACAGGAGAATCAGCAAAGAAGCTCCTAGAGAGGGCGTCTGCCTTGACATTCTTAGTTCCAGGAAGAAAAGAGACCACAAAATCAAAACGTGTAAAAAACAAGGCCCACCTAGCCTGTCTAGGGTTCAAGCGTTTAGCCGACTCTAGGTAAATCAAATTCTTGTGGTCAGTGAGGACCACAACTTGATGTTTAGCTCCCTCCAACCAATGTCTCCAATCCTCAAATGCCCATTTCATGGCCAACAGTTCCCGATTCCCCACATCATAGTTACGTTCAGATGGAGAGAACTTTCGGGAAAAGAAAGCACAGGGGTTCATTTTAGATGTTACAGGATCCTTTTGGGACAAAACAGCTCCTGCACCAATCTCAGAAGCATCCACCTCTACCTGGAACGGGAGAGAGACATCAGGTTGCCACAAAACCGGGGCGGAGGTAAATCTTCGCTTCAGCTCCTGAAAGGAAGCAACAGCCTTCGGAGACCAATTTCAACACATCAGCACCCTTCTTAGTCAGATCAGTCAATGGCTTGGCAATACTAGAAAATTTTGCTATAAATTTCCGATAAAAATTAGCAAAACCCAAAAACTTCTGGAGGGCCTTCAAAGAAGTGGGCTGAACCCAATCATAAATGGCCTGTACCTTGGCCGGGTCCATTTCAATAGTTGACGGAGACAAAATAAATCCCAAAAATGAAATCCTCTGTACTCCAAAAAGGCATTTCGATCCTTTGACATACAGGGAATTCTCCCTCAAGATCCGGAACACAGTCCGAATATGTTCCACATGAGAATCCCAATCCTTGCAGAAGATCAAAATATCATCCAGATAGATAATCAAAAATTTATCGACAAAGTCTCGGAAAATATCGTTCATGAAGCACTGGAAGACAGAAGGGGCATTAGTGAGCCCAAAAGGCATCACCAGGTACTCAAAATGTCCCTCCGGAGTATAAAACGCCGTCTTCCATTCATCCCCCTGCTTAATATGGATAAGATTATACGCCCCCCTGAGGTCAAGCTTGGTAAACCAGCAAGCACCTCTAACTCTAGAGAATAGATCCGAAATCAGGGGTAACGGATACTGATATTTAATAGTAATTTTGTTGAGGGCACGATAATCAATACAAGGCCTTAAAGAACCATCCTTTTTGGCCACAAAAAAAAAACCGGCACCTAAGTGTGAAGAGGATGGTCTAATATGACCCTTCTCCAACGCCTCCTTAATATAGGATCGCATAGCCTCGTGTTCGGGTACAGATAAATTGAAGAGCCGACCCTTGGGAAATTTACACCCCGGGCTCAGTTCAATTGCACAGTCATAACTCCTATGAGGAGGCAAAGATGCAGACTCATTCTCACTAAATACATCATAAAAGTCCGCCAAATAGTCAGGAACATCATGCGACTGAGGAGAGGTGGAAAAAAACGGAGCCTCACTAAAGGCACACCGACAACCCCAACTCACCACAGACACAGATTTCCAATCCAAAACTGGATTTTGAATTTGCAACCAGGGAAACCCCAGAACAACGGCATCATGCAGACCATGCAACACCAAAAATCTGCAATTTTCTTGATGGTATGGGGCGACCCGCATGACCACCTGGGTCCAAAACTGAGGTTTATTTTTCGCCAAAGGAGTAGCATCAATCCCCCTCAAAGGGATAGGCGTCTGCAGAGGTGTCATCGGAAATCCACAACGTTTAGCAAAATCCAAGTCCATTAGGTTTAGCGCTGCTCCCGAATCCACAAAAGCCTTGGCGGAAAATGTGGACAGGGAGCAGATCAGAGTAATTGCCATAAGAAACTTAGGTTGAACACCACCAACAGAAAACGTGTGTGCAAAGCGTTTCTCTCGTTTAGGACAAACAGAAATAATATGCGAGGCATCTCCACAGAAAAAACACAGCTTATTACACCTTCTGAACTCCTGACGTTGCGCCCTAGACAAAACTCTATCACATTGCATAGGTTCAGACGTCTGTTCAACCGGTGGCAACACCTCTCGTGCCATCCTGCGGTCACGTAAACGCCGATCAACCTGAATGGCTAATGACATAGAATCGTTCAGACCAGAGGGAACAGGAAATCCCATCATAGTATCTTTTACGGCTTCTGACAAACCCTTCCGAAAGAGAGCAGCCAAGGCATTATCATTCCAGGTAGTAAGGACCGCCCACTTTCGGAACTTTTGACAGTACAACTCTGCAGAATCTCGACCCTGGTTCAATGCCAACATGGTCTTTCAGCCTGATCAATAGCATTAGGTTCGTCATACAACAACCCCAAGGCTTGAAAGAATGCGTTCACATTAGTCAGAATAGGATCATCTGGTTTCAAAGAAAACGCCCAATCCTGGGGATCACCACGCAGCAAAGAGATGACAATTTTAACCTGCTGCACGGAGCTCCCTGACGAGTTAGGCTTCAAGGCAAAAAATAATTTACAATTATTTTTGAAACTCAAAAATTTAGATTGATCCCCAAAAAATACATCAGGTGTAGGGATCTTTGGTTCAACAGCATGCGAATGAGCAAGGTAGGCGGAAATTCCCTGCAATTCCGCAGCGAGCTGCTCCACACGATCAGACAATTGCTTTATCTCCATTGAGAGAAAAAAAATTCCCCCTACGGCCTCAGAGATATAGAGGAAAGAATATACACACTGTTTGTTTTTGTTTTTTGTTTTTTTTTAAACACAATTCTTCCCTGCTATTGAGTACCCTAGGATCTGCGGTAGGGCGGGTGATTCTGTTATGAATGAGTCACCGTAGGAGGCAAAAACAGAAATGCTAGCTAAGTCCAGAAAACCAGAGAAGTTGGCAGCTATCGGATTGCAGACCCCTGAACCTATCAACACAACTAGCAGTAGCCGTGAGGGGTTCCTACGATGCCCTAGACCCCTCGATCACAGCCGGAGGACTATATAGCCTAAAGACAGAAAGGGAAATCTAAACTGCCCCAGAGCAGACCCCAAAGCAAAAGGCAGCCCCCAACATATAATGACGGTGAAGCAAGAAGAAAGAACACTAACACAGACAGAAAGATAGACTGAGCAAAGACGGGGCCCAAGCTAACTAGATAGGAAAGGACAGGAAGGCTGCTGTCTGCAATCCGTGAAAAACCCTATGAAAATAAGAGCCAACAGACTGACAGTGAAAAAGGCCCTGAAGACGCTAGGCTTCAAAAAGACTATGTCAGTACTCAGGAATATTCTGAAGACAGAGCAACCGGCAAAAGGAGATTCAGCTCACCCCAGCAGGGAATGGCAGAATCCAGAAAAGCAAGGCAAACAAAAACAAAACACAAATGCTAAAAGGAAAAGCAGAAAACTTAGCTTTAGAGGAGCAGGAATCAGACTGGTCTCCTAGAAGTCCACAGAGAAATCACCCGCAGGGCAGAAGGGCGTCGACAGCCTTATATCCAGTCCGTGACTCCACTCAGCTAGTCATCATCATTAGGCTCAGGTGCCTGTTAATCAGGCTCATTACCTTCCTTTACTAGAATAGGGAGTTCACCAGACCTCAGTGACGAAGGGGAAAATGAACTCACAACACCTATAGTGACCGGCTCTCGCTGGACGTAGTCGTGTTCTCCTCTGTTTGTGTGAACTGTATTGAGCCCCTGCGAGGGCAACCCTTGTTACCCCCTTTGGTTGAACAGGCTGAGACTGAGGAAAGTCCCCTTTAGGCCTATAAACGTTATTATAAAAGCACCAAACCGACTCGCGACTCAACACTGCATCCTGCGTACCTGCTAGTACCACACACAGATTAATTGAATCAGCTACAGGGCAATGAGATAATAGGAAAATGGTAGCAAATGGTAATAAATAAGTGTATTAAGTGATCAATAACAATAACTAAGAGGAACATGGAGATTCACGAGTTCTAATAGAGTTTGGCGTAAAGAGCCTCAAAGTCATTACATTTAACCATTGTATGACTTTGTCCATGAATATTTATATTTTTCTGCAGTATGATGTTATCATGTATATGTATGGTTCGGTGCCAAGACATCGCCATTCTGAAGCCATGCCACACCATCTGCCAGGCAATGGCCAGACCATAGCCAGATGTCCCAGCGTCACTTTGTCTGGACTCCTGTTCATGCTTGCATGCTTTGTCTCACAGACTTGCATGAAACTGTCCTGCTGCGAAATCTCTGAATAAACTTCAGTCTCAACTTGATAAGAGGATTGTCTACATTTTTTCCTGGCTCTTCCAGCTCTCAGTAAGGACTTTCTTACAGATAATATCTGAGTGCAGTCCGATGTTCAACACTCACCCATAGACTTGATGCTCAGATTGTTTTCTCACGCCGAATCAGTGTTTGAAAATAATCGCAGATCTATAGTACAACATTGGGCAGAGTGCTATCCAATAAAACATGGGATATCGCTCGTGTGTGTTATATGGCAGTGTGAGTGAACCCTTAAAGGGATAATCACCCAGCTATGCTGTGTGGATTTGGTCACTTATTATTATTGTGTTATTTATATGTTTGATGATATGTATATGGTCTATTGCTTTATTTATTAATATTTATTTATTGGTAACTTTTTTAATAAATCATCACAGCCTATTTTTTAGTGTACTGTACTTCTATTGAGTCTCCTTGTCTTATTTATTTAATTTATGGTTGGCAATGGATCTTGTGCTACCATGCTACCTGCTAGAGTAAGGGCCTCGTCACACATTGGGCCTCGTCACACATAGCGATCTCGCTAGCGAGATCACTGCTGAGTCACAAGTTTTGTGACGCAACAGCGATCTCACCAGCGAGATCGCTGTGTGTGACACCTATCAGTGACCGGCCCCCTGCCGGTATCGCTGATCGCTCTTGGAAAGCCCTGGACATTTCTTTGATCGCTGGTCTCCCGCTGGCCAGCACACATCGCTGCGTGTGACAGGCGGGAGATCAGCGATCAGCTGGTAACTAAGGTAAACGCAGGGTTTCTAAGCACCGGGCAGTGCTTAGAAACCCGATGTGTACCTTAGTTACCAGCGCGCTGATGCAGGGAGCTGGTAACTAAGGTACACATCAGGTTTCTAAGTGACGCAAGTCCCTTAGAAACCCGATGTGTACCTTAGTTACCAGCTCCATGCATCAGCGCGCTGGTTACTAAAGTACACAGCGACGCCGCGCGCTCTGCGTCACTGGTGCTGATCGCTGGTGAAGCTGTCTGTTTGACAGCTCACCAGCTATCATGTAGCGACTCACCAGCGATCCTGACACGTTCATATCGTTGTCGGGATCGCTGGTGAGTCGCTATGTGTGACGAGGCCCTAAGTAAATATGACTAAAATCATCTAAAGACATTAGATAAATGCAATGATTTTGGCAGGATGGTTGACAATCTAACATGCATAGGCGTCTCCTGATATCAGATGTAATATTCAGATTAAGAGGAACTGCTATTTTGGGGTCTGGCAGTGTCTTGGTCCTTCTAACTCTTGAAGAAACATGCATTTTCAGTCTGACAGTACATTTGAGGTAAGAATATGATCATTCAGTTGACAGTAACATTTGCATACTGGTTTGAAATACATTTGAATGATTAATGATTCTGGGAGATAAGTTGACAAGGATGGGTTCCCCTCAGGATCATTTCACAGTTTTTTCAGAATTTCTCATGTTCCTCACCATGCTCTGGTCTCCAACCTTTGTATTGATGGTGACACATATCTCTTGTAAGGGTAACATGCACAGATACTAGAATAAGTCAGGTGTAACATTAGACATCATGAGTCAGGTGTACCGATAACTATAGTTACATTATTGGTGTTAGCACTACTCACTTACAGTATTTCACTTATTCTTCCTCTTGTTGTTACATCTTGTTCTACAGATGGAGCTTTGCAACCTGTCCTTGTCCAGACGCCTTCTCAGGAGGTTGCAGTTGGTGGACAAGCTGAGATTCCTTGCACTTTGAGCACTGGAAAAAATTTTGACATCTACAGAGTCATCTGGCTGCAGCAGAAGAATGATGTTGTAAGAATGGTGTACCACTTTAGAACTGGTGACACACAAGGCAGAGGACCAGGGATTCCCGAGCGCTTCTCAGTAACCGATGACGTACCGAACAGACGCTGGCATTTGGTGATCTCTCGTGTGCAACCTGAAGATGATGCAGATTACTATTGCACTACATACTTTGATCAGATATATGGGTAACACAGTGGATTATTTGAATTTCACACAAAGCAACTTTCCTCTTCTTCTTACAGATTAAACAGGAAATGAGCAACTGCAACACACCAGCAAACATTATGCCAAGCGTAAGAAATAAGAATCAGAAGTCATCAATATCTGTTGATTCATAATAGCAATACCAGGCAGATATTTTCCCAGGAAATGTCGCTGGTTTTAGATAAAGGAATTGCAGAAAAAAAAGGCAGAAGTATTTAGGAGTAGTGTTGAGCATTCCGATATTCTGCAAATATCGGGTATCGGCCGATATTTGCTGTATCGGAATTCCGATACCGAGTACCGATATTTTTTCAATATCGGATACCGGAATCGGAAGTCCCCATAATGCAATGAGCCACTGTTGTGGCTGTGATTGGCTGCTGAAATGATGTCATCATGATGCGCGGTCTGTGCGCATCATGATGTGCGGTCTGTGCCGACTGCGCGGTGTCTGTACGTGCCTGCCGGGGGCCTGTGCCGGCTGTTGGGGGTCTGTACGGGCCTGCCGCGGGCCTGTGCCGGCTGTCGAGGGTCTGTACGGGCCTGCCGGGGGCCTGTGCCGGCTGTCGGGGGTCTGTACGGGCCTGCCGGGGGCCTGTGCCAGCTGTCGGGGGTCTGTACGGGCCTGCCGGGGGCCTGTGCCGGCTGTCGGGGGTCTGTACGGGCCTGCCGGGGGCCTGTGCCGGCTGTCGGGGGTCTGTACGGGCCTGCCGGGGGGGCCTGTGCCAGCTGTCGGGGGTCTGTACGGGCCTGCCGGGGGCAGGGAGTATATCGCTTGTTTGTTATTTTCATATTTTTTCACAGATGACACTGGCTTCGGGGAGCAAAGTGAAAAGTAATGGTGAGTATGTACTCTATGTTATATGTACTGTATGTCTATATGTATGTATTGTATGAATGCATGAATGTATTGTATGTGGTATGTATGTAGTATGTATGTTGTATGTCTGTAGCATGTTGTATGTATGTTGTATGTATGTAGTATGTACTATGTATGTATGTATGAATGTAGTATATATGTAGTATGTATGTATGTTGTATGAATGTAGTATATATGTAGTATGTACGTATGTTGTATGAATGTAGTATATATGAAGTATGTAGTATGTATGTATGTTGTATGAATGTAGAATATATGAAGTATGCATGTAGTATGTAGTATGTATGTATGTTTTATGAATGTAGTATATATGAAGTATGTATGTAGTATGTAGTATGTATGTATGTTGTATGAATGTTGTATATATGTAGCATGTAAGTATGTTGTATGAATGTAGTTATATATGAAGTATGTAGTATGTATGTATGTTGTATGAATGTAGTATATATGAAGTATGTATGTAGTATGTATGTATGTTGTATGAATGTTGTATATATGTAGTATGTATGTAGTATGTATGTATGTTGTATGAATGTTGTATATATGTAGTATGTATGCATGTTGTATGAATGTAGTATATATGAAGTATGTAGTATGGATGTATGTTGTATGAATGTATATATGTAGTATGTATGTAGTATGTATGTATGTTGTATGAATGTTGTATATATGTAGTATGTATGTATGTTGTGTGAATGTAGTATATATGTAGTATGTATGTGTTTTTTCTTTTTTTTTTACATTCAACACATTAGCCGGATGATGGGACTACTACTGTCCCATCATTGGCTAATTTGTCAATCACTGTCATTGTAGCAGGCATAGCCCGATGGGACTTGTAGTCCCATCGGACGATGCCTGCACACACACAAGACCCCCAGCAGGCCCGCACAGACACCCGGCAGCCGGCACAGGCCGCCGGCAGGCCTGTACAGACCCCTGGCAGGCCCGCACAGACCCCGCACGCACACACAGACACGCAGTGTCCACCCACGCACCACCCACACTCTTCCCCCCTCCCGAACTGGTTGTGCAAGGAAATAAAGGTTTTTTTTAATTCCAATATTTCTGTCCCATTGACTTGAATGGGACTTCCAGTATCGGAATCGGCGATACCCGATAGTTTTTGGGTATCGGGCCGATCCAATCCGATCCGATATTTCTCTATATCGGATGGTATCGCTCAACACTATTTTGGAGTAGATAAAAGTATTTCAAGTTAAAGCACAAGATACCATGTAAGTTTCTCCAGAATGCAGGACATTCCAATAATTATTGCTATTCTCCTGACTGCTATGCCCCAATATAGGGGATTAATATTTGTGTTCCCATATCCTTTTCTCCTCCCTCTTCTTCCCAGTCAATGACTCCTGCTCTCCTCCATCCCCCACCTTCGTTCCCTTTTATAATTGTAAACCCTACCTTTTCTGGTCTTTATCCACTGCCTTGGACCTGGAGACTTATGTCTGCTGACTTCTTCTATGGCGAATGAACTAGCGGCAGTGATAAGGCACAGGATGAAGAGGGAAGATGACTTGTGGCTCAACACTGAATCCTCCTAAGGCTTGAGCACCATCCTCTAGCTGATGGCCAGCCCGGCGAATCCGCCCGCTGTATGACTTTTCCCTGCACTGTGACGTCACGGGTCATAAACACAAGAGGTGCACACACTTTTGACTTAGCCACCCCACTTGCCGGCAGTTTGCTGGCAGTTAGTTCCCGCGGCTGCTGCACGCCTTCCCTATCCCAGGGGTAACGCATTTTATGTTAATTTTTCCCCTATCCTGACACTCCATAGCACAGTCTCAAGCATGGGAGGTCAGACCACCTGAAACTCCTTCCTCTGGAGAATCTACTGCCTTATTACATCATCTGAAGCCCATCTCCACCAAAGGCCACCAACAGTCAGTCTACCCCAATGTCCCCAGAAGGAGCCTTCATTCCAGATCTTTACGTTCATACTCATCGTTGTCGACAAAAGAGTTGTCAGATATATCAGTTAGTCCACATAGACATTCACGCCATAGGTCCAGATGTCACCGCAGATCTCCGAGAGTATCTCCAATTCATTCCCGCTACGATGGTGTGGTTACCACTACTCAGATGGTTCTGGTTCATCCTGTTCTATTGGTTCCACAAGATAGTGGTGAGTACCAATATTTGGGTGCCTGGGGAGAGAGTGCAGGAATAATTTCAGCTCTCAAAACAATTGCTGGTAAGCTTAATAATACACTTCCTAAGAATAAGATTTTAGTTAGCCCACTTAATTAGGTAAAAAAAAAACCTTCAGGATAGAAGGACCCCATTGCCACCCATGCCATCATATGGTGGGTCCCACTTAGACAACAAGACTGTTAATAAGATTTGGTCCAACGATTTCGGGGACATCTGGTCCCTAGTATCTACTGACTAATACACAGTGTTTAAGAAACGACGTCCTGCAGATAGATCTTTTGAGGGCAAACCAATAATCGCCAGGACCATAAAAAATTTGCCGCACACCTTTTTCATTATTGGTAGCGTCATGGGCCAAAAAACACCCATAGTGCTGCTCTGAATTGTTCATTTACCTCGATACTTTGTGAAATTTCTACAAAGGCCATCGGGGAAGCACCTTACGAGGAGTTCAGAAGGCACTTGGTCCTGCAGTCCCGTCTGAACTGGTGTGTAAAAGCCAAGGATACATGGCTCTGCCTAATGTTGGTCCATAAAGCCCCAAACTCCTTTTCCTCAGTGGCCTCTGGTTTCACTGCCAGCACTTGGTCAGTGGCCGTCTGCAGACCCGGCTCGTGCTGGCTATTTAACGAATGTCACTGTCATTTCCATGGACTATACAAATATAAACGTGAGTGCTCCACTTATGGAGACCCCCATGCAGCAGTTAAGTGCTCCTGCCCTTGCACAAAACTACCAACAAAACCCCCCCAGCATATCGGAGCATATGGAATCCAGTGAACGCATAAAGAGGTGGGAGCCCAATTCAGCTTCAGTCTTAATTTCTTTACCCCTCCTTACTTTTAACAGACAACCATCTTTTGCATCAAACCTAAAATTATCCAGGTTTGAGCTGATAAAAAGAAATCCATGGTCAGAATAGCAGGCCCTTTTTTAATCCCCCCACCACCACCTGTTACAATTTATAGATTTCCCCACTGGGCATTGTCCCAAAAAAAGAAGCCGGTAAGTTCCGCTTAATCTGACACCTTGCTCACTCACATTGGTAGACAATGGCATTTCTGAAAATGACACATCAGTAACATATGTTTCCTTCAACAGAGCTGTTGCTTTAGAAAGAGAAGCCTGCCTTGTGGCTTTAATGGCAAAATCTGACACTGAGTCCACCTTCTGGCTTTTGCCGTTTCATCCGGACTGTCATCACTAGTAAGGAGCAAGCACTAAAACGTTCAAGTGCTTGGTACTCGGATTGAGCAGGTCAGATGCTCAGCTGGGTTCAATTCGAGTGACGAGTATAATGGAAGTCAATGGGAAATTCAAGGATTTTTCTGGAAGACCCTAGCAGGAAGACTGGAGGGCAGGAAATTCACTGAAATGGATGAAAATAGTGCTGACATGGTATGGAGACAGCATGGGGAAGACGTCTGGATTCATCTCAGACTCCCAGGTAGTTGCTGGGAACAATGTTGTCTGAGTTGTCACTTTTATGGACTGACAATAAACATACAAAACCAAAGATAAAATGGATTTTCCAGAAAAAAATGTTGGAAACATTCTTGCCTACATAATATAAGGCAAAATTAAAAAAGGAAAAAAGCACAGACTCCTCCACCCCTTAGGTTATGTACACACATAGCATTTTTGCTGCCTTTTTGCACTCTCATTGCTTTCAATGTTGTAAAAACACTGATACAGTTGACATACTGCTTCTTTCAAAAAGGTAGAAGTATTCCATTTCAGTCAGGGTGAAGGATGGGAAGATTTATTGACAGCTTACAATCCTCCTGAAAACATGCAGCTGTAACAGACACCTGACTCATCAGGGGGGCACAGTTTCTCATCTTCAAAGAAGGATTTACACCCCCACCAACTAGGTAGTACAGAAAGACCCCCTGTGGATCCAAACCATGTGGTCTAACTGCTTTCTAGGTCCTATCCACATACTGGTTACATTTTTGAGATCTCTGCAATGGGCCGAACACCTTCCAGTGTCTCAATCTGTTCCAGCACCACAGGGTGGAGAGATGTGTAGTAAGGCTAGTAGGAGTCAAGTAGCAAAGCTGTGTTTGGTCTCAACGTGAAGCAGGGCCTGGCCAGATCCAATGGCACCAAAACCGCCCCCCCTAGGACCGTCCATTAAAGAGTTATGACCCGTCTTCAGTTTTGGAGTTTTTAGCTGCTAGAGGCAAGAGGAGGGGGTTTAAGTTCAACCCAGAGGACCTGAAGGAAGTGACCTAAAAGCAAAAAATGCTAGTGTAAGGCCATGAGGTCTCTCTCTCTGTTATGCTTGCGGTTCACTTCGAAAGTGGGGGCCATGTCGAGTACCGTGAAGAATCAAGGAGCCAGTTGGCAGGCCAGCACAAATGTGGTCGAACATCAACCTGGTAATTGACATGATCCATCTGCTTTTATATTTTGCACTACCACTATTTGTATTTGCATATCTGACCATTGTATATGTATAGTTGTATGAGAATGTGTGTGGCCCCTAACTGATTTCCTATTCTTTAGATTTTTGTCACACTTAAATGTGTCAGATCACCAAAAAAAAAATATTAGACAAATATAACACAAGTAAATACAAAATGCAGTTTTTAAATGAAGATCTTTATTATTAAAGGAAAAAGAAATCCAAACCCACAGGGCCCTGTGTGAAAAAGTGATTGCTCCCTAAACCTAATAACCGGTTGAAGCACCTTAACATCAACAACTGCAATCAAGTGGATGCGATAATTGGCAATTAGGCTTCTAAAAAGCTCTGGAGGAATTTTGGCCCATCATATTTGCAGAATTGTTGTAATTCAGCCACATTACAAGCATAAATGGCCTTTTAATGGCTTCTCAATCGGATTAAAGTCAGAACTTTGACTAGGCCACTCCAAAGTCTTAATTTTGTTTTTCTTAAGCAATTCACAGCTACAAAGCAAGTGGGAAGAGCCGGGCAAAGTGCCAGAAAAGATGCATCTAATAGATGTGATTTTTCTGGGCAGCTGCGGGCTTCTATTTTTAGGCTGGGGGGGTCAATATCCATGGCCCCTTACAAGCATGAGAATACCAGCCCCCCAGCTGTGAGCTTTAGCAAGGCTGGTTGTCAAAAATGGGGGGACCCCATGCCGTTTCTTTTAATTAATTAAATAATTAAATAAACAGCATGGGGACCCCTCTATTCTTGAAAACCAGCCTTGCTGAAGCTGACAGCTGAGGGTTGCAGCCTCTAGCTGTGAGTTTTGTCTGGCTAGTTATTAAAAATAGGGAGGAACCCACACCGTTTTATTTTAAATTACCCTATTTAATTACAGAGCAGGAGCGGCAGATGACTACTCCTTGTAACAGAGTGTCACCCCAGCCTGTACACATATACCATACTGTAATCAGGCTTACATTAGCATTCCTTGTCCTGAATCTGGTGGGGGCATGCTTGTCTCTGTTCCCCTCTGCAGGGGGCATCTTCAATACACAAACCTGTAGACAGACTGCAGAAAGGGTTTCTGGAATGTTCTTAATCCTTGGAGCTATGTTCAAGGGGGCTGATCCCAAGAGTGGTAGGACAATAAGTCACATGTTCAGTTAGTTGATGCTGTGTGCTTTGAATGACAAGGACCTGCAGCTGTGGCCAAGTCCTGGGTCATGTATGGAGATTGGAGATCATTTGCCACATGGAATTGTGATGTCTCACCACCCTGCTGGATTTGAGGACTGAATGTAAAGACTGTTGGTGGTGACCTGCGAAGAGCTGGGATCTTATGCTGAGGCAATATCCCGGTGACCATGCGCATTGTTAGAAGCTGCCACGTGGGACTGAGTTGTGTCCCTCATCTTCTGGATTCATTGAACTCATCCAAGGACTCTTTCTATATTTCCCTGGCATCAGATTACCAGGTGGCACCCCCGGATCTGCTCTCTTTGTGTGAACTCATTGTGGATTCATTGTGGACTCATTATGGATCCTTCAGAATTACCTTCATTTGTGTTGCCCTAGTTCCCTGTTCTAATAAATCTCGTTGGATTGTTTATCGGCCTGGTGTCTCTTCCTGCTCTGTCGCATAACCCGTCACACTCCCATCTGCCACTCCTGCTGTCACCCATGCCTTTTTTTAATTACCGTATTTATTTACACCGCAGGAACAGCAGATGAATACTTCCATTTGCTGCTCCTGCTGTCACTGTTATTAGCAGCAGCAGGGGTAGGCTGATGGAAGTAATAGTCCCATCAGCTGCCGTCTGCTGTCTCTTTTATTACTTAAATGTAACTCTCATCATTCACTCCTGCTTACGCTGATGGCTGGCAGAGCAGAGGAGAATGATGAGAGCCGTGCTAGGCACCCGGCGCCAGGGAACAGCACTTACTGTAACGCTTCTTCTTTTCGCCCGTCCTTGTGGTGCTGATGCGGCACATGCATGCCACACGTGTGCCGCAAGTATTACAGACACAGACACTGACACTTCCAATACCGGAAATATCAGGATGTGTGAAAGAGGCAGCGGGTTTTTGTTTGGCTGCTGTCACACGCTAAAAGGCGTTTTTTTTTTCCAAAAAATAGTTTTTGCATCACACCATGTTTTGAGAGATATAATTTTTCCATATTTTGGCCCACAGAGTCATGTGAGGTCTTTTATTTTGCAGGACGAGCTGACGTTTTTACTGGTACCATTTTTGTGCACAGGACATTTTTTGATCCCTTTCTATTCTGATATTTGGGAGACAGAATGAGCAAAAACCTGCAATTCATGAATTTCTTTTTGGAGGGGCGTTTATACCATTCAGTGTGTGGTAAAATTGATAAGGCAATTTTATTCTTTGGGTCAGTATGATTACAGCGATACCTCATTTGTATTTTTTTATGTTTTGGCGCTTTTATACAATAACAACTATTTTATAGAAAAAATAATTATTTTTACATTGCTTCCTTCTGAGAGCTATAACTTTTTTATTTTTCTGCTGATGGATTCTGCTTATTGTATTGTTAGCATTGTTACTTATGACTTGTGTTTTGAAACTGTTAAACTGTAAAGCGCTGCGGAATATGTTGGCGCTATATAAATAAAGATTATTATTATTATTATTTATTAACTGTATGGTGGCTCGTTTTTTGCAGGACAAGATGACGTTTTCAGTGGTACCATGTTTATTTATATCCATCTTTTTGATCACGTGTTATTCTACTTTTTGTTTGGCCGTATGATGTTTTTTGCCTTGTTTTTTCTTTTTTTTTAATGGTGTTTACTAAAAGGGTTAACTAGTGGGACAGTTTTATAGGTCAGGATATTGCAGAGGCGGTGATACCAAATATGTGCACTTGTATTGTTTAGATTTTTTTTTCATTCAAATATTTATTTAGTGATAGAATATATTGATTTTTTTTTATTATTTTTGATTTTTTTAAAAATATTTTTACAATTATTTAAAAAAAAAATTTTACTTTTTCCTAGCTTTTGTACTTTGTCCCACTATGGGACAATCATTTTTTGCAGGCTGATTGCTTCTATAGCATGCAGGTGAAGCAGCATCTGCATGCCATATAAGCTGTCAGCGCTGCACTGACAGGGAGACTTGTTGATCATGCACTACGTATGATCAACAAGTTTCCTAACTCTGGTGACCCGGATGTTGTCATGGCAATGATCGGGACCCCGCGTCATCCCGCGGGGTCTCCGATCCAAAAGCAGAGTAGCTGTCAGTCCTGCGCCGCCTCCCGGAATGCTGTGATCTTGTTTTATCGCAGTATTTCGGGGGTTAAAGTGCTGGGAGCAGGCTGTGACTGCTCCTGGCACCTAGTGCTGAGCGTCAGCTGTGAGAATCAGCTGACACCTGGCCGCATTCGGCCGCGCACCCCCCCCCCCCCGTGAGCGCAGCCGATCGCAATGATGTTAATGATCCGTCCATGGTCAAATTGGCCCAGGTCACATGAATGGGCCATTACGTCCGATGTCAGAAAGGGGTTAACAGATACAGATAATTAAAGCTCAGTTCTGCTAAATAGTGGCAAAAGTAAAGGCCCCCGTCACACACAGCGAGATCGCCAGCAAGATCGCTAATTTTGTGAAGCCACAGCGATCTCGCCAGCGACATCGCTGTGTATGACATGTATCAGCAACCGGTTCCCCTGCCGGGTATCGCTCATCGCGCTCGAACGTCCTGGGCCGTTTTTTGATCGTTGGTCTCCCGGTGGCCAACATGCATTGCTGCATGCAGCAGCGGGAGAGCAACGAACAGCGACGCTTAGATGCACGCTGGTTTCCAAGGTAAACAGCAGGTAACTAAGAGCCGCGCGGCTCTTAGATACCCGCTGTTTACATTGGAAACCAGTTTGCTTGCTGGTCCTGATCACTGGTGGGTCTGTCTATGTGACAGCTCACCAGCGATCAGCTAACTATGCCCCAGCAATCCCATCCATGTCGGATCATTGGTGGGATCGCTGGGACATTGATGGGACGCGCCCCAGGGACTGTGGGATACTCGGTACCCGGCCAGTCATCTTAAAGGGATGTGTCACAATGGCAGTGACCCGATCCGTGGCCCCAGGTGGTCATGTAAAAGGGGAGTATTGATTAGGGATGAAGTTTATGCAATGATTTGTGACGCCAGTTGGAGTGTTCGACTGTAGTATAGCCGGCACTGCAGATGATCCCTGGGGGAGTAGATGGTGATGACAGTGCAGATGTATAACCCTCTCCAACCAGGGCTGACCCCAAGAGATTGTGATGGAAGTAGAAGGCATGGAGTAATAAGGTGGGAGACAAGGAAAGTCACTTTATCATTTACTGTAGTTCAGGTGTGGTTCAGAGGAGATATTACAACTCTCACCAGGTTACAGTCTGCTCTGGAGAATGGGAGTTATCCATCCCTCTGCTTTGACTCAGTGTAAGCTTCCTGCTATTCTAATCCCTTCAGGGACCAAGGCTTCCCAGAGTTTGGAACTTCTAGTATAGCCTCTACTCACTGTGTTTTCCTCCTCGGGCAACTTGCAGCTTGGTTCCTGTGTGAAGGTCTTCTTGCACAATCCTTCAGTGATCCTAGTTTTCTGCAGTCTTTCCAGGGGAAGCACTCTGCTGTTGGTTGTGTAAACTCACACAGTCTCTCAGCTTACCACCCTGCTCTGAAAGCATGGATGGCCTAGGGGCTGATTCCCTGATGATTCTTATTAGCTTTGACTCCTGGATGGAGCTCATGTCATCATGGCTGCCAGGAGCGTTCTCTTCCTCCTTCTTCTTCACACTGAAAACAACTCTTTACTCCTCCCCCTCCCAGTTAGGGTGTGTCTGCAAAGCTCTAAGCTTCAAACCAGTAAGGGAGTGAGGTGAATTGTGTGTGTGTTGTGGTCTCTAGCAGAGAAAGCATAACTCCCATTGCTTACAAAACACATACAAAACATTACATATTTAACCCTTTTGTGGCGGTAAAGACGCAGGGCGCCGAAGATGCGTGTAACGGGGCCTTAAGAGTGTCAAAGACAGTACAATAATGGAATAGTAAAAACCTGGGAGGATGAGGACCAAAACCTCAATGTGCATTTCACATTAGTTTCTTCCAGGGAGTATCAAATCTATCTAATCCGAAAGCAATGCCAATAATGAAAACCCTAAAAAAAGTCACAATTCATATCAAAACTACTAAATAAAAAACCTTTATTGAATAAATGGTTTCAACAACAGGGTGGCACTCTGGAGACAGGTGCACACACATAAAATTGAATCTCATCAAGCTAAAATGGATGTTTATACAGAGTAATAATTACTGGACATAGCAGGGAGAACTCTTTGGGAGAAGCAAACAATATTTATAGAGAATATTGCTAGTGTTGAGCGATACCGTACGATACTTAAAAGTATCGGATCGGATGGTATCGGCCGATCTAAAAATAATATCGGGTATCGCCGATTCCGATACCAGAAGTCCCATTCAAGTCTATGGGACTTCCGGTATCGGAATAAGAAAAACCCTATTTTTGCCTTGTACAGCCTCTCTGGGGTCTGTACGGGCCTTTCGGGGGGCTGTGCCGGCCTGCCGGGGGGTCTGTGCAGGCTCCGGTGGTCTGTGCCGGCCTGCCGGGGGGCTGTGCTAGCCTGCCGGTGGTCTGTGCAGGCTCCGGTGGTCTGTGCCGGCCTGCCGGGGGGCTGTGCCGGCCTGCCGGTGGTCTGTGCACGCTCCGGGGGGCTGTGCCGGCCTGCCGGGGGGTCTGTGCAGGCTCCGGTAGTCTGTGCAGGCATCGTCCGATGGGACTACAAGTCCCATCGGGCGATGCCTGCTACCATGACAGTGATTGACACATTAGCCAATGATGGGACAGTAGTAGTCCCATCATCCGGCTAATGTGTTGAATGTAAAAAAAAAATAAAAAAAAAAAAAATTACATGCTACATACATGCTACATACATGCTACATACATACAACATGCATACTACATATATACTACATGTAACATACATACTACATACATGCTACATACTACATGCATGCTACATACTACATACATGCTACATACATACTACATACATAATACATATATACTACATGCATGCAACATGCATACTATATATATACTATATATACTACATGTAACATACATACTACATATATACTACATGCAACATGCATACTACATACATGCTACATATATGCTACATACATACTACATACATAATACATATATACTACATGCATGCAACATACATACAACATATATACTACATGCATGCAACATGCATACTACATATATACTATATATACTACATGCAACATACATACTACATATATACTACATGCATACTACATACATACTACATACATGCTACATACATGCTACATACATACTACATACATACACTACATGCATGCAACATACATACTACATATATACCACATGCATGCAACATGCATACTGCATATATACTGCATATATACTACATGCATGCAACATACATATATACTACATACAATACATACATATAGACATACAGTACATATAACATAGAGTACATACTCACCGTCACTTGTCACTTTGATCCCCGAAGCCATTGTCGCCTGAGGAATAAATATCAAAATAAAAAAACACCAATATACTTACCCCGATCCGCAGAAGTCCACGAGGGTCCCACGTCCATCTTGCGTGGAGAACAGCAGCATCAGCTGATGCTACCATTCTCTACCAGCTCCAGGAATACAATGACGGAAGGTAGGTATCCTTCCGCACTGTATTCCTCCACCACTTTAAAAAAAAAAAAAGTCCCTAGTCTCACTTTATGCCATTGCTGCGTGGGAAATTCCGGTATCGGAAAGCTCAACACTAAATATTGCATAATAATGACTAATAATCTATAAGAATATTTAGAATTCAGAGTCCTCAGTGGTTGATACCGTTTAATGGCTAACTGAAAAGATGGTAACAAATTGCAAGAGATATGTGTGGCATCTACCCCTGATTACAGCAATATATCACGTATGGGCTGCTTGCTGTAGTTTTGATAAAATCAATGTTTTATCAACAGGAGATTATCACTAGACAACTTGCTACCATGTAGTCCTCCATATTCATGAGCTCTGTATAACCCCCACCCCTCAGCCACTGATTGGCAGGTGTTTGCCTATCTACAGTGTACATTAAAAAAACAGCCAATGAGTTATGTCAGGGTTGTACAGAGCTCAGCATTTCAAGAACTGGTAGATCTACAGCAGATAAAACACCAATTTTTTTTGTTTTTTTTAAAAAAGGGCAGAAAGCAGCTTAGTAAGTGATACTTTGCTAGAATTAGGGGTTTTGCACGTACATCATGCTGCTCTCAGATGGGGCAGCAAAAACCTGCTGATATATTTTCTTTAACCCCTTTACCACCTTGGGTTTTTCCGTTTTCTTTTTTTGCTCCCTTTCTTTCCAGAGCCATAACTTTTTATTTATTTCCGTGTGAGG
The DNA here is from genome assembly GCF_039654945.1 of Dendrobates tinctorius. NCBI lineage: Eukaryota > Metazoa > Chordata > Amphibia > Anura > Dendrobatidae > Dendrobates > Dendrobates tinctorius. The sequence continues at coordinate 15,235,917 of NW_027361932.1, read as the reverse complement.
GCTCGTTTACTTTGTGGGACGAGTTGTACTTTTGAACGACACCATTGATTTTACCATATAGTGCTTAAGGCTAATAATTAATCTGACAGAGGGTGGTCTGATCAGATGAATTAAGTCTCAGAGCACACTTTCCTGTCTACAGAGGTGGATATGCCATCAATAGATTAATGCCTCGACTATTCCTAACCTAAGAAAATAGACCTAAGTAAGGGACACATAATGGTCAGCCCTAATAAAGATGCTTCAACTGTGGCGTAAATAAAGTTGCCTTAACTGTGGAGTAAATATTCACACAGAAATGTACAACATGGATTCAGCAGGACTCGTATAGTAAGGAAAGTCCTCAGAATCTATGAAGTAACCAACAAAATGTTTAATCTTGAAAGGGGACATATAAAAAACATGGTACCTTAACCTAGAGGGTTGAATGTATGTGCTGAGACTGGTACCAAAAATCAGTGTAACACATATACACACAAAGCTGGTGTGGAGAAGGGGTGCATTGTCCCTGTGAGTGAGTCCGACTGCATGCCTTCCTACCTGCAGAGGTTGGCATCCTAGATTAGCAAGAGATGGCGCCCCCGCTCATTTGTCGGCTGCCCCTAGACTCCTCAAGGATGCCCAGTAATAAGACGCACAGATGGAGACAGAGGACCAATGTAGGTCTAAATCTACAGGTGTAGGTCTCAAAGCAAATATTGCAGAGGAGAGGTTGATCACCCATTATTGCATTTTATTTCAATTTTGCTGCAACCAAAAAAATGTAATTCTGGTGTTTTCATTTTTTTTCTCGTTAAACCGTTTACCAATCAGATTAATTATTTTTATATTTTAATATTTTGGACATTTCTCAATGCAGCAATACCAAGTATGTGTATTTTTGATTTTTTTTTCTATTGTTTTATTTTGAGAGCGGCAAAAGGGGTGATTTGAACTTTTATATTTAAAAAAAATTAAAACCTTTTTTTTTTACTTTTTGCATGCTTCAATAGACTTGAAGCTGTAATCTTCTAGTCGCTTCTGTTACATGTAGCAGGGCTGCAGCCCTGCTATGTGTAGCTAAAATGCTCATCTGCTATGGGACAGCGCTCATAGCAGCTCGGCAATGACAAAGACATGAGTCTCCTGCAGACCAGGAGCTGTCATGCCAACCCATCAGCGCCCCACGGTCATGGGATGGGGTGAAGATAGGCAGAGTTAATGACGTGCATCTGGTTTGCGCTAGTTAAATGCCGTTGTCAAAGATTGACAGCGACATTAAACATGTTAATAGCAATGAGTGGATCGCGAAATTGTGGAATAGCACTTTTTGCAATTTCACCATATTGGGATTTTTTTCCCTTTTTCCAGTACACTATATAGTAAAATTAATGGTGTCATTCAAATGTATAACTCTTCTCGCAAAGAACAAGTCCTTACATGGCCATAATATCGATGTAAAAAAAAAAATATGGCTCTGGGAGGAAGGGGAGCAAAAAACGGAAATGCAAATATGGAAAATCCCAAGGTGGAGAAGGGGTTAAAGGGTTAATAATGATTCAATGTGTTTTTTTTTGTGTGTGTGCTCAATTTCATGGATACTGATATATCCACATGTCTTGAAAACTGCTAATAAAAAAATAACATTAATGTTACTTCTGCTCGCAATGTCATATAGTATGAATTGCCAAAATGATGAGTTATCAGCTGATTTCTATATCAAAATTCAGGCTGTGACCTTATAACTGTCAGGTTATTCCTGCCCACATGTTGCAACCTCCTATCAGATCTGATCACATTTAGGCTGTGTGCCCACGTAGCGATTTTTAAGCGTTTTTGACGTGATTTTCGGCACGAAAACGCTGCGAAAACGTTTAAAAATCGTGTACAGAACGCCCCCCATGCATTCCTATGGCATTCCGCACATGCTGTGCTAATGCTGCGCTTTTTTCCGTGGCGGAATCGCATCGCGGAAAAAATCGCAGCATGCTCATTCTTTTGTGCGGAATCGCAAAGAATTGCCGCGATTCCGCACCCATAGGAATGCATGAGAATCGCTTACTTCCCGCATGTGGCTATGCCCACCATGTGGGAAGTTAAGCGTCTCATGTGCGGTTGGTACCCACGGTGTGGAGGAGAGGAGACTGTCCTACAGGCCCTGGGTACCATACCCCAGTAAAAAAAAAAGAATAAAAAATAAAAAATCGGGGTATATTTACCTTCCGGCGTCCCGCGCTGCATTCCCGGCCTAAGCGTTCCCAGTAATGCCTTGCGGCAAGGCCCTGTAATGACGTAGCCTCGCGTGACTCTAGCGGTCTCGCGAGATCGCTATAGCAACGCGAGACTACGTCATCACAGGTCTCGCAAGGCATTACTGGGAACGCTGAGGCCCGGGATGGCAGCGCGGGACGCCGGAGGGTAAATATACCCCGATTTTTTTATTTTTTTTAACATCCTATCTTTTACTATTGAAGCCGCATAGGCGGCCTCAATAGTAAAAACCTGGTCACACTTGTCAAACACTATGTTTGACGAGTGTGACAAACCTGTCAATCACTTTCCAAGCGATGCTTCAAATCGCTTGGAAAGTGCTTGAATATCGCACTCGAAAATCGCGGCAAAATCGCGATCATAATCGCGGTGAAATCGCGCGGAAAAAAACACACGATTTCTGGGAAGGAGTCCGGTTTTTAGTGAGCGTTTTAAAACGCTACGTGGGCACATAGCCTAACATCAGATACTTATTACTCAGTCATATCCCTTTATAATAAGCAGTGGATGTACAATACAAAGCAAAGATCTCTGTGCTCACAAGCAACATGTCCTGGACAGTCTTATTCTTCACAGCAGTCTTTTTCTGCACTTGTAAGACTTGACGAGCTGGATGATAATTGTTTTATTGATGTGTGCTGAAATCTATTCATATCACGTTTTTCTTCCATTTCAGATTGTGCTGCTCAATTCACTTTGACGCAGTCAACATCTCAATCTGTTTCCCCTGGGACACAGTCACCATCTCCTGTACAGTTAGTGGATTTAGTATAATTGATCGCTCGATGTACTGGCATCAGCAGAAGGAAGGGAACCGTCCTTGGTATGTTCTGAGGTATAATAGTGACAGCAGCAAACACCAAGGAGAGGGAGTCCCTGACCGGTTTTCTGGGTCTAAAGACAACTCAAAAAACACTGGTTATTTAACCATTAAGCAAGCTATGTTGGATGATGAAGCACATTATTATTGTGGTATGTGGCATCCTTCTATAAGTGGGCTGCACACTGTGACAAAGTTATGAGGAACTAGGACATATTGGGGCATATGTTTCTGTTGATAGCTGTTTGCTATAAAAATGGTACAGTACTTGTTGGACTTGCCTTAAAGAAGCACGCCCAACAAAAGAAGTACCTCCTAAACCTTTCTAAATATGTATGTAGTGTAGGTGCATTATAGTACAATTGATCGCTGTCTTCCCCCATTTACAGTGCCCCACTGAGCCTCTTCTCACGCACGTGACTTCCATTTTGACACGTCAGATCATGCAGGGGTTTATAGATGAACTGTAAGTTGCTTTTACACTACAAGCCTCAGGAGTGTTAGAACAAAACTCCATAGGTTGGCATTGTAAAAGTGACATAAACCTGTGCGATCTGTCAAGTCGGAATTAAAGTTGTGTGAGTTAAAAGAGGACTGGAACGTATCAGGATCCTGTCAGCACTGGCGGACTGCCGTGGCTGAGCAGGGTAGCTCACCCAGACTACGGGGGCCCGGGGTCCGAAGCTACAGGGAAAGTTCAGACAACAGGACCTGCGATACTGAAGATAGAAAGAAGTACAAGGACCTATGATCATGTGACCACAGGGGGTGTGGCTTAGCGTCCTGTTGCAGGAGATGACTGTAGGATTCTATTACAGGAATCCTGGAGTACAGGCTAGGGAAACTCAGGTCAGACAAACGAGGGGTCATACACGGAGAGAGCAGTGCGGTACCAGAGGAACAGACAGAATAGTCAGAACGTAAGCAAAGAATCATACACTGAGATAGCAACGCAGTACAAGAGGGGAAATCAGAGCGTAGTCAGGTCCAAGGCAAAAGAGTCATACACGGAGATAGCAAAGTAGAACAAAGGGGAGAGGCAGAACTCGTAACAGGGACAGAACAGATCAAAACCAAACAAGCATAAAGTATGACACTCACTAAGCACACCAGGGTCACACACTCGGCCAAGGTCTGAGTGTAAGCGACAAGGAGTGAGCCCACAATGAGGCTATAAAAAGCCTCCCAGAATCTCAGAGTGAGGCTGTCCAGATTAACCTCTAAACTACCTGATCCCACGAACTCAGCAGATCATGACAGAACGGCACTGGAACCTGGGAAAGATAGCGACCAGTAAGTATTTTTGTTGGGACTGCTGTAAAAAGATACCACAATATAAAATCTTTCTTTCAATTAGAGATGAGCGACTTTGCCTTTTTTAGGGTCGAGTCGGGTTTCATGAAACCCGACTTTCTCAAAAGTCGAGTCGAACGAAATCGTCCGACTATCGGGAAAAGTCGAAGGTCTGACTGAAACACGAAACCCAATGCAAGTCAATGGGGAAGCAAAGTCGGCAGGGAGTGGAGGACACCTTCATGCCGGACCACTTTTTAAAAGTGCGCGAAATCTCTCTCTCCCCGGACGCTGCACATTTCATCTCGTTGCCCACAGTGTACGTCCTTGCTCATTGGCTGAAAAAAAGTCACATGCAAGCATTCTGTCAAATCCGACTTTGGCGCTTGAGTCGACGACCACGTGGCCGACCTCACGCTATGGTCGTGTTTCGCTCGGCGAAACCCGACTTTGACGAAAGTCGGCTACTTTTGAATCTGACCGACCTGTTTCGCTCAACTCTACTTTCAATATATAGAACTATGAAAACTAGAAAAATTTATGTCAAATAATCTGGTTTATTAATCTCTTAATGCCTCATGATGGATATATCCGTCACTGAGCTAGTCAAGGTGTAGAGATTAAGCACAGAAACTGAACCAACTCCACATGCGGCAGATGGCACCTAAATTAAATAGCCACTCACTGCTGTTAACCATTTAGATGGCACTGTCAGTCTCTGACAGCAGCATTCAAATGGCATGGTTCCTTTTGTTTGCACCGGCCTCCATCCTCCCCTTGACACTATGGCAGGTGCAGAAGGTCACTGCCATCTTGGTACTCAGCCAAAATCTAAGCTACATAGGAGACCAAGATTTTTGGGGGCAACACGCTTCCTTAAAAAATGCAATGGGAAGCTATTAAACATAATTTGTATCACTGTGTTTGGTATACCAAAATATTAAATTATTTAAAACATACAGTATGTGAAACAAGAAGAAAGCTGCACACGAAACACACGTCAGGGGTGTTCATTTCGTTTGACTTCCATACAGGTTGTTGCCTTCTCTGACCTTACTTTTATCCCTCATTCCATTCAGCACTTTATATTTAGTCTCTTTATCAGCATGGTCATTTTTCATTGCATTCTGTGTAGGGTTTTTCCACAGTTTATCTTCCTGTGAAGCTTGGCTCATCATTTTCATGTAATGACCTGTCCATATTGTGTCCATATCAGATTATTGTAGTATTTTTTCCACAGTTTACCCTTTTATGACACTAGGCTTATCATTTTATCTATTTCTTATAATTACATGTACAGTATATCCTGATCTGACTGTAGAATTTACCATTTGGTTCTTCTCTTACTGAAGAATTTTCATCATTGTATTAATTGTGATATGTATAATTGATTTAGACAGGTATATTTTCTCTTTTGTGCTTAATTGTAATTATTACCAACTTGTAGAGGGCTCACTGTGTGGTCTAAAGCCTCGGTTCGACATCCTCCTTTTATTTGTTATTTATTTAAACTTTTTTTACTCTAATTTTTATCTATAAAGATTTATTCAATTTTACTCTGGTTGTTATACTCCTGATTTCTTTATAACGCTCTGCTCTTCTCAATAGAGTCTGTTTAATATATGGCCAAATATAGGTATTTATTTAAATGGTGTGGCTCTTTTTATTTGTCCGCACCAGCCTCCATCCTTCCCCTGACACTATCGCAGGTATTTTTCGTCAATATGGCCATGTGAGGGCTCGTTTTTTGTGGGACGAGTTGTACTTTTGAACCACACCATTGATTTTACCATGCAGTGTACTGGAAAACGGGGATAAGTATAAATAAACCTTATAAAAAAAAACTTTTATTAAGTATATATAAAAAAAATACCCAAACGAGTGAATAAGGTGCAAAAAGCGTGCTTAAGGCTAATAATTAATCTGACAGAGGGTGGTCTGATCAGATGAATTAAGTCTCAGAGCACACTTTCCTGTCTACAGAGGTGGATATGCCATCAATAGGTTAATGCCTCGACTATTCCTAACCTAAGAAAATAGACCTAAGTAAGGGACACATAATGGTCACCCCTAATAAAGATGTCTCAACTGTGGTGTAAATAAAGATGACTTAACTGTGGAGTAAATATTCACATAGAAATGTACAACATGGATTCAGCAGCACTCGTAAAGTAAGGAAAGTCCTCAGAATCTATGAAGTAACCAATAAGATATTTAATCTTGAAAGGAGACATATAATAAATAAGGTACCTTAACTTAGAGAGTTGAATGTATGTGCTGAGACTGGTACCAAAAATCAGTGTAACACATATTCACACAAAGCTGGTGTGGAGAAGGGGTGCATTGTCCCTGTGACTGAGTCCTACTGCATGCCTTCCTACTTGTGGAGGTTGGCATCCTAGATTAGCGAGAGATAGCGCCCCCGCTCATTTGTCGGCAGTCTCTATACTCAAGAATGCCCAGTAATAAGACGTACAGATGGAAACAGAGGACCAATGTAGGTCTAAATCTACAGGTGTAGGTCTCAAGGCAAATATTGCAGAGGAGAGGTTGATCACCCATTATTGCATTTAATTTCAATTTTGCGGCAACCAAAAAATGTAATTCTGGTGTTTTCATTTTTTGTCTCGTTAAACCGTTTACCGATGAGATTAATCCTTTTTATTTTTTGATACATCGGGCATTCCTAAATGCAGCGATACCAAGTACGTGTATTTTTAATTTTTTTTCTATTGTTTTATTTTGAATGCGGCAAAAGGGATGATTTGAACTTTTGCATTAAAAAAAATTAAAACCTTTTTTTTTTTACTTTTTGCATGCTTCAATAGTCTCCTTAGGAGACTTGAAGCTGCAATCTTCTAATCGCTTGTGCTATACATAGCAGGGCTCCAGCCCTGCTATGTGTAGCAAAAATGCTCATCTGCTATGGGATGGCGCTCATAGCAGCTCGGCAATGACAAAGACCTGAGTCTCCTGCAGACCCGGGGCTATCATACCAACCCATAAGTGCCTCACGGTCATGTGATGGGGCGATGATGGGCGGAGCCAATGATATGCATGCTGTTCTTCTCTGGTTCTTCTATTGGTTCTTGTTCTGGTTCTGGCAAACGCAAGTTAAATGCCGGTGTCAAAGATTGATAGCGACATTTAACATGTTAATAGCAGCAGGTGGATCGCAAAATTGTGGAATAGCACTTTTTGCAATTTCACCATACTTGGATTTTTTTCTCTTTTTCCAGTACACTATAAAGTAAAATCAATGGTGTCATTCAAATGTATAGCTCTTCTTGCAAAGAACAAGCCTTTACATGGCTATATTGATGCAAAAATTAAAAGGTATGGCTCTGGGAGGAAGGGGGAGCAAAAAACTAAAACGCAAATATGGAAAATCCCAAGGTGGTGAAGGGGTTAAAGGGTTAATAATGAATCAATGTGTTATTTTTTTGTGTGTGTGTTCAATTTCATGGATATCGATATATCCATATGTCTTGAAAACTGCTAATAAAAAAATAACATTAATGTTACTTCTGCCGGCAATGTCATATAGTATGAATTGCCAGAATGATGAGTTATCAGCTGATTTCTATAACAAAATTCAGGCTGTGACCTTATAGCTGTCAGGTTATTCCTGCCCACATGCTGCAACCTCCTATCAGATCTGATCACATTTACATCAGATTCTTATTACTCAGTCATATCCCTTTATAATAAGCAGTGGATGTACAATACAAAGCAAAGATCTCTGTGCTCACAAGCAACATGTCCTGGACAGTCTTATTCTTCACAGCAGTCTTTTTCTGCCCTTGTAAGACTTGACGAGCTGGATGATAATTGTTTTATTGATGTGTGCTGAAATCTATTCATATCACGTTTTTCTTCCATTTCAGATTGTGCTGCTCAATTCACTTTGACGCAGTCAACATCTCAATCTGCTTCCACTGGGGACACCGTCACCATCTCCTGTACAGTTAGTGGATTTAGTATAATTGATCGCTCGATGTACTGGCATCAGCAGAAGGAAGGGAACCGTCCTCGGTATCTTCTGAGGTATAATAGTGACAGCAGCAAACACCAAGGAGAGGGAGTCCCTGACCGGTTTTCTGGGTCTAAAGACAACTCAAAAAACACTGGTTATTTAACCATTAAGCAATCTATGTTGGATGATGAAGCACATTATTATTGTGGTATGTGGCATCCTTCTATAAGTGGGCTGCACACTGTGACAAAGTTATGAGGAACTAGGACATATTGGGGCATGTATAAAAAGTATGTTTCTGTTGATAGTTGTTTTCTATAAAAATGGTTCAATACTTGTTGGCCAAGAAAGCAAAAATTCTGCCGAGGTATGTAAACTTTTGAGCGCAACTGTATATATGGACATATTATTATATAATGCATAAAATTAGTTAACCCATATAGTAAAGAACATTTAGGCTAGTTTCACACTAGCGTATGGTCGAGCTGCAGAGGGCTGCGGACTTCCTCCGTGAAGCTCCGCCCATGGCCGCACCTTCTCTGGTCAGCTCCGCCTACGTCGGCCTGCGGCCTGCATACCCTATCTTTAACATTAGGTACGTAGGCCATGCCGATGTATGTGGATGCCTCCGCATGCGTCATTTTGACGATGCGGTGAACTGCGTCGTATAGAAATACATGCAGCCGCACACTCCAGTCCCGAGTGCCGGCGGCAGTGCCAGGTATTGAGATGCGAGACTCGTTCGAGTTTCTCACAAGTCTGACCCTGGCCTGAGGCACAACCTAGAGAATCAATCACCAGGATCATGTCACCCGACATCAGTTGTTATGTCCAGGGACATAACCCAGGATATAAAGTGGCCTGATCACATCAATTTGCATCATAGTGCCATAATTTGTTATTCACAAAAAAAATACAGTAGTTTGTATTATTAAACTCCTGATAGTATCCGCTTGTGCCATAGGCCATGTTGCCTCTGCAAAAGCAAGACAATCAAATATCCCAATGACGTCAGTTACATCATAAATCATGGATCATATATAATCAGAAGTATGAATTGTCACAGTTCCACCCCTCAAGGTGTCTGGGATGGAGTTACTTACAGCTCGGTCATCCAATCCGGTACAGGGGCGTGCTGACGCTGTCAGTACTGTGATTGACAGCATGGCCATCTAGTCTGATTTAGGGGCATGCTGAGCTGTTAGTGTGTTTATTGAGAGCTCAGCTAGCCAATCTGTGACTGTGGGGCGTTGGCTGTCTTATGTGTTCATTATTCCAATTAATGGCCATGCTTCTTAACTGAGCTGAGTTTCCCAGAACACTGCCAGATGTACATTGATCTTGTGAGGTTTATGCTTTGTGCTATCCCGTGCCTTGAGTTCTATATGCTTGATCTGTTGCCTGACTTTGGACTTTGTTATGACAATTCACCTGTTTAACCCCTTCAGGTCTGATCCATTATCCTCACGGTACTCTGACCTCGGAACGTTACCTGACTACGCTTCTGTCTCTTCCTTCTGTTTATGACGTACCCTCCTGGCTTCTGTCCTTGGACTCCATGACCACCCTGACTCACGGCTCGGCTGTGACAACTGACTAGCGTCACATTACGTCTGGCCACTATGTTTTTCTTTTTCGCCAGTATGGATCCTGTTCACACGCTTTGTGACCGGGTGGCGAATTTGATGCAGATGACTCAGGATCTGGTGAAGTATTGCCAGAGTCTGGAATCATCGCAATATCAGTTGCAGGGTCTGATAAAAAACTTAATGAAGGCCTTCCATAGCCCCCCACTGCCGGCAGTGGCTGTGACGTCAGTACCCTCTGATGTACAGTTCGTCTCTCCCAAACCTATCATAGCCCTCCCTGAAAAATGTACGGGAGAGAAAAAACAATTTAGGGTATTCAAGGAGAGCTGTGAGTTATTTTTTACCCTGTGCCACTGGTCATCAGGGGAGGAGTTCCAGCGGGTGTGAACAATCATGTCCCTACTGCGAGGGGGTCCTCAGACCTGGGCATTTTCTTTCTCTGCACAATGGTTTTCCGTTGATGACTTTTTTGACAGTTTTGGTCTGATATATGACCAACATAACAGAATCCAGGTCGTAGAGGCTAAGATCATGAACCTGGCACAGGGGGGCTGCACAGCTGAGGACTACTGTACTAAGTTCCGGCAGTGGTCCCCGAGGTTCTATGGAATGATGCTGCTCTCAGGTGCTAGTTCCAAAGAGGCCTTTCTGAGACACTCAAGGATGCTCTGGTCCTCCATGACGCCCCTTGTTCTTTGATGGAGGCCATGACTCAGGCCATATGAATGGACAGTAGGATCCATGAGAGACATGCTGAATAGCAGGCTGCATGTTCTATTTCCCCCGAGCAGGTCCATTTACCCAAGTTTGGAGTTGCCAGTCTTCGTGTTGCGGAGAGAAGACGGAGACAAGATCTCGGACTCTGTCTATACTGTGGTCTCTCTGAACATTTTCTTAAGGATTGCCCAACTCGTCCTCAAGCCACAAAACCATCAGGAGAACGTCTGAGTCTGGTTGATAACCGAGGAGGTCACCCAGTCTCTCAGGTACCTTTTTCTTCCTCTGATAAAGTACTGGTAAATATGATGATTTCCTTCGAGAACCAGATGTTATCAACATTGGCATTTATTGACTGTGGGTCTGCTGCTATCTTTATTGATTCGGGACTGGTTCTGAAGTGAGGGTTAGGGACAGTTAGTTTAGAAAGACCCATTCAAATGATCGCCCTTGACAAGACACCGGTAACCTCACAATTTGGTCAAGAGAGCAACAGTGGATTTCACTCTCCAAGTGGGAGCTCTCCACTCTGAATCCATCTCCTGTTTTGTGTTGGATAATTTACTTGCTGGATTGGTACCGGGATTTCCATGGTTGCATATTCACAATCCAGTTATTGATTGGTCTCTGAAGGAGATTGTGAAATGGGGCCCCAACTGTTCCAAGAAATGTCTAAAAAATGTACAAATATGCTCCGCTAGTCTGGAGGGTCTTCCAGGGTACCATTGAAGACCTTTGGAGATGTGTTCTCAGAAAAATAGGCGGAGATACTACCTCCTCATTGACCCTACGATTGTGCTATTGACCTTATTCCTAATGCCAAATTGCTAACAGCTCGCCTTTACTATTTGTCGGGGCCTGAATGGGCCGCTATGAAAGAATATGTTACCGAAAGTTTACGGAAGGGTCATATCCGTCCTTCCTCCTCCCCTGTAGCTGCTGGATTTTTCTTTGTTAAAAAGAAAGAGTGGGGTCTCCGTCCTTGCCTTGATTTCCAAGAACTAAACAACTTCATAGTTAAGAATACCTACCCACTTCCACTCATCCCCAACCTATATAATCAGCTTCTGGAGGCTAGGGTATTTTCTAAACTTGATCTTAGAGGGAGGGGCTTAAAATTTTTATATGCATCCGGAAGGGTATAAGTGGAAAACAGCGTTTTTAACATCTGAGGGTCTGTTTGAATACCTTGTCATGCCTTTTGGATTATCTAATGCACCTGCTGTGTTTCAAAATTTCATGAATGATATTTTCTATGATTGCATTGGAAGATTTGTTGTAATATACCTCGATGACATTCTAATTTTCTCGCCGGACTTGGACACTCACCAGGAACATGTCCGTGTGGTGTTACAGAGACAGAGGGAGAACTCTCTGTTTCCTAAATAAGAGAAATGTGTTTTTTCTGTTCAAGAGATCTCTTTTTTGGGGTTTATTTTGTTGGCAGAAGGGTTTAAGATAGAACCTGGAAAGGTGCAGGCCAGAATTGATTGGCTTCAACCTTGTGATCTTAAGGCTTTGCAGCGTTTTCTGGGATTTGCCAACTATTATTGAAAATTTATCAAGGGGTTTTCACAGATTGCTAAACCACTTACTGACCTTACACGTAAGGGGGCGAATCTCAAGGTTTGGTCGCCGGGTGCTATAAAGGCTTTTGAATGATTAAAAGAGTGTTTTATGTCTGCACCCATTCTGATCCAACCTGATCTCCAAGAACTGTTCATTGTGGAGGTGGATGTTTCGGAGATCGGAGTGGGGGCAGTCTTATCGCAGGGGACCAAAACTCTGACTAACCTGCATCCATGTGCTTTTCTTTCTAAAAAATTTTCACCAGCGAAGAGAAGTTATGATGTTGGGAATCGGGAGTTACTTGCTGTCAAATTGGCCTTTGAGGAATGGATGCATTTTTTGTAGGGGGCGGTTCATCCAGTTAGGGTGATCACAGATCACAAGAATTTAGCTTATATTGAATCGGCTAAAGGTTAACTCCTAGACAGGCCAGATGGTCTTGGTTTTTCTCTCGATTTAATTTTTCTATTACATACAGGCCAGTGTCTAGAAATGTGAAAGCTGATGCTTTATCTTGTAGTGTAGATTTAATTTCTCCTCCAGAACCCCCATCCTCATTATTCCTCAGGGTATTGTGGTGTCTATGGTAACCTCAGAGCTGGAAGGGGAGATTCGTAAAGCCCAGTCGTTGGCTCCATCTACTTCCCCAGAGTCAAAATTATTTGTGCCTGTGTACCTAAGATTGCGGGTGTTACAGGAATTTCATGATTCCGTTTTAAGTGGCTATCCTGGGGTTACTGCCACAAGGAAAGCCATCGCTAGACTTTTTTGGTGGCCATCCATGCATAAGGATATTAAGGATTTTGTATCTGCCTGCGAAGTCTGCTCACGCGCCAAAGTCAGTCATTGCCGGTCAGCTGGAAAATTGGCTCCATTGCCTATTCCAGAAAGACCATGGACTCATCTCTCCATGGATTTAATTACTGATTTGCCTCTGTCTGATGGGAAGACTGCTATTTGAGTGGTAGTTGATTGATTCAGCAAACAAGCAGATTTTGTTCCTTTGCCAAGATTACCTAATGCAAAGACACTCTCCAGGTTGTTTACCTCACGTATTGTTAGATTACATGGGATCTGTGTCTGATGGGGAGTACAATTTGTCTCTAAATTTTGGAGAGCTTTTTTGCAATAAACTAGGGATTGACTTGTCATTTTCATCTGCTTATCACCCACAAACTAATGGTCAGACTGAGAGGACAAATCAATCTTTGGAACAAATTTTAAGGTGCTTTGTGGCAGCATGACAGGAGGACTGGTTTTCGTTTTTACCTCTCTCCGAGTTTACTTTCGACAGTCGAGGAAATCAATCTACCGTAACCTCATCTATCTTCTATAATTATGGTTTTCATCCCCCATTTTGGCTAATTTTCTAGGATTAGTTCTGAATGCCATGGGGTGGAGGTTGCCGTGCAGAGACTTGATATGTCTGGAGGGAGGTTCAAAAGAATATTGGGACTGCCTAGATTCACCAAAAATGAAAGGCCGATAGAAGACAGTAAGTGGGTCCTGCTTTTAAGATTGGGGATATGGTTTGGTTGTCGTCTACGAACATTAAATTTAAAGTGCAGTCAGCGAAGTTGGGTCCAAAGTTTATTGGCAATATGAAATCCTAGAGGTGGTCAATCCTGTGGCATTTAGGTTAAAGCTTCCTCCATCCCTTTGCATCCCTAACGTATTCCATAAATCCCTATTAAAAGAGTTTGTCCCTTCTGCATTGTCTCCCTCATCCCCGCCTCCTCCAATTTCAGTAGATGGTGGCATGGAATATGAGGTTCAGAGGATTATGGATTCTCGAAGGGTCCGTAATTCCCTCCAGTACCTCATCCACTGGAGGGGATATGGACCAGAGGAGAGATTCTGGATCCCTGCTCGAGATGTGAGGGCCAATCGGTTAGTCAGGGCCTTCCATCTAAAAGTTCCTGGGAAACCTGGGGGTCCGGTGCTCGCCCCTAGAAGAGGGTGTACTGTGCCTTGAATTCTATATGCTTGATCTGTTGCCTAACTTTGGACTTTGTTCTGATAATCCTCCTGTTTAACCCCTTCAGGTCTGATCCATTATCCTCACGGTACTCTGACCTCGGAACGTTACCTGACTACGCTTTTGTCTCTTCCTTCTGTTTATAACGTACCCTCCTGGCTTCTGACCTTGAACTCCTTAACCACTCTGACTCACGACTTGGCCGTGAGAAGTGACTAGTGTCACATGAATCTAGATGTTGGATATTATAACTACAGTAGTGTTTATTCAAAGAAATCAAAAACCAGAGAAACATAGGAGCTTTTAGAAAAAATATCAAAAAACACTTTTATTTGCACCATACACTAAATAGACATACAATGATAAAAAATATGTGTTTAAAAACAGACACCAGAAAAGTTTAACACCACAGCACAAAATTCATATACCATGAGATTCAGTGACATCATAGGGTGAGAGAGTTTGCAGAAACAAAGTCTGTATGGCCACCTATTAGTTTACCTTGACTATTAAGTGTTAAGATGTCCTGGATGAGTCACTCCCATGGCTTGAGTAGGGTCCACATACCCCATACCTCATTTACATAATACCCATGATTATGGGACAAAGGGGGATTAGAAGGGGACTCAAGCAACAAAGGACAGACTATTAAGTGTTAATCGTTAATCACTGGCAAAATGTCCTGCATGAGTCACTCCCATGGCTTGAATAGGGTCCACATACCCCATATATCATTTACATAACCCATGAATATGGCACAAAGGGGGGATTAGAAGGGGACTCAAGCAACAAAGGACAGGTCTCTTACCATGTGCTGTGGTGTCCTAGGCGCACTCCTAAGTGACTCATGCAGGATTGCCAGTGATTAAGGGTACCGTTACACTTAGCGATTCACCAGCGATCCCGACAACGATATGGATCGCTGGTGCATCGCTAAGTGGTCGCTAGTGAGCTGCCACACAGGCAGATCTCACCAGCGACATAGCGGCGGTCGGGGGTCGCTACTTACCTGTCAGACGCGGTGATCCTGACGTCCTCCCGCCCGCGTCCACGCGTCGCTCGTCGGCGCCACAGGAAGCCCAGCAGGAAGCGCCTGACGAGAAATGATCCAGGACCTTCTCACGCGACCAGCGATGAGCAGCGGGGGAGCCGGTCGGAGGTAAGTATCAGACATAGCGATATCGCTAGCAATATCGCTATAACGTCACAAAATCGGTGATGTTACAGCGATATTGCTAGCGATATCGCTATGTGTAACGGGGGCTTAACACTTAATAGTCAAGGTACTCTAATAGGTGGCTATAAAGACTTTGTCTCTGCAAGCTTTCTCACCCTATGGTGTTACTGAATCTCATTGTATATGAATTTTGTGCTGTGGTATGTGAAACTTTTCTGGTGTCTGCTTTTAAACACATCTTTTTATCATTGTATGTCTATTTAGTGTATGGTGCAAATAAAAGTGTTTTTTATATTTTTTCTAAAAACTTCTATGTTTCTCTGGTTTTTGATTTAATTGGATATGGAGTTACGTGTAGTTAAGAGGTGAGGAGTTCACCGCTACATATTATGTAAAATGAGTCTGGATATTCTGATATTAGTGTTTATTCAAAACCTAGCGATATCATTATAGAGACCAAGACCAATATGAAGATAACTGTCAAAATATATATGTACATTTCTGATATGTTAAAGAAGATAAAGCTATGCCATGAGGATCAATAATTAAATGTTCTTCCTCAATATTCCTTTTGGGCGGTTTTCTGTACTTACCGGCTGGCGCCCATACTGTACTCCGCATCTGCCATCTGCAACCCATCTCTGCCCGTGTCTATTCTATACCCATCTATGATTCTTAGATTAAAAAGCATATGCATTAAGAGAAAGCTAATGTTATCAGTTATGGGCAGAGGCCTACTACACATAAATTATTACTATTGTTACTAAACATAAATATTTGTACAATGGTGTCCAGGTTCATATTTTAGTAGCTAGTAACTGCACATGGTTTAGTATAGAATGTGCCTTTATTATCACATAAATCTCAAAGTTTCTAGAGTCCATACTGACCAGCCTCATGTTCTGCACATGATTGCTCTGTCAGTGGTGCAGAACTCCTGCCTGTCAGCAACAGCTGTCATTCTACCATGCCTGAAAATGTTACGTCAAGGTGAGCAGAGATCTAAAAGGACTCTATGAAGTGAGGACATCGTTACAGTTGTGTCTGGGATGATGGTAATATTTACAGTGGAATGAAAAATCTGATGGTACAATTCTGTTCCAAAAACTAAAGTATGGATTGATTTTTCTCAAAATGTAGTCACTCAGTGAGGTAAGCACCTCTCCTTTTTATTACAAATATGAAGTATAAACTAGGTTAAAATATTCATTTATCTAAACAAATACAGAAAAAGAAAGCAGCAGCTGACAAAACTTTTTGAAAACATAAAGCCTTGTGCAACATTTCAGCTCTTGAGGTATTTTACATTGAGGTTGCAGACAGACTTTAATGCCTGAAATGTTCCATGGGTAATTAAAGAAGGCATTATATATTTTTTAAAAAATTTAGGAACTGCTGTTTCCTTCTTTTCTTGGATCTGATTGTTAGATAAATTAATAATGTACCTTGGTGTTTACTCTGGTGTTTAATGTGATTTTTTTTTTATCCATATTCTAATATAGTTTTAATGTTCTTCTATAGAACAGATTTATTAAACATTGCATGCATATCTTCTCATAGATCATGTGGCTGACTGGGCATGATGTTAAACGTTTTCTACCAAGTTAGTAAATGCTCGACTATCTCCATCAGGGCAATAACTGGAGCAGAGGCGCACCTGCCAGACTGCCTCTCTATTTAGATGGGGTACTGCAAAGTGTCATTCTCATAATTGGAGGGGAACCCAGTAAGTAGCAAGGTACCACCTATGCTGTACATGGGGAAACAAGGAATTACCACAGCACTCAAGCAGATGAAGTAGGATAATTCTTTTCTTTCCATTGACAAAAAAAGTAAACAGCAACATCTTGACTTGACTCTATCGAGAAAGACTCATTTGAAGCTAAAAAGTTGCTGTTTGCCATTTTTTTTGTTGATGGAATAAAAATAAACATTTTACTCCACCCTCCGGAGTGCTCCTGCAAATCCTTTTTGACCGCATGTGTTTGTGGGTTTGTGAGCTGAAGTCTGGCACCATGTGCGCCTGTGGCGTCCCTGAGGTTTCAGTCGCCACAGAGGTACTGCACCTTCTCCTAAGGTGTGGTACCCCACCATCCAGGTAAGGTGGGAGCTCCCAGCCACACTCCACATCTGCACCCCACACACAGGATAGTTCAGTAGGGCCACCTAGCAGCTTTAGGCTGGGGGTAGCAGAGCATCCTTCGTGGAACCCTACTTCGTAACACGAGATGTGCTGGGAGGCGGGTGGAGTAAGATGATACAAAAGAGTGGGAAGAGTGAGGATTAGTTAGTTAGTTGGTCAACGAGAGGAGAAGGAGATGGATGTTTGAAGGACGTGCTGCAGCAGGTCCCAGTGATCTGGGCTGCTGGCACGGGGAAGGCAGAGAAGGAGACTGACAAGACTGATAACCTAACCTTCCATAAGAATGATAGAACAGATCGGAACGAAGGACGGTGGGAAGCAGGTTGAAGAAAGATAGATAACCCTTCCAGTCCAAAGCGCAAAGGCCGGGGCCTGGTCCCCGAGGTTGATCGGATCTTTCATATCCAGCAACAGACACCGGTGGAGTAGTGAGCCACTAACACCTTACTCCCATCATAGACTTGGGACACAACAGCAACTTAATAGTGAGCCGGGACTCTGGAGCTAGAGATCCCCAAAGCAGGCTACAGCTGTCTGTCATACAAGGAACACCTAGAGAGAGGCATTCCAGGGTAACTAAGTACTGGAGTGCTTCGCACCTAAAGGCGCATTGGAGGAGTCGTTCAGGAAGGTACATGTTGGCGGAGTGTTGGAGGGGAGAATCCTATCTTGCCTGGAGGGTGGCTGGAGCCCTGACCTGGAGAACACGGTGCGGAGGCAGGCATTTGTGTGAACTGCAAACAGTGAGTAAAGCTTTGGAACCGCACACTCTGGTGTCCTCCAGTTATTCCAGCACCGCTACACCTGGGTACCTGCACCTACACCATCTGCGCCTCCCCGCCATTACTTCATCTACACTGCCCTGGGACCACAGCTCCACCTGTGTGGAGCTTTACCACCTTTGCTGTGCACACCATCAGTCCCAGAGGATCTGCACGCAGCGTCGGCCTAACACCACATTTGCCGAGCACCACAGGTGGTGTCACAAACTATTCCTATAAACTGTAATATAAACTTCCACCATTTTCATTGGGCGCCCAGGGCCACGGACCGGGTCACGGCCACCGCAGCCCTCATCCTCCTGACACCGACCCGGTACCGAGTACCCCACAGCCCTGGGACGGAGGGCGACCCAATTTTGGCGTCACGAGCAGGATGACGAGACCCGATGCCATCGGGTTCTGTGTGCCTTGGATTTATGAATCTCAAAAATGGCCGCTGGTGCGGGGAAGAAGGGTGTGAAGAGATGGGAGGTCCTAAGAAAAGACCACAAAGAGTATTGGGACTTCCCTGCCTGAATTACTATGTGACGGATGCATGGCCCAACCCCCCGAGGGGTTCGTATACTGGCTTGGTATGGAGGTGCTGGGAGAAGATGCCGCCCCTGGAAGGAGGGGCAGATGAAGCCAGTGGCGAGAAGGAGGGCGGAGCAAGAAGAACGCCAGAGCGCCATTTTGGGAAGCAAGGGAAGGAGGCCTGCGGAGCATGGGGAAGTGCAAAACCCCGGCGCCATGGCTGACGGCTCCAACCCTGAATTCGGAATGGACTGTCAACACTTGGAAGAAGAGATCACTGAACTGACCACCCGTCTGCAGCTGAAGCAGGAGGCCCTGGAAGAGTTGAGATGGCCGTGCGCCCCGGATGGGTCCTCACCTGCGGTACCCTCTCCACCGGTACCTGTCACCACTGTACCAGACCTTTTCTGGGCAGATCTAAAGGGACATACTGCTGCCGCTAGATCATCGGCAGCGTACCTTGTTCCCTCCATACCGGCACCACCGGAGGAGCTGCACACAGCTCAGGGAGCTGAAGCGGAGGGAGAGGAACCCCCGCTTGGACCTGGCACGACAGCACAGGCCACTACAGTAACCCCCATGGAACCGGAGCCGCCGGTAGCTCCCCCTCCATCCCCGGTGCCCAACCGGACAGTGCCCACCACCACTACGCCTGCACCGGAGCAGCGGCCGCATCGCCAGGAGATACCAGGTATAAACCCTGGCCCTCCGAATGGGTTACCCTCCGATTCTGAGATGGGGAGGTGGAAGAGGTCCCTGTTGCGCAGAGTGTGGTTGGAACCGGCGCGCAGGCCCCGGCATCTGTGGGGGATAGCGGGTCCTGGGTCACTTTGGGATGGAGATATGGGGATCCCTTGGCTGCCATGTAGTTGCTTATCAGCGCTTACAAGATAGGGCAGCCCTCGGTGCTAGACCGCGCACCAGAACAGCAGAACCATCCATTCCTGAGGAACCGCTGATGGGAATAAACATGCATCATGGATTCCCTCTACCACAGCTTCAAGACCTTAGGCAACAGCCAGCCCCAACCAGTATGTCACCTCTACTCCAAGATGGTTCAAGTACCAGAACCCCAGGAGGGGATCACCAGTAAGGAAAAGAAAGAAAAATATACCAATCTCGTTACCAAGGAGGGTCATTTGCACCAGTTGTGCCTTTGTCTTTTGTTCATCATGTTGCCCAGTTTTTGATTGGCAGTGTTATTTTTGAAATAGAACTGTGGAGATCATAGAGGCTGATTGGTCCAAAACTTTATCTGTAAATAGTTTGCACCCCTTTGGGTGCTCTCTCTTGGTTTTATATATAGACACTTTGCCCCTTGATGAAGGCTACTTAGCCGAAACGTACGTCGGGTTGGGTACTCCTAGGTGGACCTGTACTTTTGACCAGTCTAAGAGGTAATATCAGGCAATGAATTTATTTGGTGTGACTATGTTATTTATCCTCACTGGTGGCAGGCTCCACCATATGTGAGGGCTACAATAGTTTTTTAGCATGTATACCCGGACTGGCTGCTATATATTATTTTGGGATAAAGCTGAATAATTACATTTGTATTAGGGTTTGACATCATTACTTATATCCCTATGTCCATTACCTATGGTGTACCCTTGGTTTCTTTGCTCATGTGCTAATTATGGTCAGAATTGACTTTTTTACCACCTTTTCCTATATTCCTGTTATACTCTAATAAAATCATTTTGGTAATTTGAAAAATTGTTGTATGGGACCTTTTTTCGTGTGTTTTTTTGTTATATATTAAATAGACACTTTGCGAAGATGATGTTTTTGAATGGACACTTTTCGAAGAATGATGTCTACCTCAAGGGACACTGCAAGAGATCCCGGCTGGGAGTAGTGTTCAGCATTTTGCAAGATTCTTTGAATGTTTTATGATAAAGTATTTGATAATGTTGTGTCTTATGAAAAGTAAATGTCTTTTATAGAATGTTTGATACAGAAAATTAGAATAGAATGTGAGAATTGAATAAAGAACAAAGAATTGAAAGTGACAGGTGACAGGCCAAGTACAGATGGTCAGTGTCTTGCATCCAGTAGAAAGAGAATAGTTGATAGAAACGTAATAAAGAAAATGTGTTGAGCCTAGCACTTTGAATTAAGAATTGCACTTGAAGTAAAAAATTTTGATACTAAGATAGGAAGTTAGCCTGTTAGCAACGTTTAAGAAATGTGCCTCCTACATTAGGAAGATTAGATAAGTATTGTTAACCAGCATTTAAAAGCTTTTGTGTGTTCCTGTATTGTTACTCTTGTTGTCTTGCAGCCCGCGGATGTGCTGTGTTTAACGGGGGGTATGTGGTGCCCCTGAGGCTTCAGTCGCCACAGAGGTACTGCACCTTCTCCTAAGGTGTGGTACCCCACCATCCAGGTAAGGTGAGAGCTCCCAGCCACACTCCACACCTGCACCCCACACACAGGATAGTTCAGTAGGGCCACCTAGCAGCTTCAGGCTGGGGGTAGCAGAGCACCCTTCATGGAACCCTACTTCATAACACGAGATGTGCTGGGAGGCAGGTGGAGTAAGATGATACAAAATAGTGGGAAGAGTGAGGAGCAGTTAGTTAGTTGGTTAGCGAGAGGAGAAGGAGATGGATGTTTGAAGGACGTGCTGCAGCAGGTCCCAGTGATCTGGGCTGCTAGCACGGGGAAGGCAGAGAAGGAGACTGACAAGACTGATAACCTAACCTTCCATAAGAAAGATAGAACAGATTGGAACGAAGGAGACAGAAGGATGGTGGGAAGCAGGTTGAAGAAAGATAGATAACCCTTCCAGTCCAGAGCGCAAAGGCCGGGGCCCGGTCCCCAAGGTTGATCAGATCTTTCATATCCAGCAACAGACACCGGTGGAGTAGTGAGCCACTAACGCCTTACTCCCATCATAGACTTGGGACACAACAGCAACTTAATAGTGAGCCGGGACTCTGGAGCTAGAAATCCCCAAAGTAGGCTACAGCTGTCTGTCATACAAGTCGAGACTAACAACACCTAGAGAGAGGCATTCCAGGGTAACTAAGTACTGGAGTGCTTCGCACCTAAAGGCGCATTGGAGGAGTCGTTCAGGAAGGAACATGTTGGCGGAGTGTTGGAGGGGAGAATCCTATCTTGCCTGGAGGTTGGCTGGAGCCCTGACCTGGAGAACATGATGCGGAGGCAGGCATTTGTGTGAACTGCAAACAGTGAGTAAAGCTTTGGAACCGCACACTCTGGTGTCCTCCAGTTATTCCAGCACCGCTACACCTGGGTACCTGCACCTACACCATCTGCGCCTCCTCGCCATTACTTCATCTACACTGCCCTGGGACCACAGCTCCGCCTGTGGGGAGCTTTACCACCTTTGCTGCGCAGACCATCAGTCCCAGAGGATCTGCACGCAGCGTCGGCCTAACACCACATTTGCCGAGCACCACAGGTGGCGTCACGAACTATTCCTATAAACTGTAATATAAACTTCCACCATTTTCATTGGGCGCCCAGGGCCACGGACCAGGTCACGGCCACCGCAGCCCTCATCCTCCTGACACCGACCCGGTACCGAGTACCCCATAGCCCTGGGACAGAGGGCGACCCACACCCCTATGCACTGATGGCTGTCTTTTAACCAACACTAAAAAGCAGCATAAACTGCTGTTGTGAATGGATGAAAAACAGATTAATCTATTAAAATATAAAATTAATTAACCAAATCAGTACACGGCGTAATGAGAAAAAAATCGAAACACCAGAATTACTGTTTTTCAGCTGCCGCAACACCACAGTACAATTCAATGAGAGGTGATCAAAACATCATATGTAAATAAAATATGGTCTATTAATATAAATCTAAATATGGTAAATAAAAAAACAAAAAACTATTGTGGATTTTCACTTTTTTTTGCAATTTTTTTAAGCTTGGTTTAATTTTCCTACTTTCCAGGACATCACATCATAGCATAAATGTTATCATTCAACAGCGCAGCTAGTCTTTTTTAACCCGTAGGTTCAGCAATATGGGGGCTACTGACCACCATTTCTCTGAGCCATAAAGGGCCTTTAAAAGCTTTTAAAAAATCCTTGTTTTGCCCCCACTACTCACCCCCACCCAACAGGATCTTGACACATTTTCGCATCCCCCCACTGCTTGCTTTGAAATCTCAGGGAATAACACGAAGCACGATGTGACATTATGACACTGTGAACTTATGCGCTCTTGCGCAGAACTTTCCCTTGCCAAAAAAAAAGCTGAAAGTGCGGCGTTGGCTCAGAAATGCGGTGAGGACCAGACAACAGATGGAGAGTAGCGGAGGGGCTGGAGAGGTCAGCGGTTAGGTGAATATAAAGGTTTTTTTGTATTATTTTTACATACTATGTGTAAAATTCTCTGGGGTCTGGAGAAACCTCACTGCATAATAAGAGATTTAAAGAGATTAACTTCTCTGCTAACTAAATTTCCAGGAGAAAAAAGCGCAAACAGGCGAATTAGAATTTTTCAGGATCTGACCATCTCTAGTGACATACACTGAAAATATACCTACACATCAGTAGAGCACAGTAAATGTAACGTTTTATATATTGTAGCATGGTTTTTGTATGAGGATGTAACACAGTGAGTATATTTTCGGAACTGGGACCAAACTAGACGTTAACAGTAAGTACATTTATACTGTATATTTGTTTGATATTAATATATGTTCTGAAATTCAGAAAATTAACCTACATATTTCCCATTTTGTATTGGTGCCTTTTTTTATTTTACTGAAAATAAAAATGTAAGTATATTGATTGAACATAAAAGCTAGGAAATATGTAATTTATTACAGCCATAATTAAGGTTTGTTATTTAGCCAAGGATGCTCTATTATGTAGGCTCAGTGACAATGTCATATTATCTAAAATATCTTGTTTTACTAATAAAACAGAAAAGTGATATTTCCCCCTTACCTCTATGTGAGATAACAGTTCCTTGAAGGGAAGCACTCTCACTGGTTGCTTAACTATCCTTCTATGAATCATACATTATCAAACTATTTTATTAGTTCAGCTTACATATGATATGTGGCTTATTTAAAACTAGAAGAGTTGCCATTGGCTCTGTTTTTATTAAGAAAAAGTTGACCATATTGTAAAATTGCTATCACTAAATTTTATTAACTTTTTACTTACATTTTATTTTTCAAATGATATATCTTTTATATTTTTAGCAAGATATTATTTACCTCTATTATATATATAATATATATATGTGAGTCTATCTGCTAAAAAAGTGTATAAATCCGCAAAAATATTTCATTTAAATCTTAAAATGTATGCAACAAATTTACAGAAAAAATAGAGAGAGAGATCATCATATACATTATACATAAGCACATAGCAGAAATTAATTTATATATACATATATATTAATTATGGTCCATAGATATATACATAGATAGTTTGATAGATAGATAGTTATGATCTTAATATATATATGTATATATATATGCAATGTGCATGTAAAATATGCATAGCATAAGTGGTGTTGGGATGCTTGGTCCTCATTGTAAATTTTTCTCTTTTTTACCTAACAGCCGGTGAAGTGAAGGCTCCTTCTGTAATTATTTACAGACCTTCTGATGAGGAATTAAAAACAGATAAGGCCACTACAGTCTGTGTTATAAACAATTTCACGCCAAGCACTGTGTCGGTAGAGTGGACAGTGGATGGAACAAAGTGGACAAGTGACATATCTTCATCACCGACCAGCAAACAGGCTGATAACCTGTACATGAAGAGCAGTCTTCTCAGTATGACCACTTCAGAATACAACAAACATCAGAAGATCTCATGTAAAGTGACGCATCAAGGAAAGGATATTGTCGAAACCCTGGACAGATCTGCATGTTCTTAATATTTACTATATCTAAATCTTTGTGGCCCAAGTAGTAATGTCTTTGGGACCATAAACACAACTTTACAGAACAATATTATTCTTCTCTAACATTTCTTTTCCTAGGCTACTATTATACTTCGACATTTTCAGCAGTAACAGTTCTTTTACTTGCGTCTTTTCATTTCAAAATCTTTAAGAAAGTTATTATCACTTTTCTGTTTGAACCTTTAAATAAATTTATTTGAACTTCATTCAGTGTCTGTATTCATTTACATTGATGAATATTGTTGATCTATAGTTTAGTTGCTATATATTTGTACTTTATTAACTAAATTACCAATTTTGAATGTCCATCATACCATGTGGCATAATGCAGAAAATGTGTATAGTCATTAGTACACAGGCAAACATGCAATATCCAATAGACCAAATCTGGAAACTTAAAAATATTACTATATAAGTAGTTTATGGACATATATATGGTATATTTTTATTATAGTGTATAATCAATATATAATGTTGGGATATTTAGATATCTACAGAAGCCCTTAAAGCAATACCAATCCTATCCAGGCATTGTCATTGTAGGTTTTCCTATTATAGATATACATTATGTTAGGGCTGGCGGAACGCACCAAATTATAAAATAATAGTAGGTGCATTCGCAGCCCGGGGTCCACCGTGCAGAGGTGGTACACGGCTGCTAAGTAATGGCGGAAGAATAGAGCAGCGTAAAAACAGTCACACGTGGGTTACGTCACCCAATGTGAACAGGTGCGAACTCTGTTAATGCACAGAGTCGCACAACCGCTGAACGTAAATGCCAGAGCCTGTTTAGCTCACAGAACCTGGCCAATAGAGCGCACAGCGTACGGCCACAGAACTCTACCCCAAGGACACCGGGTTAGAGTCCCTCTAGGCTCACTGAGCGCACGGCGTCGCTGCCGCGAGCACCGCTATAGACGCTGGCTATGAAGTGGAGCACGTGCACTGAGGCGTGCCGAGTCCCTGGTGAGGACTGATGCTTGACTCAACCTCTGTCCTACCTACACCTAAGCCTGGGCACTAGCAGGCTAGGCTGCACAACACATGCGAAACAAGGGTAGGGGTTTCTTAATGAGTCATTCACCAGAGACATTTATACGTGCATACATCACTCACTCCACATAGTCTGTAAATACAGTCTTATCCTAGTGCATGGCCGAGCGGCCATGCGAACCTTTTATAGCCGCGAGCGTCCGGGACCTTCCTGGCTTCTCGGATGGGCCAATCCGAGCAGGAGCAGGACCTGAGCATGTGACCTTCGATCTCCAATGGGAGATCACTCCACGGGCATGCTCAGTGGCCCAACATTGGGACTTAGTCCCTGGAGAATCTCGCTGCTGAGCAGCATGTATTGTCATAGCTGCGCCAGAGGGTGCAGCAGCAAGCAAAGCCACGGAGCTGGTCTGGGCAGAGCGCCTGGACCAAAGAGTTTGCTGAGCAATCTCCTCTGTGGCTGGAGAGGAATGGGAGACCACTGGAAGTAAAGCTCGGGATTCTCACTGTGCAGCGACAGAAATCTGACGCCTAACACATTATTCTTAGCTCTGACACACTTATATCGTCAATATTAATAATTAGGTCATCCTTTGGAGTAACCTTTAATACATACAGTTGGACTTAAAGGGAACCTGGCACCATGAATATGCAGTAAATCTACAGGCATTATGTTGTAGAGCAAGGGGAGCATAGTTTTCTGAGAAAAGAATCTGTATCACTTGTGCTTTAATCATTTTATCCTCTGCTCTTGCTGGGATATCCAGTCCAGTGGGTGGTCCTATCAGTAACTGACAGCTTTCAGAGTTCATACAGAGCAAGCTACCAATCACTGATAGGACCGCCCACTGTACTGGAAATTACAAAACAAAAACAGAACTTTAAATGAGTAAAACACAGGTTATACAGAAACTTTTCTCACAAAACCAAATAACAATCTACTCTGCTCACAATGCTCTATAACAAAGTACCTACTGATATGGCTGCATTTTCATTGTGACAGGTTCCCTTTAAAGATGGAAATACATGCTGCATTGTCCTTCCCATATCCAGGACACATAGCAGGTACTTTATATATATGGTAAGTAGTGTTTAAGGCCTGTTTCACACTTCCGTTTTTGACCATCAGTCAAAATCCGCCGTTTTTTAAAAAAAAACGGATCTGCCATTTTTTTGGCGGATCCGTTTTTTCCCCATTGAGTTGCATTACCGGCGGATCTTGACGGATGGCCATCCGTTGGATCCGTTTTTTTGTGGATCCGCCAAATTTTTTGCGTCCGCCAACATGCCTGGACGGACCATGCAACGTTTTTTTGCTGCAGGATCCGCATTTTACATTGCGCATGCCCGGAGGAAGGAAGTCAGCCAAAATTTAACCCTGAAATCCTTTCTGGCGGATGGAAAAAATTCTCTCTCTCTCCTCCCCAGGCTGCGGTTCCTTTAAAATTCTTCATTCAACGGATCCCTCAAAAAAAACGGTCCGGTGTCATCCGTTCACATCAGTTAACAACAGATCCGCTTTCCGCCATTTTGGCGGATTTTAGCTGACACAAAAAAACTGAAGTGTGAAACAGGCCTAAGGGAGAAACTTATCAGTATGACAAGATATAATTGACCATTTATGTATCTCCATTTTGATGGAGTCTAATTTCCTTACAAAATTTTGCAGCAAACATCAAATTGTGAACTGTTCCTGTTCCCAAGGGAGCATTAAAATTAACATAAGTGCTAAAAGTGCAAAAAAAAAAATCAGCAGAACTTTGATGTAGTGAGAGATGTGACTGTCATGAGCCCATACAAGGAGAAGTTCAGGAAATCGTTTGAGACTACTGCTATGGGGATGTATAACAATTCACTAAGGTTGAAAGATGGCTACGACCTAGGACTGGCGCACTAAGGGAAATGATCAGAGATTTGTATACATTGGTTTGTTACATATTGTGTTTAGTCATGTGCAAGACCTGTGTCTAGTAATTACTCTATGTAATGCTGTTTGTAATGTTTTGTTTGTAACGCTGCTGTGATAATTTCCCTCGGGATCAATAAAGTGTATTGTATCGTATCGTACAAATGATGTACAGTTCTTTAAAAATATTTTGATACTCTATAAGCAAGACTAAATATACTTTTCTAATAACTGGGTCTGACAAAACAGATAATCCCATAAACAATGTAAAGAAATAATAACAGTATAGTCAATGGATTCTGAAACGACTGTAAGTGTATTTCAGAAGAATTACATAAAAGCTTTTGTAGACCGGGAACAACAACACGAAAAATGCCTTGGATTCTAGTACATTAGTATACTGATACTTCAAGTGCTCTAAAAAGCATATATATATATATATATATATATATATATATATATATATATGTGTATATATATATATATATATATTAGGATAGATTTAATTCTTGTCCCCAATATCTTTTATTGTCTTTCTACAATGAAACAATGAAGCTGTTCCATTCCCTACAATGGTTATCCATCACATACTTTTCCAATGTTGTTTAAATAACTGCAGATAAGATGGATTTCAATGAGATTTCTTGGCTATTTTCACACATCAGTTTAGACTGATATCGGTGGAATTAGATATTAATTGTTCAGATATCTATATTATGTAAAAGGACTTTTAGGTCAGAGTTGTGCCAGTCATGAAATTCAGTGCTACTGGTCTACAGTAAAAGTATATAGACCAAAACAAAAAGAAGAACTAAAAATTAGCTTTTATTATGTACCTCTAAAAAAGCTCACTATGAAAAAAAAACACATTAGTGAGTGGATCAGACACAGGGGCTAAATATTAAAAAAACAGGTCAAAATATTGAATGATTTATGAAAAGAATCTAGGGGAACAGATAGCTAATACTCTGTTTCCCTACCTGGCCATGGAGGTTGGCACCCTAGGGGGAAGCAGACAGATTTCAATCAGATTTCTTGGTCATTTACACACATCAGTTTAGACTGATATCAGTGGAATTTGATATTAATTGGTCAGATATCTATATAATGTAAGAGAACTCTTAGGTCAGAGTTGTGCCAGTCATGAAATTCAGTGCATCTGGTCTCCAGTAAAAGTAGCAATCATCTCATACGGTGAACACATTGAAAACTTCAGATTTCATCTTGACTTCTTTTCTAACAGCCATTCTGTATGTGACTAGACTTTACAGTTTTTGTACAGGTCTGTAACACAGTGATTTATCTTTGGAGAAGGAACCCAACTTAATGTTCTCAGTAAGTACCATAACAACTCAGTTCCATAACTCGTTCTTTAGCTTCTTTTTAAGAAACAAAATGCTTAACTGTTTATGTTTTGTATAATACAAGTACATTCTTGACTTTTAGTATATTTCTTTACAGTCAGTATGTAGTACATGATCTTATGCTATCACATTCTACCATCTGCCACTGTATTTTATAATTATGTATATTTGGCATAGCTTTATTATATACATATTTATATACATATATATTAAAATGTATATATAATTTTTAATAATTTATAACCATTAGCTGTAAAATGATGACATTGCTGTACCTTGTTTTTAAGATTTAGTGTTTTACTATACATTGTGTGGTTTTGTTTTACAACTCATTTTCACTATGAGATGAACACTAATGGTTTCTTACTTAAATGTCGGTATTTTGCTGTGCAGTTGATCTCAGATTTAGTTATGTGTGAGAGTATACTAACTTGTGAGAAGTAACTTTAATATCGGTGCTATATTTCAATCATCCCCATATAATTAACAGATTTTAGTGAACACAGATCAACCATTACTGGTGTCCATCTGTTGCAAATTTTGATAATAAAAAAGTAATGAAATATATAGTAATATAGTACATTTTCATTTAGAGAGACAACGGCAGTGACACTATCCATAAAGTCTGTATCTGCATAACAGACCAGGGAAATGTGCTGCTGTCATTATCCTTTCATTATACATGTCATAACAAAAAGAAATCTTAGATATGACCAGTAATCAATTTAACATACAAAGAAAAACACATCAGATATGTTCAGAATTTACTAGTAAGTACATTATACACTGTTGTCAATGTAGCCAGCTTCAGCTGTCTATACATATCACTAGTCTCTGTATACCTACAGTACTTCATCTAAACATTAGTGTTACTGTGAGTTTCTGATAATATTCTTCAGTAATATACGTCGCACTTCTGCTCTCAGCCTTAACCTCTCCAGTTGCTGTGGAGTGAGTTGTAGACTTATAAGACAATATATTGTATACACTTTATGTTTCACAAAATTATAAATTAGTAATTTTGTTTTATAACTTTTTAATATTTATATCAACATCAACTGAGAATAAAAGTTATAAAGTTCAAGAAAATGTTGTACTTTATTTTCTAAAAGTAAAGTCTACTAACGCAGACTCTTTGTCCAACAGCTGGTGAAGTGAAGGCGCCCAGTGTATTTATCTATGGTCCCTCTGAAGAGGAGTTGAAGGCAGATAAGGCCACCATGGTCTGCGCCATCAGTGCATATACCCCCAGGACTCTGTCTGTGGAATGGACAGTGGATGGGACAAAGTGGACAAGCGGAGTACAGACCTCAACGGAAAGCAAACAGGCCGATAACCTGTACATGAAGAGCAGCTTCTTTAGCCTGCCCGCCTCCGAGTACAACAAACATGAGGAGTACGGCTGTAAAGTCACTCATCAGGGCAAAGAGATTGTCCAGACCTTGGAGAGGTCAAAGTGTTAACATTTATTGTTCTTAAACCGTGTTATATTTTCTTCTTTCTTACTCTCTTCTTTATTAGAATGAATCAAACAGAAGGAAACTAATCGCAATATATTAGTCACATGTTGTCTTTCTTATGTGTCATGTTGTTCTGTATTATCAAATAAAATAATTGTATCTCTATCAATTTGTTCTTGTTACTTGCAAATGAGATAAAAGGATGTAAATATTAAACACTATTACAAGAATCATTTTAATCCTCATAAGCCTAGCCAAAAAACACATGATACGTTATTCAGACATGAATTTTTTCACTTTATTCCTTTTGAATAGCAATTATATACATTTCAACATATCATCATATCATCAGCAAACCATTTACTGTACCCATTTATTATACCCACTTATGCATTATATGGATCATGGATCGCCTGTCCCTATAGGATACACACATATACATATATATATATATATATATATATATATATACAGGGGCAGACATATCATTGGTGCAACCTGTGAAGTCTATGGTAAGGGGACGCATTTCCACCTCCAAAGCAGGTGGAATTGTGTATTACGATGAGTTATTTGGCTGCAAAGGACCCATTTACTAGTTTTGCATATGGTCTCTCTACTGTCTGTGCCCGCCAGTGTATATATATATTTATATATATGTATATATACAGTATCTACTGTAAAAGTATAAATATTTCCTAATAGATAGATTTTTCATTTTACACTTGATTAAAACTCGTCCAGCAGCCACATCAGTAATTCCTAGCATCTGGACCAGAACAACGGGAGCTTCCTGGTACCTGACAGCATCCTGAAGAAGTTGGCAGAGCTCTGGCCTGACTGCCACAGAGGACCAATGTGACCACTGGATCAGAGTTCTGCAAGTTGTTTTTCTTAACTCTAATAGACATACAGGAAATAAATACAATAACCAAGCAATAAATCAAGTACATACTGTACATTATGTATCATTCTTATTTTGCTTTATTAAAAACACACAATGTAGTTTTCTCTCGATCCTATAATATTAGTCAGTTTTTCACAAGAGTTCAGCTCCATAGATAAGCCCAGAAATGGTAATTGTGGCTAAACACAAAATTGTGGCAATATACAGTCTTATATGGAATCTAAAAATAACCTAACCTTTTCTAGGGCTGCAATATTTTACACAATCCTACGTTACACCTTACTAAATAAAGAAATGCATGATCATTATTACATCACCTACAATATCACATCTCTCTATATGACAAGTAACAAGGCTTCAGTATTTTCAGCAAATAACTTGTAAATTCCTGATCTAAATTTTCTATCTAAATTTTTTGTGGATTGAAATTATCATACCAATTATTAATCTAGTATGAGGTGTGTATCAATAAGAGCCTGCCCATCTCCCACAACAAATGCCATCTTTAAAAATGGCACATGGTAGATGAGGGAAAACACAGTATATAATCACACGGAGGACGAAAGTACTCTGAGTGGGCCTTTACACATAATTTTTTTAGATAGATTTATAGTATTTCTCATTTACCTTTTATAATCTTCCTAAACCTAAAACGTTCTGATTAGTGATGAGCGAGTATACTCGTTACTCAGGTTTTCCTGAGCATGCTCGGGTGTCCTCCGAGTATTCGGATGTGCTCGGAGATTTAGTTTCTGTCGACATAGCTGCATGATTTGCAGCTGCTAGGCAGCCTGAATACATGTGGGGATTTCCTAACAAACAGGCATTCCTCACATGTATTCAGACTGTCTAGCAGCCGAAAATCATGCAGCTATGGCGACAGAAACTAAATCTCCGAGCACATCCAAATACTCGGAGATCACCCGAGCATGCTCGGGAAATCTCGAGTAACGAATATACTCTCTCATCACCAATCTTTACATGTCAGAGATCACTTATGTCACAGTTGAACCACACATGGAATAGAGCATTATTTGTCTATAATATAAGTAGCAATCATCTCACCATACACCATTCAATACCATCAAATTTCATCTTGACTTCACCCCTGTCAGCCATCCTCTATGTGACAATACGTTACAGTTTTTGTACAGGTCTGTAACACAGTGATGGATTTTTGGAGAAGGAACCCAACTTAATGTTCTCAGTAAGTACTATAATTACTCCCAATATTTGTCATTGTCCTTTACCTTCTTCTTTAGAAAAATAGTTAAATGTTAATATTTTATATAATAAAAATATCTTCTTAATTTTTAACATTCCTTTTGTAATAAGTATTTAGTAGATGATCTTGTACTATCAGTTCTACTATCTATCACTGTTTATCAAAAATATACATCTAGCATTGATCTTTTATTTTGACAAAGTAGAACTAGTTCTCACCATTAGCTTAAAAAGGGTAAAATCGCTCTACTTTACGTTTAAGATTTCATGTTGTTATTATAATAATATATAATAATATATACGGTATTTTATATAATATATATACTGCTCAAAAAATAAAGGGAACACTTCAATTTGCAACAGGCTGTTTGTGTTCCCTTTATTTCTTAGAGCAGTATATATAATAATGTATAATATATTATTTTATATTATATTAATAATAATATATACACATATATAGGTTATTTTATATTATATAATAATATAATTGTGTGATGTTGTCTTCCTACTGATTTTCACCATAAGATGAGCACTATTACTTCGTTATATACTAACATTTTGCTCTGCAGATAAATTGAAAGGTAATTACATTTTATGTAAAACAATTCTCTCATGTTAACAGTTAAGATTAATATTTGTGGCAGAAGTCTCCTATATTCTCATATGATGGACAGATTTCAGTGAATACAGGTCAAGCATTATTAGTGTACATGTGTTGTAAATGCTGAGAATAAAAATCTGATAAAATATATAGCACCTTTATATCCAGAGAGGCAATAGCATCTAATAACAGCTAGACAATAGACCATAGAAATGTTCTGCTGTCATCATCATGTAAATATATTTATCACAAAAAGTACAAATCTTAGATTCGACCTGCAATCTTTTTAACATAAAAAAGTAAAACTCATCAGATATGTTTATAATATATTAGTACTATTTAGAACTAGTTGCATATTCTGTACTGTTAGCATTTAATCAGCTTTCCATACAAATCACTATTCACTAGTCTCTGAATACCTACAGTACGTCCTAAACATATTGGTGAGAATACAAGTTACTGGGAGTTTCTGATAATATTCTTCAGTAATATACGTAGCACTTCTGCTCTCAGCCTTGATCTCTTCAGTTGCTGTGGAGTGAGTTTTACGACAATACATTTTATACAATTTATGTTTTACTATATCATAAATTAGCCATTTTGCTTCAACGTTTTAATATTCATATAAACATCAAGTGAGAAGAAAATTAATAAAGCATTGTAGTTCTTATTTCTAAAAAGTAAAGTCTACTAACGCAGACTCTTTGTCCAACAGCCGGTGAAGTGAAGGCGCCCAGTGTATTTATCTATGGTCCCTCTGAGGAAGAGTTGAAGAATGATAAGGCCACCATGGTCTGCGCCATCAGTGCATATACCCCCAGGACTCTGTCTGTGGAATGGACAGTGGATGGGACAAAGTGGACAAACGGAGTACAGACCTCAATGGAAAGCAAACAGGACGATAACCTGTACATGAAGAGCAGCTTCTTTAGCCTGCCCGCCTCCGAGTACAACAAACATGAGGAGTACGGCTGTAAAGTCATTCATCAGGGCAAAGAGATCATCCAGAAAATGGAGAGGTCAAAATGTTAACCTTCATTGTTCTTAAACTGTGTTATATTTTCTTCTTTCTTACTCTTCTTTAATAGAAAGTGTCAAACAAAAGAAAACTAATCACAATATATTTGTCACATGCTGTCTTTCTTATGTGTCATGCTATTCTGCTGTATTATCAAATAAAACTATTGTATCTTTATCAAATGGTCTTTCTTATCTGCAAATCGAAATAAAGGGGCATAAATATAGAGCACTAATTTACCAAAAAATAATCATACTCTCATAAATCTAGGCATAGACAAAAGATACATGATATTAAAGCTGATGTCTCTTTATTCCAATATATCATTCAGTTATACACTTATGCATCACATGCACCAAACTGGATCTCTGGTCTCTATGATATATACTGTAAATGTAGAAATATTTAAAATGCTAAATTGGGTGCAAAAAAACTCTCAGGCAAAACCAGACATCAAAGTATCCAAAAAAAAAGCAGCACTCCATAGTCCAATTTTCAAGGCTTGAAAAAGTTCCACACTTGGAATGGAACGTCTCCTTGCCACAATGACTCAATAAACCATTGCAAATTGGACTATGGTGTGCTGCCTTTACTATTTTTTAATAAATAGACAATTGATCAAAACTATTTCCAAGATTGAATAATTTTTCTCATTGCTAATAGATAAATATGTTTATAAGAAAAAAAAAAACTGTTTTCTATTAAGAACGAGATCAGTCAATTTCTCGCATGAGTTCAGATCCATTGATAAGCCAAGATATAGTAATGATGGTTAAACACATAATTGCAGCAAATACAACTTTATATTAAATACATTTATTATATAAATGGCAGCATGGCGGCCTTGCAGCACTGGGATCCTAGGTTAAAATCCCACCAAGGAAAACATCTGCAAAGATTTTACATATTTCTTCCCATGTTTACGTGGGTTTCCTCCAGGTATCCTGGTTTCATCCCACACTCCAAAGACCTACAGATAGGGAATTTATAGTGTGAGCCCCATTGGGGACATTGATGATGTCTATAAAGTGCTGTGTAAAATAATGACGCTAAATAGATGAGTAAAATATATAATAAAAATTGAACTTAAAGCACCACTTCAGCATTTTTTTTCAGCACTGGAGTGGCACTTTATATGTAAGCCACCTGCCCCAGGTTATATAATCTCCCTCCAACATCTTCATTGTTATTTGTTCTGCTTTGGTCCCACAAAGCCATCTTGTGTGCACAGCTTCTGACTGTCTGGAAGTCAGAAGTTACATCACAAGCTTTTAATACAAGTTTATGAAAGCCAGAACAAGGTCAGGATGAGGCTCTAATAAACTTTTATTGAAAAGTGACCTCCGCACCACTCCATGAAACACTGACATGTCACTTTTCGCCGGAGACCGACGGTAGTGACGGTGGAAAACAATGAAGGTGGCAGCAGGTGAGTATGAGATAAACTTTCCTGTGTGTGAAAATTATTATCGGGCCCAATTCTTATACATATCTATAGAGGGAATGGAGGAAACAGTTGCCTCAAAAAATACCAGCATTAAACATAACACATGGTTTTAGAGATAACCAGATGTGGCAAGGTTTCACTTTGCAAAATTGCCCAGATTTTAGATTGAAATTTGATTTGCAGCTAAGGTATTCTACTTGAATTGAATGTTGCCTCTTCTGCTCTGGGGCCTTTATAGGCCCTGGAGCATAATAAACATAAGTTGTTAAAAAAAGAAAACAAAAAACACTAATATTTATCTCACCATTCACGTGTCTCGGCATCCCTGCCTCAGGTGCCTGCTTTCCACTCATCCAGTCCAATTTTTTTCACCATACTCGCATTGGTGTCTTCTCTCTAGATCAGGACTTTCAGCCTCATCAAGGCCTCTGAGGTCATGGCCAGAAGTCCTGTTCTATAGTAATTACCCCAACGTGCAACGGTGAAAGAAAGAGGGCCGTGAGGACGAGGAGAATGGACTGAGTGCACCAGAGGCAACAAAGGTGCCAGTACAGGAGAGTGATGAGGTGAGTATTTTGTTTCAGGTTTTTGTTAACTTCTTGATGGCCGTCTAGAGTTCAACAAAATGGCTACCACAGTTGCATGCCAATTTGCTGAATTTATAGAGTGAATTGCAAAAAAATACATATTCGGGAGAACATGGATTGTTTTGGGAGATTCATGTAGAATTCAATTCCATTCAAATAAATTAGTCCTAGTCTAATGAATTGGTATTTTTCATATATTTTGGATGCAATTTTCACATTATAGCCATGGCTACTGTCAGATATATTTTTAGACCAATAGGTTCTTTGGCAGATGAGACAAATTCCAATCATTTTCAGTCATCAATTTACAATAATGTTGGTCTGATTGCATAGAATTGGCTAGAGTTATATAGCTTTACATGTAAGCAATCACTTATGTCAAAGTTGAACCTCACATGTTATAGAGTATTGTTCATCTACAATATAAGTAGCAATCATCTTATAGTATCCACCATTCAATACCATCAAATTTCATCTTGACTTCACCCCTATCAGACATTGTCTATGTGACAATACATTACAGTATTTGTACAGGTCTATAACACAGTGATGGATTTTTGGAGAAGGAACCCAACTGAATGTTCTCAGTAAGTACCATAATCGCTCATTCCCAATACTTGCCTTTGTTCTTTACTTTCTTTCTGTATCAGGAAAAAATAGTTATATGTTGATTTTGCTATGTTAAAAATATAATTTTAACTATGTTTCTTTATATTCAATATTTAGTTGTAGATGTCATAT
Organism: Dendrobates tinctorius; assembly: GCF_039654945.1. NCBI lineage: Eukaryota > Metazoa > Chordata > Amphibia > Anura > Dendrobatidae > Dendrobates > Dendrobates tinctorius. The sequence continues at coordinate 15,198,954 of NW_027361932.1, read as the reverse complement.
CCCTTCACTTTCTGCCATTACGGTGTTTTATCAAATATATCCACATACATAAATACATACAATACATATATATTATTGATCATGGCAAAGTAGAAAAACTCATCCATTGGTTAAAAAAAATAATAACTTTGCTGCACAGTTTGTATGATTTTGTGCCAATACTATACGTTATGCACTTTTACCTTACAATTCAATTACACAATGACAAAACAAATCACACAACTCAATTACACAATGTGATGAGCACTACAACTTTGCTAGCAATTTACCAATATTTTGGTGGAAAGTTGATCTAAAACATAATGATATGTGAAAGAATTCTATCCAGTGAATAGTAATTTTAAGATCTGCAATATATCCCCATTTATCCTCAGAAAACAAATAGATTTTAGTGACTCCTTGGTCATCCATTATTATTGTACAGAGAACTATTCTAAAAGTTTCACTTTCTAAAATGCTGAGAATAAAATTGTAATGAAACATATAGTATATTTTAGCTAGAAAAACAACATCGGTAATCCAGTAAACCTGTATATATATATATATATATATATATATATATATATAAAATTCTACATTTACTATACAGGCCAGTGAAATGTGCTACAGTCATTATAAGATAAATATACATAAGTGTCACAACAGGATCTAGCTGAGATTTGACCTGTAATGTTTATAGTATAATAAAGGAGAACTGATCAGACATTTTACTGAGTTAATAATAGTATTATTACTAACTGACTGTATATTGTACTGTTATTAATAAAGTCAGCTTCTAAACCTGCTGTACTTCATAAAACCATTGGTGAGCAGACAAATCACTGTGAGTTTAGAATAATATCTTCTCTTCACTAACTCAGACTCTTTTTTTCAACAGCCGGTGAAGTGAAGGCGCCCAGTGTATTTATCTATGGTCCCTCTGAAGAGGAGTTGAAGGCAGATAAGGCCACCATGGTCTGCGCCATCAGTGCATATACCCCCAGGACTCTGTCTGTGGAATGGACAGTGGATGGGACAAAGTGGACAAGCGGAGTACAGACCTCAACGGAAAGCAAACAGGCCGATAACCTGTACATGAAGCTTCTTTAGCCTGTCCACCTCCGAGTACAACAAACATGAGGAGTACGGCTGTAAAGTCACTCATCAGGGCAAAGAGATCGTCCAGACCTTGGAGAGGTCAGTGTTAATAACGCTCACTCTTCTTAAAGTTTGTTACATTTTTATCTTTCTTACTCTCTTCTTTAGTCACATGTTGACTTTCATATGTCATGCTATTCTGCTGTATTCTCAAATAAAATCTAATCACCAAATTGTGTTTGCTATTTGTAACTAAGATAAAGGGTTGAAAGAAGAAAACACTACCATTACCACATTCCAATCTACATAAACCTAATGCCAGTGAATTATATAACATCTAAAACGGGAGATATATATATATATATATGTAGGTATATATATAAATATATATATAAATACTCTCCATATAGATACACATATATACATATGTGTCTGTGTGTGTATAAAGTATATACATACTGTATATATTTACATAGAGGCAAATATACATATATATTTCTTTTAAAGGTACTGTATATGTACAGTATATTTATATATATAGTATATATATATTTATAGATTGCATATATATAAAGAGAGGCATATACATCTATAGATATATATAAAAATATATACACAATACACACAGTAAATATATACTGTTCAAAAAAATAAAGGGAACACTTAAGCAACACAATGTACTAGGATGTGTTCCCTTTAATTTTTTGAGCAGTATATTATATTTTAAAGGGCATCTGATATCAGCAAAAGTCATTCCTAATGTGAACTATCAAAAGGTTTGATGGCGGTCAGAATGAGTTGGTGAGGCATTTGTCATTTTAGAGTTAATGACTATTTTGTGCTTTTCTGCTAATCAAAGCGATTATTAGGCCTGGTTTACAAGGTGTACAAGGAACAGTCGCGTCCATTAAGCGGCCTCTGAGCAGCTACATGTAAGCCAATTGGTAGCTGTTTAATGGCGTGATAAGACAGACTGACCTCAATTCTGTGAGCACAGAATGATCATTAATACAGTTGCTCTGTGCTGATGGAATATCGTTGTTGGCAGCACATCTCCTGATGACATGGGACAATGTGCTGCCGATAACAATGATTTCTACGTTTACTTAAAAATTACCCCACCAGACAAATAAACATTTTCTCATTCATGTGGGTGTTTGCCCTCCTGTTTAAGCAGACTAATAGCCAGGAACATGTCTGTTCCCTGATCTTCTTCCATCTAATTGGGCCTTATGTACATAGACCACTGTATATAACATAACTTTTGGAGCAAATGCCTGAGATAGGAGATGTGAACCTGAATTATACAATGTTTATTAAATGAACACCCACTACCACTAATTATATCTTATATTGTAGTTACCAGAGAACATTATGAATCCATAGGGATATGACAGTGTTCACATTGAAGTCAATAAGCTGCATGAATAATCCTGGTTGTTCAGCGTAGAAGACTTTCTCTGTAGCTGTTGTCCACTTTGGCTAATTAAAGTCCTAAACGACGGATCCCCATCTAATAACATGGAATTCACTGACATGGAATTAAAAATGGATTTTCTAACAACTCAGTTATACTGGATATTCACATTTTATATCACTAAGCCACATAAGTCGGCTGTTCTTCACTCACCCAAAGTTTTCTACAGCATGTACACCATGTTGGAAGGTTATTGTATTGCTGTTAAGCACTGTGGGTTCTATTTGGAGAGGGAACACAACTCATTGTCCTCAGTAAGTACCATCATTTACCAAATAAATCTTATCATATTTCAACCTTATCTTACTTGTGATAATAGACAAACTAAATATTAAGGAAATCGATTTAGGACAAAATATGTTTTTGTGGACTTTTTGAATTAATATATCTTAGTTGGGTGACACTTAGCTGTATACGATTGTGGAAGTTTAATTCGCTGCCTGTGGTAATGGGTTTGGAGACTTTTAACCTACAAAGTATTGAAGTGAGTGGAGGTTGGATTCACACATCCAGTTTTTCTAACATTTGTTGATCCGGATTTTTTACGCCAAAGCCAGAAGTTCCCACAAAAGGATGGTATAAAGGAAATATTAATATATCAATTTTTTATATCCATAACTGTAGTTTGATAAAAACCGCATGTACGAATACATTCTGTGCTATGTATTAATATTGTTCCTAACTAAATGTGTGCAACTATTCTGAGTTTAAAAAGTCAGGTATATATGATGGATCTGGCCACAACAGAACTGTAGTTTTTGCACAGCTCTAAAACATTGTGGTTTATATTTGGAGATGGAAGCCAACTTATTGTTCCAAGTAAGTCCCATATCTACTCACTCACTCAAAGATGACTTATCTCATCTACCGTATATCATTTTGATTCACATATTTTGCTTTGATTTTTTTTATATGTATTTTACCCACATTTTATGTATTTATTCTTTTCATTTTAAGTTCACCACAATATTAAATATATTGAATAACATATCATCTACAGTTTTTTTTTGTTTCTAAATAATGTCTGCTGAGTTGTAATAGTTTGTTAAAAATCTAAAAGCAATATATTAGTTATAGATTTAGCCACAATAGTATTATAGTTTTTGTACAGCTATAAAACATTGTGGTGGATATTCGGAGAAGGAAGCCAACTTATCGTTCTATGTAAGTCCCATATCTACTCATTCCAGATGATATCTCATCTTTATCATTTTTATCTACATATTTTCTTTGACTTTTATGTTCAATTGCTCATATGTTAAGTTTCTCAGGATTTTATATATCTCAGTGTATGGTCAATAGTTTTTTAAAAAAAATATCTCTGCTGAGCAACATTGGTTTTTTTGATGACTTGGTACAAAGTACAAAAGTTACACTGCAATTTTAGAAGAAAGTGAATAACTGAGGTATAGTAGGTTAAATCAATACACATACAAGAAGAGATTTCACATAATTTTCTTTCATATGTATCTAATATATTATTGTATAAATCTTATGTTTTATATGATAAATCTTAAGTTTTTTATCTCTTCTTAAAGCCCTTTGGCCACCAGAGGTGAAAATAAGGTTACACAATCCGACCTGGGGTACTAAACCACCATTGATCAGCTGTTTATTTGCTCTACAGTGGACATTTAGTAGCCTATTTTGACAGGTCAAACCCACTTCAGATGCCTTTTACACGATCTGTAACAAGTCATTCAGTGTCCATAGGATGTCATTGTTCTCAATCAGGACAGTTCCACTGCCAATAATGATGATCTTTTGTGCATTCTTCCAGTTTAGACTGCAAGATTATCAGATAATCTTGAAGAGTAAATGGACCCTTTGAGTTTATCGAATTCCATAGTTGTCTTCCCTTTCCTATGCTCTAATGGTGATTATTATTATCTTAGTTAATCGATATTTGCTCAATCACAACAATGTTTTTTCCCGCTATGAATTACTTAAATAGCACAAACTGTATTGATGAGAAGCTGGAAGTCTCAGACCAATAGGTTGTGTCACAGATGTCTGTTACAGGTGTCCTCTCATAAATGGCACGCTTACACTGTCACAGTATAGAAAGTCAGACTGTGTTTAATGATTCAATTTTAATTAATTATTAGACATATTTAAAGAGCTAATGACAGGAATAGACAAAAGCCTTGGTTTTGACATACACTTAGCCCATAAAAGTTGGCAAGAATTTAAATATCATTTATCTATAAAAAATTGCACTTTTTCCCAACACTTGTGAGGTTTGAAAAGACATGAGTAAAAGTGGACAGGGTTTTTTCTAGAGCTTGAAAATACTGAACATTGTGGCACAAACCTACAAATGCTCTTAGCAGGCATAGATTTTATTTTCTGCTATTAGGACAGTTCGATATCTACGAAATCTACTAATAAATTTGGCATTATTTACTTCAACAGTCTTTTTTCAAACTGGTATATAAATTACAAGACTTAATAAATCTAGATCTAAATGTTGTAGAAATCTTCAAAAAGGCAACAGGTAAGGTTTGTGTTGTAGTTGTGACTATGTCTTTTATATATATCCAACAGCCGGTGAAGTGAAGACGCCCAGTGTATTTATCTATGGTCCCTCTGAGGAAGAGTTGAAGAACGATAAGGCCACCATGGTCTGCGCCATCAGAGCATATACCCCCAGGACTCTGTCTGTGGAATGGACAGTGGATGGGACAAAGTGGACAAGCGGAGTACAGACCTCAACGGAAAGCAAACAGGCCGATAACCTGTACATGAAGAGCAGCTTATTTAGCCTGTCCACCTCCGAGTACAACAAACATGAGGAGTACGGCTGTAAAGTCATTCATCAGAACAAAGAGATCATCCAGACCTTTAAGAGATCTGAATGCCATTAGTATATACCCTGCTCTGATAATACTTCATTGATATTGTTAGAATATAAGATAATGATTTTTAAGCATTTATTAATTTGGTCATAGTCTATGACCTGTCCACCAATTATCTTCTTTGATATAATGATGAACCGTAGTAAAAAAAAATGTTCCTAACTTTTAGTCTAAGTTGACTGAATAACTAATTTATGCCCTGTACTTCTTGTAGTATTGTACTCACTGCTTCTTCAGTCTTTCACTTAATGAAAGCTGTCAACAAGATGTAACTTGTGCTTGCTATATCTGTTATATCACTTTCAAATTAATAAAGCAATTATTTGTATCACTATGAAGTTGGCATTTTTTCTAAACGCTATACCTAGCAGGTCACAAATGCTGAGAATAAAATTGTAATTAGCTATATAATATATATTATGTAGAAAAGCATCAGTAACCCTGTATATATAAAATTCTATAATTGCAGTATATATACTGTATACTGAAACACACATACACAATATACAGTATATATGTATTATATGTATATTTATTTATATAGACATATGTTCTATGTATAGATACATAGCTAGCTATATAGTTATATATACACAGTATATACATATATTTACTAGAGTTGAGCGACTTTTGGCTTTTTAGGGTCGCGTTTCGTTTCGTGAAACCCGACTTTTCTAAAAGTCGGGTCGAGCAAGATCGTCCGATTATAGGGAAAAGTCGGGGTCGTCCCGAAACACGAAACCCAATGTAAGTCAATGGGGAATAAAAGTCGGCAGTGAGAGGAGGACAGGAAACACACCTACAGTGCCCATTTGAATGCCAAAAGCATCAATTCTTCTTACTTAAGCTTGTCAACCTTAATTAACTTCATAATACAAGTTACGCACTGAAAAATGGGGGTTATTTGGCTAAAGTTGTGGGGGGGGGAGGGCTGGCTGCAGGTTTTCATGTGCCCTGGGCGAAAGAGCGCCCCTTTAACACATACCACAACTCATCATGCTCCGATACGGCAGATAAATAGCGGTATAGTACAATGAAAAATACCTCACTTTTTACATCTCATGACGAGGCCCATCTATTTCTCCATACAGAATCATTGGTCCCATATAATGTTTGAAACAGTATATGATGAGCTCCACATAATGCTACAGTATATGTTGGTCCCCATGGATGAAGCTCCACTGTCTTATGGGCCCAAATAATGCTCCAAACATAATGGGCCCCATTTCTAATGCTCTAGTGTATAATGGGCCCTGTAAATGCTGCTCCAGTGTCTGATGTCCACCTTTGGAATGTTCCAGTGTATGGTGGGCCCCATCTATCATTCTCCAGAGTATAGTGCTCCCCAAAAATTGCTGTCCCAACATTGAAAACAATCAAATAAGTCTCCTCGCTAGGGAATCCCTGTACTTGTCTGGACAGGTGCTGTAGCTTGCTTAACAGCTCGTCAGCCGTTCTCACGCCCAGTATGGATTGCACGTGATTGCACAAAAGTTAGAAAGGGTACCGTATCCCTGGATAACATGTATGGATAGCGTACACATTCAAAATATATGTCTCAGGAGGCAGGCTCAGACGGTGTCAGGCCCAGTATGGATTGCACGTGATTGCACAAAGGTTAGAAAGGGTACCGTATCCCTGGATAACATGTATGGATAGCGTACACATTCAAAATATATGTCTCAGGAGGCAGGCTCAGACGGTGTCAGGCCCAGTATGGATTGCACGTGATTGCACAAAGGTTAGAAAGGGTACCGTATCCCTGGATAACATGTATGGATAGCGTACACATTCAAAATATATGTCTATACAGCATGAGGCAGGCTCAGACGGTGTTAGGCCCAGTATGGATTGCACGTGATTGCACAAAGGTTAGAAAGGGTACCGTATCCCCGGATAACATGTATGGATAGCGTACACATTCAAAATATATGTCTATACAGCATGAGACAGGCTCAGACGGTGTTAGGCCCAGTATGGATTGCACGTGATTGCACAAAGGTTAGAAAGGGTACCGTATCCCTGGATAACATGTATGGATAGCGTACACATTCAAAATATATGTCTATACAGCATGAGGCAGGCTCAGACGGTGTTAGGCCCAGTATGGATTGCACGTGATTGCACAAAGGTTAGAAAGGGTACCGTATCCCTGGATAACATGTATGGATAGTGTACACATTCAAAATATATGTCTATACAGCATGAGGCAGGCTCAGACGGTGTTAGGCCCAGTATGGATTGCACGTGATTGCACAAAGGTTAGAAAGGGTACCGTATCCCCGGATAACATGTATGGATAGCGTACACATTCAAAATATATGTCTATACAGCATGAGGCAGGCTCAGACGGTGTTAGGCCCAGTATGGATTGCACGTGATTGCACAAAGGTTAGAAAGGGTACCGTATCCCTGGATAACATGTATGGATAGCGTACACATTCAAAATATATGTCTATACAGCATGAGGCAGGCTCAGACGGTGTTAGGCCCAGTATGGATTGCACGTGATTGCACAAAGGTTAGAAAGGGTACCGTATCCATGGATAACATGTATGGATAGCGTACACATTCAAAATATATGTCTATACAGCATGAGGCAGGCTCAGACGGTGTTAGGCCCAGTATGGATTGCACGTGATTGCACAAAGGTTAGAAAGGGTACCGTATCCCCGGATAACATGTATGGATAGCGTACACATTCAAAATATATGTCTATACAGCATGAGGCAGGCTCAGACGGTGTTAGGCCCAGTATGGATTGCACGTGATTGCACAAAGGTTAGAAAGGGTACCGTATCCCTGGATAACATGTATGGATAGCGTACACATTCAAAATATATGTCTATACAGCATGAGGCAGGCTCAGACGGTGTTAGGCCCAGTATGGATTGCACGTGATTGCACAAAGGTTAGAAAGGGTACCGTATCCCCGGATAACATGTATGGATAGCGTACACATTCAAAATATATGTCTATACAGCATGAGGCAGGCTCAGACGGTGTTAGGCCCAGTATGGATTGCACGTGATTGCACAAAGGTTAGAAAGGGTACCGTATCCCTGGATAACATGTATGGATAGCGTACACATTCAAAATATATGTCTATACAGCATGAGGCAGGCTCAGACGGTGTTAGGCCCAGTATGGATTGCACGTGATTGCACAAAGGTTAGAAAGGGTATCGTATCCCCGGATAACATGTATGGATAGCGTACACATTCAAAATATATGTCTATACAGCATGAGGCAGGCTCAGACGGTGTTAGGCCCAGTATGGATTGCACGTGATTGCACAAAGGTTAGAAATGGTACCGTATCCCCGGATAACATGTATGGATAGCGTACACATTCAAAATATATGTCTATACAGCATGAGGCAGGCTCAGACGGTGTTAGGCCCAGTATGGATTGCACGTGATTGCACAAAGGTTAGAAAGGGTACCGTATCCCCGGATAACATGTATGGATAGCGTACACATTCAAAATATATGTCTCAGGAGGCAGGCTCAGACGGTGTCAGGCACAGTATGGATTTGACGGCCCAGATTACACAGCGGAGGAGCAGGGAGAGGTAAAGATTGCAAATGCTGGGGCCCTGCCCAAGCAAGGGGGGCCCACTCGTGGGCGTCGGTACTGGCACTGGGCCCCTCATAGTACAGCGGTGTGTCTGACGGCGGGTGTGCACCACCACCGTCAGAGACACTTGATTGCACTATGAGGGACCCTGTGCCAGTGCCCGCGCCCAAGAGTCGGCCTACCCACCTGTCCAGGGCAACGGCACTCGCACGGTGTCGTGCGGTAGGTGGTGACCCCGGCCATGGGGGGGGAGGCAGCACAGTTAGGGAGTTTTAGAAAGTGGCATATGTTGATGTTGGACATTCAGCTGATGCAAAAGGCGAAATAGGTGAAGTACCAGGAAGAGGTGGACCAAAGCAAGCCATTTTTCTGTCACCCTATGTGTCATCAGGGGAAGGTGGGACAAAATCCTTGGAAACCCATGCGTGGTTCATTTTAATGAAGGTTAGATCATCCACATTTTGGGTTGACAGACGGGTCCTTTTTTCTGTCAGGATTGATCCAGCTGCACTGAAGATTCTTTCCGATAGCACACTTGCAGCTGGGCAAGCGAGCTCCTGTAAGGCATATTGGGCCAATTCAGGCCAGGTGTCCAGTTTAGCGGCCCAATAGTCAAAGGGGAATGACCTGTGTGGGAGAACATCGATATGGGAGGAAAAGTAGTTTGTAACCATAGTTGACAACTGCTGTCTCCTGTCACTTTCCATCGATGCAGTATTACCAGTTGTGTGAGCGGTATTTGAAAAATCAGTCCACAACATTGTCATGAAACCCCTGTCTCCAACACCACTTCTGCTGTGTGCACCACGAACACCTCTGCCAAGCTGCCCCCGGCCCGTACGGCTCGTGTGAGAACCATCACCGCTGCTGTGTGCTGGGAATGCCTCAAGCAACCGATTTACCAGAGTTGCTTGTTTATTAGCCAATATTAGGTCAAGGTTCTCCTGTGGCATGATGTTTTGTAATTTGCCTTTATAGCGTGGATCCAGGATGCTGGCCAACCAGTAGTCATCATCGTTCATCATTTTGGCAATGCGGGGGTCCCTTTTTAGGATCCGCAAGGCATAATCTGACATGTGGGCCAATGTTCCCGGTGTCAATGATGCACTGCGAGTGCTGGGTAGAGGAGCACTTTCTGGCAAATCCACATCCCTCCAGTCACGCACAAACCCTGTACCAGACCTTGCCACGCCAACATTTTCACTTGCCCCACGAGATGCATCCTCCTCCCCTAAGTAATCATCCCCATCATCCTCCTCCTCCTACTCTTCTTCCTCCACCTCGTCCAGGAGAGGTCCCTGAGCAGACAATGGCTGAATGTCATCAAGGATTCCCTCCTCCTCTTCCTCCTCATCAACATTGGCTGCAGACGCCTGCTCCTTAAGGTGCGTCAAAGTTTGCATGAGCAGACGCATAAGTGGGATGCTCATGCTTAGGATGGCGTCGTCTGCGCTTACCAGCCGTGTGCATTCCTCAAAACACTGAAGGACTTTACAAAGGTCTTTCAGCTTCGACCACTGCACGCCTGTCAACTCCATGTCTGCTCTCAAAGTGCCTGGCCGTGTATCCTCCCACAAATGCATTATGGCCTGCCTCTGCTCGCACAGCCGCTCCACCATGTGCAGGGTGGAGTTCCACCTTGTTGCAATGTCGATAATGAGGCGGTGGTTGGGAAGGTGGAGCAATCGCTGCAGCTTCTGCATACGAACGGAGTGTACAGGCGACCGGCGGATGTGCACGCACAGTCTTCGCACCTTCTGGAGCAGGGCTGTTAACTCCGGATAATTTTTGAGGAAGCACTGCACCACCAGGTTCAAGGTGTGAGCCAAGCAAGGTATGTGGCTGAGTTTTGAAAGGGCTATGGCTGCCACAAAATTACAGCCATTATCACTAACTACCTTGCCTGCCTCAAGATGTACACTGCCCAGCCATGACTCAGTTTGTCGCTTCAAGTACTCGGCCAGCACCTCGGCGGTGTGTCTGTCGCCCAAACACATCATCTGCAACACAGCCTGCTGACGCTTTCCACTAGCTGCTCGATAGGGGGACACATCGTGTGCAACAGTGGCAGCTGCAGATGGAGTGCTCGTACGACTGCGCTCTGTGGACGAGCTTTCGCTTCTGGAGGAGGAGGAGGAGGGTCGAACGCCTACAGCCAACTGTTTCCTATACCGTGGGCTAGGCAGCACTGTCCCACCACCGCTGTCCCCTGTGGACCCTGCATCCACCACATAAACCCAGTGCGCAGTGATGGACACGTAACGGCCCTGGCCATGCCGACTGGACCATGCATCAGTTGTGAGGTGCACCTTTCCGCTCACTGACTGCTTGAGTGCATGGACAATGCGGTCTTTCACATGATGGTGGAGGGCTGGGATGGCTTTGCGAGAGAAGAAGTGGCGACTGGGTAGGTCATAGCGTGGTACTGCATAGGCCATGAGTTTGCGGAAAGCTGTGCTTTCCACCAACCGAAAGGGCATCATCTCAAACGAGATTAGTTTGGCAATGTGGGCGTTCAAACCCAGTGTACGCGGATGAGAGACTGAGTACTTTCTTGACCTACTCATAGTGTCTGGGAGGGTGAGCTGGACTTGAGAGCTGCATATGGTGGAAGTAGCGGTGGACAGGGCGGACTGAGAGAGGGTTGATGATGGTGATGGAGTTGGTGTTCTTTCTGATGGCCTAGAATCAGTCTTTCGTTGATATAACAGTGGGATTCCCTGACTGCTGTGGTCTTGCAACGACACCTCAACATTTGCTGCTGTGCTAACCGGTGGGCTTACAGTGGGGGAAACAATGTAGCGTTGCTGACTACCTTCGTTGTGATCAGTTGCACATGTGGCACTTGAGGTTTGGTGTTGTGTCCACGCTTGCAAGTGCATGCTGGTTAAATGTCTAAGCATGCAACTGGTATTCAAATTTTTCAGATTTTTCCCTCGGCTAAAGGTCTTTGCGCACTTCTTACAGATAACCTTGGCCTGATCATGAGGATTTTGTTCAAAAAAGTGCCACACTGCACTCTTCCTACTTTGGCAGACATTTTGCGGCCTAGCACGCTGTGATCTTTTGACCCTCTGGACAAGCTGTCCAGCAACTCTTTTGATGTTTGGAACCTGTCTTTGGAGTGCTCCGGGCCTGCCAGATAACAGCTGTTGCGATGTCGATGTCTGCTGTGGATGCTCCTCATCTGAGCTATTGGAAGCAGCACCCTCTTCCCCCAATGGATGCCAATCTGGGTCAACAACTGGGTCATCCATCACCTCCTCTTCTATGTCATGTGCACCTTTCTCTGTGTCACCGTGTATGGTGGTATAGTGTGCGGGAAGGGGCACCTGAGTCTCATCAGGGTCAAAATCTGGCTCTGTACACTGCGAGGACAATGTAGTGCTCTGAGTGAATGTACCAGCAGAATCATCCATCAGCGGCTGTGCATCAGTGCACTCCATGTCAGATTCATCTTGGCCTGGGTAATTCACCATTTCACTTGATAATCCAGGCATGGTATGTGAAAACAGCTCCATGGAGTAATCAGTAGTATGGCCTGCGTCATCCTTCAATCTTGGTTGGGGTGAAGGACACAAGGAAAGGTGTGGTTCATGAACATGAGCCTCCAATGACGACTCAGTGCTTTTACTTTTTACAACTGAAGAAGAGGAGGCGAAAGAGCTGGAGGCTGAGTCAGCAATGTAAGACAAAACTTTTTCCTGATGCTCTGCCTTTAAAAGCGGTTTGCCAACTCCTAGAAAACTAAGCGTTCGAGGCCTTATGTAGCCAGACGATGACGCAGGGTCAGCACCTCCTGCATTCGGTCCTATTTTGCTCTTGCCACTACCATCAGATCCACCACCAACACCATCATTACCAGCTGCCAACCCCCGCCCAATTCCACGGCCTCTTCCACCAGCCTTCCTCATTTTTGGTAGAAATGTAGACAAAATCCAACAAACTATATAGTAATGTAAAACAAGGTACAAGGTGTCTATAGGACAGGGGAGATTTAGAATTTCTGCACACACTTGTGGACAGTGGACACTTTTGGATTGTGTGAGGCCCACTGATATCTGAGCGCTATGTGACAGGCTCGATGGCACAGCTGCCTGTGACCAAAGTGACGAGAGGATAATGGAGATTTTGAATCTCTGCGCACACTTTTGGACACTGGACACTTGTGGATTGTGTGAGGCCCACTGATATCTGAGCGCTATGTGACACGCACAATGGCACAGCTGCCTGTGACCAAAGTGACGAGAGGATAATGGAGATTTTGAATCTCTGCGCACACTTTTGGACACTGGACACTTGTGGATTGTGTGAGGCCCACTGATATCTGAGCGCTATGTGACACGCTCGATGGCACAGCTGCCTGTGACCAAAGTGACGAGAGGATAATGGAGATTTTGAATCTCTGTGCACACTTTTGGACACTGGACACTTGTGGATTGTGTGAGGCCCACTGATATCTGAGCGCTATGTGACACGCTCGATGGCACAGCTGCCTGTGACCAAAGTGACGAGAGGATAATGGAGATTTTGAATCTCTGCGCACACTTTTGGACACTGGACACTTGTGGATTGTGTGAGGCCCACTGATATCTGAGCGCTATGTGACACGCTCGATGGCACAGCTGCCTGTGACCAAAGTGACGAGAGGATAATGGAGATTTTGAATCTCTGCGCACACTTTTGGACACTGGACACTTGTGGATTGTGTGAGGCCCACTGATATCTGAGCGCTATGTGACAGGCTCGATGGCACAGCTGCCTGTGACCAAAGTGACAAGAGGATAATGGAGATTTTGAATCTCTGCGCACACTTTTGGACACTGGACACTTGTGGATTGTGTGAGGCCCACTGATATCTGAGCGCTATGTGACACGCTCGATGGCACAGCTGCCTGTGACCAAAGTGACGAGAGGATAATGGAGATTTTGAATCTCTGCGCACACTTTTGGACACTGGACACTTGTGGATTGTGTGAGGCCCACTGATATCTGAGCGCTATGTGACAGGCTCGATGGCACAGCTGCCTGTGACCAAAGTGACGAGAGGATAATGGAGATTTTGAATCTCTGCGCACACTTTTGGACACTGGACACTTGTGGATTGTGTGAGGCCCACTGATATCTGAGTGCTATGTGACACGCTCGATGGCACAGCTGCCTGTGACCAAAGTGACGAGAGGATAATGGAGATTTTGAATCTCTGCGCACACTTTTGGACACTGGACACTTGTGGATTGTGTGAGGCCCACTGATATCTGAGCGCTATGTGACAGGCTCGATGGCACAGCTGCCTGTGACAAAAGTGACGAGAGGATAATGGAGATTTTGAATCTCTGCGCACACTTTTGGACACTGGACACTTGTGGATTGTGTGAGGCCCACTGATATCTGAGCGCTATGTGACAGGCTCGATGGCACAGCTGCCTGTGACAAAAGTGACGAGAGGATAATGGAGATTTTGAATCTCTGCGCACACTTTTGGACACTGGACACTTGTGGATTGTGTGAGGCCCACTGATATCTGAGCGCTATGTGACACGCTCGATGGCACAGCTGCCTGTGACCAAAGTGACGAGAGGATAATGGAGATTTTGAATCTCTGCGCACACTTTTGGACACTGGACACTTGTGGATTGTGTGAGGCCCACTGATATCTGAGCGCTATGTGACAGGCTCGATGGCACAGCTGCCTGTCACAAAAGTGACGAGAGGATAATGGAGATTTTGAATCTCTGCGCACACTTTTGGACACTGGACACTTTTGCATTGTGTGAGGCCCACTGATATCTGAGCGCTATGTGACAGGCTCGATGGCACAGCTGTGACCAAAGTGACGAGAGGATAATGGAGATTTTGAATCTCTGCGCACACTTTTGGACACTGGACACTTATGGATTGTGTGAGGCCCACTGATATCTGAGCGCTATGTGACACGCTCGATGGCACAGCTGCCTGTGACCAAAGTGACAAGAGGATAATGGAGATTTTGAATGTCTGCGCACACTTTTGGACACTGGACACTTGTGGATTGTGTGAGGCCCACTGATATCTGAGCGCTATGTGACACGCTCGATGGCACAGCTGCCTGTGACCAAAGTGACGAGAGGATAATGGAGATTTTGAATCTCTGCGCACACTTTTGGACACTGGACACTTGTGGATTGTGTGAGGCCCACTGATATCTGAGCGCTATGTGACAGGCTCGATGGCACAGCTGCCTGTGACCAAAGTGACGAGAGGATAATGGAGATTTTGAATCTCTGCGCACACTTTTGGACACTGGACACTTGTGGATTGTGTGAGGCCCACTGATATCTGAGTGCTATGTGACACGCTCGATGGCACAGCTGCCTGTGACCAAAGTGACGAGAGGATAATGGAGATTTTGAATCTCTGCGCACACTTTTGGACACTGGACACTTGTGGATTGTGTGAGGCCCACTGATATCTGAGCGCTATGTGACAGGCTCGATGGCACAGCTGCCTGTGACAAAAGTGACGAGAGGATAATGAAGATTTTGAATCTCTGCGCACACTTTTGGACACTGGACACTTGTGGATTGTGTGAGGCCCACTGATATCTGAGCGCTATGTGACAGGCTCGATGGCACAGCTGCCTGTGACAAAAGTGACGAGAGGATAATGGAGATTTTGAATCTCTGCGCACACTATTGGACACTGGACACTTGTGGATTGTGTGAGGCCCACTGATATCTGAGCGCTATGTGACACGCTCGATGGCACAGCTGCCTGTGACCAAAGTGACGAGAGGATAATGGAGATTTTGAATCTCTGCGCACACTTTTGGACACTGGACACTTGTGGATTGTGTGAGGCCCACTGATATCTGAGCGCTATGTGACACGCTCGATGGCACAGCTACCTGTGACCAAAGTGACGAGAGGATAATGGAGATTTTGAATCTCTGCGCACACTTTTGGACACTGGACACTTGTGGATTGTGTGAGGCCCACTGATATCTGAGCGCTATGTGACACGCTCGATGGCACAGCTGCCTGTGACCAAAGTGACGAGAGGATAATGGAGATTTTGAATCTCTGCGCACACTTTTGGACACTGGACACTTGTGGATTGTGTGAGGCCCACTGATATCTGAGCGCTTTGTGACACGCTCGATGGCACAGCTGTGACAAAAGTGACTAGAGGATAAGGGAGATTGGATTGCTTTTAAAAAAGCAGTTTGCGGAGCAGTGGGTAAACAGCAATGCCAGCGTGTCAGGAAGCCTTAAAAGGCAGCCCAACAACCAACACCACTGATACACCACAATATAGCCTCCCCTTGCACTGCACACACAGTGACTTGTGTGTTGTGCAGGCCAAATCGCTAGCAGCAGAAGCAGTTTTTTTGTCTTCTTCCCTGCCTAACGCTCTCCCTACAGAATCAGCAGCAACCTCTCCCTATACTAAGATCGGCAGAAGTAAGATGGCGGTCGGCGTGCACACCCTTTTATACCCCCTGTGACGCCCACCAAAGCAAGCCAATCACTTGCATGCCCTTCTGAAAGATGGTGGTGACCCGTGCCTAGGTCATCACATTGCCCACAGTGTCCGTGGATCCTGATTGGCTGAAAAAGAGCGCAAAACAAACTTTTGAAACGCGACTTTGGCGCGTAAGTCGCCGACCTCGTGGCCGACCTCATCCTAGGGTCGGGTTTCGTTTCATGAAACCCGACTTTGCCAAAAGTCGGCGACTTTTGAATTTTTTCGACCCGTTTCGCTCAACTCTAATATTTACGTAAATGCATATATATTTATATTTATATATTTATATATACACAATATATATATGTGCACATGCATTATATATTTAGATATATTTATGTATACCTACATATAGCTATGTATAGAGACATATATAAATATATAAGGTAATTATATGCAACTTAAAAATTCATCTGAATTTAGCAAAATACAAGTCCTGTTTTGAATTATCAAAGGGTTTGATTATGGTCAGAATGAGTTGATAAGGCAGATGTCACTATACAATTTCTTTGTTTTTCTATTTAATCAGAGCGACTCTAAGGCCTGGTTTACAAGGTGTACAAGGTATAGTCGCATTCAAAAACCAGCCTCTGAACGGCTACCTGTAAGTCAGTCGGTGGTAGATTAATGGCATGTTTAGACATGCTGACCTCAATTAGCCATTAGCATTTAGCAGTATATTTTCTGTTTACACGGGACAATGTGCTGCCGATGTCAATGATTTTTACGTCTGCCTAAATATTATCACACAAAGAAAAAACATTGGGTCATTCATCCGGTGTTTGCCCTCCTGTTTAGACAGTCCAATAGCCAGGAATAAGCATTCCTAGAAATGTTTGTTCCCTGATCATCATCCGTCTAATTAGGCCTTATGTACATAGACCACTATATATATATATATAACATGACTTAGCTTTTCAACTGGGTCAACTGGTGCTGTGGTGAAAGATCACAACCTCATATAATGTAGTGCAACTGATAAGGAAACTGAAAAGGAAATAACTTTTGGAGCAAATACCTGAGATATCAGATGTGAACCTGAATTATGCAATGTTTATTGACTTAATACCCTACTACAATTAATTATATCTCATATTGTAGTAACCACTGAACATGGGCGGCACGTGACTATGTGGTTAGCACTGCAGCCTTGCAGCGCTGAGGTCCTAGGTTCAAATGCCCCCAAGGACAACATCTGCAAGGAGTTTGTATGTTCTCCCCGTGTTTGCGTGGGTTTCCTCCGGGTACTCCGTTTTCCTCCCACATTCTAAAGACATATTGATACGGAACTTAGATTGTGAGCCCCATCAGGGACAGTGCCAATAATGTCTGTAAAGCACTGTGGAATTAATGGTGCTATATAAATGAGTAAAATAAATAAATAAACATTATGAATAGGGATATGATGCTCTTTATATTGAAGTCAATAAGCTGCATGAATAATCCTGGTCGTCCAGCATGGAAGATTCTCTCCATAGCTGTTGTCCACTTTGGCTTATTAATGAAAGTTCTAAATGACGGATCCCCATCTAATAACATGGAATTCACTGATGTAGAAATTTAAACTGGATTTTCTAACAGCTCAGTTAATATCAGTTAAACTGGATATTCACATTTGGTATTACTGAGCCACATAAGTCGGCTGTTCTTCATTCACCTGAATTATCTACAGCATATACACCATGCTGGAAGGTTATTGTATTGCTGTCAAGCACTGTGGGCTATATTTGGAGAGGGAACGCAACTCATCATCCTAAGTAAGTGTGGCGCCCCTGAGGCTCAGTCGCCACAGAGGTACTGCACCTTCTCCTATGGTGTAGTGTCCCACCATCCGGGTAAGGTGGGAGCTCCTTTCCACACTCCAACACTCGCACCCCACACAACAGGGTAGTTCTGCATAACCACATTGCGGCTCCTTGCTCAGAGGGTAGCAGAGCACCTTTGGTGGTTCCCTGCTTGGAACACTGGACGTGCTGGGAGGTGGGTGGAGTTAAGATACATAAGAGTGGGACAGTGTAGGATGACGGAGTCAGTGTGACAGAAGGTCAGTCGGGTAGGAAGTCACTCAGACAGGAGTGAGGATCCCTGGAAGAAGGGATGGAGGAAGGAGTGCTGCAGCTGCCTCAGTGATCTGAGCAAGCTGGCACGGGAAAGGAAAAGAAGGAGAAAGACATAGAACTGAAACCTAAGCTTCCATAAGAAAGAAAGACAAGCTCGGAACGAAGGAGTAGAGGGAACAGAGAGGACGTGGGTTAGAAGAGGAACCCTGCCTATAGGTTCTCAGCGCAAGGCCGGGGCCCGGTCCCCGAGGTTATATGGACACTTATGGTTCTGCAGCAGACACCGGTGAAGTAGTGGGCTGTAAATGCACTACTCCCATCTAAGACTTGGGGCACAACAGCAATTGGATAGAGAGCCGGGACTCAGGAGAGAGGAGTCCCCGAAGCAGGCTACAGCTGTCTGCCGTACAAGTAGAGTTCTTGGGAACATCAGTTAGGAGGAACTCCAGTGTAACTCAGTACTAGGAGATCTTCACACTTTAAGGCGCTATAGAGGAGTCGTTCAGAAAGGTACATGTTGGCGGAGTGTTGGAGGGGAGAATCCTAACTTGCCCGGAGGTTAATTGAGTCTCTGACCTGGAGGACACGGCCCGGAGGCAGGCACCTGTGTGTGTACAACTGACTGTGAGTAAAGCTTTGGAACTACAAGCCCCGGTGTCCTCCATTCATTTGCACGCTAACACATTCAGCACTGCTACAGCTGGGTACCATTCTCCACACCGCCTGCACCTCTCCTCTTCCATTGCATCCACGCTGCCCTGGGGCTACAGCTTCACCTGTGGGGAGCTACACCATCTAGGCTGCAACACACCATCAGCCCCAGAGGATCTGCATGCAGCGTCGGCCTAACATCCTACTTGCCGAACACCACAGGTGGCGTCACGAACTATTCATCTAACTACATTCCACCATTCACATCTCCCTATTACTTGGGTGCCCAGGGCCACGGTCCGGGTCTCCGCTGCTGTGACACATCCCACTGACACCGGCCCGGTACCGAGTACCCCACAGCCCTGGGAGGGCGACCCATAAGTCCCATCATTTACCAAATAAATCTTATCATATTTCAACCTTATCTTACTGGTGATAATAATTTATGAAGAAAAATTGTTTCAGACAAAGATGTTTTTATGTTATTTTAAGTAATATATGTTAGTTGGGTGACATTTATCTTATATGATTGCCAAAATGGAATTCACTATTCTAGGAAAATCTGTGCTCCAGGAGGCGAATAACTCTCCATCCCTCCCGAGTCTCGCAGTATAGCTAAGCAGTACTGTATAGCCATACGTGGGGTATGTCTATATTCAGCAAAAATTGTGGGACAAATTTTGGTGCCATTTTTGCCCACTTCCCCTTGTGAAAATGTAAACTCTGGGGCTGAAACTACATTTTGGTGGTAAAAATATAATTATTTTTTCTTCACTGCCTTATGGTATAAAATTCTGTGACCCACCTGTGGTGTCAATATGATCACTGCACCCTTGGATGAATTCATTGAGAAGTGTAGTTTGTAAAATGAGGTAACTTATGGGGAGGTTCTGCTGTTCTGGCACCTCAGGTGTTATGCTATGTGGTATGGCACCCTCAAACCAGTCCAGCAAGCTTTGCACTATACCTCAAAAGTAGTTTTTGACCGCATATGAGTTATTGCTGTACTCAGGAGTAATTGCACAACAATTTTTAGAGTCCATTTTGTCCTGTTACCCTCATGAAAATAAAAAATTGGGGTTAAAATAATACTTTTGTGGGAAAAATGTGATTTTTTTTATTTTCACAGCTCTACATTATAAACTTCTGTGATGTAATTGGGGTTTCAAGATGCTCACCACACATCTAGATACATTCCATGAGGGGTCTAGTTTCCAAAATGTAGTCACTTGTGGGGAGTTTCCAAATGTGACATGACACCCACAGAGCATTCCATCAAAGTCTGTGTTCCAAAAAGTCGAAAGTTCTTTTCTGAGACCTGCCGAGCATCTAAACAGTAGTTTTCCCCCACATATGGGGTATCTGAGTACTAAGGAGAAATTTCACAACAAATTTACAACAAATTTTGGGTTCCATTTTTTCCTGTTAACCTTGCGAAAATACAAAATTTGGTGCCAAAAAAATATTTTTGTGGGAAAAATTTTATTTTTTTATTTTCACATTTCTATGTTATTAACTTCTGTGAAGAACCTGGCAGTTCAAGATGCTCACCACACATCTAGGTATGTTCTTTGAGGGGTCTAGTTTCTAAAATGGTGTCACTTGTACGGGTGTTTGCACTGTTAAGGCACATTAGGGGCTCTCCAACACAACATTGCATCTGCTTATTCATGCAAATTTTGCATTCAAAAAGTCAAATGGCACTCTTTCTTCTCAGTCACTGCTTCCTTTCTACAGCCTACTGTGCACCCAAACAGTAGTTTTCCCCCATAAATGGGGTTTCGGCATACTTTTGAGAAATTGCACAACAAATTGTACAGTGCAACTTATCCTGATTTTTTTTTCTTTTTACAGTTCAACGTTACAAACTTCTATGAAGCATTTGGTAGTTTGAAGTGCTCACCACACATCTAGATAGGTTCCCTGAGGGATCTAGTTTGCAAAATGGTGTCACTTCTGGGGGGTTTCTACTGTTTAGGCACATCAGCGGCTCTCCAAATGCAACATGGCATCCGCTAATTATTCCAGCAAGTTTTGCTTCAAAAAGTCAAATGGTACTCTTTCCCTTCCGAGCCCTGCTGTGTGCCTAAACAATAGTTTTCCTCGTCATATTGGGTATCGGCGTATTCAAGAGAAATTGCACGACAAATTGTACAGTGCAATTTCTCCTGTTACCATTGCAAAAGTGCAAAATGTTGGGCTAAAACAAAATTTTTGTGGGATCACTTTGCCGAGGAGCTGGCAGGTGTCAGATAATTTCTGAACCTCACTTTCCCGGATGAGTGGTTGAAACACTCTTCGACTGGAATGGTATCTTGTCATACAATTCCAGTCACTCCCTTGCTGTCCATCAGCCAGAAACTCCACTTTTTTTCTCCACTTTCTCCTTGAGAACGTTCATCCCCAGGGTCACAACGGGCCTTTAATCAGCACAATACCTTTTCTTCCCAACTCTCTTCCGCACATCCGATCAGCCATCCTGATCTCCCCGGCCACTGTGATGGGCAACTGATTGGAAGCCACCAGTCTAACATTTGGCCACTTCTTAGACCGTCCGGAATCAGAATTGTGAGTTTGAATGTGCTCTTCTGGCATCATAGTCACCTGCGACCCTGTGTCCATCAAGCAGCAGATATGTTGCCCATTACACAGCTCAGGTGATGGGCTTTTGAGAAACAATATCTTCAGAGTTTTCCTCCCCTTCCTCTAGGGTATGGGGCCCCACAGTGACCTCCTCGCCCATGGGGTGCATTAGTTTAACTGACGACTTCTGCCTCCATTGCCCCAGCTTGGGCAGTCCTGGGATATTTGTCCCCTGCTGCCGCAGCTCCAACACTCCACTCTATCTTCTCTTGATGTGTGACGAACTTGAGACAACGAGCCAAAGGGGAGGATATTCTCTTTCATCTCTCCCTCCGAATCGAATCGGGGTGGTCACTTTTATGTTTTTATACTGCGCAATTCCCCCTTGGATGTCTCTGATCTCCTGAGTCCCGACATATTTCTTGGCCCAGTAGGGCATCCTGCAAGATGATTCTGAAGGAGTGGCCACCTGGTTGCTCCGAACTACACCAGTTAGGGCAGACACCTCTCTTTCTCGGACTCGAACCTCAGCCGCAACCTCCAGGAAACTCATATCAGGATTAGATCATAGCCTCTCTTTCTGTTTCAAATAGGGGTCCCTCAGGCCGGCAAAGAATTGGTACTGCAACACTTCATCTAAAGGCCCCAGCCCCCCGGTATTCTTCTTGGTGATCTGTGCCGTCACCTCCTGGAGGGCGTCGACATACTGCATTACAGTATTGCCCTCCCTTGGATCTGTCGAAATAGGTGCCTCATAAGTTGCCTAGGTCACCGTGCATGTCCTCTAAGATCTTAATCACCTTTTCTACAGTGTCACGGTCCATTGGCTGTCGGTACATAACTGTCTGTCACACCTCTCCATCAAAGGTCAGTAAGACCTGCTCTGCCTGTATGGAGGGGGTCATAGGATACATACCAAACATGCTCCGTAGTTTCTCCACCAAATCTCATACTGTAAATTATTCCCCGTAAATTTTGGGAGGTCACTGAGCACAGCCTCCTGGGTAATACTTCTCTGGGTAGAGCCCGTTTTGACCTGATCCGCCATTTCCACACTAGAATGTTGCATCCTGCCAATTATGCCAAGTGTAAACAGGTGACTAAATGCAGCAGCAGAGGCACCAGGTAGAAAAAACTGTTTACTTATTGGATTAATAATGTTAAATAGAAACAGAGATACTGAAAAAGACAAGTCACAAAAGGGCAATATTTACAGAGTATTTGACAAGCAATTATATAACAGAGGCATATGGATTAGTATACAATAAGAAACAAGCCCAGTATTTGGCGGGAACAGTCTCTAGAAGTTTCTGAGATTTGACGAGTGCTGCTGCTTCGTCTCACTAACCACACTTTTTTTTCCTACAAAGTTTATCAACGTTCTCTCGCCTGCTCTAGTGTCAGCTGGACCCCGTCTGGTTTACAGCCCTCCCCTTGCCAATGCCCGATAGCGTCCGTCTGTGCAGGAGGTGATGGCCCATCTCACATGTCTCCTTTTTTCACTGGCCCAGGTTGGAGTTTCTGGCAAGGTATTCCCAAGGCCTATTCGGTGCTTGACCGCCAACGAACATCTCCTCAGTTCGTATAGTTAGAGTCTGGTCCTCGACTGTTGACCGGCATTGTCTAGGTCAGGAACCTTGACCAGCGTTGTTCTGGTCTGCGTTGCTTGATCGTTGATGAGTACAGTCTGATCCTTTACCTGTGTAGCTCAGATCTTTGGTGCTTGACAGTCGTTGTCTGTGTCCAAACCTGACCGGTAAGCGCAGCTCCGGCCTACTATCTCGGCTGCTGGAGCTACAGTGAGAGCGTCAGTCACCTCTCTTGGCTCCAAATCTCCTCCTGTTTTGGTGCTCTGACCTTTTATATCGAAGGCTGGTTTCTTCACTGTCTCCTGTCTAATTCTGTCCCCTCTACAACTCTTCTCCTTGAGAATAGTTCAGCAGGGATTTGTTGAAATCCGGAGGCTGCACGGCTTTTCAACTTCTTTGCTCCATTCTCCTCTTACAGTATCATAGTGGGTAAGAACATTAAAGGATTTCAATTAGGGCAAAAATATTGTGTAAGTGTAGGGAGATGGACCGGGCTTGTGTTATCCCTCTCGTATCAGGGCCAGAACTATCGGGACTGTCACTATTGTTGCCAGGAGAAGGACTTTCTGACTGGAAGAGACCTTTGCACCTAACTGCAGGGGGCAGGTCTACTATAAAAGAGACGGGGCATGCTAGAACTGGGCTTTAGGCAGGAAAACAGTGTGTGCCACAGGAGAAGGTTGACTCCGTCTCCGCAGACCGATGCCATCAAGCATATCCCGCTTTGCGCTCTTAATTCCCCCACGTGCATACAGTCTATGTACCTCCAGAGATCACTACTCCTGTCATCTCTGACATGACTAAGACAAACCATTCTTTACTGCTGACTGCTTTTGGCCCGCGACACAGTGCTCACCAAATGGCGCACGTTGAAGCAAGTAGCATGACCGTGGCCTCTACTCCGGGATTTAGTTCACCAATGGGGGTGCCGCAGATAACCACTCAAGCAGTACCTTTGTTCCAGGACCACAGGACTACGCGTGAGAAGGCCAGGATACGTCGCTTCCGTTAAGAGACAGTGCTTCACCTTTCTCCGGGACCAAACTCCTGCCCCGTACCACACTCCTTCCCCGTACCACTTCTCAACCACATCATCTGCTACTCCAGTCCCTGCTCAACCCTCCATTCCACCACCCACCACCTGTTCTGCCTCCCACATGTCCACCCATTCTATTGCTTTTTCCACACCTTCACCTCTAACTGTTCCTTCCCCACCACCATCCCAGCCCTCTCTCAACACTCCCAGTGTCGAAGTGTCCCGCAAACCCTCCAGCAGTATTTCCTGTCATCTCTGACATGACTAAGACAAACCATTCTTTACTGCTGACTGCTTTTGGCCCGCGACACAGTGCTCACCAAATGGCGCACGTTGAAGCAAGTAGCATGACCGTGGCCTCTACTCCGGGATTTAGTTCACCAATGGGGGTGCCGCAGATAACCACTCAAGCAGTACCTTTGTTCCAGGACCACAGGACTACGCGTGAGAAGGCCAGGATACGTCGCTTCCGTTAAGAGACAGTGCTTCACCTTTCTCCGGGACCAGTTCGGGAACTTCACGAGTCACCTACGACGCCATTGTAGGATTTTCCAGCCTCTGTCATCCGGGAATCACAGACTGATAAGTTAACCCTTTATTTGAACTCCTACTATTGATCTAGTGTGGTATACCCTTTGTTCATCTATATTACCTCTCTCCCTGCGTGGAGTATTTACTGTTATAACAACTCCTTATAAAATACCTGTTAACTCTTGCTCTGCCTCCTGCTCGTCACTGCATCCCGCATTCCTGCTAGAACCTTACATAAGTGCAGTGTTAGGCACTCCTGGGGTGGACCCGCTAGACCGTGGCAACGAACATCCCGGGGGCGAGCTGACCAGGTGGACCACCCCTATACAGGGAGTGTTTGGGGCAAGCCCGCGGGTAACTATTACCACGGCAGCTGGTACCCAGGGAATGTATAGAGAGGCCGGCCACAGGCCGGGGATGCTGGCGGGGACCTCCTCTGGAGCAGGAAGACGGATGGCGGTCAGGTCAGGGACACAGGCGAGACGGGGACAGCAGGCACGATCAGAAGGACACTGGAGCGTGAACAGGACTGGACGGGACACGACCACGGACCTCCCGATCCTAGGAGAGAGGACAGTGGAAAAGGCAGGTGAGCTACAGACAGACAGGACGCAGGAGCGCACATAGGAGAACGGGACAGAATCACTAACGAAGCAAAGTGATAATCAGGCACCGCCAGCAGGAAGAGGCGGCCTGATATAGGAGAAGTATCAGAGGCCTTCCGGGTCGTGACCTCTCAGTGCAGGAGAGGAAGGTGCGCGTTCTCAGGAGGAACAGGAGGCGCGCGTGCGCCCGGGCATAGTGTGTGCACGCGTCTGCCGAGGAGGGGCAGGAGCGCGCACCCGGTGCGATCCAGAAGACCGGACGGACGCGGTCGCCGGGCGGAGGAGAGGAGCCGGGAGGGACCGCGGAGAAGCCCGAGGCAGCCGACGCCGCGGTGAGGAAGCCACCGGAGAGCGGGTAAGCTGCGGTCGGGGAGAAGGGATAGGAGGAGTGCGCGGCTGCCGCCGCGTGACATGCAGTAATACTGTATATGTTTCTTTCCCTACTTGTCTTTAAAAATTGAATGGTATGCGAATGAGTATATGAGCTGTGACCATGCCCACTCCGCCAAATGTTTTTTTTTGGGGGGATGGAGGGAGTAGTTGGAGTTTTTATCATGAAGCCCCATGATTTCTGTGTACATACCTCTACATATAGACACTGATTTTTTATAAACCGTTTATTGCATTGCATATCATGCCATCATTGTAAGGCACTGAACACAAGCTGCAGTCCATTAACTGTCCCAATAAGGATAGTTAAAGTATTCTGACACATGGTACATTTGGATTTTCTGCAACTGAACATCCATTCCACACATTTGGTTGAATTGTTTTCCAGTTTGGTAATGCTTTTTCACATTTATAGAACATAAAAGTTTCCTGTATTAAATTTCTAAACCTCAAGCTGTATGTGGTGATGTTTCCTGAGCAATTGCCCTCTCTCCTATGCTGCTTTTTCTGAAAACGTTTACTACTCACACGATTTAGAAAAAACAGTGTGAATGCAACGATTGAGAATACAGTATATGAATGTCGTATTTCCCATTTTATCCATTTTTGGTTCTCTTAAGGGTAGTCTGTCAGCCCCCTGAAATAAAACTATTTAGACATTCATATATGGGACTTGACTATAAAAATCATACTAGTGCTGTGGATACATATCAAAATAATCCAACAATTACAACGCCATCTTCAAGAAACTACAATATATCCAATCCTGATTCAGTCCTTGTGTTGTACATGTTTTTTATGGATACATAGACTTGTATTGTCTTTTTTTCATCTGTGATATCGAAAAAAACACAGATATATGAACAGCACCATATTTTATAATGGGTATGTGTCGTATCCATGAAAAAACAAATAAAACACTTAAGTGCAACATGGATGCCTGAATGAGGCCTTAGTGCATAAAGGTTAGAATGATACACCGGAGAGGAATGAGAACTCAGCCCCTGTACACACTGACTCTATGTGTGCTCTGGGCTCATGTAGGGTCAGTATCTGTAGGACTAAGGATTTAGATCAGACAGTGTTAGAAAATGAACGCTGTCAATCGCACGAGGTAAGGTGTGGAGGATGATAACTGTGAATTTGAAACGGTGCACCAAGTACTTCGCTACACTAAGGCCTCTTTCACACATCAGTTTTTCGCCGTCAGGGGCGATATGGCTATTTTTTCAAAAACCGGATCCTAAGAAATGCAATGCCAGGTCCGGTTTTCCCCCATTGACTTGTATTAGCGCCGAATCGCGCCGGATGGCCATGCGGTTGTTCCGGTTTTGACCGGATCCGGCAATATGTCTCAATCCGGCGTCTGGAAAAAACGGCAACTGTAACGTTTTTTGTCTCCGGCGAAAAAGCCGGAACCGCTGGATCTGGCGCTTCCGGCTTTTTCACACAATGAAAGTCTATGAGCGCCGCAATGCACCGGATCTGGTTGCCGGATCCGTTTTTTTGGTCTGAGCATGCTCAGCAGCCCTGCCCACAGCAAACATATATAAAACCATGACAGTGGGACCCTCAGCCACAGCCAACATGACAGCCAAAAGAGGAGCCAGCCGCAGGAGAGTACTGCACCACCAGCACCACCCCAAATGGAGCCAAGGGACCTTGCTGAACAGGCGGAGGGGAGTCCACCAGCAGACGACAGACGGTAATTATCACATCCCCCATTCCTCAAAACTAGGGCCATGGAATATCAATATATTCATTGGCCCTTTGTTTCTCTTTATTCACCAGCAGAAGCCGCACTATAGAAGCAGTAGCACCAGCAGCACCAGCAACAGGAGCGGAGTCTGGCCAGCAGCAGGACACCACATCTTCTTCTGGGAGCCCTCCATCGCATCGTCAGCGTTTAACGGTAAGTTTTTATTTCCAAAATCCATCATCTCTGGAATATATGTCTATTCATTGGCTTTTATTTCAAAACAGGAATCACAAGCTGAAGAGGATCTCACAGAAGAAGAATGAAGGGGTGGACAGATACCTGGAGTGGGCTCGCAATTGGTAAGTTTCCTGCATCAATCGCAGAAACACAACATCACACTACACGCAACACATAGAAAACAATTTAGTGCAGACATCACACAGCAAACAACACATATGCCTACATCCAAGCACATAACTTTTTTTTTTTCATTTCTAGTCTTCCCAATCTGGTTGTCGGCCAAGAGGTCCTCGCAGTGCCTCCCAGGGTCGTTGGCGTCAGCGACGCGGCGGTCACCATCGTGTAAGTATAATATTTTTTTTAGTTTTTTTTTCCCTTTTCTTTACATTTCTTAAGTGTGGAGGATAATTTTTTTTTTCTCTTTTTCTTTAACAGGCTTCACTGTGTGCTCCAGACTCTGATGGTGAGGAGGGTGGGATTGAAGTGGACCTCCTCATCGATCTGGTCAGAGAAAGGGAGCCGCTATGGAATATGGGGGACCGCTGCCATGCTGATCTTATAGTGACCCGACGGCTCTGGGAGGAAATCTGTTCGCTCCTCGTGGACCGCTGGGAGGACCTCAATGCTCGGGCCCAGATTCAAGAGCGTAAGTATATACTATTCCGGTTGCTTGATGTAAAGCACTGTTTCCCGAACTCCAGTCCTCGTGGTCCCCACGGGTCATGTTTTCAGGATTTCCTTTTGCCCAACACTATGGAAAGCCTGAAAACATGACCCGTGGGGGGCATGAGGACTGGAGTTTGGGAAACACTGATGTTGTATACTAACCACTTTGTGCTTTCTCGTTTCAGGGGAGAGAATTGTGAAGCGGTGGCGGTCTGTGAGGGATCGTTTCAAGAAAGAGTTCAACAAAGAGATGCAGGCCCCGAGAGGATCTGGAGGATGCAGGAGCAAGTACAAGTACGCACGAGCCCTGTCGTTCTTCCGGGAAACAATGGTCACCAGAAGGTAAATATTACACACCCCAGGTAAAAAAAAATTTGTTACATGTCTAATTTTTTTGCAGCCAGGGCCATGCCATGTCACTATATTAATTGTATTTTTTTCTCTTTATTCCACAGCACGGTGACCAGCACTCAGGAGCCTGCACGCTTGGACCCTTCTCAGGAGATCCCTGAAGAGACCGCCACTGAGGGACACTTTGACCACCTCGGCCCATCTGCACCTTCCCAGCCTTCCCTCACATTCGATCCATCTCACCCATCCACCAGCACAGGGGCATCGTGGCCGCCTACATTACATGAATCCACTGGTGAGGCGATCACTTTCCCTTTACTCCACCCTTCTGCCGCTGCCACCTCTAGTACACCTGCGGGTACTGGGCGGCAGCAGCAGAGGGGTCAGGAAAAGAGCTATGCACCAGAGTTCTTGCATCTGAATGCATCTTTCCAGAACTGTCTTAAAGTCTTGTCAGAGCAAATCTCCGCAGGCTTTCAGCAGCTCAACTCCGCCATTGTGGAGTTGAAGACACTTCTGCAAACCATGCATTCAGAAGCAAGATCTTCGCCAAACCACACCTTTTTCAGGTCTGTTGTGGAGCGCATGGAAACGCTCTCTCCTAGCCAGCAGATGCATGTAATGCATTCGTGCCACGGTGCTCTACTGCAGGTTACCTCCCAACCTCCTCCTCCCACCACAGTAGTTCCTCCACCTGCACCACCTCCAGCCACTGTCCCTCCTCCCCCTCCTATTCCATACCAGCCACCTCCCCAGTACCAGCCACCTCCCCAGTACCAGCAACCTCCACAGTATCAGCAACCTCCCCACTTCCAGTAACCTTCCCCGTACCAAACTCCTGCCCCGTACCACACTCCTTCCCCGTACCACTTCTCAACCACATCATCTGCTACTCCAGTCCCTGCTCAACCCTCCATTCCACCACCCACCACCTGTTCTGCCTCCCACATGTCCACCCATTCTATTGCTTTTTCCACACCTTCACCTCTAACTGTTCCTTCCCCACCACCATCCCAGCCCTCTCTCAACACTCCCAGTGTCGAAGTGTCCCGCAAACCCTCCAGCAGTATTTCCACCCCACACTACGCTACTTTGTGATTTTGTGCCAAAAATAAAAATTAAAATTTTTCTCGTTGTAAAGCTTTATTAAAAAAGTTTTTCTTCAAATTTACAAACAGTTTAAAAAAAAAAAAAAAAAAAAAGATTCAATAAAAGTTTAATATTTGTTTTACACTTGTTGTCTGTCATTTATTTCTGTGGCGAAATATGTTTTAACAAAAGGTAAAATACTGGGTAGAGAAAAGGTAAAAAATTTTTGGTATACTAAACAAGGTACATAACTTTGGGTAAAAAGTAAATAAATTTTACCTTCTGGCCACAGTTGTGTACCTGGTTGTGTTTTAGGTTAAGTATTTGACCTTTTAGCAAAAGTTGTGTATCTTGTTGGGGATTACCTAACAATGTACACAACTTTTGTTAAAAGGTGAAATTCTTTGCCTAAAACACAACCAGGTACACAAGTGTGGCCAAAAGGTAAAAATTGTCAAACCACAACAAGATAGCCAACTTTGGTTGGCAAAGGTATACTGTTGGTACAGAAGGTACACGACTTTGGTTAAGGGCAGAACTTTATCAAACTCTGTCATCCTGCCAGTGTATTCTACCTTGAGGTGACATTAAGTATTGTGCAAAATTGTCCCTCATTCGTGAAACCATCACAGAACTTCTATTGGTAATGTTCTGGTAATCTTGCAAGGTGGTTTCTTCAGAGGTGTCCTCAATGGAAATGGGTTCCTTGCACATAACAAAATTGTGCAGGACCATGCAAGCTTTGATCACCTTGTCCACAGTTTCAGTCTTGAGGTTGATCGCAGTCAATAGGACACGCCATTTGGCTGTCAGAATACCAAAGGCGCATTCCACCATTCTTCTTGCTCTTGTGAGGCGGTAAATAAAAAAGCGTTTTGTTGTTGTCAATCCTCTGCTAGAGTATGGTTTCATCCCCTACACAGACAAAAGGCATAGGTGGGCCAGATGTTTGCGGCAGCAGTCTAGGGGGTGGGAACTGGAAGGTGTTTCCATACAGTCTACGCCCCATGGCAGACAGTTTGAAAACTTGAGAGTCATTGGAGCAGCCATAGGCCCCAATATCAACAGCAATAAATTTGTATTCCGCATCAGCGATGGCCATAAGGACAATGGAAAAATATTTCTTGCAATTAAAATATTCCGATCCCGATCCTGCTGGCTTTACAATGCGGATATGTTTCCCGTCCACAGCGCCCAAGCAATTCGGAAACTGACAAATCTGTAGAAACTTGTCAGCAATTTCAATCCACCTCTCTGTTGTGGGCTCTGGTACAAACTCATCAACTAAAGAGTCCCACAGTGTACGGCATGTGTGATTCACAATTCCAGATATGGTGGAAATCCCAAGTCTGTACTGGAAATGGAGTGACGCCGGATCGCCCCTGACGACAAAAAACTGATGTGTGAAAGTAGCCTAAGTGTGTACCGATGCCCCCTCATTTCCAAGTAATAAAGCAGTTTTTATATATTAAGTTAAATTACTAAAATCTACAGTGCAAGAATGCATTTTATAGAGGCTGAGTCTGCTATATGAATGTCTAAATAGTTCAATTTCAGTTTTGGGAGTGGTAGACACCCTATAAACTGAGTGCTGTGTCCGGACCGCTAGAGGATTAATAACCGCCGCTTGGATTACCGCCGTGTGTGTGCTGAAGGCTGTGGCTTGTTCCTGCATGTCCACGGTGTTGGATGGTGACTCTTTTGCACGATCCCTTCAAAAACCCTTTAAACTGATTTTATTCAAGAGTTAAAATATTTAACCCTTTAACCTCCTGAGGTATTTTCGTTTTTGTGTTTTCTTTTTTTGAACACCTTCTTCCCAGAGCCATATCTTTTTTTTATTTTTGGTCAATATGGCCATGTGAGGGCTTTTTTTGCTGGATGAGTTGTACTTTTGAACGACACCATTGGTTTTAACATATTGTGTACTGGAAAACGGGAAAAAAATTCCAAGTGGGTTAAATTGCAAAAAAAAGTGCAATCGCACACTTATTTTTTGTTTTGCTTTTTTTCTATATTTACTAAATGCTAAAACTGACCTGCCATTATGATTCCCCAGGTCATTACGAGTTTATAGACACCAAACATGTATAGGCTCTTTTTTATCCAAGTGGTGAAAAAAATTCCACAATTTGTTTAAAAAATGCACCATTTTCCAATACCCATAGCATCTCCATTTTTCGTGACCTTGGGTTGGTTGAGAGTTTATTTTTTGCACACCGAGCTGACATTTTTAATGATACCATTTTGGTGCAGATACGATCTTTTGATCGCCCGTTATCACGGTGAGCAAAAAAACGTAATTCTGGCATTTTTTGAATTTTTTCTTTTTTCTCGCTACACCATTTAGCAATCAGGCTAATCTTTTTTTATTGATAGATAGGGAAATTCTGAACGCGGTGATACCAAATATGTACAGTATGTTTGATTTTTTTATTGTTTTATTTTGAATGGGGCGAAAGGGGCGTGATTAGAAAAAAAAAATTTATTATTTTTTAAATATTTTTCAAAATATTTTTTATTTACTTTTGGCATGCTTCAATAGTCTCCATGTGAGACGAGAAGCTGCCATAACCCAATCGCCTCTGTTACAAACAAGCGATGATCAGATTTCCTGTATGTAACAGAATTGCTGACTTGCTATGAGCGCCGACCTCCAATCTACAATGAGGTGGGGGAGATACAAAGTACAGGTGTCAGGTGTGTATTTACAATGATGGTCCAGCCCTCTTGAGTGAGTGGGGTATGGATAGAGATAGTGAATGGGCCACACACACACACACATAAAATTACTTTGATTAGGGAACGTGATAGGCTGCTCTGAACAAATGTGTTTTGAGGGAATGCCTAAAACTGTGCATATTGTGGATGGCCCTAATTTCTTGGGGTAGAGCATTCCAGCACGAGAGAAGTCTTGAAGTCGGGATTGGGAGGTACGGATTAGTGCAGAGGTTAGTCGAAAGTCGTTTTCAGAGTGCAGCGATCGGCTAGGCTGATAGACAGAAATAAGGGAGCAGATGTAAGGGAGTGCCGCACTGTGGAGAGCTTTGTGAGTGAGAACAAGTACTCTGAATTGGATCCTGTAATGAATGGGCAGCCAATGTAATGATTGGTGAAGAGTGGACATGTGTGAGTACCAATTAGCTAGATGGACGACCCTGGCTGCTGCATTAAGGATAGACTGGATAGGGGAAAGTCGAGTAACGGGGAGGCCACATGGTGAGAAAAGGGCACATTTTAGAGATGTTCTTTAGGTTGTAAGCGGCAAGAGTGGCCAAGAGATTGCATATAGGATGTAAATTTGACTGGTGTCAAATGTAACACCCAGACAGTGCGCCTGCTGCCGGGGTGTTATTAGGGTGCCACCCATGGAGAGGGAAATGTCAGATTTAGGGAGGTTAGTAGATGGCTGGAGCAGAAGAAATTCAGTTTTGGAGATGTTCAATTTCAAATAGAGAGCGGACATGATGTTGGAGACTGCGGACAGACAGTCACTGGCGTTCTGTAGTACAGCAGGGGTAAGGTCAGGGGATGACGTGTGTAGTTGTGTGTCATCAGCATAAAGATGGTAATGAAAGCTAAATCTGCTGATGGTCTGTCCGATTGGGGCCATGTAGAGAGGTAAGAGAAGGGGGCCAAGGACTGAGCCCTGAGGTACCCCAACAGTGAGAGGAAGAGGAGAGGAAGTGGAGCCAGTGAAGAAAACACTGAAGGAACAGTCAGAAAGATATGAAGAGAACCAGGAGAGGGCAGTGTCCTTAATGCCTAGTGACTGGAACCTAGAGAGTAGGAGACGGTGGTCAACAGTGTCGAAAGCTGCAGAAAGGTCGAGAAGAATGATCAGAGAGTGGCCACCGTTACATTTTACTGTCAGAAGGTCATTGGTCACTTTGATGAGTGCAGTTTCTGTCGAGTGTAGGGGGCGGAAGCTGGACTGTGAAGGGTCTAGGAGAGATTGAGTGGAGAGGTAACGTGTATGGTGGGAGGAGACAAGGTGATCCAAGAGTTTAGAGATTAGGGGAGATTTGAGACTGGTCTGTAGTTATTTGTGCAGGATGAGTCGAGGGCGACTCTTTCAGCTATGATTATAAGTAAGGCGTCGCATCAGTTCCTTCTCACAAATGGAGCTACTGTGAATAAAACCCCCAAGTGAAACAGGAATGCGTAAATGCGTAGCGCTTCAGAACCAGGGTGTCTTGAACTCCAGTCCAGTGCAGTGATACTGATCACTCACCGAAGTTCCAGAATCAGGAAAAAAGATCTTGTATGAATCCAGCCAGGTTTGGCATAATCAACCATGACAATTCTGAATGATCTCAACCATCAGATAAAAGATCTTCAGTATCCTGTGGTTAAGTACAATGTGGAGTGCAACATATCTGGTTGAAAGAATGTATAATGCAAAATCATGATTTGAAGTATAAAGTAAGTTATTGATTAAACTCACAAACATGTTTGAAAGTGCTTCATCAAAAACATTCATAGTAACCTTTCTCTGTCCTAATGGATGAATTTGGCCTTCACAGAAAGAACTTCTACCAGTACCTGCAAATTCGGCATTTTTTAAATTCATGTGTATTTCCCTTATCCTGCTGTGACGTTTTTCGGGAAAGGACGTCCGAGAGTGGACCCTCTGGGTCGCGGATCTGGAGCCCCGGGGATCGAGCGCTCCAGGTGAAGACCGACCCCTATACAGGGATCGTTTGGGGCAAGACCACCGAGGACAGAACCGCGACAGCCGGTACCAGGAGGGGCGGCTCAAGGATAAGAGGCGCCCGTAGGCAGGAGTACAGGACTGAGAGGTAGAGGACCAAACAGGACTACTGGATGGGTAGACAGACAGGGAGCAGGTACTAGAGGGGAGAGGACCGGGAGGAAGCACACAAGGGGTTACCAGAAGGGAGAACAGAGCGGGCATGCAGGGAACGAACACTGGGAACAAGGATGAAGAGCGGGGACTGGAAGCCAAGGGGGAGACAGACAGGAAACAGGCGGCACTATAGGAACCTGAAGGGGGCCAAAGCGCAACGTGGCGAGCGCACAGAAACACTCAGGCGTCCTCTCAATAGAGAGCGCGCCAGAAATACCCTAGGGTCCGGAAGCGGGCGGTACGTGCCGCCCCCGGCGCCACCCCCCGTAGGCGGAAGAGGGAACGCTGGTGCGCGCGCGCGCCCTAAGGAAGGAGCGCGGTGCCGTCACAGGAGAGGAGGCAGAGCATGGGATCGCGCCGCGGCGAGGACGCCGGTAGGAGGAGGAGGCGGCGGTCGCCGCTGGAGGAGGGGCGGGAGCGGGTGCCGCCGTGACCGCCGACCTGACACCTGCCATAATGCTGTTTGCTCGCCAATACAGCATTTTTTTAGTTCTTCCTCCTTTCAAAAACACGGCCTCTCTGTAGTATATAAAATGTTTAATTCCCCCGGTAATGGTCCTAAACAAGTGTATATGAGGCGCTGGTAAGGGGCTCTTGCTTCCTCCTCAACCCCGGACCAATGGTGGTCCACTTCTGGCGACTTGCAGAAATATTCCTCCTGTATCAATCATCTTGAGCAGCTTAAGAAAGTTCACTTTGACTGGTATTACACCCCGCTGAAGATTTCCAAATTCCGTGGTTCCTATCCCCGATCCTGCTGGAAGGGCTGCTCAGGTGTTGGTTCCCTAGGGCACGTGTGGTGGGATTGCCCGCTCATCCGGCCTTTTTGGGAAGAAGTGCCTAACATTATTACCTCAGTTACAGGCCTGGCTGGAAGTTTGAGCGGTCCGCTAGCGGTTTTGGGGATCGGTTTACATATATTCCCTGGCGATTTGAGACCAATTGTATCACACATTCTAATAGCAGCACGTATGTGTCTGGCAGACCACTGGAGAGAAATAACTATCCCCTCTAAATTGGAAATTATCCAAAAAATCAATAAACATTACCAATACGAGCTCCTTCTGACCTCAGATATGTTTACCAAAAATAAAATAAGGAATCGCTGGTTCCCCTGGGTGGTGTCCAAATTCTCGTCCTTCCAGTCCTGATGGGTGGACCTGTGATCTTATTACCTATCATCCCTACCCTTGCTTCCTATGTTGCACATTGTATCCCCTAACCCTGCTATGCAGAATTTTCAGCTGTTAGGCTAGTTTCACACTTGCTTTTTTTTGCAGCGCGTTTTTCCCGCAAAAAAACGCATTGAAAAAACGCATACAAAAGCATACAACTGCTGCGTTTTTTTCAAGCATTTTTATGAGCATGCATGAAAAAAACGCAGCGTTTTTATGCGTTTGTATGCGTTTTTAGTGCGTTTTTACCGCGTTTGCGTTTTTTTCCAACATTAGGTGGCCCCTCACACTAACCCAAACCATGACTTTACTAACCCTAACCCTGACCCTAACCCTAACCCTAACCCTGACCCTAACCCTAACCCTGACCCTAACCCTTAACCAAATCATACTTAACCCTAACCCAAACCCTAAACCCTAACTAACCCTAACCCTAACCCTAACCCTGACCCTAACCCTAACCCTAACCCTGACCCTAACCCTAACCCTGACCCTAACCCTAACCCTAACCCTGACCCTAACCCTTAACAAAACCATACTTAACCCTAACCCTGACCCTAACCCTAACCCTGACCCTAACCCTAACCCTGACCCTAACCCTTAACCAAACCATACTTAACCCTAATCCTGACCCTAACCCTGACCCTAACCCTTAACAAAACCATACTTAACCCTAACCCTGACCCTAACCCTAACCCTAACCCTAACCCTGACCCTAACCCTAACCCTAACCATAACCCTGACCTTAACCCTTAACCAAACCATACTTAACCCTAATCCTGACCCTAACCCTGACCCTAACCCTTAACCAAACCATACTTAACCCTAATCCTGACCCTAACCCTGACCCTAACCCTTAACCAAACCATACTTAACCCTAACCCTGACCCAAACCCCAACCCTAACCCTGACCCTGACCCTAACCCTAACCCTAAACCCCCTTAACTAACCCTAACTCTAACCCAAACCCCTAAATTCCATGGTTAAAAAAAAAACGCATATGCAAAAAAACGCATACATGAGCATGCCAGTGTGCACATATGCGCATCCATAGGCTATAATGGCCATTTTTAGCGCAAAACGTGCGCATATGTGCGCATGCGCTTTTTTGCAGGGCCAAAAAATGCAACATGCTGCGTCTGGAAAATACAAACGCACACCCCAAAAAAACGCAGCGCATGAAAATCGCATACATGCGCTTACAAGCGCGCAGGTATGTGCACCCATGTTAAATATAGGGGAAAAAACGCATGCGCACATATGCGTTTTTTTCCAGCGCTAAAAAACGCAAATGTGAAACCAGCCTTATCTGTTTTTACTTTGAATTTTATTGTCCTGCTGTTATAGGACAAATTTTTCAACTGTCCGCATGTTTGTTGCAGTGTATAATCTGTTTTATATAAAATCTTAATAAAAATTATTGATATAAAAAAAAAAAACATTCATAGTCATCTTGTAAGATAACAAGCAAGAACGCGGGATGCAGTGACGGTACGCAGGCAACAGAGCAAGGGTTAACAGGATTTATTTACAGGGAAAAAAACTCCACACAGGGAGGTGTCAAGTTAAAAAATAGTAAAGGTATGGTACAATATAACTGTTCAGATATTAGCAAAGTGAATAAGAAAGCCCTGCCTCTGCAGCTTCTGCTGCATACTCAATAGTGCCGACAATGGCGGGCGCTACGCCTCCTCCTGGAGGTCGCTGTAGGCGTTGGTCCATCTTCTGGTGACAGTGGTTGGTCTCTGGCACCTTCCACTGCCCCTTGTCCATATATCAACGTGGCTAATTAAAGGCACGGTCCACAGTCCTGTATGAGCCCAACGTGGCTCCTCAACTATTTTCACTAGTAAAGTCTGGTCAAAAATGTCAGGGCAACTATCTACTGACCCAGTCAGGGCGCAAGTGTCAGTCTGGTATACGGTCTCTCTTGTGCAGCACATGTGCAGTACTCACGGTTACGTAAGGCACAGCCCCCGGTTCTCTGGCAGTCACTGGACACACACTGTACGTCCCGCTCTCCCTGGTCCCCACTGTTTGCGGTGGGCGACAGCAGAAGCTGGTCTGCGTGGCACTGCTCTGTGTGCACGACTCTGCACTGCTCTATTCGACTCTGCTCTATCTGACTTGGCTCCACACGGTTCTGCTCTCTCTGGCTCGGTTGCACATGGCTCCGCACTCTCTGGCTCTGTGGCACACGACTCTGCACTCTCTGGCTCCATGGAACACAGCTCTGCACTCTCTGGCTCAGTGGCACATGGCTCTGCACTCTCTGGCTTGCTGCTGAGCACACAGCTACTCTCAGCACAGCGGTCCTGGTCTCTCTCTTCAAGTGCAGCACTGCCTGCCACTGCCCTGGTATACTCTGGTGAGGAAGAGGGGACCTGTGCGCACTGCTCACCAGTCTCCTGTGCGCTGTTCCCCACCGGCACCTGACTCCAGTCCTTTGCCCGCTTTTTCCTTTTATCCCCCTGCTGCTGTGCGCCCTTTTCTGGCTCTCCCCGCCCTCCTGTCACTCCAGGAAGCTCTGTCTCCCTCAAGCTTCCCCCAGACTGCAGGGGATGCTCCTCCACCCTAATCCTTGCTCCTGTGGACAGAGGATGTAGCCTCTCAAATTCCGGACCCAGCATGCAGGTACCTGTGGTCCGGTCCACCTCCTTACAATCTCATGGCAACGCCAATTAGTATAGCCTGACTCGGGGTTTCACCCACCAAACTGATTTCTTCCAGCATGTCCCTTTCTGCAGAAATCCCATTGACAATTAATGGAACAGAGGCCGCTCTATTCAAGATGGGGTTTGTAAAGCTGTAGTCTTGGAATTTCAAAGCCCCTGTCTTGGGATGACGAGGGATCTCAGTATGTGTAACCCATCTGATCAGCAAGTTATCCGCTATCACATGGATAAGGGATAATTAGTTTTTTTGTGGTGAAATAACCCTTTAAATATTTTACTATGAAGTTTTCTCTAATATAGAGTATGTAACTACATGGTATTAAATTAGATGATAAACCCTCGCCTGTTGGGTTTGAATATAATCCTTGTAGACTGCTAAATATGCTGACACTTAAATAAATAAAATTATACAAAATACACAGGGTATAAAATGCACTGTAAACTCCTGAGAGCAAAGGGTGCTGACTGTACTAGAAGTGCAGGTGGGCCCATAGCCGTGTCACAGGTGCAGACACAGTTTCATGTTCCTGACATGGCTGTTCATTCTGAGGACATTTTCTCTCAACTGACGATCTTGGTTCTTACCAATATGGAAATTAAAACCGTTGTTTCACTTGTAATTCCTCAGTTATGTATCGGACACTTCATACTAAGAATAGATAGTGATTCTAGGATTATTCAACTGGAAAGCGTTAAATATTTATTCTCAGCCTAAAACCTGAGCAATATTATTTATTAACCTATTTATTGTAAAGATGACTCAGATATAAAGAGATGCCTTTTAACATATTGTTTGGATGCAAAGCATAGATGACACAACTCACAGCACAGTATAAATCTTCAGGTGTACTGTAGGTCTACACACGGGGTCAAAATTGTTGGTACACCCTCGTGTAATGACAGAAAAACCCACAATGGTGACAGAAATAACTTGAATCTGAAAAAGTAATAATAAATAAAAAATTTATGAAAATTAACACATGAAAGTCAGACATTGCTTTTCAACCATGCTTCTACAGAGTTTTAAAAAAAATAAAACTAATGAAATAGGCCTGGACAGAAATGATGGTACCCCTGAAAATAATGTGACAAAAGGAACATGTTAAATCAAGGTGTGTCCACTAATTAGCATCACAGGTGTCTGCAATCTTGGAATCAATGAGTGGACCTGTATATAGGGCTACAGATACTCACTGTGCTGTTTGGTGACATGGTGACATCTCCAAGCAGCTTGATGTTCCTGTGACTACAGTTGCACATATTATTCCAAAATTTAAGCTCCATTGGACTGTAGCCCACCTCCCTGGATGTAGTTGCAGCAGTAAAATTGATGACAAATATGAATGGTAACAAAAGAGCCCCGAAAAACTTCGAAACAGTTTAAAAATGACCTTCAAGCTCAAGGATCATCAGTGTCAGAGAGCACCATCCGTCGTTGTATAAGCCAAAGTGGACTTCATGGGAGACGACCAAGGAGTACATCATTGTTGAAAAAAAATAATAAAAAAGCCAGACTGGAATTTGCCAAACTACATGTTGACATGTAGCTTCTGGGAGAATGTCCTATGGACAGATGAGATAAAAATGGAACTTTTTGGCAAGGCACATCAGCTCTATGTTCACAGACAGAAAAATGAAGCATATCAAGAAAAGGACATTGTCTCTGCTGTGAAACATGGAGGAGGCTCTGTTATCCTCTTTGGGTGCTTTGCTGAATATGGCACAGGGTGTCTAGAATCTATGCAGGGTACAATGAAATGTCAAGACTATCAAGGGATTCTAGAGACAAATTTGCTGCCC
Source organism: Dendrobates tinctorius (assembly GCF_039654945.1). Classification (NCBI taxonomy): domain Eukaryota; kingdom Metazoa; phylum Chordata; class Amphibia; order Anura; family Dendrobatidae; genus Dendrobates; species Dendrobates tinctorius. The sequence goes on along the minus strand of NW_027361932.1, from coordinate 15,158,447 downwards.
AGTGTCAGAAAGCTTGGTCTCAGTCACAGGTCATGGGTCTTGCAACAGGATAATGACCCAAAACACACAGCTAAAAACACCCAAGAATGGCTAAGAGGAAAACATTGAACTATGGTTGAACTATTCTGAAGTGGCCTTCAATGAGCCCTGACATAAATCATATTGAGCATCTTTGGAAAGAGCTGAAACATGCCATCTGGAAAAGGCAACATTCAAACATGAGAAAACAGGACCAGTATGGTCTTGGGGCGTGGGCCAGAATACCTGTCGAGAGATGCAGAAGTCTCATTAACAGTTACAGGAATCGTTTGATTGCAGTGATTGCCTCAAAAGGTTGTGCAACAAAATATTAACTTAAGGGTACCATCATTTCTGTCCAGGCTTATTTCATGAGTTTTATTTTTTTTTTAAATTCTGTGGAAGCATGGTTGAAAAGCAATGTCTGATTTTCATTTGTTCTTTTTCATAGATTTTTTTTATTTATTATTACTTTTGTCAGATTCAAGTAATTTCTGTGACCATTGAGGGTTTTCTGTCATTAAATGAGGGGTACCAACAATTTTGACCATGTTTGTGTATAGCATATCTGCGGCTAATAATATGCTCCGCTAGTAATTAACAGTACAAATGAGCACATCTCTGTGCCAAAGTACTTTACAATGCTCGATTGCTCCTTTCAATCTCCTGCTCATGGCGGATGTGTTGAGGAATTCACTAGCGTTGTTCTGTAGTATTGTGATGTGGAATTTTGGATCAAAACCGACAAGAATCTGCACCAAGTATACCTTGTGCTGAGGCATAGCCTGAAGCTCTTGGGCCCCAAACCAAGATCTCCAACATATCCCCAACTACCATGGGTAGCACTGGTATTCTCATAAGAGTTTCAGGCCCCTGTAGGATGCAGATCCCGTGTGAAACTGCGACCCCTGCAATTACAAAAGTTATACACCTCACATGTGTGATCCTAGCTGTAGTGCAGCTTGTCATAGCTTAGCGCACTTTATAATGCATTTTTTCAGTCAAAACAAGAGTGGATCCTGGGGACAAAATGGGACCTTTGCACTCAATGATAGAGGCACAGATAAGCTTAAAAAGCCGAAGCGTGCGGGAAACAGGAGAGACTTGGTGGAAGCGCGCGGCACGCAGGAGAACAGTGTTGGTGCTCCTACCACTGAGCATTGGGAAAGAGACCAGGCCCACTCCATCGGGGTCCAAGATCCTCGGGAAAATAGACTGCCGACAGAGACTTGTAAAGTGCCCATTGGCACCCGTGACCAGGAGTGACAAAATCTCCAGCCAGAGAATAGATGCGCGCGTGCTGAGACAGAGAACACGGGCGACGAGCTGTGAACTGTATCCTGATTCACCCGCATACAACTGCCAAGCTACTTTAAGCTCTGGCAGTGATAAAGACTGTGTACGTTCTTTCACCAAAGTTTCTGGACCCAGGACCCCCGTCAGGACAAAGAGGAATCACCGCTGCCGGGAACTGGATCTCCATCTTCTTCAGGACCACGCAGGACCCCTCACACGCCACTGCCTTGGCGCCACCGTTGGAAATTAGGAACCCACATTATGATGTTGCTGGACTGATAAATTTATCATTACAGAACTTCCCCTTAAAATCCCCCTCTCTTGTTTTAACCCATTTTTCACAATCTCCTGCAATCCTTTTTTACTCTACTCACTCCTTGCATGGTGTATTCCCTGTTAAAGTAGATCACATGTTAACCCTTGCTCTGCTTCCTGTCCTTTACTGCATCTTGCAACCTGTTCACAACCCCAACACAGTATAATGCATCTCATAGCCCATGTAGTGTAATGCACACAATAGCCCATACAGTATCATGCATCCCATAGCCCATACAGTATAATGTATCCCATAGCCCATATAGTATAATGTATTCCATAGCCCATACAGTATAATGCATCCCATGGTCCATACAGTATAATGAACTCCATAGTTAGCCATACAGTATAATGCATCCCATAGTCAATACAGTGTAATGCACCACATAGTCCATACAATATAATGCACCACATAGCTTATACAGTATAATCCATCCCATAGCCCATACAGTATATTGCACCCCATAGTCCATACAGTATAATGCACCCCATAGTCCATACAATATAATGCACCCCATAGCCTATGCAGTATAATGCATCCCATAGCCCACATAGTATACTTTAATGCACCTCATAGTCCATATGGTAGAATGCACCCCATAATCCATACAATATAATGCAACCCATAGCCCATACAGTATCGTGCATCCCATAGTCCTCAATACAGTTTTATGGCCACCACAATGTTCTAAAAAAATAACAAAATACCATACTCACCTCTGTTCCTCGCTTGCCACTGCTCCAGTCTCTGCAACTTATCTTCTAAAGAGTCACACATCTCAGCGTAGAGGAATCCATGTAGTGACGTCATCGCACTGAGATGCTGAGGAAGAATGATGGGGGAGAAAGCATTAACTGACACTCCCTCCACCATTATTGCTTTCAACTGTATCGGCAGATGCTGATACAGTTGAACTTGTGGGGGGCGGTCCCAGCACTGCACCCTCGGCTGATGGGCCCCATTACAGCAGTGCAGAGAGATCGTGTCTCCCTGCTCTGCCACAGAGTTTAACTTTATTAGTGCACTGTGCACACACTGATGCAGTTAAAGATAGCATAGCTCCAGGTGGGCCATTCAGAGCACGGGGCCTGGGGTGGCCGCCCTTTAGCTAATCTATTGCTTTAGTCTCATGAATGTTTGTTGGGTATTTTAGAAAAACATAGGTTGCAATCATAGGTAGATTATAATGAGGGCAATCTGGGCTACAACCTGGGGTCCGCGTCTCCACAGGTGTTTTATGGGATTCAGGTCTAGACTCATTGCTGGCCACCTTAGAAGTCTCCAGTGCTTTCTCTCAAACCAATTTCTAGTGCTTTTTGAAGTGTGTTTTGGGTATTTTAGAAAAACATAGGTTGCAATCATAGGTAGATTATAATGAGGGCAATCTGGGCTACAACCTGGGGTCCGCGTCTCCAGGGGGCCCATGGCCAGATTGCCCTCATTATAATGTTTTGTGCACCACCGATGGCTTTCCTGGAGCTCCGCTGCCAACAATACAGATTGGTGGCACAGCTCAAGTGGAGCTCCCGTCACCACTGCTGTGATGTGCTGGATGATGTCATCAGCCGGCACTTACCAGCATGTATGCAATGGCAACAAGCAGAAGTGGTGCCTAGAGGACCAGAGCAGAACATAGGGAGAATGGGAGCAACGTGAGTATGTCTTTTTCTTCTTAATATGTGCATGGGATGTGTGCCTATATATGTGGACTATGTGAGGGCTCGTACTGTATATCGATTGCTATGTGCGGGTTCATACTGTATATAGGGAATTATGTGAGGGCTCATACTGTATTTAGGGGGATATGTGAGAGCTCGTGCAATATATATATATACAGTCATATGTTAAAGTTTGGGCACCCCTATTAATTTTAACCTTTTTTCTTTATAACAATTTTGGTTTTTGCAACAGCTATTTCAGTTTCATATGTCTAATAACTGATGGACTCAGTTATATTTCTGGATTCAAATGAGGTTTATTGTACTAACAGAAAATGTGCAATCTGCATTTTAACAAAATTTGACCGGTGCAAAAGTATGGGCACCTCAACATAAAAGTGACATTAATATTTCGTAGATCCTCCTTTTGCAAAAATAACAGCCTCTAGTCGCTTCCTGTAGCTATTAGTGAGTTCCTGGATCCTGGATGAAGGTATTTGTGACCATTCCTGTTTACAAAACAATTCCAGTTCAGTTAAGTTTGATGGTCGCCGAGCATGGACAGCCCGCTTCAAATCATCCCACAGATGTTCAATGATATTAAGGTCTGGGGACTGGGATGGCCATTCCAGAACATTGTAATTGTTCCTCTGCATGAATGCCTGAGTAGATTTGGAGCGGTGTTTTGGATCATTGTCTAGCTGAAATATCTATCCCCTGCGTAACTTCAACTTCGTCACTGATTCTTGCACATTATTGTCAAGAATCTGCTGATACTGAGCTGAATCCATGCGACGCTCAACTTTAGCAAGATTCCCGGTGCCGGCATTGGCCACACAGCCCCAAAGCATGATGGAACCTCCACCAAATTTTTCTGTGGGTAGCAAGTGTTTTTCTTGGAATGCTGTGTTTTTTAGCCTCCATGCATAACGCCTTTTTGTATGACCAAACAACTCAATCTTTGTTTCATCAGTCCACAGGACCTTCTTCCAAAATGCAGCTGGCTTGTCCAAATGTGCTTTTGCATACCTCAGGCGACTCTGTTTGTGGCGTGCTTGCAGAAACGGCTTCTTTCGCATCACTCTCCCATACAGCTTCTCCTTGTGCAAAGTGCGCTGTATTGTTGACCGATGCACAGTGACACCATCTGCAGCAAGATGATGCAGCAGGTCTTTGGAGGTGGTCTGTGGATTGTCCTTGACTGTCCTCACCATTCTTCTTCTCTGCCTTTCTGATATTTTTCTTGGCCTGCCACTTCTGGGCTTAACAAGAACTGTACCTGTGTTCTTCCATTTCCTTACTATGTTCCTCACAGTGGAAACTGACAGGTTAAATCTCTGAGACAACTTTTTGTATCCTTCCCCTGAAAAGCTATGTTGAATAATCTTTGTGTTCAGATCATTTGAGAGTTGTTTTGAGGAGCCCATGATGCCACTCTTCATAGGAGAATCAAATAGGAGAACTACTTGCAAGTGGCCACCTTAAATACCTTTTCTCATGGTTTGATACACCTGAATATGAAGTTCAAAGCTCAATGAGGTTACAAAACCAATTTAGTGCTTCAGGAAGTCAGTAAAAAGTAGTTAGGAGTGTTCAAATCAAGAAAATGATAAGGGTGCCCATACTTTTGCACTGGTCAAATTTTGTTTAAATGCAGATTGCACATTTTCTGTTAGTACAATAAACCTCATTTGAATCCAGAAATATAACTGAGTCCATCAGTTATTAGATATATGAAACTGAAATAGCTGTTGCAAAAACCAAAATTGTTATAAAAAAAAAAGGTTAACATTAATAGGGGTGCCCAAACTTTAACATATGACTGTATATATATATATGTATGAAGGCTCTTTCCATATACAGTGGGGCAAAAAAGTATTTAGTCAGTCAGCAATAGTGCAAGTTCCACCACTTAAAAAGATGAGAGGCGTCTGTAATTTACATCATAGGTAGACCTCAACTATGGGAGACAAACTGAGAAAAAAAAATCCAGAAAATCACATTGTCTGTTTTTTTTTCATTTTATTTGCATATTATGGTGCAAAATAAGTATTTGGTCAGAAACAAGCAATCAAGATTTCTGGCTCTCACAGACCTGTAACTTCTTCTTTAAGAGTCTCCTCTTTCCTCCACTCATTACCTGTAGTAATGACACCTGTTTAAACTTGTTATCAGTATAAAAAGACACCTGTGCACACCCTCAAACAGTCTGACTCCAAACTCCACTATGGTGAAGACCAAAGAGCTGTCAAAGGACACCAGAAACAAAATTGTAGCCCTGCACCAGGCTGGGAAGACTGAATCTGCAATAGCCAACCAGCTTGGAGTGAAGAAATCAACTGTGGGAGCAATAATTAGAAAATGGAAGACATACAAGACCACTGATAATCTCCCTCGATCTGGTGCTCCACGCAAAATCCCACCCCGTGGGGTCAGAATGATCACAAGAACGGTGAGCAAAAATCCCAGAACCACGCGGGGGGACCTAGTGAATGAACTGCAGAGAGCTGGGACCAATGTAACAAGGCCTACCATAAGTAACACACTACGCCACCATGGACTCAGATCCTGCAGTGCCAGACGTGTCCCAATGCTTAAGCCTGTACATGTCCGGGCCCGTCTGAAGTTTGCTAGAGAGCATTTGGATGATCCAGAGGAGTTTTGGGAGAATGTCCTATGGTCTGATGAAACCAAACTGGAACTGTTTGGTAGAAACACAACTTGTCGTGTTTGGAGGAAAAAGAATACTGAGTTGCATCCATCAAACACCATACCTACTGTAAAGCATGGTGGTGGAAACATCATGCTTTGGGGCTGTTTCTCTGCAAAGGGGCCAGGACTACTGGTCCGGGTACATGAAAGAATGAATGGGGCCATGTATCGTGAGATTTTGAGTGCAAACCTCCTTCCATCAGCAAGGGCATTGAAGATGAAACGTGGCTGGGTCTTTCAACATGACAATGATCCAAAGCACACCGCCAGGGCAACGAAGGAGTGGCTTCGTAAGAAGCATTTCAAGGTCCTGGAGTGGCCTAGCCAGTCTCCAGATCTCAACCCTATAGAATACCTTTGGAGGGAGTTGAAAGTCCGTGTTGCCAAGCGAAAAGCCAAAAACATCACTGCTCTAGAGGAGATCTGCATGGAGGAATGGGCCAACATACCAACAACAGTGTGTGGCAACCTTGTGAAGACTTACAGAAAATGTTTGACCTCTGTCATTGCCAACAAAGGATATATCACAAAGTATTGAGATGAAATTTTGTTTCTGACCAAATACTTATTTTCCACCATAATATGCAAATAAAATGAAAAAAAAACAGACAATGTGATTTTCTGGATTTTTGTTTCTCAGTTTGTCTCCCATAGTTGAGGTCTACCTATGATGTAAATTACAGACGCCTCTCATCTTTTTAAGTGGTGGAACTTGCACTATTGCTGACTGACTAAATACTTTTTTGCCCCACTGTATAGGGGATTTATACTGCATACAAGTTCGTACTTTATATAAGGAGCTATGTGTGGGCTCATAGTGTATAAAGGAGGCTACAGTTGTAGCCAAAAGTATTGACACCCCTTCAATTCTGTCAGATAATACTCAGTTTCTTCCTGAAAATGATTGCAAACACAAATTCTTTGGTATTATTATCTTCATTTAATTTATCTTAAATGAAAAAACACAAAAGAGAATGAAGCAAAAAGCAAAACATTGATCATTTCACACAAAACTCCAAAAATGGGCCAGACAAAAGTATTGGCACCCTCAGCCTAATACTTGGTTGCACAACCTTTAGCCAAACTAACTGCGACCAACCACTTCCGGTAACCATCAATGAGTTTCTTACAATGCTCTGCTGGAATTTTAGACCATTCTTCTTTGGCAAACTGCTCCAGCTCCCTGTTATTTGAAGGGTGCCTTCTCCAAACTGCCATTTTTAGATCTCTCCACAGGTGTTTTATGGGATTCAGGTCTAGACTCATTGCTGGCCACCTTAGAAGTCTCCAGTGCTTTCTCTCAAACCAATTTCTAGTGCTTTTTGAAGTGTGTTTTGGGTCATTGTCCTGCTGGAAGACCCATGACCTCTGAGAGAGACCCAGCTTTCTCACACTGGGCCCTACATTATGCTGCAAAATTTGTTGGTAGTCTCCAGACTTCATAATGTCATGCACACGGTCAAGCAGTCCAGTGCCAGAGGCAGCAAAGCAACCCCAAAACATCAGGGAACCTCTGCCATGTTTGACTGTAGGGACCATGTTCTTTTCTTTGAATGCCTCTTTTTTTCTCCTTTAAACTCTATGTTGATGCCTTTGCCCAAAAAGCTCTACTTTTGTCTCATCTGACCAGAGAACATTCTTCCAAAACGTTTTAGGCTTTTTTAGGTAAGTTTTGGCAAACTCCAGCCTGACTTTTTTATGTCTCGGGGTAAGAAGTTGGGTCTTCCTGGGTCTCCTACCATACAGTCCCTTTTCATTCAGACGCCGACGGATAGTACGGGTTGACACTGTTGTACCCTCGGACTGCAGGGCAGCTTGAACTTGTTTGGATGTTAGTCGAGGTTCTTTATCCAACATCCGCACAATCTTGCGTGGAAATCTCTTGTCAATTTTTCTTTTCCGTCCACATCTAGGGAGGATAGCCACAGTGCCATGGACTTTACACTTCTTGATGACACTGTGCACGGTAGACACAGGAACATTCAGGTCTTTGGAGATGGACTTGTAGCCTTGAGATTGCTCATGCTTCCTCACAATTTGGTTTTTCAAGTCCTCAGACAGGTCTTTGGTCTTCTTTCTTTTCTCCAAGCTCAATGTGGTACACACAAGGACACAGGACAGAGGTTGAGTCAACTTTAATCCATGTCAACTGGCTGCAAGTGTGATTTAGTTATTGCCAACACCTGTTAGGTGCCACATGTAAGTTACAGGTGCTGTTAATTACACAAATTAGAGAAGCATCACATGATTTTTCGAACAGTGCTAATACTTTTGCCCACCCTCTTTTTTATGTTTGGTGTGGAATTATATCCAATTTGGCTTTAGGACAATTCTTTTTGTATTTTTTCATTTAAGACAAATTAAATGAAGATAATAATACCAAAGAATTTGTGTTTGCAATCATTTTCAGGAAGAAACTGAGTATTAGCTGACAGAATTGCAGGGGTGTCAATACTTTTGGCCACAACTGTATGTGGGGCTCATACTGCATCTAAGCAGCTATGTGTGGGCTCATACTGTATATAGGAGGCTATATGGGGGCTCATACTGTATTTAAGAAACTATGTGTAGGCTCATACTGTATATAAGAGACTATATGCGGGCTCGTACGGTATATAGGTAGCTATGTGCGGGCTCATACTGTATATATGGAGGCTATGTGCGGGATCATTTTGTATAAAGGGAGCTATGTGCGGGCTCATACTGTATTTATGGAGGCTATGTGCGGGGTCATTCTGTATATACTGTAGGAAGCGATGTGCGGGCTCATACTGTATATATGGAGGCTATGTGCGGGGCCAGTCTGTATATAGGGAGTTATGTGCAGGCTCATACGGTATAAATGGAGGCTATGTGCGGGATTATTCTGTATATAGGGAGCTATGTGCGGGCTCATACTGTATATATGGAGGCTATGTGCGGGATCATTCTGTATATAGGGAGCTATGTGCGGGCCCATACTGTATATATGGAGGCTATGTGCGGGGTCATTCTGTATAGGGAGTTATGTGCAGGCTCATACTGTATAAATGGAGGCTATGTGCGGGATTATTCTGTATATAGGGAGGTATGTGCGGGCTCATGCTGTATATGTGGAGGCTATGTGCGGGGTCATTCTGTATATAGGGAGTTATGTGCGGGCTCAAATAATATGTTCGAGTCTCCATGGCTGCATTTTTTGCGGCTGTTAGACAGCCGCAACACATGTGGGGATTACCTAACAAATCGGCAATCCACGCAAGTGTTGCTGCTGTCTAACAGCCACAAATCATGTGGGTCGCCCTCCCAGGGCCGTGGGGTACTCGGTACCGGGCCGGTATCAGCGGGATGTGTCACAGCGGCGGTGACCCGGACCGTGGCCCTGAGCGCCCAAGTAATAAGGGAAGTTGTGAATGGTGGAATGTAGTTAATGGAATAGTTCGTGACGCCACCTGTGGTGTTCGGCAAGGGAGGTGTTAAGTCGACGCTGCAGACAGATCCTCCGGGACAGATGGTGTGGTGCAGCAATGATGGTATAGCCCTCTACAGGCAGGGCTGTTGTCCCAGGGCAGTGTAGATGAGGAGACACTTAGGTGGTGTAGTGTCTGGCACAGGGGATTCAGCAGTGCTAGGCGGACGGACTCAGGAAGGAATGGAGGACACCAGGGCATGTAGTTCCAAAGCTTCCTACGGGTCAGGGACTCAGTCAACCTCCAGGCAAGATGGAAAGCTCCCTTCCACACTCCGCCAGCTTATGTGCCTTTTCTGAATGTCTCCTCTATAGCGCCTTTAAGTGTGAAGATCTCCTACTACTGTGTTACACTGGAGTTCCTCCTGACAGATATTCCCAAGAACTTCACTTGCATGGCAGACAGCTGTAGCCTGCTTCGGGGACTCTCTACTCCTGAGTCCTGGCTCTCTATCCGTGTTGCTCTTGTGCCCTCAAGTCCTAGATGAGAGTAGTGCATTTACAGTCCACTACTTCACCGGTATCTGCTGCAAAACCATTAGTGTTCATACAACCTCGGGGACCGGGCCCCGGCCTTGCGCTTAGAACTTCTAGGCAGGGTTCTTCCTCTAACCCACGTCCTCTATGTTCCCTTTTACTCCTACGTTCCGTACTTGTCTTTTCCCTTCTAAGGAAGCTCAGGCTTCGGTTCAATGTCCTTCTCCTTCTTTCCTTTCCTTTCCCATGCCAGCTGGCTTAGGTCACTGAGGCAGCTGCAGCACTCCTTCCTCCATCCCTCTTCCAGGGATCCCCACTCCTCCCGAGTGGCTTCCTCTCCTACTCGACCTCCTGTCAGACTGAACTGAACCCCCATCCTGGAACCGTCCCACTCTTTTATATGTATACTCAACTCCACCCACCTCCCAGCACGTCTAGTGTTCCAAGCAGGGAAGCACCAAAGGTGCTCTGCCTCTCTCTAAGCAAGGAGCCGCAATGTGGTTTTACTGAACTACTCTATTGTGTGGGGTGCGAGTGTTGGAGCGTGGTCAGGAGCCTCCAACTTACCTGGATGGTGGGGCACCACACCTTAGGAGAAGGTGCAGTACCTCTGTGGCGACTGAGCCTCAGGAGCGCCACACATGCAGCTGTGGAGACTTAAACATATTATTCGAGCATGTCCAAGATACTTGGATAACACCCGAATGTGCTCAGATCACACATTATCCCAGCGTGTTCGCTCATCACTAGTTAAGAGTCACTTTTGTGATTGGGATTCATTAAAAATGTTCTACTGATTGCCTTCTACACCTCATTGTTGTACTTTCTATTGCCGTCCGCATATTGAGAAAACTGAGAATCTGTCAAGTGAGCCCGTTCTAATGAGAGCATTTATAACACTTCTGAGTTCATCTCAGCTAATTTATAACTGCATAAAAGTTCCTCTGAAATTTATGGCCATAAATAAGGTGAGAGGATTTCAGAAGAGTCAAGATAAGAGTTATAAACTCTTATTTTAAGTAAAATTATAAAAAATAAATAAATAAAATATAAAAATAATTCCCTAAGGGTGTCCATATTCCTTAAAGGCAACCTGTCAACTCAGAAAATGCAGTTAAGTAGCTTTAGGGGACAGTCAGATGGCTGTATAACATGGACGACGATCGCATCGCAGTGCTCGGACTAGCCGTCTGCTCTCCTGACCTGAGAGTGACAGCTGCATAGAAATACAGTATATGCTGTCACGATCTGGTCAAGAAGGTCTACAGCTTATTCGAGTGTTAAACGGCCATCTGACTGCACTCTTTCAATGCTGCTCGCATTACTGAAAGTGAGGCTAATGGGACTAAATTAACTTATTTTCTCCTTATCTTTCTCCTGGTTTTCAGTCTAGGGGACCTGCACGGAGTGTCTACAGTCACCACTCACAACATCAAACACTGGTGAAAATTTGATCCAAAGCACTGATGAAAATCGGTCAGTTTTTTTGCGTACAAAGAAAATCACTTACATATGATTGAGCCCTTAGTTATATCGCTAGTACCAATTTCAAAATAAGGATGAATGAAAACAATACCCATTGGTAACAGCTAGAGCCGTATACTTTAATTAAGGAGATTTTTCTATCACAGAAAGTAATTTCATTTAATTAGGAAATGCCACCACTTACTGATCGATATGGATCACATGACAGGAAACCGATCCTGAGAATAAAGGCACCACATCCCTGCTACAGCTCCTTCAGATGTATTTCCTTACATGTTAACATTTGTAGCCCAATAATTCTCAGAATTGTTGGGGTTCCAGCAATTTGGCACAACCAATAAGGTAGTGGTTTTGTATCCTACCTATATGGCATCATATCGTATTATGGTATCCTCCTTTTCATCCCAAGAAAGTAAAGTATATAGGCAACCCTAAACATCAAGGTTGATCTCCGGCAATTTCAAATACTAATAATGTCTGTGGTATTATATGAGTTTACATCAATGGAAGTGAAGTTACCTGAGCACATATCCCATTGTCAGGAGATCCGTATTTATCCCCTTCACCCCCGAGCCTGTTTTCACCTTCAAGGCCAAATTTTACAATTCTGACCAGTGACACTTTATGAGGTAATAACTCTGGAACACTTCAATAATAATAATTTTGTTTCTATGGCGACAACACATACCACAGCTCTTTACATTTTAGATGGGACTTGAACAGACAATAGACATTACAGCAAAACAATAAACACATAGATCAACAGATACCAAAAGGAATGAGGGCCCTGCTCGCAAGCTTACAATCTATGAGGAAATGGGGGAGACACAAAAGGTGGATGGTAACATTTGCTTTCGTTGTTCGGACGAGCCATAGTATAGGAAATTGGGTGTTCATGTAATGCTGCATGAACCGGTTATCAGCCAGAATATGTAACGGTACAGACACAGAGGGCTATAAAATGCATAAAGCGTATGAGAACATGATACAAGGAACCTGGTTATGGTAAAAATTTTGAATGGACAACACAGGGATAGTTAGATTACTGTGTTGAAGCAGTAAGCCAGTCTGAACAAATGCATTTTTATCACACGCTTAAAACTGTGGTGTTGGGGATTAATTGAATTAACCTGGGTTATGCATTCCAAAAAATTAGCGCAGCACGTGAACAAGTCTTGGAAACGGGAGTGGGAGGTTCTGATTATTGAGGATGTTAACCTCAGGTCATTAGCAGAATGTAGGGCGTGGGTAGGGTGGTAGACTGAGATGAGGGAGGAGATGTAGGGTGGTGTTGAGCCGTAGTGAGCTTTGTGGGTGACGGTAATAAGTTTATACTGAATTCTGGAATGGATGGGTAACCAGTGTAATGACTGGCACAAGGTAGAGGCATCGGTGTAACGGTTGGTGAGGAATATAATCTTAGCTGCAGCATTCAAGACAGATTAGAGAGAGAAGAGTTTGGTAAGAGGGAGACTGATTAGTAGAGAATTACAATAGTCCAGTTGATAATGGATAAGAGAAAAAGTAAGAGTTTTTGCAGAGTCGATTGTAAGAAATGGTAGAATTCTAGAAATGTTTTTGAGGCGCAGATGACAAGAGCGAGCTAGTGATCGGATGTGGGGGTGAATGAACGTTCTGAATCAAGTATGACCCCAAGACAGCGGGAGTGTTGCTGGGGAGTAATGGTAGACCCACACACAGAAATGGGCATAGGTAGGTTAGTAGAGGGAGGAAACACAAGGAGTTCAGTTTTTGACAGGTTCAGTTTCAGATAGATGGAGGACATGATGTTGGAGACAGCGGTAAGACAATCACTGGTATTTTCTAAGGGTATGTGCACACATTGAGGATTCATGTGCAGATTTTTCCGCGCAGAATCTGCAGAATCCGCAGGTAAAATGACCTGCGTTTTACCTGCTGATTTAGTGTGGATTTCCTGCAGATTTTGTGGGGATTTCGCCTGCATTCTTACACCTGTGGATTCCTATAATGGAATAGGTGTAAAAACGCTGCGGAATCCGCAAAAAGAATTGACATGCTGCGGAAAATAAACCACTGCGTTTCTGCGCAGAATTTTCCGCAGCATGTGCACAGCGGTTTTTGTTTTCCATAGGTGTACATGGTACTGTACACCGCTTGGAAAACTGCTGCGGATCCGCAGGGCCAAATCCGCAACGTGGGCACATATCCTAAAAAGGCAGGTGTGATGTCAGGAGAGGAGGTGTACAATTGGGTGTCACCAGCATAGAGATGGTACTGGAAACCAAATTTACTGATTGTTTGTCCAATAGGTGCAGTATGCAAATCTCGTGTGACACATAGCGGCGATCGGGCCCCTACTGCGATGTCGCTGATCATGCTCCAATGTCCTGGGCCATTTTTTTTTATCGCTGGTGTCCCGCTGGCCAGCATGCATCGCTGTGTTTCACAGGGACAACGACGAACGACCTCTATACTACAGGTCTGAGAGACAGGGTTCTAACAACCGTTGTATCGTTCCGTATCGTTGCTGCGTCGCTGGTGAGATCTGACATCTCACCAGTGACCACGTAGTGACGCACCAGTGATCCCTTCTAGATCATATCGTTGCCGTGATCGCTGATGAGTCGCCAAGTGTGATGGTACCCTTAGTAGATCATTAGAGACCTTAGTGAGGGCAGCTTCAGTAGAAAACTTCAATGGATCCCACTGATTCTGTGGATTTTTTTTGCGACACATAGTACTTATTGTTTGTGGTAAATTTAGGCCAATGTTTGTTTGCATTTATTTGTGAAAATAAACAAACTTTTAATTTTTATGCTCTTAAATCAAACAGTTATATCACACAAAATAGTTAATAAATAACATTTACCACATGTCTAATTTACATCAGCATCATTTTTAAGTTTTTTTGTTAGGAGATTAGAAGGATTAAAATCAGCAATTTCTCAATTTTCCAACAATATGATGATAAAAGCATAGATTTTTGACAAGTTTTTGATTCCTTTTTTTTTACTGAATTCACTGTAGGGATTAAATAATGTGACAATTTTATATGTCAGGTCGTTCCTTTATTTTTACAATTTTCTTTAGTTTTTTACTCAGTCCGTTTAGCACTTTGACTTTTATTAATCTGATTGCTGCACTGACAGAAGCCTCTAAGATTACGCTCTGAGTATGGTCTAACATGCTTGCCTTAGCTGGCTGACTCGGATGTTGTCAAGAAGACCTTGGGTTGGCATATTTTTAAATGTTGTGATCACAGCAATTTAGGAGGTTACTTAGGCTGAGCTCTCGGTGGCGATTATGCGGGCACCTTTTCTGTGCCCGGATAATCGTCATGACTTAAATTTACATCATTTTGCGGGAACCCCTACCATAACGTAAACTTACTTCAAATGTTCAGATATTCAGCTTTAGGCCGGAGTCACACTGGCGAGGAATACGGGAGAGTGAGAGGCGCAAAAAGCCCGCATTAGACACGGACAAATGATTTTCTATGGGGTCACTCGCACCAGGCGTATATTTCTCCTCCGTATCCTACGCTGCGTGCCACTCGCAGCATGCTGCGATTGTCAGCGTACTACGCCCGTAGTACGCCAATGCAAGTCTATGGGTGCGCAAAAAATACGCATTACACACGGAACACACGTGTGACCTGCGAGCAATACGCAGGTCTTTTGGCTGGTGAACAGGAAATGGGCCAATCCATCATCAGGAAGCCTAGACATGCAAATGAGGTCAAAAAGCGCTCCAGACATCCAGGAAGTACGCCTCCACGGAGTACAGCAGCAGCATGGCGTCCACATATATTAATGTAGAGATGCTAATTGTGCTGGTGCAGGAGCGTCCAGAAATATGGGACCCACGCGACGCAAACTATGCGAACCGCACAAGAAAGGAGGCGTCATGGAGGCGCATCTGTCGCCAGATGTACCATGACTTTGGTGACAGACCACGTGATGAGCAGCATAAAATTCGTAAGTGCAACCATAAAAATATAATTAACGTTAGCGCGCGCTATAAAATGAATCTAGAATCAGCCCCCCCCTTCCTGTGCATGTATTTTTATTAGCCTCATGAGGCCGTTACATTAGGATGTGACACGTGGCTTCACACAGCCATAATTAGGGGTTAGGCCACAAGCTCCTCATCCTCCTAGCCACTAAAATTAGTTTCAGGGGAGCTAATGAGACCCTGGGTATCGGCACAATTACATATGCCACCATGGGTAGAATGCACACCCCATAAGGCCCCATGCCTAGACTACTGTTTGAAAATGTGACCTCTCAAATATCTGATTTTGACAATCTTTCCTGTCACATTGCAGTGGAAGATGTGATGAAACGGTGGAGAAGCATCCGGGACCAGTACCGGCGGGAACGCCAGCAGCGGTCCAGGAGTGGGGATGCTGGCCATGTCAAGCGCAAATATATTTACTATGACCGGCTGAACTTCCTCGCCCCAATTCTGGCTCTGAGACCG
Organism: Dendrobates tinctorius; assembly: GCF_039654945.1. Lineage (NCBI taxonomy): Eukaryota > Metazoa > Chordata > Amphibia > Anura > Dendrobatidae > Dendrobates > Dendrobates tinctorius. Next base: position 15,142,573 of record NW_027361932.1, on the reverse strand, counting down.
TAAGTACATACCTCACACCACATGACACAAAAACATTACACAAATACTTTACAGGGACAAAAATATTGATGTATTTTTGCCTCTGTTCTATTTCATAACAGAACTCAATCCAACCTTACGGATCGAGGAACGGCCTCAGAGGCTGAGCCCATTATAGATCCTGTAGGGGAGGAGGTGGCTGGCCCATCTTCTCCCCCTACAAGAAGGATGGCTGAAGAGGAGGCTTCACCAGAACACACAATGGCTGCCCTACACAACACACCACCAGGACGGTCTGCAGCTGCAACCTCACCCATCCTGGAAGAGATGGGCAACTTGAGCAGCAGCCCAACTGCCCAGATCAGGCCCTCCCCACAGGCTGCTCTAGCAACAAGGCGAATAAGAAGAAGGCGCCAGGTCAACATTCAAGAGAGCAGGACCAATGTGGACACTGGGGTGCTGAATTACTTGTCCAGAGTCACTACAGATGATGGTGAGGAGGCCTATGCACGTAGCCTCACCCTTTATCTCCGTGCCCTTACCCGTGAGGTCAGGCTCCGTATTAGAGGGTGTATTCAGATCCTGCTTGATGCAAGCACCCCCCCCCAATACCCCATATGAGGTGTTTGAATTTCTGGAGAGGTGGCAGCTCTCACCAAGAAATTTAATGCGCATGAGACCATCCACACAGATGCTTGCTCAAGCAGGGTCTGAGCAGCCCCAATACGTGGGCCAACACCTCAACCCCTTCCTCCCCCTACCCATCCTTCTATTCCGCAGCCCCAAATGTCTTCATCAAGCCAACCCCACCAATATGGCCACTTGTACCCACCCAGTGTTGGAGGCTGGTCCCAACCTGGTTGGGGACGATCTGGCTATCTTGGTGGGTATGAGCCACGGGCATACCAGAGCCAACAAGAAGCCCCTCACCATCATCATTATTACTCTGGCCAGTATCACCAACAGGCCCAGGAGGCTGGACAACAACAGCATCATGGGCAACAGTATGGCCCCACACTGGGCGATCTTGGCCACAATGTCCAGCAGCACCCACAGGCTGTTCCTCCCCGTTCCCCTTCCCCTACATATGAGGATTTATGATTCAAAATTTTGGAGATGTCCAGTAACAGGTAACTGGTGCTTCTAATCTAGACAAAAAAACAGGTGTTCTCCTTCACCAACATTTAGAACATAATTTAACACTCACATTTTTAAACAATGTTTTCCAAACATATGAAACAATCCATCATGACAGGCAACGCTACCTCACGCCTTTCACACAGATATTACATGTGTGTATAAAAGAGAAGATTTAAATGCGCTATACTGTTACCTGAAAGGATGAAAATACACTAATCACTTGCTAATGCATAGGAAAGGCGTGCTTGCCTTTAGTTAAGTAGTCAACTTTGTTATTAGCATTCTCTAGTAAACCAATTTGAGGCGACCAGCATTCTCAATATCACGCTCTCTCTATGTCTTAACAAGTGAGTTTTGTATTTTCATCCTTTCCAGTATAGCATGCTTAAATATTGTCTGTTCTACAGACAGGTAATATCTGTGTGAAAGATGTGAGGTAGCCTTGCCTGTCCTGGTGGAATCATTCTATGATTGGAAAACATTATGAGGAAATGTTGAGTGTTATCTTCTTAACTTTATTTTGGTGATGGAGCTCACCCTTTGTTGCCTAATCAAGGTTAATGTAGGCATGCAGCAATGTTGTTATTGCATAATGGTTGTTGCAGTTTTTTTCTGTAATGTTAATGTTACACCAAGTTAAAGAAGGCCCAAAGGGTCATTTTGGCCATTGCCAAATTTGTGTTATGGCAAAATTATGTTTGCCTTTAAAAAAAAAACAAAAAAAAAAAAAGGCAAAACTAAAAATTTGTCTACTCTAGTTAACGTCTCTGTGTGATTTCTCACTATCCCTCACAACATACTAACAGACACCAACCAATGCAAAGAAACACTCATAGAATCATAAAAAGGCTTGAGTAATATATATTTAGACACACTTTGAAACAAAAAAATTATAACATAGACACAGCATTCTCTTGCCAAGAAGTTGCCCCCTCAGGTGAGATAAAGTAATTTGTGAATATATCACGCACTTTGAGGCCAGAGAGCGGTCTATGTTGAGGGATGATAGGTGGTCTCACCCTGCGCACATTGTCCGGCCTACGCACAACACCATCAGAGGAGGAACAATCATGTATCCTGGTGAAGTTATGCAGAACAATACAGGCTTTCACAACTTCATTCACATTTTGCTCACTCAGCTGAATGGCAGACTGGAGCACCCGCCATTTGGCACAAAGAATCCCAAAGGAACACTCCACCAGTCGCCTAGCACGTGATAGGCGCAAGTTAAAAATTCTGCGCCTGTGGTCAAGGTTGCGCCGGGGATATGGCCTCATGACATTACATGATAACTGAAAGGCCTCATCTGCCACAAGGACATAAGGGACTGATTGTTCGGGGGAGCCTGGTAGCTGGCGTGGTGGTGGGAGATCCAACTGGTTGGTGCGTAGCCGCCGACCCATTATGGAAGTATTGAAGACTCTAGAGTCTCCCGTCCTTCCATAGGCCCCAATGTCAACAATTATAAACTTGTATTGAGGGTCTACCAGAGCCAACAATACAACAGAAGAGTATTGCTTATAATTGAAGAATTGGGAGCCTGAGTTCGGCGGCTTACGCACACTGATATGTTTGCCATCCAGGGCCCCAATACAATTTGGAAACTGGCAGTCCTCCTCAAAGTCCCTTGAAATTCTTAACCAGTCTTCCATCCTGGGCTCGGGTAGGACCACCTGATGGAGTTTTGTCCAGATTTCTGCACATGTAGACCTCACTATGCCTGAAATGGTTGACTTTCCAATGAGAAACTCATGGTGGAGGGCGGCATAAGACAGGCCAGTGGACAGGAAGCTGTCGAACAACAGAAATAGTACAGGTTAGAATGGGTAAAGTAAAAAAAAATCAGTTACATGCCGACCAAACTTGGTAGGGAATGATAGAGAAGAACACACACATATTTGGTGGCACAATGACTAAGTGATATGCAGTACATATTAGATGTAAGATTCTGCTGTGTCAGGTGAAACATATTTTGAGGAAGATGAGGGTATTAAACTTTGTCCAAGAAGGCCAAAAAACATAAATTAACACACATTATGAACATAGAGAATGTGGTCGTGGAGTACATACCGTATTGTGAGTAGAAGTCGCTCCTCTGCAGATATGGCTTGGCGCATCCTAGTGTCCTGAAAGGTGATCCCAGGGCGCACTGTCTCCAAGAGGCGATCAAATGTGGAAATGCTCATTCGACAGTACTGGTAAAATTTCTCCGGATGCTCCCGCAGAGACGAATAGAGGCGGTGAAAATGACCTCTTGTGAGTCGTTGCCTCAAAAGTGGATGTACCCACATGCGTCTCCTCCTCCGCGGATCCACTATCACAGGATATGGTTGCCCAAAGCGCCGTGACAAAAGCCAGGTAAAGAGAACCTGCTCAGTTGTATTGAATCTCAGACCCTCTGCCATGCTGCACAAAGAACACCAACACCCTTCGTGAAAGCAAGGTGAGAAATGTACAGAATGTAGGCAGCAACCTGTTTCTGAGTGTCTAAATAGGGTGCAGGCTAATGATTTAAATTGTTTGCAGGCCTCAAAACCGTTAAATGTCCATTTTGCAAGGCTGCGAGAAAATCTCGCCATACGGATTGCATACGGATGCCACACGGATTACATACGGATGCACACATGCGCAAAATACGCGACCACACCTTGCTTACGGATGACCTACGGAGCACTGTTTAGGGGTCATTGATCCGTATTACGCATGTAAAATACGGAGCGTATTTTGCGCAGGTTAGTGTGACTCCAGCCTTAGAATGCACACAACGTATTTTTCTGGCAGATTCAACCCCGGAAATTGCCTAAGAAATCAATCAGAAAACACACAAAAGAAAGTGCAGATGCATTTCTTTGTAAAAACAAATTGCGGTTCACATGTTCAGGATTTTGAACATTTTTTTAACCACTTCAGGTTTCGAAAAACGCCAGGTATTTAAAAGAAATGACCTGTCTATTTTTGTGTTTCGCTCTTGGAGGATATTCTGTACTTTACAATACAAGTCAATGGGGGACTTACAAGAAGCCCAGAAGACTATTTTGGAGCATTTTTCCCTCACTTTTCCTTAGAAAACTGCTAGTGGTTTCTTTATGATTCAATGGAGAAGAAAAAATGACTGGAAAACGATAGTAAAAAAATGATGTACAAAAAGCCTATTGGTAAACCCTTAAAAAAAACTGCTTGGGGCCAAAACCATCAGAAGAGTGCCCTGGAAACAAAAAAAAAAAAAAGGACACAAAAGTCGATTCAGGAAAAAAAAATACAACAGAACTGAAAAACGCAACAGGTGCGCCTGAGTTTAAATAGCCTAGTGTGCACATTCCTTATTTAGTTTATATAGCTGAAGAGCCCGCATAGTATAGGGCATAGTAACTAACTGTGGTAAGTTATAGAAAATTATAATTATCCTCCATCCCATAGTCCCGTGCCCATATACCCATCATACATATCCACGATCCCATAGGCCCGTGCCCATATACCCATCATACATATCCTCCATCCCATAGTCGAGTGCCCATATACCCATCTCACATCCTCCATTCCATAGTCCCATGCCCATATACCCATCATACATATTCTCTATCCCATAGTCCCATGCCTATATACCGATCATACATATTCTCCATCCCATAGTCCCATGCCTATATACCCATCATACATATTCGCCATCCCATAGTCGAGTGCCCATATACCCATCACACATCCTCCATTCCATAGTCCCATGCCCATAAACTCATCATACATATCCTCCATCCCATAGTCCCGTGCCCATATACCCATCATATATATCCGCTATCTCATAGTCCTGTGCCCATATACCGTCATACATATCCTCCATCCTATAGTCCAGTGCCCATATACCCATCACACATCCTCCATCCCATAGTCCTGTGCCCATATACATATCCGCCATCCCATAGTCCCGTGCCCATATACCCGTCAAACATATCCTCCATCCCATAGTCCAGTGCCCATATACCCATCACACATCCCCCATCCCATAGTCCCGTTCCCATATACCCGTCATACATATCCTCCATCCCATAGTCCGGTGCCCATATACTCATCACACATCCTCCATCTCATAGTCAACCACTATGACATCATAATGAGCGGTGGCAGGGCTTGCAACCTATGATGACATCAGCGTCGCCATGGCAACCATTGTGACATCATGATGAGGGGCGGGGCTTGATACGCGCACACTGTTTCCCCAGTATGCAAATAGGGGCATTATGACATCATAACGAGGGGCGGGGCTTGACACGTACACACTTTTTCCCCCAGTATGTAGATGGGGGCAAAATTGTTTGGTGAATTGGAACGCGCGGGGTTAAAACTTCGCCTCACAACATAGCTTAGGACGCTCTCGGGGTCCAGACGTGTGACTGTGCCAAATTTTGTGGCTGTAGCTGCGACGATGCGGATGCCTATCCCGGACATACAAACATATACACACATACACACACACACACACACACATACATACACACATACATACACACTTTGAGCTTTATATATTAGATAAATATGCAGTAGATTTCTGTGGACAGTTGTCATTTATGTCCAAAATATATGAAGGGGAGGATTTATCAATGCTCTTACGCCAAAAATGTGGAATATAAGTTTTGAAAGATCACAACATTTTTTCACAACTAAGAGTTGAGTTAAAATTTTGCAATTTTTGGCACCAATTTGAATCAGCTTTGCCAAAATGGGTGGAGTTGGGGCGTGGCCATACCCGTTCAATTATATAAAAGTACTGGCAGCAGAAATGATACTAGCATTTCTGATGCGGCGCACACCAATCAGAAGATTTTATTGCGTGGCGTGCTTAATGAATTTGGCACCTTGCACTCCAGCAAGACTGACATAGAGCAAGAGTGCCAGGAGTGTAACAACCTCTGACGCTGCAACCGTGTCTGTGCAGCTGGGGGGCCTGTTGAATTCAGGGCAAACCTCAACTTGACCAGCTGAAGTGTATTATGGAGCAGATGCATGCGCTGTAATACACAGTGCGAGCCATTCAGAGGCCAGCAGCTGATGTCGGCGAGCACGTGACTGGAGGTGCTTGGCAGTAATGTCATCATTTGTATCAAGTCAGCTGCCGGCTTCAGAAGAGAACGCCACGTGGCAGTGAAGTGGATGGGAACATACATACTAGGAAAGGTTATATATATACCATGATGGAACCCAGGAACATACATACCAGCATTGGGATATACAATATATTCCAGGACGGGTCCAAGATAAGGGACATATATATACCAGGCTAGGGCATATATATCCCAGGTTGGGGCCAAGAATAAGGGACATACTTACCAGGATGGGGGATATACATACCAGGATGGGGAACATATATACCAGGAAGGGGAACATATATAACAGGATGGGCAAAGGATTGGCAACATATATATACCATGACGGAACTCAAGATAGGAGACATTACTACACAATGAGGGAGAGGGTGCAACTTGTATATACTTATAGAATTTAGAACGCTACAAGGCCCATACATCTCACCAACATAAAGTGGGGGGAGGTTCGAATTTCACACCGGGGCTCATTGGACTCCAGTTACTCCACTGGAGAGTGTGCTTACACCAGCCTTGATGAATCAGACCCAAAATCTTCACTAAATAATTAAAATGCCATATTGCATTTGTCATTAATAATCTACCAGTTGTGACTTCCACTTTAAATTGTAATATTCATTCATTCATTACACGTTGCATACAGGTGTTGATGTCAGCTTGAAGTCATGGGATAATTTGAGGTTTTACAGATGATTCTAAAATTAGTGATATTAAACTGTGAACATATGAGGATGCGGTCATGCTTGACGCTAACAGAACCAAGAACGAGAACTGAAACCCATCCTCCGAATCTAGATAGAAAGATGCACCTGGTATAGGGTGTATTCAAATTGTTTCCAGAAATAGTTCTCTCTAGAGACTAATGTGCATTCTGAATCAATTACTGTGAAACTTCTACTGGATTTTATTGTTTTATAATCTGAGGAGTTTATTACATGGAGAAATACCATTCTATAATAAAATCATATATACCAATTATTAAAAGGGTTGTCCAAGATTCTTTAAAAAAAATATACCACAAGGTAGGAAATGTGATAAAATAACAATACAAACTATATTCACCTGGTAAATCCCTCACTTCTCCAGAGCCGCTGCCCCAGTCATCCTAATGGTCATTCTTAGTTATCCAGGAGTCACATTAGCGTATCACATCCGATTAGAGAGCATCGGATGCGATAAGCTAATGACAATTGGCTTCTGCTCTACTGAGAGCATGAGCTAGTGTCAGTGCTCTGTGCTCCGATCCTCTCGCATGAGAGAATTGGAGCACAGCTGCGGAGCAGGCGGAAAAATTAATTTTTCCATCTCTTGTGCTCCTGGCGTTGGCGGGAATCGCACTGCACTCAGGTGATACCCATAGACTTATTTTGGTGCGTGTGATTCAAATTTCACATGCAATCGTAGCATGCTGCATTTTTTTTTTCTGTTCAATCGTGATCAGATCGGAGCAGGAAAAAAGAAATGCAATTGAACACACAATTCAATTGAATGAAAATGAACACACAAGCAAAGGATTAAAAAAATATTAAACAATTTTTAAGCAGATTGCATTCGTTCAATTTAATTGCAAGTGGGAGCGAGCCCTTAGAGGTGATGGTAAAATGGTCAACAAATGACCGCTGATTGGCTGCGGCAGTCAAGTTGTTGGAATGTCATCACTGCAGAAAAATACACAATGATCAGAGGAACTACTGACCAGCTAGGGATAGGCCAAGTTGATTATGTAATTTTGCTATTTTCATCTCTTCACACACCCTATATGCACCTAATTTTGACCTTTAAGACCATGTCAAATTTTTTCAATCTGACCAGTGTAACTTTATGTAGTAAAAACTCTGGAACGCTTCAACATATCTGAGTGATTTTGAGACTGTTTTTTCGTGACATATTGTGCCTCTTGGTATTAGTAAAATTTGTTTAATACAACTTGCATTTATTTGTAAAAATATCAGAAATTTGTTGAAAATGTTAAAAATTTTGCAATTTTCAAACTTTTAATTCCTATGACCTTAACCCAGAGAGTTTTGTCACACAAAATAATAAAAAATAACAATTCTCACTTGTGTACTTTACATCTGCATTATTATTTAAACAATTTTTTTTTATTTTTCATTAGGATGTTAGAAGGGTTAAAAGTTGACCAGCAATTTCTCATTTTTCCAACAAGATTTGTAAACTTTTTTTTAGGGACCACATCACATTTGAAGTGACTTTGGGGGGCCTATATGACAGAAAATACCCAAAAGTGATATTCTAGAAACTGCACCCCTTAAAGTCCTCAAAACCACAGTCAAGAAGTTTATTAAGCATTAAGGTTCTTCACAGAAGCTAAAGCAATATGCAAGGGAAAAATGAACATTTTACTTTTTTTCACAATTCACACATTTTTTATTTTCACAAGCATAACAGGAGAAAATGTACCCCAATGGTTGTTCTGCAATTTCTCCTGAGTACGCCGATATCCCATATGTGGGGAAATACTACTGTATGGGCACATGGCAAGGCTCAGAAGGTATGGCGCACCGTTTGTCTTTTTGAACACAAAAATGTCTGGAATCGAGAGCGGATGCCATGTCGCGTTTGGAGAACCCCTGATATGCCTAAACAAAGGAAACACCTCAAAAGTGACCCCATTTTGAACACTAGACCCCTCATTGAATGTACCTAGATGTGTGAAGAGCACCTCGAACCCTGAGGTGTTTCACAGAAGTTTATAACGAAGAACCGTGAAAATTTAAAATCACTTTTTCCCCACAAAAATGTAATTTAGCCTCAAATTTTTTATTTTCACAAGCGTAACAGGAGAAAATGGACCTCAAAATTTGTTGTTCAATTTCTCCTGAGTACACTTGTATCTCATATGTAGGGGAAAACTATTGTTGGGGCACATGGCAGAGCTCAGAAGAGAAGGAGCCCATCTAGCATTTGAAGTGCAAAATTTGCTGGAAAATTAGCGGAAGCCATGTTGCATTTGGAGAGCCACTGATGTGCCTAAACAGTGGAAACTCTCAACAAGTGACCCCATGTTGGAAACAACACCTCTCAAGGATTTTATCTATGGATTTAGTGAGCATTTTTAACCAACAGGTACTACACAGAATTTGATAACATTAGGTGGTCATATGGAAAATTTTCATTTTTTTTCCGAAAATGTTCTTTTAGCTCAACATTTTTAATTTTCACAATGGATATTAAGTGAAAATGGACCCCATAATTTGTTAAGCAATTTCTCCCGAATGCAATGATTTTCCATATATGGTCAAAAACTTCTGTTTGGTCACATGGCAGGGCTAGGACAGGAAAGCGCTATTTGTATGGAATAAATTGCGAATGCCATGTTGCATTTGGAGTGCCACTGACATGCAAAAACTGCAGAAACCTTCCACAAGTCAACCCATTCATCTAGGGGTGTTTTGAGCATTTTTAACCTACAAAACTTTAGGTGTGAGAACAAAAAATGATTCTTTTTCCACTTAAGTACTGTTTTAGCACAAAATTTATAATTTACATGAGGGATAATGGGAGAAATTAGACACCACAATTTTTTATGCAATTTCTCCGGAATGTGGCAATACCCCATATGTGATTGTACACTACTGTTTGAGCACATGTCAGTGATCGGATGTGAGGGAGAGCTACTTGGCTTTTAGAATGCAATTTTCATTTGAATAGATTGCGGGCTCAATTTAACTTTTTTTTCACAAAAAAATTAGTTCAGGTCCAATTTTTTTATTTTACCAAGGGTAACAGGAGAAATTGGACCACAAAAGCTATTATGCAATTTGTCCTGAGTACGCTGATACCTGATATGTGGGGGGGAACCACATGGCAGAGCTCGGAAGGGAAGGAGCGCCGTTTGACTTTTTCAACGCAAAATTGTCTGGAATTGAGATTGGATGCCATGTCGCGTTTGGAGAGTCCCTGATGTGCCTAAACAGTGGAAACCCCCCTCAAATGACACCATTTTGGAAACTTGACCCTCAAGGAACTTATCTAGATGTATGGTGAGAACTTTGAACCCCCAAGGGCTTCACAGAAGTTTATAACATACAGCCGTAAAATTAAAAAATCATATTTTTTCCACAAAAATGATCTTTTCACCCCCAATTTTTATTTTCCCTAGCTATTGAGCAATTTGTCCTGAGTAGGCTGATACCCCATATGTGGGGGTAAACCACTGTTTGGGCGCAGGGCAGAGCTCAGAAGGGAAGGAGCACCGTTTGACTTTTTCAATGCAGAATTGGCTGGAATTGAAATCAGACGCTATGTCGCATTTGGAGAGCCCCTGATGTGCCTGAACAGTGTAAACCCCCAATTGTAATTACAACGCTAACCCTAACACACCCCTAACCCTAATCCCAACCCTAACTCTAACGGGAAAATGGAAAAAATACATTTTTTTAATTTTATTATTTTTCCATAACTAAGGGGGTGATAACGGGGGGTTTGATTTACTATTTATGGCGGTTTTTATATTTGGCTGCTGTCACACACTATAAGACGCTTTTTATTGCAAAAAAAATTGTTTTTGCATCACCACATTTTGAGACCTATAATTTTTCCATATTTTGACCCACAGAGTGATGTGAGGTCTTATTTTTTGTGGGACAAGTTGACATTTTTATTGGTAGCATTTTCGGGCACATGACTTTTTTGATCGCTTTTTATTCCGATTTTTGGGACGCAGAATGAACAAAAACCAGTAATTCATGAATTTCTTTGGGGGAGTGTTTACAACGTTCTGCATGTGGTAAAATTGATAAAGCAGTTTTATTCTTAGGCTCAGTATGATGACACCAATACCTAATTTTTATCTTTTTTTATGTTTTGGCACTTTTATATAATAAAAACAATTTTATATAAAAAATAATTATTTTTGCTTTGCTTTATTCTGCGAGCTATAACTTTTTAATTTTTTCGCTGATGATGCTGTATGGCGGCTCGTTTTTTGCGGGACAAGATGACGTTTTCAGCGGTACCATGTTTATTTATATCCATCTTTTTGAATACGTGTTATTGCACTTTTTGTTCAGCGCTATGATGATAAAGCATTGTTTTTTGCCTTTTTTTTAAGGGGTTCACTAAAAGGGTTAACTAGTGGGACAGTTTTATAGGGCAGGTTGTTACGGATGCGGTGACACTAAATATGTGTACTTTTATTGTTTTGTTTTTTTTATTTACAAAAAAATTTTTATTAGGGAATATTTATTTATTTAGGAATTTTTAAAAAATTATTTTTACACATGATTTTTTTTTTTTTTTTTACTTTTTACATTGTCCCAGTGTGGGACATTACTATATAGTATCAGATCACTGATCTGACACTTTGCAATGAACTGTATCAGATCAGCGATCTGACAGGCACTGCAGACGGCTTCTCAGCGCCTGCTCTCAGCAGGCACTGAGAAACCCACCTCCCTGCAGAACCTGGAAGGCCCCTGCAGCCATCTAAGATCCGGGGGCCTGCAGAGAGTTAGGCCCTCAGAACAACGCGAGCGATTCTTCTCTATGCCCCCGGATCATGTTTGATCGCAGTGTGCTGGGGTTAATGGGCCGGGAGCGGTCCCCAACCGCTTCTGACACATAGTGCCAGGTGTCAGCTGTGATAATCAGCTGACATCCGGTCGGGATCAGCTGCACTTCCCCCGTGAGCGCAGCTGATCGCGATGACGTACTATCCCATCCACGGTCATACGGGCCCGGGTCACCTGGACGGGATAGTACATCATCTGTGAGAATGGGATTAAATCACTGGTGTTTGTGCAGTACATTTGTAGTGAGAGGTACTAGTTTTCTTTTTTAGCAGAAAAAAAAGGAGCTAAACATCAGCTACAGCAAAAAACTGTATGTTTCAGTTACATTTCATTCATTAGGATTTTCTTGATATGTTTAAAAATCTTTCATTCTGCTGTGAAGTTGTTCTTGATTTTGCACCGAAATAACAGAAGTGCAGAGGACAAAACTGTGCATAATTGGTCATCTTACCAATTTTCTTCTAAATAACTACTAGGAAGAATGTTAAACACTACTTACACCCCAGTCTTATAGCGACCTCTACTGGACATTTATCATTTAAAATGAACTGATATTTTCAATGCCAGGTTGTTGAAACCTGAAGCTTGTACCCAGACACAATTATTTCTGTAAGGCCGGGGTCACACTAACCGACGCAAAATACGGTCCGTAGTTTACAGGCGTAATACGAATGAATGACCCCTAAATAGTGCTCCGTATGTCATCCATAAGCAAGTTGTGGTTGCGTATTTTGCGCATGTCAGCATCCGTATGTAATCTGTATGGCATCCGTATGCCGAGATTTTCTCGCCACCTTGCAAAATGGACATATAATGGAGCCCTATGACAGGGTTTCTAACAGAAACGAAATAATAACGAAATAATAGATATAGACACATAGAATGCATATATATATATATATATATTTATATTTATACTTCACAGAGTTCTTCATAGCAGAATAGCCGCTAATTAAATTGCCGGCTTCTATCAAATCTTCCCCAACCCGACATGAAATGACACATGGTTTACACTCAATAAAGCATTTCATTTCATGTTTTTTTATATGTCCCTGACTAATAATAATTAGATGATGGTTTGTGTGCAAAATTTACGAGTTATAGTTGTTATTTTAAGGGGTTAATTCATTGTTAAAAAATGCGTGGGCTTCCCATTGCCCTGCATTGGTCTCGAATGGGTTAATCTAACAAAGGGTTAATGTCACCTTACAATCAAATGGTGACATTAACCCTTTGTTAGATTAACCCACTCGCCACCGCTACAGGGCAATGGGAAGGCCACGCATTTTTTAACAACGAATTAACCCCTTAAAATAACAACTATAACTCCCAAATTTTGCACACAAACCATCATCTAATTATTAGTCAGGGACATATAAAAAAACATGAAATTAAATGCTTTACTGAGTGTAAACCATGTGTCATTTCATGTCGGGTTGGGGAAGGATTTGATAGTAGCCGGCAATTTAATTAGTGGCTATTCTGCTATGAAGAACTCTGTGAAATATAAATATATATATACATGTTTGTCACTATGACCTGTGTATGTGTGTGTATATATATATATATATATATATATATAAAATGTATTCTATGTGTATACATCTATTATTTCTTTCTTTATTAAACCTGTCAGTGTGAGTTTAATGTATAGCGCACTGAATTGCCGGCTTTTCTAAAAGACAACGGGTGCGTATTTCTCGCAAGTCACATGTGTGGTCCGTGTGTAATCCGTATTTTTGGCGCACCCATAGACTTGCATTGGCGTATTACGGGCGTAGTACGCTGACAATCGCAGCATGCTGCGATTGGCACAGACCGTGGAATACGCCTGAGAAATATACGGCTGTTGGGAGCAAACCCATAGAGAATCAATTGTCCATGTGTAATACGTGCTTTTAGCGCCTCTCACTAGTCCGTATTCCTCTTTGGTCTGACCCCGGCCTAAGGGTAAAAAAAAATTTCTGCAACTCTACTACAAGCACTGGCTGCTCTAGGTAAGTTTATCATTAACTAGGATCCCCAAGTCCTTCTCCATGTCAGATTTACCCAGTGGTTTACCGTTCAGTGTGTTAGGCCTCATACTCACTGGCGATAAAATCGGACAATTACAATCCGATTTTTAATCGGATTGCAATCTGACCCATGTTAGTGAATGGGTGACATCTCACTTGCAATTTTTTTTCTCAGCCAAAATCGGTCTAAGAAAAAAATCGCAGCATGCTGCGATTTGCTGCGATTTTCGGCAATAGAAGTCAATGGGTGCGATTAAAAAACGGACCATCCGTTTTCCATCCGTTTTTGATCCGTTTTTAACGCATACATCACCATTCTGTGGTATAGAACACTGTAAATGGTCCTGTAAATGACTGTAGAAAAAGAGTGGCTGGGGAAAAAAAATGGATGAAAAACGGACGCAAAACGGATGGAAAACGGATGGGAAAAACAACGCAAACAAATCGCATCACACTGGCATTACACTCCACCCTTTTTTCCCGTCCAGAAATCGGACCGTTTTTTTAATCTCCAATGGGTATGAGGCCTAATGGTGATATTGATTCCTTCTTCCCATGTGTATAACCTTACATTTATCATTGTTAAACTGCATCCAACTGATGTGTTGGCAGGAAAAACACATTTTTGGTGCATTTTTTTACTCCTTTTTTTACTTATTTTGTTGCAAGCATTTGTTATGCATTTTTTTTATTCGATAGTACAGGTTTAATCTGCAGCAAAAAAAAAGCTGAAAGAATTGACATGCTGTAGATTTAAATCTGCTGCAAATCTGTAAGGAAAAAATAATCGTGTGTATGAGACTTTCAAAATATCACTCACTTTGCTGGGACTAGGAACAAAACTGCACAGGAAAAAAGCTAGAAAAACGCAACGTGCGTTCATACCCTAAAGATAGCTTAACCCCTTTCCGTCCTTGGACGTACCCAGTACATCATGGTTGGTAGGTACTTACTGACCTTGGACATACTGGGTGCATCATAGCTAAAATGCAGCACCATGATCGCAGTTGCGGTGATGACATTAAGGTGCCTGGTGATTCTCACACCAGGACACTTGGAGTAGGCATCGCTAACCAATCACAGAGTTTTCAGTGTTTCAGGCAATGAAATTGCCTGAAACACTGATGTCAAGCCTAAGATCCAAACTGTAAGAGCATCGATCATAGGCTGGAGCCTAGCAACAGCGTCTCCAGGGCCAACTCTCATTGGTGCGATCGGACGATGACGTTGATAGCACCAATCAAAGTACACAGCAAGCTGAACCCACAGTGATCGCCCTGTATTTCCTCACTCTAGCTGCAGATGTGTACAGGGTGGTCACTGTGTCATTCTGTGCACTGTGCAGGGCCTTGTGATGATACAGGCTTTTTCAAGCCTGTGCCATCACTGGTTGTGCTGCTGCTGAAGAAGAATAAAGAGGATGTTCCTGATCCTTCCCTGATTCGTTCTTGAGCCCTGATCTTTCTTAATCCACCCCAAGCCTCCCCTCCTCAATTTCCCACCCTTTTACCTTCCTTTCCCCCCTCTCCCTAACCCCCTCCGTTCCCCCTTCTGTCGCCAAGTGCTGATCAGTACTTGATCGCTGATCAGTACTTAATCGCTCAATTTTTTGCAGTTTTCTTCTTTTTCTTGCATCCTGCAGCTACTGACCGCTGATCAGTGACACAAATCATTGATCCTCACTCGTGCTTGCTGTTTTCCAGGACACTTTTCTTCCCTGTCTGTTTCCCCCCTCCGTTACACCACCTCCATGCGTGCGTTCTGCAGCAGATGAGCCACTGATCAGACGCATGTAGGGAAGGTGACATGACGGACGGATGGACTTGTCAGTATAGAGAAGGAAAAGTTTGCACAGTTCAGATAGTTGTCAGTTACTACAGTGGGGAAACAGCTAGGAAAGAGTAGTGGACGTGCAGTACCTGGGTTAACCATTAGAGGGCAGGGAGGAGTGTGAGCAAAGGACTTGACATCAGCTTAGTGCTTAGGAAACCGTTGGTCATGGGGGGGCGGAGTCACAGGGAACCAGGAAAGGTATAAATACTGAGGGAGGGTTCCAGAAAGTTCCAGTCCCCAGGGGGAGCTCAGGTGACAGGAGGACTATGACAGTCTGTGCGCTCTGAGGAGAACCAGACCAGGGGGACTGAGGAGAGAGAAAGTCAGGGGGGTGGTCCTGACAGGAAGAACCGCAGAAGAGAAGAGACACCGGGTGTGGGGCACCATATTTGACACGACGCCTGACCAGTAAAATTGCTGTTGTTTTACGGGCCTAAGGCGGCCACAGTGACGGACCTGTCAGGAGCGTCAAACAAGTGAAGAAGGGATGGTACATACATGTACGTCCCTAATGTAAAAGTACGGTGTGTATACGAGCCCTGGAAACGGTGGTCCGTGAAGTGAAGAGAAGTGTGGTGTACTGCGGAGGCCGTCAAGTGGGCGGCAAGAGAGAATAAAACTTGGACCTGTTGCACCCAGAATCTGTCTCCATCTTGTCTCTGTTTCGTCTCTGCGCGGTCAGAAGAGGGACCACCCCCCAGCCCGGCCCATGAACCCTACACGCACATCACTGATTGGCACCCATGCTGTCTTTTCACAAGGACATTTTTCTGTCTCCCTTTTTGCACCAGACCTTTGCATGTGACCTACAGTCTTCAAGTGCTGTTCACTGATGCACAACAGTGATCAGCCTCCGGTTGTATTTTTTTTGTACAGTATATGAAAAAAGAATTTAAAAAAAAATATTTAGATTAATTGATAGGACTAGATTAGGGACAGTAAAAATATACTCTAACAATCAGCTTCTACTACAGTATATTTTAATAACTATAGTCAGGGTTAGTGTTAGATATAGAGATGGGTGAACCCAAACAGTAAAGTTCAGGGTTCGTATCGAACACGGACATCTCCATGTAGTCCGTGTTACTGTTTGGGTTTGGCACCCCGAACATCATGTGTTCCCTCATGCTGTCATCTGTATGACAGCACGATAAACACAGGTGACTCTAGTCATCTAATAATCTTACTGCTGGTCAGAGAGCTATGTTTCCCAGAGTACCACTGTCATGAGGCGACTGGCCCTGTGTGACGCGACTCGACGATTGGTCGGTCACAAACCAACAAAGACAAACAAGGGGACACCAGGGAAACAATTACAATGGTGGGCCCTGCAATAGGGAATGGGGAAGTGGACACCTCCTGCACTCCCCTAGGAAAGACCCCTGAACTCTCCTCACGTTCCCTACACAGGTTCTTTCAACCTGTCGCAAACCAGGATACCTAGGTCCCTCACTTGCCTTGCACCCATCCCTTACTAGGGAACTGGCAAGTGCAGACACTGGTCCCACTGCTGTATTAATAATACAATAAGGAAAATAACAGGGAAAAACAAACAACACTTAGCTTGCTCTGCAGTCATGCACTGGACCACATCGTAAGGCACCCGGACACAGAACCAGAACCAGCAGAAAAACCACTGCTCCAGATCTGCTGCAAACACCACTGTTCAAGATAGCTTCTCTCTTCAGAATGTTTGGCTTCCAAATGACCTGTATTACCAACAGTGAGTTGCAGCACCAGGTGACCTTATAAAGGGGAGTGGGAGTGGCACCCACCTGCATAGATAATTAATCACCATGCAGTAACACCAGCGGCCACCAGGGGGAAAAGCCACCAGCAGACTAACTAAAGTTGCAAAGTTGCAGTAACATCAGCGGCCACCGGGGGGAAAAACTGACCTTAACCCCCAATGGCCAGAAAGGAAAAAAGTTTAAATGTGAGCAGCCCAAACTGACAGATCCAAAAATGGATCGTGACAACTACTCCCATCAGCCTACGCCTGCTGTTGCTGATAACAGCAAGAGCAGGTGCTGCTGATGGGAGCATTCATCAGCCAGCACCTGTGCTATAAATTAATAAATAATTTTAAAAAATTACATGGTTCTCTTCTATTTTTGATAATCAGCGCAGGCAAAACTGAAAGCTGCGGCTGCAACCCTCAGCAGCCAGCTTTATCATGGCTAATTATCAAGAATAGAGGGGTCCCAATGCTGTTTTTTTATTATTTAAATAAATAATAAAAATAAATGGCGTGAGGTCCCCTCCATTTTCAACAACTAGCCAAGCTAAAGCAGACAGCTGGGGGCTGATATTCTCAGCCTGGCAAGGGGACATGGATATTGCCACCTCAGCCTAAAAATAGCAGCTCACAGCTGCCCCAGAAAAGGCACATCTATTAAATGTGCCAATTCTGGCACTTTGCCTAGCTCTTTCCATTTTCCCTAGTGCAGTGGCAAGTAAGGTATTATTTGTAGGCTCCATGTCAGCTGTTTTATGATCACTGTACTTTACTCCATGTTAGTAAAGTACAGGCATCTGTAAGATGCTTATCCAGTACTAACCCCATAGTTACATTGTAAAAAAGAAACAGACAGAATAAAATGCTTTATTTGACAGAAAGACACTGACTCCTTTATTTGACATAAAAATAAAAAAGTACAGTTATATTCACCTTACGACTATTCCATTGAAGCCCTTGTCCCCTGTAAAAAAAATAAATAAATAATAAACCACCATGATACTCACCTTACACCTGAAAACCATGGGAGAGTGAGGGAGAATTAGAATTCTCACGGTGCTTGCGGTGCTTTCACTGAGGTCCAGGAGACACTTTAGTTTATCTTCACTTTGCAGAGGTGAGGGATGTGGTTGTTTATTATTTTCTTTTTTTTTACAGGGTACAAGGTCTTCAATGGAATGGGCGTAAGGTGAATATCATGGTTGTTTATTAATTTCTTTTTTTACAAGGGACGAGGGCTTCAATGGAATAGGTGTAAGGTGAGTATAACTGAGCTTTTTTATTTTTAGCTCAAATAAAGGAATCAGTGTCTTGCTTTCAAATAAAGGATTTTATTCCAGCTGTGTCCTTTTTTGCAATCTAACTATGGGGTTAGTAATGGAGAGGCGTCTTATAGATGCCTCTCCATTTTTAACCTGTGAGCTTCATGTCAGCAGCCATAAAACAGCTCACATCAACCCCACATACATTGCCCCACCTGCCACCGCACCAGATAAAGAGCCAGAATTGGTGCATCTAATAGATGCGCCTTTTCTGGAGTGGCTGCAGGCTGCTATTTTTAGGCTGGGGGGCAATATCTATAGCCCCTTATCAGCCTGAGAATACCAGCCACCAGCTGTCTGCTTTAGCTTGGCTGATTGTCAAAAATGGGAAGAACCCCACACAGTTTCTTTTAATTATTTGTTTAAATACTTTTTAAAAAATGACATGGGGACCCCTCTATTCTTGATAACCTGCCAAGCGGGTTGCAAACCACTGCTATCAGTTTTGCCTGCGCTGGTTATCAAAAATAGAAGAGACCCCATTATTTTTTATTTATTTATAGCTCAGAGTACAGATGAATACTCTCATCAGTGGCGCCTGCTTTTGCTGTTATCAGCTAAAGCAGGAGTTGGCTGAAGGGAATAGCCTGTGACCAGCGGTAAACTTTTAATAATCTTATTGCCAATCAGAGCCTGTGTTTGCCCCTTTGTCATGCAGTTGACAGCATGGCAAACAACGGATGTTTGGGTCCCCCATTCATCTGAATTGGTTCCGGGTTCTGGTTCGAGTACTGTTTGGCTGCCCAAACCAAACTCTTTTTAGATGTTATGCCAACCCGCTGGATCCGAACATCCACAGGTTTGCCCATTATTAGTTAGATAGTAAACAGTAAAAAAAAAGAAAAAATTAGATTAGTTGATAGGACTAGATTAGGATAGTAAAATATACTGTAGTAATCGGCATCTACTGCAGTATTTTTTACTGAATTTAATTTGGGTTAGTTTCAGATAGCGCGGAAAAAAAGAATCACATCCATGCGTGCATCCTACAGCCATTGAGCGCTGATCAACGATGCATCACTGATCAACCTCTGGTTGTTTTATTTTTTGTCAAAAAATAATAAAAAATAAGTTACCATATATACTCGAGTATAAGCCGACCCGAGTATACGCAGACCTCCCTAATTTTGCCACAAAAAACTGGGAAAACTCATTGACTCGAGTATAAGCCCAGGGTGGAAAATCAAGAGCCCCATATAATGCTCCATGCAATTCATGATGGCCCCATAAGATGCTCCATACAAAATACACCCCATATAATGCTGCACAAAGGTTAATAATGGCCCCATAAGAAAGCCATAGAATAATATGCCCTATATGCTGCTCCATAAAGGTTATGGCCCCATAAGATGTTCCATAGATTATGCCCCTATATGCTGCCCCCATAAGATGCTCCATAGATTATGCCCCCATATGCTGCCCCATATGCTGCTCCATAGATTATTCTCCAATATGCTGCCCCCATAAGATGCTCCATAGATTATTCCCCCATATGCTGCCCCCATAAGATGCTCCATAGATTATTCCCCATATGCTGCCCCCATATGATGCCCCATAGATTATTCCACCATATGCTGCCCATAAGATGCTCCATAGATTATTCCCCCATATGCTGCCCCCATAAGATACTCCATAGATTAAGCCCCCATATGCTGCCCCCATAAAATGCTCCATAGATTATGGCCCCATATGCTACCCCATAAGATGCTCCATAGATTATGGCCCCATATGCTGCCCCCATAAGATGCTGCATAGATTATGCCCCCATGTGCTGCTGCTGCTGCTGCATTTAAAGATAACAAAAATGACATACTCACCACTCCGTTGCTGGGGCCAGGTGCCGGTGTCACTGCTGGCACCTGAGATATTCACCTGTCCTGCGTCCAAGACTGCTTGCTGCTGTCTGGCACATCATCTGTCAGTGACGTTCAGACTGCAGGGGGCGCGGCGCGCACTAACCATGTCACCGTGCCCTCTGCTGTCTGAACATCACTGACAGATGACGTGCCAGACAGCAGCAAGCAGCCATGGACGCAGGACAGGTGAGTATCGCTATACTTACCCATCCTGGCGCTGTCTCTTCAGCCCCCAGCTTCTCCACGATCTCCCTTCCTGCCTTCAGCGGTCACGTGGTGCCGCTCATTAAAATTCATGAATATGCGCATATTCATGAGTTTAATGAGCGGTACCATGTGACCGCTGAAGGAAGGAAAGGAGATCGCGGAGAAGCTGGGGGCTGCAGAGAGCGCCAGGACGGGTAAGTATGACCTGACACCCCCGCCCCCCTTCCCCCTCTGACCCCCTGGTGTATATGACTCGCATATAAGCCGAGAGGGGGGATTTTCAGCCAAAAAAAAATGGGCTGAAAATCTCGGCTTATATTTGAGTATATACGGTACATTAGGGACAGAAAAAATATACTGCAGTAATCAGCGTTGACTACAGTATTTTTTACTGAATTTAGTTAGGTTTAGTTTCAGATAGTGCAGAAAAAGACAATCAAGTGCTGATCTGCGCGACACACTTCACTGATCAACCTCAGGTTGTTTTTTGTTTGTTTTTGGAAGGAGAACCTTCAGCCAAGTCTGAGGTCCAGAGCACTCTGGAAGAGGTTTTCATCCAGGATACCTCTGTACTTGGCAGCATTCATGCTTACGTCAATTGGGCAGGTGATGAGTTTTATGCCAGGTCCCGATCTCGGCCCTGCTGTACCCGGCTCCGGTCCCATAATTCCGTGGGGCCCCTGTTGGGACTCCCACTCTGTGCCTGCCTCATGCCATCCTGCTGCAGCCCCTGCTCCTTCCCTCTCCGCTCCTTCCTGGCACGCTGTCAGCAGGTCCCCATGGAGAGTGCTTAGGCCGCACGTACGCGTGCTTCCGGTCTCTTAAAGAGACAGTACGCATTTTTCAAAAATGCCTCTGACCAATGGTGTGGCACTCATTGCTATTTCTGGCCCCTCCACCATAGGGAGAGCGCCGGAGCAACAAGTATCTTCTGTTGCTAACTTCTTGTTCCGCTGTTGTTATTCCTGTGTTTCTGCAGTCTCCTGCCAAGTGCTCAACTTACACTGTTTGTTTCCACAGACTGTCAGTTACCTGGCTGTCCAAGACGACGTCTGTACTGTCTACACCAGTTCCGCCCCGTTTCATTACCTAGCCATCCAAACCTCAGGACAACGCCAGTGCCAGCTTATACCCGTTCACCCGGAACCCGCCGGTCAGCTCCATCATACCTGTTGAACTTGTTAATCCATCTGTCCTGCTGGGACAGCTGCCACGTGTCCGGGGTCTAACTGGGGGTAGCACCTGTGTTCTCCAGACTTCCCATTTTGGGGCTCACTTAGTCATGCCCCCTTCTGAGCGCCCAGACTGTGGTCCCGATGTTCCACAAATATCGCAATAAACACCTGTGCCTCTGTTTCCATTCGTTACAATGAGCAGTGCCTGGTTTTCTCCACACATGCCGTGTAGAATTATCACCAAAAAGGTCTATCTTCGTCTCATCAGACCAGAGAATCTTATTTCTCATAGTCTGGGAGTCCTTCATATGTTTTTTTTAGCAAACTCTATGTGGGCTTTCATATGTCTTGCACTGAGGAGAGGCTTCAGTTGGGCCACTCTGCCATAAAGGCCCGACTGGTGGAGGGCTGCAGTGATAATTGACTTTGTGGAACTTTCTCCCATCTCTCTACTGCATCTCTGGAGCTCACCCACAGTAATCTTGTGGTTCTTCTTTACCTCTCTCAACAAGGCTCTTCTCCGACGATTGCTCAGTTTGTCTGGACAGCCAGGTCTAGGAAGACTTCTGGTTGTCACAAACTTCTTCCATTTAAGGATTATGGAGGCCACTGTGCTCTTAGGAACCTTGAGTACTGCAGAAATTCTTTTGAAACCTTGGACAGATCTGTGCCTTGGCATAATTCTGTCTCTGAGCTCCTTGGACAGTTCCTTTTACCTCATGATTCTCATTTGTTCTGACATGCACTGTGAGCTGTGAGGTCTTATATAGACAGGTGTGTGCCATTTCAAATCAAGTGCTATCAGTTTAATTAAACTCACCTCAAGAGGATTATAAGGAAATGGACAGCATGTGACTTAAATATGAGTGTCTGAACAAAGGGTCTGAAGACTTATGACTGTTGTGAGTTCATTTTTCCCTTCACCGTTGAAGTCTGATGAACTCCCTCCTCTGGTGAAGGATGGTGAAGGAAGGTAGTGAGGCTGATTACCAAACACCTGGGCAGCTAGATGATGACTGGGTGGCTGGAATTGAGGACTGGATATAAGGCAGCCGACGCCCTTCTGCCTTGCTGGTGATCCTGCTGGATTCTTGGAGACCAGTCTGATTCCTGCGTCTCAAAGCTAAGTTTTTCTGCTCTGCTTTGTACTCTTCAGTCTTGTTTTTGTTTTGCCTTGTTTTTTGGGAGTTCTGCCATCCCCGGCCGGGGGTGAGCTGAATTCCATTTTTGTCTCTGATCTGTTGATCTTTTGCTCTGTCTTCAGAATATACCTGAGTGCTGATTTAGTCTTTTGAAGCCTAGCGACTTCAGGGCCTGTTTTTCCTATCAGTCGGTTGGCACATTTTGGATAGGGTTTTTGCGGATGGCAGACAGCAGCTTTCCTATCCTGTCCTATTTAGTTAGCTTGGGCCCCATCATTTGCTCTGTTATTTTTCAGTCAAGACGGGGTGTAGAGTGTACATTAATGAGAAAAAAATGATTTTTTTTTGTAATTTACCAAATGGCTGCAATGAAACAAAGAGTGAAAAATGTAAAGGGGTCTGAAAACTTTCTGTACCCATTGTAGTTAGTGTCAGTTGCAGGAGCTCAGTAATATGTTTGTTTGTTTTTTGCTGACATCTTTTTAGTAAGTTTAGTATGTTTGTCTTTTATTTTACCAAATCTTTATATTAATTTTATCTCTTTCTTTCTAGATTTTGTTTTTCTCTTCTAAGTAAACAAGTTTACACCAAACACTCACACACAGCTGAAGAAAATTTGGTACACACACAAGCATCGTAAACCTGAAAATATGTCGTCACAGTCGTCCCAAACGCAGTATTCAACGAGGGAGGCATAAGCTTTCATTGCCTCCAATACTGATAGGGACTGAGAGGATGCCACCTTTATTTTTCATTCTCCTCTTCCTACTCTGCCTCAAGTAATACCGCACTGCCATGCAGACGCCCCAGGACAGGGAATGAACCAGCGTTCAACATTATTTACCCCATATGGACCTCACCCTCTAAAGATTGTAAGCCACAGATTCCTGATTTTGTGGTGCAATCAGGAATCCAATTTTACACCACCAGCCTAAAAAAATAGACTTTTTCAAAATCTTTTTCTCTGTCTATTTTGTAAACCTCATGGTGAGAAGAAGCCAGAACAATATTGGAATGTTGATGTTTTATAATGTTGATGTGATCCGTATGGCTATGACCCGTAAACGTTTTGAAGCCATTTTTGCATTATAGTGATAATGCATGGTATCCTTGACAAGATGACCCCAACTTTGGCCGTCTTTTCAAAGTACGGCCTGTCATTGAGAATTTGAGCAACAAGTTTGAGGTGTACATTCCCCAAAGGGATATCTGCGTGGATGGGTCCCTAATACATTTCAAGGAGAGGCTCAAATTCCGGCAAAACCTGCCCAGAGGGCTAGATGTGGAATTAAGCTCTGCAAACTGTGTGAGAGTACCTCAGGGTACACCCACAGGTTTAGAGTTTGATATGAAAAGAATGACAATCAGATTCAACTCCCTGAATGTCCACCTGTCCTGGGAGTGAGTGGGAAATTTATGTGGGATTTGGTGCACCCACTGCTGGATTTTATATCAGCATCCCACTCTTCAAGTCCCTCTCTGCGTGAGCTACCGCGGCCTGTGGTAACATCAGAAAGGCCTCCCTATGACGTTAATTGGGCAGCTGCTCAGAAAGGGTGAAAGCAGAGCCTAATATAGCGACATTCTGCTGGTGGTCAAGTACAAGGACAAGAGGGATGTCCTTTTTTTGACAACCATACATGGTGATGGCAGCACCCCCACCACTGTATGAGGTACCTCTACACAGGTCAACAAACCAAACTTTGTACTGGGGTACAACAAGAACACAGGAGGAGTTGACCTCTCTGATCAAGTCCTCAAGCTGTACAGTGTGATGAGAAAAGCCAAGGTGTGGAACAAGAAGCTAGACATGCACATCCTACAGATGGCAATGTATAACACTTGCATGCTATCACAATGTGCAGGCCAGACTGGTACGTACCTTCAGTTCCAGGAGATAGTGATCATGGCCCTAATCTTTGGCAGTCGGGAAGCAGCGGGCCCCAGTACTTCCATAACTATAGGTGATCGTATCGTACCAGTCCAACATTTCGCCGATAAGGTCTCTCAGACCTCAAAGAAAGGAAGGTTGCAAAAGAGATGCCAAGTCTATTAACGAAGGGGAATACACAAGGACACCATTTGTCAATGCAAAATCTGTCCTGACAAACCTGGCCTGTGTATGAAAGAATGCTTCAAACTGTACCACACATCCATGGACTACTAAATTCATTTCTGACTTACATAACTCACGTATGCCAACCTGATGCACACTACACAACTCACAAATGACACCCTGACGTACACTACGTAACTCACGTATGCCAACCTGATACACTATACACAATTTACGTATACCACTACATTATAAAATTCATATAACAGGAAAACACTAGATCAAGTCCAATATATGGTCACTAGTGGGGGATTCTAATGTTTAGGCACACCAGGGGCTCTCCAAACATGACATGATGCCCGCAGACCATTGCATCACAGTCTGCATTCCAAAATGTCACTCCTTCTCTTCCAAGCTCTGCCGTGCACCCAATTTTTTATTTTCATGCCTCAATGTTATCAAATTTCCGTGAATAACCTGGGGGTTCAAAGTGCTCACCACACATCTAGATAAGTTCCTTGAGGGGTCTAGTTTCAAAATGGGATCACTTGTGGGGGGTTTCCACTGTTTAGGCACATCAGAGGCTCTCCAAAACGCGACATGGTGTCCGCTAATTATTCCAGCAAATTTGACATTCAAAAAGTCAAATAGTGCTAGTTCTCTTCTGAGCCATCCTATGCACCAAAACAGTGGATTTCCTCCCCATATGACATATCGACGTACTCAGGAGAAATTGCCCAATTTTTGGAGGTTCATTTTTTCCTATTACCCATAATTCCTGTGAAGCACCTGAAGGGTTAATAAACTTCTTGAATGTATTTTTGAGCACCTTGAGGGGCGCAGTTTTTTAGAATGATGTCACTTTGGGGTATTTTCTGTCATATAGGCCCCTCAAAGACACTTAAAAAATGTTTTTGTAAACTTTGTTGTAAAAATGAGAAATCGCTGGTCACCTTTTAACCCTTATAATTTCCTAACAAAAAAAGTGGTTTCAAAAATTTTGCTGTGGGAAATGTTATTTATTAACTATTTTGTGTGACGTATCTCTCAGACCTGAGCTGCACATCAGAGGAATAGGGCTTGGCGAGTGGTTGTTTTTTTTATTTTAATTTTGGCATCAACGTTGTGTAGGTGCATTATATTGTGGAAAAGGGGGGCTGTGATGAGCATGATACTGTATTTGGGTGTGGGGACTATCAAACTGCATGTAGGAGACTGTGGAGCATCACACTGTTTAAAGTCCTGTAGGGCCATCATGCAGTATTGGAAGCTATGGGGCCATCATACTGGAGAAGTTACTTTAGTGGACATTTTGTGTGGGCCATCATACTGTGTGGAGCCATCATTCTATGTGATGGCTGTGGGTGCATCACCCTTTGTTTAGGGGAACTCTATGGTCATTGCTGTGTGTGGGGGCATCATACTGTGTGGAAGAGGCTTTTGTGCCATAATATAGTGTGTTGGGGGTTGTGAAGTCAGCGTATGGGGTGGGGTGTTTTGGTGTTTTTTTAAATGTGCTTGGGTGCTGTAGGAAGCATAATATTTTGTGGGAACTATGAGGGCAATCATACTGTGTGGGAAGTTGTAAGGACCAGCACAGGGCTTTTGAAGGCCATCAAGCTGTGAGGGAGGGTTGTGTGGGGCTATGAGGAAGGCGGGGGGGCACCACACTGCATGGGAGGCTGTGGAGGTATCATTCTGGTGGGTGACTGTAGAGGCATCATGCTGTGTAGATGGGGACTTCTTACTTTGCAGGGGCCATCATGCTGTGCAGGGTGTTATCATACTGTAGGTGTTCACTGCAGAGATATCCCAATGTGTGTGAATTAACTGTGAATTAACTGTCAGGACATCATATTATGTGTTCAGGTGCAGTTGGTGTTATTTTACAGGGCTCTGGAGACATCATATTGGAGTCTCATACAGTGTGTGTGGGTTATGGAGTCTATCACACTGTGTTTGGGGTCTGTGGGGTCATCACACAGTGCGTGGGGAACTGCAGTAGTCAGCATACTGTATGGGGTACAGTGGGGGCATCATACCACATGGGAAGCTGTGGGGGCATAATACTAGGGGGATTCTGCAGGGACATAATGTCATGTGGGTGAAAGAGACAGTATGGTGCATCACACTGTGGTAGTGTCTGTGGGGGCTTTCACACTGTGTGTAGGAGCTGTGGGGTCATTACACTGTTAGAGCAGATCATACTCTATAGGGAGCTCTGGTTACATCACACTGAGAGTGATGGGTGACGGGACATTAGACTGTAGTGGTATCACACTATGGGAGTGTGGCGCGCCTGAGGCTCAGTCGCCACAGAGGTACTGCACCTTCTCCTAAGGTGTAGTGCCCCACCACTTAGGTAAGTTGGGAACTCCTTTCCACACTCCAACACCTGCATCCCACACACAGGATAGTTCAGCTCTGACCACATTGCGGCTTCATGCTTAGAGGGTAGCAGAGCACCTTTCGTGGTTCCTTGCTTCGTAACACGAGATGTGCTGGGAGGTGGGTGGAGTTTATATAAAAGAGTGGGAAAGTTTAGAATTGGGGGTCAGATCAGTCTGGAGGTTCAGTCTGACAGAGGGTCGGAGAGGAAGGAAGCCACTCGGGAGGAGTGGGGATCCCTGGAAGAAGGGATGGAAGAAGGAGTGCTGCAGCTGCCTCAGTGACCTGAGCCAGCTGGCATGGGAAAGGAACAGAAGGAGAAAGATGTAGAACTGCAACCTAAGCTTCCATAAGAGAGAGAAGGAACAGCGCGGAACGAAGGAGTAGGAGAATAGAGAGGAGTTGTGGGTTGGAAGAGGAACCCTGCCTATAGGTTCTCAGCGCAAGGCCAGGGCCCGGTCCCCGAGGTTGTATGGACACTTATGGTTCTGCAGCAGACACCGGTGGAGTAGTTGGCTGTAAATGCACTACTCCCATCTAAGACTTGGGGCACAACAGCAACTGAATAGAGAGCCAGGACTCTGGAGAAGGAGTCCCCGAGAGAGGCTACAGCTGTCTTTCATACAAGTAGAGTTGTTAGGAACATCTGACAGGAGGAACTTGCAACAGAGGAGTCGTTTAGGAAAGGTACATATTGGCGGAGTGTTGGAGAGGAGAATCCTGACTTGCCCGGGAGGTTGATTGAGTCTCTACCCCGGAGGACACGGCACGGAGGCAGGCACCAGTGTGTACCACGAACTGTGAGTAAAGCTTTGGAACTGCAAGCCCTGGTGTCTTCCATTCATTTGTGCGCCAACACCGTCAGCACTGCTACATCTGGGTACCAACATTCCTCACACCACCTGTGCCTATACACTGCCCTGGGGTTACAGCTTCACCTGTGGGGAGCTACACCATCTATGCTGCAACACACCATCAGCCACAGAGGATCTGCACGCAGCATTGGCTTAACATCTTGCTTGCCAAACACCACAGGTGGCATCACGAACTATCACATAAACTATATCACAAACCACCATTGATTTGGGCGCCCAGGGCCACGGACTGGGTCACCGCCGCTGTGACACATCCCACTGACACTGGCCCGGTAACGAGTACCCCACAGCCCTGGGACGGGGCGACCCAGGAGCATCATACTGTGTGGGGTCTTGATACTGTGAGGGCATCATACAGTATGTGAGGGCAGCTTTAGGGGCATCAAACTGTTTTTGAGGGTCATTGCTGGATCCTTATAATGTGGAGGATCATTTTGGAGGCTTTAAATGATGATGGGGGAATAGTGTGTATTCGTGAACTGTGGGGCATAACACTTTGTTGAGGTGAGCATTATGCTGTGTTGGGGACATCACATGTAACAGCATCATACTGTATTGTGGGCACTGTGGCGCAGCATACTGCACATGAGGAGGGTGCTGTGGGGGGAAATTGTGGGGGAGAATTCACAATGGGGGTATCATACTGAGTTTGGGGGCAACACTATTTAGTAGCAGCATTATTTATGTATATGTGCCTCAATACTTGCCCGTTTTAGGAGGCATTCCTTTCTGTGACTGCACCTATGTGTTGGCACCCTGATTTTTTGAGGATGTGGGGGACCCAGTTAGGACTTTTGCTATGAGGCCCCATGATTTATATATAAGGTCATATTCCTGGATTCACTTTGCACCTATTTACAACCACAGCCTCCACCAGATGCACAGACTGTTGTTTTCATTTAGAACTATATGCACATTACAGATTACAGTTTTGTGCAAATTAATTGGGACAAAGCAAAAAAACACATATTTAATAATAAAATGTTATAATACACTGTTACATACTAATTTTAGTAATAAATATGTCCTCCTTTAGCAGATATGAGATTTTCAATGCGTTTTGGAATTGATTCTACCAAGTTTTTGCATAAATTCTTCAATTCTTCATCATGGAACCACACTTGGCATTGTTTATCTTGCGTTCTTTGATTGTACAGTCCATTTTGCCAAGACGTCTCTTCACAATGCTCCACAAATTTTCTATAGGATTTAAGTCTGGTGAATTGCCAGGCCAGTCCAGCACTTTTACTTTATTTTCTTCCAGGAATTTCTTCACACACTTGGGATTGTGGCATGGAGACAAATCTTGTTGGAATGTCCCTTCAAATTTACGCATAAATGGCACAATAAAACATTTTAAAACGACTATGTATTTGGATGAATTCATGATACCCTCGACAGGAAATAAGCTCCCTGTACCATCAGCTGTAAAAAAGCCCCAAAACATCTGTTTTTGAGGTTGTTTTACAATTTGTTGAATATGATCAGCTCGCAATGGTTCATTTTTGCTTCTTCTAACAACACTTGCTCTGTACCCTTGAACAAAAAGATGGGTTTCGTCACTGTAAATTACCTTTTTCACTGGCTAGTTGTCCAAGATTTATATTTTTTTTGCCCATGCGAGTTGTTTTGCCTTCATTGGAGATGTCATAAGTTGTTTCTTTACTGGCTTTGTTGCCCTCTGACCAACTTCCAGAAGCCTGCGCCGTACAGTCGAATCGTTAATATCAACACCTGCAGCGAACAAGTCTCTTTGCAGGTCTTTACTTGTTTTTCTTGCATTAATTTTACTATTTCTGATAAGTGTTTTATCAGTTCTTGGTGTCGTTTTCCTTTTTCTTCCACATTTCCATTTTCGTTTTGGAGAAAACGATCCAGTTTCATTGTGTCTGCAAATTATTCTTGAAACGGTAGATTTTCCTATATCAACGGTGGAAGCGATTTCTCTTACAGTCAGACTTGTATGTTCATTAAGGGTAATAATTCTAGACCTCTTCCGTGGAGTAACATCCATTTTTACAGGCACGAATCACACTGAGAGAAAAAGTACACTAAACCACTCCTCACAGAAACAAGCTCTCAACTGAAGTTGAGGGGGCAGCTAGCTGTTATTTTCTGACTAAAACCAGTCAAACCACATTTTGTTACTCAAGGTTGTACACTCACACCTGTTCAAAGCAATTAAAACTGGTTTGAATCACTGACTGGTAGCCAACTTACGATTTTACATTAAAAAAATATGTTGTCCCAATTAATTTGCACAGCACTGTAGCTCTCACATGTTGATCCATGTTTATTAATATGTTATGTTGCAGCCATTTTGTGGTAGGCTATTTTTACCTGTACATCAACATATGTTAAAACATGATGTATTGATTTTTTTGGTTCACAATTGACTCATTATATTCTCTGGACTTCTCCATACTGTCCTGTTCTTGGAGAGCAGGTCAGTTTATTTGCATGTCAGACGACACCCACCACTGGTTAAAGGGAACCTGTCACTAGATTCATGCTGTCCAAACCACGGGCAATGAGAATCAGAGCCTGACTACACCGCGACTGCACACAAGTATGTTATTCTGTTCCTTTAACATGTCAAGGACTGAATAGTGATCTGTAGTACCCGTCCGCTGCCGGGTACAGCAGATCAGCTCCTGTTCCGCAGATTAAGGGCTGATCTCCAGTACAAAACAGACACCACTACACACTGAACAGAGTTGAGCTGTTCAGCTCCATTCTATGTGTTTACATCCAGCCTCCACCAGAGCTCAAAACAGCTAAATTGATGGGGGTGCTGAGTTCCAGACCCTCATCAAGTTGATACTCATTAGCTATCCTAGGGATAGGTTATTAATATTAGGTGCCTGGAAAACCCCTTTAAATACAATCTAATTATTTTTTAATTCCCATATCGGCCTGTACATAACCAAGTGCAGTTGATTTTTAATGCCATGAATTCACATTGATTTGAACTGAGTGATATAGGGAAGAACTGGCAGTTAGAAGAAGTTCTCCAGCTCCACAATATTGTGAAAAACAGATTTCCTTTATTCACATCAGACGATACAAAGTGAGAGTAAAAATGCCAGCATAGAAAATATTGATGCTTGCGTTCTCAACGCGTTTCTGGTGACTGAGCACCCTTAGTCATGCTCAGACACCAGAAACGCGTTGAGAACGCAAGCATCAATATCTTCTATGCTGGCAATCTGTTTTTCACAATATCGTGGAGCTGGAGAACTTCTATCTTATCTTCAAAGTGCCCCGACACGGCGTCTCTGTGCTCCGATACTCAAGATGCCTTCGCTGGTGAGCTGGTTTTCTTGTTATTTAAGAACTGGCAGAGCAGGGGTTACACCAGGAGGTACCTGTGTGCCTTAGGGCTGGTAAACTGAGCCTCCTGTGAGTCAGGTGCTGGGCAGTAATCACCATTAGCCTCTCATCAGCCTCTTAGTAAGAACTAATTAGTCGCTGTGTCACAGTTGTTAGTTTTATTTGTTTGTTACTCACATGTTAGTAAAAGAAACTTATTTATTCTTAATGACTGTTGTCATTACTTGCACAGGACAACTTAAAAAAATATATATAATATGAATATATGTTGTGTTTTAGGTCACTTTCACACTTGTGTATTTTGGTCACAATTTTGTAAATGTGTTTTTAAAGCCAAATTTGTAAGTGTTTTTTCCATAACACTTTCTGTCTTTTTTAATTCCATTCATGGTTTTGACTTACATAATACATACGGTAATACTGACCAAAATTCCATAATGTAAAAGTTTCCTTAGTGAGTCAAACCTAAGCAAAGGAAAAGATGATGTAGTTATAATCCTTTTTCATAGTAGCCTATTTTTAGGATTCTGTAATAAGGATCCGTAATATGGACATTTCACTGAGGACATTTTATGAGTACTTAATCTGTTTTTACAACCATATTTAATTCATACGTATTTATCTCCATATTCTATCCGAATTATGTCCATATATTCATCTATTTTTTAATGATTTTCTACTGTGGATAAATACATGACCTTTGTTTCATTTTAGTCCCATTCTGTAATGAAATTATCCTGTCCAATTTACATCTAATAAATTGACTCATTTCTACTATAAAGCCATACATTTAGTATTTGGTGATCTTTTTACCTCAATATTTGTAAGCTAAAATCAGGAGAGGAACAATCAGAGGAAAAGTCTAAGGCTGGAGTCACACTAACCTGCGCAAAATACGCTCCGTATTTTACATGCGTAATACAGATGACAGACCCCTAAATAGTGCTCCGTATGTAATCCGTACGGCATCCGTATGGCGAGATTTTCTCGCAGGCTTGCAAAATGGACATATAATGGAGCCCTATGACAGGGTTTATAACAGAAACCAAAGAATAGATATAGACACATAGAATGCGCATATATATATATATATATATATATATATGTATTCTATGTGTCTATATCTATTCTTTCGTTTCTTTATTAAACCTGTCAGTATGAGTTTACTGTATCGTGCACTGAATTGCCGGCTTTGCTAAAAGACACCGGGTGCGTATTTCTCGCAAGTCACACGTGTATTCCGTGTGTAATCCGTATTTTTTGCGCACCCATAGACTTGCATTGGCGTACTACGGGCGTAGTACGCTGACAATCGCAGCATGCTGCAAGTGGCACGGAGAGTAGAATACGGATGAGAAATATACGGCTGGTGCGAGGGACCCCATAGAAAATCATTGGTCCGTGTCTAATGCGTGCTTTTTGCGCCTCTCACTCTCCCGTATTCCTCGCCAGTGTGACTCCGGCCTAATAGAAACACGTCAACACTTCTGGATTTATCACCCTCTCCTGGTTTTGTCTTACAGATACTGATTTAAAATATGGAACATGTGAATGTGGCCAAAGGGTATGTGCACACGTTGTTACTTAAGGCCCCATCTCGCATAGCGAGATTGCTGATGCGTCATTGATTTTATGAAGTAACAGCGATCTCACCAGCGATCTCGCTACATGTGACACATAGCGGCGACCGGCCCCCGCTGGATATCGCTGATTGTGCTCGAATGTCCTGGGCCATTTTTTCATCGTCGGTGTCCCACTGGCCAGCATGCATCGCTGTGTTTGACGCCGACAAGCGACCTCTTTGGCGACGCAGAACTCAGGGACGCAGGCTGGAATCGTTCAGAATAGCTGCTGTGTGACAACGCACCAGTGATCCTTACCCGGTTGTATAGTTGTCGGGATCCCTGGCGCATCCCTATGTGAAATGGGACCCTTAGATGTCAGCGAAGTTGTTGAGTTCTACTGGGCAAAGCCACTTCAGGAAAACGCCTGTGGTCATTTTCCTCTGGCAATACTGATACTATGTGAGGTGAGGAGCTGTGGAAAATCTTACTAAGTGTGGGCTGTGGGAGCATCTCCTCTTTTCCTGCTTCCCTGCACAGCCACTCATTTTATCCACCCTACCCTCACACACAGCCCCTCATTTTTTGGCTAAGAAATCTAATAATTAAAACAAAACTTATACTCACCTAATCCACACACTCCGCCCGCCATATCCTCTTCTATTATGTGCAGCAGTGGGCACTTGATGGCGCAATGACGTCACTGCATCCTCTGCGTGCGCCTTGTCCAAGAAGGCACAGGCCTGGGTGGCAATCACAGCAATTGTATTTGCATCTGACAGACATGAATGCAATTGAGTGCAGGGAGGGAGCAATGGCCAGGGTGAAGGCAATGAGAGGGATGAGCGGAGTCAGTGACAGACACTGCTCTCTTGTGTGCTTGTGGAACGCCCCATGCCAGGGCTGGTGGGGTACTCGGAGCCGGGCCCGTTGGTTTCAATGGGAGTTGTCACAGTGGCAGTGACCCGGTCCGTGGCCCTGGGTGTCCATTGTAAAAGGGGAATGTCGAGCTTATGGGTGATGATTAAAGTTTGTGAATAAATGAGTCGTGACGCCACCTGTGGTGTTCGGCAAGGGAGATGTTAAGCCGACGCTGCAAGCGGATCCTCTGGGACAGATGGTATAGTGCAGCAATGATGGTGTAGCCCTCCACAGGTAGGGCTGTAGTCCCAGGGCAGAGTAGGTGAAGTGACAGTGAGGGGAGACATGGATGGTGCAGTGTTAGGCACAAAGATGTAGCAGTGCCGAGTGTGTTGGCGCAGGAATAAGTGGAAGACACCAGGGCATGTAGTTCCAAAGCTTTACTCACAGTCTGTTGTGCGTACAGGTGCCCGTATCCGTGCCGTGTCCTCCAGGTCAGGAGCTCAGCCAACTTCCAGGCAAGATGAAGTACTCCTTTCCAACACTCCGCCAACATATGCCTTTCCTGAACGTCTCCCTTCTTGCGCCTATAGTGAGGTACTCACAGTACTGAGTTACACTGGAGTTCCCCCTGTCAGATGTTCCTATGAACTCTACTTGTACGGCAGACAGCTGTAGCCTGCTTCGGGGACTCCTTGCTACCAAGTCCCAGCTCACTCACGTTGCTGTTGTGCCCCCAAGTCTTGTGTGGGAATAAAGTGGTGACAACTTCTATTCCTCCGGTGTCTGCTGCAGGACCATTAGTATCAGTACAACCTCGGGGATTGGACCCCGGCCATGCACTTAGAACTTGAGGAAGGGCTCTGCTCTAACCCTAGTCCTAAGTTCTCTTCTTCTCCTTACGTTCCGTCCAAAACTATCTTTCTTATGAAGAATTAGGCTTTCTATCAATGTCTCTTTCCTGTGCCAGCAGACTCAGGTCACTGAAGTCTGCTGCAGCACTTCCTTCCATCCATCCCACTCAGGGGATCTTCTCTCTCTGACTTCCCCTGTCAGACTGACTAAATCCTAAACTCTTCCCGCTCTTTTGGTGCCAACTAAGCCCCACCCGCCTCCCAGCACGCTTCGTGTTCCAAGCAGGGAGCCACCAAAGGGTGTTTTGCTGCACTACTGTGTTGTGTGGGATGTAGGTGTTGGAGCGTGGTCAGGTGTCTCCACCTTACCTGAATGGTGGGGTACCACACCTCAGGAGGAGGTGCAGTACCTCTGTGGCGACTGAACCCTCAGGGGCGCCACACCTGCACCCCGTCCGTCACTGTGCTGAATGCCTGAGGCTGGAGGAATGTTCAGGGCGACGGAGACATTCAGCAATCTTTTTTTCAAAGAACGACCCCTCCTGTAGGCAAGAGGTAGCACCCTGCCTACCCCTTGCCCCCACCCTGAGTTTTATTTTAGAATTTTAATGAAATAAACATAATTCCACAAACCTGTTTATTTGGTATCAGTCACAGGCTGGTTTTCACATTTAAGTAGTAGATAGGTAACTTGGAGTTTAGACAACTGAGTAGATTAAAGGAAGCCTGTCACCAGGTTCTTCCCATATAAAGCATGGCCATCACCATTAGGGCCTTTTTTTTTTACAACATACTGGAATGATGTAAAAAAAAAAACTCCCCAATCCAGTCTGCAGAGCCCCAAAAATTGATATCATTATACTTACAGATGGAGAGGTCCGGTTCAATGGGCGTCTCTGGTCTTGATTCAGCGCCTTCTTTCTTCCTATGATCACCATCCTCCTTCCCTTCTTCATGTGGTTGATGCATCCTAAGTCATTCAGTGTCCCTCATTGCGCTCCTGTACAGGCAAACTTCTCTGCTCTGTCGAGGGAGAGCACAGTACCCTAGTGCGCATGTGCCAGAAAGGTTGAAAGGCACCAATAACCAGAAAGTAAATCTGGCATATGCGCACTACAGTACTTTGCTTTGCCCTCTGCAGGGCAGATAGTAGAAGTTCGTCTGAGCAAAAGTGCAATGGAAGACAGTGTGTGCATGCTGTAGGATGCTTCTTTGATGACAGGTAACGTAGGTATAGAGGAGGCGCCATATCAAGACCAAAGATGCCCATGGGACCAGACTGCTTAATCACTAAGTATAATAAAAATCTATTTTTTTATTTCTGCAGAATGGATTTGAGACTTTTTTTACAGCATTCCAGTATGCTTTAAATAAGGTCCTAATGGTCCTGGACATACTTTATATGGGAAAAACCTGGTGACAAGTTCTCTTTAAAGCTGCTGTCTGGTCTTAAGTTACAAACCTGTAGTCACTCTATGTTAGTGTAGTTAGTAAAATGAGTTCACATAATGGGGGGTTTCTGTTGTTCTGGCACCTCAGGGGCTCTGCCAGTGTGACATGGCACCCTCAAACCATTCCAGCAAAATCTGAACTCCAATATGGCGCCTCTCCCCTTCTGAGCTTTGCACATATGGTGCATCGACGTACTCAGGAGAAATTGCACTACAAATTGCATGGTGCAATTTCTGCTGTTACCGTTATGAAAATGCAAAATTTGGGGCTAAATAAACATTTTTGTGGGTAAAATGTGACTTTATTATTTTCACGGCTCAACGTTATAATCTTCTGTGTAGCACCTGGGGGTACAAGATGCTCACCACACATCTAGATAAGTTCCTTTGGGGGTCTAGTTTCCAATATGGGGTCACTTGTCGGGGATTTCCACTGTTTAGGCACATCAGGGGCTCTCCAAATGGGACATGATGTCCGCTAATGATTCCAGGAAATTGTACATTCAAAAAGTCAAATGACGCCCCTTCCCTTCCGAGCCCTGCTGTGCGCCCAAACAGTAATTTTATCCCTCATATGGGGTATCGGCGTACTCAGGGTAAATTGCACTACAAATTATATGGTGCAATTTCTCCTGTTACCCTTATGAAAATGCAAAATTTGGGGTTAAAATAACATTTTTGTGGGGAAAATGTGATATTTTCATGCTCAACGTTATAAACTTCTGTGAAGCACCTGGGAGTTCAAGGTGCTCACCCCACATCTAAATACATTCCTTGAGGGGTCTAGTTTTCAAAATGGGGTATCAGCATGCTCAGGAGAAATTACCCAACAAATTTTGGGGTCTATTCTTTCGTGTTACCCTTGTCAAAATAAAAAAAAATTGGATCTGAAGTAAATTTTTTGTGAAAAAAATAAAAATGTTCATTTCTTTTCCACGTTACAAAAATTCCTCTGAAGCACCTGAAGTGTTAATAAACTTCTTGAATGTGGTTTTGAGCACCTTGAGGGGTGCAGTTTTTAGAAAGGTGTCATTTTTGTGTATTTTCTATCATATAGATTTTTCAAAGTGACTTCAAATGTGATGTGGTCCCTGAAAAAAGTAGGTTTTGTAAATTTTGTAGGAAAAATGAAAAAATCGCTGGTCAACTTTTAACCCTTATAACTACCTAACAAAAAAAATGGGGTTACAAAATTGTGCTGATGTAAAGTAGACATGTGGGAAATGTTATTTATTACCTATTTTGTATGACGCATCTCTGTGATTTAAGGACATGAAAATTCAAAGCTCAAAAAATTCCAAAATTTTCAATTTTTGCAAAATTTCCATTTTTTTCACAAATTTTACCACTATCATGAATTACAGTATGTCACGAAAAATCAATTTCAGAATCACCAGGATCTGTTGAAGTGTTCCAGGGTTATTACCTCAAAGTGACAGTGGTGAGAATTGTAAAAATTGTCCTGTCATTAACGTGCAAACCACCTTTGGGGGTAAAGTGGTTAATACTTCAGATTTCTGCAGCATATGTGAACAGGAAAAAGTATGATCCAAAAAATGTAAAAGTGTGAACATCTGACAGATGCCTCATTAGATTAAATACATTGTAAATATAAATCTGTTTCCCTAGATGTAAAGCCACTTTATTATCAATCGTAAAGTATCAGATAGAGTTGAGCGAAACAGGTCGGTCAAATTCGTAAGTCGCCGACTTTCGCTGAAGTCGGGTTTCATGAAACAAAACCCGACCACAGCGTGAGGTCGGCTACGAGGTCGGCGACCAGAGCGCCAAAGTCGCGTTTCAAATGATGCTTCCAGCGCCCTTCTTCAGCCAATGATGGAGGACGCACACTGTGGGCAACGCGATGACATGGGCTTCGGTCACCACCATCTTTGAGAAGGGCATGCAAGTGATTGGCTTGCTTTGTGTGGCGTCACAGGGGCTATAAAAGGGCGTGCACGCCGACCGCCATCTTACTTCAGCTTATCTTAGCATTAGGGAGAGGATGCAGCTGCTGATTCTGAATAAAGGAGTGCATTAGGCAGGGAAGAACAAAAAAACTTCTGCTGGTAGTGATTTCCACTGTACAACACAACAGTTTTTGTGCAGTGACAGGGGAGGCTATATTTTTGTGCATCAGCTCTGTTGGTTATTAGGCTGCCTTATAAGGCTCCCTGATAGCTGCATTGCTGTTTGCACACAGCCTGTTAAATTGAGGTGTAATCTATAGTGGGCCTGAGATAATTGTTCAGCCTCCTAGAATCTCTAGGGAGATTCAAATTCTCCCAAATACTATATACACCTTGTACCTTGTCATACACCAGCCAATTTCAGCCTGTTAAATTCAGGTGTAATATATAGTGGGCCTGAGATAATAGTTCAGCCTCCTAAAATCTCTAGGGAGATTCAAATTCTCCTCAATACCATATATACACCTTGTACCTTGTCATACACCAGCCAATTTCAGCCTGTTAAATTGAGGTGTAATCTATAGTGGGCCTGAGATAATTGTTCAGCCTCCTAAAATCTCTAGGGAGATTCAAATTCTCCCCAATACTATATACACCTTGTACCTTATCATACACCAGCCAATTTCAGCCTGTTAAATTGAGGTGTAATCTATAGTGGGCCTGAGATAATTGTACAGCCTCCTAAAATCTCTAGGGAGATTCAAATTCTCCCCAATACTATATACACCTTGTACCTTGTCATACACCAGCCTACTTCAGCCTGTTAAATTGAGGTGTAATCTATAGTGGGCCTGAGATAATTATTCAGCCTCCTAAAATCTCTAGGGAGCTTCCAATTCTCCCCAATACTATATACACAACTTGTGCCTGGTCATACACCTGCCTATTTCAGCCTGTTAAATTGAGGTGTAATCTATAGTGGGCCTGTTATAATAGTTCAGCCTCCTAAATTCTCTAGGGAGCTTCCAATTCTCCCCAATACTATATACACCTTGTACCTTGTTTTACAGTACCATATAGCTGGTGGTATTTTGGGTACATTTTTCCAAAAATGAGGAAGTATGGTGGAAGAGGCCGTGGAAGTGGGCGGGGGTTGTCAGCTGGTACTGATGGTGGTGTTGGTGGTGGTGCATCTGCTGGTAGTGGCAAAAGCACAATAGCACCTAAGGCAGAAGGTGTTGAGCCTGCGTTATCGTCTGGCTCCACAAGGCCTCGAAGGCTCCCTTTTCTGGGAGTAGGTAAACCGCTTTTAAAGCCGGAGCTTCAGGAAAAAGTTTTTGCTTACATTGCTGACACAGCCTCCAGCTCTATCGCCTAATCTTCTGAAGTTTCAAAAAATAAAAGCACTGAGTTGTCAGTGGAGGCTCCTGGTCAGGAACAACACCTTTCCTTGGGTCCTTCACCCCTACCAAAAGTTAAGGATGCAGCAGGCCACACTACAGATTACTCCATGGAGCTCTTTTCACATACCATGCCTGGGTTATCAAGTCAAATCGTGAATTCCCCAGTCCAAGATGAATCTGACATGGAGTCCACCGATGCACAGCCACTGCTAGATTTTTCTGCTGGTACATTCACTCAGAGCACTACATTGTCCTCGCAGTGTACTGAGCCAGAATCTGACCCTGATGAAACTCAGATGCCCCATTCCGCATACTATACCACCTTACACGGTGACACAGAGGAAGGTGCACATGAAATTGAAGAGGAGGTGATGGATGACCCAGTTGTTGACCCAGATTGGCATCCATTGGGGGAAGAGGGTGCCGCTGCCTATAGCTCAGTAGAGGAGGAGGAGGATCCACAGCAGGCATCGACATCACAACAGCTGTTATCTGGCTGGCCCGTAGCAGTCCAAAAACGGTTTACAAAAACCAAAAGAGTTGCAGGACAGCTTGGCCAGACGGTCAAATTAGCACAGCGTGCAAGGCCTCAAAATGTCTTCCATAGCAGGAAGAGTGCAGTGTGGCACTTTTTTGAACAAAATCCTAATGATCAGGCAAAGGCTATCTGTAAGAAGTGCGCAAAGACCTTTAGCCGAGGGAAAAATCTGAGAAATTTGAATACCAGTTGCATGCTTAGACATTTAACCACCATGCACTTGCAAGCGGGGACGGACTACCAAACCTCACGTACCACATGTGCACCTGCTTCGAATGAAGGTAGTCAGCAACGCTACATTGTTTCCCCCACTGTAAGCCCACCGGTTAGCACACCACCAGCAGCAAATGTTGAGGTGTCATCGTAAGGCAAAAGCAGTCAGGGAATCACAATGTTATTGCTATGAAAGACTGAATCTCGGCCATCAGCAAGACCACCAACACCATCACCATCACCAACCCTCTCTCAGTTCACCATGTCCACCGCTATTTCCACCATATGCAGCTCTCAAGTCCAGCTCACCCTACCAGAGACTCTGAGTAGGACAAGAAAGTACTCATCCTCTCATCCGCGTACACTGTGTTTGAACGCCCAAACTGTTAAACTAATCTCGTTAGAGATGATGCCCTACTGGTTGGTTGAAAGCAAAGCTTTCCGCAAGCTCATGGCCTACGCAGTACCACGCTATGACCTACCCAGTCGGCACTTTTTTTCTCGAAAAGCCATCCCAGCCCTCCACCTGCATGTGAAAGACCGCATTGTACATGTACTCAAGCAATCAGTGAGTGGAAAGGTGCACCTCACAACAGATGCATGGTCCAGCAGGCATGGCCAGGGCCGTTACGTGTCCATCACTGTGCATTGGGTTAATGTGGTGGATGCAGGCTCCACAGGGGACATCGGCAGTGGGACAGTGCTGCCTAGCCCACGGTATAGGAAACAGTTGGCTGTAGGCGTTCGACCCTCCTCCTCCATAAGCGAAAGCTCGTCCACAGAGCGCAGTTGCACGAGCACTCCATCCGCAGCTGCCAGTGTTGCACACGAGGTGTCCCACTATCGAACAGCTAGTGGTAAGCGTCAGCAGGCTTTGTTGAAGATGATGTGTTTGGGCGACAACAGACACACCGCGGAGGTACTGGCCGACTACTTGCAGCAACAAACTGAGTCATGGCTGGGTAGTCTACATCTTGAGCCAGGCAAGGTAGTTAGTGATAACGGCCGGAATTTTGTGGCAGCCATAGCCCTTTCAAAACTCAGACACATACCTTAGCTGGCTCACACCTTGAACCTGGTGGTGCAGTGCTTCCTCAATAACTATCTGGAGTTAACAGCCCTGCTCTATATGGTGCGAAGACTGTGCTCACACATCCGCCGGTCGCCCATACAGTTGTGGCCAAAAGTATTGACACCCCTGCAATTCTGTCAGATAATACTCAGTTTCTTCCTGAAAATGATTGCAAACACAAATTCTTTGTTATTATCTTCATTTAATTTGTCTTAAATGAAAAAACACAAAAAGAATTGTCCTAAAGCCAAATTGGATATAATTCCACACCAAACATAAAAAATAGGGTGGACAAAAGTATTGGCACTGTTCGAAAAATCATATGATGCTTCTCTAATTTGTGTAATTAACAGCACCTGTAACTTACCTGTGGCACCTAACAGGTCTTGGCAATAACTAAATCACACTTGCAGCCAGACATGGATTAAAGTTGACTCAACCTCTGTCCTGTGTCCATGTGTGTACCACATTGAGCATGGAGAAAAGAAAGAAGACCAAAGAACTATCTGAGGACTTGAGAAACCAAATTGTGAGGAAGCATGAGCAATCTCAAGGCTACAAGTCCATCTCCAAAGACCTGAATGTTCCTGTGTCTACCGTGCGCAGTGTCATCAAGAAGTTTAAAGCCCATGGCACTGTGGCTAACCTCCCTAGATGTGGACGGAAAAGAAAAATTGACAAGAGATTTCAACGCAAGATTGTGCGGATGTTGGATAAAGAACCTCGACTAACATCCAAACAAGTTCAAGCTGCCCTGCAGTCCGAGGGTACAACAGTGTCAACCCGTACTATCCGTCGGTAGGAGACCCAGGAAGACCCCACTTCTTACCCCGAGACATAAAAAAGCCAGGCTGGAGTTTGCCAAAACTTACCTGAAAAAGCTTAAAACGTTTTGGAAGAATGTTCTCTGGTCAGATGAGACAAAAGTAGAGCTTTTTGGGCAAAGGCATCAACATAGAGTTTACATGAGAAAAAAAGAGGCATTCAAAGAAAAGAACACGGTCCCTACAGTCAAACATGGCGGAGGTTCCCTGATGTTTTGGGGTTGCTTTGCTGCCTCTGGCACTGGACTGCTTGACCGTGTGCATGGCATTATGAAGTTTAAAAACTACCAACAAATTTTGCAGCATAATGTAGGGCCCAGTGTGAGAAAGCTGGGTCTCCCTCAGAGGTCATGGGTCTTCCAGCAGGACAATGACCGAAAGCACACTTCAAAAAGCACTAGAAAATGGTTTGAGAGAAAGCACTGGAGACTTCTAAGGTGGCCAGCAATGAGTCCAGACCTGAATCCCATAGAACACCTGTGGAGAGATTTAAAAATGGCAGCTTGGAGAAGGCACCCTTCAATATCAGGGACCTGGAGCAGTTTGCCAAAGAAGAATGGTCTAAAATTCCAGCAGAGCATTGTAAGAAACTCATTGATGGTTACCGGAAGCGGTTGGTCGTAGTTATTTTGGCTAAAGGTTGTGCAACCAAGTATTAGGCTGAGGGTGCCAATAATTTTGTCTGGCCCATTTTTGGAGTTTTGTGTGAAATGATCAATGTTTTGATTTTTGCTTCATTCTCTTTTGTGTTTTTTTCATTTAAGACAAATTAAATGAAGATAATAATACCAAAGAATTTGTGTTTGCAATCATTTTCAGGAAGAAACTGAGTATTATCTGACAGAATTGCAGGGGTGTCAATACTTTTGGCCACAACTGTACACTCCAGTCATATGCAGAAGCTGCAGCGATTGCTCCACCTTTCCAAGCACCGCCTAATTATCGACGTTGCAACAAGGTGGAACTCCACCCTGCACATGGTTCAGAGGCTGCGTGAACAGAGGCAGGCTGTAATGCATTTGTGGGAGGATACACGGGCAGGCAGTTTGAGGGCAGACATGGATTTGTCTGGTGTGCAGTGGTCGAAGCTGAAAGACCTCTGTAAAGTCCTTCAGTGTTTT
Organism: Dendrobates tinctorius; assembly: GCF_039654945.1. Taxonomy (NCBI): domain Eukaryota; kingdom Metazoa; phylum Chordata; class Amphibia; order Anura; family Dendrobatidae; genus Dendrobates; species Dendrobates tinctorius. The sequence continues at coordinate 15,099,078 of NW_027361932.1, read as the reverse complement.
TAGGAATGCACACGGCTGGCAAGCGCAGACAACGCCATCATAAGTATGATCAACCCACTTATGTGTCTGCTCATGCAAACTTTGATGCACATTAAGGAGCAGGCATCTGCAGCCGAGGAGGAAGAGGAGGGAAGCCTTGATGACAGTCAGCCATTGTCTGCTCAGGGAACTCTCCTGGACGAGATGGAGGAAGAAGAGGAAGAGGAGGAGGATGATGGGGATGATTATTTAGGGAAGAAGGATTCTTCTCAGGGGCAAGAGAAAATGTTGGCGTGGCAAGGTCAGGTACAGGGTTTGTGCGTGACAGGAGAGATGTTGATTTGCCAGAAAGTGCTCCTCCACCCAGCACTTCCAGTGCATCATTGACACCTGCAACATTGGCCCACATGTGTGATCATGCCTTGCAGATCCTAAAAAAGGGACCCCCGCATTGCCAAAATGATGAACGATGACCACTACTGGTTGGCCAGCATCCTGGATCCACGCTATAAAGGCAAATTCCAAAACATCATGCCACAGGAGAACCTAGAGCTAATATTGACTAGCAAACAAACAACTCTGCTAAACCTTTTGTTTGAGGCATTCCCAACACACAGCGGCGGTGATGGTTCTCCCACGAGCCATAGGGGGCAACATGTAAGAGGTGTTCGTGGTGCACACAGCCGAAGTGGCATTGGACACAGGGGTTTCATGAACATGTTGTGGACTGATCTTTCAAGTACCGCTCACACGACTGTTAATACTGAATCGATTGAAAGTGACAGGAGACAGCAGTTGTCAACTATGGTTACAAACTACTTCTCCTCCAATATCGATGTTCTCCCTCACAGGTCATTCCCCTTTGACTATTGGGCCTGTAAACTGGACACCTGGTCTGAATTGGCACAATATGCCTTACAGGAGCTCGTTTGCCCTGCTGCTAGTGTGCTATCCGAAAGAGTCTTCAGTGCTGCTAGATCAATCCTGACGGGAAAAAGGACCCGTCTGTCGACCCAAAATGTTGATGATCTAACCTTCATTAAAATGAACCATGCATGGGTTTCAAAGGATTTTGCCCCACCTTCCCCTGCTGACACGTAGGTTGCCAGAAAAATGGCTCGCTTTTGTCCTCTTCCTCGGACTTCTCCAATTCCTCCATTTGCAGCTGCTGAATGTCCAACATCAATATATGCCATTTTTTCAACCTCCCTAACTGGGCTGCCTCCCCCCAGGGCTGGGGTCACCACCTGGCGCACGCACCCGTGCGAGTGCCATTGCCCTGGACAGGTGGGTGGGCCCACTCTTGGGCAACGGCACTGGCACAGGGTTCCTCATAGTACAATCAAGTGTCTCTGACGGTGGGGGTGCACACCCGCCGCCAGACACACCGCCGTACTATGAGGGGCCCTGTGCCAGTACCGCCGCCCACGAGTGGGCCCCCCCTGCTTGCGCCGAGCCCCAGCACTTGCAATACTTACCTCTCCCTGCTCCACCGCTGTGTAGTCTGGGCTGTTACATCCTTCACTGGGACTGCCAATACAAATTTGGTGAACTGATAGATGATGGTTAAGGCGTAGCTATGCCCTGTCCTGCTGGGCTCTATCTTAAGATGATCAATGGCTTCCATTTGTTATGGACGTCGACTCACAATGAAATGCAGTGGTGGTTTATCATCAGCTTTCACGGTTTTCCTACTCACAGACGTGTGACATTCCTGCCCACATCTGAGAATTCTCCCGGGAGTTTTCCCTGTGATTAGTAATTCCAAAATTTCTGCAATCACTCGACTTTCCGTCTGTTCTTGTATCCATCTCATTTCCTCTTGCGGAGAGTCTGGACTGTCTTACTGAGACTGAAACATATATGAAGATTGAAAAATACCTCAACAGTGTATACTGGTGTACGCTTCGAATAAATTACCTTTTTTCTACTTTTTAGATTCTTGTCTAATCCATACTGAGGCTGTGAGTGTCTTTGTCTGACTCCAGAAATAAACACGGAGATTTTTAATGTTTAAAATATACTATATATACCTGGTATCCAGTGATACTGTACCCTTTCTCAACTTTCTACAATCTTTTAGAATCCATACTGGGCCTGAGACCGTCTGAGTCTGCCTCCTGATATATATAGACAGAGATTTTTAATGTGTAAACTATGGTACATATACAGGGGTTGGACAAAATAATGGAAGCACCTAACGTTTTGGCATCAAATGGTAATGTTTTGTAGTTGATTATTTGTGTTATGTGATATGTCTATGTAAATTAACTGTTTGTTTTGCAGAATTGTAAGAACATTGATGAAAGCCTGAAACCAATGGCAGACCTCTCTGATTTTCAAAGAGGCCAAATTGTTGGTGCTCGTATGGCAGGTGCTAGTGTTACATAAAGTGCCCGAATGCTTGGCGTGTCAAGAGGTACTTTCTCCAAAGTAATGACTGCGTTTGAAAGAGAAGGAAAAACGTCCGCAGCAAAGCACAGGTCCGGCCGAAAGTCGAAGTTGACTGAGAGAGACCGTCGGACTCTAAAGCGAAATGTGTGAGAGAATCGCAAGGCCATGGCTCCGAAAATCACTGCTGAGCTCAATTAACACCTACAGAACCCAGTTTCCACGAAAAATGTTCGTCGGGAGCTGCACACATCTGGATTCCACAGAAGAGCTTCAATTTGAAAAACCGCTGCTCTCAATGACAAATGTTTCCAAGCGTTTAGAGTGGTGTAGAAACCTGCAGAAAAGGTCCCTTGAGCAGTGGAAACATGTGATATTCTCAGACGAATCATTGTTTACCCTATTTCCGACCTCCAGCCGAGTGTACGTTTGGAAACAGCCGAAAGAAGCATTCCATCCAGACTGCCTTCTCCCAACCATAAAACATGGCGGAGGTTCTGTGATGATCTGGGGTGCTACTTCGTGGAGATCCGCCAGGCCAATGATATCCCTTCATAGAAGAATTAACAGCCGAGATTATTTAGGCATTTTGGGCGACCAATTGCATCCTATGGTTCAAGCACTGTTCCTGGAGGGGAACGCCATCTTTCAGGATGATAATGCACCAATTCATACAGCTAGAATCGTTAAAGCATGGCACGAGGAACATTGTAATAAAGTTGAGCATCTCATCTGGCCCCCACAATCCCCAGACCTCAATATTATTGAGCATTTATGGCCGATTTTAGAGATTCAAGTTAGACGTCAATTTCCGCCGCCAGCGCCGCTCAAAGAACTGGAGGGTGTTTTCACTGAAGAATGGGCTACAATTCCTTTGGAAACAATTCACACCTTGTATGAATCCATACCTCGGATAATTGAGGCTGTAATCGCCGCAAAAGGTGGACCTACACCATATTAAACTAACTTTTGTTGTAAGGTTTCTCCTTGCGGAGAGTGACATGCCAGCTGTGGCTTGTCAAGGTAAGGAGACTTATTCGCCGTGCAATGCTCCTCTGGGAAAATAATATGCAAATTGCCTCTTCAGAAAGAAAGAGGACTTTTACTCTACAGCGCCACCTATTGGTAGTAGCGATCCTACAAGTCACAATCAACCCTTTAACGAGTCTTGTAGTATGACTTAGGATACAAGCCAAATCAGAATCTCAATTTGCAGACACGGTGTTTCGAGCTGTTGGCTCTCGTCAGTGCAAAGTATGAGATCTGATTTGGCAAGGTGAGAGGCTCTGGACTAGGTTCTAAGAAGTAAGGTTTCTCCTTGCGGAGAGTGACATGCCAGCTGTGGCTTGTCAAGGTAAGGAGACTTATTCGCCGTGCAATGCTCCTCTGGGAAAATAATATGCAAATTGCCTCTTCAGAAAGAAAGAGGACTTTTACTCTACAGCGCCACCTATTGGTAGTAGCGATCCTACAAGTCACAATCAACCCTTTAACGAGTCTTGTAGTATGACTTAGGATACAAGCCAAATCAGAATCTCAATTTGCAGACACGGTGTTTCGAGCTGTTGGCTCTCGTCAGTGCAAAGTATGAGATCTGATTTGGCAAGGTGAGAGGCTCTGGACTAGGGTCTAAGAAGTAAGGTTTCTCCTTGCGGAGAGTGACATGCCAGCTGTGGCTTGTCAAGGTAAGGAGACTTATTCGCCGTGCAATGCTCCTCTGGGAAAATAATATGCAAATTGCCTCTTCAGAAAGAAAGAGGACTTTTACTCTACAGCGCCACCTATTGGTAGTAGCGATCCTACAAGTCACAATCAACCCTTTAACGAGTCTTGTAGTATGACTTAGGATACAAGCCAAATCAGAATCTCAATTTGCAGACACGGTGTTTCGAGCTGTTGGCTCTCGTCAGTGCAAAGTATGAGATCTGATTTGGCAAGGTGAGAGGCTCTGGACTAGGGTCTAAGAAGTAAGGTTTCTCCTTGCGGAGAGTGACATGCCAGCTGTGGCTTGTCAAGGTAAGGAGACTTATTCGCCGTGCAATGCTCCTCTGGGAAAATAATATGCAAATTGCCTCTTCAGAAAGAAAGAGGACTTTTACTCTACAGCGCCACCTATTGGTAGTAGCGATCCTACAAGTCACAATCAACCCTTTAACGAGTCTTGTAGTATGACTTAGGATACAAGCCAAATCAGAATCTCAATTTGCAGACACGGTGTTTCGAGCTGTTGGCTCTCGTCAGTGCAAAGTATGAGATCTGATTTGGCAAGGTGAGAGGCTCTGGACTAGGGTCTAAGAAGTAAGGTTTCTCCTTGCGGAGAGTGACATGCCAGCTGTGGCTTGTCAAGGTAAGGAGACTTATTCGCCGTGCAATGCTCCTCTGGGAAAATAATATGCAAATTGCCTCTTCAGAAAGAAAGAGGACTTTTACTCTACAGCGCCACCTATTGGTAGTAGCGATCCTACAAGTCACAATCAACCCTTTAACGAGTCTTGTAGTATGACTTAGGATACAAGCCAAATCAGAATCTCAATTTGCAGACACGGTGTTTCGAGCTGTTGGCTCTCGTCAGTGCAAAGTATGAGATCTGATTTGGCAAGGTGAGAGGCTCTGGACTAGGGTCTAAGAAGTAAGGTTTCTCCTTGCGGAGAGTGACATGCCAGCTGTGGCTTGTCAAGGTAAGGAGACTTATTCGCCGTGCAATGCTCCTCTGGGAAAATAATATGCAAATTGCCTCTTCAGAAAGAAAGAGGACTTTTACTCTACAGCGCCACCTATTGGTAGTAGCGATCCTACAAGTCACAATCAACCCTTTAACGAGTCTTGTAGTATGACTTAGGATACAAGCCAAATCAGAATCTCAATTTGCAGACACGGTGTTTCGAGCTGTTGGCTCTCGTCAGTGCAAAGTATGAGATCTGATTTGGCAAGGTGAGAGGCTCTGGACTAGGGTCTAAGAAGTAAGGTTTCTCCTTGCGGAGAGTGACATGCCAGCTGTGGCTTGTCAAGGTAAGGAGACTTATTCGCCGTGCAATGCTCCTCTGGGAAAATAATATGCAAATTGCCTCTTCAGAAAGAAAGAGGACTTTTACTCTACAGCGCCACCTATTGGTAGTAGCGATCCTACAAGTCACAATCAACCCTTTAACGAGTCTTGTAGTATGACTTAGGATACAAGCCAAATCAGAATCTCAATTTGCAGACACGGTGTTTCGAGCTGTTGGCTCTCGTCAGTGCAAAGTATGAGATCTGATTTGGCAAGGTGAGAGGCTCTGGACTAGGGTCTAAGAAGTAAGGTTTCTCCTTGCGGAGAGTGACATGCCAGCTGTGGCTTGTCAAGGTAAGGAGACTTATTCGCCGTGCAATGCTCCTCTGGGAAAATAATATGCAAATTGCCTCTTCAGAAAGAAAGAGGACTTTTACTCTACAGCGCCACCTATTGGTAGTAGCGATCCTACAAGTCACAATCAACCCTTTAACGAGTCTTGTAGTATGACTTAGGATACAAGCCAAATCAGAATCTCAATTTGCAGACACGGTGTTTCGAGCTGTTGGCTCTCGTCAGTGCAAAGTATGAGATCTGATTTGGCAAGGTGAGAGGCTCTGGACTAGGGTCTAAGGAGTAAGGTTTCTCCTTGCGGAGAGTGACATGCCAGCTGTGGCTTGTCAAGGTAAGGAGACTTATTCGCCGTGCAATGCTCCTCTGGGAAAATAATATGCAAATTGCCTCTTCAGAAAGAAAGAGGACTTTTACTCTACAGCGCCACCTATTGGTAGTAGCGATCCTACAAGTCACAATCAACCCTTTAACGAGTCTTGTAGTATGACTTAGGATACAAGCCAAATCAGAATCTCAATTTGCAGACACGGTGTTTCGAGCTGTTGGCTCTCGTCAGTGCAAAGTATGAGATCTGATTTGGCAAGGTGAGAGGCTCTGGACTAGGGTCTAAGAAGTAAGGTTTCTCCTTGCGGAGAGTGACATGCCAGCTGTGGCTTGTCAAGGTAAGGAGACTTATTCGCCGTGCAATGCTCCTCTGGGAAAATAATATGCAAATTGCCTCTTCAGAAAGAAAGAGGACTTTTACTCTACAGCGCCACCTATTGGTAGTAGCGATCCTACAAGTCACAATCAACCCTTTAACGAGTCTTGTAGTATGACTTAGGATGCACGGCGAATAAGTCTCCTTACCTTGACAAGCCACAGCTGGCATGTCACTCTCCGCAAGGAGAAACCTTACTTCTTAGACCCTAGTCCAGAGCCTCTCACCTTGCCAAATCAGATCTCATACTTTGCACTGACGAGAGCCAACAGCTCGAAACACCGTGTCTGCAAATTGAGATTCTGATTTGGCTTGTATCCTAAGTCATACTACAAGACTCGTTAAAGGGTTGATTGTGACTTGTAGGATCGCTACTACCAATAGGTGGCGCTGTAGAGTAAAAGTCCTCTTTCTTTCTGAAGAGGCAATTTGCATATTATTTTCCCAGAGGAGCATTGCACGGCGAATAAGTCTCCTTACCTTGACAAGCCACAGCTGGCATGTCACTCTCCGCAAGGAGAAACCTTACTTCTTAGACCCTAGTCCAGAGCCTCTCACCTTGCCAAATCAGATCTCATACTTTGCACTGATGAGAGCCAACAGCTCGAAACACCGTGTCTGCAAATTGAGATTCTGATTTGGCTTGTATCCTAAGTCATACTACAAGACTCGTTAAAGGGTTGATTGTGACTTGTAGGATCGCTACTACCAATAGGTGGCGCTGTAGAGTAAAAGTCCTCTTTCTTTCTGAAGAGGCAATTTGCATATTATTTTCCCAGAGGAGCATTGCACGGCGAATAAGTCTCCTTACCTTGACAAGCCACAGCTGGCATGTCACTCTCCGCAAGGAGAAACCTTACTTCTTAGACCCTAGTCCAGAGCCTCTCACCTTGCCAAATCAGATCTCATACTTTGCACTGACGAGAGCCAACAGCTCGAAACACCGTGTCTGCAAATTGAGATTCTGATTTGGCTTGTATCCTAAGTCATACTACAAGACTCGTTAAAGGGTTGATTGTGACTTGTAGGATCGCTACTACCAATAGGTGGCGCTGTAGAGTAAAAGTCCTCTTTCTTTCTGAAGAGGCAATTTGCACATAACTTTTGTTGATGTTTCCAGTTGTTTCCATTATTTTGTCCAACCCCTGTATATCTGTTATCCGGTGATACTGTAACCTTTCTCAACTTTCTACAATCTTGTCGAATCCATACTGGGTCTGAGACCGTCTGAGTCTGCCTCCTGATTAGAGATGAGCGGTGTTCGAGTCGACCTGTTCGCCAAGTTCAAATTCGAGCTGTTTTGGGCGGTATTCGAGCCGTTTGTCAAACTCGAACACTTTGCTTAAAATTCGGCTGTTCGAGGTTCCATTCGATAACGGTTCGTTCACCAAAAGCGTAACTTTATTTTCACATTAATAATGGTTTTCAATGTTAATAGACAGTTTCATGGCATAGTAGCGGTGTCTGGTAGCCAGCGGTGTAGTACACCTGTCAAGGAGCTACACCGTGTGTGTTTCTAATAATTTTTTACCGCATCTTGTCTAGAAATTCCTTTTGGGCCTTGTAGCACTGTCTGCTACTCAGCAGAGGAGCCCACCCATGAACCTAGCTATGCCGCCTGTTTATGAAAGAACCAGTTTTTGACTGCATTTAGCCCAGTTAATACTTTGGGCCTAGTAACTGTGTCTGCTACTCAGCAGAGTAGCCCACCCGTGAACCAAGCTGTGCCGCCTGTTTATGTAAGAACCATTTTTTAACTCCATTTAGCCCAGTGAATACTTTGGGCCTAGTACCTGTGTCTACTGCTCAGCAGAGGAGCCCACCCGTGAACCTAGCTATGCCGCCTGTTTATGTAAGCACTGTCTGGTACTCAGCAGAGTTGCCCACCCGTGAACCAAGCTATGCCGCCTGTTTATGTAAGAACTGCGTGCTACTCAGCAGAGGAGCCCAGCTGTTAAGAAAGCTACAGCACCTGTGGTTTGGACACTTATTTTTTTCCCCTTTTTTTCCGGAATGCCGGTTAGGCCTAATTCCGGAATTCCGGTTGACCTGCACTTACTGGGAAATCCTCGTTCACGGGGAAGAATTGGAATCCCAGATCCCCATCACTAACGGGGTTCAGCGGGTTATCCGCACCTGTAAGCAACACACGCTGGTCCTTTCAGTGTAGCGCACATGCAGCCCCGGACATGTAAGGGCATTACAGACCTGTTATTGCTCGACCTCGCGTGCCAGAGCCTCGCATTTCCCTCTAGTAAGCTGGACGGGGACAGCGGGGGCATGCCGGAGTCTCGTTCGTTAACGGAATTAAGCTGACAAATCGCTAGCACAACTAAAAACGGCCATGCACCACCACCCACAGAATCGACAATGCTTGCAATCTGTCCATCCTTTCCGTGGCTGGCATGGTTGAGGATGCCCGTGTGGAGTCCAATTAAGCCGCAGGCTCCACTCCTGGTGGTGCCCTTCTGGACATTCCTTTAGGGTTCAGCTTTGCCACCATACTGCCCCCGGAAACCAAACACTTTGCCTTCATGGACGCTGTTCGGAGGGTCGTGGGAATAACGCCGCCCGATTGGCAGTTGGCATAATTTATGGTGGGAAGTCCGACGGTATATGATCGTCTTTGATTTTAGAATTTTAGATTTTTTTTTTTATTTTAGATTTTTATTCCAGCCTTTCTTGACTTTACACTGTGTTCCAAATTATTATGCAAATGATATTTTTCTATGATTTTCCTAAATAGTCAGTACAAATGACAGTCATTCTAATAAAAGTCATCACCCGTTAGAGTATACATCAAATTTTATTGAAGAAACCTCCCAATGATAGCAGTATAATCTCCAAAATGAATAAAAACTCAAATTGCACTGTTCCAAATTATTAGGCACAGTAGAATTTCTAAACATTTGATCTGTTTTAAAGAACTGAAAATGTTCATTTGTGGAATTTGCAGCATTAGGAGGTAACATTCACTGACAAAAAAGCTATTTAACTCCAAAACATCCTAACAGGCCAAGTTACATGCTATCATTGGAACCCTTCTGTGACATCACCTTCACAATTCTTGCATCCATTGAACTTGGGAGTTTTTGGAGAGTTTCTGCTTGGATTTCTTTGCATGAAGTCGGAAAAGCCTCCCAGAGTTGCTGTTTTGATGTGAACTGCCTCCCTCATAGATCTTTTGCTTGATGATACTCCAAAGGTTCTCTACAGGGTTGAGGTCAGGGGAAGATGGTGGCCACACCATGAGTTTATCTCCTTTTATGCCTATAGCAGTCAATGACTCAGAGGTATTCTTTGCAGCATGAGATGTGCATTGTCATGCATGAAGAGGATTTTGCTCCTGAAGGCACATTTCTGCTTTTTATACCATGGAAGACAGCTGTCAGTCAGAAACTCTATATACAGTACTTTGCAGAGGTCATGTTCACACCTTCAGGAACCTTAAAGAGCCCTACCAGCTGTTTCCCCATGATTCCGGCCCAAAACATGACTCCGACTCCTCCTTGCTGAAGTCGCAGCCTTGTTGGGACATAGTGGCCATCCACCAACAATCCATCTGGACCATCCAGGGTTGCTCAACACTCATCAGTAAACAAGACTGTATGAAAAAACGGAGATTAGACCTACTGGTAAGGTTATTTCCAGGAGTCCATCCTGACAGCACCATGGGGTTGACCTTTCATCCTTACAGGGACAGGAAATACACGAGAGGTTAAAAGGTCCCCTCCCACACCACACTCCAGTGATTTTCCAAGTACCACACCAGTATGGATGCAATTAAAATTTATTGAGATTTAGTACAAGCATATTGACACCAATACAAATCCTAGGGAGGGAACTACCATTGCTGTCAGGATGAACTCCTGGAAATAACCTTACCGGTAGGTCTAATCTCCGTTTTCCAGGACGTCCTATCCTGACAGCACCATGGGGAATACCAAAGTAGGAATTCGCTTAGGGTGGGACTACTGCTTGTAGCACTCTACGACCGAAGGTCGACTGGCTAGCTGTCAAAGTGTCCAACTTATAGTGTCTACAGAAGGTGTTCGGTGTAGACCAGGTGGCGGCCCTGCATATTTGATCTACTGAGGCCCCCGCCCTCTCTGCCCATGATGTCGCTATTGCCCTGGTGGAATGGGCCCTAAGTTCTACCGGTATAGGAAAACCTTCGGCCTCGTACACTGAGATGATAATTGTCTTAATCCACCTTGCCAGGGTCTGTGTAGCTGCGCTTTTACCCTTATTTTTACCGCCGTACTGGATAAATAGTTTTGTGTCCTGTTGCCAATCCCGGGTGACCTCTAGGTAGCGGATAACTGCACGTCTAACATCCAGGGAATGGAACAGTTTTTCTTTATCATTTTTTGGGTCTGGACAAAATGAGGGTAGGATTATCTCCTGGTTTAGATTTTGCGGAGATGCTACTTTCGGGAGGAACCTCGGGTCTAACTTGAGCACTATGTGATCCTCAAAGATCTGAATGTAGGGGTTCTGGACTGAGAGGGCCTGGATCTCCCCTAAGCGCTTGGCTGAGGTGATCGCTACCAGAAATATGGTCTTTTGTGTGAGCTTTGCAATGTCTATCTCTGATATTGGCTCATAAGGGGGCCTACACAGAGAGTTGAGGACTAGATTTAGGTCCCACGGGGGGACCGTCCTTCTTAATGTGGGTCTTAACCTCTGGGTGGCTTTGATAAATCGCGCTATCCATGGATGGGAGGATAGGGAGAAATTGAAGAAAGTACTTAAGGCCGCTATCTGGACCTTGAGAGTGCTCGGGGTTAGGCCTTTATCAAATCCTGCCTGTAGGAAATCTAGGATTTGAGGGATATTGGGCCGAGACAGGTCTAAAGGGGCACTACCACTTTCTGAGCAGAACCTCTTCCAGATCTTACGATATATTGCCCGCGTGACAGGTTTACGGCTGGCCTGTAATGTAGAGATCACTTGGTCCGAGAGGCCACTGGACTTCAGGATGTCCCTCTCAGGATCCATGCTGCTAGTTGCAAGCTTCCTGGGTTTGGGTGTTGAACTGGGCCCTGGGCAAGTAGGTCCGACGACGTTGGTAGATGGAGTGGTCTCTTCTGAGCCATTTTCTTGAGGAGGGGAAACCAACTCCGCCGGGGCCAAAAGGGTACGATTAGCATCACCCGAGCTCCCTCCTCCTGGATTTTCCTGAGAACCCTTGGTATTATGGCGATAGGGGGGAACCCGTATAGTAGTCCCCCTCTCCAGCTCTGGTTCAGGGCATCGATCTCTTCCGGGTGGTCCGCCGGATTGAGGGAGTAGAACCGCTCCAGTTTGGCGTTTCTTCTTGTCGCAAAGAGGTCCAGTTGGGGTGTCCCCCAGCGACGGCACAAGTCTCTGAAGATTTCTTCTTTTAGCTCCCACTCGGTGGCCCGGACTTCTTGCCTGCTTAAGTAGTCGGCTATAATGTTTTGGGAGCCTTCCAGGTGTATTGCAGACAAGGAGCGGGTGTTGTTTTCTGCCCAGGTGAGGATGCGAGCCGCTAGGTCCTGAAGCTTCCCGTGCCTTGGACCCCCTTGGTGGCATAGGAAGGCCACTGTGGTCACGTTGTCCGACATGATCTTTATATGCTGGTTCTGTAGGCATGACTTGTTTCTCTTCAGCGTTTCCCAAACCGCTCATAGTTCTCGGTAGTTTGAGGACTGTAAGCTGATGTTCTTGGGCCATGTTCCTTGCAGGTATCTTCCCTCTAGGTGAGCTCCCCATCCTTCTCTGCTGGCATCCGTGGTGATGGTCACACATGGAGATAGGATCCAAGGAACCCCCTGGCTGATATTTCTGTGGTTGGTCCACCACTTCAGGGATGATCTTAAAGCTGGAGACGGCCGGAACTTCTTGTCCAGTGAGGACTGTCGTCTGTCCCATCTTGACAGGATCTCCCTCTGCAGGATTCTTGTGTGGGCCTGGCTCCACATAACGCAAGGTATGCATGCGGTTAGGGTGCCCAGAGTCTTCATCGCGGTCCTTATTGAAACCTGGTGCTGATCGAGTTGACGAACCTTGTCCATGATGGGCCTTTTCTTCTCTTCGGGTAAGAGTGAGATTCTTCTTCTGGAGTCCAACATGACCCCCAGGAATTTTTTCTGAGAACTGGGCCGAAGATCTGACTTTTCTCTGTTCAGGATCCAACCTAGGCTCTCGAGCCTGGAAATTACTGAAATGAGTTGTTCCTTCAACTCCTCCGCTGTACGGGATACCACTAAAAAGTCATCTAAGTAAGGCACGATGATTATGCCCTCTTGTCTTAAATTGGCCACGATCTCGGCGACCAGTTTTGTAAAAACTCGAGGTGCTGACGCCAAGCCGAACGGAAGGGCCTGGAACTGAAAGTGGTAGTATCTGCCGCCTTTCTTTAGGGCGAAACGTAGGAACCTCTGAGATTGAGGATGGACGGGCACGTGATAATACGCACTTTTTAAGTCTATAATGCACATGGAAGCGTTCTGGTCTATCAGCGGGATGGCGGTTTTCAGGGATTCCATTCGGAATCTCTTCTACCGAACCCATTGATTTAATGGTTTTAAATTTATGATGGTTCGGCTTTCTCCTGACGGTTTTTTTATCGTGAAGAGAGTTGAATAGTGCCCCTGACATCTCTCCGCTTCTGGGACGGGAACCACTACCTCGGTCTTTAAAAGATCTCCTATGTCGGCCCATATAGGATCTATCAGGGCCCTGGAACGGGGTTCTGTGACTACGAATCGTGCAGGGGGGTTTTGTGTAAACTCGAGGGAATAACCCTGGGAGATTGTATTGAGGACCCATGGGTTCCGGGAGATGAGATGCCAAGCCCCCGCAAAGTGTCTGAGACGCCCCCCTACTGGTATGGCGTCATTGCCTTCTGCTTCTGGAACTTTGCCCGGAACGAGACGCGGGAGCCCTACTTTTCCCCCCCTTCGAATATATTCCCAGCGAGGAGATTTCCCTGGTGAGGACGGAATCTCTGAAAGGAAGACTGCTTTTTAGGTTTCTCCTCTGGAAACCCTTTTTTGTCGTCAGAGGCACTCTCTAGAATCTTATCTAAAGCCGGCCCAAATACTTTCCCCCCGAGAAGGGTATGGAACATAATTTATTTTTAGACTGGTAGTCCCCTGACCAGGTTTTCATCCATATGGCTCGACGGGCCGCGTTGGATAAAGAGTTATTCCTGGCCGCAAATCTTACAGATTCTGCCGAAGCATCCGCCAGAAAACCAGTTGCGATCTTTAATAGGGGAATGCTCTCAAGGATATCGCCCCTAGGGGCTTTTTCCTTTAATTGTTGTTCCATCTGGTCGATCCATAGATACATGGACCTAGCGACTGAAGTGGCGGCTATGTTTGCTTTCATCACCGCCGCTGAGGCCTCCCAAGCCCTTTTTAAGAGCACGTCGGCCTTTTTGTCCATGGGTTCTTTGAGACTGGAAGAGTCCTCAAAGGGAATTGAGGTCTTCCTCGACACCTTAGCCACCTGGGAATCGATTTTAGGCACCTCATCCCAAGTGTTGATGTCTTCCGGGTTAAATGGAAGTCGCAGTTTAAAGTCTCGCGGCACAATCAGTCTTTTCTCGGCATCCTCCCATTCTTCTAGGATCATCGCCCGGATATGGTCATTGACTGGGAAGACCTGACGGACCTTGGCTCTTAGCCCCCCGAACATCGCGTCCTGGATGGATTGCTCCTTCGGGGCTTCCTCAATCTGCATCGTACTCCTCACTGCCCTGAGGAGCTCGTCCGTATTCTCTGATGTGAAGAGGTACTTTTTCCCTGTCTCTAGGGGTTCAGAGGTGATCTCGCCTTCTTCTTCCGAGTCCGTACCCCATATCTCCTCCTCTGAAGAATGGTCGGACTCCCATCTTGGCCTTTTGGATTGGGACCGGTCGGCCGACGGCGTGGGTAGCCATGCAGAGACGGAGGCCTGGACCTCCTCTCTGACCACTGTGCGCATCTCCGTGAGGAACGTGGCCTGCTCTCCTCTGATGATCCGCAGGGTACAGTCCTCGCATAAGGGTTTCTTCCATGTGCTCAGCAGCTTGCTGGCACAGATGGGGCATTTGGGCTTGCTTGACCCCCTAGATGCTGCTGCCGCCGGGGTTGGCACCGACTTGTCCTAACAAAAGAACAGGAGACTGTTTTACTAACAGCTCCTGTCTTTGAACTCACAACCCACCCGGCCTCCTACTCACGGCCGCTGGGTCTGGCTCGCTCCTGCGTCCGTGTTCTCCGTCCATGATCCTGAAGGTGACCGGTCGCTCTGTACCGCTGCCCCCCGCTTTCCCCCCCGCTTTATCCTACCTTGTCTTGCGCTGGAAACGCTTCTCCCGCCATGACGCTCTCTCCTGACGACGCAGGCCCAAACCGACAGTCGTCATACCCGGCGACCGGAAGTGACGCGCCGTCGGCTCTAGCGGGAGTCGCGCTGGAGGGGGGGAGCGATACATCGTCCCGGAGCGACGCTCCACGGGACCGCAGGCGGGAAACCCCCCTTAGGGGGGTGCCGCGCGCACCGTCCGACCGGAGGAGTTGGCGGTTGGGACCCCGAACCTCCTGGCCCCGGTAAGTACTAACAGCTCCTGTGCTGCTCTCCTGCCGCCGCCGCTGCGGCGCTCTCGTGCCTGTCCTTACAGGGACAGGAAAAACACTGGAGTGTGGTGTGGGAGGGGACCTTTTAACCTCTCGTGTATTTCCTGTCCCTGTAAGGATGAAAGGTCAACCCCATGGTGCTGTCAGGATAGGACGTCCTGGAAATAGTCTTCATGTATGTCTGGACCCACTGCTACAATTTCTGCTTGTGAACACTTTTTAGGGGTGGCTGAATAGTAGGTTTATGCACCACAGCAAGCCTTTGAAGGATCCTACACCATGAGGTTCGAGGGACTCCAGAGGCACCAGCAGCTTTAAATATCTGTTTGCTGGTTTGTAATGGCTTTTTAGCAGCTGCCCTCTTAATCCGATGAACTTGCCTGGCAGAAACCTTCCTCATTCTGCCTTTATCAGCACAAACATGTCTGTGCTCAGAATCAACCACAAATCTCTTAACAGTACGATGGTCACGTTTAAATTTTTGGGAAATATCTAATGTTTTCATCTCTTGACCAAGGCATTGCACTATTTGATGCTTTTCAGCAGCAGAGAGGTCCTTTTTCTTTCCTAAATTCCTTGAAACCTGTGCCCTGCTTAATAATGTGGAACATCATTCTTAAGTAGTTTTCCTTTAATTGGGCTCACCTGGTAAACTAATTATCACAGGAATTTGAGATCGATTTCAGTGATCCAAAGAGCCCTGATACACAATACCATCTATGAGTTTATTTGAAAAACAAAAAATTACATCTTTATGACACTTAAATCCAATTTGCATAATAATTTGGAACGCAGTGTATAAGGGCATGACATGCCTATATCTGTGTCACCTCCTCCTCCTTTTACTCCTCCACCTCTTTTCTATATGTAG
Organism: Dendrobates tinctorius; assembly: GCF_039654945.1. Lineage (NCBI taxonomy): Eukaryota > Metazoa > Chordata > Amphibia > Anura > Dendrobatidae > Dendrobates > Dendrobates tinctorius. Next base: position 15,083,203 of record NW_027361932.1, on the reverse strand, counting down.
TTGCCCTTTTCCATATGTTATTTGTGTCTTCTGAGCATTTTGTCTGCTTTGGGACACCTTTTAAGTTGGTTTGTAATTGTTTTCTATGTGTTTGTATGTGTTTGTGTTTGCCTGCCATTGTTTTCAGTGGGGTTCAACGGTGTTCGTCGAACATTCGAAGAACTTGCCTCCTGTTCGACGAACCGAACCGAACTCAAACACTAGCGGGGTGGCTCAACATTACTCCTGATATATAGACGTACATTTTTAATGTTTAACCCCTTAAGCCCCAAGGGTGGTTTGCACGTTTATGACCGGGCCAATTTTTACAATTCTGACCACTGTCCCTTTATGAGGTAATAAGTCTAAGACGCTTCCATGGATCCCGGTGATTCTGACATCGTTTTCTCATGACATATTGTACTTCATGTTAGTGGTAAAATTTGATTCAAATAACTTGCATTTATTTGTGAAAAAAACGGAAATTTGGCAAAAATTTTGAAAATTTTGCAATTTTCCAACTTTGAATTTTTATGCCCTTAAATCACAGAGATACAGCACACAAAAAACTTGATAAGTAACATTTCCCACATGTTTACTTTACATCAGCACAATTTTGGAACCAAAATTTTTTTTGTTAGGAAGTTATAAGGGTTAAAAATTGACCAGCGATTTCTCATTTTTTGCAACACCATTTTATTTTTACGGACCACATCACATTTGAAGCCACTTTGCGGGGTCTATATGATAGAAAATACCCAAAAGTGACATCATTCTAAAAACTGCACCCCTTAAGGTGCTCAAAACCACATTCAAGAAGTTTATTAACCCTTTAGGTGCGTCACAGGAATTTTTTGAATATTTAAAAAAAAATGAACATTTAACTTTTTTTCACAAAAAAAATACTTCAGGTTCAATTTTTTTTATTTTACCAAGGGTAACAGGAGAAATTGGATGCAAAAGTTATTGTGCAATTTGTCCTGAGTACGCTGATACCTGATATGTGGGGGGGAATGACTTTCGGCGCATGGCAGAGCTCAGAATGGAAGGAGCGCCGTTTGACTTTTTCAATGCAAAATTGGCTGGAATTCGGATTGGACGCCATGTCACGTTTGGAGAGTCCCTGATGTACCTAAACAGTGGAAACCCCCTACAAGTGACCCCATTTTGGAAACTAGACCCTCCAAGGAACTTATCTAGATATGTGGTGAGAACTTTGAACCCACAAGGGCTTTACAGAAGTTTATAACGTACAGCGATACAATTAAAAAATCATAATTTTTCCACAAAAATGATCTTTTCACCCTCCAATTTTTATTTTCCCAAGGGTCACAGGACCCTAAAAGTTATTGTGCAATTTGTCCTGAGTACGCTGATACCCCACATGTGGGGGTAAACCACTATTTGGGCGCATGGAAGCGCTCGGAAGGGAAGCAGCGCCATTTGACGTTTTTGGCTCGAATTGAGATCGGACACCATGTCGCGATTGGAAAACCCCTGATGTACCAAAACAGTGGAAACCCCCCAAAAATGACACCATTTTGGAAACTAGACCCCCCAAGGAACTTTTCTAGATGTGTGGTGAGAACTTTGAACCCCCAAGGGCTTCACAGAAGTTTATAACATGCAGCTGTACAATTAAAAAAATCATATTTTTTTCACAAAAATGATCTTTTCACCCTCAATTCTTGTTTTCCAAGGGTAACAGGACCCTAAACGTTATTGTGCAAGTTGTTCTGAGTACGCTGATACCCCACATGAGGGGGTAAACCATTATTTGGGCGCATGGCAGAGCTCGGAAGGGAAGCAGCGCCATTTGACGTCTTTGGCTGGAATTGAGATCGGACACCATGCTGCTTTTGGAGAGCCCCTGATGTACCAAAACAGTGGAAACACCCCACAAATGACACCATTTTGGAAACTAGACCCCCCAAGGAACTTATCTAGATGTGTGGTGAGCGGTTTGAATCCCCAAGGGCTTCACAGAAGTTTATAATGCCCGGGCATGAAAATAAAAAAATCGTATTTTTTCCACAAACATGATCAATTAGTCCCCAATTTTTTTATTTTCCCAACGGTAACAGGAGAAATTGGACCCCAAAAGTTGTTGTGCAATTTGTCCTGAGTACGCTGATACCTCATATGTGGGAGAAAAACTACTGTATGAGCACACGTCGGTGCTCGGAAGGGAAGTAGTGACTTTTTGGAATGCAGACTTTGATGGAATGGTCTGGGGGTGTCATGTGCGTTTGGAGAGCCCCTGATGTACCTAAACTATTGAAAATCCTCACAAGTGACCCCATTTTGGAAACTAGACCCCCCACGGAACTTATCTAGATGTGTGGTGAGCACTTTGAACCCCCAAGTGATTCACAGAAGTTTATAACGCCCAGGCGTGAAAATAAAAAAATCATTTTTTTCCATAAAAATGATATTTTTGCCCCCAATTTTTTATTTTCCTAAGGGTAACAGGAGAAATTGGACCCCAAAAGATGTTTTGCAATTTGTCCTGAGTAGGCTGATACCCTATATGTGGGGGTAAAACAATGTTTGGGCGCATGGCAGAGCTTGGAAGGGAAGGAGCACCATTTGACTTTTTCAACGCAGAATTGGCTGGAATTGAGATCCGACGCCATGTTGCATTTGGAGAGCACCTGATGTGCCCAAACAGTGGAAACCCCCAATTCTAACTCCAAACCTAACCCCAACACACCCCTAACCCTAATCTCAGCCCTAACTCTAGCCCTAGCCATAACCCTAGCCCTAGCCCTAACCCTAACCCTAGACCTAGCCCTAGCCCTAACCCTAATGGGAAAATGGAAATAAATACATTTTCTTTTAATTTTATTATTTTTCCCTAACTAAGGGAGTGAAAAAAGAGGGTTTGATTTACTATTTATAGCGGGTTTTTATGTTTGGCAGCTGTCACACGCTAAAAGACGCTTTTTATTGTAAAAATAGTTTTTGCATCACCACATATTGAGAGCTATAATTTTTCTATATTTTGACCCACCGAGTCATGTGAGGTCTTATTTTTTGCGGGACGAGTTGAAGTTTTTATTGGTACCATTTTCGGGCACGTGACATTTTTTGATCGCCTTTTATTCCGATTTTTGGGACGCAGAATGAACAAAAAACAGCGTTTCATGAATTTCTTTTCGGGTGTGCGTTTACACCGTTCTGCGTGCGATAAAATTGATAAGGCGGTTTTATTCTCTGGGTCAGTACAGTTACAGCGATACCTCATTTATGTCTTTTTTATGTTTTGGCGGTTTTATGCAATGAAAACTATTTTATATAAAAAATAATAATTTTTGCATCGCTTTATTCTGCGAGCTATAACTTTTTTATTTTTTCGCTGATGATGCTGTTTGGTGACTTGTTTTTGTGAGGCAAGATGACGTTTTCAGTGGTACCATGGATATTTATGCTCGTCCTTTTGATCGCGCGTTATTGCACTTTTTGTTTGGTGGTATGATAATAAATCATTATTTTTTGCTTCGTTTTTTTATTTTTTAAGGGGTTCGCTAAAGAGGTTAACTAATGGGACAGTTTTATAGGGCAGGTCGTTATTGACGCAGCGATACCAAATATGTGATGAATTTATTAGGGAATATTTTTTTTTTGCTAATTTATTTAGCGATTTTTTTTTTTTTAATTATTTTTACACTTTTTTTTTAACTTTATTAGGTTGTCCCAGAGGGGACATCACTGTCCTGTGACAGATAGCTGATCTGTCACATCACAGATCACTGTGACAGATCAGCGATCTGTCACAGGCATAGGCGCAGACTTCCTCATCCCTGCGCTTTGCAGGCACTGAGGAAGACAGCTCCATACAGGCCCCCCGAAGGTCCCCGTCGCCATATTGGATCCGTGAACCTGTAGGGAAAGAGCCCCCCGCAGCAGCGCTGCACATTGCGCTGCAGTGGGGGGCTCAGGGAAGCACGGAGGGAGCCCCCTCCCTGCCGATGCTTCCCTTTAACCCCCGGTACACCGCCATCGTGTTTGATCGTGGTGTGCAAGGGGTTAACGTGTCGGGGGCGGTCCGTGACCGCCCCTGACACATTATCACAGCTGACACCCGGCTCAATTAGCTGACACCCGGTCGCGATCAGCGGCGCTCACCACGTGGGCGCCGCTGATCGCTGTGACGTACTATCCCGTCCCTGGGAATTAAGTCCCAGGGCACATGGATGGGATAGTACGTCACATGGGATTAAGGGGTTAAACTATGCTATATATACCTGGTATCTGGTGATACTGTACCCTTTCTGCCAGGAAGTCCTCCTCCCCCCACCACTCTAAGTGTATCATTGACACCTGGAACATTTGCCCACATGTGTGATTATTTCTTGCGGATCTTCTTTTTATATTGTGGTGTGATCCATCCTGAGCGTGTGAGAGTCTGTGGGTTACTCCTGCAATTTATATGTAGATTTAAAAATTACCCCAACACTGTAAACAGCTCTACGCTTGTGATACATTACCCATTTACTGCTTTTTATATGCTGGTCTAATCCAAACTGACCAAGTGAGAGTCTGTTTCTGACTGTGGAAATAAATACTAAGATTGACAATGACCCCTACACTGTGTACAGCTGTACGCTTCAGATCCATTACCGTTTTACGGCTTTTTATATTGTGTTGTAATCCATACTGAGCCTGAAACTATACTATATATACCTGCTATCTGATGATACTGTACCCTTTTTCTACTTTTTATATTCTTGTGTAATCCATACTGAGCCTGTGAGCGTCTCAGTGTGACTCATGAAATATGTAGGGATATTGACAATTATCCTTTGACTGTATAGAGCTGTACGCTTCTGATACAGTACCATATATCTGATGTTATTTTGGGTACATTTTCTCCAAATTTTGAAGTATGGTGGAAAAGGCTGCGGACGTGGGCGTGGGGGGCCAGCTGGTACTGATGGTGGTGGTGCATCTGCTGGTAGTGGCAAAAGCACAATAGCAGCTAAGGCAGGAGGTGTTGAGCCTGCATCATGGTCTGGTTCCGGAACGCCTGGAAGGCTAACTTTTCTGGGAGTAGGTAAACCGCTTTTACAGCCGGAGCATCAGGAATTGGTTTTGGCTTACATTGCCAAAACAGACTCCAGCTAATATGCCCTCCTCTTCTGAAGTTTCAAAAAATGCAAGCACTGAGTTGTCAAGTGCTGGCTCCTGGTCAGGAAGAACCCCTTTCCTTGTGTCCTTCACCTCCACCAAAAGTGAATGATGCAGCAGGCCACACTTCACATTAGTCCATGTACAGTGGGGCAAAAAAGTATTTAGTCAGTGAGCAATAGTGCAAGTTCCACCACTTAAAAAGATGAGAGGCGTCTGTAATTTACATCATAGGTAGACCTCAACTATGGGAGACAAACTGAGAAAAAAAAATCCAGAAAATCACATTGTCTGTTTTTTTTCATTTTATTTGCATATTATGGTGGAAAATAAGTATTTGGTCAGAAACAAGCAATCAAGATTTCTGGCTCTCACAGACCTGTAACTTCTTCTTTAAGACTCTCCTCTTTCCTCCACTCATTACCTGTAGTAATGGCACCTGTTTAAACTTGTTATCAGTATAAAAAGACACCTGTGCACACCCTCAAACAGTCTGACTCCAAACTCCACTATGGTGAAGACCAAAGAGCTGTCAAAGGACACCAGAAACAAAATTGTAGCCCTGCACAAGGCTGGGAAGACTGAATCTGCAATAGCCAACCAGCTTGGAGTGAAGAAATCAACTGTGGGAGCAATAATTAGAAAATGGAAGACATACAAGACCACTGATAATCTCCCTCGATCTGGTGCTCCACGCAAAATCCCACCCCGTGGGGTCAGAATGATCACAAGAACGGTGAGCAAAAATCCCAGAACCACGCGGGGGGACCTAGTGAATGAACTGCAGAGAGCTGGGACCAATGTAACAAGGCCTACCATAAGTAACACACTACGCCACCATGGACTCAGATCCTGCAGTGCCAGACGTGTCCCACTGCTTAAGCCTGTACATGTCCGGGCCCGTCTGAAGTTTGCTAGAGAGCATTTGGATGATCCAGAGGAGTTTTGGGAGAATGTCCTATGGTCTGATGAAACCAAACTGGAACTGTTTGGTAGAAACACAACTTGTCGTGTTTGGAGGAAAAAGAATACTGAGTTGCATCCATCAAACACCATACCTACTGTAAAGCATGGTGGTGGATACATCATGCTTTGGGGCTGTTTCTCTGCAAAGGGGCCAGGACGACTGATCCGGGTACATGAAAGAATGAATGGGGCCATGTATCGTGAGATTTTGAGTGCAAACCTCCTTCCATCAGCAAGGGCATTGAAGATGAAACGTGGCTGGGTCTTTCAACATGACAATGATCCAAAGCACACCGCCAGGGCAACGAAGGAGTGGCTTCGTAAGAAGCATTTCAAGGTCCTGGAGTGGCCTAGCCAGTCTCCAGATCTCAACCCTATAGAAAACCTTTGGAGGGAGTTGAAAGTCCGTGTTGCCAAGCGAAAAGCCAAAAACATCACTGCTCTAGAGGAGATCTGCATGGAGGAATGGGCCAACATACCAACAACAGTGTGTGGCAACCTTGTGAAGACTTACAGAAAACGTTTGACCTCTGTCATTGCCAACAAAGGATATATCACAAAGTATTGAGATGAAATTTTGTTTCTGACCAAATACTTATTTTCCACCATAATATGCAAATAAAATGAAAAAAAAAACAGACAATGTGATTTTCTGGATTTTTTTTTCTCAGTTTGTCTCCCATAGTTGAGGTCTACCTATGATGTCAATTACAGACGCCTCTCATCTTTTTAAGTGGTGGAACTTGCACTATTGCTGACTGACTAAATACTTTTTTGCCCCACTGTAGCTCTTTCTCACATACCATGCCTAGGTTATCAAGTCAAATCGTGAATTCCCCAGTCCAAGATGAATCTGACATGGAGTGTGGGTGGCCAGCCAGCGCAGTGGGGTTAATCTGTACCGGGCCGGTGTCTCAGATGGATGTGTCACTGTAGTGGTGACCTGGTCCGTGGCCCTGGGCGTCCATGCAAAGGGGTGAATACTGTTTATAGGAGAATGATACGTGAAGCCACCTGTGGTTTCTGATCAGATTGACCAGCGCTGCAGTGTCGCTTCTCTGGGACAGATGTTGTGGTGCAGCTAAGATGTAGAAGCCCTGCACAGGTAGGGCCGTAGTCGCAGGGCAGATGAAAGAGTTGGTAGATGGTGTGCAGTGCAGGATGCAGCAGAGTCGTGCGACAGGCGCAGGAAAAGGTGACAGACACAGTCGTGCAGTTCCTTTACCTGTACTTGGTAAGTGCCATCCAGGACCGAGAGTACAGATGGAGAAGGAGTTGGTCAGCCTGGAAGCAAATTAGGAATTCTCTCTCTGCAGATAGGTAGTGTGGCCTTCGTTCTAGCTCTTATCTGAGGTACTCGCAGTACTGAGTTCACTGAAGTTCCCCCTGTTGACTCTCTTTTGGAACTTTCTCGTATGGCAGGCAGCCGTAGCCTTTTCCTTCTGGCTCACACAAGTCGCTGCTGGGGCCTCTGAGCCTTAGTTGGGAACAGAGCATTTACAGCTGCTACTTCCTCCGGTTTCTGCTGCAGGACCATCAGTGTCCCTACAAACTCGGAGACCGGAATCCGGACCATGCGCTCCAGCTAGGAGTGAGCCTTAACTCTGCTTATCCTCCAGCTCCCCTTCTCACGTCCACACACTTCCCCTTCCCTTCACAGACTGCCCTAACTTCCCTCCTCCCGACCACAGAGGGCAGCTCCTCAGCAGTCAGGTTCTGAGCTCTCCCTGCTAGACTGGAGTGGGAACTGTGTTGTGTGTTGGTTTAACTGCTAGAGAGATCCTTCTTTGCTCCCAAGCATGACATCACACTCCCCCTAGGAGGAAGGTAATGCCACTGTGGCGACCGTACTCCTGGGGGCGCCACAAGTGCACTGATGCCCAGCTACTGCTAGATGATTCTGCCGGTACATTGACCCAGACCACTACATTCCCCTTGCACTCAACATAGCCAGAATCTGACCCTGATGAAACTCAGGTTCCCCTTCCTGCATACTATATCACCTTACACGGTGACAAAGCGGAAGGTGCAGATGAAAGTGCAGGTTCCTTGAGCAGGTGGGGGGGCATACTCATGGGCGTCGGCACTGGCACAGGGCCCCTCATAGTATGCAAAATTGTCTCTGCCATCAGACACACCACCGTACTATGAGGGGCCCTGTGCCAGTGCCATCGCCAGCGAGTGGGCCCCCCTGCTTGCTCAGGATCACAGCACTTGCAAAGTTGAAATACTTACCTCTCCACCGCCGTGACGTTTTCCACATTTCCTGACAGTGACACTCTGGTCAGAGAGCGTGATGACATCACGTCTGTACGCCCTCTGCCTAAACAGTCTAAGTGCAGAGAGATGGAAGATGGGGATGACGAGGAGTCCAGACTAGTACAGGGATTCCCTAGCGAGGAGACTTATTTAATTGTTTTAAAGGTTGGGAGCAATTTTTGGGGAGCACCATACACTGGAGCATTCCAAAGGTGGACATCAGACACTGGAGCAGCATTTACAGGGCCCATTATACACTGAAGCATTAGAAATGGGGCCCATTATATATGGAGCATTATTTGGGCCCATAAGAAAGTGGAGCTTCATCCATGGGGACCAAAATATACTGTAGCATTATGTGGAGCTCATCATAGAATAGAATCATAGAATCGTAGAGTTGGAAGGGACCTCCTGGGCCATCTGGTCCAACCCCCTGCTCAAAGCAGGATTCGCTAAATCATCCCAGTCAGATGTCTGTCCAGCCTCTGTATAGAATCATAGAATCGTAGAGTGTATATCTATATATACTGTATCGAACATTATATGGGACCAATGATTCTGTATGGAGAAATATATGGGTCTCATTACTCTGTATAGCGCACTAAAACCAGGGGAAGAGTCTTGAGGAGATCATTTGCATATTCCCAGTGCCTTCTGGGATAAGTGAAGAGTCTCCGCGAGCTCAACGATCACTGGGTTTTGGCCATTGCAGCTGAAAAGAGGAAATCGGAAAAATTTGGGCTCATCTTTCATCGTTTTTAAGAAATCTCAAGATGGAAGAGGCCAGGAGCCATTTGGTGAGCTGCATTTCTTGCTACATGTTCACAGACTTACCAGTGGAAAAGCCAAACTTCACATGCCACAAATGCAAGCTTGTGTCCCTGTTGGAGGAAAAGTTGCAAAATCTCGAAGAGAGGTTAGCTACGTTGAAGATCATTAAGGAAGGTGAAGAGTTCTTGGACAGAGCAGAATTATCTCTTCATGTTACAGAAAGAGAAGAAATTCGAAGTGCACCTGAAGAAACAGAGGAATGGAGACATGTGACCCAGAGAAGCAGGAGGATCAGGAGGCAGTCAGCACACATACTGCTCAGAAACCAGTACCAGGCTCTCACGCAGGAAAACAATGAAGAAATACATCAGGATAAGACTTTGCCAACAAGCAGCAACCTTGTACGCCTTCAGAGTCCTCCTGGATGGAGAAAGAAAAATGTTGTGAAGAAGAAACGGAGAGTGGTGGTCATGGGGGATTCCCTGTTGAGAGGAACTGAGGCCGCTATCTGCAGACCGGATATAACTTCAAGAGAAATGTGTTGTCTTCCAGGTGCAAAAATTAAAGATGTGTCTGACAGGATATCAGGACTCTTCAGACCTACAGATGACTACCCATTCCTGCTACTACATGTGGGGACAAATGACACTGCAAGAAACGACCTGGAAACCATCTGCAGAGACTTTGAAGACTTAGGCAAGAAAGTGAAAGAACTGGGAGCGCAGGTGGTCTTCTCTTCCATCCTCCCAGTGGATGGCCATGGAACAAGGAGGTGGAATAAGATTCTGCAGGTGAACAACTGGCTACGTCGATGGTGCCGTCAGCAACGATTTGGATTTCTGGATCACGGAGTGAACTACTTATACGATGGACTACTTGCTAGAGATGGGGTGCACCTTACGAAGACTGGTAAGCATGTATTTGGAAGTCGCCTTGCTACACTTGTAAGGAGAGCTTTAAACTAGAACAACATGGGAAGGGAAGCAAAAGACCAGAAAAAGCCATACACCTGACAAATGCTATTGAGAACTCTGCTATTAGAAGTGGAAAGGAAGAACAAAGACGAAAGAATCTAATTAATAAAAATATTGGAGAAAGAGAAACCAATCACAAACTAAAATGTTTCTATACTAATGCACAAAGCATGGGCAACAAACAAGGAGAATTGGAACTACTAACACAGGAAAAGAAATATGATGTCATTGGAATCACTGAAACTTGGTGGGACAATACACATGATTGGAATACAAGACTAGAAGGATACAACTTATTTGCAAGAAACAGACTTGATAAACGAGGAGGGGGTGTCGCATTGTATGTTAGAAACGCGTATATCTGCACAGAGATTGAAGCTTCAGAGACTGGGAGTTCTGTGGAAACTGTTTGGGTAAGAATACAAGGACAGAACAATGGAAAGGACACCATTGTAGGCATTTACTACAGGCCGCCTGTGCAAGCTGAAGCTATGGATGAACTCTTTATGCATCAAATGGCCAAGTTCTCCAAAAAATATGACATAGTTGTCATGGGAGATTTCAACTATCCAGACATTTGTTGGGAATCTCTCTCAGGCAAAACTAACAGGTCAAGGAAATTCTTATCCTCTCTTGCTGACAACTTTATCTTCCAAAAGGTAAGGGAGAAAACAAGGGGAACTGCTACCTTGGATCTAATCCTTATAAACAGGGAGGAAATGGTTGAGGAGGTAAAAGTGGCTGGGACCCTAGGAGGTAGCGACCATGCTATTTTAGAATTTTGGATAACTAGAGGCGGAAGACCTGTGAAGACAAAAGACAAAAATGTCCAGGAAGGATGGGAAATCTTGAAAAATGAAATTCTCAAAGCACAGTTGTTAACAATTACGAAAAGAGGGAAGAATAGGAAGCAGTTAAGGAAACCAGGATGGATGAACACAGAACTTAAGCACATGCTAAAAAGGAAGAAAAAAATGTTTATAAAATGGAAAGAGGGAGGCATATCTAAAGAAGAATATAATGCTGTCTGCAGAACCTGCAGGGCACAAATCAGATTAGCTAAAGCTGAAAATGAACTGAGGCTTGCAAGAGATGTCAAAAGCAATAATAAAGGATTTTGGGGATATGTCAAAAGTAAAAGAAAAGTCAAAGATGCTATAGGATTTTTACAGGATGAAAATGATGAAATGGTAAGACAGGATGTTGAGAAGGCTGAACTTTTAAATTCCTATTTTGCATCTGTTTTCTCTCAGAAAGGAAATGTAACATCAACTGTTATTCACTGTCCTATTAAGGAAATAGAAGAATCCAGGATATCTATAAACAGAAAGATAGTGAGGAAACACTTAGCTAGCCTAAATGAATTCAAGTCTCCAGGTCCAGATGAATTACACCCCAGAGTACTGAAGGAGATAGCAGAAGAAATTTTTGAACCCCTCTCTATAATCTTTGAAAATTCTTGGAGAACAGGAGAAGTGCCAGAAGACTGGAGAAGAGCAAATGTTGTTCCTATCTTCAAAAAGGGGAAGAAGGTGGACCCAGGTAACTATAGGCCAGTGAGTCTGACTTCTATACCAGGAAAGATCTTTGAACAAATTATTAAACAACATGTATGTCAATACCTGGATAAGAATGAAGTGATTAAACAGAGTCAGCATGGGTTTGTAACTAATAAGTCATGTCAGACTAACTTAATTTCCTTCTATGACGGTATCACTGATTGGGTGGATCAAGGAAATGCTGTAGATATAGTATATCTTGACTTCAGCAAAGCATTTGACAAAGTCTCTCATACAATCCTTATTGAAAAAATGATTAAGTATGGAATGGACAAGGCAACTGTTAGGTGGATTCATAACTGGCTTAGTGATCGGACCCAAAGAGTGGTCATAAATGGCTGCACATCCAGTTGGAAGAATGTCTCAAGTGGGGTACCACAGGGCTCTGTCCTGGGCCCTGAATTGTTCAACATCTTTATCAACGATTTAGATGAAGGAATTGAGGGTAAACTGATTAAATTTGCTGATGACACAAAGCTAGGAGGGATAGCTAATACTAGAGAAGAGAGAGAGAGGATTCAAAAAGATTTAAATAAACTGGAGAAGTGGGCAGCAACTAACAGAATGGTTTTTAACAGGGAGAAATGCAAAGTACTACATCTGGGCAATAAAAATGGAAAAAGCATATATAGAATGGGAGGAATAGGGCTAAGTGACAGCACATGTGAAAAAGACTTGGGTATACTAATAGATCACAGACTGAATATGAGTCAACAGTGTGATGCAGCAGCAAAAAAGGCAAATGCAATTCTAGGATGTATTAACAGAAGCATACAGTCTAGATCACGTGAAGTCATTATTTCTCTCTACTCCTCTTTGGTCAGACCTCATCTGGAATATTGTGTCCAGTTTTGGGCACCACATTTTAAAAAAGACATCAACAAACTGGAGCAAGTTCAGAAAAGAGCGACCAGAATGGTGACCGGTCTGCAAACCCTGTCTTATGAGGAAAGGTTGCAGGATTTGGGAATGTTTAGTTTGCAAAAGAGAAGACTGAGAGGAGACTTAATAGCTGTCTACAAATATCTAAAGGGCTGTCACATTGTAGAAGGATCAACTTTATTCTCATTTGCACAAGGAAAGACTAGAAGCAATGGGATGAAACTGAATGGGAGGAGACACAGATTAGATATTAGAAAAAACTTTTTGACAGTTAGAGTGATCAATGAGTGGAACAGGCTGCCACGAGAAGTGGTGAGTTCTCCTTCAATGGAAGTCTTCAAACAGAGGCTGGACAGACATCTGACTGGGATGATTTAGCGAATCCTGCTTTGAGCAGGGGGTTGGACCAGATGGCCCAGGAGGTCCCTTCCAACTCTACGATTCTATGATTCTATGATTCTATACTATGCGGTGCCCATAATACTGTATGGAGTAATATACTGTCCATTTTTGGCGCTATTGGACAATTTAAAATGGATATCAGTCATGTGATGTAAGAATTGAAGTATTTTTCATTGTACTATACCGCTATTTCTCTGGCGTATCAGAGGATCATGAATTGTGGCATGTGTTAAAGGAGCCCATTAACACTCTTTGGCCCGGGGCCCATGAAAATCTGGAGCCAGCCCTACCCATCCCCCCCCCACAACTTTAGCCAAATAACCTCCAGTTTTCAATGCCTAACTATTATTATAAAGCAACTTAAGGTTGACAAGCTTAAGTAGTAAGAATTGATGTTTTTGGCATTAAAATGGGCACTGTAGGTGTGTTTCCTGTCCTCCACTCACTGCCGACTTTCCCTCCGCATTGACTTGCATTGGGTTTCGTGTTTCAGTCGGCCTTCGACTTTTCACGATAATCAGTCGATTGCCTTCGACCCGACTTTTGCGAAAGTCGGGTTTCATGAAACCCGCCTCGACCCGAAAAAAGGCAAAGTCGCTCATCTCTAGTATCAGATAAACCATCAGGTGAAGGATAATTAGCTTCACGTAATCTCTTTCCCTGCTCCAATGTGAACTCATTTAACCTTGATCGCTTATCAGTACGTCTCTGCACGTATCCGATGATGGATATTTTCAGGTGGGTCTCTAGAACAAGAATGTCTTTGATAGACAACAGCATTGAATATTTCAAGGTTTGTAGTAATTTTTAGACAATAAAGGAACTTTAATAAACCAGTTACTATAAAAACAGGCAATTATGGGCATCCATATTTAATGATTTGCTACAGTACATTATGTAAAATCTATGAGAAAAAATGAGAAAGACATATTGGAAAGACATATGCAATTTATAATGTGGCTGGCAAATCTAGTAATAAATTGAGTTTTAGATACAAAGGGAGCCAGAGTTGGCAACTTCAACTGAACCTGTGCTCCAAGAAGACCCTTAGACCATGGAGGTTTAATAAGTATTATGAGGAAGTGATGTGGAGGTGAATAATTGAAAAATGTATCAAGTTTTTAAACCTTTTATTATTAATAGTTTTATTTTGGTCTCATTTGGCCGCATGACCTTCCCCCATGCCTCAGTTAGATCATACAGATGGTTATAGTCAGGGCCGCCATTAGGGCATTACTGCCCATACTGGCATATGGGGCCCGGTGAGTAGAGTGGGCCCAGACCAGGTCTCCTCTCTTCTGCTCACCAAGCCCTAGCGACAGGTTTCTGCCTTTTCAGTAACTGAATATGCGTCCTCGGATGCATGTTCAGTTAAAATCTTTATTGCCATGAGGGAAGACTTCCCTCTTGGCAATAGTTAACAGCCGCCAGCCAATCACAGGCCAGCACCTGATGTCAGCACGCACGTCGCCAGCATAGGACGTCACTGTGAAATTCCGGCATATCCATGCTGCCTCAGATGAATCGAGGAGAGGACACCGCTGGACCTCGATCAGGTAAGGAGAAACTTTTTTTTGGAAAGCCGCAGTATGGGGCACTACGAGACAAGTGGGCCGGATGGAGGGACATGGGGGCAGGATAGAGAGAAATGGGGGCAGTGTGGAAAAAGATGGGGGCGGTGTGGAGAGACATGGGGCAGAGTGGAGAAACATGGGAGCACTGTGGAGAGATATGGGGACACTTTGGAGAGAAATGGGGCAGTGTGGAGAAACATGGGGGCAGGATGGAGAGACATGGGGGCAGGATGGAGAGATATGGGGGTAGTATAGAGAGACATGGAGCAGGATGGAGAGACATGGGGTAGGAATGAGACACATCTGGAGCAGGATGTGGGACATTATTACTGTAGGGGCCAATTATGAGATATTATTCCTGCTGTGATATATTTTATTTTTGAGGATACTGTTTTCAGTGGGGGGTGGGAGGTCCTGTTACTGTGCAGGGCGGCACTATCCCTTTTTTCTTCATCTAATTTAATGTAGAAGTTGGGGGAAAATTGGGGAATATGCTCTAGATAACTGTCATTTTCTGCAGAGACGATTCCTGGCTGTAAAAAGTGATGGCGGTGTGCGCTGGATGAAGATGAAGGACTTCAACGATAGATTTCACTGGTGAGTCAGTGTGTTACCTGTACACTGACACTATATACTGTATATTATACACAGAGCTCCTGTGTATAATGTCACTAGTGATCCTTGTATTACCTGTACACTGACACTATATACACAGCTCCTGTGTAGAAAGTCACTGGTGATCCTTGTATTACCTGTACACTGACACTTCTGACACTTTACACTGTGTACTATGTAGAAATCTTCTGTGTATAATGTCACCGGTGATCACTGTATTACCTGTACACTGACACTGTATACAGAGCTCCTGTGTATAATGTCACTGGCGATTCCTGTATTACCTATACACTGACACTATACACTGTAAACTATGTACATATTTCCTGTGTATAATGGCACTTATGGTAATATTAGTATTGTGTTTTTTTTATTTATGATCAGTATTGTAGTATTCGGTTACTATGTGGTGGTAATATGCAGAAACGTGTGCCGACTGGGGTGTGGTCCTTCTGCACACTCCGCACCTTTGCAATGGCCAAAATGTGTTCCCAAAGACTGGAGACTAGAGCCCATGGATGTTCAAAAAGGTTTTCTTTATTAGGATCCTTCTCCAACACCAGCAGTATCAGACAGCTTCTGCACACCTGCCTGGGTACCCATAAACACGTTTCCTCCTTCCACTTTCCCAGTGCGACGGCTCTTCGGTCTCTTTCACTGCGCCTGCCTTAGTCTACCGGCAACAGCGATCACCCTGTCAAGCCTATCCACCCGCTGCTACACCTACTTCCTCTTCAGTGTCCAGCCTTCTGGTACCCCAGGCTCCTCCTGTCTGCAGCTGTCCTTCAAGGGCCACCCCCCCCGACTGGCTGAATTCTGCTGTCCTCCGCTGTTCTTCTCTAATGTGGGGGATCCCCACCTTTTTTATCCTTTCCTCCTGGAAATCACCTTCTTTTGTTCCACTTGCTCCGCCCACCATGACTTGGCTTTTCCTAGACTTAGCTGTTCTTACGGCCTTTCCTTTCCCTGCACTGTGTCTCCCCCTAGTGGCCAGTTTCTAAACTCCACTGTCCCTAGCTGCTACATTCTACGTCAAACATACACATAATACATGTGATGGTTACAGCAAAACGTCACATAACACCTATACATTTGTCCTATACACCCAGACTGGTCCACGTATTCATCCACCCTCCTACAAATATGTAGTCTGGTCATGGTGTGGCAGTATTTGTCCCTTGTATGTGGTATTATTCATTCACTATGTGGTGGTGATATCTGGTCTGGTCATGGTGTGGCGGTATTTGTTCCTTGTATGTGGTGGTAATAAATGGTCTGGTCATAGTTTGGTGGCATTTGTTCCTTGTATGTGGTATTATTCGGTAGCTATAAGGTGGTAATATGTGGTCCGGCCATGGTGTGGCAGTATTTGTTCCTTGTATGTGATATTATTCGGTCACCATGTGGTGGTAATATGTGATCCGGCCATGGTATGACGGTATTTTTCCCCTGTATGATGTATTATTTGGTCACTATATGTTGGTAATATGTGTTCTGGTCATGGTACGACTGTATTTGTTCCTTGTAAGTGGTATTATTTAGTCACTATGTGGTGGTAATATGTGGTCCGGCCATGGTGTGACGATATTCCTCCCTTGTATGTGGTATTATTGTTCATTGTAAATAATGTATGCAACACGTTCCCTTAAAGAACCATACTTAAAAATATACCTAAAAAGCGCACAGGATATTTTAACAAATGTTTATTAGGTTATAGTAGAGTAGGGCCTGGCCAAAAGAGTCTACCTTGTCATGATGATGGCTTAAAAAAAATCTTTTGGCCAAAACAAAAGCTGTTGGCTATGTATGTGATCTGGTGTTAGATGGGAACTGATAATGTGTGATTGGGGAGGACATGGCGCAGAAGAGGAGTTGTTCTATGAGTGGGCAGTGGGATTGTGGAAGGTTTGTGGGTTGGAGGCGGAGCTGGTGTGAAGCCTGGGCAAAGTCTCAAGTGGGCCCGAAAATTTTGTCAGTATGGGGCCCCGAATTTACTGGTGACAGTGTGGTAGGGGCCAGGATTGGGGGATGGTCCACTGCTTACCACGTCCAGATGACACAGACACCAGGTGATGCAAGGACGAGACAGAGGCAGATTTCAGTTGTAACAGATCCGGGTTTATTGGCCGTCCTCCTGAGGACCATAGCCATGCACCGCAGTTCCTTTACAGTTCTCCTTTTCCAGGCCCGGGTACCTTCACCTCTCCTTCAGTCGAAGTGACGTCTCTGGTGGATCTTTTGCTGGGGCTGTCCTAGACCAATCTACCGCCAACGCTTCACCTGCCTGAGGTTGTCATCCAATCGGTACCCCCAGGGCCTCATCTGTCCTGCGGTACGTCGTGTCAGGGCCACCCCCCTGACTGTCTTTTCCTGTCAGTCCCCTGGTCGAACTCTTCCACCGGTCTCAGTCTTCTGTCCTGAGTCTTCTCTTCCTGAGCTCCTCCCGGGACTAGCCTAACCTGGAACCCTAACCTGTCCTATTTATCCCCTCTCTCACTGGGAATTGCCCTCCTGGATTCCTATCTCCCCGCCCCCCATGACTAAGTGGTTTCTTAAGCCCTAAGCTGATGTCAAGTCCTGAACTACACTCCCCCCTGCCATCTTGTGGTCAATTCTAGGTACTGCACTCCCTTTTCTATCTTTCCCAGCTGTTACCCTTCTGTCATTGCCAATCTCCATCTATAGTGCACAAACCGTTCCCTGCTACTTCCAGTCAAGTCTGTCCGTCAATTCACCTTCCCCACAACAGTCCTTGTTATAGTTGAAGTGTACCTAAATATCCATATACTGTATATGATCTTGCAGGAGACGCAGTAGCAGAGGAAACTTTCAGGTATTAAACACATTCTTTTAATTCCTGTATAGGGAATTCTTCATTAATATTAACCAAAGTGTCAGGTTTATTGCTTGTAGTAATTACCTTATTATGAGAAGGTCAAACAAACTAAGACCTCATATAGTCATTTCATGGTCAGTTGAATCATGATTGTTATAGTAAAAGCCACTTGAAATGCAGCTAAGATTCTATTTTCAATGATTTTCAAAAATAGAAAAAATATGTGGCCACTTTTACCTGTCCTCTGGATTATGTGGGCAAAACAGGTAGTGAATTTAGGAGGAGAGTAGGTGAGCACATTGGAGATGTTCGCTACAAACGAGATACTCCCCTTGCAAGATAAATGAATGATATACATAAAGGGGACTTGAAGGATATTTACTTTTGTATCCTAGAAATAAGACCACATGCGAGAGGGAAGAACCATGATAGATGGATACTACAAAAAGAGAGTGAGTGATCTTTCGCATGGACTCCTTGGCCCTAAGAGGCTTGAATGAACACAACCGTAAGGCTGCGTTCACACGTTCAGGTTTTTTCGCGTTTTCATGGTGGTTTTTACTGCGAAAGCGCAAAAAACAGCATCCTATGCATTCCTATGGAATTCCACAATGCTGTGCTAATGCTGCGGATTTTCCCGCGGCGGAATCGCATCGCGGAAAAATCCGCAGCATGCTCATTAATTTGCTAAATCGTGGCGATTCCGCCCACATATGAATGCGTTGTTCTGCTTACTTTCCGCATGTGGCTTTGCCCACCATGTGAAAAGTAAGCAGAACATTTGCGGATGGTACCCAGGGTCCGGAGGAGAGAAGACTGTCCTCCGGGCTCTGGGTACCATATCCCTGTCAAAAATAGAGTTAAAATAAAAAAATCGGGTTATATTCACCTTCTGACGTCCCGCACAGCGTCCCCAGGCTTCAACGATACACGCGGCAGGTCCCATTCCCAGTAATGCATTGCGATGACCTTTGCTGACATCACATCTCGCGATGCTGTAGCGGTGTCGCGAGACCGCGACATCTTCAAAAGGTCATTGCCGCAATGCATCACTGGGAACGGGACCTGTTTGAGCATCGCGGAGACCTGGGGATGCTGCGTGGGACGTCGGAAGGTGAATATAACCCGATTTTTTATTTTTTTTATTATTTTTAACATTAGATCTTTTTACTACTGATGCCGCATAGGCAGCCTCAATAGTAAAAAGTTGGTCACACTTGTCAAACACTATGTTTGATGACTGTGACCAACCTGTCAATCAGTTCTCCAAGCGATGCTACAGATCGCTTGGAAAACGCTAGCATTCTGCAAGCTAATTACGCTTGCAAAACGCTAGTTTTTCCGTGGGAAAATCGCGGGAATTTAAAATGTGATTTTCCAGCGGAATGGAATTCCGGAATTCTAGCGGCAACTTCCGTGGGAGTTCCGCAACGTGTGAACTTAGCCTTATGCCTGTTTTTTGTAAATCATTCTAGCTTTTTTTGAGGAAATTTTTTTAAAAAAGGAGGGCACTACATACAGTATATATAAGTGTTTACTTGTCATTGCTATACAAAGCCTATTTTGATTAGGGATCATAGTTCAGTGTGGAAAATAATTATTACATCCTGATTACTAAAAGTTTATCTACACCGCCATCTGAGCCATAGCAGTGAATCCACAACAGCAAAATATAATTCTTACTAATTTTCTTGTTCCCCTCGGAGTTAAGAGAAGGAGTCTAAATGATTGTCCAGTTAGATTGAAATTGAGTGTCCCACTCTATCTGTTAAATCTGTATGTATCTCAGAATAAGGAAGTGACGGAGAACTACCCCAAGGGATAACTGAGGGATATACTACATAGAAAATTGTGGCTAGAAATGATGCTCTTAACTTACTTAGGCTGGAGTCACACACAACGAATAAAAAATAGGTCCCATTTTAACGGTCCGAAATCGCACAAAGGTATCAACCAGTGATGCGTTTTTGATGCGATTTTTCATCATTGATCCGATTTTAATCGCATGTAAGCATCCTTTTGACATCCGTCTGGCGAGATTTTCTCGCAGGATAGCAAAATGGACATATAATGGAGCCCAATGACAGGTTTCCCCACACAAACGAATTAATAGATCTAGACACACATATATATATATATTTAGATATATATATATTTTATACATGTCATAGAGACACATTTATACATATATTTGACATTCATACAGTTCATCATAGCAGAATAGCCGCAGAAACATTTGCCAGCTTTTGTATAATTATTCTCCTGCCCGACATGAAATGACACATGGTTTACATATAGTTAACCATTTCATTTCATGTTTTTTTTGTAATGTCTATCACTATTAATTAGATGAGTGTTTGTGGGTAAAAATATGGAGTTGTAGGGGTTAATTTAAGGGGTTAATTCGTTGTATTAAATTATGGGGACTCCCTGCAGCCTCAGTGACGTCAGCAGGAGTCCCTGCAATTTAATACAACAAATTAATCCCTTAAATTAACCCCTACAAACCCATAATTTTACCCACAAACACTCATCTAATTAATTGTGATAGACATTACAAAAAAAACATGAAATGCAATGGTTAACTATATGTAAACCATGTGTCATTTCATGTCGGGCAGGAGAATAATTATACAAAAGCCGGCAAATGTTTTTGCTGCTATTCTGCTATGATGAACTGTATGAATGTCAACTATATGTATAAATGTGTCTCTATGACATGTAAAATATATATATATACATACATACACATATATATATATATTGTGTCTAGATATATTAATTCTTTCTTTATTTAACCGGTCTCTGAGATTTTACTGTATTGGAATAAAGAATTGCCGGCTTTAGCTAAAGGACACCGGGTGCGATTTAATCGCAACTCACACATCGTGTCCGTTTCTAGTCCCATTTTTTCTCGCCCCCATAGACTTGTATTGTCGAATCCGATCCGAAAATCGGTGACAATCGCAGCATGCTGCGATTGTCTCGGTCAGAGGATCGGATGCGATAAAAAATTCGCAAGATGGGAGCTGCCCCATAGAATAACATGGGTTCGAATGCAATGCGATTTTTTATCGCATTGCATTTGTCCGTTTTATTCGCCAGTGTGACTCCGGCCTTATAAATGTAACTGGTTCCAAATGAAGCTATTGCGGTTGCCATGGTGAGGTGTATATTGCAGATGGCCAGAGCTGTGAGAAATACATCACATCCGGTGGTATGTGCTCCATTGTGACACGCAGTGAGACACGAACATGCACAGTCATGACCCGGAACGTCATTTCCGGTCTCCCAGATACCTCTACCGTCAAGAAGATTGCGCATATGCAGTCAGACAATGGGGACAGGAGACATCATAGAGCAACATACAAGGCTTACTACCTGTATCAATGGTCCTCCAGGAGCAGGGTCATTGGGAGGGGATACATCTTTAAATGTTTTGACACGAGCATCGATATTTATATTTGTCCATTACCCCCCTTTTGATTAATTGTTAATTGTTTGGCAGTCATCAAAATTAGGACACCAGACCACTTTTTTGACTGTGATCTTGCAGTCTTTTCCCTTTTTTTCTTTTGGGTTTATGGGAATGTTGGCACTTACAGTGGGGGAAAAAAGTATTTAGCCAGTCACCAATTGTGGGAGTTCTTCCACTTAAAAAGGTCAGAGAGGCCTATAATCAGGAGTGAACCTAGCCTCTCTGCTGCCTGAGGTGAACAGCAAAATGACGCCCTCCACACACACAAAGTAAATTTTTATATCTATCCTGTAAAACTGAGTACAATAGTGGACATTTTGATTTAGATAAATAGAAAAAAAAGGTGTCCAAACACAAGGATGTCAGCGCCATCACACGCACATACAAGAACAACACAGAAGTATCCAGAACAAGGGTCATTAATGTCAATGGTAGGCCTGGCACAGGGCCGGACTGGGACAAAAATGCAGCCCTGCCACACAAATCCCACCAGCCCACAAACTATAACACTCATCAGCCCCGATCAGTGAATTTTTGCAATACTTTGTCATCCCCTTATCACTCTCTTAAAGGAGTTATTTGAAGAGCCACATGTGAATGGCACCACAGTGAGTATGATTGACCACAGCTCCATTTACATGGTGCTCTTCAAAGCTGCGCTTCCCAGGATGATGGGGGTCCCAGCGGTCAGATCCACAACAAAGAGTCATCCCCTATCCCCACATAATGCTCCATACAGTATTATGGGCCCCATATATTACTGCTTACAGTATTATCAGTATTATGGGCCCCATATAATGCTCCATACAGTATAATGGGCCCCATATATTACTTCATACAGTATATTTGGCCCCATATATTACTTCATAGAGCATAATGGGCACTATATATTACTTCATACAGTATAATGGGCACTATATATTACTTCATACAGCATAATGGGCCCCATATAATTCTTATCCCCATACCCCGCTGCTCTGGTCTCCTCAGTGTATTCTGATCCTCCGCACTGCTTGGCACAGAGACATCATTAACTTTATGTATATAATTGTCCACATGGACTGATAGTAATAGTGATTTGTTTGTACCCTGTTGTCTGGGGCTGGCTCACTTTATGGGGGTACTCAGGGCATATGATTATACATCAGTAAAAAGTATGAGAGGCTCAATGTGACCAGTGCCACCCAGTTTCCTACCCCTCTTATTCTCGTCCTGTTGTAGTTTGTGGCTAATTATGTCCATACCTTTTGTGTGTGAGTAATTGAATAATAAAGACTTTTGTACATTTTTATACTGATTTTGTCAATTTTATGCACTATTTTCTTCTTTTGAGATATGTGCTCCTGTTCTCCATTTTTCAGGATGATATGCTCACTGTACATTATGTAGGTCATACTGCTACATCTCTATATATATATATATATTATATAGGTGATACTGCACAATATTTTCTATATATTGTATATACAGGAGTATCACCTATATATTGTATATACAGCATTCTGTACACATTATATAGGCGATTGTCATGGGACAGTAGTGGGAAAACAGGGGACAATGAACCAGGGCCCCTGAAATGCCCCTCATTCTAAGGGGGTGCCCTGACTTTCCTTAACTTGGGGGGTACACTTGATGGTATTGAGGCCCAAGTCCCTGACCTGTCCCTGTCTCCTGTTTAGCCCTGAACTAAACCCCCAACCCCCTCCCGAGGAGGTGATACAGGGAATAAAGTGA
This sequence comes from Dendrobates tinctorius, assembly GCF_039654945.1. Taxonomy (NCBI): domain Eukaryota; kingdom Metazoa; phylum Chordata; class Amphibia; order Anura; family Dendrobatidae; genus Dendrobates; species Dendrobates tinctorius. The sequence continues at coordinate 15,060,044 of NW_027361932.1, read as the reverse complement.
ACTGCACAAATAACAAGAAAGGAAAAGATAAAACAGACACCATGGGGTTACAGCTAGCGTTGAGCATTCCGATACTGCAAATATCGGGTATCGGCTGATATTCGCGGTATCGGAATTCCGATACTGAGTTCCGATACTTTTTGCATATCGAATACCGGAATCGGAAGTTCCCATAATGCTATGAATCAGTTTGATTTGATTCAGCAATGACAATCCTCAGAAGTGTGGGCAGTGGGTGACCGGATCTCATATGGGGGGAAAAAAATGTCGGAATCTTGTTCGTCTGGACCCCACAAAACGATTCCCCTTTCCAGATATTGAGATAGCCAAAATTTGAGCTCGATCAAACGACATTAACCCGTGCCGCTCGTTGCTCAAAGTCTGAAAAAAATCCAAATTTTTGGCCAAAAAGCTGACATATGGAGCCATAACTCCAGAATGGTAAATAATAAAAACACGCTTAATATCTCAAAAGAAAGCTGATGTTGTTCTTCAAAATTTATATGTTACACACAGGGTGCATGTAATTTCTATTTTAGGGATGGTGATTTTACTTCAGCGTACAACCGACCTTTTATTTATTCAGTTTAGTTTCTAAAGTGCCTTTGAGATGGTTAGATCGAACAATTATCCAGTGAAGATATTTTAACGTTTTTTTTAAATTTTCCAAGTGTGTGTGTTATTGTTTTTATAGCTATTATTATTATTATTATTATAGCGCCATTTATTCCATGGCGCTTTACATGTAAGGAGGGGTATACATAATAAAAGTACAATAATCTTAAATAATACAAGTCATAACTGGTACAGGAGGAGAGAGGACCCTGCCTGCGAGGGCTCACAATCTACAAGATGTGGGTGATAATACAGTAGACGAGGGTAGAGCTGGTCGTGCAGCGGTTTGGTCGATCGGTGGTTACTGCAGGTTATAGGCTTGTCGGAAGAGGTGGGTCTTCAGGCTCTTTTTGAAGGTTTCGATGGTAGGTGAGAGTCTGATATGTTGTGGTAGAGAGTTCCAGAGTAGGGGTGATGCGCAATATTATAGTATTATTTTAAAAGATATTTGAAAATATTTTATTGAAATTAAAGTTTGTAAGGGTATGTTCCCACGTAGTTTTTAGTCTCTGCGGATTTTGTAGAGAAAACCGCAGGAAATCCGCAGGACAAAGTGCTGCGGTTTTTCTGCGGATTATCTGCGGATTATCTGCATTTTTTCTGCGGTTTTGCCCTGCGGTTTTACACCTCATAATGGATGAGGTGTAAAACCGCAGCGTTTCTGCACCAAACAATTTTTTTATTTCCATAGGAAATAAAGGTACTGTACAACGCAGCAAAATCTGCTGCGTTTCTGCAGAGCCAAAAACGCTGCGGAAACGCAGCAGAATCCGCAGCGTGTGCACATACCCTAATATATTTTGTTTCGTTTTTCTAGTTAACTGTTATTTACCTATTGGACTCTGAAATGGCATTCACATCAGGTGTACAAAGCCGGAACAAGGATAAATTATTTCTTGTGGGCTATCCCATTCACCAGATCACCGGTTGTAAACTACCCTCAAATCGTCAAGTCTTATGTGCTTTATTTTATAATTTACGTACTGTGAAATTAACTGTAAGAGAATCAGCAAAACTGACCATACGAGAAGTGTTCATTTTTTGGGGGAAAGCTTGAATCCCGACTAAACATGAGCAAGATGCAATTACTAAGCTGGAAAAACTTCACGCCGAGTGGAGAAGTCTTCAAAAAGACCGGAAGAAAACATCGGAAACGGCCAAGAACAAATTTAAACAGTTTGTTGAAAAGTTGAATGATCTCTTTGATATTGCTCAATAAGCTGCCTTGGCTCTGATTAAATTGGAAGAAGATAAGGCATTTCTCGTGAAACAGAGGCAGAAGGGCCGCCCAGGTTCCATGGCTGGAGTGGATCTCAAGTTGTCTCGAGCTTTAGAAATCAAGGCGCAAAAGGAACTTGCAAAAATGAACCGACAAATCCAAGAAGAAACTTCTGATATTGGTGAGTTTATTTTATTATTATTATTATTCTAAAAAGTAGATAAACAAATAAGTAAATAGTTTCATTATAATTGAAAGAAAATTGTACATGAGAGCATCATTTGGCATCTTTATGATTGAGTTTATATTCTTAAAATAATACCTATTGATAATCAGAAGTAGGTAATTTAGTACCTATGTATTATTAATATTCTGCTAAAATGACAAGTTTTTATACTCTTTTTTTTCTCTTTCTTTTGTTGCTTCTTAGAGACGGATGATGAAGACAAGCTCGAAGAAGGAAAAGAAGAAGATACTGAAGAGGACAGCATCTACCAGGAACTTGAGAGCTTGGAGGAAATGGACATCCCTGAAGAAGCTGCAGAAGATCCAGGACCATCTGAGAGCAAGAGGATGAAAGTTTCATTTGCAAGGGGCGTTAAAGAGATTTTAAACATGAAATTATCCATTGTATTAGATCGATGTAAGGTATCCGACAGAAATGCCACGAGAATTTTAATAGCTACTCTAGAAGCACTAAACCTTGACCCTCTTGAGTACAAAGTCTCGAAAACTTTATTACATTCTAGAAGGCAAATGTTCAGAGAACAATATACTAAAAAAAATTTAGATAAAGTAAACATTCCTGAAAAAGAGCCCGTGGTTGTCCATTGGGATGGTAAACTTTTACCAGGTGTTTTAAAACATGAGCAATGTGAGCGAATAGCTATTGCTATTTCATATGGCGAAAAGGAACAGCTGCTGGGAGTTCCTGTAACAGCAAGCAGCTCTGGAGAAGAGCAAGCCATAGCCATATATGAATGCCTACAGGAATGGGGTCTTCCCAACACCGTCAAGGCGTTGTGCTTCGACACTGCAGCATCGAACACGGGAAGACTCAAAGGAGCATGCATCCTATTGGAGCAAATGTTAGGAAGAGAATTGCTACACCTAGCTTGCCGTCACCATATCTTGGAAATTGTGTTAAGAGGCGTATTCGACACAAAAATGGGATCAACCACTGGACCTCATCGAGACATTTTCAAAAGATTCCTCACTGCGTGGCCCAAGATAGACAAAGGAAAATACGACACAGGTATCAGTGACAATCTAATACAAAAGCAGCTAACTCCAGAAGTAATTGCAAATGTTACTGCTGAATTCGAGACCAAATTAACTGAGAGCCACCCCAGAGATGACTACAAGGAACTGTTGCAGTGGGTTCTCGTATTTGTTGGATCACTAGACGGCAATGTTGTGGGTTTTAGAACTCCAGGAGCCATTCATCACGCTAGGTGGATGGCAAAGGCTATTTACTGCTTAAAAATGTTCATTTTTCGTCGTCAATTTAAGACGTCTAAAGAAGAAGAAAGTTCTGTGCGTGCCATTTCTGTTTTCCTAGTTAAAATTTATTGTAAAGCTTGGTTCAATGCTCCAAAAGCTCATCTTGCACCAAAGCAAGATTTAGGTATTTTGCATAGTCTGTTAGACTATAAAGAATGTGACAACGACATTGCAGAAATAGCCCTGACCAAATTTTCGAACCATTTGTGGTATTTGAATGCAGAGTTGGTGGGATTATCGTTTTTTGATCCCACCATTACAGACGATGAAAAGTTGTTAATGGCTAATAAATTGCTCAGTAGCACAGATGAACCATCAGAGCATGCTAGGGTTGTAAATCCAAAAGTTAGGAAAGAAAAATTAAAAGAGGTAGTTGATGGAGGATTGGTAAATTTACTTACCAAAGAAACATTTACATTCTTTGACCGATTTAATATAAAAACAGATTTCCTAAGACAAAATCCAAACACCTGGCCTCAAAATAATGACTTCCAAGAAGGATTGAAAATTGTCAAAACATTAAAAGTAGTTAATGATATGGCTGAGCGTGGTGTTAAATTAATAACCGACTTTAACGACCTTCTGACAAAAGATGAAGAACAAAAGCAATATGTCCTGCAAGTTGTAAGCAAATGCCGAACATTATATTCTGACGTTTCAAAAACTACTTTAACAAAAGCACTAGAATAGATTAGATAACTATGTAAAATTATCAACTCATGTGGGTACTATGTCTCTATCTTTTCTGTGTCTGTTTTGTATGTATTATATACCTCATTTTTTTATTTTAAAATAAAAAATGTCATTAGACTTATCAGTATTACTTGTTTTTTTGTTATATTTCTACTTTAAACTTAAAAATATACCAAAAAAAAACAAAATTTATCACTTAATAACAAAATATACGAAGTATGCTCCATTGCTCCTAGTGGTACCAGGTCACGTTCTTGGGGCTAAAAGCTGTTGTAACTCAGTTTGACTTAAAATAACAACAATTATGTATAAAATATAAATTTTGAAGAACAACATTAGCTTTCTTTTGAGATATTAAGCATGTTTTTATTATTTACAGTTCTGGAATTATGGCTCCATGTCAGCTTTTTGGCCAAAAATTTGGATTTTTTTCAAACTTTGAGCGACGAGCGGCACGGGTTAACGTCATTTGATCGAGCTCAAATTTTGGCTATCTCAATATCTGGAAAGGGGAATCGTTTTGTGGGGTCCAGACAGACAAAATTTCAACATCGATTTTTTGCGGTCACCCTAGTGGGCACATCCTGTTAGGCATGTAGGCATGTTAACTAATGGCATGGCTGTGATTGGCTGCTGAAATGATGTCATGATGCACTATAAAAGCCGCCGCCGCCACCATTTCGGATTCACTCTGCTGTGAATTCAGTTAGGGACAAGCTGCTGTTCAAGACTCTGAGGGACAGTTAGAGATAGCGATTTTCAAAATAATATTGTGCTTTACCCAGGCTACATTATCAATCAGTGTAGCTTTCTTTTGCCTTGCAGCACTGTTCACAGCTGTCTGCAAGGTCTGTGTGAGTGCAGCTCACGCCAAGTAGTGTGTCCTGCAGCCACGTCTGGTTGTAGGCCGCTCAGCGTGCATCACTGCCTCATACATATTTTTCTTTTATTGCTGCAAATTTTTCATTAATTCTCCTATTAGTGTGCATCCATCCGTATCCATCTACATTGGTTGCAAACACTATAGGAGCAGACAGCGGAGCCTTTCTGCAGCTTTTCAGTGCTAGAGCCCAGTTATCTGCACTGTTCACGGCTGTCTGAGAGGTCTCTGTGTGTGAGTGCAGCTCACGCTGTAGTGTGTCCTGCAGCCACGTCTGGTTGTAGGCCGCTCAGCGTGCGTCACTGCCTCACACATATTTTTCTTTTATTGCAGCTCATTTTTCATTAATTCTCCTATGAGTGTGCATCCATCCGAATCCATATACATTGGTTGGTTGCAAACACTATATAGGAGTAGATAGAGGAGCTTTTTTTCTGGCTTGTGCCCTGCAGCTGCAGCCAGATTAGTATTACCCTATTTTTTGGAGCCTCATCTATTGCATTGTAGTTTACCTTCCTGCATTGTAATAGCTCCAAAAAGTTTGTGATACTATCGCTTTCACAACTTTGGTCACATCCTTTTTGTTTTTTTGAAAAAAAACACCAAAATAAAGTTCACCAAACACTCCACTTGACAGTTGTGTAGGCCACATTAGCTCATATTAAAGTGTAGTCCACACACTTTATAAAATTAGTGTTTCTTATACCTGTTAGCAGCTGTTCAAGAATGAGCACACTAAGCCCCCTTTATACTTTTCTGCCTATCTTTATCAGTCTACCAAGATGAAGAAGGCAGGGAGTAAGGCACGTGGTCGTGGGCATGGAGTTGCAGAAGGGAGAGGACGTGGGGATTCAGCAGGGAGAGGACGTGGGGATTCTGTGCCTGCTGCGGACACCAGTGAGTCAGCATCCCCCAGTTTTACCAGGCAACAGTCCTTTCTGCGCAGCTTTGTAGGACCTCACCGTACCCCACTGCTGCTGGACGAACAAATTGAATCCGTTGTCGGATGGATGGCAGCTAACGCATCGACTTCAATGACTTCCACATCCTCTCAGGGCCAGAGAACTGAAGAGCAACCATCTGTCTCTTCACCACCTGCCAAAGTGCCCAGGCAGTCAGAGAGCCCTGGACAGGAGCCATCTCAGTCTCTACTTCTGTTCTCTGAATCTGTTGGCTTGGAAAGAGGGGGCCAGCCAAGCAGCATTCAAGAATGTGAAGAAGAGGGAGTATGCAGTGATGCGCCACTGTTTTGTCCCTCTGAATCTGAACAGGCGGGTGGGCCAGTGCCTATGGTCAGCACACCTCAGTACGCATCAGATGATGAGACTCAGGTGCCACTTTCTGGTGCGTACGGTGCTGGTGAGACTACCCAGGAGAAGCAGGTATTTGAAGAGGGGAGTGTAGATGATGAGGTCCTTGACCCATCATGGCGTGAGGAACAGGAAGGTGGTGGGAGCAGCTCTGAGGAAGAGATTCCCCGAACGGCCAAAACAGGAGGGAGAGGGAGGGGGCAGACTTGGTTGCCTGTAGCCTCCACTTCGGCACCCGTTAGGAGCATTCCTCTTCCAAAAGCTAAAACGGGCGCTCCCAAGACTTGCAGTGCGTGGTCCTTTTTTGACACAGTTGCAGATGACATTTACTTTGTCAAATGCAAGCTGTGTCACCAGAAAGTCAAAAGAGGGAAAAGTGTCAGCAACCTCAATACCACAAATATGTGGAAACATGTGCGGTTCAAGCACGTGGTGGAGTTACAAAGACACACTGAAGACTAAGGCCAACCTACAGCACCACCTACCACCTCTTCAGCTCGTGTTGTAGCCTCTTCCTCCAGCTCACACACAGCTGGTTCGGCTTTCTCACAGGATCGCCATGGAAGAACCTCTGGCACTATTGTCTAGAGACCCAATGACATTCCACCCACAGCACCATGTTCCCGTTCATCCTCACACTCCCAGGCCACTCTACAGCCATTGGTAGCACAGGCATGGGAGAAAAGGCGGCAATACTCAGCAAACCATCCCCGAGCACAGGCTCTGAATGCTGGCATTGCCAAACTACTGGCCCTTGAAATGCTCTCATTCAGGCTGGTGGAGACAGACACCTTCCGGAACTTCATGGCATTGGCAGTCCCACAATACACCGTGCCCAGCCACTTTTATTTTAGCAGGCAAGCCGTCCCTGCCCTGCAAAAGCATGTGGAGGGAAAAATGAAACATGCGCTACTAAACGCCATCAGTAGCAAGGTCCACCTGACCACCGATGCGTGGACCAGTAACCATGGACAGGGACGATACCTTTCCCTCACTGCCCATTGGGTCAATGTTGTGGAGCCGGGTACAGATCTTGAGAGTGGCGCTGTACATGTTCTGCCAACTCCAAGGATTGCAGGAATCCAGTCTGTACACATTGACTCCTCATCATACTCCAGTTCCTCAGAATCAGCGCTGCAGGAGCCTGTTACGACCGATATGAGCACAGCCGTGGCCAAACGTCAACAGGCCATACTGAAATTAATTTCTTTGGGGAATTGAAGCCACACAGCCCAGGAGCTCTGAAATGCCATCAAGCAGGAGAGCGACATGTGGTTTGTGCCAGCGAATCTCCAGCCAGACTTGCTAGTGTGTGACAATGGCCGAAATCTGGTGGCAGCTCTGGGCCTAGGCAACCTCACTCACATCCCATGTCTGGCACATGTGCTGAACTTGGTCGTGCAGAGCTTTCTGAGGGACTATCCGGATCTTGATGCACTGCTGCACAAGGTCCGCATAGAGTGCGCTCACTTGCGGCGTTCCAGCATGGCAAGATCGCGTATTGCAGCTCTGCAGCGCCGATTACGCCTTCCGGAACATCGCATCATATGTGACCTACCCACCAGGTGGAATTCAACGTTACATATGTTGGAGCAGTTGTGTGAGCAGCAGGCAGCAGTAATGGAGTACCAGCTGCATCAGGCGCAAACAAGTCGCACTGTGCGCCGGTCACACTTCATCACCACTGAGTGGGCCTCTATGAAGGACATCTGCCTCGTTTTGCGTGCCTTCGATGATTCCACGCGGATGGTGAGTGCAGATGATGCACTAGTCAGCATGACTGTCTCCCTTATCTGCCTGCTTCAAAAAACACTGCAAGCACTAAGGAATGAGGTTTTGGAAGAGGTGGAGGATGTGGAGTCACAAATGCCATCTGCTTCTGGACAGTCTGCGCTACGTGGTTCCTCACAAAGGCCTAGGCATGGGACACTTTGTGAGGAGGATGAGGAGGAGTCAATGGAGGATGAAGACATCTCTCCAGAGGAGGGAGGTACATAATGCTCTAGTCAGTATGTACAGCGAGGGTGGGGTGATGCAGAGCAGGCAGAGATGATGCCTCAAGCAGGGGACAGCGTTTCCTTGGCAGTTGGGAGTCTGCAGCACATGGTTGATTTCATGCTGCAGTGCCTGAGAAACGACTGCCGCATCGCCAACATTCTCAACACGGCTGATTATTGGGTGTACACCCTCCTAGATCCTCGCTACCGGGACAACTTACAAAGCCTCATAACACCATTGAACCGGGAGCGTAAAATGCAGGAGTACCAAGAGACACTGGTGCATTCCATCATGTTCTCCATTCCACCCGAGGGCAGTGCTGCTAGTGCTTTACAAAGCAGCTCAGTGAGTCGAGGCAGTGGAGGAAGATCTGCACAAAGAGGGAGCAGAGGCAGCTCCTCAGCACAAGGCAAGACCAGTATGGCCCAAATGTGGCAAAGTTTTGTGTGCCCGCCACAAATGTCTACACCATCACAGACGGCTCCAGTCAGCAGGAGGCAATGTTTCCGTCAGATGGTGACAGACTACATGTCTTGCCCTGCCAGTGTACTCCCAGATGGCTCTTCCCCTTCAAGTTTTGGGTATCTAAGCTGGATACATGGCCAGAGCTTAGCCAGTATGCACTGGAGGTGCTGGCTTGCCCTGCTGCTAGTGTATTATCGGAACGCGTCTTTAGTGCCGCAAGTGGTGTACTAACAGACCGTCACACGCGACTATCCTCCGATAATGTTCACCGGCTTACTTTTCTGAAAATGAACAAGGCCTGAGGAAGCGATACCTTGTGTACGCGAAACGTGCGTCGGGGTATATGACCTAGGTCTAGACGGGACTTTATACATACCACTATGGGTAATTATTTTGTATCACTTTTCTTACAAATCTCTCCTTTATCATGCATTGAATTATACACTTGTAAAGACGCTAAGTAGTGTCTATGGGAGGTTGTTTACTTAGCGGTATAGGAATTGTACACTTTGGGGAAGCTATTATTGTTTAATCCCTATCGCTGGATAACATATGTCTGTAAATTACCTATAACTTTTTACATGATCTTTTTTGAATACTGCATGTGTTATTTAAATATTGGGTCCCGCCTTTTCCTGGTCATTATTTTGACCCATGGAGTTAGTCACATGACATTTATGTATGCCCATGCATGTATGTTATATACATATGATATTTGTATTACATATATTTATTAAAGTATTACTTTTGATAAATACAATTGTCTTCATCCAACTTTATGGCTATATATACTCGTTGTTCCTCCTTTATTGATGTATGATATTGAGTCGCCTTAGAGCATGGACATTTGATATACTTTCTGCTGGTGTTTCTATTCATAAGGCCTGGATCTCGCCAGAATTTGCCAGTCCTCTTCCAGAATAAATAATTGGTTGGCAATAGTATCCAGGTCTCCTGTTGTGTTCATGTTTCTACCACCTGAACTGTAATCCCTGGGCTCCAACACCGCCAGTTGTTGCTCAGAAGTGCCGTCTGCACAGAGAAAAACACATGCTCCAGTGTTAGTGGGGTTCAGTAATGCCAGCTGCTCGCCTGCTGTGTGTCCGGCAATGTCTACTGCTGCCTCCACATTCACACTACTACTGATTTTTAACCGTGCTCCAATTAGGCCTCTGGCTCCATTGTCTCTAGTATTTACCCTGTCCTCCAACACCGGCAGTTGCTGCTCAGAAGTGCCGTCTGCACAATCAACACTTGTTCCTGTGTTACTGGGGCTCAGTAAAGTCAGTTGATCCCCTGATGTGTGTCCGGCAATGTCTCCTGCTCTGTCCACATTCCCACTACTAGTAAATGAAATTAGGCCTCAGCCTACACCCAGATTGACCCTGGCTCCAACATCGCCAGTTGCTGCTCAGAAGTGTCTTTGGCATGGGTACTCCCTACTGCACAGCCTGGTTCCAGCACGCCTGCTGTTTCCGTGTTGTGTCAACGTCACTTTGCCACCAATACGTTGTCCTGTCGTGTTGCGGTCGGGTTAGCCGAGTCTATGGTGCCTGCAGTTTAGGTGCTTCCTATGTGGGCTGCGGGTTCTGGTAATAAAGGCTGGTTCCGTAGTGCCAATAGGACAAGCACCCCCTGTAAGGACTGTGGGTTTCGGTAACTGCGGCCAGCTAGCAGCCTTGCAACTTTGTTTTTCATGGGTACCTTCTGCTACCCATCCGGGTTCCAGTACCGTCAGCTGGTTCTCGGCAGTGCCTTTGGCTGAGGTGCCTCCTTCTCGGTATCAGAGTTCCAGCAACGTCTGCTGGCCCTTGGTAGTGCTTTCTAGCACAGGTACCTCCTGCTTAGTAACAGTTTTCCAGCACCGTCAGCTGGTCCTCGGTAGTGCCATTGGCTCTTGTTCCTTCTGCTGCCCCTACGGCTTCCAGCACAGTCAGCTGGTCCTCGCTAGTTCCATTTGCTCTTGCAGCTTCTGCTACCCATCCGGGTTCCAGCACTGTCAGCGGGTTCCAGCACTGTCAGCTGGTTCCAGGCAGAGCCTTTGGCCTAGGTGCCTCCTTCTCGATATCCGAGTTCCAGCAATGTCTGCTGGTCCTTGGCAGTGCTTTCTAGCACAGGTACCTCCTGCTTAGTAACAGGGTTCCAGCACCGTCAGCTGGTCCTCGGTAGTGCCATTGGCTCTTGTTCCTTCTGCTGCCTTTCCGGGTTCCAGCACCGTCAGCTGGTCCTCGCTAGTTCCATTGGCACTTGCAGCTTCGGCTACCCATCCGGGTTCCAGCATCGTCAGCTGGTTCTCGGCAGTTCCTCAGCCTTCTTGTACCTTCTGCTACATTTCCAAGTTCAAGCTTTTGGAAATGGTTTTTGTTTATTATCACTCTGGATCTCCCTGACAACAACCCTGAAGACCACCCCGAAGAAGACAACGACCACGAAAATGATGACCCTGAAGACGACGACCCAGAACACCACCCCGAAGAAGACAAAAAAGATGACCCTGAAGAAGATGACAAAGAGGACAAAGAACATGAAGACAACCACCAAGATACAGAACAACAAGAGACAGAAGACCAAGAAGCAGAAGACCAAGAAGCTGCAGAACAACATTAAGCATAAGACTAAAAATCAGAGCAAAAGACATTATCTAAAGTATAAGCAGAAGAAGACTAAGCAGTGTATGGGGGTGAGTCCGTTCCTTCTCGTGGTGCTCCTGGAAAATGACTGCTGCTGCAGGCCAAACTGAACGTGGACAAATCCTGTTGTAAATCTTTTGTGACAGCAGAACGGAAGGTGTAATCTTCAAACTTTTATAGATAACTACAGGAATGCCTTTCACAAATAAGAATATGATGAAGAAGAAGAATAGGAAGAAGATGAAGAAGTAGAATATGAAGAAGAATAATAGTTGAATAAGAAGAATATGAATAATGTAAAAAAAATAGGAAGAAGGTGAAGAAGAAGAAGATGAATAAGGTGAAAAAGATGCTGCTGCTGCTGCTGCTGCTGAGGATCATGAAGGAGAAAGTGTGGGAGAAGTAAAAAAGAAGGTGAAGAGCATGGAAGTAGTGAAACATACATATCTATCAAAATATAAAAAAGCGGATTAAAAACACAAATGTGACATGCACACATGTGAACACGTCGATCAGACAATGCTCACACCACCCACTAACTGAGATACAACAAGAAAACACAGAATGACAGATTTGCAAAAATACTCTGCAATAAAAAATGGCAGTAATCAGCAAGTGCTGGATAACAAATACAGGGTATTTAGTCGATACGTTTTTTTGCGCAAATAAATGAACACCAAGCCGCTCTACCACGTCATGGTAACCCTATTAAAGCAGTCCCTATCTAATGTATTAAAAACCTGAACATGTGAACAGTGTCTAATATGAACAGGATTCAGACAGGCTGCTCCCTAGTATGGGATTGTGGTCTGAGACAGCTCTTATGTACACGTCACACAAGAGAGGGGTGGGGTCTCCCAAACCATGCTAAGCAAGGAAAAAAAACGGATTAAAAACACAAATGTGACATACACACATGTGAACACGACGATCAGACAATGCTCACACCACCCACTAACTGAGATACAACAAGAAAACACAGAATGACAGATTTGCAAAAATACTCTGCAATAAAAATGGCAGTAATCAGCAAGTGCTGGATAACAAATACAGGGTATTTAGTCGATACGTTTTTTTGCGCAAAAAAATGTACACCAAGCTGCTCCACCACGTCAAGGTAACCCTATTGAAGCAGTCCCTATCTAATGTATTAAAAACCTGAACATGTGAACAGTGTCTAATAAGAACAGGATTCGGACAGGCCGCTCCCTGAGATACAACAAGAAAACACATGTTCACATGTGTGAATGTCCCATTTGTGTTTTTCATCCGTTTTTTTCCTTGCTTAGCATGGTTTGGGAGACCCCACCCCTCTCTTGTGTGATGTGCACATAAGAGCTGTCTCAGATCACAAGCCCATACTAGGGAGCGGCCTGTCTGAATCCTGTTCATATTAGACACTGTTCACATGTTATGGTTTTTAATACATTAGATAGGGACTGCTTCAATAGGGTTACCTTGACGTGGTGGAGCAGCTTGGTGTACATCTTTTTGCACAAAAAAGTATCGACTAAATACCCTGTATTTGTTATCCAGCACTTGCTGATTACTGCCATTTTTTTATTGCAGAGTATTTTTGCAAATCTGTCATTCTGTGTTTTCTTGTTGTATCTCAGTTAGTGGGTGGTGTGAGCATTGTCTGATCGACGTGTTCACATGTGTGCATGTCACATTTGTGTTTTTAATCTGTTTTTTTCCTTGCTTAGCATGGTTTGGGAGACCCCACCCCTCTCTTGTGTGACGTGCACATAAGAGCTGTCTCAGACCACAAGCCCATACTAGGGAGCGGCCTGTCTGAATCCTGTTCATATTAGACACTGTTCACATGTTCAGGTTTTTAATACATTAGCTAGGGACTGCTTCAATAGGGTTACCTTGACGTGGTGGAGCAGCTTGGTGTACATTTTTTTGCGCAAAAAAGCGTATCGACTAAATACCCTGTATTTGTTATCCAGCACTTGCTGATTACTGCCATTTTTTATTGCAGAGTATTTTTGCAAATCTGCCAATCTGTGTTTTCTTGTTGTATCAAAATATAAAAAAGGTTAACATTGTCAATATCTTTGTAACTCCGAACGTCTTTAAAAAAAACTAATTCCTGCTATTCCATTTGATTGGGCTAAACCTCTATGCCTTTAATTTCTCCTCCACCTCCCCCAATACATTCTACATTATTCTTAGTTGTTTTTCTTCTTGTAGAATTAACCTACAAGGAAAGAAAGGGTTTTTTTTCATTCCGATATTTCTGTCCCATTGACTTGAATGGGACTTCCGGTATCAGAATCGGCGATACCCGATACTTTTTGGGTATCGGCCGATCCAATCCGATCCGATATTTCTCAATATCGGATGGTATCACTCAACACTACTTACAGCATCTAAAAACCAAAATCTAGCTTCATCTGCTGCCAGTGCTCCAAGCAGCAGAGTAATGCAACCGATCAGCATTCAGCAGCATCTCCACTGCTCCAGAAAAGCTGAACCCCCTCTGCACCAGGTAGGTCCAGTCTTCACCAAGGTTGGTTAGCAAATTACCAGTGTTACCAACAGTGATCTGCAGCACCAGGTGGCCTTATAAAGGGAAGTGGGTGTAGTCACCACCTGCTGACTAACTAAACATGTAGTAATACCAGTGGCCACCGGGGGGGGGGAACCCAGCAGCCGACCACCTAAAGTCGCAGTAACACCAGCGGCCACCGGGGGAAAAAAACCATATTAACCCCCGAGGGCCAGAAAGGAAAAAGGTTTATATAAGAGAGTCCAGACTCTGACACAGATCCAAAAATGGATCGTGACAGCGATACTGCAATTATACAAAGCAGTTGCTGTAATATAGATAGACTGTGGTGTATAATTGCAGTGTCACCTACATGACATATTTACAATAGTCACAGTATAACCTATGTAATGTATATACACTAATCTATAAAAGTTATATAGGTGATACTACTGCATATACATTATATAAGTGATTCTGCGACTACACACAGCAGTTGTAGTATCATATAAGTAATATATAAGCAGTAGTCTCAATGTGATATATATTCAGCACATGCGGTGTCTCCTATCACATTCAGACTGCTGTATATACATTACATAGGTGATATTGCAACTGCTGTGTATAGTGGCAGTATCACTTATATAATGTATATACAGCAGTATCACCTATATAATGTATATAGATTGGTGTATATACATTATATAGGTGATACTGTGACTGCTGTATATTTGTTATACAAGCAAACGAAAAATGGCCTAGCTATTAGTGGCACTTCCACAATTAAACATATACCTACAAACATACGGAAGCAAATGCCAAATATTTTTATTTAAATGTATAGATATTTATTGAACAAAAAATTATAAAAAATGCAAAATTTCAATGGGAAACACAAGTTACAAAACGGATCTGCAAACAAAGGGCTAGCTATACCTAAAGTATATGGTATGTTAGGTATCAACTTTAGAAGTAATTAAAATTCTTTGTATATAAAGGATGAAAAGGTGGTAAAAATGAGTAAAAAAGTAGTTCCCTTATGTGAATTTAACCCATATTCATTACATCAAGAAAAGGGGATAGACTCTCTCAGGACATATATTTGCACGGTTAGTGCTTGTGAGAGTCAACTTACAAAAACCAAGTCCCGTAGTATCAAGAGTATACATAGTGCTAAGGTGCATGGTGCCACTATAAGTGCTAGTCGGTTAGGTAGATGGTAAGGGAGAGAGGAAAGCTCTTAGAAACAAAAGGTATACATGACCTGGTTGCATAGTAGCACCCCGACACGAGTTTCACATTAGCTTCTTCCTTTGGGGGGTCAGTGGTCATGACCATACACCTTAGCACTATGTATACTCTTGATATTATGGGACTCATCTCAGATACTGTTTACTGCCATTAACTTCATTTGGAAGCTTCGAGCATTGTAAATTGTACCTTCTAGTATACTTTACCTATTGGATGTATAATGTCTGTGTGCATTACTTTTAGTGAGGAGTTGTCACGCCGGCGCCGACTGTCAGGTCTGTACCAGCGCTGCCTGTCAGGTCGAGGCCGGCGTCACCTTTCTTGCCTGGTCCCGCTCTGCCTGCTCTTGCTCCCTGGGTCTCCCCCCAGCTCCCCGCTCACCGCTCCAGCCGGCACACGGCACCCCCGGTCTTCCGTCCTGCAGCTCTGCACAGGGCTTCCTCCTCTTCCTCTGCTCCTGTCCCGGGCATGTGCCTTAGGCCACGGGCGCGCGCTCTTCCCCTCTCTTAACCCCTTCTGCACCTTCCCTGTGGAGCACTTGCCAATCAAGCTCCAGCACAGGGTATATCAGGAAGCTCCTTCCTCATGGAGGTGCCTGATTATTGTGTGCCTTCCGTATGGTACTCTGGCCCCGTCTGGTCACTCCTGGCCCCGTCTGGTCACTCCTGACTCCGGTCGCTCCTGACCCTCTGCCTTGTCTGTCTCACCCGCACCTGAGCAGCCCCTCTTGGTATCGGCTGTCACGGTATTCGACTCCTTTGGGCCTGCTCCTAACGGTCCCTGTATAGGGGTTGGCACCACCTGGCCAGCTCGCCCCAGGGATCTCGTTACCGTGACCCAGATGTTCCACTCTTGCTACTCATAACAGTATAATCAGGCCATGAACCCCGCTGGTGCCTCGGCAGCCACCCAAAAAGGAATTACTCTTTTTGCGGGAGAACCAAACCCGGATTATGGCTTATATGAAGTCCATGGACACTCGCTTATCCGCCATTCAAACCTCCCATCCAAGGAGCGCCCCTCTGCTGGCGGGACTGCAGCAGGAGCTCACGCAGCAGCGTGATACTCAGTCCCATATTTTAAATTACATGGCGTCTGTTGATGAACGTTTGCAGTCCCTGCAGTTGTCCGCAGCGGCCTCTGCCCTGCCCCGTGACCCTGCACCTCACCCACCGCCACGTTTGGGGAAGTCTCCTAGGTATAGCAGGGATCCCAAATTATGCCGGGGGTTTCTTAACCAGTGCCGCCTACATTTCGAGCTGCTGCCCCAGCAATACCCGTCTGATAGGGCTAAGGTGGCATTTATCGTGTCCCATCTCGAGGGGGAGGCCTTGGCATGGGTGAACCCCCTGTGGGAGCAGGATGATCCGGTGGTATCCAGTCTACACGACTTCCTGGATACTTTCCGCCGGGTCTTTGACGAGCCCGGGCGTCTGGCCTCCACCACGGAGTCCCTTTTCAATCTCCGACAGGGAACTCTTACTGTGGGACAGTACGCTATCCACTTTCGGACCTTGGCTTCAGAGCTCAGTTGGAATAATGAGGCGCTGGTAGGGGCCTTTTGGAGGGGGCTTTCGGGGAAAATCAAAGACGAGCTTGCTGGTCGGGACACTCTCACCTCTTTAGAGGACCTTATATCCCTGGCTACTCGTACTGACTTGCGGTTCCAGGAACGCTTCCGCGAGACAGTCAGGGAGAGAGGCCCGTCTAGGTTCAACCCTGTCCCCAGTCCCTGTTTGTTCAAACCTGCCAGTAGTTCTGCCCGGGAGCCCATGCAGGTGGATCTCGTTAAGCTATCAGAGCTGCGGCGCAGGGAAAGGTTAGAGCAAGGTTTATGCCTTTATTGTGGTGGAACCAACCACTTCCTGCGTTCCTGTCCTGAGAGGCCGGAAAACTCCTCTGCCTAGGCCAGGTAAGAGAGGCCTTCCTAGGTGACTCTGTTCCCTCTCTACCCCTTACTATCTCAGCTTTAATTCTCCTAGGTCGGGAGCGTAGATCTGTGGAGGTGTATGTGGACTCGGGTGCGGCGGGCAACTTCATTCGGATGGAAGTAGTGGACAAGTTTTGGATTCCTGTCGTCACCCTTGAAGCGCCGCATGTGATCACCTCGGTGGATGGCAAGCCATTACCTGTTCCTGTCACTACGGTCACTCTTGAGCTGGAAATGCAGATCGGAGCTCTCCACCGGGAGAGAATTGCTTTTTATGTTTTGCCAAATTTGTCTCACGCTCTGCTCCTTGGCCTGCCCTGGCTCAGGTCGCATGAGCCAGTCCTTGCTTGGCGCTCCGGGGAAGTCCTTCGCTGGGGTCACTCTTGCCAAGAACGTTGTCTGCTGCCTGTTACCCGTACCAGTCTGCACCAAGTGCCCGCGTACCTTCGGGGGGCTTCCCGTGGCCTAACATTCGTTTGCGGATGTCTTCAACAAGAAGGAAGCTGAGACCCTTCCTCCGCATTGGGCCTACGATTGCCCAATCGAGCTAGTTCCTGGAGCTACTCCTCCCAGGGGAAGAATATACCCGTTGTCGCCTGCATAAACCTCAGCCATGACGGAGTACATCCAGGAAAACTTGGCCAGGGGCTTTATCCGGAAGTTGTCTTCTCCAGCAGGGGCCGGGTTTTTCTTTGTTCGTAAGAAGGATGGATCCCTTCGACCCTGCATATACTACCGAGGCTTAAATAACATCACTGTCAAGAATAGGTATCCTTTACCACTTATCCCCGAACTGTTTGACCGCCTGCGTGGTGCCCGGATCTTTACCAAACTGGATCTACAGGGGGCCTACAATTTGGTCCGAATACATGCCGGAGATGAGTGGAAGACCACCTTCAACATGCGGGATGGCCATTATGAATAGTTGGTCATGCCCTTTGGACTTTGTAATGCCCCAGCGGTCTTCCAAGAATTTGTTAATGACGTCTTCCGGGATCTTCTATACTCATGCCTCGTGGTGTACTTAAATGACATCCTCATCTTTTCACCAGACCTGTCCTCTCACAGGAGGAGTGTTCGACTGGTCTTGCAATGCCTGCGGGAGAATCAACTTTATGCCAAGTTGGAGAAGTGCCTGTTCAAGCAGACCTCCCTACCTTTCTTGGGGTATATCATCACGGACCCAGATAAATTGTCCGCGGTGCTCAAATGGCCACGACCTGCCGGAGTGAAGGCCATTCAACGGTTCTTGGGCTTCGGAAATTACTATAGGCAATTCGTCCCGCACATTTCTGCTTTAACCAAGCCTATTGTTGCCCTTACCCGGAAGGGAGCAAGACCGAACATCTGGCCCTCAGAAGCTGAAGACACATTCCTTGCCCTGAAGCGGGCCTTTGCCATGGCTCCGGTTTTGCATCGGCCAGAGGTCGGCAAGCCCTTCGTCTTGGAGGTAGACGCATCTTCTACTAGGGCTGGGGCGATTCTTTCCCAAAAGACGTCCACTGGGCGCTTGGCTCCGTACGGGTTCTTCTCCAAGTCATTTTCACCCGCTGAGTGTAACTACACGATTGGGGATCAAGAATTTCTGGCCATAAAGATGGTGCTGGAGGAGTGGCGTTATCTCCAGGAGGGTGCAGTCCATCCCTTCACCATATTCACTGACCACAAAAACTTGGCCTACCTTCAGTCGGCTCACAGACTTAACTCCAGACAAGCCAGGTGGTCATTGTTTTTTTTCTCGCTTCGACTTTGAGCTCCACTTGGACAAGAATTCCAAAGCAGATGCCCTCTCCCGGTCCCTGCAGTCACCCGAAGTGGACGAGGCTCTGTTGCATGTTATCGATCCTGCCCGAGTTATCACGGTAGCTCCTGTGAATCTTCATTCCGTGCCGCCTTGCAAGACCCTCGTCCCGCAAGACAAAAGGGCAGATGTACGATGCTGGGGCCACTCCTCCAAGATTGCTGGACATGTTGGCATCAAGAGGACCCTTGCGCTGGTTTCCCGTTATTACTGGTAGCATTCTCTACGCCAAGATGTGTCAGACTTCGTGGCCTCCTGCTCAATTTGCGCCAGGAACAAGGTACCTAGAAGCTTGTCCTCCGGTCTCCTTTAGCCGTTGCCTGTTCCCGAAGCTCCTTGGCAACACATCGCTATGGATTTTGTTACCGACTTGCCCCGCTCTTCTGGATGCACGACTGTTCTGGTGGTAGTCGATCGGTTTTCCAAAATGGCCCATTTTCTCCCGTTACCCGGCTTACCCATGGCCTCCGAATTGGCTAAAATCTTCATTCATCAGATTTTCAGATTACACGGACTTCCTCAGCGAATAGTGTCCGACCGCGGGGTACAGTTTACCTCCCGCTTCTGGAGATCACTCTGTAAACTCTTGGGCATATCCCTGGATTTCTCTTCCGCTTATCATCCACAGACCAACGGGCAAGTCGAACGGGTCAACCAAGTCTTGACCTCCTACCTACAGAACTTCTCTAATGCCCATCATGACAATTGGGTCAATCTTCTTCCATGGGTAGAGTTCGCCCATAACAATCACTCCAATGAATCCACCACCAAGTCTCCGTTTTTTGTCGTCTCCGGTCAGAATCCAGGTGTGCCTCTTCCAGGATCTTCATCCTCCGGCATACCCGCCGCCGATGCCCTCTCCCAAGAGTTTTCCCAGGTCTGGAGGAAGACCAAAGAGGCTCTTATTCAAGCTGCGGCCCAGATGAAAAACCATGCAGACAAGAGGCGGCGGGATCTCCCACCATACCATCCAGGAGACAAAGTCTGGCTGTCGACCAAGCACATCCGTTTGAAAATCCCTTCGTATAAATTGGGCCCCCGGTACATTGGTCCCTTCGAGATTCTTGGATGCATCAACAATACGGCTTATAGATTGAGGCTGCCTGCTTCACTCTGGGTCCATAACGCCTTCCATGTCACGCTCCTGAAACCGGTCATCCTCAATCAGTTCTCTCCAGCGCCTCCTGTTGTTCCTCAGCCAGTAGGGGCCAATGACGTCTTTGAAGTGAGGGATATTTTGGCCATGAAAAAGGTTAGGGGAAAAACCTTTTTTCTCATCGATTGGAAAGGGTTCGGTCTTGAGGAGAGATCTTGGGAACCGCGAGAGAATGTGGATGCTCCGCGCATCATGGACCGATTTTTGACCAATCATAGAAGTATGAGATGTAAAGGGGGGGTACTGTCACGCCGGCGCCGCCTGTCAGGTCGGGGCCAGCGTCACCTGTCTTGCCGGGTCCCGCTCTGCCTGCTCCTGCTCCCTTGGTCTCCCCCCGGCTCCCCGCTCACCGCTCCAGCCGGCGCGCGGCACCCCCGGTCTTCCGTCCTGCAGCTCTGCACAGGGCTTCCTCCTCTTCCTCTGCTCCTGTCCCTGGCATGCACCTTAGGACACGGGCACGCGCTCTTCCCCTCTCTTAACCCCTTCTGCACCTTTCCTGTGGAGCACTTTCCAATCAAGCTCCAGCACAGGGTATATCAGGCGGCTCCTCTCTCATGGAGGCGCCTGAATATCGTGTGCCTTCCATATGGTACTCTGGCCCCGTCTGGTCACTCCTGACTCCGGTCGCTCCTGACTCCGGTCGCTCCCGACTCCGGTCGCTCCCGACTCCGGTCGCTCCTGACCCTCTGCCTTGTCTGTCTCACTTGCACCTGAGCTGCCCCTCTTGGTATCAGCTGTCACGGTATTCGACTCCTTCAGGCCTGCTCCTAACGGTCCCTGTATAGGGGTCGGCACCACCTGGCCAGCTCGCCCCAGGGATCCCGGAACCGTGACCCAGAGGGTCCACTCTTGCTACTCATAGCAGGAGTAGGTTGCTCTATACATCAATTTTATGAGCGCTAACCGTGAAATCAAATATGTCTGATTGCATACCCATTTTCATTTCTTGGTGTTGAATTTCACACTAGTGTCCTCTCTAAATTAGACCTCCGTATGATTGCACTCAATTTGTGTCCATTTGGATATATACTAACTGCTGTTCAACATATAGCAATCTTTGGACTTCCAATGACTGCTATTAGGCCTTAAAAATTTAATCTGACCATATCAGAAAATCTCTTTTATTCTAGTACTTGGTTTTTGTACATTGACTCTCACAAGCACTAACCGTGCAAATACATGTCCTGAGAAAGTCTAACCTCTTTTCTTGATGTAATGAATATAGGTTAAATTCACATAAGGGAAGTACTTTTTTGCTCATTTTTACCACCTTTTCATCCTTTATATAAAAAGGATTTTAATAACTTCTAAAAAATGATACCAAATATACCATAAACTTCAGGTATAGCTACCCCTGTGTTTGCAGATCTGTTTTGTAACTTGTTTTTCCCATTGAAATTTTAAATTTTATGCAATTTTTTGTTCAATAAAGATTTATCTGTTTTTTAAAAAAATATTTGGCATTTACTTCTGTATGTTTGTAGGTATATGTATATATGTTATGTAGGTGACACTGCAATTATACACAGCAGTCCATCTATATTACAGCAACTGCTGTGTATAATTGCAGTATTGCCTATATAATGTACACAGAATGCTGTATATACAATGTATAGGAAATACTGTGCAGTATCACCTATAATGTATATAGAGCAGTATCACCTATATAAAATATTGAGAGCAGTCTGTATACATCATATAGGTGATACTGCAACAGTTATATTTACAATATATAGGTGATAGTGCAATTATATAAATCAGCAGCAGTATCACCTACATATTTTGTATACACTGCTGCATATACATTATATAGGTGATACTGCTAGTGCTGTATATACATTATATAGGTTACACTGCTACTACAGCATCACCTGCATAACATATATACAACACTAGCAGTATTACATATAGTATGTACATGGACACATTGCTCTTGGCTGGGACTTACTCAGATCCTTGTGCTGAAGAGGAAAGCGATAAGGAGCTGCAGCACGTGCAGTGACAGACATGCAGAGGAGAGGAGGCTGGAGCGGATCCTGAATTTTGCCGGTGACAATGAGGCTGGGTTCACACGTGGCGTTTTTTTCGCGTTTCCGCGGCTGTTTTAACCGCGCGATTTTGCCGCGAAAAATAAGCATCCCATGCATTCCTATGGGATTCCGCAATGCTGTGCTAATGCTGCGGTTTTTACCGCGGCGGAATCGCTTCGCGATGAAAACCGCAGCATGCTCATTAATTTGCGGAATCGCGGCGATCCCGCACCCATAGGAATGCATTGTTCCGCTTATTTCCCGCATGTGGCTGTGCACACCATGCGGAAAGTAAGCAGAACATTTGCGGATGGTACCCACGGTCCGGAGGAGAGGAGACTGTCCTCCGGGCTTTGGGTACCATATCCCTGTAAAAAAAAGAATTTAAAAATAAAAAATATTGTTATTCTCACCCTCCGACGTCCCGCGCAGCCTTCCCGCTTCTCTTCACGCTCCCGTTCCCAGTAGTCCTTTGCGAAAATGCCCACGATGGCGTCCGATCTCGCGGGATCGCGAAGTCTCGCGGTCATTCGCGCGACGTCATCGCGAATTACCGCGAGACGTCGCGATCCCGCGAGAACTGACGTCATCGCGGGCATTTTCGCAAAGGATTACTGGGAACGGATGCGCGGGACGTCGGAGGGTAAGAATAACACTATTTTTTATTTTTTTTTACATTTTATCTTTTACTACTGATGCTGCATAGGCGGCCTCAGTAGTAAAAAGTTGGTCACACTCGTCAAACACTATGTTTGACGAGTGTGACCAACCTGTCAATCAGTTCTACAAGCGATGCTACAGATCGCTTGGAGAACGCTAGCATTTTGCAAGCTAAATACGCTTGCAAAATGCTAGTTTTTCCGCGGGAAAATCGCGGGAATTTAAAATGCGATTTTCCCGCGGACTGGAATTCCGGAATTCTCGCGGTAATTTCCGCGAGAGTTCCGGTACGTGTGCACTTAGCCTGATAAGGAAAAAAAAACTTTTACATAAAGCCCCTGTGTGCGCCGTCCCCCGCTGAGTGCCATGCCGTCGCGGCCGCCGTGCATGTGTCATGACAAGTGCCGCCACAGTTGCCGTGTGTGTGTAATCAACAGGGGCCACCTCGGCCGCTGTGCACGCTTTAGGGAGGGCCGGCGCGCGGCCTTGTCAGCGTGTGCACAAGAGACAGTGTGCGCTGACCACCTTCTTCAAAAGTTTTAAAGGGCCTGTGGCGAATTTGCAACTCAGAGCCGCCGGCCCACCGGGTAAATGCCTTCCTGGGCAGATTATCAATCCGGGTCCTCGACCGCTATGTGGTATGAATCGGTGACCACTGATAATCTCCCTAGATCTGGGGCTCCACGCAAGATCTCACCCAGTGGGGTCAAAATGATCACAAGAACAGTGAGCAAAAATCCCAGAACCTCACGGAGGGACCTAGCGAATGAGCTGCATAGAGCTGGGACCACTGTAACAAAGGCTACCATCAGTAACACACTATGCCGCCAGGGACTCAGATCCTGAAGTGCCAGAAGAGTCCCACTGCTTAAACCAGTACATGTCTGGGCCCGTCTGAAGTTTGCTAGAGAGCATTTGGATTATCCAGAAGAGTATTGGGAAAATGTCACATGGACTGATGAAACCAAAGTACATTAGAACTGTTTGGTAGAAGCAAAACTCATCATGTTTGGAGGAGACAGAATGCTGAGTTGCATCAAAAGAACACCATACTTACTGTGAAGCATGGGGGTGGGAACATCATGCTTTGGGGCTGTTTCTCTGCAAAGAGACCAGGAAGACTAATCCGTGTAGATGAAAGAATGAATGGAGCCATGTATCGTGAGATTTTGAGTGCAAATCTCCTTCCACCAGTAAGGGCATTGAAGATGAAGCATGGATGGGTCTTTCAGCATGATAATGATCCCAAGCATACAGCCAGGGAAACAAAGCAGTGGCTTCGTAAGAAGCATATGAAGGTCCTGGAGTGGCCTAGCCAGTCTCCAGATCTCAACCCCATAGAAAACTTTTGGAGGGATTTGAAAGCCCACGTTGCCCAGCGATGGTGTTACGCCGCGGGTGACAGATGCAAGAGTGGACCCACTGGACCGTGACGCCAAACCCTCCCCGAGCGAGCGCGCCAGGTGGGACCAACCCCTATACAGGGACTGTTAGAGAGTAGGCTCAGGGAGTTCAAGCACCACGGCAGCCAGGACCAGGGGTCGGCTCAAGAGGATAAGCAGATGAAGAGGAGCAGCCGGGGATCCGGAGAGGGGTCCGGGAAACCAGAGTCCAGAGGAGGAGCGAGTAGGAGGGAGGACGGTGGAGGGAAGCGGGACCCCTGAAGGAGACTCGGCTGGAGCAGGAACTGTAAAAGCAAAGAGCACACAGGGAATTAGCAGAGGACAGAGGCAGGCAAAACAGGGCTCAGGGATAGCATGCAGAGGCAAGCAGGGCTAGCGGTACCGAGCAGGGCCTGGACACAAGGAGTTGCTAACTCGATAGTCAGGTGCCTCCACTAACGGAGGGCGGCCTGAAATACCTGGTGGGTGCCTCTGATAGGTCAGAGGGAGCGTCCGGGTCAGGTCATGTCAGAGGGCATAGGAGCTGCAGGGACGTGCGGTCTGTCCCTCCGGCACATGTGCAGAGGCACAGTGCATGCGGCCGATGGGAGAGAAGTGCACCGGGAAGCCGCCTGCCGGAAAGCAGGAGGGTAGGAGGCGCACGCCGGAGCAGTCAGCGTGGCAGTCCCCGGGCCGGTGATGGTGAGTATAGAAGTGACAGTGGGGCCAGCCGCGGGGCAAAGCGCAGTGCTAACAGTCGGGCCCAAAACATCACTGCTCTAGAGGAGATATACATGGAGGAATGGGCCAACATACCACCAACAGTGTGTGGCAACCTTGTGAAGACTTACAGAAAACGTTTGACCTCTATCATTGCCAACAAAGGATATGTAGCAAAATATTGAGATGAACTTTTAATTAGTTAATGACCAAATACTTATTTTCCACCAAAATTTGCAAAATAAATCTTGCCAAATCAGACAAGGTGATTTTCTGGCTTTGTTTTCTCATTTTGACTCTCATAGTTGTGGTCTACCTATGATGTCAATTACAGGCCTCTCTCATATTTTTAAGTAGGAGAATGCTTTTCACATGTTTTACTACTATCTATTTACTTAATGCAGGGTACAGATTCTTTATTTTTATTCTAGTGGAGGCAATCAATCTGGAAGTCTTTATCTCAAAGACCACCTATATCTCCGATTTGGAATTTTTATGTGTCAGACAGGGTAGTCCATAAATTTGTAAGGGTGTGCACACGCTGCGGATTCTGCTGCGGTTCCGCAGCGGATTTGGCCGCTGCGGGTCCGCAGCAGTTTTTGCTGCGGTGTACAGTACCATTATTCCCTATGGGAATAAAAAACCACTGTGCAGACGGTGCAGATTTTTCCGCGCGGTTTTCCTGCGGTTTTGAAACTGCAAAAATAATTGACATGTCAATTCTTTCTGCGGATTCCGCTGCGGTTTGCCATCTCCTCCATTGTGGAGATGAAAAACCGCAGGGCAAAACCGCAGAGCAATCCGCAGGGAAAACCGCAGGTCTTTAGACCTGCAGATTTACCTGCGGATTTTACAAAATCCGAGCAGCCAAATCCGCACCCCATTCCGCAGCGTGTGCACATAGCCTAAGATTATGACTTATGGGAGGAAGTGTAGGAATTTGCTTAGTTTCAGATACCCTCAAGATGAAAAGGTTTTCAGGAACCGAGTTGTAAATATGGTGTTATAAAGCCCCAGTAGTACAAATTATTTATGGGCATAATTCTGCATTTATGTATCATTCAATCCAGTCCATGTTCCTCTGTAAGTTCCCAAAGTACATAGAATATTAAATGCTGTATTTTACTGTTGTGTCATCGCGTTTTGTATTTAGGCTTACATATGTATTACCTCTAAGCATGTGTTGTATCTTTAGGGAAAGGGTCATAGATGAGCAGCAGCATGTTTAATTACACCTTAGAGATCATTGGTGGCTTCTAACAGTTTGTCCTTAACCAACAGAACAAACAGGCACAATTCAGACACATTACAGGGAATATCCCAGCACATGTAAACAACATGATTATGTACATTAGTCACCATCATAGGATATGAATCTAATATATTCTAAGTGGACGCATCATGATACAGATATTCAATATTACATATTTAATAGAAGAAACTTGGTTTTCCTTTTTAAAAAATAAATAGTAAGAGTTATCAAGTCAGAAAAAGAGTCCCCTTTTATATATATATTAGGAAATATTTCTGCCAGAAGTGCAGCCATAGAGGGGGCAGAGGTGATTCTCACATTGTAACCCTACTGCCCGAAATGTACCAATGATTTTATGCAACAAAGGAAGACTATGATATTATTATTATTATTATTATTATTATTATTATTATTATTATTATTATTATTATTATAGAGAAACATAAACTATGAAAAATACAGCTCTAAAATATTGCTAAGTAATGTTAGCAACAAAAATATTAGCTTTAACCCCTTCATTCCATTGCCTGTTTTCACCTTCCTGATCAGGCCATTTTTTTCAATCCTGTCACTTTATGAGGTCATAACTCTGGAATGCTTCAATAGATCTCAGTGATTCTTTTTTTTAATAAAATATTGTAGCTTATGATAGTGGTAAAATTTGTTTGATATGATTTGTGTTTATGTGTGAAAATATCAAAAATTTGGCAAAGATTTTGAAAATTTCAAAATTTTCAAACTTTAAATTTTTGTGTCCTTAAACCATAGAGTTGTGGCAAACAAAATAGTTAATAAAAACCATTTCCCACATATCTGCTTTACATCTGCATCATTTTTAAACATGATTTTTTTTGTTTAAGAGTTAAAATCTGATCAGCAATTTGTCATTTTTGCAACAAAATTTACAGTACAAAACCATTTCTTTTAGGGACCTCATCATATTTGAAGTGACTTTGAGGGGTCTATGTGACACTAATCTAATAACTGCACCCCTCAAAGTGCTGAAAACCACATTCAAGAAGTTTATTAACTCTTCAGGTGCTTCACAGGAATTTAAATATGTAAGGAAAAAATGAACATTTACTTTTTTCCACAAAAATGCTACTTTAGCCTCAAATTTTTTTTTCACAAGGGTAACAGGAGAAAATGGACCCCAAAATATGTTGTACAATTTCTCCTGAGCACGTGAATACCCCAAATGTGGGAGAAAACTACTGTTTGGGCACATGGCAGGGCTTGGAAGGGAAGGAGCACCATTTGAATGAACGAATGAACATAAAATTAGCTTGAATTGAGAGCGGACACAATGTCTTGTTTGGAGAGCCCCTGATATGCCTAAATAGTGGAAACCCCCCACAAGTAATGCCATTTTGGAAACTAAACCCCTCAAGGAATTTATCTAGATGTGTGTTGAGCACCTTAAACCCAAAGGTGCTTCACAGAAGCTTATAACGTTGAGTCGTGGAAATTAAAAACAAATTAAACTCACAAAAATGTTGTTTTAGCCTTAATTTTTTTAATTTTTACAATGGTAATAGGGTAACAAAATTTGTTGTGTAATCTCATCTCTCCTGAGTACAGTGATACCCTATATGTGGGGGAAAACTACTGTTTGGGTGCACGGTAGGGCTCGAAAGGGAATAAGTGATGTTTTGGAACGCAGACTTTGATGGAATGGTCTAAACAGTGCCTAAACAGTGGAAACTCCCACAAGTGACCCTTTATTGGAATTGATCTAGTGTTTTCCTGCTATGTGAATTTTATAATGTGGTGGCATACATAAGTTGTGTAGAGTGCATTGGGTAAGATTGGCATACATAAGTTATGTAGAGTGCATCAGGTTGGCGTATATGAGTTGTGTAAAATACATCAGGTTGGTAAATGTGATTTGTGTAGAGTGCATCAGGTTGGCATATGTAAGTTGTGTAAAATGCATCTTATTGGCATATGTGAGTTGTGTAGAGTACATAACAACGTGCAATAAAATGTAAAAAATAGCATGGGGGGCCCCCTCTATTTGACATGCCTGTGGTGTGTACCCACACAGAAAAGTTGAAACTTTCAACAAGCTTTTTAAGTCTACCAAACCCGAACAGGAAACCGGATGTACAGTAAGAAGTCCATGTTAGGGGGTTCAATACCAGACACTAGGTGTCAATTACAGATCCCAAACTTTACAGTTCGGGTCCTCTCATCCCTTGTTTTGAGGTAACAATTGTTGCACATATAAATTGGTCCAACAAGAGATCTATAAAATTCTTAGAGAAAAAAACTTTGAAAAACTACAGCCGGTAGTGTCAAATTGGATTCCTGATCAGGTCACAAAATCATAAATATATGGCTCAGAATCTTTGTAGGGGTGAGGTCCATAGGAGGTCACCAATGGTGGGTACTGACTTATTTGCTGTCCTGGGGCGTCTGTGTGGCAGTTCATTATCACTTGAGGAGGAAAAATAAAGGAAGGTGGCATCCTCTCCCTCATTATCAGCGTCATAGGCAAGGAAGGCGTATGCCTCCTTGGCTGAATACCGTAACTTAATTAAGCTAACCGTAATTCTATGCAGTAGAAAAAACTGTAGTAGTAAAATTACTGAGCGCTCACAACTATCTGACACTAATCCTGACTATATTCAGTAAAAAATACTGTAGTAGACGTCAATTACTACAGTATTATTTTTATTGTCCCTAATCTAGTCCTATCAACTAATCTAAATTATTATTTTTATTTGATTCTTTTTTCACACTTGTTAAATAAAAAACAACAACCAGTTGCCTAAACATTGAAATCACTGTGACTGGCTGTTCAGAATTGAGTAGCCAATCACAGCAATCATAGTTCTGGGGAGGTGTTCAAAGCCACCCGTGGAAACAAGAAACAGCAGGAACCTTCATGCAATCAGTGTACCTTCAGTTACAGTGCCGCATGATCGCCAGGAACCCGTGGAAACAAGAAACAGCAGGAACCTTCATGCAATCGGTGTACCTTCAGTTACGGTGCCGCATGATCGCCAGGAACCCGTGGAAACAAGAAACAGCAGGAACCTTCATGCAATCAGTGTACCTTCAGTTACGGTGCCGCATGATCGCAAGGACGTATCCTTATGTCAAAGGTCGGAAACCCCCTTCCCAACCAGGACGTGTGGATATGTCCAAGGTCGTGAAGGGGTTTGTTATGAAAACATGTATTAGAAAAATAACCACAGTGACACAGATGGGGAAATTAAAATTCTAAATGTAATGAAAATGTAGGGAAAAGCAATAAATTATATGCTATTTATAAATAAACAGTGGTGAAACCCACATTACAGCACGCAGCATTGCAAGCATTCCAGGGTTGCCAACGCTCCATAAATTCACTAATAGCTCGTAAAAATGGGAAACTCTTTCTTGTGTCTGTGCAAAAAAATTCTTGCATCTGTGATTTTCTTTGAGGCTTGATGAGCTTGTGGATATTCTTATGATTGTAACTCTTATGTTAGACTCCTTCCTCATTTTATAGTTAGATATATATATATTTTCTAGTCTTGGATGTTGTATTTCATAATCTTTATCATTTGCTTATTTCTTGTGTTACCCAATTTCTCTATAAATATATTATTTACACTTTGAGCTTTATATATATATATATATATATATATATATATATATATATATATATATACAATATAATTATATATATATATATACACTCACTGGCCACTTTATTAGGTACACCATGCTAGTAACGGGTTGGACCCCCTTTTGCCTTCAGAACTGCCTCAATTCTTCGTGGCAGAGATTCAACAAGGTGCTGGAAGCATTCCTCAGAGATTTTGGACCATATTGACATGATGGCATCACACAGTTGGCGCAGATTTGTCGGCTGCACATCCCTGATGCGAATCTCCCGTTCCACCACATCCCAAAGATGCTCTATTGGATTGAGATCTGGTGACTGAGGAGGCCATTTGAGTACAGTGAACTCATTGTCATGTTCAAGAAACCAATCTGAGATGATTCGAGCTTTATGACATGGCGCATTATCCTGCTGAAAGTAGCCATCAGATGCCTGTTCTTAGCTGAGAGGAGTGGTACCCAGTGTGGTCTTCTGCTGCTGTAGCCCATCTGCCTCAAAGTTCGACGCACTGTGCGTTCAGAGATGCTCTTCTGCCTACCTTGGTTGTAACGGGTGGCAATTTGAGTCACTGTTGCCTTTCTATCAGCTCGAACCAGTATGCCCATTCTCCTCTGACCTCTGGCATCAACAAGGCATTTCCGGCCACAGAACTGCCGCTCACTGGATTTTTTTTCTTTTTCGGACCATTCTCTGTAAACCCTAGAGATGGTTGTGCGTGAAAATCCCAGTAGATCAGCAGTTTCTGAAATACTCAGACCAGCCCTTCTGGCACCAACAATCATGCCACGTTCAAAGGCACTCAAATCACCTTTCTTCCCCATACTGATGCTCGGTTTGAACTGCAGGAGATTGTCTTGACCATGTCTACATGCCTAAATGCACTGAGTTGCCGCCATGTGATTGGCTGATTAGAAATTAAGTCTTAACACACAGTTGGACAGGTGTACCTAATAAAGTGGCCAGTGAGTGTATATATATATATATATAAAATATAATATGTAGATAGGGGCAAAATTGTTTGGTGAACTGGAACGCGTGGGGTTAAAATTTCCCCTCACAACATAGCCTAGGATGCTCTCGGGGTCCAGACGTGTGACTGTGCCAAATTTTGTGGCTGTAGCTGCGACGGTGCGGATGCCAATCCCGGAAATACACACACACACACACACACACACACACACACATACATACATACATACATACACACTTGAGCTTTATATATTAGATATATATATATATATATATATATATATATATAGTGCAGGAATAAAGAAATAATCAGCTTGTATATACTGTACATACAATCACAAATAATTTATATATTTATGGAGAAATTGGGTAACACAAGAAATAAGCAAATGATAAAGATTATGAAATACAACATCCAAGACTATAAAATATATATCACTATAAAATGAGGGAGGCGTCTAACATAAGAGTTACAATAAAAATATCTACAAGCTCAAAGAAAATTACAGATGCATGCATTTTTTTGCACGAACACTATAAAAAGAGTTTCTCATTTTTAAGAGCTGTTCGTATAATGTAGGAATAAAGAAATAATGAGCTTGTCAACCCTGATGTACTTCATCCTTTAAGGTGTGTAGAACACAACAAGTCATTCCATGTTCCCTAGGGATCTACTTGTCCTTGTATTATCTGGTTGCCACAGTAGCTGTGACATAAATTCTCCAAGGAGTTGCAATGCTTTGTATGTGAAAATCTTGGGCTAACACACTCAGCCCTGCTTCTCAACCAAGATGACAAACCACAGCACTATTGGTTTCCTTTACACTATCTCAGAAGGCTCACAGAGTGAGAGTCCATCCATCTCACCTCAGAGTGTAGGAAGTAATGCAACGCTAAATGACATGGAGCAAGAGCTAAAGACACCACAATCTGGAAAGCAGGATGATGGAAGCAAAATTGGGAAAAATGCACATTTGAACCAAAGGAAAAGCCATCCAAGGCTGGCTCAACTGCGAGGACAAATCCGGGCACAAATCAGGGAGCACAGCCCTAGAAACCAAATGATAGAGCTTGTAGATAAAGTAGCCAATGGACATCTAAATAACAAGAACATTTTAGAGAGAAATAAGCGAAATGGATCTCTAGAAAGTACCAAATATTGCCACTGCTCCAGCCCTTGTTTCTTGGCTTCAGAGCTCGATGGAAAACTGCAAACTGAGCTAAGCGCACTCCGATTAGAGATGAGAAATTCTCTTGAAGCTATGAGAACAGAATTAGGCCAGGAACTCCAAGCCCTACATAAAGAAGTTGCAGGGTGTTGTTACCACTGCCCTCAGAAGGAAGCAGAAGTGTCAAAAGAAGCCGCAAAACGAACTGAGTGGAAAAGTGTCTACAAAAAGGTCAATAGCAAAGAAACAGAAGAAACAAAGGCACCTGCTAAACTGGATGGACAAATGAAAGCAAGGTCTGTGCCATCACTTGTACATCATTCAGGTCCCAGCAGGAACCAAGTACTTTTAAAGGCAATGACCACCATTGCTGCTAAAAATGCGCTTGTGTCTAGACTTGGGACAAGATCAGATTCTGACCCTATCCAACACACTGCTGGAAAACAGATCCACAAACCTGTTGAGAAGACAGAAGAATCACCTACCCATTTAAAAAGTAATGGGAACTGGAAGAGGATAAGCAAAACTGTGGCACCTCTCCCACAAAATGGAATTTCAATTGGTAAACCTCACTAAAGGCTTCTAGCAAGCTGTATACTGTAATGCAAAGGTCTTGATAATTCAGGCTGTGAAATGGATAAGACTTGTCTCTTTGATACTAGACTGGAATGCTACAATATCCAGTAACAAGATTTACATCTGCTTCACTCTGTCTCACAAGTGTCTGGTTGGTTGATGGGTGGACTTATTGTATGGACAACCTTTGCAGAAGGACAGGGGCCTAGTAAAGGGTGAGGGGCCCCGTGCCATCATAAAAGCACCTAGCTTCTTCTTACTGTATATTAGACTGCATGTAAAGAACTGAGCTAATGAATTTCATAGATGGATTGTTGGAAAAAGGCATAAAGCGGGTGATTTATAATCATCTATTGGAAAGCAAGGGGCTTATACATTGTTCTTGAATAAGGGATCTTCTGTTGTCTGCATCTACCCCTTAAGTGATTGAGATGCTTTGATTTAAAAAAAACTGTATTAAATATAGCTTAACCTTCTCTAGTCATGCTGTAAATGATTAAATAACAAAGCACTCTGTGAAAGAGATATGAGTGCTAATACTTATAATTCACAAACGCTGGTTGTACAACCTAATTGCAGTTTTATTCTACAATAGATGATTGGAAATGTAACTATTTCCATACTGAATACATAACAATTATAATTTATTTTTCCAATATGTTAGATTATAAAAAAGGCACAATTATTTTGTTCTGTTTCTTGCAATAAATATTTGTATGTAATAATATATATATTTTTAAGATGTATTTATAAGCAGTCTTTTTAAGAAAGTGAGCAGAATAATAGAGCTGTGGTAATGCTTTTGCTCATATACTGCAATATTTTTATGTGCTCCTTTTTTAAGCAACTCTTTTCAACATCAAATGGGTCTTTATTTCAGATGTCCAAATTTCTCATTAAGTAATAGGGCACAGAACCTTACAGGGTTACACAATATTACTAAGATGTTCAGTAGTTGCATAATACCTTCCTGTTTGGCATAGAACGGGTTAGTAGGCTGGATAAAGCGGGAACAATAGTCTTGGTATTTTCACTCTCTGCAAGAATTTCCTCGATATAGGAAAATATGTGAGGTCACAAAAGAATTGATAGGCTGTTAAGGAACAAAAGTATAAGAAGTCAGGCATTATCCCTCACGCTCTTAAAGACAGGGATAGACTTAAGGTGCTGTCACACTTAGCGATGTACCAGCGATATGACGCGGTCAAGATTGCTGGTACATCGCTAAGTGGTCGCTAGTGAGCTGCCACATAGGCAGATCTCACCAGCGACATCGCTGGGGTCGGGGGTCACTACTTACCTGTCACACTAGGCAATCCTGCGTCCTCCCGCCCGGCTCCACGCTCGTCGCTCGTCTCTCCACAGGAAGCGCCGCAGGAAGCTGACGACGAGAAACAGTCCTGGACATTCTCGCGCGCTCAGCGATAACCAGCGAGGGAGTGGGTCGTAGGTAAGTATCCGACACAGCGATGTCGCTAGCAATATCGCTATAACGTCACAAATTATAGCGATATTTCTAGCGATATCGCTTAGTGTGACAGTACCTTTACAGTAAGGTTGTTGTATTAGCTATTTAAGCCTGGATCATCATAAACCCACTATCTGTATTAGAGTAGATCAAAGATACAGTCTGATGTTTGCCCATAATACTTTGGAGACATTCCTCATGTATACGAATTAATGGGAATATATTTTAAATATTATATATATATTACATAGTTTCCTCTCTTATTATGTATAGCACCATCTCTTACTACATAGAATTCTCTCGTTATGTATAGCACTAGCCCTTACATATATCGTATTCTCTTGAAATTTTTCTTACACTACTTACAGCGCCCTTTCTTTATTACTTATCGCCCTCTCTTTTTATTGATAAGTTGCCTCTCTTTATTTCATAGCATCCACTCTTGTTAGATATAAATTAAAATAACGACTGATGTAATATAGGAAAGTGAAAGCTTGTTTTCTAATGGAGGTGTCTGATGGACTGGTCTTCAGGACAGGTGCTGGTCTATCAGCAGTCATTTTATTTTATATCTAACACGAGATGACTATGTAATATAAAGAAGGTGCTGTCTGTAACAGAAATAGCAAAAATATACTATGTAAGGGACGGTGCTATATGCAATAAGAGATAATGCTATGTAATCATGGGTTGGCGCTATGCACAACAGAGGGCACTACATAATAAGGAACGGCATCATACATAAATCGAGAGGATGCTCCAGACTAAGGGATGGCACTGTAAATAACAAGAGAGGATGTTATGGAATAAAAATTTTAAACCAAGCCTGCAAATGGTGAAAATTGGTGGAAATGTAGGTTATATGTAATTAAATAACCAGAAATGTTGTTATTCCTCGTGTAAGCACATGACAGCTTTTTTTGAGAAGTCACCTGAAACTATGGGAACTCCTCAATGATTACTTCATAAACTATGGGGCCGAGTCATTAAGACCTGCATTGTACATACCAGTGTTAATGAACTGGCTCACGGGAATATGATGTGCCTAATCCATTAAGTGGTGCATGTTTCTCTTAACTGGCCTTCACCTCTGCAGGAAATTAACTCAAGTCAGAGACTGGAGTACAT
Organism: Dendrobates tinctorius; assembly: GCF_039654945.1. Lineage (NCBI taxonomy): Eukaryota > Metazoa > Chordata > Amphibia > Anura > Dendrobatidae > Dendrobates > Dendrobates tinctorius. The sequence continues at coordinate 15,025,126 of NW_027361932.1, read as the reverse complement.
TACTTGAAAAATGCATGCCACTTAAGCGGCTTCAATTTTTATTCATTATATGGGCATGCTTAGCATATCCTGTCCCATCTATTCTCTGCCTGTATTGATTAAGCTGGCTCAATCTGGCATGAAAATGCTGAATGTAACAACATTTTTGCTCAATTTACGAGTTGTGCTGAAATTTTGAAACAAATTAAATATACACCAGAAAGCTTCATGATTTCGTCCCTATGACTTATGACTGACTTAATGGTGATGCAGCATTAAAAGGAGCATAAGTCAGTTAATTATTGGCCTCTAATTATTCATTAAGACTAAATCAAGGTACAAACAACCACCACTCTCCATATTAAATGCGGCCAAACATTTCTAATACATAGTCACTATATCTAATGTGTTCTTTTCTGCCTCTATCTCAAAGATTGGTGCCCCAGATTAGTCTCGAAAGTGTCCTTTGGGATGGGGATTCCTGTGTAAAGTTTAAGCACCTCCCATGTATTTCCATTGTTGTGAGATAGATTCACTTCTGCTAAGTTTTCCTGCACCTACAGCAAAAATTAAATTAGGCACCTCTCCTGGACACAGCTTAAGCAGTTTGAGTAGTCGTCATGTGACCACTCATATGCAATTTGCAAACTTTTAGTCACATGTCAACTAGCTTTTCTTCCTAATTCTCAAAATATTCAAAACTACAGCATACAGGAAAACAAAAAGAAGAAAAAAGAGAAGCTAATTGGCATGTGTCCATAAGTATGAAAATCACATATGGTTGGTCACATGATGACCGCTGGAATCAGCAAGCAGAGCCGAATCCTGACAGTGAGTATATTATTTACTGTTTGGAGCATTAAATTTAAAATGAAGCACTGTATTGTGCAAAATCCTAACATAAATACAGATGCGGTAATCTTTAATTTGTCAGACAGCACAATTCTTTACTAAAATAGCCATTTATCACGCCATCTGACATGTTATGGATTGATACATGTGTATAGAACACATAACACTACAAGAATACAGCACCATACAGCAAGAATACAGCACCAGAAGCACCATCAATACAGAAATACACCATCAAAACCACCATCAGTATAGAAACACAGCATCACAACCACCAACAGTACATTAATGCGCCACCTGAACCACCATCAGTATGTGAATACATCACTAGTACCATCATCATTAGATGAATATATCATTCAGTGCCAGCAACAGTACATGAATATATCACTGGAACAATCAGTATATGAATACAGCACCTGAATCAACATTAGTATATGAATACATCACCAGAACATTCATCAGTACATGCATTTAGCACCATAACCACCATCAGTATATGAAAACAGCATAAGAACCACTATCATTTCATTGATACATCACCAGAACCACCATCAAGGAATTAATACGTGACTGGATTGTCTTGCCCGCCATGTCTGATATGCCGCATGACCCCTGGAGCAGTGTGCAAGCGCACCTAACTGTCTTGCCCGTCATGTCTTGTGTGCTGCATGAACCCTGGAACAGTGTGCACGCGCGCCTCACTGTTATATCTGTCATGTCTGTTATGCTGCATGACCCCTGGAGCAGTGTCCACATGCACCTCATGACTATTATGCTGCATGATCCCTGGAGCAGTATGCACGTGCACCTCATGACTGTTGTGCTGTGTCACTCCTGGAGCACCTCATCTCATGGCTGCATGCTGTGGCTGTGTGCACGTCCATCTCTGCTCTGCCTGCTGTGATCATATCTATGGTCCTGGAGGCCCTGATCATGTGACCCTCTCTATGTTCAGCAGTATCTGATCCAGCAATCCTCTCTATGGTCCTGGAGACCCTGATCATGTGACCCTTTCTATGGTCCAGCAGAATCTGATCTAGCTAGCCTCTCTAAGATCATGGAGGAACTGAACCGGAAGTCCTCTCCTGGTCTGACCCGGAAGTGCAGGTGCTAATGCCCTTTATCGGACCGCCCCTTCCTATGGTCAGGGCGTGAGTATCGTGTTGCTTTCCTGCTTGGCTGCATGGTCCTGCTGGGTTGCTCCCTGTATTCTGTGCCCTTGCACTCTGCCCTGTTGTGCCTCTCTGCACACGCTCTGTGCTTGTATTCTGCCTCTTGTCTTGTGCCTTGTCTTGTGTTGTCTTTTGTGCCATGTATTGTCCTCGCTATTCTATGCCTTGTAGTACTTCCTATGTTCTCTGCCTTTGCCTGTTTCGCCATGTCTTGTCTCTGCTATTCTTGGATTTGTAGTACTTTCATGTTCTCTGCCTTTGCTTGATTTTCTTTACTCTGTCCTATGGTGCTCTCTAGCACATTCCTGTCTAGTCTCAAGGCCCTGCCTTGACCTGGCTCTGGGCTTCGGCCTACGTTCCGCTTTTAGCTCTATGTCTCTGTACCCGGCTCTGGGCCTCAGCCGTGCTCGTCGGCCAGTGACAGCTGTGTCGCCTGTTATGCCTCAGCCGGGTTTGCCTCAGTCTTGCCCATCTGTCTGTGCCTCAGCCCGACCAGCTAGCCAGTGCCTCAGCCATGATCTCTGTGCTTCCTTGCACCCACGCTGTCTCTGCACTGTGCATTGCGTGCCCTCTTAGCACGTGCCGGCCCTAGCCTGCTCCTTGGCATACCTCTCCGTGCCTCTGTAAAAGTATGCGCAGGTCATTCCATGTACCCTGTCGTGTCCTCTAGCACGCACAGGCCTTAGCCTATACCCTGTCATGCCCTCTTGCACGCACAGGCCCTGGCTTGTACCCTGTCGTGCCCTCTTGCATGCACAGGCCCTAGCATGAACCCTGGCGTGCCTCCTAGCATGTGCAGGCCCTTGCCTTAGCCTGAACCCTGGCGTGTCTCCTAGCACGCGCAGGACCCCGACTTGAACCTGACCCTGGCGTGCCTCCTAGCACGTGCAGGCCCTTGCCTTAGCCTGAACCCTGGCGTGTCTCCTAGCACACGCAGGCCCCTGACTTGAACCCTGACCCTGGTGTGTCCCCTAAACACGCACCATGCCTAGTGTGTTGAACCCTGCCTTGCACCTTGCCTTGGACCCTGGCGTGTCCCTAGCACGCACCTTGCCTTGCACCTTGCCTTGGACCCTGGCGTGTCCCTAGCAAGCACCTTGCCTTGCACCTTGCCCTGGAACCTGGTGTGCCCCTAGCACGCACCCTGCCTTGAACTTTGCCTTGGACCTTGGCGTGTTCCGTAGATGCACCATGTCTGGAGCTCTGTCGTGCCTCCTTGCCTGAACCCTGGTTTGCCTGCCGGATGCACGGAGCCTGCCGATCACTGCCAGAGATGACGACTGCGGCCTAATGTCCGGAGCTGATGTCCGCAGCCTGATGCCCTGATCCTGTCGATTGTTGCCAGCTGTCCGGAGGCCGATGCCATCGAGCCCTTGCCTGTACCCAGGTGTGCCACCTGGTACATACCATGCCATGGACCTTGGCATGCCCACGCACGCACCTTTCTGTGTTTTCCTGTTTTCACGTTTTGCACCTGATGTCACCCTGAGTTTACCTTAAAGAAGATACCTTGAAATCACGTCTTGTCTTGTTTCCTGCACGTCCCTTGTCGTCAGAAACTCGTGTCTTCCTTGAGCCGGCCGTCTGGTTCCAGCAGTCGTGGTGGCTCACCCCCTTGGTCTTGCCCCTGACACTCCCTGTATAGGGGGTGGTTCCTCACAAGGTCAGTTCACCCTCGGTGGGTGGGTGCTACGACCCAGAGGGTCCACTCTAGAAAACGACTCAGCGATAGCTGACTCCGTCACATGGATGCACCATCGGTACATTGTTAACTCCTTTCCGACATTGGGCGTAATAGCGCTCCCATGCCGGACGCCGGCACTGAGCCCGCACCTTTCCGGACACATGACAGCTGATCTATACAGCTGACATGTGCCCGCAACATCCATGGGTGGAATCGCTGCCTCCACCGGAGAAGAAGGGAACGGTTGTGGAAGGACGGCAGAGATCGTAGCTCCTGGGCAGCAGTCCTTACACGACTGACCCCAGCTGACTACTTCCCTGGACCGCCAATCTATCACCGAGTTGTGTTTTTTCAACCAAGGGAGTCCTAAAACGACGGGTGTTGGCATCCCCCAAGATGTAACACAACAGGGACTCCTTATATGCAGGTGTATATCATCCATGACTTGGGTCACCCTCCCTTGGCTGAGTGGGATGGAGTTAATGACCTGGATGCGCAGGGGTCTCGCTAGCATCCTACTCCTCAAGCCATTGATCTGGACAAAGTGAGCATTGAGCATCCACCAGATTGACACCAGCTCCACTGTCCACAAGCACCAGTATACTCTCAGTTACCCCACCAACCACCACTTCAGCAGACAACGTACACTGAGGGGAAAAAAATGGTATAAATATACACTCCCTGGTCGCCTCCCTCCACACAACCAGGGGGATGCGGCTTCTTAGATGGTACTACTTTGGCACAAGCTGGGCAGACCCGGATAAAATGACCAGTTTGCCCACAGCAAAAACATGCCCCCACACCACAGTGAACCGCAGGCAACCCCGTTTGGTAACCAACTCCTCCCACCTGCATAGGTTCGTTCGCCTGCTCAGGTGTGTCCTCCTCCCTAGCAAGGACTACAGGGGGCACATTTGGTGTATGCCTCTCCCTCAAGCGTCTATCCACCCGGATGGCAAGGGACATGGTGGCCTCCAACGACCTGGGGGCAGCATACTGCACAAGAGTATCCTGCAACCTTGGTGACAGACTCTGCATAAAATGGCTCCTAAGGGCAGGGTCATTCCACTGTGTGTCAGTAGCCCACCTCCTGAACTCTGAGCAGTACTCCTCAGCCGGCCAGCCACCCTGCTTGATTGAATGGAGTCGGAATTCCGCCAGGGAGTCGCCATCAGGATCTCCATACACCAGAGCCACAAAAAACTCGTCCACTGACTGTAGAGATGGTGAATCGGTCGGAAGGGAGAAGGCCAAGGATTGGGGATCACCCTTAAGAAGGGATACAATGATTCCCACCCCCTGATGAATGAGGGCAGAGTATAATTCACAGGCTTCCTGAGAAAACAAAAATGTATCTCTCCCTCCAGCGAACCTGTCAGGGAGAGATATCTTGGGTTCTGGTTGAGCCTGCCTCTGAGCCGAGACCCAGAATCCCATCAACTGCTGCAGCACCACCTCACCACTCAGTACCTTGAGCTCATCAGTGAGAGTTTGGAGCAGTTGGGCAAAGGCCTGCATTTGAGCCATGGCTCACCAGATAAAAAAAATGGATGGTTGGTGATAATGTCATGGAGTGACTGACCAGTGTGACATGATCCAACGATTGGTCGGTCACCAAACGGCATTGCACAATGCCGATGGAATAGGGGAGAGGTAGGCCCCGACAATAGGAAATTAGGGATGGTCACTTCCTGAGCCTCTCCCTGTTCCCCCTGCTGACCTCAGGATACCTCGTCCCTATTTGTCACCTAGATTTGCCTTGGCTAGTGCACTGGCCAGCAAGGAACTCTAGCCTCACCTCTGCAGATAAAACACACACGGGGAAGTGACAGACACCAAAGGGACAAGATAACAAAAATACACTTAGCTTGTGCATACCGCTTCTTAACTCCACACCACAGATAGCAGAGCAACAGGACTCCAAACACCAGACTTGGCTGATACCAGAGAACTGCTTCTGCAAAGGTTGGTCTCCAAAGCGGAACTGTATCACCAACAGTCAGCTGATGCAACAGGTGACTTTTAAAGGATGTGGGAGTGGTCACCAGCAACATCCGCTGACCCAGCAGCACTGCAGTAACACAAGCATGCCAGCGGGGAAAAACTGCATTTAACCCCTGCTGGCCTGAAAGGAAAAAAGTTTTAATGTGAGAGGAACCAGAGCTGCCACAAATTAAAAAATGGATCGTGACAGAAGGACACTGCTGAAAAGAGGCCAGATTGAGTCAAGTAACTCTGCTGCCTCATTATAGTGAATGGATCTCTTGGGGGTTTCATCTGAATCACGTCACTCAGAGATTTAGATGGAAACCCCGATGGAAGTGCTCAGCATAGAGCGCCAGATAAATGTAATCCAAAATGTTATGTAAAATGTGCCTAACAAAGGCAATCCACAAATAAATCAAGTCCCCACTCAGGTTCTTCATCTGTTAACGGAAATATGGGGGGCTTCCATGTTGCTGGTAGTACAAAGGCTCTGGAAAAGCAAAATGGCTCCTCACCCTCCAAAGAAATTCAGCAGATGCTGAAATCCAAATGCCCCCTCTCTTCTGAGCCCCACAGTGTGTCTATCCCAGATATAGAGTCCACGTTTGGCATTTCTGAAGGTATGAGAGCCAGCCTGCGTTTCTCCAAAAGAATGAGCTGGGCATAATGTACTGGTCACTATGAGATACTGTTCACTACAATGACAGTTTGCAATTTTCACTCTGCAACATTCATTGCTGCTTGTTTCTGTAAAACACCCATGGAGTTAAAATCATTGTTACTACACCTGTACATAAATTCCCAAAGGGCTACAATTTCCAAAATGGGTCATTTGAGGGAGTTATTCTACTCTTCTAGTGGAGCGCCTGCCAGGGCCGTGGGGTACTGGGTACCGGGCCGGTTCTTAAAGGGATGAGTCACGGCAGCAGTGACCCGGTTCGTGGCCCTGGGAGTCCAATGAAAAATGATGATTAAAGGAGAAATAAAATTTATACGAGATGATTCGTGACGCCACCTGTGGTACTCGGCTATGGATGGCCGACGCTGCTTAAAGAGACTGGGGCTGATGGTGATTCAGCAGAGTTGATACAGCTCTCCACAGGTAGAGCTTAGTCCCAGGGCAATTATATTGTTAAAGATGGTGATGATGGATGTAGTGCAGGGTGGATGACGCAGTAAATAACTCCAAGGACACAGCAGGGTACAGTTTCCACACTTTTACTCACAGTTTGAAGTGGAGGCCGGGGCACTAGTTACAGATGACAATGGAGGTCTGGGGAGCCTGGAAGCAACTTAGGATCCACTAAGCCAGATGGGTTTTGAGGCCTCCTTACTGCGCTGTTCTCTGAGGTCCTTGCTGCCTAAAGCTATGCTCAGTCCTCTGTTCCTTATTGTTCTGAAGTACTTGCCCTTGTGGCAGGCAGCTTGAGCCTATTGCAGATGTCACTCCTTTATGGCGGCTCCGGGCTCTGGTCTGCTGCTGTGCCTTTGGGTGTTTGCTGGGCCAGGAGACCTGCAATCCCCTGCCCTTCGGATTTAGCTGCTGGGACTATTGTACCCGTCAGCCACGGACTCTGGAGTCGGACTTCTAGCGCTATACTCTGGGTTGAGCTTGGTCACAAGTCCACTCCCCAGGTTCTCTTTCACTTCTCCTCTCTCCACTCAGACTCTGTCTCTCTCTGTCCCAGACACTGACCGACTGACCTCGCCTCCAGGCTAGAACTAATAGAGAAGCTCCCCCAAAACCAGGTTTAGAGCTCCCCCTTCTGGTCTGAAGTCAGGAAAAGTGTTGGATGTGTTTTCTGGTCAGGGAACCCCTCCTTGCTTCCAAGCATATCATTACCCCCCGTGAGGGAGGCAATGCCACTGTGGCAACTGGACTCCTGGGATGCCACATTAGCACTTAGGAGCTCTGTATATGGAGTCTGCAAACTATTCTAGAAAAATCTGTGCTCCAGGATGCAAATAGCGCTCCGTTCCTCCCGAGTCTTGCCGTGTGGCTAAGCAGTACTGTGTAGCCACATATGGGGTATTGCCACGTTTAGCAGAAATTTGGGGACGAATTATAGTGCCATTTTTACCCACTTATTATGTGAAAATGTAAAATCTGGGGCTAAAATAAAAATGTTAACTATTTTTTCTTCACTGCCCAATGGTATAACATTCTGTGACACACCCGTGGTGTCAGTATGATCACTGAACTCCTTGATGAATTCATTGAGAGGTGCAGTTAGTAAAATGGGGTCTCTTATGGGTTTTTTTGCTGTTCTGGCTACTCAGGGGCTCTCCCAGTGGGATTTGACACCCGCAAACAATAACAGTAGAATGTTTACTAAATTATGGCACTCCTTCCCTTCTGAGCTTTGCACTGTGCCTGAAAAATATTTCCCAATTAAATGCAGGGTATTGGCGCACTCATGTAAAAATGGACCTCAGTTTGTTGTAAATGTTTTTCCTATTAGCCCTTAGAAAGATGAAAAACTTGGGGCTAAAACAACATTTTAGTGGCAAAAATGTAATTTGTTCTTTCTCCACTGCTCAATGATATAAAATTCTGTGAAGCACATGTGGTGTTAATATGATCACTGCACCCCTAGATGAATTCATTGGGAGTTGTAGCTTGTAAAATGATTTCACATATGGGGGGTTTCTGTTGTTCTGGCACCTCAGCGGCTCTGCCAATGTTACATGGCACCCTCACACCTTTCCAGCAAAATCTGAACTTCAATTTGGTGCTTCTTCCCTTCTGAGCTTTGCATTATGCCTCAAAAGAAGTATTCCCCCACATATGGGGTATCGGCATACTCAGGACAAATTGCACAGCAAATTGGATGGTGCAATTTCTCCTGATAGGCTGAGGTCACACTTAACGTATGAAAAATCTGTCCGAGTCTCCCTGCCGAGAGTCACAGAAGTGTAATGCGTGTGTCATGAGAGGAAAATCTGATTTCTCACACATAGCCTCCGATTTACATCCTAATGAAGTGCAATTGCTATCCGATTGCAATGCGACTTTAAGATGAGCTTTTACATAGAGCATTTCTCTGTTATTTACATATCGTTTTCAAGTGAAATATTCTTCAATTCACACACACATACATACTGTATATTATATATATATATATATATATATATATATATATATATATATAAATATAAGATAGATTGATTAAAAGCAGGCAAATCATCTGCCACGTAGAGTATAATCACAGAGTGACAAGTTAGAATAGATATATACATATAGAATACATAGATATATAGATGTTAGTGACACACACACATATATATATTGTGGTATGACTGGTGGTCAAGTGGTTAATGGAAGGTATGTGTCACAGGTATGGTAGCTCCCTGTGATGCAGCCCGGAGTGTTTTTCTTAAGTCAACGTAGATTTTTAAGTAGTTGCTGTTCACATTTGTGTCCGGGCTATGGGTAGCTATGAGAGTTGGGAGGGTCTGGCTACCCATGTACCACACACTGTGGGAGGGGGCTCACTGTACCCCGTTTTGTCTGAAGAAATGTGTGTGGTTGTGAATCTGCAGGACCTGCAATGAGGTCATGAACCATGTGATCCATGACTCACCTGTGGGTGTAGTGATGGACGATATAATGTGCCTGAGGTCTGATCACATGAGAGAGTGCATGGATCTGATTGGGCCATGTGGAAGGTCCCGGAAGGCCTAGGTGCTGGACGGTGTGCTGCCTCCCTGAAGAGCACATGCTGAGGCCGCTGACCTGGTGAGGCCTGTGTATATTGGCCTGTGCATGTTGGACAGTCCCCAGGAGGGAACGGACATCCAGAATGAGAAGCAACTAAGAGGTATCCCCGGACAGGGGGAAATAACTGTGAGGCTATAGAGCCTGGTTGCTGGACAAAGCACAGCCTGTGTGACCACAGGGCTAAGAGAGCGGAGCTCTATTATGAACATTCGTTTGGTCTGGTGTAAGACTGTTGCCATTTCTACATGCTCCTATGGTTTATGCCATGTAACGATAAACCGTATGGACGTTTTATGTGAAAAACCCTGTGCCAGACGCTATTAATCGGCTGCCAAGTGAGTGTCCCCAACATGAATAATAAGCACTACCTTACAATATATATATATTTATATTGCATAGATAGAAGATAGCCGGTAATTCATCTGCCGTTTTCTGTAAAATCACTGCAGGAACCGACAGGATGGAGGAGATGGATTACATACAGTAAATACAAATAGAATAGGTAGATATATAGAGGTCAGTGACAAATACAATTAGTACAGTGTGTGTGCAAATTAGTGTATATGTATTTAATTAATAAAAGATTATTTTTCGGAAACAAAATGGCGTGGGCTCCCGCACAATTTTCATAACCAGCAGAGGTAAATCCGACAACTGGAGGCAGATGTTTATTGCCTGCGAAGGGGGTAATACCTATGGAGCGTCCCTGGCTATTAATATCAGCTCACAACTGTATACTTAGCCTTTACTGGCTATTAAAATTATTATAATTAATAACTAGCAAAGGCTATCTACTCTATTCTAACCTGTCAGTGTGAATTTACTGTATGCAGCACATGAATTGCCGGCTTTTCAAAGGACACCGGTGCGTAAAAATTGGACAGCACTTGCATGATCTGAGTGCTGTGAGATTTTTTTTCTCGCACCCATAGGCTTGCATTGGCGAGTCTCGGATGATTTACGTGTGCAATCGCAGCATGCTGCGATTTTACACGCACGTAGAATACGCCTGAGAAAAAAACGGTGATGTGAGCTGGCCCATAGATTAACTCTGGTCCAAGTGTTATGCAATGTTTTCTCACATAGCATGTACATATTCTATGGTAGTGTGACCCTGGCCTTACTCTGGGGCTAAATTGGTGTTAAAATAAAATTTTTGTGGGGAAAATGTGATTTTTTATTTTCATGGCTCAACTTTATAAACTTCTGTGAAGCACCTGGGGGTTCAAAGTGCTTACCACACATCTAAATACATTCCATGAGGGGTCTAGTTTCCAAAATGGCATCACTTGTGGGGACTTTCCACTGTTTAGACACATCAAGGGCTCTCTAAATGTGACATGGTGTCTGGTAAATGTTCCAGGAAATTTTGAATTCAAAAAGTCAAATGGCGCTGCTTCTCTTCTGAACTCTGCTGTGAGCCCAAACAGTGGTTATCCCCCACATATGGGGTATCGGCATACTCAGGAGAAATTGCACAAAAAATTTTGGGGTCTACTTTTTCCAGTAAACATGTAAAAATAAAAAAATAAAGTAAAGTAAAATTTTTGTGAAAAAAGTTAAATGTTCATTTTTTTTTTTCCACATTCCAAAAATTCTGGTTAATAAACTTCTTGAATGTGGTTTTGAGCAACTTGAGGGCTTCAGTTTTTAGAATGCTGTCACTTTTTGGTATTTTCTATCATATAGACCCCTCAAAGTCACTTCAAATATAAAGTGGTCCCTAAAAAAAATGATTTTGTAAATTTTAACCGTTATAACTTCCTAACAAAATAAAATTTTGTTTAAAAAAATGTGCTAATGTAAAGTAGACATTTATTAAATGTTATTTATTGTGTCATTTTGTGTAACACATCTCTCTGATTTAAGCGCACAAGAATTCAAAGTTTGAAAATTGCAAAATTTTCACCAAATTTCCGTATTTTTAATCACAGCTGACCTAAAACGGGAAAGGTTTATTCCAATAGTGTAGCTACCGGGGGGACAGAGGGGGCGGTGGCCCCGGGCCCCGTGCTCTGAGAAGGCCCTCCCGGAGCTACGCTACTGTCACTGTATCGGCATGCCAGCTCGCCGATACAGTTACATTCTGCGGCAGAGCAGGAAGAATCGATCTCCCTGCTCTGCTGCCCGGCCGCTATGGGGCCCCTGAGCAGGCGGTGGGGGGCCCTGTGTCAGCAGTGGGCCCCCCGCCCGTCATCGCAGGGTCAGCTGTATCGGCATCTAGCCGATACAGCTGACCGCAGTGATGAGAGAAGGAATGAGCGTGCCTTCTCCCATCATCCTCCTCTCAGCGTCTGACAGTGGGGGCGCTGACGTCACTGCCGGCGCCCGCTGTCAGGAGATGAGAGGGAGCAGTGAGCAGAGCAGGAGCCGGGAGGAAGAGAGGTGAGTATTGGATTTATTAATTTTGTAATGGGGGTGCATTATAATACAAAGGTTGCCTATGGGGGTGCATTATAATACAGAGGCTGCCTATGGGGGTGCATTATAATACAAAGGCTGCCCATGGGGTGCATTATAATATAGAGGCTGCCTATGGGGGTGCATTACAATATAGAGGCTGCCTATGGGGAGTCCATTATAATATAGAGGCTGCCTATGTGGGTGCATTATAATATAGATGCTGACTATGGGGGTGCATTATAATATCGAGGCTGCCTATGGTATACCTCCCAACTTTTGAAGAAGGCAAAGAGGGAAAAAGGCTGTGGCGCGCTTAGCGCAAAATTTAGGCCACGCCCTTAGCCACACCCATTTTAGTAGTCACACCCATATCCACGCCCCAACCACACCTATTTAGCACTGCTGATCACACTGTTTCATAAACAATAATTATAAACAGGAAAAAAATGGAGCGCTGATGCCCCGCCGCCGCTTCTCTGTCCTCCTGCGGAGTCCCGAACGATTACCTCCTCCAGAGGTGATATGCTATAAGCTGACCGCCGGAAATGAGGTCAGCAGTCATTTCCGGCGGTCAGCTTAGGCCTGTTTCACACATCCGTTTGTCACCATCAGTCAAGATCCGCCGATCTGCGAAAAAAACGGATCCGCCATTTTTCTTGGCAGATCCGTTTTTTTCCTCATACACTTGCATTATCGGCGGATCTTGACGGATGGTCATCCGTTCGATCAGCTATTGTATGGATCCGCCAAGATTTTGCCGTCCGCTAAGCGGACAGGACGGATCTTGAAACGTTTTTTTCATGTGCGGATACGCATTTTGCACTTGTCCGGGTGATTTAACCCTATATCCCGGATGCAAAATCTCTCTCTCTCTAACTGAAGGATAAAACACGATGTAACAGCAGAATAGTGAGTTCAGCTCTGGAGGTGACTGGAGGATAAGACACAATGTTATAGCAGAATAATGAGTGCAGATTCGGAGGTGACTGGAGGATAAGACAATGTAACAGCAGAATAGTGACTGCAGCTCTGGGGGTGACTGGAGGATAACACAGGATGTAACAGCAGAATAGTGACTGCAGCTCTGGAGGTGACGGGAGGATAAGACAGGATGTAACAGCAGAATAGTGACTGCAGCTCTGGAGGTGACTGGAGGAAAAGACATGATGTGACAGCAGAATAGTGAGTGCAGCTCTGGAGGTGACTGGAGGATAAGACACAATGTAACAGAATAGTGACTGCAGCTCTGGAGGTGACTGGAGGAGAAGACATGAAGTAACAGCAGAATAGAAATTGCAGCTCTGGAAGTGACTGGAGGATAAGACACGGTATAACAGCAGAATAATGACTGCAGCTCTGGAGGTGACTGGAGGATAGGGACACGATGTAACAGCAGAATAGTGATTGCAGCTGTGGAGGTGACTGGAGGATAAGACATGATGTAACAGCAGAAAAGTGTCTGCAGCTGTGGAGGTGACTGGAGGATAGGACACAATGTAACAGTAGATCTCTCTCTCCCCCTCCCTCCTCCCTCCTCCATTCCTCGCTCACCCGACTTCCTCCATCCCTCGCTCACCAGACTTCCTCCCTATCTTCTCCGCCTCCTCCATTCCTCGCTCACCCGACTTCCTCCCTATCTTCTCCGCCTCCTCCATTCCTCGCTCACCCGACTTCCTCCCTATCTTCTCCGCCTCCTCCATTCCTCACTCACCTGACTTCCTCCCTATCTTCTCCGCCTCCTCCATTCCTCGCTCACCCGACTTCCTCCCTATCTTCTCCGCCTCCTCCATTCCTCGCCAGATCTCGGCCCCATATCGCGGGATAAATAGCTTCCCAGCCGGGATGGGGGGATACGGCCCCGAAATCGGGACTATCCTGCGAGAATCGGGAGGGTTGGGACCTATGCTATGGGGGTGCATTATAATACAGAGGCTGCCTATGGGGGGTGCATTATAATACAGAGGCTGCCTATGGGGAGTGCATTATAATATAGACTCTGCCTATGGCGAGTGCATTATACTATATTGAGGACTATATGGTGTATTATGCTATAAGGGTTCTCCAACCTGTAGCTTGGGAGCCACATGTGGCTCGTGGTCCCATGAATTGTGGCTCGCGACTGTCTGCCAGCTTGGTGCATTAGTCCAGGAGTAGCAAACAGGTATGAAGAGCACATCTCAAAATGGTGAATTTTGTGAGTACCCTGCACAGAAGAGCAGATCTGGATGCACATATACTGGTCTTAGGGGTTTAGAGATGTTTTAGGTAAGGTACGCTGGAGGATGGTACTACCTGTTAGAGGAGGTGCTCAAAGCTGGATGTGACAGTGTGTTCGTAGTCCTTGATAGGAGAATACTGAATGGGGGTATTGTGGGAACCCCTGGATCTTAGTGTACTGCTTTGGAGTGATTTCTGTGGAAAAGCTTTGGTTATCATTATACCTGTAATGGGGGCTTTGGTTGACACTACTTTGAGGGGGGTGGGAGCTGGATGTGGCTCGTGCCTCTCTCTCAGTGCTGAATGTGGCTCGCGACCCTCTGTCTAAGCTGAATGTGGCTCTCAAGGTCAGAAAGGTTGGAGACCACTGTGCTATATGGATGCTATACAGTGAGGGGGCATTATACTCTGTATAGAGGAGCTATACAGAGGGGAGACTTGGGATATTATTAAATGTAAAGTGGGCACTCGGGTTACTGTGACTGTTAAAGGGGCACACACAGGGCAATAATACATACTAGGGGACAAAATGTGGGCACTGTTTTCTAGGGCCCTTGCACCCGGCATTACTATATTCTAGAGGGTTGTTTTAGAATTTAGAGGTCACACAGAACCACACAATAGGTGAAGTAATAGGGACACATACGGCAGCAGCGGCTCAGTATTGGGATATCAGCAGGATGAGCAGTTTGTGCAGGATGGGAATAGTCCAATTGGTGACAGTGCCAAAAATATGAGAAGTGAAACGTGTCTTTGTTGTATTCTCTGCAGCCGAGTCCTGGCTGAAGGAGTCGTCATGTCAGTCTGGGCCAGATGGAAAAGACATGAAAAGTGAACAATTCCATCAGAAAGAATGTCAGCGGAAAGTCATTATCTGTAACTCTGCTGTTATCTATTATATGTTCTGTAGGACTGGTATTATTTACCACTGACCATATGGCGGTAATATCAATATTGGTCTTTTCATAGAGATTATTTTTGGCAACAGCGCGGTCATCTGCTGAGGTTCTCTGGTTAGGGGTCCACTCAGAAGTTCCCCCCCCCGAACCAAAACCCTAGCTACGCCTCTGGTTTATTCTGATTTCATGTCACGTTTTGAGAAAAACATGCATATGTGTCTTTTTATATAGCGTATGCAAACTTCTAGTTTCAACTGTATAACATAGATTGAAACATTTAGACGTCATTTATTTAGGCACTACTTATCAGGACAGACTGCAACTCTTCAATTCTTTAAACCCAGTATCAGTCATTTTAACAACCTACTATCATCTTCCAGACCTTCTCGATTTTGTATTATTTGTCAGCCCTTAATAAATATAAATGCTTTCGAAAAAAAAGTATTTATTTATGAGCACTAAAAGTTTTTATATAAATCAGAGTGACGGTTAGGGAGCTGATGCTAACTATATCGTCATCCAGGATGCTGATACAGTTGAACTTGCACTGACGAGTGAGGGGACCTCGTGGCTTGCCACCATTGGCAGAGCGCCACTGGTGAGGAGGGAGTAAAGGCTTGAGCGCAGGCAGAGAGAAGGGTGAATGGTATCAGTGACTGACACTGGTCCACTGTGTGCGTGCACCCTGGCCTGAATGCCTGCCAACTGAGAAAGGGGCCAGGAGGCCGCAGGCATTCAGCCATGTCATTTTTTTCCCTAAAGTGTGCCCCCCTCTGGGAGGCAGGAGGTAGCACCCTAGGCAGGTGTTTACCCTGCCAACCCCTTGTCCCATCACTGTGCTAAGGGACAAGTCATGAGGAGAATATTATGGAGAGGCGCTGTGTGTGGGTGATAGTATGGAAAGGCGTGTGGGGGGTATTATGGAGAGGACTGTGTGGGGGGAATATTACGGAGAGGAGCTGTAGGAGCGAATATTACGAAGAGGAGCTGTGGGGAGGAATATTACAGAGAGGGTCAGTGTGGGGTAGAATATTAAGGAGAGGAGCTGTGAGAGGGGAAAATTACAGAGAGGAGTGGAGTGAGGGGAATATTAGAGAAAGGAGCTGTGTAGGTGGAAATATTATGGAAAAGAGCTATGTGGGGGAGAATATTAAGGAGTGGAACTGTGTAGCGAGATATTATGGGGAGGAACTGTGTGAGGGGAATGTTACAGAGAGGAGCTGCGTGGAGGGAATATTTTGGAGAGTAACTGTGTGTGGGAACATTACGGAGAGGAGCTGTGTGGGGGGAGTATTACAGAGAGAAGCTGTGGGGGGACATTATGGAGAGGGGGAGTGTGGGTACAATATTTTGGAGAGGAGAAGTGTGGTAGAGATATTATGGAGAGGCACAGTGTGGGAGAATAATATGGAGAGGTGCAGTGTTGGGGAATATTATCGAGAGTTACAGTGTAGGGGAATATTATGGAAGGGGCAGTGTGGGGAGGATATTTTGTGCAGGATGCACAGTGAAGGGCAAATATTTATTTAGGGGTGCACCATGGGCGATATCTTTATTTATGGGTGTCAAGAACCAACAGGGGTATCATGCTGATTCCACCATTGCATCAGTTTATTAGGAATCAACAAGGGTTTCACGCAGATCCCACTGCTGCTCCCAATATGTCAGTTAAATAGCCAGGAGATCACACAGATGCCTCCCCGATGCTACCAGGTAATCACGAGCCAACACGCCGTTGCACCATTTATCAGGACAATTGCACAACTGAAAGGAGTGATAGACAAGGCCTCTTTCCATTACTAGGCCAGTTATTGGGGAACTCACTGTGAACGTATAGTATATATACAATATACACATCCGATTCCAACTTATGGAATATACACTACTCACAAAAATTTAGGGATATTTGGCTTTTGGACAAAATTTCAAGATGAACCTAAAATGCGAATGCGTTCTAACCTTTTTAAGTGGCCTTCTCTAAACTTTTGAATGCACATGTCCAACTGTTCAGTGTTTCAGTACTTTTTGTAGAACTTGTTGTTCTCGGACAAGGAGTTTAATGGCAAAATTCACAACAGGTGTTTGATCCAGGAATCGGCCAATAAATTTCAGGGTTCAATAAGAATTGGTATTTAAACTGTCCTCCACATCATACTGTTCAGATTTTAACATCATGAGACCAAGACAACACCTAACAATCAACAGTACCTCGCCATTATGATGCTTCAAGCAGGATGTTCTCAAACGGAATTGGCCACTGAGCTTAGAGTGTCATCAGAAATTTGCAACAGAGAGAAACAGAGACAGGAAGAGTCACAGAAAGACAAAGAAGTGGATCAATGTCACGCACAGTGTAGGACAGACTAAGTGCAACACAAAGGGATAAGGGAAGTGAAACCAATCACTAGGGAAGGGGAAAGTGGAGACCCCTAGACTGATATAACATCACCCTGTCTGTCCTACCGTCCCTATATAGGATCCACACCTATAGCTGAACAGGATACCTAGTCCCTGTGTGACCCTGGCGATAAGCCCTGCACCAGGAAGGACAGGATGTTGCTAGTCAATCCCACTAACACTAAAGACAGTAAGGATAAATGAAACCAGGGGACACTTAGCTTGAATAGACTCAGAGAGCAACGGCCATGCCCTCCAAACTCCAAGAGGACACTAGCAGACTGCTACAGCTCCAAGTCTCAACAGAGAAGTGCAAACAGGAAATAACACCCGCACCTCCTAACACTCAGGTCCAGGTGTGGTCATTAGCACCGGGGAAGGTTGCCACTAGTCTGCAAAGCAAGCCAATGAGACCTTCTCCAGACAGATGCAGTGCAACAGTCTTCAGCCTTTGACATATCCGTGACAATGTCCTTTGGCTACATCCCACATTGATGACTGCTTCATTGTAAACAATACCCTTCTGAACCTGATAATGAATGCCACACAACTCCAGGCACATTTAAGGGAGGTTAGAGGCACCCAAGTGTCACTTTAGACCATTTGAAAACATTTACAGCAGCGTGGTCTGCATGCTAGATGACCTGTAAAGGTACCTGACCACACCACCAGACATAGCTGTTATCATTTTGCATAAACCAGGGAGCATGTACGCTGGATGAGATACCATAGGGCCTCAGTGCTGTTCACTGAAGAAAATCGATTCACAATGAGCAGAAATGATCATCACCAACATTGTTGGAGACGTCAAGAAGATTGAGTCACACAGAGTCACATCCTTTGGAATAATTAACTGTGGCCAATTGCTTCCTATGGCCATCAACAAGCTTTGTACACTTCTCAACTGGAATTTTGGACCTATCTTCTTTTGCAAACTGCTCTAGGTTTCTCATATTTGAAAAGTTCTTTCTCCTGACAGCAATTTTAAAATCTCTCCACACGTGTTCAATGGGATTTAGATCTGGGCTCATTGCTGGCCACTTCAGAACTCTTCAGCGCTTTGTTTCCATGTCTCATTACTTCTTGATGTATGTTGAAGGTCAATGTCCTGCTGGAAGACACATGACCAGGGAAGAAAACACAGCTTTCTGACACTGTACATTAAATTGTGACCCAATATCCTTTTTTTATCTTCAGATTTCATGATACCTAATGCTTTGTTTCCATCCATATCTGGGTCCTTCTTGAAGCATACTTGAGGTCATTATCCTCTTGGAAAATCCATGATCTAGAACACAAACCCAGCTTTCTGATACTGGGCACTACATTGAGACCCAAAGTCCTTTAGTAATCTTCAATTTTCATGATACCTTGCACACAGTTAAGGCACTCAGTGCCAGAGGCACCAAAACAACCCCAAAACATCTTTGAACCTCCACAATATTTGACTGTAGGCACTCTGTTCTTTCTTTTGTAGGCCTCGTTTCATTTTCAATAAACAGTAGAATGATGTGCTTTACCAAAAAAGCGCTATCTTGATCTCATCTGTACACAAGACGCTTTTCCAGAAGGATTTTGGCTTACTCACGTACATTTTCTCAAATTGGAAATAATTTCACACAAAACCCCCAAAAAGGGTTGGAAAAAATTGTTGGCACCTTTCCAAAATTGTGGGTAAACAACTTTGCTTCCAGCATGTGATGCTCATTCCAACTTTACTGTGGCAAGTAACCGTGGGCAATATGAAAATCAGCCTGAAACAAGATAAGAAGGGGTGAAGTTGACTCCATCTTTTCATTGTGTGTCTGTGTGTGTCACACAAAGCATGGAAACAAAGAGAAGAAAACTGTCTGAGGACTTGAGAACCAAAATTGTTGAAAAATATCAACAATCTCAAGGTTCCAAGTCTGTCTCCCAAAATCTTGATGTTCCATTGTCCATGGTGCGCAAAGTAATCAAGAAGTGGCAGCACGGTGGCTCAGTGCTGATACAGAGACATAAAAAAGCTAGACTGTAGCTTACCAAAATGTACGTGAGTAAGCCAAAATCGTCCTGGTAAAGCACCTTGTGGACAGATAAGACCAAGATAGAGCTTTTTGGTAAAGCACATCATTCTAAGGTCTATCGAAAACGAAATGAGGCCCACAAAGTACACAGTACCTACATTAAAATATGGTGCTGTTTCAAAGATATTTTGGGATTGTTTTTGCTACCTCTGACACTGAGTGCCTTAACTGTGTGCAAGGCATCATGAAATCTGAAGATTACCAAAGGACTTTGGGACACAATGTAGTGGCCAGTGTCAAAAATCTGGACTTGCGTCCTAGATCATTGGTCTTCCAGCAGGACAAAGAACCCAAACATACTTGAAGAAGCACCCAGAAATGGATGGAAAGTTCCAAAACACACAAAGGAAATAAACATGTTTATAACAAAACATGCGTAATAGCAATAATTTTCTGGGAAAAACCCTTTATTTTCTGAAACAATTTCAAGGATGCCAACCCTTTCGCCCATGACTGTATTACATTGTATATATTTAACCAGAAAGTAGGCAGTGTTTATAAAAATATACAAAGATATTGTAGAAGTTAAGCTCATGTGAAACCAGCATTAGTCATTTGTCGCCAGGATCTATTTCTGAGTTGATTATTGGAGAGTTTATGGAAATGGCCGTTTTATATTGTGTATTGTGATATTTTGCATTCATACATGTTGCATATGTATACACATATTTATGATGTCAGTCATCGGAAGGGTAATGGTTCTTGATTTTAAATTGAAGTATTTGTAAGTAAATCACATGTTACAATTAAGGTCAGTTCATGGTTAAAATGCGTCAAGATGATTTTTGTCATTTTTTGCCAAGACTAAATAAAAATTGGAATATTTTAAACATACAGTTGTGCTCAAAAGTTTACATACCCCAGCAGAATTTTTGCTTTCTTTTTTGAGAGAATATGAATGATAACACCAAAAGTTTTTTTCCACTCATGGTTAGTGGTTGGGTGAAGCCACTTATTGTCAAGCTACTGTGTTCTCTTTTTAAATCATAATGACAACCCAAAACATCAAAATGACCCTGATCAAAAGTTCACAAACCCTTTGGATTTTGGCCTGATAATGCACAGAAGTTGACACAAATGGATTTGAATGACTACTAAAGGTAACCTGTGACTTGTTTGCTTGTAATCTGTGCGTGTGCGTTAAAACTGAGTGAATTTCTGGGATTCAGACAGACTCTTGCATCTGTCATCCAGCCACTGACGTTTCTGGATTGTGAGTCATGGGGAAAGCAAAAGAAATGTCAACGGATCTACGGGAAAAGGTAGTTGAAATGTATAAAGTAGGAAAGGGATACAAAAAGATATCCAAGGAATTTATAATTCCAGTCAGCAGCGTTCAAACTGTGATTAACAAATGGAAAATCAGTGGTGCTGTAAAAACAAAACCAGGGTCAGGTAGACCAACAAAAATGTCATCCACAACTGCCGAGAAAATTGTTTGGGATACAAAGAAAAACCCATAAATAACATTAGCTGAAATACTGGACTCTCTGAAAACTAGGGGTGTGGCTGTTTCAAGATACACAATAAGGAGGCAATTGAAGATAAAAGGGATGCATGACCAGAAGAAAGCCATTACTGCACAAATGCCACAAAGTATCTCGCCTACAATATGCAAAACAGCACAAAGACAAGCCTCAAAACTTATGGAACAAGGTAATTTGGAGTGATGAGACCAAAATTTAACTTTTTGGCCAGAACCATAAACGTTATATTTGGAGAGAGGTCAACAAGGTCTATGATGAAAGGAATGCAGCTTTACCATCTGAGAAAATAAACAACCTTATCCACAGCTACCACAAAAGATTTCAAGTTGTCATTGATGTTAGGGGGGCAATACATGGTATTAAGAAATGGGGTATGTAAACTTTTGATCAGGGTCATTTGGATGTTTTGGGTTATAATTATGATCTAAAAAGAGAAAACATAGTAGTTTAACAATAAATGGCTTCACCCAACCACTAACTATGAGTGGAGAAAAAGTTTTGGTGTTATCATTCATATTTTCTGAAAAAAGACCAAGAAAGCAAAAATTCTGCCTGGGTATGTAAACTTTTGAGCACAACTGTACCATTAGCCTAATATTTTTACACTGCAGAATTCTAATGTCACGTCACCGTCAGACTCGGGGCCTGCTGTCCCGGCCTCGGCCACTAGGAGGCGCCGGACTGTCACATCGCCGTCAGACTCGGGGCCTGCTGTCCCGGCTTCAGCCACTAGGAGGCGCCGGACTGTCACATCGCCGTCAGACTCGGGGCCTGCTGTCCTGATTTCGTCCACCAGGAGGCCTCGGACTGTCACGTCGCTGTCTGACTCGAGGCCTGCTGTTCCTGCCTCGGCCACTGGGAGGCGCCGTGGTTTGCCCCCGACTGATGGCGGCGACAGAGAAGGGGCTCCTGCGCAGGCATCTGGTGGACGCAGGCTCCGCTCCTCTGTCAGTCATGAAGGGGTTGGTGCATCACCATCTGGCCTGGTCCTGGGGGCGGTCCTGATGACATCATTAGTCAGGGAACCTGTGAGGGATGACCTGATCCCTCAAATACCTTGGGACTTGTCTTGCAAGCCGCCAGATATATTCTTGGTTCCCCTGTGTGCTACGGTGTTATTTGCTATTGTTTGACTCTGACCTCAGCCTGGATTTCTGACCCCTCTACTGCCTGACGATTTTGTACCTCTGCTACTCTCCTGGTTTGTGACCTTGGCCTGGATATTCGACTCTACTACTGCCTGCCGTTTTTGTACCTTTGCAACTCTCCCGTTTTGTGACCTTGGCCTGGACTGTCTACTCTGCCACTGCCTGCCGATTCGGTACCTCCGCTGCTCTCCCGATTTCTGTCTACGTTTTTGGTTCCCTGTCTTTTTCCCTTGGCGACAGTACTGCTCTGGTCCACTGCTCCTCTAGACAGCCACCCCCTGGGCCTTGCTACAATTCCAGATCCCTGTATAGGGGTTAAGGGTCTCGGGGTTTCTCGGGGTGCTGTCCCTATTGCAGCCCAGATTCGCGGACAGACGTCACATCTAAATTATGGGATTGGCCGGCAGAACAAACCAAGACACACACAGTTGTCTTGTAAGAGAGTCTCATTTAATGGTACATAAGTTCCCCCTTTTATAGGGTTATTAGTATCATGCGATAAATCATAAGACAATACATTTGCAAATATATTGATGGGTAAACACCTACTTACATATGTGATATTCTATGTTACCACCAGTGTTATTGTCATTGTTATCATCATGTGTTCTTGGCATATAATTTTAGTTTTCCAGGAGGACATAAATTTCTATTTGCGTAAGTCCTTCCTTCCTGCTGCAGTTAGGCTGTATAATCAGCACTGTCCAAAATGGAGAACGACCCAAACAGTGAACTGATAGATCCAAAGTTGTGATAGTCCGGTTATATCTTTTTTTTCGTATATGTACCTACCTACTGTCAATGTAATGCCTTTGTGCATCTGTACAAATGATATGAGCACGGAGCTAAGAGGAGGAAGGGGAAAAAAAAAAAAGAGGTTTAAGGGAGCCAGATAATGGAAGGAGAAAAAAAAGGAGACAAACAATATAAATAATGAATTTTGAAGAGAAAAAGTTAATGGAGGAAGAAAAAGAAGAATGGTACTAGTTATTCTCGTATATTTCCTTTGATCCGGTAATTTCTCCAAAATTTATTTTATTTTTTTTCCTGTACGCAACTAAACATGTTATGTCATATATGAAGTGTGAACCTTGTGTTAACTGGTGTTTCTCGTTTTTTTTGTCATATATTTATACATTTTTGATGAGTATCATCTTCCATTAGCCCTTGTAATATTGATTCTGAAACACAGTGGTTTTTAGGTTTTTAATTGTTTTTTTTGTGTTTTTCGGTCTTTTGTTCCCAGTCTGATGATGGTCTGAGTTGTAGACCGAAACGTCATATAATTTTGGGAGAATCTGTTGTACAAATAAATTTCTTCTGCATATATTTCTTTTGAGTGCCGGAATTTCTTATACTATATATGTCAACAGTGTGATACAGCAGCAAAAAAGGCAAATGCAATTCTTGGATGTATTAACAGAAGCATACAGTCTAGATCACGTGAAGTGATTATTGCCCTCTACTCCTCTTTGGTCAGACCTCATCTGGAATACTGTGTCCAGTTTTGGGCGCCACATTTTAAAAAAGACATCAACAAACTGGAGCAAGATCAGAAAAGAGCGACCAGAATGGTGATTGGTCTGCAAACCCTGTCTAATGAGGAACGATTGCAGTATTTGGGAATGTTTAGCTTGCAGAAGAGAAGACTGAGAGGAGACTTAATAGCTGTCTACAAATATCTCAAGGACTGTCACATTGTAGAAGGATCATCTTTATTCTCATTTGCACAAGGAAAGACTAGAAGCAATGGGATGAAACTGAATGGGAGGAGACACAGATTAGATATTAGAAAAAACTTTTTGACAGTTAGAGTGATCAATGAGTGGAACAGGCTGCTAAAAGAGGTGGTGAGTTCTCCTTCAATAGAAGTCTTCAAACAGAGGCTGGACAGACATCTGTCTGGGATGATTTAGCGAATCCTGCTTTGAGCAGGGGGTTGGACCAGATGGCCCAGGAGGTCCCTTCCAACTCTACGATTCTATGATTCTACAGTACCAGCGAAATGAGATTTCTGAAATCTCATGCATGTGCTGCTTATTTTTTATTGCAGATTTGAAGCAGTTTCAAGTCCACTGCATGTAAATTATTTCAGAGTTTTGGCAGTGCTGTTTATCAACTCAAATAAATGGGTGAAAGAAACGCATTAAATGTGTATGCAAAATAAAGTTAAAAATGCATTAAAAAGTGAACAAATTACACAGAGTTTGTCGTGTCAAAAGACGCATTTTTGGGGCAGAAATTTCTGCTGTAAATATTCAACGTGTACACTTAACCCAAGGACAAATCAGATGATTTGCCCTAGATACAAATGATGTACTCTGATGTACTCTGAATTTCACAAAGTATCAATAATAAATGTTTTAAATATTTAATTCTTTATATAATTATAACATACTAGATTATGGCCCGATGCTATCGCATCGGGAGGATGCGATAGCATCACACCTCTTGCCATGTTAACCCTCAACACACACACTCCACTCACCTTTCACCATCTCCACTCACTCTTTCACTCCACATACGACCCCTTCTCTCACTCCGTCTCTCATACTCACGCCGTCATCGCCGCTGCTCCACGATCCCCGACATCTTCTTCCGCCGGCGCCATCCTGGATCCAGACGTTGTCCATGCCGGCGATATGTTCTTGCGGCGACGCCATCTTGAGTATCGTGAAATCCCGCGATAATCAGGATGGCGTCGTCGCAAGAACATGTCGCCGGCGTGGACGACGTCAGATCCAAAATGGCGTCGGTGAAATCTCGCGAGTTTTCGCCGACGCCATTTTGGATCCCGACGTCGTCCTCGCCGGCGACATGTTCTTGCGGCGACGCCATCTTGAGTATCGCAGGATTTCGCTGATCCAAAATAGCGTCGCCGCAGGAACATGTCACCGGCGTGGATGCGGTCGGGATCCAAAATGGCGTCGGCGAAATCTCGCGAGATTTCGCCAACGCCATTTTGGATCCCGAAGTCCTCCACGCCGGTGACATGTTCTTGCGGCGACGCCATCTTGACTATCGCGGGATTTCGCCGATCCAAAATGGCGTCGCCGCAAGAACATGTCGCCGGCGTGGAGGACGTCTGGATCCAGGATGGCGCCGGCGGAAGAAGATGTCGGGGATCGTGGATCAGCGGCGATGACGGCGTGAGTATGAGAGACGGAGTGAGAGAAAAGGGTCGTATGTGGAGTGAAAGAGTGAGTGGACGTGAGTGGAGATGGTGAAAGGTGAGAGGAGTGTGTGTGTTGAGGAGGAGTGGTGTGTTGAGGGTTAACATGGAAAGAGGTGTGCGGTGACGTCACCGGTTACAACTGGACGGAAGTTGTTACAACCGGAAGCTGCTTAGGGCATTTATTATTATTATAACATATTATATG
The DNA here is from genome assembly GCF_039654945.1 of Dendrobates tinctorius. Classification (NCBI taxonomy): domain Eukaryota; kingdom Metazoa; phylum Chordata; class Amphibia; order Anura; family Dendrobatidae; genus Dendrobates; species Dendrobates tinctorius. The sequence continues at coordinate 14,999,732 of NW_027361932.1, read as the reverse complement.
TTGTATCACATTTTTATGAAGGGTTATTCCGATTGTTTTTATCGGTAATAATGGGTCGCCCTCCCAGAGCTATGGGGTACTCGGTACCGGGCCGGTGTCAGCGGAATGTGTCACAGCAGCGGTGACCCGGTCCGTGGCCCTGGGCGCCTAAGTATTAGGGGAGATTGAATGGTGGAATGTGGTTAATGGAATAGTTTGTGACGCCACCTGTGGTGTTCGGCAAGTGAGATGTTAAGCCGACGCTTTATGCAGATCCACTGGGACTAATGGTATGGTGCAGCAAAGATGTAAAAGCTCCCCACCGGTGAAGCTGTAGTCCCAGGGCAGTGTAGATGTGATTGGCACGGGGATGTAGCAGTGCCGGAAGGGTAGGAAGCAGACAAAGACACAGCTGGGTGCAATTTCTGTACCTTTACTTGATAAATGCAGTCCAGGGTCCTGATTACAGATGGTACTGGAGCAGGCTAGCTTGGAAGCAGCTCAGGGATTCTCTCTCAGCAGATGGGCTGTGCAGTCTCCTTCTTAGCGCTTATTTGAGTGAAGTACTCCTAGTACTGAGTTACACTGAAGTTCCTCCTAATTCTCTTCTACTAGCACTCCTCGTATGGCAGACAGTTGTAGCCGCTATTCCTCTCTTGGCTCACTCCGTGCTGTTGTGCCTCCGAGTCTTAGATGGGGGTAGGGCATTTACAGCCTCCTTCTCCTCTGGTGTCTGTTGCAGGACCATTAGTATCCGTACAATTGTGGAGACCAGGCTCCAGTTCATGCGCTCTCGCTGTGAGGGAGCTCTCCTTCCTCAGCTCAACCTCCAGCTTCTCTCCACATGTCTACACACGTGGCCCTCCTCACACTAACCAACCACTCCTTCTCTTGGCCCTCAGAGAGCACTCCTCCCTTCAAATCCGGTTCAGAGTCCCCCTCTGCTGGCCCGGAGTGGAACTGTGTTGCATGTATAGGTTAACTGCGAGAGAGACCCTTTACTGCTTCCAAGCCTGGCATTACCCTCCCTGGAGGAAGGCAAGGCCACTGTGGCTGCCATACTCCTGGGGGCGCCACAATAACTTTATACAACATGTTATATTTTTGCATTTTGTGCAATTGATTAAAGGGCATCTGTCACTAGAATCAACTCCCCTAAGCCATCTCTATGGGTGTCATGCTCGCGCCTTTGCTAATGGGTGCGAGCCGGGGGATTGTGGCCCCACTGTGCCACAGACCAGATTACCCTGGAAGGGGCGTGACTACGACAGCTACCTCGGTCTTCACTGGAGCCTCTGATGGTGAGGTCAGGCTTGTGCGTCAGGTAGCTGCCGGGTGCCACTCCAGGGTGGCGTCTGGCTGTGGCTGCTGATCCCACTCGGGGACAGGACACCTGGTCAGCTGCAAGTGACAGGTAGGCTGAGACACAGGGCAAGCAGGCTCGGCTTGGAGACACAGGGCAGACGGGCATGGCTTGGAGACACAGGACAGGCGGGCACAGCTTGGAGACACAGGACAGGCGGGCACGGCTTGGAGACACCGAGCAGGCTGGCATGGTATGAAAAGAAACAGGTAGGCCTGTTCACACAGCAGGTGCTGGTATCGGGATAGACAGGAAGGAGTGGAATATGAAGGAACAGGTTTTGGACCTGTTCACACAGGTGGTGTAGGTATGGATACAGGCAGGAGTGCAGAGCCGCAGGAGTGCGGAGTAGGCGGAGCTGCAGGAGTGCAGAGTAGGCGGAGCCGCAGGAGTGCAGAGTAGGCGGAGCCGCAGGAGTGCAGAGTAGGCAGAGCCGCAGGAGTGCAGAGTAGGCAGAGCTGCAGGAGTGCGGAGTAGGCAGAGCCGCAGGAGTGTGGAGTAGGCAGAGCCGCAGGAGTGCGGAGTAGGCAGAGCCGCAGGAGTGCGGAGTAAAGCTGAACCACAAGGTCTGCGGGGAGAAGCTGCAGCAAGAGGTTCTGCAGCGGCAGCCGTAGCGGAGCAAAGCTGAACCACAAGGTCTGTGGAGAGAAGCTGCAGCAAGAGGTTCTACAGCAGCAGAGCAAGCTGAACCACAAGGTCTGTGGAAAGAAGCTGCAGCAAGAGGTTCTGCAGCAGCACAGTAAGCTGAGCTGCAAGGGTGCAGAGCAGTCAGAGCTGCCAAGGCACAGACAGAGCTGCAAGGGTGCAGAGGCACAGACAGAACTGCAAGGGTGCAGAGGCACAGACAGAGCTGCAAGGGTGCAGAGGCACAGACAGAGCTTGCAAAGGTGCAGAGGCACAGATAGAGCTTGCAAAGGTGCAGAGCACAGACAGGGAAAGACACAGCAGGGAAGGAAGCCACAGACAAGGAGACAGTACAAGACAAGGTACAGGGACAAAGACTCAAGGACCAGGATATTCTGCCTCCTGGCAGGCGGAAGGACAAGTAAACACAAAGCTAGGACCAAGACACAGAGACCAGGATATGCAGCCTCCTGGAGGGCAGACAAAGAATACAAAGCAAGGCTAGAAGTATTCCTCCAGAGAAGGAGATACACAGAACAGGGCCTGGCTTCCTCAGCAGCAATACACTAACTGATTTTTCGACATTGCACAGGCAATGTTCAGTGGGTGTGGTGGATCTAAATAGTCGAGGGCTCTAGGTAATTGGTCAGGGACAGAATGAACAGGTGCACCCTGACTGCATAAGAACCAGAGAGTTCTGGCGCCGACCCCTATACACACATAGCCAGGAAGCATACAGGAGAACAGAGACACAGAGCACAGAGCATAGGACTGGAAGCAAACAGAATTCACAGCATGACCCGGAGCAGTGAGTAAGTTGGTGTGCAGGGGAAGGGATGCCATGCAGTGATGCCAGCAGGGTTGTTACAGTACCCCCCCCCTTTACAGCCCCTCTTCCTCAAGCCCGCCAGAATAACTTGTAGAAGGAGGATAGGGGCACACACAATCAGAGCCATCACAACATTCCTCGGGTAGGATGAGGCAGATGTGACATCAGGGATTTCAGGTTGCCAAGTCTCTTTGTGCCCAGTGAGGTCAGCTCCCAACACTGAAGATATGAGGACCAGGACCTCCTCCTGGTTAGCAGAAAGCAGGGATTTGGAAGCTTCTGTTTCGACCTCTACATCAGCCGGCCCCCTGGGAACTGAAGACACCTTCACTGAGTCCAACTTCAGCCCATTATGCCAAGAAAATTGGACCTCCTCCTTAGTATCTTCACTAGCCGACCAAAAAGTTGAGGGTACCCACACTGAATCCATCCTTCGCCTGTTATCAGAAGAAAACTGGACCTGTTCCTCCGGGTTGGTAAAAAACGGAGATACAAAAGCTTGTGCTCCAACTTCTTCATCCACCTGCCACATGGAATCTGAAGGCATCCTCACAGGATCCATCTTCTGCCCATGGCCTAGAGAAAAATTTTCAAGCGACAAATGTTAAGGACGGCGGAACGCACTAAATATAAAATAATAGAAAGTGCGTTCGCCGCCCGGGGTCCACCGTGCAGAGGTGTTAAACTGCTGCTATATAATGGCAGACGCAGAATATGGCGGTATATCGCACACGGGTTGAATGTCCCCCGGTGTGCACTGGGCGTACTCTGTTAGCTTCACAGAGATGCCTTAAACATAAGCATAAGTACTGAGCCTGTTGGACTCACAGGTCTCAGAGAAATGCACGCACGGTATATGGTCACAGGAGCTAAGCCCAAGGCAGAGGGACAGAGTCCGTCTACACCTACCGTGCGTGCGGCGTCGCTAACGCGGACGCCCACAGCTGCTGCAGGCTGCAACGCGGCGACTGACACAGCCGCTATGCAACAGTGCCCAGGAGGGGCGCACTGTCAGACGCTAGTTAGGTGATGATATGCTCTGTGGCCTGTAGCGTGCCACTGACTAGCGCTGACTCTATGACTAAGTCCCTATCCACACACGTAATATCAGAGGGAGGGGAGTCTTAATGAGTCATTCGCAGGTTCATGCATCCGTCATCATTCACACATGTAGCAAGTAGAGTCTATACTAGCACATGGCCGAGCAGCCATGCGGGCCTTTTATAGCCGTGCGCTTCCGGGACCTTCCAGATCTCTGAGATGGACCAATCAGATCAGGAGAAGGACCTGAGCATGTGACTCTCGATCTCCACTGGGAGATCGTCTTGTGAGCATGACCAGTAGCACGGCGAGAGGACTTAGCCTCTGGAGTGGCTTGCTGCAGAGCAGGCTGCACTACTATTGCTGGTTGCATGGCTCTGGATTCCTGCTGTGCAGCTGCAGGAACCTGACACCTAACATTACCCCCCCTCCTAGGACCCCCCTCTGAGCCTCGCTACGCTCAAAGGCCGCGATCAGGAGCGGAGCGTAGATGTTCTCCACTGGCTCCCAGGTCCAGGCCTCTGGACCATGACCCTTCCAGTCCACCAAATAAAAATTTTTGCCACGCACAATCCTGCGTCCCACAATGGCGTTAACCTCAAACTCATCCGAAGACAAGTCTGATGAGCCGGCAGATAACTCGGAGAACCGGACCATGTGAACAGGTTTGAGAAGGGACACGTGGAAGACATCAGAGATGACCAATTGTGGTGGAAGAGCCAGGCGGTAGACCACCGAGCTGATTCGCTCGAGAACCTTAAAAGGTCCGATGTATCGCGGCGCGAACTTGGTAGACTCAGCCCGCAGCTTGATATTTCGAGCAGAGAGCCACAACAAGTCGCCGGGGGAAAAGGTTGGAGCAGGACGCCGATGTGTGTCGGCGGACGCCCTCATTCTTTCTTTAGATGCTCAAAAGATGCAGACTGCAGCGCGTCGACTGACACAGCCGCTATGCGACAGTGCCCAGGAGGGGCGCACTGTCGGATGCTAGTTAGGTGATGATATGCACTGTGGCCTGTAGCGTGCCACTGACTGGCGCTGACTCTATGACTAAGTCCCTATCCACACACGTAATATCAGAGGGAGGGGAGTCTTAATGAGTCATTCGCAGGTTCATGCATCCGTCATCATTCACACATGTAGCAAGTAGAGTCTATACTAGCGCATGGCCTAGCGGCCATGCGGGCCTTTTATAGCCGTGCACTTCCAGGACCTTCCAGATCTCTGAGATGGACCAATCAGATCAGGAGAAGGACCTGAGCACGTGACTCCCGATCTCCAATGGGAGATCGTCTCGTGAGCATGCCTAGTAGCGCGGCGAGAGGACTTAGCCTCTGGAGTGGCTTGCTGCAGAACAGGCTGCGCTACTATTGTTGGTTGCATGGCTCTGGATTCCTGCTGTGCAGCTGCATGAACCCGACACCTAACAACAGGGATGCTTCTGGGTACTGGTCACAGGAGGTGTGTGGAGAGGGCACCCCTGCTTCTTATCCTTCAGTGATGTCAGCACACTATGACTCGATAGCCAGCTGATCAGGTGGAGAAGGTCACAACACTGTAGCCTGACCTTGCAACATTGGAACTAGATACCTCTGGTGACTAGGTAGCTCCAAGTGTAGCACCACGCTGGGTCTTCGGACAGGAACGGGCGGTAGAGTACCCGGTTCAGAGGGACCGATGGGCAAACTGGTCAGCCAGTGGAACATAATCTTCTCCAAATATAACGCTCTGATTTGGAGCTGTAGTTGTCCCTTCAACACTGGACTGTTCATAAGTAGGGCACGGCCATCACCAAACACCCTCACTGGATTCTGGAACTGTGGAACAGGAACCACACATAGACTCCATCTGGCTTGCAGTTTTAACACATCTGCAGGGCCGAAGCTCCCATAAGGCACTGGAACAGTCATAGACTTTAGTGGAAGTGAAGTACTCTCACCTAGGGCAGCCTCTCCTACTGGCCCAAGGTTCTGGAGCTTTAGATCCTCTGGAGAGAGGCCATCCGGGTGTTCCCCACAATCGCAGTAATACAGTTTACCCTTCTTATGACTGCTTTTAGGCTGCTGCTTTGCCAGCCCACTCTTAACAGTCTTCTTGGGTTCAACTCGAGTAGCTGCCTTAACAGGTGGAGGAACTGGAGGATTTTGGATGGTCACGGTCTGACGTGGCAGTTTCCTCATTGGTTTCGCCCGTCTGGAGCACCTCTCGGATCTGGAAAGGGAAGACTTGGTAGGAGTAGCCTTACTAGGTACGTCAAAGGCTTTACGGAAGGCCACTAGGAAGGCCTCTAGGTCCGTGACGATAGGATCCCCTGCTTCCCAGAGGGGTCAGATCCACATCAAAGCTTCTCCTGCTAAGAAGGACATTATATATCCCACTTTGACCCAATCAGAGGGGAAACAGGCTGGATTCCACTCAATGAACCTCAGGCACTGCTCCAGGAACCCTTGGCACTCCTTAGGATTTCCATGGAACCTTGGAGGATCTGCAGGGTCGAGCTTCTCATAAGCCAGGAGCTGATTGTTGAGGGCATTGGAGACAATGATGGGTTCAGAAGTCTCAACAATCGGGACCACGCAGGGTGGAACAAATTCTTCCAGATGCTCATACTGGCAGAGAGAAAGTTCATCATGCTCTTCGAGCAGAAGGACATGGGACTCAGCAGGGACCATGGCCTGTGCAAAACTGTCACGCTCACGCCTTGGCTGATGGGCGCAAGCCAGTGGATTGTGGCCCCACTGTGCCACAGACCAGACTACCCTGGAAGGGGCGTGACTACAACAGCTACCTCGGTCTTCACTGGAGCCTCTGATGGAGAGGTCAGGCTTGCATGTCAGGTAGCTGCCAGGTGCCACTCCAGGGTGGCGTCTGGCTGTGGCTGCTGATCCCACTCGGGGACAGGACATCTGGTCAGGTGCAAGTGACAGGTAGGCTGAGACACAGGGCAAGCAGGCACGGCTTGGAGACACAGGGCAGGCGGGCACGCTTGGGGACACAGAACAGGCGGGCACGGCTTGGAGACACAGGACAGGCGGGCACAGCTTGGAGACACAGGACAGGCGGGCACGGCTTGGAGACACAGGACAGGCGGGCACGGCTTGGAGACATCGAGCAGGCTGGCGTGGTATGAGAAGAAACAGGTAGGGGCCTGTTCACACAGCAGGTGCTGGTATCGGTATAGACAGGAAGGAGTGGAATATGAAGGAACAGGTTTTGGACCTGTTCACACAGGAGGTGTAGGTATGGATACAGGCAGGAGTGCTGAGTAGGCGGAGCCGCAGGAGTGCGGAGTAGGTGGAGCCGCAGGAGTGCAGAGTAGGCGGAGCCACAGGAGTGCAGAGTAAAGCTGAACCACAAGGTCTGCAGGGAGAAGCTGCAGCAAGAGGTTCTGCAGCGGCAGCAGGAGCGGAGCAAAGCTGAACCACAAGGTCTGTGGAGAGAAGCTGCAGCAAGAGGTTCTGCAGCAGCAGAGCAAGCTGAACCACAAGGTCTGTGGAAAGAAGCTGCAGCAAGAGCTTCTGCAGCAGCAGAGCAGTCAGAGCTGCAAAGTCACAGACAGAGCTGCAAGGGTGCAGAGGCTCAGACAGAGCTGCAAGGGTGCAGAGGCTCAGACAGAGCTGCAAGGGTGCAGAGGAACAGACAGAGCTGCAATGGTGCAGAGGCACAGACAGAGCTGCAAGGGTGCAGAGGCACAGACAGAGCTGCAAGGGTGCAGAGGCACAGACAGAGCTGCAAGGATGCAGAGGCACAGACAGAGCTTGTGGGTCGCCCGCCAGGGCAGTGGGGTACTCGGTACCAGGCCGGTATCTCAGTGGGAAGTGTCACAGTAGCGGTGACCCGGTCCATGGCCCTGGGCATCCATGTAAAAGGGGTTAAGCGTGGCTGGTTAAAGTTTTTAAGTGGAGGATATGTGACGCCACCTGTGGTGATTGGCAATGAAGGGGTTAAGCCGACGCTGCAGGCAGATCCTCTGGGACAGATGGTATAAGGCAGCAAGATGTAATAGCTCCCCACAGGTGGAGCTGTGGTCCCAGGGCAGTGGTAATAGGTGTTGAGGAAGAGGGTGTAGTGTCTGGCACAGAGATGTAGCAGTGCTGGAGGGTTTGCAGGAAGAATGCAATGACACAACAGGGTGCAATTTCCGTTACCTTTACTGTGCTCTGTGAGTGCAGTCCAGGATCCAGATTACATATGGAACAGAAGCTGGCCAGCTTGGAAGCAACTTAGGAATCTCTCTATGCAGATGGGTTGTGTAGTCTCCTTTCTAGCGCTTATCTGAGGTACTTGCAGTACTATGTTACACTGAAGTTCCACTTGCTTGTTCTCTTTTAGAACTCCCTCGTATGGCAGACAGCTGTAGCCTTCTTCTTCTGGCTCACACGTTGCTGTTGTGCCTCCAAGTCTTATGTGGGAACAGAGCATTTACAGCTTCCTATTCCTCCGGTTTCTGCTGCAGGAACATCAGTATCCATACAACCTTGGAGACCAGACTCCAGATCATGCGCTACAGCTAGAAGTGAGCTTGAACTCTGCTCAATCTTCCAGCTCTTCTCCCCACGTCCACACACGTTTCCCTCCTCACACGAACTAACTAATTTCCCCTTCCTGGCCCCTAGAGAGCAGCCCTTCCCCCAGTTTTGGTTCAGAGCTCCCTCTGCTGGACTGGAGTGGGAAATGTGCTGTGTGTTGTATTTACCTGACAGAGAGATCCTTCATTGCTTTCAAGCATGACATCACACTGCCTAGGAGAAGGTAATGCCACTGTGGCGACCATACTCCTGGGGGCGCCACATTTGCAAAGGTGCAGAGCACAGACAGGGAGGACACAAGGAAAGACACAGCAGGGAAGGAAGCCACAGACAAGGAGACAGTACAAGACAAGGTACAGGGACAAAGACTCAAGGACCAGGATATTCTGCCTCCTGGCAGGCGGAAGGACAAGTAAACACAAAGCTAGGACCAAGACACAGAGACCAGGATATGCAGCCTCCTGGAGGGCAGACAAAGAATACAAAGCAAGGCTAGAAGTATTCCTCCAGAGAAGGAGATACACAGAACAGGGCCTGGCTTCCTCAGCAGCAAAACACTAACTGAGTTTTAGACATTGCACAGGCAATGTTCAGTGGGTGTGGCGGATCTAAATAGTTGAGGGCTCTAGGTAATTGGTCAGGGACAGATTGAACAGGTGCACCCTGACTGCATAAGAACCAGAGAGTTCTGGCACCGCCCCCCTATACACACATAGCCAGGAAGCATACAGGAGAACAGAGACACAGAGCAAAGGACTGGCAGCAAACAGAATTCACAGCATGACCCGGAGCAGTGAGTAAGTTGGTGTGCGGGGGAAGGGATGCCATGCAGTGATGCCAGCAGGGCTGTTACAATGGGCATGTAAGAGGGAGAACAAGATCGGGGGTACCTTTCTCATTCCAGTTCCGGAACTGCCGGGACTGTCACCAATGTTACAGGGGGACGTCTCCCAGAGAGGGACCGACCCTTGCATGTGACTGAGGTAGGCGGGGCAGAGGTAAAGAGTGCTGCACGCGGGAAGAGGGTCGGAGGGCAGGCGGGAAACCGAAGCAGGCAGACGGGTACAGTGTCGGCCGGGAAGGCAGAACATCCCGTGAGCGCAGGCCGACGTGACGGTTTACCTGCATACAGGTCCGCTGCAAGTAGTCGACGGACAGCCTGTTCCCAGCTATCTTCCATGCCGGGAGGTGACTCACAGATGAGACCAGAGACTGTAATGCTCTCACCTCACTCTAAGCCTCAGGAGATTAGGACAGAGCACTTCAGCCAAGTTCCCAATACGCCGCGGAGTGAAGCCTCACTCTGGCGTTTACTTGCACTAGAATAGCACAGCGTTTGGAGTTCCTGGGTATGGGAGCTTCCCGTGCGCTTCAGAGACTCTTCTCCTGCTCCGTGGATTGGAACCCGGACCTCTACAGACACCTCCAAGACGTCACGTGCCGCTGTTGCCGGTGCCACCGTTGGAGAACCGAGATGCTGCAGTCAAGAGGACTACAGACTGATACGTTTTTTCCCTTTTCCATCTGAACTATCGTTCATCCCTGTCCTACCCCGTTCAAACTTCCTGTCCCGTCCTTTGTCCTATCATACCCCTCTATGTCCTGCCACTCCCTGCGTGGAGTGTGTTCGCTGTTAATAAAACCTTGTTAATTCTTGACCTGTCTCCTGTCCGTGATGACATCTCAAGTTCTTGCAGTTTCTACAGGCATGCAAGTCATAAGAAGCTAAAAAAAATGATATCTTGATATCTGTAATCCAATTTATTATTCCAGAAATATCCAGGAATTTCTTATACGTAAATGAGCTGTTTCAAGTTATAGGCTGGACACTGATCTGCATGAAAATCTGCCTTACGAGCTTATTTTAAATCAAAGGATGTTACCAATGTGAGACGTGTAATTAACAGAGAACAGTAGAACCAAACTTTGTATCCTTACAAATATATTTGCAGCTGCAGGTTTCACAGCTCTGCTGTATTGTAACCCTGTCTGCCTGTGAGATGGAAGCTGAAACTGAGAGGAACCCACAAGTGTGTCAGTAATTATCACACACAGCTCTGCAGTGAGATCAGGAGGGCAGAAAGCCATTACACTTCACACTGGTGACTTCCCCTTTTATTTAAAATATCTTCTGGAGCAAACTCTCATGCAGATCGTTGTCTTGTCCATAGCTCTTAACAGCTCATCTCATCTGACAGCAGCACAATGTAGTTAAAAATACTCTGAATCCAATGATGTATAACTTAGTTTACTTGGTGCAGCAGTTGTGACACAATCAGAGTTTTTATATTTAGCATGAAGCAAAGCTGAGAACCCCCACCCACACAAGGCTCTTTATGTACATTGTCTATAGACAGTGAGGTGCTTATCACAAGAGGGGGCATGGTCAGTCTAGCAAGGGCAGGCCAGCTAGTCCAGACAATGATAATCACCAGGTGATTAAACCTTCACTGTAAGGAAACAACAGCACACAGCTTGTGACACATCCTTGAATTCTGTGTTTCAGCCCCTATCACCTGCTGTCTACAGATTACATAGCAAAAGCCTGCTGACAGATTCCCTGTAAACACATGTTATCGGTACACTTCCAAATAGCTTCCATTTTACTTTTGTTTCTCACAGATCAGATCCATAGCTTAGTGATTAATTTGAATATGATTTGATTTAAAAATAAAAAAAAACCAGCAGTCTTTTTATTGGCTTGGGAACAAACAACTCTGCAGTTGAAACAAAAGAGATAAGAAAAAAACAGGTGCAATATGATGCCACCAAGTTGGCAAATTTCTCACAGATGGTAAATTCACGTAGATGCGTGAATGTAGTCTTTTTCAGATCAGGGCACTTAAACTTTTGTTTTTATAGAGAAATCATTTTTTTGCAAAGTAGTGATATGGCATCACCAGGTATCGTAGGAGTCAGTGCCAAAATGAAAAACATTGGTCATTTCTCCTTTCACTTGTTTTCTAAACTCAAAAGAATATTAATCAGACACAAAAGGTATGCTGATAAACAAAGTATGACTACAAACAGAAAATGGATTGTGCAGTATAAGTTCATTTTTTAGAAAACCTTTCCTGAGCTGCACCCCACTAATAACAATTGTGCGCCTCACTGTTAAAGGGAACCTGTCAGCAGGATTGGGTAAAATAACCTACAGGCAGTGTCAAGTCGGCGCCGTTATACTGATTACAAAGATACTTTGGTTGATGAAATCCATCTTGTAGTTGTTGTTTAATCTTTATTTTCAGTTTTGAGTAAATGCTATGCTTGTACTCCAGGGCGGCCTGTTGGTGGGTCTTCATGTGGTGCTCTGCTTATGTATTCATGTGTATGGATTTTGACACTGATCCCCCAGTGGCCTGCCCCCTAGTTTACATAATGAATATATATATATATATATATATATATATACACACACACATTAGTAGCTGAAGAGCCCGGCGTTGCCTGGGCATAGTAACTAACTGAGGTTAGTTATAACAAATTATGATGATTATATTGCACATAAAAACATTTTTACATCATATATTTAACACTATAGATTTGCAACACAAATTAACTAAACGATTACCTAAGTATTGATAGTACTTTATTTTCAACTCATTCAAGAGACTTTTGATAAACAACATTTTTGGGCTTTCCTTTCGGTGCAAAGATGAACAGATTTTTGGCAGTTCCAACTCTTGAACAGGCCACGTAAAGTTGACCATGAGAAAGGCATGGAGATTGCAAATCTATCCCTACTACTTTCAAGGATGGTCCTTGACCGTTGCTAATGGACAATGCAAATGCCAGTCAAAGCGGAAACTGGAGGCATTTAAAATCAAAAGGCAAATTAGATGGAATGAGTGGAATTCTTGGAATGAAAATGTCCACTACTTTGGCACATCCTGTTGCTGAGCTGTGTATCTAATCCTATCCTGTGTGATACTGTCTGCTGAGCTGTGTATCTAATCTTGTCCTGTGGGATACTGTCTCCTGAGCTGTGTACCTAATCCTATGCTGTGTAATACTGTCTGCTGAGCTTTGTATCTAATACTATCCTGTGTGATACTGATTGCTGAGCCGTGTATCTAATCCTATCCTGTGTGAAATGGTCTGCTGGGCCGTGTATCTAATCCTGTCCTGTGTGATAATGACTGCTGAGCTGTGTATCTAATCCTATCCTGTGTGATACTGTCTGCTGAGCTGTGTATCTAATCCTATCCTGTGTGATACTGGGCTGTGTATCTAATCCTATCCTTTATGATACAATCCGCTGAGCCGTGTATCTAATCCTATCCTGTCTGATACTGGGCTCCACCTGCAGTCTGTGTCTCAGGGTCATCTGTGTCAGCACAGTAATAAATTGTGCTATTTCTGGCTTTACAGAAGGACGATAACACCATAGAAATGAATAATAGGCCTCAGTTACCACAACTGTCTACAAGGAAAACTGTTGCTCATAGCAACCAATCACAGCTCAGCTTTTTTTAAACAGCTCTGCTGAAATGAAAGATTGCTTAGTGATTGGTTGCTATCTGGAATGGGCGTGGCTGATACACACACACACACACACATATATATATATATATATATTAAGAATATATATATAGTGCAGCGGTAGCACACTTATGCAGTGCTGAGGCAGTGACCCAGTCAAGTTCCAAACAAAAGTCACTTTAATGCATTTACTTCACAGCATTTAAATGTCCAACTCAGAAAATCACAGCATTAATGTCCAACTCGCAGCTCTGCATAGTAAACGATATCCTCTGGATCGCATCCGGGAACGGTATCCTCCAGATTACAGTCCTAAAATAAACTAGTCCACCTCTGCCTGCTGCCGTGGGCAACTGCACGACTGTGTACGCTGCAGGGCTCTGTGTTACTCTCACACAGAGCTGAGCTTTTGCAGAGCAGTCTGTTTTGCTTGCTGCAAACTCCACTCTGATACTGACACACCCAAACCCTTTACTGCAGGGATTTTAAACTAATATCTGTGGCCTTAGGTCACCTGTAAGACCCGGCCTGGAGGAATCGGACTGGCCCCACTTTCTTCCTGCAGTCCATTTAAAAAATAAAAGCCCATATCAGCTTTTCCTGAACAATTCCAGACCAGATAACTTGACCACGTCCACGCTTACTTTTATCTTACCCTGTGACTCAGAGGCCTCCTGCTGTGACTACAAGGCACTTTAGCAGGTCTAAAGGCCCCGTTACACATAACGATGTCCCAGCGATCCCACCAATGATCCAACATGATGGGATCACTGGGACATCGTTAGGTTGATCACTGGTGAGCTGTCACAAGACAGCCTCTCCAGCGATCAGAACCAGCGACGCTGGACGCTGGTTTCTAATGTAAACATCGGGTAGCCAGGAGCCGTGGCTCTTGGATACCGCTGTTTACCTTGGAAACCGGCGTACACGCCGGTTTCCAAGGTAAACATCGGGTATCTAAGAGCCGCGTGACTCCTGGATACCCGCTGTTTACCTTGGAAACCGGTGTAGACGCTGGTTTCCAAGGTAAACATCGGGTATCTAAGAGCCGCGGCTCCTGGATACCCGATGTTTACATTAGAAACCAGCGTCGGTCTCTCGCTGCCACACGCAGCGATGCGTGCTGGCCAGCGGGAGACCAGTGATCGAAAAACAGCCTAGGCTGATCGAGCACGATCAGCGATAACCGGCGGGGGGCCGGTCGCTGATCCCCGTCACACACAGCGAGATCACTGTGGCGTCACAAAATCAGCGATCTCGCTTAGCGAGATCGCTGTGTGTGACGGGGCCTTTAGGCTAGTTTCACACTAACTTATGGAGGAGCTGCGGAGGGCTGCGGACTTCCTCAGTGAAGCTCTGCCCACTTCCGGGCCTCCTCCGGTCAGCTTCGCCTCCATCGGCATGCGGCCTGCGTACCCTATCTTTAGCATTGGCTCCGCATGCGTCTTTTTGACGGTGCGGCGACCGCAACAAAATGCAACATGTTGCGTTAGGTGAAGACTGAATGAAGATCCCCCTTCTCCCCACCACAGACCGCCCCGGAGTACGAGCATATCATTTACTCAAAACTGAAAATAAAGATTAAACAGCAACCACAAGACGGATTTCATCAAACAAGATATCATTTTAATCAGTACAACAATGCCAACCTGTCACTCTCCGTAGACTGTGCTCAATTCTGCTGACAGGTTCCCTTTCAGAAAAACACTGATTTAGAAATGAGCAAGGAAAGAGCACAACATGAGGTTATCTTTGATAGCTAGCATTTTATAAATGTATAAATGGGGACAGTCTCATTGATGCCTGGTTTTCTTGGTGGTGTAACAGTTCCATAGTTTATCCAGTGTGTCCAGTGATGTGTGATCACTTGCATGCAGACCCATTATTTATCATGCATTCTACACTTCCTTCATTTTTCAGTATGTCCAGTCCAGTTGGAAAATTTCAGAAAACAATAGCTGCTAAGATAGCAAATCTAGTCTTGAAATATTTTGGCTGTTGTGTATAACAAAGTCAGGGTTAATACTGAGGTCTGGAGCGCAGCTGAAGAACTGACAGTGGCATCTTTAGAAGCAAATACTTTGCGACCCTTAAGTGGCTGAGGTGGTCGGAAATTTTCTGTCATTTTTTTACGCACTTCTCCTTGAGCAGAGAAATAGGCTGTGTCTGTCAGGATTCGAAGCTGTAAACACAATACGGAAGAATCATTATGTGGCATAGAATAAAGATTTGTGGATGTCCTTAATTTAGCCTGAGAGGAACACCTAGATATCACAGACTGTAGATACTATTTCGCAGTCTTCTAATGTGCCTCTTCCCACCCCTTCTCTGGGTATGTCAAGTATTAGATCAGATAGACAGGGTCGACAGCAGTGTGAGTAGCCGCTTCTTACCTCAGTACGCCTGGTACAGTATCTCAAGTATTAGATCAGCAAGACAGGATGGACAGCCTATTCTTACCTCAGCACCCCTTGGTATCTCCAGTATTAGATCAGATAGACAGGATCGACAGCAGTCTGAGCAGCCTCTTATTACCTCAGCACCCCTGGTATCTTCAGTATGAAATCAAAAAGATTGTGGAAATCAGTCTGAGGAGCCTCTTCTTACCTGAGCATCCCTTGGTATCTCCAATATTAGATCAACAAGATGGTGGACCCAAGAAAATTTGTTTTTTTCTTTTTGGAAAAATAAACAAAAATCTATTGAAACGAAGAGTAAAGTAAAAATAAATAAATACAAAAATAAAAGCCAAAAAAGATAGTGGACAGCAGTGGGAGCAGACGTTCTTACCTTAGCACCCCTGGTATCTCCAGTGTTAGATAGGAAAGACCGGGAGGACAACAGTGTGAACATCTTCTATTTACCTCAGCTTCCTTGGTATCTCCAGCATTATATCAAAAAGATGATGGAAAGCAGTTTGGGCAGCCTCTTCTTACCTCAGCATTCCAGGTATATTAAGTATTTAATCAGAATATACACCAGGAGCACATCTTCCTACACATGAAGGAAGGGGGAGGTGCTTCCTTATGTACATGCTCACAGGCACTTTCCCTATTAACATTCTAGGTCAGTTTCTGTACCCCCCACAAAAATGTGCTAAAAAATGATCAAATGTCATATGCACATCAAAATAGTATCAATAAAATCTAAGCTCACAATTCAAAAAAATACCATATGTTTTTTGGACTATACGCACTGGACCATAAGATGCACCTAGGTTTTAGAGGAGGAAATTAGAAAAATAAAATTGAAGCAAAAAATGTGTTAATTCTGTACTAATATCCCAATCCTGTTTATAAATATATATATATATATATATATATATATATATATTCCCCAAACCAGTTATACATAGTCCCCTCATCCCCATCCTGGTATGCATGGCCCCTTCATTCCTATCCTGATATGCATGGCCTCCTCATCCCCATCTTGGTATGCATAGCGTCCATTCCCATCCTGGTATGCATGGCCCCCTCATCCCTACCCTTGTATGCATAGTCTCCTCATCTCTATCCTGGTATGCAGGACCCCCCATCTCCATCCTGGTATGCATGAACCCCTCATCCCAATCCTGGTATGAATGGCCCCCTCATCCCTATGCTGGTATGAATGACCGCATCATCCCTAGCCTGGTAGACATGGCCCTCTTATCCTTATCCTGGTAGTCATGGTCCCCTTCATCTGTGTCACGGTATGCATGGCCACCTCATCCCTATCCTGGAATGCAGGGCCCTATCTCCTTCCTGGTATGCATGGCCCCATCTTCATCCTGGTATGAATGACCTGCTCCCATGGAAGTGGAGAGCAGTAAATATTCATTCTCTTTAATAGCGGGCATACGTGATCGCCCAGCAGCTGTAGGAGCTAGCGGCTGTGGCTACCACAGTGCCCTCTATTAAAGGGGATCTGTCACCCCATTTTAGCCATATCAGCTGCGGCCACCACCATCAGGGGCTTATCTACAGCATTCTGTAATGCTGTAAATAAGCCCCCGATGTAACCTGAAAGATAAGAAAAAAGAGTTATACTCACCCTGGCGTTCGGTTCGGTCTGATCGGTGTCGCCGTCCCGTCCAGCGCCTCCCATCTTCATACGATGATGTCCTCCTCCTTGCTTCTCCCTCGGCTCCTGTGCACGCGTACTTTATCTGCCCTGTTGAGGGCAGAGCAGAGTACTGCAGTGCGCAGGCGCCGGACCTCTCTGACCTTTCCCGATGCCTGCGCACTGCAGTACTTTACTCTGCCCTCAACAGGGCAGATAAAGTACGCGTGCGCAGGAGCCAAGGGAGAAGCAAGGAGGAGGACGTCATCGTATGAAGATGGGAGGCGCCGGACCGCGACACCCATCACACCCGACTCCGCCCCCCGGTGAGTATAATCTAACTCTTTTTTCTTATCTTTCAGGTTTCATCGGGGGCTTATCTACAGCATTACAGAATGCCGTAGATAAGCCCCTGATGGCTGTGGCCCCAGCTTATGGGGCAAAAATGGGGTGACAGATTCCCTTTAAAGATCAGTGAATATTCACTGCCCTCCACGCCTATGGGAATGGGGAGCAGTGAATATTCATTCCCTTAAGTACCGGGCACACATGAAGGCCAGCTGCTGCAGGAAGCAGGTGACTGCGGCTAACAGCATGTCTGCTATTAAAACAATATTAATATTTACTGCTCTCCACTCCCATGGGCGTGAAGAGCAGTGAATATTAATGTCTCTTTAGCAGCTGACACAGATGTAAGCCGCAGTTGCTGGCTCCTGCCTCTGTGATTCGCTGCTCCACCGCTGCAGCTCCCCCACCTCCCCATCCACAGCCAGAGTAGGTACATCCTGACTATAATAAGCACCCCCATATTCCTCCACATTTTTGGAGGAAAAAAGTGCATCTTATAGTCTGAAAAATACGGTAAGCCCTCATACAACTCCATTGACAAAAAAAAATTGAAAAGTAATGTTGACACAAAGCAAAAAAAAATTTTTTTACAACAGTTCTGAAACTTTTTGAACACTAAAATAAAAAAAACCTTTATGAGTTTTGTATCACTGTATTTACCTGTAGAATCAAAGAGCCACCCTAATGAATGCTGTAACATTCAAAAAGCAATGATGGAAATGTATTTTTTTTTACATTTTCACAGAACTTGTTTTTTTTTTCCTCTCTTGTCTGTACATAACATGGTAAAGTAAATGGTGTCTTTCAAAAATACAACTTGTCTCACATAAATCAAGCTCTCATTTGGCTATGTTGATGGCTCTTGAAAGAAAGGGAGTAAAAATTTGAAAGCGCAAAAATCTGAAAATTTCCCAGTCATGACATGGTATTAAAGGAATTGAAGAATTTATTTATAAGAACATTTTCTATTTTTACTATGTATACATAATAAGCTTAAAACTGGATCACTAGCCAGATATGACAGTCACTCCAATATCTGTGTCACGGTTTTACTGCGACAGAGAGTAGCCAGAAGACCCCATCATCTAATTTCTCCTTCTCCTGCACTGATTAGAAGCACTTCACCTTCATAAATTTAAGTGTAAATTTCTTTTACCAGTGCCAGAGTTAATCTGCTCAGTTGAGAGCTCCGGGAAGCTATCCTGCATTAAGGGTCTCAGCTGTGCACTGTTAACCACTCCCATCTCCTATATAAATTGTGCCCTGGCTAGAACTCGTTGTCAGAGTTAGCTTTTGCTGCATGGCTGGTGGTGCTTGGTGATTGTTATTGGAGAAGGTGTTTGGTGGATTTATCTGTGATTGTTTCTAGTATTTGAGTGTGAAAATTCTCTTTCTTCTCCTACTTTGGGTTAACCCCATTCTCCTCTCCCTGGTGTTTACCTCTGTTTATTTTTATGATTGGTATTTTCCTTTATCCCTGTTTGTATTACTTTTTTATTCTGGCTGGTGTATTACAGTACACTGCTACTCACCTTTTCCCTGGGTGGGGGAAGGGTACAGACTGAGGGGGTTTCAGGAGCTAATGCAAGGTACGTGGGCCCCGGCATCGTCACCATCAAAAGGAATCCAGGGAACACTGTGAGCTAGGGCGCCCCTAGCGCTAGGGACAGAGAAAAAGCCCCTGGCACCTGACAACAGAGTCGTGACAATCTGCTTATACAAACTAAATGATAGGTGAGCATTCTAATATCCACAAAACCATCCACGGTTCTGTACTTTCCTATATATCTTTGCACTTTCCAATACAACCTTGCTCAGCCTTTGTAATTCAATACATGACCTGTTTCCTAATAATGGCCACAGCCCATGGGCGGACATACTACCGGTTCATGGAAGGCTGTGAATAGGAGCCACTATTATATGTAGATGGCTGTGTGGGGGTCATTATACTGTGTGGTGGGATGTATTGGGCAATTATCCTATGTGAGGTGCTGTGTGGGAGCCATTTTACTATGTAGAGAGCTGTGTAGGGCCATTATACTCTATGGAGAGTTATGGAGTAATTATACTGTGTGAAGGGCTGTGTAGGGTACATTATGCTGTTTAAAGGGTTATGGGGGCATTATACTGTGTGGAAGGCTGTTTTTGGGCCATCATACTGTGTTGTGGGGCTGTTAGAAACCATCATACCTTGTTGTGTGAATGTTGAGGGCTATCATACTGTGTTGAGGGACTGTGGGAGCCATCATTCTATGTTAATGGACTTTGGGAGCCATCACACTGAATTGTGAAACTATGGTGCTATCATACTGTGTTGGGGTCAATGGGGGCATCATATTGTGTATGGAGGAACTTTTAGGATACCATTTTGATAGAAGTATTATGCTGTGTTGGGAGCACTGTGTGGGCATCATACCTTGTGATGGAGGATGGGCTACTGTGACATAATCATATGGTGTGTTAAAGATACTATGGAGAAATTCATATTTGGAGGTATCCTACTGTGTTTGAGGGACATTTTTGTTAACATAATACTTTGTAAGGTCCATGACAGGTGTACCTTAGTGGGTAAGAACACTAAGAGGCTTCAATAGGGGCAAAATTACTTTGTAAGTGCCACAATTGCACTACTGCTTTTGGGCTTTGTCGGCAGTTGGGCAAAGCATACTGCGAACGCGATGAAATACCATTTCAATGCGCACGCGCGAAATCTGTACGCGATCTCCGATATTCACGGCAAAGAATGAGTAGAGCAAGCCGAGGACGGGTGGAGTGAGGGAACAGAGGTAACGCCCATCGGACCAGACCGAACAGTTTACCATACAGCGCGGGACAAATAAAAAAGGTTTTTTTGGGTGATACATGGGGAGTCAGGGAGTTTCAGAAGTAGTTGTTGAATGCATAGCTGACACCGAATTAACTGATGTCTTTAGATGGTAGGCAAAAAAAAGTGGTGACCTGTCAGCTGTTTTGGCCGCTATAAGATGCATCCACCGCCTTTCAGAGCTTATGTACAGCATTCTATAATGCTGTAGCTAAGCCCCCGAACTGACCTGCAAGTGAAGAAAAATAAGCTTTATTATACTCAACCGGGGGGGCCATCTTCTTGCGATGCCGCCCTCCTGCTTGGTTGGTGGCTCCCCGACATTGCGCTCTGGCGCAGTCTTACTTATCTGCCCTGTTGAAGGCAGAGCAGAGTACTGCAGTGCACAGGCGCTGGGCCTCTCTGACCTTTCCCACCACCTGCTCACTGCAGTACTTTGCTCGGCCTTCAACAGGGCAGATAAGTACGCCTGCGCAGGAGCGCGATGCCGGGGAGCCATGATGCTTTCAGGAGGGCGGCATCGCAAGAAGATGGGAGGCGCCGGACCCAGACCTGCGACACCCATTGGACAGGACCGCCCCAGGTGAGTATAATAAAACTTATTTTTCCTATCTTTCAGATTGGATCGGGGGCTTATCTACAGCATTATAGAATGCTGTAGATATGGTCTGCAAGGCAGTGGCCGCATCTTATAGTGGCCAAAACAGGTGACAAGTTCACTTTAACACAGTCCCTTAGTATATAGTGTACTCCCTTATTATGTAAAGCACAGTTCCTTAGTATATAGTGTACTAGCTTATTATGTATAGCGCCATCTCTCAGTATATAGTGTAGTCATTTTTTATGTATAGCACAGTCCCTTAGTATAGTGTACTCACTTTTTATGTATAACACCATCCTTAGTTACATAATTTCCTCTTTTGTTATGTATAACACCGTCCCTTATTACATACCATCCTCTCTAGTTATATATGGTGCCGTCCCTTATATAGCGTCCTCTGCTGTTATGTACAGTGCTGTCTCTTACATAGTGTATTCTTTTAATTTTTGTTATTCACAGTGCCCTCTTTTATTACATAGTCCGCTCTTGTTAGATATAAAATGACTGCTGATGGAGGAGCCGTTGACCAGACTACAAGTCCATTATCTCCTCCATTAGAAAAGAAGCTTTCCCTTGCTCCATCAGTCATCATTGCACTGTATATCTGTCAAGAGAGGACGGTATGTAATAAAAGCCAGGGCTCTATATAATCGAATATGTAAAGGATGGTGCTGTACATAGCAAGAGAGAGCACTGTATAAGGGACGGCAATATACATTATAAAGGAGACTGTGTAATATATATACACATGTATGTGTGTTGATTCTATGTAGCTTTGTCGCCATAAGAGGAAGGGGGGGCCCAGACACATTTCTTGCACAGGGGTCCCAAGTGGTCAGTGTCCACCCCTGAGTATGTTATTACTGTGTATTTTTACTGACCTTTAAAGAAAGTTGCCTGCATAAGTGTCTGAAAAACACTCAGGGAAAGGCTTTAACCTCTTGACTGTTTTCACCTTCATGACCAGGCCAAATCTTACAATTCTGACCACTCTCACTTTATGAGGTAATAACTCTGGAACGCTTCAACGTATCCCACTGATTCTGAGATTGTTTATTTCATGACATATTGTACTTCATGATAGTGCTAAAATTTGTACTATATGACTTGCATTAATTTGTGAAAACATGAAATTTGGCAATCTTCAAATTGTAATACCCTTAAACTAGAGAATTATGTCACACAAAAGAACGTTTCTGACATGTCTATTCTACATCAGCACAATTTTTGAAACATAATTTTTTTTGTTGTTAGGAAGTTATAAGGGTTGAAAGGTGACCAGCGATTTCTCATTTTTCCAACAAAATTTACAAAACCATTTTTGGGGGGGACTTTATCACATTTGAAGTAACTTTGAAGGGACTGTATGGCAGATAATACCTAAAAGTGATACCATTCTAAAAACTGCACCCTTCAAGGTGCTCAAAACCACATTGAAAAAGTTTATTAACCCTTCAGATACTTCACAGGTACTGAAGCAATATGGAAAGAAAAAAAATAACATATAACTTTTTATACAAATACACGGGCACATTGGCGCTAACCCAATTGGTATTACTAAAAGCTGCTGGCACCTGGGCAGGTTCTGTGTATAACCCTACCTAAAGGAAGCTGTTAATAGATGTATCAAAAAAGAGGGGGCTGCCACGCTATTAGCATCTAAATTCCTGCAGTGTACACCAGGAACCCGTTGCCAGAAGGTTGGGATGTCCCCTGCAGTATAAGATTGTGTGCAGGTTGATGTGGCACTTACTTTGGCGTGCCCGGAGATACCATCTTCCTGTTGGTCCTAGAGGAGATGCGGCAATTGGAGTTAATTAGCAGAGATGGGGAGCATCCTCCCAGGTAACAAGTGCCCCATGCACTCATGTCTTCAACATGTGGCGATAAGCTCCGGCGTGGTGAGCAAGGGATGTGGTTAGCGGTGACGTCACCTGTCCAGTACAACAGACTCGTGTATGGGCCAATTTCACAACGTGTTTCGAGGGACTAATTCCCTCTTTCTCAAGGTCAACTTGTTACCTGGGAGGATGCTCCCCATCTCTGCTAATTGACTCCAACTGCTAATTGCACGACAGCCCCCCTTTTTTTTTTATACATCTATTAACATTTAACTTTTTTCACAAAAATTTTACTTTACACCCAATTTTTTTTTATTTTTACAAGGGTGACAGGAGAAAATGTTGTGCAATTTTTCCAAGCATGCCGATACCCCGTTTGGCTTTTGAACACAAAATTGACTATAATTGAGAGTGGACGCCATTTGGAGAGCCCCCAATGTGTCTAAACAGTGGAAACCACCCACAAGTGAGCCCATTTTAGAAACAAAACCCATTAACCGCTTTCTGACATCAGACGTACTATCCAGTCCATGGGACCCGGGCCCCTATGCCCATGGACGGGATAGTACGTCTATCGCGATCAGCGGCGCCCACTTGGTGAGCGCCGCTGGTCGCGGCCGGGTGTCAGCTGATTATCACAGCTGACACCCGGCACAATGTGTCAGGGGTGGTCACGGACCGCCCCCGGCACGTTAACTCCTTGTACACCGCGATCAAACATGATCGCGGTGTACCGGGGGTTAAAGGGAAGCATCGGCAGGGAGGGGGCTCCCTCCGTGCTTCCCTGAGCCCCCCACGGCAGCGCAATGTGCAGCGCTGCTGCGGGGGACTCCTTCCCTACAGGCCCCCGGATCCAAGATGGCGACGGGGGCCTGTAGGGAGCTGACTTCCTCACTGCCTGCAAAGCGCACGCATGAGGAAGTCTGCAGAACTGCCTGTTACAGATTGCTGATCTGTCATAGTGATCTGTGATGTGACAGATCAGCGATCTGTCACAGGACAGTGATGTCCCACCTGGGACTATATAATACAGTAAAAAAAAAAAAAGAAAAGTGTAAAAATAATTAAAAAAACAAATCGCTAAATAAATTAGTAAAAAAAAAAAAATATTCCCCAATAAATTTATTTTTTGATTTATTATCATACCACCGAACAAAAAGTGCAATAACGCGCGATCAAAAAGACGTATATAAATATCCATGTTACCGCTGAAAACGTGATCTTGTCCCGCAAAAAACGAGCTGCCATACAGCATCATCCGCAAAAAAATAAAAAAGTTGTAGCTCGCAGAATAAAGCGATGCAAAAATAATTATTTTTTATATAAAATTGTTTTCATTGCAAAAAACCGACAAAACATAAAAAAAGACCTAAATGAGGTATCGCTGTAACCGTACCGACCCGAAGAATAAAACCGCTTTATCAATTTTACCGCACGCGGAACGGTGTAAACGCACCCCCCCAAAAGAAATTCATGAAACGCTGGTTTTTGTTCATTCTGCATCCCAAAAATCGGAATAAAAAGCGATCAAAAAAGTCTCGTGCCCGAAAATGGTACCAATAAAAGTGTCAACTCGTCCCGCAAAAAATAAGACCTCACATGACTCGGTGGGTCAAAATACGGAAAAATTATAGCTCTCAATATGTTGTGATGCAAAAACTATTTTTACAATAAAAAGCGTCTTTTAGCGTGCGACAGCCGCCAAACATAAAAACCGCCATAAATAGTAAATCAAACCCCCCGTTATCACCCCCTTAGTTAGGGAAAAATAATAAAATAAAAAAAAGTATTTATTTCCATTTTCCCATTAGGGTTAGGGCTCGGGCTAGGGCTAGGGCTAGGGCTCAGATTAGGGTTTGGGGTGTGTTGGGGTTAGGGTTGGAGTTATAATTGGGGGGTTTCCACTGTTTGGGCACATCAGGTGCTCTCCAAATGCAACATGGCGTCTGATCTCAATTCCAGCCAATTCTGCGTTGAAAAAGTCAAATGGTGCTCCTTCCCTTCCAAGCTCTGCCATGCGCCCAAACAGTGTTTTACCCCCACATATAGGGTATCAGCATACTCAGGACAAATTGCAAAACAACTTTTGGGGTCCAGTTTCTCCTGTTACCCTTAGGAAAATAAAAAATTGGGGGCAAAAATATCAATTTTGTGGAAAAAAATGATTTTTTTATTTTCACGCCCAGGCGTTATAAACTTCTGTGAAACACTGGGGGGTTCAAAGTGCTCACCACACATCTAGATAAGTTCCTTAGCGGGTCTAGTTTCCAAAATGGGGTAACTTGTAGGGAGTTTCAACAGTTTAGGCACATCAGGGGCTCTCCAAAGGCAACATGACACCCGCAGACCATTCCATCAAAGTCAGCATCCCAAAACGTCACTACTTTCCTTCCGAGCCCTGATGTGTGCCCATACAGTAGTTTTCTCCCACATATGGGGTATAAGCGAACTCAGGACAAATTGGACAACAACTTTTGGGGTCAAATTTCTCCTGTTACCCTTGGGAAAATAAAAAAATTGGGGACTAAAAGATCATGTTTGTGGAAAAAATATGATTTTATTATTTTCACGCCCGGACATTATAAACTTCTGTGAAGCCCTTGGGAGTTCAGAGTTCTCACCACACATATAGATAAGTTCCTTGGGGGGGTCTAGTTTCCAAAATGGTGTCATTTGTGGGGGGTTTTCACTGTTTTGGTACATCAGGGACTTTCCAAACGCGACATGGTGTCCGATCTCAATTCCAGCCAAAAAAGTCAAATGGCGCTGCATCCCTTCCGACCTCTGCCATGCACCCAAATAGTCATTTCCACCTACATATGGGGTATCAGTGTACTCAGTACAAATTGCACAATAACTTTTAGGGTCCTGTTACCCTTGGGAAAATAAAAATTGGGGGTGAAAAGATCATTTTTGTGGAAAAAATATGATTTTTTAATTGTACGGCTGTACGATATAAACTTCTGTGAAGCCCTTGTGGGTTTAATGTTCTCACCACATATCTAGATAAGTTCCTTGGGGGGTCTAGTTTCCAAAATGGGGTTACTTGTGGGGGGTTTCCACTGTTTAGGCACATCAGGGGCTCTCCAAACGTGACATGGCATCCGACCTGAATTCCAGCCAATTTTGCATTGAAAAAGTCAAACGGCGCTCCTTCCCTTCTGAGCTCTGCCATGCGCTGAAACAGTGGTTTCCTCCCCACATATCAGGTATCAGCGTACTCAGGACAAATTGCACAATAAATTTTGCAGTCCAATTTTTCCTGTTACCCTTGGTAAAATAAAAAAATTGGATCTGAAGTAAATTTTTTGTGAAAAAAAAGTTAAATGTTCATTCTTTTTTAAACATTCAAAAAAATCCTGTGAAGCACCTGAAGGGTTAATAAACTTCTTGAATATGGTTTTGAGCACCTTGAGGGGTGCAGTTTTTAGAGTGGTGTCACTTTTGGGTATTTTGTATCATATAGACCCCTCAAAGTGACTTCAAATGTGATGTGGTCCGTAAAAATAAAATGGTGTTGCAAAAATGAGAAATCACTGGTCAACTTTTAACCCTTATAATGTCCTAACAAAAAAAAATTTTAGTTCCAAAATTGTGCTGATGTAAAGTAAACATATGTGAAATGTTATTTATTAAGTTTTTTTGTGTGAAACATCTCTGTGAGTTAAGGGCATAAAAATTCAAAGTTGGAAAATTGCGAAATTTTCAAAATTTTCACCAAATTTCCGTTTTTTCACAAATAAACGCAAGTTATTTGAATGAAATGTTACCACTAACATGAAGTACAATATGTCACGAGAAAACAATGTCAGAATCAGTGGGATCCATGGAAGTGTTTCAGAGTTATGACCTCATAAAGGGACAGTGGTCAGAATTGTAAAAATTGGCCCGGTCATGAACGTGCAAACCACCCTTGGGGGTTAAGGGGTTAAGCCGTAAAAATTTAAAAAAACTTACAGTTTTTCCCAAAAATGTTTTTTTAGCTTCAAGGGTAGCAGGAGAAAATGGACCACAAAAATAATGCAATTTCTTCTGAGATACACCATATGTAGAGGACAACTGCAGTTTGGGCATATGGCAGGGAACGGAACGGAAGGAACACCTTTTGACTTTTTCAAGGCAAATTGACTGAAATAAATAGCGGATGCCATGTCGCATTGGTGAGCCCTTGATGTGCCTAAACAGTGGAAACCCCCCACAAGATACCCCAATTTGAAAACTAAACCCCTTCAAGTAGTGTGTCTAGATGTGTGGTGAGCACCTTGAGTACCCAGGTGCTTCAAAAATACAGCAAAAAAGGCTTAAATGCTTACCTGCCAAGGCTTCCAAACCAATGTACAGTCGCTCACATCCTACCAATCCATGGAGGGGGTGGCTGCTTGCTATATAAATGCACAATGAAAACTTGTATGTGGCGCTGTTCACACTATGGCAATGCACAGCATCCAGGTTAACAGCCTATTAGTTACGCCCTTCTATTAGATCAGGAGGGCTGCCCAGCCCTATCAAGATGAATCCCATGTGAACAGACAACACAGTTTACAAGACCAGGATGTGAGTGACTGTCTCATCAGTATTCTTGCACCTGTGTTGCCGCCATCTTAACTATATGGGTCCACTGCATCCTGATTTGCTGTATTTTTGAATTATTGAAGGATTTTCAAGTCCTCTTTTTGTGCTATTGCTGTTTAGTGTTAGGGGCTCGTAAATGTGGGGATCCGTGACGAGGATTACGAGTTTACGTATTTTGGCCAAAATATCAACTAATACCTCACATTTTTAATGTGTTTTTTGCACTTTTTTATTCGGGGTGCAGTTGGGCCCATTTGGTTTTGTAAACTGTGGTGTCTGTTCACATGGGATGCATCTTGATAACGCTGGACAGCCCACCTGATCTAATAGAAGGGCGTAACTAATAGGCTGTTAACCTGGATGCTGTGCATTGTGAACAGCACCACATACAAGTTTTCATTGTATATACCAAGCAGCCGCCCCCTCCATGGATTGGTAGGATGTGAGCGGCTGTCTCATCGGTATGCTTGCACCTGTGTTGCCGCCATCTTAACTATATGGGTCCACTGCATCATGATAGTTCAAATGTTTGGAGGCCTGGGCAGGTAAGTATCTCTGCCTTTTTTGCTGTATTTTTGAATTTTTGGAGGCTTTTCAAGTCCTCTTTTTGTGCTATTGCTGTTTAGTGTCCCCAGGTGCTTCACAGAAGTTTATAAAGTTGAGCTGTGAAAATAAAAAAATAAAAAATTCTCCCACAAAATGTTCTTTTAGCTTATAATATTTTTTATTTTCACAAGGGTAATAGAAAAAATTGCATCACACAATTTGTTGCACAATTTCTCCTGAGGACACCAATACCCCATTTGTGGTTGAAAACTACCTTTGAGGAACAGTGCAATTCTCAGAAGAGAAGAAGTGCCATATTGGAGTTCAGATTTTGCTGGAATGATTTGAGGGTGCCATGTGACATTAGCAGAGCCCCTAAGGTGCCAGAACAGCAGAACCCACCCATATGTGATGGCATTTTACAAAATACACCTCTGAATTAATTCATCTAGGGGTACATTGAGTATTTTAACACCACATGTGCCTCATAGAAAATTATACTACTGGGCGTTGAAGAAAGAATAATTACATTTTTACTGCTAAAATATTGTTTTAGACCCTAATTTTTATAAGGGCTAATAGGAAAAAATGGACCTCTCAGTTTATTGCGCAACTTCTCCTGCCAATACCCTACATGTACTCAGGAACTGCTTTGAGGCACAGTGCAAAACTCAGAAGGGAAGCGCCATAACTTAGTGCAGATTTTACTGTTATGGTTTGCGGGTGTCATGACTAGAGTTGAGCAAATATCTTTGGTTCCCCGCTTATTCAGCAAGGTATAGTGCTTGCCTAGTAAGCTACAGCAGGAACTCCGCTTCCTGGATTGCGCCAGCTGATCAGCTGTTCGGCGCCGCAGCTGCATGTGTCTGTCCCTCCTGTGTCTCACCGTGTGGATAAGCAGTACTGTACAGCTACATATGGGGTATTTCGATGGTCAGCAGAAATTGTGTGACAAATTTTGGTGCCATTTTTACCCATTTCCCAGTGTGAAAATGTGAAATATGAGGCTAAACCAAAATTTTGGTGGTAAAAATGTAATTATTTTTTTCTTCACTTCCCAATGGTGTAAAATTCTGTGCCACACCGTGGTGTCAATATGATCACTCGCAATATTCTGAGAGCTATAACTTTTATATTTTTCCACCAATGGAGCTGCAAGGCTACTTGTTTTTGTGGGACAAGATGATGTTTTCAGCTATACATTCATCTTTTTTTTCGCGTTTTATTTTACTTTGTGTTCGGTGGTATGATTAAAAAGCATTGTTTTTTTGTCTCTTTTTTTTTACGGCATGCAGTTTTATAGGTTGAGTTGATTCAGATGCAGCGATACCAAATATGTGTACTTTTTTTTTCAATAAAAATACTTATTTATGGGTATAGTATATCTTTTTTTATTTTATGATTTATTTTTACAATTTTTTTTTCCTTTTTGTCTTTTTTTTACATAGTCCCTCTATGGGACTTTCAATTTTTGCAGTCTGATCGCTTTTTAAAGCATTGCAATTCTTTATAAGCTGTTGGTACTGAACTAACACAAGCTAGTTAGATCATGCACTGCCGTTAATCTAACTACCTTGCTAGCTCTGGTAACCCGGATGTCGTCATGACAACATCGGGTCACCATGGCAATGATCGGCACCTCGCAATGACGTTGCGGGGGTTCCAATTGGAGGGGACAAGGGAGCCCCCTCCCTCTCCCTGCCTTCTAAATTCTGCAATCTATATCGATCGCAGCATTTAGGGGGTTAAACTGTCGGGAGCGGTGTTGGTGAGTGCTGGGTGTCAGCTGTTATGTCAGCTGAACACCCAGCAGCGATCGACAAGACGTATCCATATGTCCAAGGTCGGGAAGTACATCCCAACCTAGACGTAAGGATACATCTAAGGTCAGGAAGGGGTTAAAGTATTTTCTTATTCATTACTATTGTTAAACAACTTGCTGTTCATATGTTCAGGCTTTTGAGTGCTTTTTAACTACTTCAGTTTTCAAAAACGAAAAAGCGGTTAAAAGAAGTAAGATAATAATTCTTCAGGCATTTTCCTTTATGAAGATGCCCCATACTTTTCAATAGAAATAAATGTGGAGGCTGAAAGCACGCCCGAAAACACCTGAGTATCTTTTTCCGAATTTTGTAACCTTTCTTGCTCAAAAAAATGTAGGATTTTATTCTTTGCTTAATGGACATAAAATTAGAAATTAACGCTCCCTACCACCAAAAAAAGAACGAGACACCTAAAAACTATTGAAAAAAAAACTAGAAAAACTTAATAAAACACTCAAGAAAAATGTTACACTGCTTCAGGAAATGTTAACAGAACGTTAACAAAAACGCTTTGGGAGAAAAAAAATGCAAGTGTTTTCTGAGGTAGTTCCTGCTTGAAAAACTTGTCATTTTTGACCGCCTGAAAACAAAAATAGCCTGAGGGTGTAAATGTTGAGTTTTCTAGTGGAAAACAGTTCAGTGAACATTGTGCACACATCTGTTTTTCAGGCATGCAAACCACCACAATTTTTCAAGAGGATGATGATTCCGGTAATACCAGCATTTTTGCTACTGAAGCTTCTTTATAATGTTTTCTTTTGCGATTTCCTGAGCTCTATCTTGAAGATTTTAGTGATTTAACAGCATTTTTTGGGGGGGGTCTATTTTTACTGACATTTTCTGGGTGTTTAACTCAATTCAACAAAGAAACTAGGATATCTGTCCCAGTGTTGTGCACTTATATAATGCTGGGCAGCCTGCCTAAACTAATAGCGTAGGCATCACTAATAGGCTATAAGCAAGACAGTATGCACTGTGTGATCAGCGCCCTATACAAGCCTGCTTAATTGCACACAAATAAATCACCCCCTCCATGAAATGGTAGGTTGTGAGTGGTTGTCTCATGAGTATGTTGCTTCCATCTAAAAAGCCATATACCATATTTTTTTTTATAAGGCCATGTTCAGACATTCAGTGTTTGTGCAGAAGTGGTGATGTGGCGCCCTGCGTCTTTACCACCACAAAAGGGTTAAATATGTACTGCTTTGTATGTGTTTTGTGAGCAATGGGAGTTATGCTTTCTCTGCTAGAGACCACACTCCCTTACTTGTCTGAAGCTTAGAGCTTTGCAGACATACCCTGAGGGGGAGGGGCCGAGTAGTTGTTTCAGTGGAGGAGAAGAATGCTCCTGGCAGCCATGATGACATGTGCTCAATCCAGGAGTGAGAGCTAAGAAGCCTCAGGGTGTCAGCCCCTAGACAATCCATGCTTTCAGAGCAGGGTGGTAAGCTGAGAGACTGTGTGGATTTATACAACCAACAGCATTGTGTTTTCTCCCCAGAAAACTGCAACAACCTAGCAGTGAAGAATAGTGCAAGTGGGAACTTGAGCTGCTCACACACAGCATCCATGCTGCAAGTTGCCAAAGGACAAATACTCAGAGAGTAGAGGCTATATCGGAAGTTTTAGACTCTGGGAAGCCTTGGTCCCTGAAGGGATTGGAATAGCAGGAAGTTACACTGAGTCACAGCAGAGAGGATAACTCCCATTCTCCAGAGCAGACTGTAACCTGGTGAGAGTTGTAATATCTCCTCTGAACTGCACCTGAACTACAGTAAATACTAAAGTGACTTTCCTTGTCTCCTGCCTTATTACTCCGTGCCTTCTACTTCCATCACAATCTCTGGGGGTCTGCCCTGGTTGGAGAGGGTTTAACATCTGCACTACCATCACCATCTACTCCCCCAGGGATCATCTGCAGTGCCAGCTATACTACATTCGAACACTCCAACTAGCGTCACGAATCACTACATAAACTTTATCCCCATCCAATTCCACCCCTTTTACATGACCACCTGGGGCCAGGGACCAGGTCACCGCTGCTGTGACATCTCCCATGGAAGTTAACGGGCCAACAGTGACATGTTTATAATACACTTTTCTTCTGATTGTTACACTCCTGATTTTAGCTTACAAGTAATGAGGTAAAAAACTAACCAAAATACTGAACATGTGAAGATGGCCTAAGACGCACTTTTTAAGAAGAAAAACCCTTGCTACAAAGTGTGCACGTCTTATTGTCTGAAAGCAGCTTCCGGTGATGGAGAACACTGGCACCGCATCCTTCCTTATCAAAGAGAGAACTACTCTCTCTTAGCCGTACATTTATCTATGTGATTGGTGCAGGGCAGGAGAGCAAGCCACTGGAACATGTACGATCTGAACAGCTGAAGGACCTTCCACCCGATTAACTCAAGGACCTTTCAGGTCATGTGATCAGTCACATTATTATTATTAAAAAAGAGTGGGTCCAACTAGATGGCTCCGAAGGGACAATGTTGAAAAAGCAGATATCCTGGGGAATCATGAAGCACTATATCCATGCACATGGCTATGGGTTTCTCATGGAAGAAACAACTGGGCAAAGAGTTTATGTCAATGCTGAATCCCTCTGGTGAGGCCTCGTTTACAGGAAGGCAAACATGTCCAGTTCCTGAAGGAAGATGGACTGCTAGGCTGGTTTGCGGTCGCATTCTTTCTGGTCCAGACTGAGAGAAAGGAGGAGTCAGCAGGTAACCAGCCTCGCCAGGAGGTGGCAGCATCCATGGTCATCACACCCCTACGACATAGGGTCAGAAACCCCAGCAAAGAGACAGACCCAAGCTCTTGTGGGGCCTTCTCTGATGGTAGGGTTTAGGAACCGTTGGAGATGATGGCCAATGTGGCCATGGTGTATGTGGCTCAGGGAACGCACTCGGCTGTGAATGTGAGGAGAATAGAGGCCAAGGTAACCTGGGTCTGAACATGGCCATCCGAAGAAAAGGAAGACAAGTCAGATGATGAGCATGCGTAGTTGTGCAGGTTGCAGAGCTCAAATGGGTCAGGAGACCCACAAGATCCAGGAGTCCCCTATATCGATGGCCACAGACTGACAAGAAAGTTAAGTTTCCTACTTTCCAGTTATGTTGTAATTGTTGCACATCCCCCTGCTGGATTGCAGAGCTGCTGCAGCCACTGGAGGCTCCTACATCCTCAGCCAAGGAATGAATCCCAGCAAACGGGAGGAAACACTAAAGGGACTTTGCCCCTCATGGACTGTGTCCTTTACACAAGGACCAATGTTTGGAAGGATGGAGGGGGGATGGATGACCCGATGTCCCAACCAATTTGAAGCCTTGTAGATGGCTTGTGAGCCTTTGTGGAGCAGGTCCAATACTGACCTTGCAGAACTGTTGCCAGGACTCAAGATAGTTGGAACATGCCCAGGGACTGTTGGATAGCTGTGGTTATATTGGCCTATGGGCCCAAAGAACTTGAACTCTGTTTCGTGGTCCTAACCTAGTGGGACCGGGGTCATGCTGGCCCAACATGAAGAAGGAACTTACCCCATTACAGAGACTATTTGTGTTTTGTGTTGCATTGGTGCCTTTCAGGTTTCGGATAGTCAAGGACAACCATCGTTAAGAGGGTAGGAATGTAAGGGATGTGGATTGGACAGTCACGTTCCTACCCGTGAAGACACCAATCGTGTGTATTGTGTACTTCGTCTTGTGTATATATAAATATATATACAGTAGATATATAGATATATATAGTGTCATGTGAAGTGTAATATCTTTTCCTTTATAGTGTAATAGTGTATTAATAATTTTGGCAGTGTACAGTGTAGGATAAATGTAGGATAAGACATAGTTTAGGACTTAGAACAGATAGGGACAACTTCAAGTAGCAGTAGGAACTGTCTGTGAGCAGTGCTACTATTGTGGGTGAACTACAGCAAGGGAGACTAAGGGACAAAGGAGTAGTGTGACCTGGAATTGACTGAAGATGAGATAAAGTGGCCTTCCACCTTAAAGGGGTCCTTAGATAAGACTGTGTCACAAGAAACCCTGCGTGTCACGAGATGATACCAATGGTGCTCTCCCCTGATGAACACTCAGCCCCCAAGTCAAGGACTGGATCAGAGACTAAGGGCCCCGTCACACATGGTGACTCACCAGCGATCCCGACAACGATATGAACTTGTCAGGATCGCTGGTGTGTCGCTACATGATCGCTGGTGAGCTGCCAAACAGGCAGCTTCACCAGCGATCAGCACTAGCGACGACAAGCGTGCGCGTCGCTGTGTCCCTTAGATACAAGCGCGCTGGTGCAGGGAGCTGGTAACCAAGGTAAACATCGGGTTTCTAAGCGCCGCGCTTAGAAATCCGCTGTTTACCTTGGATATGAGCTGGGAGCTCGCTGATCGCTGCTCTCCCGCCTGCCACACGCAGTGATGCGTGCTGGCCAACTGGAGACCAACGATCAAAAAAAGGTCCACGGCATTCGAGCACGATCAGCGATACCCAGCAGGGGGGGGCAGTTGCTGAAAGGTGTCACACACAGCGATCTCGCTGGTGAGATCGCTGTTGCGTCACAAAACTTGTGACTCAGCAGCAATCTCGCTAGCGAGATCGCTGTGTGTGACGGGGGCTTAAGGTAACAGGACCCCTAATGTACCCCACTCTCCTCCAATGATGGGTCAGGTAGCAAGCTCTAACAACCATTTACACCAAAATTGTTACCATTTTCACCAAAAAAATACGAGCAAAAGTGAAAGACTGTTGTCGTATTCTTATAGTGAATCTGATTCTGGTGACATTCATGTAGAGATTGTTGTTTCGGTGCTGTATTTATCACCAGAACCATCATCAGTTCATGAATATGAAACTAAAATCATCATCAGTACATAAATAGAAGACCAGAGCCATCAATAGTAATTAAATAAGGCACCTGAACTATCACCAATAAATAAATAGCACACCAGAACCACCATAAAGTACCTGAATACGGCACCAGAACCAACATCAGTAAATAAATACATCAGTAAATAAATACACCAGTTGCATCATCGGTACATGAATACATCACCAGAACCACTATCAGTATACGATTGCATCATGCTTGGAATTGTTATCAATCATTATCAGACTGTGAACCATACAGGAACCACAGTACTGATGAGACGCAGGCAGGATCACAAACATTTACATCCAGGTACCTTACAGGTGACTTCTTCTCTGATTGTAGTTGTTCTTTCTTTTCATCTCCATCTTTTCCAGACACCATGATGACTTTTCACATCCACATCTCGTCCCGGCATACTTCCCTCTGCTTCGGTCTTCTGCAGCACATCACCACACGGTGCCCTTAAAAATAGGAGCGTTATTAAAATGTCCCCTCTGTACAAAAAAATCTTTCTATACAATGCCCTAAATTAACCTTGTTTGGTATATTACCTCTACACGGTCTGCCCTTATGAGCTACACTAGCCACCTTAATGATCTATAACCACCCTACTGTCTGCCATTATCAGATATAACTACCACAATGTCAGCCCCTATAGACCACGGCCTATACCATGGCTGTTCCTTCTCCACTGTTTTTCCTTACACTTTCTATTTCCACACTGTCCCCGCCATGGTAACGTCTCTCCATACTGTGCTCCCATTTCATGCTACCTCCTTTTCATTTCGATTCTTTGCCCCCTCTTCGCACTATGCAATCATACTGCCTACCACATTTTCCTCTCCAAACTGTACCCCCTCCTCACACTGTCCCCCTACATGGTATGATGTTCACTACACCATAATAATTTACTCCACAGCCAGCTTCCCCCAGTATATGTACCCCACAGTCAGCATCCCCCAGTATAATATGTACCCCACAGTCAGCATCCCCCAGTATAATATGTACCCCACAGTCAGCATCCCCCAGTATAATATGTACCCCACAGTCAGCATCCCCCAGTATAATATGTACCCCACAGTCAGCATCCCCCAGTATAATATGTACCCCACAGTCAGCATCCCCCAGTATAATATGTACCCCACAGTCAGCATCCCCCAGTATAATATGTACCCCAGTCAGCATCCCCCAGTATAATATGTACCCCACAGTCAGCATCCCCCAGTATAATATGTACCCCACAGTCAGCATCCCCTAGTATAATATCCCCACAGCCAGCAGCCCCAGTATAATATCCCCACAGCCAACATCCCCCAGTATAATATCCCCACAGCCAGCAGCCCCCAGTATAATATCCCCACAGCCAGCAGCCCCAGTATAATATGTACCCCACAGCCAGCTTCCCCCAGTATAATATGTACCCCACAGTCAGCATCCCCCAGTATAATATGTACCCCACAGTCAGCATCCCCTAGTATAATATCCCCACAGCCAGCAGCCCCAGTATACTATCCCCACAGCCAACATCCCCCAGTATAATATCCCCACAGCCAGCAGCCCCAGTATAATATGTACCCCACAGCCAACATCCCCCAGTATAATATCCCCACAGCCAGCAGCCCCAGTATAATATGTACCCCACAGCCAACATCCCCCAGTATAATATGTACCCCACAGCCAGCATCCCCCAGCATAATATTCCCACAGCCAGCAGCCCCCAGTATAGAATCCTCACAGCCAGCAGCCCCTAGTATAATATCCCCACAGCCAGCAGCCCCAGTATAATATGTACCCCACAGCCAACATCCCCCAGTATAATATGTACCCCACAGCCAGCATCCCCCAGCATAATATTCCCACAGCCAGCAGCCCCCAGTATAGAATCCTCACAGCCAGCAGCCCCCAGTATAAATCCCCACAGCCAGCAGCCCCCAGTATAACATCCCCACAGCCTGCATCCCCCAGCATAATATTCCCACAGCCAGCAGCCCCCAGTATAATATCCCCGCATTCGGCATCCTCCAGTATAACATCCCCACAGCCTGCATCCCCCAGCAAAATATTCCCACAGCCAGCAGCCCCTAGTATAGAATCCTCACAGCCAACATCCCCCCCAGTATAATATCCCCACAGCCAGCAGCCACTGTATAATATCCCCCAGCATAATATTCCCACAGCCAGCAGCCCCCAGTATAGAATCCTCACCGCCAGCAGCCCCTAGTATAAATCCTCACCGCCAGCAGCCCCTAGTATAAATCCCCACAGCCAGCAGCCCCCAGTATAATATCCCCACAGCCAGCAGCCCCCAGTATAGAATCCTCACAGCCAGCAGCCCCTAGTATAATATCCCCACAGCCAGCAGCCACTGTATAATATCCCCACAGCCAGCAGCCGCAGCATAATATTCCCACAGCCAGCAGCCCCCAGTATAGAATCCTCACAGCCAGCAGCCCCTAGTATAATATTCCCATAGCTAGCAGCCCCCAGTATAAATCCCCACAGCCAGCAGCCCCCAGTATAATATCCCCGCATTCGGCATCCTCCAGTATAATATTCCCACAGCCTGCATTCCCCAGTATAATATTCCCACAGCCAGCAGCCGCAGCATAATATTCCCACAGCCAGCAGCCGCAGCATAATATTCCCACAGCCTGCATCCCCCAGTACAATATTCCCACAGCCAGCAGCCGCAGCATAATATTCCCACAGCCAGCAGCCGCAGCATAATATTCCCACAGCCAGCAGCCGCAGCATAATATTCCCACAGCCAGCAGCCGCAGCATAATATTCCCACAGCCAGCAGCCGCAGCATAATATTCCCACAGCCAGCAGCCGCAGCATAATATTCCCACAGCCAGCAGCCGCAGCATAATATTCCCACAGCCAGCAGCCCCCAGTATAATATCCCCGCATTCGGCATCCTCCAGTATAACATCCCCACAGCCTGCATTCCCCAGTACAATATCCCCACAGCCAGCAGCCCCCAGTATAGAATCCTCACAGCCAGCAGCCCCTAGTATAATATCCCCATAGCCAGCAGCCACTGTATAATATCCCCACAGCCAGCAGCCCCTAGTATAATATCCCCACAGCCTGCATTCCCCAGTATAATATTCCCACAGCCAGCAGCCCAGCTGTATAATATCCCCTAAGGCCAGCAGCCCCCAGTATAATATCCCCGCATTCAGCATCCTCCAGTATAACATCCCCACAGCCTGCATTCCCCAGTATAATATTCCCACAGCCAGCAGCCCAGCTGTATAATATCCCCTAAGGCCAGCAGCCCCCAGTATAATATCCCCGCATTCAGCATCCTCCAGTATAACATCCCCACAGCCTGCATTCCCCAGTATAATATACCCACAGCCAGCAGCCCAGCTGTATAATATCCCCTAAGGCCAGCAGCCCCCAGTGTAATATCTTCACAGTCAGCAGGCTCCAGTATAATATTCCCATAGCCAGCAACCCTCAGTATAATATGTCTACAGTCAGGAGGTCCCAGTATAATATCCCCACAGCCTCTGTTGTGATGGCCCCATTCATTAAACAGCATAAGAAAAATAAAAAGGCTTAGGCTGGTTTCACATTTGCGTTTTTTTGCGCTGTAAAAAAACGCATACGTGCGCATGCGTTTTTTCCCCTATATTTAACATGGGTGCGCATACCCGCGCGCTGGCATGCGCACGTATGCGATTTTCATGCGCTGCGTTTTTTTGGGGTGTGCGTTTGTATTTTACAGACGCAGCATGTTGCATTTTTTGGCCCTGCAAAAAAGCGCATGCGCACGTATGCGCACGTTTTGCGCTAAAAATGGCCATTATAGCCTATGGATGCGCATACGTGCGCACTGGCATGCGCATGTATGCTTTTTTTTAGCGCTGCGTTTTTTTGGTGGTGTCCACTTGTTGTACTAGTTATAATCTTCTAAAGTAAAAAAAAAAAAGTCTATATAAAGGAGGTGCCTGCCAAAACTCTGCCACTACTACACTGACAGATTGGAGAGCAGACAGTCAACAAGGAACCCATCTTCTATCAGCGAAGAATGTGAGTATATTACATTATATGCCTGTCCTTTTAAATTATGTATGTACTAATGATTTTTATTATTTTTACATGCAGTATGTCTTCAGAATCCGAGTATTCCCCATCGCGGCAGGAATTGGCGCAAGCAGACCGTGAGGTGATTATTTTCGTGCATCTGGTAAGTATATCTGCTGCTTCTCCAAATCTTACGTTTTTTTCAACTTTTTTAAGACATCGTCATCATCATCTTCTTCTGCGGACGGGACTAGTGAGGGCGAAGAGCAGGAGCAGCGAAGCCAAGTCCCGGTGGTGATACGGAATGTATGTATCAAATGATTTGTAATGTTCTTTATTTTTTATCTTCTATTTTTACTCTTTTTTTATGTTTCTTTTTTTGTAACTTTTTATTCAATTTAAATTTGATTATTCTAATGAATGTGTTTTGTCTAGGTTCCACAACGGGATGAAGACGTCTACCTGGATAATGAGCAGCTCATCAGCCTGGTCCAGGAGCGTTCGCCGTTGTGGGACAGCCGTGACCGGCTGCACAAGGACATTGTGGTGACCCGGCGGCTATGGAATGAAGTGGCCGCAGCGTTGATGGATGGCTGGGACAGCGCCACAGCATCCTCCAAAAAGGCGTTTAGTGAGTATTTCCCTGCTCTGTATTGTGCCGCAGTGACTGTTGTCCTTGACGGCACTGTTTTTTTTTTTTTAACAACAGTGGACAAAGTCCGAACACGTTGGCGTTCGATCAAGGACCGCTTCAACAGTGATGTTCGTGCTGAGGGCCAGGTTCGCAGTGGATCTGCGTCAAGGACCAGAACTAGATACCGTCACTATCACGCGTTGCAGTTCCTAAGACCGGTCCTTGCCACGAGATCGTAAGTATTATAAATTTTGGGTTTTTATTAATCTGTGTTTTTCTAATCCACAGCTGATGCTTCTTGTAAAGGCATGGTAGTAATGATTTTCCTTTCTTCCACAGCACCTGGAGCAGCACCCTGCAACCTGGCCCTGGAGCGGTCCTTCCTCGGACGTCCTCTGACCCGTCCCAGCCATCCGACAGCCAGGAAGCACCTTGCAGGTCAGCCACACACACAGCTGGTGACCAGGAAGCTGGGCCATCAGGTGTTCCCCTGTCCCAGGTCTCTGCCACTGGTTATGCGGGCACTACCCGCCAGCGGCAGAGGGCCTTGGACAGGAATGTCTTGCCCGAGTTTATGCATTTGAGCGAGGCCTTTAATTCCAGCCTCAAGTCACTGTCCGACAGAGTTGAAAGCGGTTTTGCACTCATGGAACGTGGTTTTAACCACTTTGAACACCGCTTCAATTCTGTAGAACAGCGCCTTGACCGTCTGGAGGCTGACCTCAACAGACCAGCACACCATTTTTTTAGTAAGATTGAAAAGGGCATGGCGGAACACCTTAGTCCTGAGCAACAGCTGAATGTGCTGCAGGCCTGCAACAATGCTTTCTTGCAGGCTATGCAGCATAATCGGTACGGTCAGCAGTCAGTGGTGTCATTTCCACCTGTGCCACCATTGACTCGCTTCACCTCACTACCGACTTGTGCTGCATACCACTGCACGGACACCTCTATTCAAAGCCAGGACACCCACCGTTACACCACCACAAGTCTGAGTGCAGCTGTTCACTTCACCGACACCACCATGGCAAGCGCTGCTCCTGTCTGGAGCACCACCGCCACTCCCATGCATGCGTGGAGCTCAGCCACCACTAGGCAAACATGGAACAGCCCTGCCGCTACAACAACATGTAGTAGCCCTGCCACCACCACTCTGCAAACCTGGACCATCACTGCCGCCACCAGTCCTCCTGCAAGGACGAGCACTGCCAACGAAGAGCAGCAGCAGCAGCCACCTCAGCAGCAGCAGCAGCAGCCACCTCAGCAGCAGCAGCAGCAGCCACCTCAGCAGCAGCAGCAGCAGCCACCGCAGCAGCAGCAGCAGCCACCTCAGCAGCAGCAGCAGCAGCCACCTCAGCAGCAGCAGCAGCAGCCACCTCAGCAGCAGCAGCAGCAGCCACCTCAGCAGCAGCAGCAGCAGCAGCCACCTCAGCAGCAGCAGCAGCAGCAGCCACCTCAGCAGCAGCAGCAGCCACCTCAGCAGCAGCAGCAGCAGCAGCCACCTCAGCAGCAGCAGCAGCAGCAGCCACCTCAGCAGCAGCAGCAGCAGCAGCCACCTCAGCAGCAGCAGCAGCAGCCACCTCAGCAGCAGCAGCAGCAGCCACCTCAGCAGCAGCAGCAGCAGCCACCTCAGCAGCAGCAGCCACCTCAGCAGCAGCAGCCACCTCAGCAGCAGCAGCCACCTCAGCAGCAGCAGCAGCAGCCACCTCAGCAGCAGCAGCAGCAGCCACCTCAGCAGCAGCAGCAGCAGCCACCTCAGCAGCAGCAGCAGCCACCTCAGCAGCAGCAGCAGCCACCTCAGCAGCAGCAGCCACACCAGCAGACGGGGGACCTACACTCAATATTTGCCCCTAGTTCAAGGCGAAATCTATCGAGGCGGGCATTGGGCCAAAGTCGGTCCAGGCACACAAGCCTACGGCGACATGCCATTACAACTAATGTACCTGAACAGATTTCCTCTCCTCCAAGTGTTCCTAGTTTAATTCCCTTAACTGGACTACCTTCCCCCACAAGTTTTGTTGCCCCTTCCCCTCAAACACCGTCTTCAACTGCAAGTGTTGCATATTCCCTGCACACCCCCAAATTGAAACCATCTGCCCCCAAACGCTGGAAAAAATAATTTTTTGGTTTATTTTTGTGATTAAAAATAAATTTACATTTGTGGTTCACCATTACAAAGTTTCATTAATGTTGTTTGCGCCGCTCACACACACTGATGGGTAAATACATGTTAAAAACCAACCCAAGGCCTAGTATAGTCATATGTGAAATAACACGGACTAGTATAGTCATACCAAGGCCTAGTGTAATAACTCGAGTTTTACCAACTTGGATCTGGTTTCATGAAAAACAAACTGTTGAAACTTGTCTAAAAAATAAGTTTCTTTCTAGTTTCACCAGTTTGTTTTTTGTGAAACAAGATGCTAGCTGTTAAAAATCGAGTTATTACAGTAGGCCTTGGTATGACTATACTAGGCCGTGGTATTTCACATATTACTATACTACTAGCCCCAAGGCCTACTATACTCATATTTGAAATACCACGGCCTAGTGTAGTCATTACAAGGCCTAGTGTAATAACTCTAGTTTTACCAACTAGAATCTGGTTTCATGAAAAACAAACTGTTGAAACTTGTCTAAAAAATAAGTTTCTTTCTAGTTTCACCAGTTTGTTTTTTGTGAAACAAGATGCTAGCTGTTAAAAATCGAGTTATTACAGTAGGCCTTGGTATGACTATACTAGGCCGTGGTATTTCACATATTACTATACTACTAGCCCCAAGGCCTACTATACTCATATTTGAAATACCACGGCCTAGTGTAGTCATTACAAGGCCTAGTGTAATAACTCTAGTTTTACCAACTAGAATCTGGTTTCATGAAAAACAAACTGTTGAAACTTGTCAAGTTTCACCAGTTTGTTTTTCGTGAAACAAGATCCTAGTTGGCAAAAATCGAGTAGGCCTTGGTATGACTATACTAGGCCGTGGTATTTCACATATGACTATACTAGTAGGCCCAAGGCCAACTATACTCATATTTGAAATACCACGGCCTAGTATAGTCATTCCAAGGCCTAGTGTAATAACTTGTAAGTTGGAATCATCCACTCAATGCTGACTTGTATTCCCCATGGACTTTCATTGGGGTTGGGTTTTGAGGGTTGTGTTTTGAGAAAATCACATACTTTTTTTTCAACTAGTTGCACAATTTTCTCTTGAAAAAAATTGGTTTCCTGATTCATGGCCTGCAGCTTTGCTCGTTCCAATATATTTCACGCAGACTAGCAATGCTGCATTTTAACTCATATGTGTATTTACCTGCCCAGGTGTGTGAACATCAAAAAATTAAGTTATACATGGGAAGTTTTTTATTTAATTGGAGTTTAAAAAATATAGTGCACTCAGTAATGGTATCAAATAAGGTTTTTTATTACCATAAACAAACAAAAACATTACACCATTTCATCTTGCCAGTGCACCCGTCCTACATCAGAAATAAAGTAGGCCGCAAATTGGTCCCTCATTTGGCCAACTTCAACGGATGACCTGAGAGTGTGCTGAGTGAATTCAGGCAATGGGTTAGGAGCATCATCGTCAAGTTCAAAGGTCGGGTGCTCTTTAGCCATCACAAAGTTATGTAGAACCACACAGGCCTTCACCACCTCATCGACTGTTTCAAGTTTAAGATTAATGGCCGTGCCCAGAATTCGCCATCTGGAGACAAGAATCCCAAAAGCACACTCGACAGTTCTTCTGGCCCTGGTCAGCCTGTAATTAAATATTTTTTTGGTGTGGTCCAAGTCCCGGCTGGAGTAGGGTTTCAGTAAGTTTCCGCACATTTGAAAAGCCTCATCGCCAACCATTACAAAGGGCAGTGGCGGAGCTTCGGTGTGAGGAAGAGGCCGTGGCATAGGGAAATTAAATTGGTTGCCATACAACCTCCGGCCCATGTCTGAGTTTTTAAAAGCCTGTGAGTCATTACCACGGCCAAATGCTCCAATGTCCACTGTTACAAACATACATCCGGCATCCGCAATCGCCATGAGTACTATTGAAAAGTACTTTTTGTAATTATAGTACTCAGATCCCGTTCTTTGGGGTTTGATGATCCGTATGTGTTTACCATCAACAGCTCCCAAACAGTTGGGAAAATTGCATACTGTCCAGAATTTGTCAGCAATTTCCATCCACTTTTCAGCGGTGGGCAGGGGCATAAATTCTGGACAAAGAACATTCCAGAGAGCCCGGCAGGTGTCAGCAACAATTCCAGACAAGGTAGAGATTCCAATACGGTACTGGAAGTGTAGTGAAGATAGGGTTTCTCCAGTCGCCAGGAATCTGTGAACAGACAAAGAAGTAAAATTAATATTTATGTATATTATTTTAAAAAACTATAAAATAAAATATTAGTACATTCACGAAAACTAATTACCCAAGGTTTTGAATACTAAATTTAAAAAAAAAACATCAGACCGCACCCCTTGGTTTTTAAAACATACCGTAATGTCACCAGTAGCCGTTCCTCAGGAGGAATCGCACGACGGAGCTGTGTGTCCTGTCTCCGGATGGATTGTTGGACACGAGCAAGCAAATCCATGAAACTTTCGTGGGACATCCGGATATAATCTGTAAATTTCTCCGGGTTTGACTGGAGCTCGCTGTAGAGGGTGTGGTATGCCCCACGGCTCTCCCGGAGTTCAACAATCGGATGTATCCACATACGCCGCCGTCTTCGCTGCCTCTCTCTCTTCCTTTGTTCATGGCAAGCAACTGCATACGCCTGAGCCATCGCGATGTCCAAATCCAAGTTGAAGTGAAAACTCTTCCAGCGCAGATCCATGGTCACGAGAAGAATCAAGCAAATGTGAAGAATACTGTAGACAGGGTCTATATATTAACATACCACACCCACAATGAAGTCCCATTGGTCTTGTGTGTTGTTGAATGGTTGTTTTTTCTTTTTTGTGGGGTTTTTCCAAAACCTGTAAAAAAACGCAAACGCACAAAAAACGCATACAAACGCACAAAAACGCTGCGTTTTTTTCCTGCATGCGCATAAAAATGCTTGAAAAAAACGCAGCGTTTGTATGCATTTGTATGCGTTTTTTCAATGCGTTTTTTTGCGGGAAAAACGCGCTGCAAAAAAAAGCAAGTGTGAAACTAGCCTTATACTCGCATAATCCCGGCTCCCTGTCCAGCACAGCCAGCGTCAACTCTTCTATGAAGTGCAGCAGTGGACGTTGGATGGCGCTATGAAGTCACTGTGTCACACCATCCAACGTCCCCTGCATGCCCAGTCTCCAATAAGGCGCAGGCTGGAAGTGTCCTGCGTTTTTCTGGAGTTCCTGGCAGGGCAGGTAGCTGATTACAGCTCCTCTGCTCCTGTCCCGGGCGGCACTCACTTCAATTTTATTGGCACTTGACAGGCGCGAATACA
Organism: Dendrobates tinctorius; assembly: GCF_039654945.1. Taxonomy (NCBI): domain Eukaryota; kingdom Metazoa; phylum Chordata; class Amphibia; order Anura; family Dendrobatidae; genus Dendrobates; species Dendrobates tinctorius. The sequence goes on along the minus strand of NW_027361932.1, from coordinate 14,955,291 downwards.
GTTTACTGCAGAGAAGAAGCAACGACCGGGGCGCAGGATAGAGAGGGGTGAGTGGTGTCAGTGATGGACACCGCTTGCCTGCATCCACGGTTGCCACTGTGCTAAATATCTGCGGCTTGGGAAAAGCACTGGGAAGACACAGACATTCAGCACAGTAGCATCCTAGACAGGTGCCTAGTCCTCACCTCAACCCTACACATTACATATACAGCTCTGGCAAAAATTAAGAGACCACTGCAAAATTTTCAGTTTGTATGATTTTTCACTTTATAGGTATATTTTTTGAGTAAAATGTACGTTGTTGTTTTATTCTATAAACTACTGACATAAAAATGTTGTATTTATTTGCAGCAAATGAGAAATTGACAAAATCATAAAAAAGAAACCGTGCTTTTAGACCTCAAATAATGTAAAGAAAACAAGTTCTTATTCATTTAGAAACAACAATACTCATGTTTTAACTCAGGAAGAGTTCAGAAATCAATATTTGGTGGAATAACCATGATTTTTAATCACAGCTTTCATGCGTCTTAGCATGCTTTCCACCAGTCTTTCACACTGCTTTTGGATGACATTATGCCACTCCTGGCACAAAAATTTAAACAGTTCTTTGTTTGATGGCTTGTGACTATCCATCTTCCTCTTGATTAGATTACATTCCAGAGGTTTTCAATGGGTTCAGGTCTGGAGATTGGGCTGGCCATGACATGGATTTGATGTGGTGGTCCTTCATCCACACATTGATTGACCTAGCTGTGTGGCATGGGGCATTGTCCTCAGGGCCGCCATCAGGGCATGACAGCCCTTACTGCTGTATGGCAATGGCGGATCTTAATAGGGGCGGATGGGGCGGTCGCCCCGGGCCCAAGGTTTTTTGGGGGCCCAGGGCAGTGGCGTATCCAGGGGGGGGCAGGCAGCAGGGGGGCGCAGTCGAGCCGCCCGGCCGCCTAATGCAGCGGTCCGCAGTATGCCAGTATCTCTCTATCTCCCTCCCCCCCCCCGGCGGCTGTGTTCTGCCGCTACCAGTCCTGGGAGTCGGCGGTTCTCTGTGTCGGCTGTCAAGCTGACAGCCGACGCAGAGAAGGAGGCCGCGCCGACTCCCAGGCAGCAATTGTACTTGGCGTCTATAGACGCCAGTACAATTGAAGCTCTGACCGCCAGGTCTGAGCGACGTCAGCAGCGTGATCAGGTCATGTGATCACGCTGCTGACGTCACTCCCGGCGCCCAGAGCAAACGCTGGTGGTAAGTGTGCTCCTCTGTGGAGCTGAAGAACCACCGAAGATGGGGATGGGGGTTAATGAGTGGAGAGGGTGGTTAATGAGTGGAGATGGGGGTTAATGAGTGGAGATGGGGATTAATGTGCGGAGGTTAATGAGTGGAGATGGGGATTAATGTGCGGGGGTTAATGAGTGGAGATGGGATTAATGTGGGGATGGGGGTTAATGAGTGGAGATGGGGATTAATGTGCGGGGGTTAATGAGTGGAGATGGGATTAATGTGGGGATGGGGGTTAATGAGTGGAGATGGGGGTTAATGAGTGGAGATGGGATTAATGTGGAGATGGGGGTTAATGAGTGGAGATGGGATTAATGTGGGGGGTTAATGTGGGGATTGGGGTTAATGAGTGGAGATGGGGGTTAATGAGTGGAGATGGGGGATTAATGAGTGGAGATGGGGGTTAATGTGTGGGGGGGATTTGGAGTGGGGGTACATAATGTGTGGGGGGATTTGGAGTGGGGGTACATAATGTGTGGGGGGATTTGGGAGTGGGGATGGGGGGTACTTAATGTGTGTGGGGGATTGGGGATGGGGGGATTTGGAGTGGGGATGGTATTTAATGTATGTGGGGAGATTTGAGGACACAAAATGAAGAGTATGTATGAGGAAACAGTATGGGGGATGGGTGCAGACAGTAAGGGGTGCGAATGGGTGAATGCATGTGGACACAGTATGGGGAGTCGGGGATATGTGTGAGCAGACAGTATAGAGAGTGAGGGGGTAAATATATGAGGAGACAGTATGAGGAAGGAGGGGAATAGTGTGAGGAGACAGTATATTGCAGATATTTGTATTTAGGGGCATTATAAAGACACTTCTATCTTTAAGGACGTCGTGTGGAGATTTGCTGCAGAAGACCGGAGAAGATGGAAGTCTGCAGAGGCCGCTGTGGATGAGAAAACTCATCATGGGGTCTGGACAAGAAGAAGAAAAGGAGAACGATTCCAGAGATGACGTCATCTATAAGGTACCTGGATGTAAATATTATTTGTGATATTGACTAATTCTCATGTTTTTTATTTATGTCAGGAGCATTACAGGGGTTGTCCAGGTCTGTGCTGAGTCTGCAGTCATTCTATGTGACTGCAGACTTCTGAATTCTCACAGTGCTCACTGAACGCTGTCAGGATTCTCTCGTGCTGGTAATTTACATACATGCGGTCACATGCTGACTAGACATGTGTGGCCTCACTCAATGAAAGTGAACGGAGCGAGGCCGGGCACGTCTAGTTGGAATGTGGCCAGAAGTATACAAATCACATACTTGTGTTGACATGACTGTATATCGGCAAGGGAGAATCCTAAAAGTGTGCAGTGCATTCGTTGTGAGAATTCAGAAGCTGCAATGTCAGGATTCAGCTCTGCAGGTTCCAGTACTCATCACATGGACACCTCACTTGACACGCTGTCAATTCCCGCACGGGGACCGCAGCGCTCAGGTGGGAAGAGGGGTACAGGGGCCCAGGTTTTATGAACAGCCCCGGGCCCATAGTCCACTTAATCCGCCACTGCTGTATGGGGCCCGGTGAACAGCAGTACAGAAGGGGGCCCGCAGATCAGGGGCCCCGCTCCTGTGCTGCCAGTCATCGGGCCCCAAGTGCTGTGTGTCATAGGGGCGCCGGGCGGGCCCCAAGTGTGCGCTGTGCCGGGCCTGCAGCACACACATCAGCACAGCCGCCACAGCGCCCGACATCCGAAAGATAGAGAAGTGCTGAAGGACCTGTGGTGATGTCATCATTATCACAGGCCTTCAGCATTGATCAGCTCCGCTCCCTGATCACATGACGATGACGTCACCACAGGTCCTTTCAGCTCGCACAGCAGCAGCTCCATCTTCAGCGCAGGAGCGAGGTCAGGTAAGAAGAAAGTTTTTATTTTTGAAAGGGGTAATATGTATCCCTGGCAGAATGGAGACAGGGGGCAGGATGGGAGACACACAGGGGCAAATATGGAGACAGGGGGCAGGATTGGAGACACACGGGGGGCAAATATGGAGACAGGGGGCAGGATTGGAGACACACGGGGGGCAAATATGGAGACAGGGGGCAGGATTGGAGACACACGGGGGGCAAATATGGAGACAGGGGGCAGGATTGGAGACACACGGGGGGCAAATATGGAGACAGGGGGCAGGATTGGAGACATGGGGGGCAAATATGGAGACAGGGGGCAGGATTGGAGACACAGGGGCAAATATGGAGACGGGGCAGGATTGGAGACACACAGGGGCAAATATGGAGACGGGGCAGGATTGGAGACACACAGGGGCAAATACGGAGACAGGGGGCAGGATTGGAGACACACAGGGACAAATATGGAGACGGGGCAGGATTGGAGACACACAGGGACAAATATGGAGACGGGGGGCAGGATTGGAGACACACAGGGACAAATATGGAGACGGGGCAGGATTGGAGACACACAGGGGCAAATACGGAGACAGGGGGCAGGATTGGAGACACACAGGGACAAATATGGAGACGGGGCAGGATTGGAGACACACAGGGCCAAATATGTAGACATGGGGGCAGAATGCGAGACATGGGGGCAGAATGCGAGATATGGGGGCAGAATGTGACAGTGAGACACGGGTGGGGGCTGAATGTGACAGTGAGACAAGAGGGGGCAGAATGCGAAACATGGGGGCAGAATGTGAGACATGAGGGCAGAATGCAGGGTGTGAGGGCAGAATGCAAGACATGGGGGCAGAATGCAGACATGGGGGCAGAATGTGACAGTAAGACACAGGAGGGGGCAGAATGTGACAGTGAGACACGGGTGGGGGCTGAATGTGACAGTGAGACAAGAGGGGGCAGAATGCGAAACATGGGGGCAGAATGTGAGACATGAGGGCAGAATGCAGGGTGTGAGGGCAGAATGCAAGACATGGGGGCAGAATGCAGACATGGGGGCAGAATGTGACAGTAAGACACAGGAGGGGCAGAATGTGACAGTGAGACATGAGGGCAGAATGTGAGACATGAGGGCAGAATGCAGGGTGTGAGGGCAGAATGCAAGACATGAGGGCAGAATGCAGACATGGAGGCAGAATGTGACAGTGAGACACAGGAGGGGGCAGAATGTGACAGTGAGACACAGGAGGGGGCAGAATGTGACAGTGAGACACAGGAGGGGCAGAATGTGACAGTGAGACACAGGAGGGGGCAGAATGTGACAGTGAGACATGGGTGCAGAATGTGACAGTGAGACACAGGAGGGGGCAGAATGCGAGACACGGGGGCAGAATGACCATGGGGGCAGAATGTGAGACACGGGGTCAGAATGGACATGGGGGCATAATGTGACAGTAAGACACAGGAGGGTGCAGAATGTGACAGTGAGACACAGGAGGGTGCAGAATGTGACAGTGAGACACAGGAGGGGACAGAATGTGAGGCACGGGGACAGAATGTGACAGTGAGACACAGGAGGGGACAGAATGTGAGGCACGGGGGCAGAATGTGTCAGTGAGACACAGGAGGGGCAGAATGTGTCAGTGAGACACAGGAGGGGACAGAATGTGTCAGTGAGACAAAGGAGGGGGCAAAATGTGTCAGTGAGACACAGGAGGGGGCAGAATGTGTCAGTGAGACACAGGAGGGGGCAGAATGTGAGACACATGGTGCAGGATCATGGGGCAGGATGGATACGATGTAGACAGATGGGACAGGATCTGGAGATCATGTGGGGGCAGAATGGATACTCATGAGGGCAGGATGAGAGAAAATATGGCTGGAGCCAGGATGGGGGATATTATTACCATAGGGGCTAATTGAGGGATATTATTACTGCAGTGATGTATTTATTTTATTTTTTTGAGGATACTGTTTTAAATGAGGAGAGGTTCTGTTACTGTGCAGAGCGACGCTGTCTCCATTTTTTCTTCATCTGGTGTAGTGTAGAAGTTGGGAGAAAAATTAAGTAATGTGTTCTGCAAGTGGAGCTCTAGATGACTGTTATTTCCTGCAGAGACGAGCCCTGGCTGGAAGACGTGATGGCGATCTGTACTGGATGAAAGATGAAAAGCAAAGATGAAGGACTTCACCTAAAGACATCACTGGTGAGTTTGTGTTACCTGTACAATGACACTATACACTATATACAGAGTGCTTTTGTGCAATGTCACCCGTGATCACTGTATTACCTGTACACTGACACTATATACGGAGGTCCTGTGCATAATATCACTGTATTACCTGTACAATGACACTATATACAGAGTTCCTGTGTATAATGTCACTGGTGATCACGGTATTACCTGTACACAGACACTACATACGAAGTACAAATCTTCTGTGTATAATGGCACTTATGGTGATAGTAATATTTTTTTTATTAATGATCAGTCACCATGTGCTGGTAATATGTGGTCTGGTCATGGTGCGGTGGTATTTGTCCCTTGTATGTGCTATTATTCTGTCACTGGTGGTAATATGTGGTCTGGACATGGTATGGCTGTATTTGTTCCTTGTATGTGGTATTATTGGTCACCATGTGGTGGTAATATGGTGTCTGGGCATGGTGTGGTGGTATTTGTCCCTTTGGATGTGATATTATTGGTCATTTTAAAAATTGAAAAATAAATAAAAAATATACCTAAATTGTATTGGATATTTTAGCAAATGTTTAATAGGTTAGAGTAGCGTAGGGCCCATCCAAAAGAGTCTACCTTGTGGTGGCAGATTTATAAAATCTTTTGGCCATAACAAGAGCTGCTGGCTATGTGTGTGATCTGGAGATGGGAACTGTTAATGTGTGATTGGTGAGAAGTGGAGTTTTTCCAAGAGAGCGGTGGGGTTGAGGGCAGGGCTGGGGTGGAGCCTGGGCGGAGTCTCAAGGGGGCCCAAAAAATTTTGCCAGTATGGGGCCCTGAAATTCCTAGTGGCAGTCCCGATTGTCCTGCTGGAAAAACTAGTCCTCGGAGTTGGGGAACATTGCCTGAGCATGAAGGAAGCAAGTGTTTTTAATCTTGTATGCGGCTTCATTCATAAGTCCTTCGCAAAGAATAACCTGCCCAATTCCAGCCTTGCTAAAGCATCTCCAGATCATCACCGATCCTCCACCAAATTTCACAGTGGGTGCAAGACACTGTGGCTTGTACTCCTCTCCAGGTCTCCATCCAACCATTAGATGACCAGGTGTTGGGCAAAAAAATAGACTCATCAGAGAAAATTACCTTACTCTAGTCCTCTATAGTCCAATCCTTATGGTCTTTGGCAAACTTCAGCCTGGCTCTCCTTTTCTTCTCATTGATAAAAGGCTTTTTTCTAGCTTTACATGACTTGAGGCCTGCCTTTGGGAGCCTGTTACGAACTGTTCTTGCTGTGCACTTCACCCCAGCTGCCATTTGCCATTCCTTTTGTAGGTCACTTGATGTCATCCTGCGGTTGCTGAGTGACATTCGAATAAGGTGACGGTAAGCCCGGTCAGTGTAGAGTCGTTTTCCCCCTTTGCCGGTCTGTAGCTATCTTGTCCCCAATGTCTGCTGCTTGACCTTCTTGCAATGGACTGCAGTCTTCAAAATTTTAAGGATGGAGGCAACATGACGCTTACCGGTTCCTTCTGCTAGTAAAGCCAGAATTGAGCCTTTCTTTTCCTCACTCAAGACTTTTCTTTTCAACTCCTTTGGCATGGTTAAGTTATTTTTTCATTCCTATTACTTTTGGGATATTACTAGCACATGTTTTGCCATCCAGCTTGTCTTATTGCAAGAGGATTGTGAACACCACAGCAGGGTTTTTTATACTTTCCCTCGTTAAATAAGATTTGGTTCAGGTGATCACCTAATCAGAAGCACATTAAGTAGAATGAGGTGTACTCTGGTTGGAATTCAACTGACACTGGAATGGAATGGCTGTCAGACATGTAGAGAAGCTGATTGTTATAAAACTGTGCAGTGGTCTCTCAATTTTTGCCAGAGCTGTATATATTTGCATGTTACAGAGCTGTGTGTGTCTATATGTGCAGATTACACCTATATTTGCAGACAAATAGAATTTTTGTATGTGATAGCATCCTGGCAGTACAATGGCTCCGTAGTTAGTTCTGATAACTTGCAGCGCTGGGGTTCTGGGTTCAAAGTTCACCATAGACAAAACCTACAAGGAGTTTGTATGTTCTCCCTGTGTTTGCGTGGGTTTTCCAGTTTCCTCCCACACTCCAAAGACATACTGATAGGGGATTTAGATTGTGAGCCCTATTAGGGACTGTGATGTCTGTAAAGCGCTGTGGAATTAATGGCACTATAGAAGAAGTAACAAATTATATGCCGACCTCATGTGATCACCATAAAGTGAGTAGCTTACAGTTATAAACCCATGCTAAGGTTATTGCACTAGGAGTCGCAGTATTTCTCTCTTTTTCTCTACCCAGCACATATAATAAAGGGTTTTCTGCCGCAGACAAGTTCTTGAGTTTCCAAGGTTCATTTAAAATCAAAGACTCAGGCGTAGACCTGATCTAATAAACATGTTCTGATTGTAGTCTATATGGTTGGGAAGCTCGGCAAAATAATTCATTTTTTTGTAGTTATGCAATGATGTAGCAGTTTTTGTTTCTTTTACCTGTGTTTGACTAACAGAAATTGGAAGCTCAAAAACTGTCCAAATCACGGCCTCAGAGCAGTCCGGAGTTGTGAGAGAGCCTTGGTATCGATAGTACTGGGACAACTTATTCTTGGGGGGAAGGAGGTTTTCCAATGGAAACGTTGGTATCTCAGTAAAGTCTCCTGAAAAAACATCAGCAATGGGATGAAATTCATGTGATATATTAGAAAACCTGAAATAAAAATAATTCTATTTTTAATTTAAAAAAATGAATTTATGCACTATTATATTCCTGGTGAAATATAGGTCCAGATTCTTCAAGAAAATTGCCAGACTTGATGAAGGGGTGTGGAGAAGTCAGATACTCCTGATTCATGAAGAGGCATCTGACAAGTGGCGTATGCCTAGAAATCTTACTCCAGTCCCTGAATGGAGAAACATTTCTGGAGAAGGGAACTCCACAGCTTGGTAGAGCCGTGCTGAGGAATAATTCACAGCATGCCCGAGTTTGATCCAATATTCGGCCATGCAAGTCAATGAGTTCGTGGAAATCATCGGACTGCACACAGATGACATCTGGGTGCAGTCTGTTTTTCACGGACTAACAGAATGGGGAAGATGTAGACTTTTTTTCTACATCTTCTGTAAATGTTTGGAGGTATGCATGACGTATTACTTAAAATAGTGCACAAAATTAGATTATATAGCAATTATTTATTGTTGTTATAACGTCATTTATTCCATGGCGCTTTACATGTTTACATAATAAAAATAAGTACAATAATTTTAAACAATAAAAGTCACAACCAGTACAGGAGGAGAGCGGATCCTGCCCGCGAGGGCTCACCATCTACAAGGGATGGGTGAGATTACAGTAGGTGAGGGCAGAGCTGGTCGTGCAGAGGTACAGTGGAATGAGGGTTACATATTAACATTTTAATAATAATTCAATTATATTATTTAAAGAAAAAGATTAAAAAAACAGCATATGCTTATAGATTATTTACTGCCTATACTGACCTTCCAGAGACACATTCTTCATAGCCGCCACCAATGTACTATAATTGGGGTTCTCAGCTTCTCCTACCTAAACATCAAATCTATATTAAAATCGTCCAGAGAAATAAAAATGTTATTTATCTATATTTTGCACAGCTCTTACCGTGATGAGAATGCCTAATACTGCCAGGCCTTGAGGATCCTTCTTGGCCTCTGTGATGCTGGAGAATTTAGTATTCATGTGAACAATATGCAACTAAGGAGAGATATCAAGAATCACAAATTTAACACTTAAGGTGTTGTGGGCTCAACTTCTTTCCTTAGGCGTGCACCAGTTTTCTGGCTCTCAGCTACCTATCTGCCATGGGTGGTGTGCTCCTGAATGTTGATGGTTCAGAGGATCAGCATTGTTGTGCTTCTGATCTGAACTGACTGCTATCTGATGGCGCTAGCAGAGGAAGCTTTATCTCCTCATCATCGGAGGGGAGCAGGGACTGTATGGCGGGCCAGGATCTAGCATCTGGCCAATTTTAGAGAAGCACTTGCAAGCTGTATAGCAACTTGTAAGTGTTGTCTTTGTCTAGGCAACGGATCAAACCAATCTGAGCTGTCTGATAACCTAGGCAAAGAGTAGTAAACTATAGCTTGTTTGTTTTTTTTTAAACCATCTGTTCTGAAGTATGGAGAAGATTTAGTTTGTGCTGCCATTTTTTGGGACCCATTGATTCATTTAAATCTTTTGCTCTGTGTGAGGGCTTGTTTTCTTAGGGACAAGCTGACATTTTTATTGATACCATTTTGTGGTACATAACATATTTTGATCACTTTTCATTAAAGGTGTTTGCAGAGGTGTGACATTCGAAAAACAGAAATCCTGCCGTTTCAATTTTTTTTGCAATATAGCATTTACCTTTCTCTGTTAAATAATTTAATTTTTGGTAAGTCCGACATCTACGGATGTAGCAATACCTAATGTTTCACTTTTTAAACATCTGTATTTATACTGAGGGAGAAGGGGTATTTTTTTCAAATTTGTCATTTTTTTTCACATTTTTAAAACATTTTATATTTTTCACTTTTTTTTTTTTTATAGCCACCTGAAGAAAAAGTCGGCACGCCTTCCTCCAGGGGGAACTCTTATTCTTTATTCAAAAATCATGTGCATAGACCACATTTAAAAAAATACGTATCAGAATATTTTCTTGAGCGTTTTGGAATGAAATTTCTTAATCCTAGCTAATTAAGGAATTTCATTCTGAAATGCATAAGAAGATGGTCTGATACATATTTTTTAAATGTTGTCTATGCACATGCTTTTTAAATAAATAACAAGAGTTCATCCTGGAGGACGGCATGTCGACGTTTTTTTCAGTCACAACCCTTTTAATAAATTAAAACACCAAGTTGATATTATTCCTATAATTGCATGATACCTATTAATGGCTGACTATGACCTTGACATTTACCACCCAATGATCTTAACACAAATATGAAGTACCGTAAATATTTGAACATGGGATTTCACAACTTGTTCGAAGAAGAACCATACCTCAATAGGAAACTGCTTCCCATCGAGTGTATGCTCTGATCCGTCCTTGTTGGGACTTCCCCAGTGGAAGTGAAATTGTAATGCTTTGTAAGTATTTGGCAGTCCTGCTCCACTGAGATAAATGTCTCCCGACAGACTCAGCAAGACTGGAAAAAGTGATAGGTTAGAGTCTTTATAAATTCAATAATTAAGGCTGCAAAAAGAGACAGAAAAGGTCCAACCTGAATGTCCATCATTCATAAGCTTCCACTGGCCAGGCGGAGCATGATCAAATCCCTGGAAAGTGATACCATCCAGGTGGTCATCTCTCTTTACTTTTGTCTTTTCAATGTTGATTGGAGATTGATGGTCGCCTCCACAATTGTGACTAATATCCTTCCAGTGATCAGGACCTGGCCAGAAATACAGAAAATAATGATATGTAGAGCAGCAGGATTTTTAGAATTAGGCGTTCACACGTTCATGTTTTGGTCTACATCTGCAAACATTTTTACATACGGTACTTGTGACTATTCATTTATTTTACTCACTTATGCGCAGATCGCATGCAGCCGAGTGCGATAGTAGGCGGCGATGACCGGATGGGGCGGGCAGGGAGCCGGCAGGGGCGTGGCTTAGCGGCGCCGAGCGCTGCGTGGAAGATAAGCTAGTGTGAAACTAGCCTAAACACTCAGATAGGAATTGAGCTGTTGCACCAAACATATTCCAACACCCCCACTCAACAACTACTTATCCTGTTAGTCCCATTGCGGTTCTGAAGTCCACACCTTGGCTCTTGATAATGGCTCTGTCATACCATCAGCTATCCTCTTGTCAGACTCGCAATACACAAACTTGAGTACACCAGGTTAAACTAAGTCACGTAAGTGGTGATGTTTTACATCAATATGCTTAGTCCTTGCACTAATCTTCTCACTGCTGGCAAGTTTAATGCATCCTTGGTTGTCCTCATAGATAACTGTTCATTGAGCTAATGGCTTGCTGAAATCTTCCAAAAGTTGTTTCAACCAAATTACTTCTTGACTTGCATAAGCAGTAGACATATATTCTGCTTCTGTAGAAAATAATGCGACTGACACTTGTTTTCTGCTGAACCAAGAAATTGAATTTTCTCCTAACTTGAACAAGTAACCACTTGTTGATTTCCAATCACTTGAATCTCCAGGACGGGTAGTTCTGGTTAGTGAGACTTGCCACTGAGAACTTGACAGGATTGCTGCTAGTGGATATCTTCTCTGTTGCTCTATGCTGCTTTTGCTTTGGGCTTCTGTTGCTGTGTTACTCTAGGGGTTCTGTTTGAAAATACTCGCCAATAGTGTAAAAACTGAAATCACTCCCTTTTCCCCATTAAAAATAAAGAACGAAAGCAAAATAGGAAACTGGAAACCACTGGGTAAATTTGACATGTAGAAGTACTTGGGGATCCTAGTTAATTATAAACTTACCTGGAGCAGGCAGTGCCAGGCAGCAGCTGCCAACACAAACAGGATCATGAAGTGCATAAAAGAGGTCTGGATACACATGATGAGAGCATTATACTGCCTCTGTACAAATCCCTGGTTAGACTGCACATGGAGTACTGCATACAGATTTGGGCACTGGTGCTCAGGAAGGATATAATGGAACTAGAGTGAGTACAAAGGAGGGCAACAAAATTAATAAATGGGATGGGAGAACTACAATACCCAGAGAGATTAGGATTATTTATTCAAGAAAAAAGTCAACTGAGTGGCGATCTAATAACCATGTATATAAGGTGACAATACAAATATCTCTCCGAGGATCTGTTTATACCAAGGAATGTGATGGTCACAAGGGGGCATTCTCTGCGTCAGGAGGAGAAGGTTTTTCCACCAACATAGAAGTGGATTCTTCACTGTTAGGGCAGTGAGAATCTGGAATTCCTTGCCTGAGGAGGTGGTGATGGCGAACTCAATTGATGGGTTCAAGAGAGGCCTGAATGTCTTCCTGGAGCGTAACAATATTGTATCTTACAGTTATTAGGTTCTTTAGAAGGACTTAGATGGAATATAGGCTGAACTGGATGGACAAATGTCTTTTTTTCGGCCTTGCTAACTATGTTACTATATTTGGTATCGGTTCATAAAAGTTTGATTTATTTAAATATAAAATTAAGTAACCCAATAGGTAAACATAAAAAAAATCAAAATGCCAAAAGTTTAATTTTTTAGTCACTTCACATCCCTACAAAAATGTAATAATAAGCAATCAAAGCATTGTATGGACAGAAAATTCCTACATATAAAAACATGATAAAATGAATGGTGTCATTCAAAGCTACAACACATCCTGCAACAAACAAGCGCTAATACGTTTATGTTGACAAAAAGTAAAAAAAAAAAAGTCATGGCTCTTGGAAGAAGAGGAGAAAAAAATAAAAACTAAAGACCAAAAGTGAAAAATTCCTTCATCATTAAATGGTTAATCAATTACTCTGGCACTGCCACTGCCACTGCCACCTACGATATCTATTTCTGGAATGAGCTGTGCATTTTGATCTCTATCCCTCTGCTGCAAAAGCATTATTCGAGGCTGCTTGGCCAGATCCCATCTTTTATACTCCTGTCATATTCCCCCATGATTGATTGTGCCAGACTATGTTATGTGAGAGCTGCAGGGGATTTTGGGGAAGTCACTTGGCCACTCCTGTTGTCATCAACCCGCTCTGTGATTTTCAGCTGTTGAGAAATGGCTGGCACCATCCATTTTATTCATTTTTTTCTATCTGCCCAAATCAAATCACAAACTGATAGAATTCTATTCACCAACAATGGCTCCAATCATTTCTATAAAGCAACATTTGAAATTGGTCTATTGAGAAACTTTAAAACTATTGTCCAGTTTTGAGAGTCTGCAACCACTCTATATGACTGCAGACTTCTAAATCGTGACAGCGTGCGGTCACACTCCTCCTAAATGCATTCATCTTCTGTCAATCCACTTATATTGAGGAAAACCAAGTGAGACTAGTCAGCAATCAGCATGTGACCACATGTATACAATTCGCATAAATGCCGTCACGTGACCGCTCACTCGCACTGACAATACCAGGAAATCTAGACAGACTTGCATGTTGACATAGAGTGACTGCAGACTTCCTCTCAAACTTGGACAATCCCTTTAAGCTTTCTGTTAGGTCACACTCTCTCTAAAATATGCAGAACTGCCTCTGTTACATGTGACCAGCTCTACTTATGATAGGGAAAGTGATACATATCATTAAAAACAATAAATACAAAAATACTGTTCTCCTCCAGAAACTACACCATCATGTGTGGACATATCGTCAGTGCATCCAAGGCAGCTGCACCAGGGCCCAAAGGTGGAGAGGGGCCTACCGACACCAGAGACTATTTCGGCTGGATGTGGGTATAAGGACGCACGTTTAGGTGAAATGTATTGCGGAACAAGGAACCCGCTGTCTCCCTGAGCTGCAATACTTGCCGCTAGCCAATCAGAGGCCGACTACTGATATCGTCATACCCATGACTGCTGGAACATGGCAATGACATCATGTGCCATGGCGGGGATGCTGAAGTCACCTGTCAGCTATCGCACCAGCTATAGAAGAGGACACTCCGCGGTGTGGGAGCGTGCGGAAAGGTGAGTAGTATTGTTTGTTTTTAATGTATTGCAAAACAAGGCCACATTATAGCAGGAAGGGGACATTATACCAGAATGGGGCAAATTGTCGCAAGATGGGGCACATATATACCAAGATGGGGGACATATATGAGGATAGGACACATTATACCAAGATGTGGCACATATATACCTGGTTGGGGCACATAAATACCAGGATGGGGCACATAAATACCTGGATGGAGCACATTATACCAGGACTGGGGGCATAGATATAAGGATGAGGGGCATGTATTCCTGAATGGGGGCATATATCATGATGGGGGACATTATACATATATATACATGGATGGGGGACATATATGCAAGGATGAGGGACATGCATTCCTGGATGGGGGCATATATACTATGTTGGGGGGCATGTATACCTGTATGGGGGGCATATATACCTGGATGAGGGGCATAAATATCTCAATGATGGGAAACATTATCCCATGCAGTGGTCCGGTATGAGGGACATTACTGGAAAGGGCCTCCCTTATTACGTAGCATCCCTTCTAATTATGTATGGGGTAGCCCCTTGTTATGTAGCATCCTCTGTTATGTGCAGCGCTGTCCCATTATTACACAGTATTGTCTTTGTTAAAAACAGTATAGCACTGTCCCTTACATAGCTTATTATCGTTATTTTCGTTAGTCATAGTGCCATCTATTTATTATATTGTCCTGTCTTCTTAGATATAAAATGACTGATTATTAAAGTTGAGCGAATTTGTTCAGGTTCCCTCTTATTCGGCAAGTTATAGCGCTAACCGAATAAGCTGCAGAGGGAACCCTGCTTCCTGCCCAACAAACAGGCTCTCCATACATGTGCTGTGACACAGCCACGACACATGCAGCTGCAGCGCCAGCGCGATATCTTGCCGAATAAGAGGGAACCCGAACAAATTCACTCAACCCTACTGCTGATGGGGCAGCATCTGACCAGAAGACCAGTCCATCAGCCGCCTCCATCAAAAAAGAAGCTTTACCATGCTCCATCAGCAGTCATTTCAGTTTATATCTAACAAGGGAGGATGGTACGTGATATAGAACAGTGCAATGTAAATAGCAAAAATAACAAGAATCTGATATGTAAGGGACAGTGCTGTAGATAACAAGAGTTGGAACTGTGTAATATGCATAATGAGAGGAGACTAACAATATTGTGTGTATATATATATATATATAATATATATACTGCCCAAAAAATAAAGGGAACATTATTCCATTTGCAACAGGCTGTTTGTGTTCCCTTTATTTCTTTGAGCAGTGTGTGTGTGTGTGTGTGTGTGTGTGTGTGTGTGTGTGTGTGTGTGTGTATGTATGTATGTATGTATGTATGTATGTATGTATATATATATATATATATATATATATACACACAGCTCTGGCAAAAAAAATAAGAGACCACACTGCACAGTTCTGAAAATCACCATCTCTACATGTCTGAAAGCCATTCCATTCCAGTGTCAGTTGAATTCCAACCAGAGTACACCTCATTCTACTTAATGTGCTTCTGATTAGGTGATCACCTGAACAAAATCTTATTTAACGAGGGAAAGTATAAAAAAACTCTGCTGTGGTCTTCACAATCCTCTTGCAATAGGACAAGCTGGATGGCCATACAAGTATTAGGAATAGCCCAAAATTAATAAGAATGAAAAAATAACTTTTAACCACGTCAAAGGAGTTGAAAAGAAAAGTCTTGAGTGAGGAAAAGAAGGGCTCAATTCTGGCTTTACTATCAGAGGGATACAGTTAGCGTCATGTTGCCTCCATCCTTAAAATTTCAAAGATGGCAGTCCATTACAACAAGGTCAAGCAGCAGACTTTGGGGACAACAAAGCTATAGATCAGCAGAGGGCAAAGCGACTCTCCATTGACTGGGCTGACCGTCATCTTATTTGAATGTCACTCAGCAACCGCAGGATAACATCAAGTGACCTACAAAAGGAATGGCAAATGGCAGCAGGGGTGAAGTGCATGGCAAGAACAGTTCGTAACAGGCTCATAGAGGCAGGCCTCAAGTTAAAGCTAGAAAAAAGCCATTCATCAATGAGAAGCAAAGGGAGCCAGGCTGAAGTTTGCCAAAGACCATAAGGATTGGACCATAGAAGACTGGAGTTAGGTGATCTTCTCTGATGAGTCTAATTTTCAGCTGGTCGTCTAATGGTTAGATGTAGACCTGGATAGGAGTACAAGCCACAGTGTCTTGCATCCACTGTGAAATTTGGTGGAGGATCGGTGATGATCTGGGAATGTTTCAGCAAGGCTGGAATTGGGCAGGTTAATCTTTGCAATGGACGTATGAATCAAGCCGCATAGAAGGTTATTCTTGAAAAACACTTGCTTCCTTCTGCTCAGGCAATGTTCACCAACTTTGAGGACTGTTTTTTTACCAGCAGGACAATGCCCCATGCCACACAGCTAGGTCAATCAATGTGTGGATGAAGGACCACCACATCAAATCCCTGTCATGGCCTGCCCAATCTCCAGACCTGAACCCCATCAAAAACTTCTGGAGTGTAATCAAGAGGATGATGGATAGTCACAAGCCATCAAACAAAGAAGAACTGCTTAATTTTTTGTGCCAGGAGTGGCATAAGGTCACCCAAAAGCAGTGTGAAAGACTGGTGACAAGCATGCCAGGACGCATGAAAGCTGTGATTAAAAATCATGGCTATTCCACCAAATATTGATTTCTGAACTCTTCCTGAGTGGTAAATATTAATCGGTTGTTAATTTAAATTATCACACTAGAACTCAGTTCTGTACTGAACACACTGCCTTCCGCTAACAATACATATGTTATTTCTGTAAGTTTAGCTCATGGTAAATGTCAACCCCATATATAGAGACCACGTGCTCTGAGAGACGTATATAATGGCCTGCAGGAAGGAGGGGGGCTCTCTTGCCACTCTCTTCGGCCACTACGTTGAATAGACAGCTGGTATGTAACTTTTTTACCACGTGTGACTTCAAGAGAAGCTTATGACAGAGACAGACTTAAAAGTTCCTTGCAGGATCGCAGGAAAGAAGTGGAGCAAGCTTTGCTATGAACAAATGGACAATCTCTTTATAACTATTTTACCTGTTCTCATATTTCACTATAATCTTTTTTTGGTGAGCAATCCAAATAAACCACTACATTTTTTTTTTTTTTATAAGAAACTTTGTGAAATTTCCTTTAGAGAATCACATCTGGTAACAAGTCCTGAATAAGTAAATATAAGAGAGTAAGTATTTTTAACACTGAGTCAACATGAGTATTGTTTTTTTCTACATGAATAAGAACTTGTTTTCTTTGCATTATTTGAAATCTGAAAGCCCTGTTTCTTTTTTATTATTTTGTCGATTTCTCATTTGCTGCAAATAAATACAACTTTTTTACCTTTAAATTTCGGAGACATGTTGTCAGTAGTTTATAGAATAAAAAAACAATGTACATTTTACTCAAAATATATACCTCTTTATAGGTAGAAAAATCCATTAAATTGAAAATTATGCAGTGGTCTCTTAATTTTTGCCATACACATGTGCACAGTGGGTCCAGAAAGTATTCAGACCCCCTTTAAATTTTTCACTCTTCATTTCATTGCATCCATTTGGTAAATCCAAAAAAGTTCATTTTTTTTCTCATTAATGTGCACTCTGCACCCCATCGAGACTGGATAAAAAAACAGAAATGTAGAAATGTTTGCAAATTAAAAAAGAAAAACTGAAATATCACATGGTCATATGTATTCAGACCCTTTGGTCAGACACTCATATTTAAGTCACATGCTGTCCATTTCCTTGTGATCCTCCTTGAGATATTGCCACTCCTTAATTGGAGTCCAGCTGTTTAATTAAACTGATAGGACTTGATTTGTAAAGGCACAAACCTGTGTATATAAGACCTCACAGCTCACAGTGCATGTCAGACCAAATGAGAATCATGAGGTCAAAGGAACTGGCCCAGGAGCTAAGAGTCGGAATTGTGGCAAGGCACAGATCTGGCCAAGGTTACAAAAGAATTTCTGCAGTAGTCAAGGTTCCTAAGAGCACAGTGGCCTTCATAATACTTAGATGGAAGAAGTTTGGGACCACCAGAAGTCTTCCTAGACCTGGCCGTCCAGCTAAAATTGAGCAATCGTGGGAGAAACAAGAGCCTTGGTGAAAGAGGTAAAAAAGAACCCCAAGGTCACTGTGGCTAAGCTCCAGAGATGCAGTACGGAGATGGGAGAAAGTTCCACAAAGTCAACCATCACTGTAGCCCTCCACCAGTCGGGCCTTTATGGCCCGACGGAAGCCTCTCCTATGTGCGAGACATATGAAAGCCTGCATAGAATTTGCTAAAAAGAAACACATGAAGGACTCCCAGACTATGAGAAATAAGATTCTCTGGTCTATTGAGATGAAGATAGAACTTTTTGGTTATAATTCTAAGTGGTATATGTGGAGAAAACCAAGCACTGCTCATCACCTGCCCAATACAATCCCAACAGTGAAACATGGTGGTGGCAGCATCATGCTTTTGGTGGTATTTTTAAGCTCCAGGGAAAGGAAGACTCTTCCAGGGTGCTCTGGACCTCAGACATGGCCGAAGGTTCACTTTCCAACAAGACAATGACTCTAAGTACACAGCTAAAATAACAAAGGAGTGGCTTCAGAACCAACTCTGTGACCTTTCTTGACAGGCCCATCCAGAGCCCTGACCTACACACAAATGAGCATCTCTGGAGAGACCTGAAAATTGTTGCCCACCAACATTCACTATCCAACCTGACGGAAGTGGAGAGCATCTGCAAGGAAGAATGACAGAGGGTCCCCAAATCCAAGTGTGAAAAACTTGTTGAATCATTCCCAAGAAGACTCATGATTATACTAGCTCAAAAGGGTGCTTTTACTCAATACTGAGCAAAGGGTCTGAAAACTTAGGACCATGTGATATTTCAGGGTTTTTTTGTAAAAATTTCTACATTTCTGACTTTTTTCAGTCAAGATGGGGTGCAAAGTGTACATTAATGAGACAAAAATGAACTTTTTTTTTAAATTTACCAAATGGCTGCAATTAATATTAATAATAATAATAATAATAATCTTTATTTATATAGCGCCAACATATTCCGCAGCACTTTACAGTTTAACAGTGTCAAAACACAAGTCATAAGTAACAACGTTAACAATACAATAATTAAAGCAAAATAAGACAACCCTGCTCGTGAGAGTTTACAATCTACAATGAGGTGGGGGAGATACAGAGTACAGGTGTGTATTTACAATGGTGTGATAGGCCGCTCTGAACAAATGTGTTTTGAGGGAGTGCCTGAAACTATGCAAATTTGTGGATAGTCCTAATTTCTTGGGGTAGAGCATTCCAGAGGATTGGCGCAGAAACAAAGAGTGAAAAATTGAAAGGGGTCTGAATACTTTCCGGACCCACTGTATATAATATATATTGTGACAGGGTCACTGGCACGGTGTATGAGGGAAGATATCTGTCATTGTGCATACTGACATCAGTGATGTGAAACCAGGATATTTTTCCTTCAGCACACTAATTGTTGAGAGGATTAAATTTAAGTTGCATACATGGGCTGGTTTTATGTTGATACCCATAGAGCGGGTGGAAGGGTGCTCACCATATCTCTACTTGCAGAGCCGACACAGGCATGTGTACTGACAGGACCTGAGATCATCACATAGTCTGGCTTAAAAAGCTTGTCTAGAGGGTCAGTGTGTGGTGTGTATTGGGAGAGGAGGAAAGCCCACGTGGCTCAAGGAGGAGCTGAAGACGGTGTGTGCAACCTGTGGGTGAACCCTGGAAGAAAAGGACTCTTTGAACTGTATCTTTGTTTTATTTTATCGGTTCCCACTAAGGGTTACTGATGTGCTAGAGTACATTTATATTTCAAGATAATGTATTTGTAACACAATAACTAGTAAAGAAAACATAGGGCACAGCAATCCAGGCTTCTTTCCTCGTTAGTACAACTACTCTTATGATCTGCCATAGATTTATTCTAGACTACCACCAAGCCCGCTGACTCCATCATCCTCAGAGATACGTTGTCCACTCTGGCAGTGCACCTGTCCCTCATATAACTCAATGTCCACCAACCTTGTGATGTCAGAAGACCAGGCCCGTTTCATGGTACCTGGCCGAGACCTAGGTTGCAGGTGCCATTGGAATGTCCATCAGGGATCTCCATTTGGCCTCCCACTGCCTTGAATGTTTGGCCCATACTGCTTCTAGCAACCCACCGCACCTGAACTTGAACTCCAATGTACACTTGTTCACTGCCTGACACTGAATTGCATCTAACCTTCTTATCAGCACTAATGCCAACCCACTGGACTAGTCCTATCCTTAACCATTTTCTATCTTTTTATAAGCTAAGCCTATTATCCTTATTCTATATCCTATGCTGCCCTAAGCTTACCCTTATGCTATACTCCCATTATGCATTAACACCTTATATAGTGTGCATCAGCATAATATATTACATTACACTACATTGAACAAACATTACTTTTACATATAAAACCGCAGAACGGTATTCACATATTGCATCGGTTGTCTTCAGGAGTAGGAACAAGGTAAGACAGTCCACTCCCTACAAGTATATAGTCATCTGTCCCATAATCAGGGGAAAAATAACATTTTTTTGTCCAAATAACTGTTTTGCATTGTACTTACCACACACAGGGTTTTGAGAGGTGTAACACCATTGGCCTGTATTAAAAAATATATATGTGAAAAACATTTTCTTTGCTAAAATGTACTAACATATTTATCATTTAAGTGTCAATACTTTTTTTCTGCATTTTTTATGTATAATGTGAATTCTTAAGGCAACACAATATTTTTACTTGACTTTTGATTCTGATGCAATAGCTGGCCACAGATGGCTTGATTTTATAATCATTCCAGCCATTGGTCCATCCGACATGTAAAGAGCTGCTCATAAGCCTCGCTGGCAATCAGAAAGGTCATTAACCCCTTTCACCTCAAAGTCTGCTTCACCTTCCCAACCAGGCCGAATTTTCTAATTCTGACCAGTGTGACTTTATGTGATAATAACTCTGGAACGCTTCAACGTATCCCAATCAACGGATTCCGTGTTTTTTTTCGTGAAATATTGTACTTTATGGTACTGGTAAATTTAAGTAAATATGTTTTTCATTTATTTATGAAAATATTGAAAATTTGGGAAAAATGTTTAACATTTTGCAATTTTCAAACTTTTATTTTTTATGCCCTTACACGTGAGAGTTATATCACACAAAATAGTTAATGAATAACATTAACCACATGTCTACTTTACATCAGCATCAGTTTTGAAGCATGATTTTGTCTGTTAGGAATTTAAAAGGGCATACTATCCTGAGCCTAATGAACCTTGTTGCAGATTTATCGTGTATTTTCTCTGAAGACCATCTATAGCTACAGTAAGTGAAATAATGACGTTAAAAGTGAAGGATCTTTTTCTACTTAAGCCATAAAACACTCCAGATGAACCTAATACATAATAAAGGGAAACGTGTCGAGTGAAGTGGTAATTAGTGAAATGGAAATGAGTGAATAATGTCATACTGATGTATGTTAATAAGCTAACTGACTTAGTTTTCATGCATTGTATCAGTATTCATTTTTCTGGTTGGTTTTGTGTCAGACGGTTATCTGTAAGCATGTGTTCCTTAGCAAGCATATGTTGATATACCCTGATTATCAGGTGACTCTATAGGGTCCATAGCATCTGAATAAATACTTGAAGAAGCACTTCAGCCTTTATGTATGATTTTCTGTGTCATTTGTATCTTGTATCACGTGTATCCTGTGATAAAATTGTGTTATTGACCCCATCTACTTATTTTCAGTAGGGTCTATTAGGGGCAGGAGGGATAGTTGTCGGTGAGCGGGGGCGCCATATGCGCAGGATTGTTAGGGTGCCAACCTTCGATGTAAGGTAGGGCTACAACAGCACTTTATTAGCGCAAGACATAGCCCCCCTTGTAGTTTTATCTTCATATTCATGTCTGACATTAATGAGACTATTTCAAGTTGAGAGAATATCCCTAGAGTAACATATGGTAGCCTTATTGGTTTTTTTTTATTTCGCATTTAATATTTTGGAAATGGTAACACTGGTGTTGTTTTTGGTGTACAGTTATGATTGTTATGATTGTATCTCGCTCTGATAAATAGGGCATTACAGGGCCAGGAGGGATAGCTGCCATCGCTCAGGGGTGCCATTTGCGCAGCAGCGCAGTCCTCTAATGTGCCAACCTCCGCGGCTAGGCAGGGTGACATTAGTCTTTTTCTAAGGTGAGATACATTTTTTCATTTTTTGCCCCCTTGTGTGTTACTTTGAAAAACAATTGTAGGTATGGTCATTGTCTTTATGATAAATTTTAATAAAAAATAAAAGTTATAGTTTAGTGTAATGAGTATAATTTGATAGTACAGTTCTTTTCGGTGAAGTTAGAAGGGTTAAAAATGTATCCACAATTTCAAATTTTTTCTACAAAAACTTTTTTTTAGGGACAACATCACGTTTGAAGTGACTTTGAGAGGCCAATATGACAATGCACAAAAATGATTCCATTCTAAAAACTGCACCCCTCAAACGGCTCATAAACAAATTCAAGAAATGTATTAACCGTTTAGATGCTTCACCGCAATTCCGATGTGGCAGGAAAAAAGATAATACAGTTTCCCCAAAAAAATTTGCTTTAGCCCCAAATTTTTCATTTTCACAAGGTAACTGTCACGGTCACGTGTGTCTGGACGCAGCGAGTACCGCAAGGCGAACCCATGACACACGTGACCCTGGATACACCGCCTCCAGTAGGGCGAATTTAAATAATAAAACATGCAGCTGGATACACCGCCTCCAACAGGCGAATTTAGGTAATACACGTTATATATACAGTAGTCTGGAAACCCCGCCTCCAGTAAGGTGAATTTAAATAATAAAGGGGAAACCTGGGTTCCAATAACAATGGTGGGCCCTGCAATAGGGAATAGGGACATGGAGACCTCCTGTACTCCCCTGAGCCAGTGTCCCTGCACTCCTAACGTTCCCTATGCCGGTTCCGCACCGGGCAACGCACGTGTACCTTAAAACTCTGACTCACCCTGCACCTAAACCCTCACTAGGGAATTGGTCGGTGCGGAATCTAATCCCACCACTGCACTAAACACACATAAGGGAAAATGACAGAACAGGGGGACACCACTTAGCTTTGCTCTGTTGCTTACGCTCCCAGCAACAGAGCCCACCACCTGCGTGCATCTTCTCCTCCAACTGGATCCATCACCATAACCGGATCCATCACCATAGTGCAGCCTTGGAGCAGAGTCCACTACTAGTTGCAGCTGCCCAGTAAACAGAGTCCAAAAGATGAGTCCAGCTTCTGCCAAAAAGTCCAGCATGCTTGAGTCCAACTTTTCTGCCAAAAAGTCCAGCATGCTTGAGTCCAGTTTTCAGCAACCAAGTCCAGCATGCTGAGTGCAACTCTCACCATAGTCGCCACTCCACCAAGCCATGCAAGCACTTTCTGCTGACACCATAAACTGTGAATCCACCACGCCATGCCAGCCCTACTTACAGACCACATCGTTGGACTCCACCAATCCATGCCAGCACTCCTTGCAGACTCCAAAGCTGCCACTCGTCCCCACTGGCTGGGCTGCCCAGGACTCTTGCTCAGCTCCATCTTTCACCCAGGCTTCCTTGAGAATGACTAACTATCACCAACAGTGATTGAACACACCTGACACTCTTTTATAGAGCCTCACACCTGATTTGTAATTACGAGCACATTAAACCAAAGTGCAATAGTGCGATACCACTCACCACCACCGGGGCAACTTAGAATGAACGACACCACGTGTAATAATTCTAATGGCCACCGGGGGGCAATCACACCACACTTTGGCACCCAGCCAAAGGAAAAAAAAAAGTTCAATTTGTCCATTTAACTTGTCAGATGCAAACTGGATCATGACAGTAACAGGAGAAAATGGACAAAATTGGTTTTGCAATTTCTCCTGAGTAAACCAATACCCTACATATGGTGGAAAACTACTGTTTGGGCACAAAGCATGACTCAGAAGGGAAGGCGTACCATTTGACTTTTGAAGCGTAACATTAATTGGAATAGATAGCGGTCACCATGTCATGATTGCAGAGTCCCTGATGTGCCTAAACAGTGGAGACACCCACAAGTGACCCTATTTTGGAAACTATGTAAGGAAGAAGATCGGGCTGTGGCTACCTATGAGAAACCGGGTCCGGAACTGCCGAGGCCATGTCCAGTGTTGCAGAAGAGAAGGAATTGGTTGTTGGAAAGAACCTATCACCTAGAGAGAAGGGATGTGGTAAACGAGGGGAAGAGAGAGAGTCTAGCGTAGGAAAAGTCAGAGAGTTCACGCCATAGGGAAGAGAGCGCAGGGACCTGCTGCGCGCTGCATAGAGAGACTGCAGAGCAGAGACCCAGGAGGGGCACAGTTGGGACTCCCGGGTACCAGTGGGTGCACAGAGATGGGTGTCGAGGGAAGGTACCAGCGGGTGTACCGAGTGTCGAGTGCAAAGTGCCAAGTAGAAACTTGCGCAGAGCTTCACTCTTTTGCTCTGCAGTTCAATGGACTAGTTGCTCAGCGGGCAAAACTGGTGACCGCCCGCTGCCTCCAGTAGCAGTACCGTGATTTAGGTGGGGGAAGCCTGACGACGCAGCACCAGCCTCCGCCGGTATCCCATTACCCATTGGGCTGCAAAGGACAGCGGAGTCACGATAAGTTGAATCTGATAAAAAGACTGTTGAGATAAATAACCATTACACTGTTTAATTTGTTTAACACCTTGTTGGCTCCCTGCGAGGAGAACCCCTCGTGTTAAACCGCACCCTTGTTAATGGGTCACCCTCCCAGGGCTGTGGGGTACTCGGTACCGGGCCGGTATCAGTGGGATGTGTCACGGTGGCGGTGACCCGGACCGTGGCCCTGGGTGCCCAAGTAATAGGAAGATGTAATGGTGAAATGGAGTAAATGGAATAGTTCGTGACGCCACCTGTGGTGTTCGGCAAGGGAGGTGTTAAGCCGACGCTGCAGACAGATCCTCCGGGACAGATGGTGTGGTGCAGCAATGATGGTATAGCCCTCCACAGGCAGGGCTGTTGTCCCAGGGCAGTGTAGATGTGGAGACACTTAGGTGGTGTAGTGTCCGGCGCAGGGGATGTAGCAGTGCCAGGCGGACGGACTCAGGAAGGAATGAAGGACACCAGGGCTTGTAGTTCCAAAGCTTTACTCACAGTCTGTAGTGCCCGCTTCTGTGCCGTGTCCTCCGGGTCAGGGACTCAGTCAACCTCCAGGCAAGATGGAATGCTCCCTTCCACACTCCGCCAACTTATGTGCCTTTCCTGAACGTCTCCTCCTGACAGATGTTCCCAAGAACTCTACTTGCACGGCAGACAGCTGTAGCCTGCTTCGGGGACTCTCTACTCCTAAGTCCCGGCTCTCTATCTGTGTTGCTGTTGTGCTCTCAAGTCTTAGATTGGAGTAGTGCATTTACAGCCCACTACTCCACCGGTGTCTGCTGCAGAACCATTAGTGTCCATACAACCTTGGGGACCGGGCCCCGGCCTTGCGCTTAGAACTTCTAGGCAGGGTTCGTCCTCTAACTCACGTCCTCTATGTTCCCTTCTACTCCTACGTTCCGTACTTGTCCTTTCCTTTCTATGGAAGCTCAGGCTTCAGTTCAATGTCCTTCTCCTTCTTTCCCTTCCCGTGCCAGGTGGCTCAGATCACTGAGGCAGCTGCAGCACTCCTTCCTCCATCCCTCTTCCAGGGATCCCCACTCCTCTCCATGTGGCTTCCTTCCTCACTGACCTCCTGTCAGACTGACCTGTAATCCTAAACCATCCCGCTCATATATATTCTGAACTCCACCCACCTCCCAGCATATCTAGTGTTCCAAGCAGGGAACCACCAAAGGTGCTCTGCCTCTCTCTAAGCAAAGAGCCGCAATGTGGTTGTGCTGAACTACTCTATTGTGTGGGGTGCGAGTGTAGGAGCGTGGTCAGGAGAAGGTGCAGTACCTCTGTGGCGACTGAGCTTCAGTGGCGCCACATTAACCCTTGCTCTGCGTCTCTCTGTTACTGCATCCTTTTACCTGCTTTACATTTACACCCATCAAGGAATTTATCTAGAGATGTGGTGAGTACCTTGAACCCACAGGATGTGAATGTCACTAACACTGCGATGTCCGCTCCCCTAGTGTGCTACTATGAAGCTAGTTGGTACTATTTTTTTTTTCTACGAAAAAAACAAGTCATTAAAGGCCCCGTTACACATAACGATGTCCCAGCGATCCCACCAATGATCCGACATGGATGGGATCGCTGGGACATCGCTAGGCTGATCGCTGGTGAGCTGTCATATAGACAGCCCCTCCAGCAATCAGGACCAGCGAGCAAGCTGGTTTCCAGCGTGGCTGATCGCTGGTCTCTCGCTGCCACACGCAGCGATGCGCGCTGGCCAGCAGATGACCAACGATCAAAAAACGACCCAGGACGATGGAGCGCGATCAGCGATACCTGGCAGGGGGGCCGGTCACTGATCCCCGTCACACACACAGCGATATCGCTGGTGAGATCGCTGTGGCGTCACAAAATCAGAGATCTCACTGGCAATATCGCTGTGTGTGACGGGGCCCTAACACTATGACATCCGCTTCCCTAAATCTGTGGATGTACCCTGAGGTACTCTGGTGCAGCCTGTACAGTTTCATACAGTACCTCGCAATATTACTGGGGAAGTATTGTCAGAGTTTTAGTCTCCCTTTGAAAATAAACCAGTGATTCATCTATTCTATACAGATGTCCCTTTGGGTTTGTAAGCCTCAGCAAATTTTTTGCTGAAATGTTAAACTACTGGCCGAATCTTGTATAAACAATCAAAGTTAGGATTGCCTCGGGGAGGACACTGCGCATTATCAATATAACGCAAACATTTTCAGATTGATTCAAATAGCGTCCTTGTCATGGCCATACAGAAAAGTGGTGTGCTGTATAGTATATCAGTACTCCAGTACTGCCAAATATTTTTTTTGGTCGCTATGCTCATGGGACGCCTTCACACCCAGG
This sequence comes from Dendrobates tinctorius, assembly GCF_039654945.1. Lineage (NCBI taxonomy): Eukaryota > Metazoa > Chordata > Amphibia > Anura > Dendrobatidae > Dendrobates > Dendrobates tinctorius. The sequence continues at coordinate 14,928,143 of NW_027361932.1, read as the reverse complement.
GCAGTGGGGTACTCGGTACCGGGCCCGATGGTCCTCAATGGGAGATGTCACGGTAGCTGGGGCCCGGCCCGTGGCCCTGGGCGCCCATTGTAAATGTTCAGTGTCAATGTGTAAGTTGTGACGCCACCTGTGGTGTTCGGCAATGAAGATGTAAGCCGACGCTGCAGACAGATCCTCTGGGACAGATGGTGTGGTGCAGCAGTGATGTTATAGCCCTCCACAGGCAGGGCTGTTGTCCCAGGGCAGAGTAGGCAAAGTGACACGTAGATGGTGTAGTGTCAGGCGCAAGGGATGTAGCAGTGCTGGGCAGGTTGGAGCAGGAATAAGTGGAGGACATCAGGGCATGTAGTTCCAAAGCTTTACTCACAGTCTGTTGTACAAACAGGTGCCTGCCTCCGTGCCGTGTCCTCCGGGTCAGGGACTCAGTCAACCTCCAGGCCAGATGGAATACTCCTTTCCAACACCCCGCCAACATGTGCCTTTCTGAACGTCTCCTCTTATAGCGCCTTTAAGTGAAGTACTCCTAGTACTGAGTTACACTGGAGTTCCTCCTGTCCGATGTTCTTATGAACTCTACTTGTACGGCAGACAGCTGTAGCCTGCTTCGGGGACTTCTTGCTACTAAGTCCCGGCTCACTATCCAGTTGCTGTTGTGCCCCCAAGTCTTGTGTGGGAATAGAGTGGTCACTACTTCTATTCCTCCGGTGTCTGCTGCAGGACCATTAGTATCCATACAATCTCGGGGACCGGGCCCCGGCCTTTCGTTTGGAACTTCTAGGAAGGGTTCTCCTTTAACCCACGTCCTCTGTTCTCTTTTACTCCTCACGTTCCATACTAATCCTTTCTTTCTATGGAGAATTAGGCTTTCAGTCTATGTTGCTCTCTCACTCCCTTTCCCGTGCCAGCAGACCCAGGTCACTGGGATCTGCTGCAGCACTTCCATCCATCTATCCCTCTCTCCGGGGATCTTCTTCTCTCTAGCTCTCCAACCAACTGACTTCTAATCCTAAACTCTTCCCGCTCCTTGTAATGTAATCTAACTCCACCCACCTCCCAGCACGTTTCCTGTTCCAAGCAGGGAGCCACCAATGTGTGCTTTGCTATACTCCAAGCAGGGAGCCGCGAAGATGCTTTGCTACACTACTTTGTGGTGTGGGGTGCAGGTGTTGGAGTGTGGTCAGGAGTATCCACCTTACCTGGATGGTAGGATACCACACCTCAGGAGGAGGTGCAGTACCTCTGTGGCGACTGAGCCTCAGGGGCGCCACACTCATATGCAGCACAATACCCCAAAATGTCATCATTTCTGATGCATTTACAGGTGTAATCTGACATACAAGGACGTTGAATTTTGGGTGACAAATTGATGGACATATAAATTTGTCTGTGCCACAATAAGATATATTATTTCCTGGCGGAAAAATAATTTGAAAAACTTCATTTCAGTGAGGCATGTAGTGTCAAATGGGATTCCTGAGCTGGCCATTAAATCCGGAATAAAATGCTGATAGTTTTCAAGGGTGGAATTCATATGGGATCGATTGCAGAAGGGGTTTCCTCGATCCTAGGGCGCCTTGCTGGGAGTCCCTCCTCACTATATGAGGAGGAGGAATTAAAATGGAGGAATGTGGGATTTTCATCACTGCCTGAATCTGTGAGAGGCGAGGAAAGCAAATGGCTTCCTCTGGTGAATTGCTTCTTCTTGACAGATGGGCCTTTTTTTACTTTATTCTTGTGTGTGTAAGTGGTGCTTTTACAGGTGTATTGTGTGGGGTGTGTATTTAATGGTATTGTTTATTATTAAATTTACTATAAAAAGTAGAGAAAAAAGAGTAAAGAACAAAAATTAGAGGAAAAAAATTAGGGGGAAAGGAAAAAGTAAACATTTAGAATAAACACTTACGGTAGAAGAAAAAGAAAATGACAGTGACGTTTACTACACTAATGATCTACCTATAAAGCTACTTAGTACTATTTTTTTTTTTGCCAAAGAAAAACAGACATCACTAACACTACGACGTCCGCTACTCTAATACACTACCTATGAAGCTACTTGGTACTATTATTTTTTTTCGGGGGGTGGGGGGAAGCTGGAACAGGGATTGGGAGCTGCTGCTGCTCTAACCCCAGATGAGTCGTGCAGCAGAGCAGACAGCACAGCACAGAAGATCAGACGATTGAAGCACTGAACACAGGAGGACAGCAGCCACTGGCCACCAATTACCTCTCTCAGGGCTGCGTATAAATCAGACAAGTGTAATCAGACAAAAAATTGGATTGCACACTGGCTAATGTTATTCACTGCCTTAGTGCTCATCTGCAATTTTTTTTTCTCAGCTAGAATCTAGATTAAAAAACAAACCGCAGCATGCTGCAAGTGGCCCCGTATATCGGACGAGACTCGCCAATGCAAGTCAATGGAGAAAAAAATGCAATTCATACGCATGTCATATGGATGTGAGAAAAATCGCATTGTACTTGCATGACACTGCTTTTCTGGATCAACTTCAGAGCGATGTTTTAAACACAGATGAGTGCGAGCCCTTATAGGTACACCGGTGGACGTGGTCTATATAACCGCTCTGCATACCAGATCTGCAGGAAACATGGTGTGCAGAGCGACAATAGGTTTGTTTTTTTTTCAAAATTAACCCTTTTGGCGCCGATTGGCTGATCCAATCGGAACCAAAAGGGTTAATATACAGAGGTGACAGTGCAATCACCTCATCTATTTTCACTGCTATGATTCGTGCTGTCTCAGATAGCAAAAATCATATCTTGCCACATTGTAATTTTATTTTTTTTTTTACTTTATTGCTAAAACGCTGTGATTGGCTTGTCAGAATTGACAAAGAAGGACTGAGCTGCTTTTTCATAGAAGATGGTAAGATCACGATCAAGAGGAGTGGTAGATGTGTCTGATAACTGGTGAAGGGTGCGGATTTCTCTGATGGGATACATTTGCAAAGTTGTTTTTTTTCATAATCGCCTGTATTATTGATGAATGAAAAGTTTATTCAAAGTGCAGTTCACGTTTAAATGGCAAATTTTCCAATTACATTTCTGATTGTGTTCCATATAGATACCAAGGTCTTTTTTTTTTCCAGAGGCTGGTCTGGTGAAGAACACAAGTGCACACCTTACTTTACTGAAAGTAGCAGAGATATTGAAATCTACCATATGAGGCTGTAATAAAAAAAAAGAAAATCAACTTTTCACTAATCTACATTTGTAAGGTATATAAAACTATATGAGATAATATATGTAACTAAAGAAGGTGAGCATCTAAGTGTTTTAGGTTTCCTTCACATCTGCAGCAGAGATGTTATAAACATTCAAGACAGGATCCATTGGGGACCATTGGTATCGATGAGACAGACAAATTAATTTCATTGTTCCTCTCCTAAATTTAATTTAACTTAAGCCTCAAATTAAGAATTCACTATTGTAAATATTAGTATTCCCTAGTATTCCAATTTGTACATACAGGGAAGGTATATATATACACACATATATATATATATATATATATATATATACACGCTTTATATACGTGTATATACATGCACACACACACTACCAAGTATAGTATTCAATTATTCAATGACATTTGGTAGTGTGCATGGGGACATAGGGGGCAGGGAGTAAACTATACCTCCTATTCAAAAAGTTAGATGGACAAGAATACAAAATACATTTATATTTGTATGTATTTGATGTATTCTTAGCTACCTACCTTTTTGTATAGGAGGTACGTAAATATAAATTTTAACAAAATTTTAATAATGTTTTTCTTGGTTTTCTTCTACAATACCAGTATATTGCAAACTCTATTGAGATTTCCCTATAAATTATATAATTAGGAATTTGATTTAAAACAAAAAAGGCAAATTTCACATGCAGCTGCTTACAGGGCATTTGGTGTTACATTCCTCTTTGTAGATAAAAGTAATAATACAAGTATTTCATGCACAGCATCTAACTGAATTACAGAGCAAAGCAAGCCATTATGTACAAAATGGTGAATGATCTAGTGTTAGAAAGAGTGGCGGTAACCATGTCTAGATTTCTTCACATAACAGGACAATCATATTAATTTATTCTCACCTCCTCCAGATACCTGTCTAATCACAGGTAAAGCTATTAAGGTCAGGCAGAGCTGAAAGATGTCCATGGCGACTTTGGATTCTGGAAAGTTACGCAGCAGATCTGAGCAGGAACTGACCCCACCACCAGGTAGACTGGACAGTCCCATATGGCTCAGACATCACGGTTTATATATCTGTAAAGATCGGGGCTGAGTTTTAAGATCAGTCTTTCCAGAACATTAAGCCTGGCTCCTCCTGGGCTGCTGAGGTAACTCTACCTGGGACTGTCCATTGTTCAGCAATGATTGAAAGGTTGCTTGCTCCCGTCTGACCAGCCCCAGTATACGTTATAATTGCTTAAAGTTCCCACCTATTAACCTCGTTTTGTCCATCAATTATTATTTATTACTAAATACTATCATATTGTTTCATATATATTGTTTATATACTATTGTTCTCCATTGGAATATTCCTCATTAATCCTTATTATAAAGGCATACAATGATTTAGAAATTCATTCATAAATCATTTCTTTTTCCTTATTTGAAGATAACCTATAACCTTCACCACTTATGTAGCCAGTGGTTATATAATATACATGCACATTGTTCCCTGCATGAGGATCCAAAATCTTACTGGCAATCACCAGTTCTGGTAGTTTACTGGGGACATAAGTAGATACATAATCATGAAAATAAAAAAGCTCAATGACTTGATATGTACAAAATACAGAATTATAGTATGGCCCTATGCTCTCCTGAACCCCCTCATTCATCTTTCATAGGGAAACATACAGATTTAATTCTCTGTCAGACCAATCCAACCGTATATTCCACAGTGAGGAGTATTTCAGAAATAGAGCACCTGTCCTGTTCTGCACTATCGAGCCACAGAGACTCTGTGTGGTGTTGAATAGCTTTTTTGCAGATACAGTGGGGGAAATAAGTATTTGATCCCTTGCTGATTTTGTAAGTTTGCCCACTGACAAAGACATGAACAGTCTACACTTTTAAAGGTAGTTTAATTTTAACATTGAGAGATATAATATCAAAAATAAAATCCAGAAAATCACATTGTATAAATTACATAAATGTATTTGCATTTTGCAATGAGAAATAAGTATTTGATCCCTCTGGCAAACAAGACTTAGTACTTGGTGGCAAAAACTTTTTTGGCAAGCACAGCAGTCAGATGTTTTTCACAGTATTGGAGTTGATGATGAGGTTTGCACACATGTCAGGAGGAATTTTGGTCCACTCCTCTTTGCAGATCATCTCTAAATCATTAAGATTTTGAGGCTGTGGCTTGGCAACTCGGAGCTTCAACTCCCTCCATAACTTTTCTATGGGATTAAGGTCTGGGCCACTCTTTGACCTTAATGTGCTTCTTTTTGAGCTACTCCTTTGTTGCCTTGGCTGTATGTTTTGGGTCACTGTCTTGCTGGAAGACCCAGCCATGACCCATTTTTAATGTCCTGGTGGAGGGAAGGAGGTTGTCACTCAGGATTTTACGGTACATGGCTCCATCCATTCTCCCATTGATGTGGTGAAGTAGTCCTTTGCCCTTAGCAGAGAAACATCCCCAAAACATAATGTTTCCACCTCCATGCTTGACAGTGGGGACGGTGTTCTTTGCATAATAGGCAGAATTTCTCTTCCTTCAAACATGGCGAGTTGAGTTAATGCCAAAGAGCTAAATTTTTGTCTCCTCTTACCACAGCACCTTCTCACAATCACTCACAGAATCATCCAGGTTTTCATTGACAAACTTCAGACGGGCCTGCACATGTGCCTTCTTGAGCAGGGGGACCATGCGGGCACTGCAGGATTTTAAACCTTTACAGTGTAATGTGTTACCAATGGATTTCTTGGTGACTGTGGTCCCAGCTGCCTTGAGATCACTATCAAGTTCCCCCATGTAGTTTTAGGCTGATCTCTCACCTTCTTCATAATCAAGGATACCCCACGAGGTGAGATTTTGCATGGTGCCCCAGATTGATGTCGATTGACAGTCATTTTGTATTTCTTCCATTTTCTTATTATGGCACCAACAGTTGTCTCCTTCTCACCCAGCGTCTTACTTATGGTTTTGTAGCCCATTCCAGCTTTGTGCTGGTCTATGATCTTGTCCTGTCCCTGAAATCATTAGAAAGCTCTTTGGTCTTGTCCATGTTGTAGAGGTTAGAGTCAGACTGATTAATTGATTGTGTGGACAGGAGTCTTTTATAAAGGTTACTATGTAAGACAGCTGTCTTTAATTCATGTAATGAGTTGATTAAGACCATCTAACTAGTCTGTAGGAGCCATAACTCTTAATGGTTGGTAGGGGATCAAATACGTATTTCTCACTGCAAAATGCAAATAAATTTATATAATTTATACGATGAGATTTTCATGATTTTATTTTTGATATTCTATCTCTCAATGTTAAAATTAACCTACCCTTAAAATTATAGATTGTTCATGTCTTTGTCAGGGGCAAACCTACAAAATCAACAAGGGATCAAATACTTGTTTCCCCCACTGTAAGTCTGCTATATACACAAGGCCTATCTATATTTTTTTTTTAAATGTCACTTTTATAGGTTTCAAGTATCTTAATTTCTACTTAATTCAATACTCCTAATGATCAATTAATTAATCTATGAATCCTGAAAGTTTAAAATGGCTCAAAGACACCATGGCCCCCTTCCCACTAAGCTGTACCCACTTTTAACAAATTTGACCAGGACTGCTATAAAATCAAAAGTCGAAAACTACAAGCTGCACAAAAGATTGGAAATATTTCAAATGGTTTTATGCTGGAAATCTGGCAAAAACTATCTGATGAATTAGACCCAATGTATGACCCAGGTTTGAAATAGAAAGTCTTTTATAGAGATCTTGTGTATATATATGTAGTCACCAAGTCTCATTTTTTAGGATTTGTTAACTTATTTTCCTTTATAAAATTGTTGTAATAACCAAATAACATGCTGCCTTTAGGTTAATTCTTCAAGGAATAACTTTAAACATAACATTTCAGCAGATTTTTAGACCCCAAAGTAACCTCATCACGGCAAAGTATCTGTAACAATGATTACTTCCATTCTTTATATGTCCGTATCTCTATTGTCCTGTAATCCACTGGTGAATCCTTATGCAAATGAGCTGACCAATGCATAGATTTGATCTGCAATTCTAGATCTCTTCCTACTCGCAGTGTCGGCCTCCTGACAGTAATTGACAGATCACTCTTCTCTATGACTTGCTCCCACGGCCGACACCATGTGCAAATGCTGTCATTCCTGGGAGAGGAGCACGTGCAGTAATGTCCTGATGACATTGTGAGAGCAGGACTACCCATCTGTGCAAGTTCCACTCCCGAGAATAATGGCACCTGCACGAGATGTCAACCAAGGAAGCAAGTCAGAGAGAAGAGTGATCTGTCAATAACTGGCAGGTGGGAGAGGGAGAGAGGCTGGGGAGCCGGAAGTGCAGGCTCGCCCCTATGCAAGCTCATTTCCATAACAATTTGCCAATGTATTAAAAGACAATGAAGACACAGATTTACAATATGAAGTCCTCATCAGGCACTTTACTGTGATGACCTTACTCTGGGATCTTGAAAACTGCTGACAGATTCCCTTTAAAAGGTTGACCTTCAACTCCAACACCAGGCAGTGACTAGATGTAACCAATGTATGGAGAAGACCTCAAGCTCCATACATTGTTTTATGACCACTGACAAGTACTGCAGTTTATCTCCCATTCACTAGTGAGTTGTGATGGGTGTTGGACCTTGAAGAATCTCATATATACTGAACATATTTATGCAAGTCCTGGAAATTCCTTTAACAAGTGATTAATAAACTTAAGAAATACAGATGTGCAGTAGATGCCTGTTTGTGGTATTTGCTTAGAGACACATATACAATACATAACTCTAGGCATACAATGTCTGTATAGAATAACACACACCATTTGAATGCACATTCATAGAAAGGACTAACGCTAGACAATGTGAACTGTGATATTTTCTTTACAATAAAAGGCTATACAGAAGTTCTTCAACAGGAATGATTAACCCATATTAGCCAAATGGAAATTATATGTCAGCTATTTGTCATTAAAGTCAATGGATTCGAGCCCTAGGGCAATGCTAAAGCTTTCAGCATAAGATCTTTTACAAACATTAATGGCAATAATGGATTTTGGATTTGCTGCCAAAAGCTTGAAAATGACTGTAAAGAAATGGTTAAAAAATAGTTAAAGGTGTAATTGCAGACAAAGGTAATTATATACTAGGTAAGGATTTCAGTACATCCATAATGACCTAGCGTTATAATCCTTCCACTGCTATAGGAGCAAAGAAGGGGAACTATTAACACCATCCTCCCTGTATATTTACATTGCAACAAGAAGCTAGTCTATGCAAAGCTCTATACATGTAAGCACTTGGTGTGGGGTCACCATCAGGCTTGCCAATTTGACTTTTTATTTTTCCTGAACAGCATATAAAAAAAATCAGGGACACTAATTTTTTATGGACATATTGGGAAACCATGGTAAATCATTTTGTTTATAAGTAATCCATGTCTACAGCCCATAATTCTGATATGAAGATATTAGTTGCATTCACTGTAACATGTAAAATGATAACTACTGTAAAAACCTGCAGGAACGCGGGATGTAGTCACGCACAGGGAAGCAAAGCAAGGGTTAAACAGGTTTATTTACAGGGGGATGTACTCCACGCAGGGAGTGAGGGATTGTAGCGAGATGGTAAGGAATGGGGCAGAACTGGAAGGATGGCAGCGTAGGTGAGGGACGAACGAGAGTTCAGTAATAAAGAGGTTAGTCTTCTGTTGCGAGGAAGTTCAGGGTTCCAATGGTGGCACCGGCAACAGCGGCGCAGGTCATCTCGATGCAGTCTCTGACAGGCGGGAATCCAGCGGTGGCACCGACAACAACGGCATATGCAGTCTCTCAAGTCTCTGTCCACGATGAAGAAACTGCCTCCGGGGGGAAAACAACAGGATGTTGGGTGGTGAGAGGGGGTCCTGCTCTCACCACTCTTAGTCACAAGTCCACACACAGAATGTGTCACCGCATGAACGATGCCGCGCTCCTTGGTCAGTCCAGCTACTAATCTCAGGGGTTCGGGTCTGTCACAGTGCATGCCGGGCCTGCACGAACTAGCGACTGTCTCAGGCTTGTCAGGGAAGTCTCCCCCAGTCACGGAGGCTGGCGGGTCCACTTTCACACAAAGGGCGCTCACCGCGTACTGTCTGTCTGTCTCAGTCCTCAGACAGAGGGCTCTTTCGAGTATGCGTTCACTCTTGAGCAGAGCGGGTGCGGTACTCACTGTCTCATAGTGTACGGCACCTGGTTTAACTTCGCACACTCCGCTCTGCTGACACGGCTCTGCACGCTCCGCTCTTCTGAGATGGCTCCACACGCTCCGCACTCCACTACTGCCACGGCTAATCCCCCAGCACCAAAGCTTCTATCCGGGACAGCAGCAGCACGACCTGTCACAGGGCCAGCACACTTGGGTGGGGGAAACAGAGCGCCCTCTGCTCTGCGCACCGCACTTACTTGGCGCCAACTTCTCCTGCAGTGCTCGCTTTTCCTTCATCTCCCCCTGTGCCTGCATGCTCATTTTTGGCTCTCCCCACCCCCTCCTATCAGGAGGAAACTCCATCTCTCTTCTCCTTCCCTCCTACAGTAGAGGAAGGTTTGCCTCCCTCAGACTTCCCCCTGGAAACAGAGGATGCAGCCCTTTCAGTTCCGGACCAGGCATGCAGGTTCCCACGGTCCGGTCCACCTCCTTACAATCCCCCTCTCTTAAAGCTCGCCATTCCATGGGCAAGGGTTCGTCGTACTCCACGATGCTCACCCGAGGACCCACAGCTGACCACAATTTTCGCAACTCTTCCTGCCTCTCTGGCTCCATTTTTTTCCAGTAAGGTTGGTCGAAGATACTCCAATCTTTGGGTGAAGAGATGGAGAATGGGGGTTCATCCAGGTCCCCTGGAGCAGCAATCTCTGAGGCTCATTCCTTTTCTGGATCGGCATATAACTGGTCGAGAGATCCTCTATCTTCATCCTCAACGGTTGCAGGAGACGATTCTTTGGTCAACTTTTGCTCTGAAGCACCGGGTATTTCCACCACATCCATCATCTTTTTTTTCTTTTTTCTCTTCTTGGCCTTGATGCTGACATACGTTTGAGCTGACGGTTTGTCCTTCTCTTTATCTTCATCGGAAGCCTTAAGAACCTCTTGCTCGGGCCCCTTAGTCTGTGGATTCAGTTCTGGTAATTTTTTTCCACAGCTCCCCCTCTCTTTCACAGGCGCATTCTCATCAGTACTGGGATCAGGTGTCTTGAAACCATTCAGGCCGGACCCTTCGTCATCCGCACTGTAGTCTGCAGGATCTTGTGAGCTGACGGCTGGCAAACTTTCCACCTCAGGGGACGATACTAGGGGCTCTTACTTCTCATTGACAAGAACCGTAGGAGCATGCGTCGCGGGAACACTAGTCACCATTTCCCGGTAGCTTGCGGCGAGCCTGGTGGTGACTTACTCCAATGGACCACTTGGGCAGTTGTCCCTCCTGTTAGGAATGGCGGAACGCACCAAATAAATAAATAAATTTATAGGGCAACGGGAGGCGGGAAATTGTCGGCATGGGCGTGGACATGGACACCCGAGAGACAGCTTCTGCAAGTGTCTGAGCAGCGACCGCAGCAGCATCCGCAGCCGAGGTGGAACTCTCGAGGGCTGCCAACCTGCCCTCCAGCTGCCGAATGTACCGCTGTAGCTGCTGCTGGTCCGCCATTATTAGCCAGACCCTGGCGCTAGTATAATGCTAGGAACGGCGGAATGCACCAAATAAATAAATAATAAAGTGCGTTCGCCGCTCGGGGTCCACCGTGCAGAAGGTGTTAACACTGCTGCGAATTAATGGCAGACGCGTTATAAGGCGGTATAATGTGCACGGGTTCAACGTCACCCTATGTGCGCAGAGCGGACTCTGCCAACTCACAGAGGCGCTGTAACATAAACATAAACACCGAGCCTATTAGACTCACAGGTCTCAGCGAAATTGCACGCACGGTATCTGGTCACAGGACACGGGTCCAAGACAGGGGACGGTGTCCGTCTAGACCTACCGTGTGTGCGGCGTCGCTACTGCAGACGCCAGTAAGTACTGCTGAAGGCAGCGAGGCAGCAGACACTGCCGCTATGCGATAGTGCCGCGAGAGACGTGACACCACCGGACGCTAGAGTAGAGGTGCGGTGTGCACAGTGGCCTATGGCTTGCCACTGAATATAGAAACTTGGCACACACAATATATATGATTTCCAGTGAAAAAGTGATTTTTAATATACAGTACATACAGTATAGACGTTTCGGTCACAATGACCTTCATCAAAGTACTATGTATTGTACTGCTGTCATTTGCATAGTGCTCAAAAGAGGGAGAGCCAAAAGGTAAGTGGTCCCCCCGAGAGTAGAGACAAAAGGCAAAGCTTTGCAGAGTCGGTCCAGTCAGTATGCAGCATGTAGGGCAATGACACGGCATCCACCACGGGTCAGAGGAGCACTATGCAAATGACAGCAGTACAATACATAGTACTGTGATGAAGGTCAATGTGACCGAAACATCTTTACTGTATGTACTGTATATTAAAAATCACTTTTTCACTGGAAATAATATATATTGTGTGTGCCAAGTTTCTACTTTATATTCATATGATTACGGACTAGGATCCTACTTGTTGCACCACCACTTTATAGCTGTGCTAAACGGTTTTGTGTTATATGGCTTGCCACTGACTGGCGCTGACTCTTTATATAGTTCCCTATCCACATGCATAATATCAGAGGGAGGGGAATCTTAAGAAGTCAGTCATCAGAATCATACATCCATCACCATTCACACATCTAGCAAGAAGAGTCTATACTAGCGCATGGACGAACGGCCATGCGGGCCTTTTATAGCCGTGCGCTGCCGGGACCTTCGAGATCTCTGAGATGCACCAATCAGATCAGGAGAAGGACCTGAGCATGTGACTCTCGATCTCCAATGGGAGATCATCTCGTGAGCATGCTCAGTGGAGCGGCAGAGGAACTTAGCCTCAGGAATGACTTGTTGCAGAGCAGAGTGTGAGGCTCTGGATTCCTGTTGTGTAGCTGCAGAAATCTGACGCCTAACACCTCCCTCCTCTTCAGGTCGAATCTCACCGTCAGGATCTCTAGACCCAGGTTAGAGTTCTGCTAGACTCGCCTCCACGCATCAGGACAGCGCAGACATTTGACCGTGGACAGTCGACACCCACTCTATCTCTTCTCGGCATCCGTCGTCGTGACACTGTCTTGCTCTGAGTGGGGTTCTTCTCCCACCGTACCATTCCCTCCAGGGGCGACGTTCCCTCCAATTATCAGGACTTTTGGAGGGGTGTGCGGATCTTTGCCATCACTTCTCTCGGGTAGGGCAATTTCTGGACAGGTGTCCCACTCTTCCGCACGCCCAGCACCCACGTCTGCGTCTGTCTGGTGGGCACTTTGGTCTGGATCGTCGACCTTGGCGGGAAGCATCTCTCACCAGCGGTTGCTCTTCACTCCAGGATATGGGGTTACACTCTGGAGCCGCCACTGAAGCCTTTTTCATGCTCCGCACCTCTCCTCTAACTTCCTCCACCTGCTTCCGTGTGTTACCTTGGGGTATGACGCTGGTCCCCAAGACAGCGGTAAGGCCTTCCCCCAGACTCTCAACTTTTTCCCAAATTCTTCTCATTTCCAGCCGTAAATCACGGGTCCATGTTGGCTCTTCTTCATTCGGGCTGGGTACTCCGCAATGCTGGACCATCTCTGTCAAGGCTGCAATCCCCTACTCCTGCTCGCTTCTGCGCGCCTCTGCCTCCCAAGTAAGCGGATTATAACACACCATTTTATTAAAATATATTTTTTTCCTATTTTCCTTTTCAATATTTGGGGTGAATCTTATAAACTGTTGCATCTTACAATCCACAAAATATGGTACATTAGTTGTTACTGCATCTAGTTTTTTGCATGACCTCTATGATTATTAAGGACAGCACCTAGGATTCTAGGCATGGTATGAACACTTTTTTTATCACTTTTTATAATAATAATTAGACATAGGGCTCATGCAGATGTCCGTGGATATCGGTCAGACCATGGACTGCAATTCATAGGCTGGCTGTGGTTCTCCCAACCCAATCATGACAGCCTAATAGAAATTCTCTGGTCGGAGTCCCATGGCTAGTCTATGCATTTTGGTCCGCGATCAGACTGGGATCCATGCATGCCTGTGTGAGCACCTATCTATCATGCCCGCAGGTGCCGCATGTGGTTCGTGGACCCACTGTGCCACAGGGCTGAGCTTACCTTGGAAGGGAAGTAGCTAAATGCCTACCTACTGTTCACTGGAGGTCCTGATGAAGGAGTCAGGCTTAAGCTGCAGGTAGCCGCTAGGGCCAAATACATGGACACGGCCTGAACTTGGAGTAACTTTAGCAAGACAAAATATGGACTCAGTTCAGAAAAGACACGGAGTCACACAAAGGGCTGAATTTGGAGACTGGCATAACAATCCAGAAAACACGGAGTAGTTGGATAGGTACATATTCAGACACACAGGTCTTGGGAACTGGTTCAGGTACCACCAAAGCAGCTTCAGGGTTCAGGCACTACTGGAGCAACTTCAGAATTCAGGTATTGCCAGAGCTGTTTCATAGTTCAATTACCACCAGAGACGTTTCAGAGCTCAGATACCGCCGGAGCGACGTCAAGTTCATTGACTGCGGATGTGGTTACTTGTTCGCTGACCGTCGATGTGGTTTCAGGTTCAGGTAAAGGCTCTTGTCACACAAGGACCAGAGCTTCGGATTCAGGCTCTGGCCACACACGGACCATAGGAACAGGTTCAGAGTCAGGCTCTGGCAGCACGAGGACCAGGGTAAGCGTTCAAGTTCAGGAATCAAGCCCTGGCCACAAAAAAAAAACAGGGGTTCACAGACTTACTAATGAAATCACATTGATTAGGCACCTGCTATTGGGGAGGGTGTCTTTTATACAAGATGCCTCCCAGCTATTGGCTGGGGGCATCTTTGCAGGTGTGGGTACTACCCCTTGAAGAAGAGGGGAGTGCACGCACACTAGGCTCGCAGACAGGAGGGAACAGGGGACCACGCTGCAGGCCGGGGCAGTGTTTATGTGGGTTTTCCTGCAAGTAAGGTGTAGAAGCCAGCATTAGAGCTACAGGCTACATTTGTGGGAGTATTTTGTAGTATGGTATCTCAGAAAATGATTAGGCCGATAGAAATGCCCCCCAAACACAGCACGATATCCACACAGTGAATTTACCATAACTTCCACATGCACAGTATAATGACCACACAGTGCCACGCCCTGGAAAGCATGATGCTACCACGTAGCCTCCAACACAGTATGATGCCCAAATAGTGCCTCAAAAAGTAATTTCCTCACAGTTACCCACACATTAAGAGGCCCGCCAGTAACCCCCAACACAGTAAGATGCCCCCTTCCACAGTCCCATAACACAGTATTATTGCCCTCACAGTTCCATAACAGAATGATAATGATTACAGCCCTCCACACAGTGTAATGGATTCCATACATTATAACAGGTCTCAGGCAATCCTCTACACAGTATAATCACCCCCACACAGCCATGCACACAGTATAATGGCCCTCACACAGTTCTCCACACAGGCCCCCACATAGCTCTCCACACAGTAAAATGACACTTATACAGCTCTCCGCACACTATAATGGGCCCCACTCAGCCTTCTACATAGTATAATAGAAATAACATAGCCCTCGGGAGCAAATTTCAAACCTTCATTTATTTACTCCTGGGAAATGGAACTCAACACTACATTCACAGAGAAACAAGTATCTAGAATGCTATCTAGTGCACGGGGATTCTCTAGATGTGTACTTTTGCAGGAAAATTCTTATAAAATATTGACCAGGTGGCATTGGACTCCCGCGAAGCTCTTTCAGATGGGTCTTGCTGATAATGATGCTTGTTGGAGATGCCTCAACTCTGGAAGACACCACACACATATATTTTGGGATTGTCCCAAACTGAGACATTTTTGGGAGGGTGTTGAGCTAGTTCTCAAGAAATTGCAACTAATAAAGACTAATCTTAGGGTTACGGAAGTTCTTCTTTCGTGCCCGTCAAAGGATTTCTTACCAAAAAAGCATGGTCTACTCCCACTGATGCTAAGTGCTGCAAAACAGCTGATAGCTGTACACTGGAAAGATGTTGCCCCCCCCACATTGGAGGAGTGGCACGTTAAGATAAATCAGGTTTCTCGTCTGGAAGAGCTGTCTAGCTGGGAGATTTTTAACCATAAATCTTATGTGTCGACCTGGGCCCCGTGGACTGGATATCTAGAGGATGATCCTCTGGGTGAGAAATCTAATATAACATGAAGTCTTACTTGGACCTGATGGCCTTTATACTGGGGTAGCTGATCCCACGGTTGCTTACAGAACAGTCCACCTACTCTATTTTCCTAAATACACCCATCAAATGCTAGTGTTCATGCCGACGGCTACTTTTTGTTGTTGTTATTGATATTGTTCATTATTATGTATCCCTCTCTACCCTTCCCTTCTTTCTTTCCCCCTTTTCCTCCCTTCCACCTTGGACCGACTCCTAAGCAATACTTCGCCAACTGTACTTATAAAATGGTGTTGTGTCTTATGGTGTGGTTTAAATTTGAAAATAAAGAATTTAAAAAAAAGAAATAACATAGCCCTCCACACAGTAAAATGACTTGTACACAGTAATCCACAAAGTATAATGGCCCCACACAGCCCTCTGCAGTGTAATATCCCACTTGCAGCCCTCCAACCAGTAAAATGGCCACCACCTAGCCCTCCAACAGAGTTAAATGTCCCCCACAGCGCACCCACACACAGAATGACAGCTCCACACTTTTGATATAAAAAAAACTGCTCACCTCTGCCCATTTGACTGCTGTTCTGTTGTCTACAGGATGCATTCTTTAGTTCTGTACTGCAATGAGATTCAAATACACAAAAAAATGATTGAACGGGAAGCTACCAACGCCCTGATCCATTATTGTTTTAACTGTATCTCCAGCTAGGATGCAGGCGGAGGGTGGGAACAGCCTTGTGACCTGCTGCTGTTAGCGGTTCACACCTGACACAAAAAAGGTGCATATTACGTTAGAAATGTACGCCAGCCCCTGACTACAGATCCATTTTTGGTGGCGGTGCATGGCAGTTATAAGATGTGCCAAATTCATTAAGAGGCTTGTGCCTTTTAATGAACTTAGCACATCTTACTCTAGCACGTTTCATTAAGATTGGCATTCAAATGCAAGTCTTAATAAATTGGCCATAGTTTTAAAAGCTCTCCACTCTAGTTGATCGATTGTCTCTCCTAGGTGTGCAGGGTGGGAAGATGCTGGACTAGTCAGGTCTCTTCCGGTAGTTCCCGGCTGCCTTTTTAAAATGTTTTCTCTGAGACACTGCAGCCTGTCAGAATAAGGCTGTGTGCACACACAGCGTTTTTTAGCGGGTTTTTTTTAGCGGATTTGCCAATAAAAACGCTAAAAATAAGCTTCCCATTCATTTCTATGCATTTTGCAATTTCTGTGCATATTGATGCATTTTTTACCGCTTCACGGTAAAAAACGCAGCATGCTCATTAATTTCGTGGATTTTTCTGCATTTCTGGCTAGTTCTATGTGTCAGGAACCGTGCGGAAAAAAACGCATAAAAACCGCGTGTTTTTTGCAGAAAAAAACCCGCGGTTTCTGGGGAGTCAGGTTTCTAAGCAGAAATTTTCTGCTACGTGTGCACATAGCCTTAAAATACCTCTCTGTAACCGTACCTTGGTTCAGGCGGCATGAATCAAATAAATGTTCATGTTAAAGGGGATTCTTGGTTATAGCCTAAGATTTGCAAGGGTTGACATTGTTTGAATGTCATCCAGAGGACTGGAACAGCAGCACGGTGTATAGTTCTGTCATTTCGTAGTATGGCGTCCATTTCCTTTTTGCAAATGAGGTTTCTGTATTTATTTCAGCTGAACTCACAGTACAGCAGTGAAAACCGCTAAATATTAATCAAAAGGAAAAGAAATGTGAGTGAATCATATCAATCTCATCCACAGTGTCACATCTATGTTCTGTTGTAACTTTTCTATCCGCATATCTGATTGGAAAACCTGCAGGTTTCCCACTAAATCCAGAGGTTGCTCAATTCTGACTCCATCTTCATTGGGAGTTCTCTCTAATCTGTATCTAAGGGTCCCGTTACACTAAACGACGCACCAGCGATCCCGACAACTAAACGATCTGGTCAGGATCGCTGGTGAGTCGCTACATGATCGTTGGTGAGCTCTCAAACAGGCAGACTCGCCAGCGATCAGGACCAGCGAGGACACTGGTAACCAGGGTAATAGCGGGTAACTAAGCGCGCGCGTCCCTTAGATACCCGCTGTGTACACTGGATACCAGCGTGCTCGCGCTGGGAGCTGGTATCCAAGGTAAACAGGAGGTAACTAAGGGCACGCGGCAGTATTAGAATGCAACCCTTGCCTTGCAAAGAATGCTACTGAAGGATTCTGAAATGAAAACTTTGGTGTACACACTAGGCCTCTGATGGAAGACATTGTCTTAGACCTCTAATAAAGGGAATATTCACATATGGCAAAAATTGTTGCTGAAATTTCATCAACTTGAAAGTTCTCAAACAACTTTGTGCCAAATTGTCCGCTTATTGTGTTAACATCAAAATGTTTCCTAGAACTTAATTAAGATATGCGTTAGTATTTCTGAAAATCGTCTCTTCTAAGCTGAAAAACTAAGTACACGCTAAGTAAATACACAGTAAATTGGTATGACACTGTTAGGAAACCATTTACTTACTCCAACATCATCTAATTATTGATATCTAAGCTGATGGATTTGTTTTACTTTGAAAAATCCAACCATGGACTCACCATTGTTTACAATGCACAGCGCAAGGCTGCCTTCCAGTGGTAATTCACGAGTATGCAATATTTTTGGCATATCAGGTGCCTTTAAAGTTATTTTCACTTGGTGAAAAAATGGCTTTTATATATCGAGTCACAATACTTTGTAAAAATCCCTGCATTGCCCCGATTCTGCTGCTTTTTTTCTGTTTTGCACTGTGTACCTCAATTACAGATGTATTTACATGTATTGCTTTAGGAGCTCGGTATTTATTTTACTTACTCCCAGAGAGCCATTAATGGCCAGAACACCTTCTAGACATTATCATCATCAAAATCTTAATTCCCTATCAGTTTGTTTTTTGGTGTGCGATGAAACTGTAGAACCTGAGAGGAAATCCACACAAACAAGGGAGAACACACAAACTGTTAGAGCTGGCGGAACGCACCAAATTATAAAATAATAGTGGGTGCGTTCGCCGCCCGGGGTCCACCGTGCAGAGGTGGTACGCTGCTGCTACTGTAAGTAATGGTGGACGCCCTATATGGCGGTATAACACATGTGGGTTAAACGTCACCAGGTGTGCGCTGGGCGGACTCTGTTACCTCACAGAGCCGCACTATCGCTAATACACAAATGCCAAGCCTGTTCACACTCACAGCGCTCGGGGAGATGAACGCTCGGTATATGGTCACAGAACCCTGACCCTAGGACATAGGACTAGCGTCCCTCTAGACCTACCGAGCGTGTGACGTCGCAGCTGCGAACGCCGCTAACTGAAGGTGACTGCCGCGGAGCGACAGTGCTAGGCATGGTACGATGGTGCCCAATGACAGGCGACACCATCGGACGCTAGTGCTGGGGAGTGACGAGCACTTGTGGCCTATGGCTAGCCACTGACTGGCGCTGACTCTGAAACTAGTTCCCTATCCACATACGTAATATCCAAGGGAGGGGGATCTTAATGAGTCATTCACCTGGTACATGCATCTGTCATCATCCACACATACAGCAACAAGAGTCTATACTAGCGCATGGCCGAGCGGCCATGCGGGCTTTTTATAGCCATGCACTTCCGGGACCTTCCTAATGCTCCAGATGGACCAATCGGAACAGGAGAAGGACGTGAGCATGTGACTCTCGATCCCCAATGCGAGATCGTTTCTTGAGCATGCTCAGTGGGCCGAAGGAAAGACTTAGCATGTGGAGTCTTTTGCTGCTGGTCAGGTTGCATTGCCATAACTGAACCGGTGGCAGTAGCAACTGAACCCACAATGCTGGTGTGGGCTGAATACCGGGATCGTGAAGTCTGCTGAGCAGACTCCACTGCGGCCGGAGAGGAATGGGAGGCCGAAGGTGGCAAGGCTCGGGATTCCCGCTGTGCAGCACCCGGAACCCGACGCCTAACACAAACTCCTTGTAGATGTGGTCCTTGGTGGGATTTGAGCCCAGGATCCCAGTGCTGGAAGGCTGCAATGCTAATCACTGAGCCACCGTGCTGCCCATATGAAATATGTGATGATACAGAGGTCTTTTCAGCGGAGGGGGTGCTTTCAATGGAGGCTCCTAGATGTTGCCTATCATATGTCGGCAGCATCTGAGACTTCTAGATCAGCTTTCGAACTGAGATTGACAGCATTTAGCAGGGAGTGGTGAAAGCGCACACCGTAAAGAAGACTCTGATGAAATGCTCATATTAATTAAAAGTAGAGTTTTTACATACTGCACTCCAAAAGAAACTAATATCTCTGCAGTGGAGGAACACAGCAGAAAACAGAAAATACTAACATAAACAGAGGAGCTCAGGCATTTTTACAAGAAATTTAAAGAGATATTTCCATCTCCAATATCCTATCTCCAGGTAGTATAATTAGAAATGTAGTATAGTTCTTCTAATTTGATAGATCACTTACCCCATGTGCAGAGTGTTCCAGTAGCTTAGAATTCCATGGTTACAACCACTCATACAGTGGTATGTAAAAGTTTGGCCAACCACTGTCAAAATTACTGTTACTGTTAAGTTGAAGATGAAAGGATTCTAAAAGGTCTATCTAAAGTTAAAGATGTCACATTTCCTTTTTTATTTATTCATAAAATAAAAATTTAATTTTAAAATGTTAAAATGTTAAAAATTACAAAATCGAAAATGGACTGATGCAAAAGACCATAATTAGCCTGTTAGGGTTATGGCTTGTTCATTATGATCATTAGAAAAGGCCAGGTGATGCAAATTTCCCAGCTTTATAAAAACCCAGCCTCCTCTATAATTGTGCCAGCAAACAGGTTCTTCTAAGCAGCTGCCTAGCACTATGAAAATTAAAATGGTGGAGGCCCACAAAGCAAAAGATGGCTATAAGATGGAAAAGCGTTTTCAAGTTGCCCATTCATCAGTGGACCGATGAGGTTAATATAGAACTTTGGTCACAATGATCAGAGGTATGTGTAAAGAAAAAAGGGCGTAGAGTTCCAGGAATAGAACATTTTGTCAACCATTAAGCACGGGAGTGGATCAATCATACTTTGGGGTTGTGCTGCAGCCAATGGCCTGGGGAACATTTCATTGGTAGAGGGAAGACCAGATTCAATGAAATTTCAACAAATTCCTGATGCAAACATACAGGTGCTTCTCACAAAATTAGAATATCAAAAATGTATTTCTGTTCTTCAATACAAAACGTGAAACTCATTATATAGAGTCATTACAGAGTGATCTATTTCAAGTGTTTATTTCTGTTAATATTGAGGATAATGGCTTACAGCCAATGAAAACCCAAATCATTATCTCAATAAATTAGATTAACAAAAAAACACCTGCAAAGGCTTCCTAAGCATTTAAAAAGGTCCCTTAGTCTGTTTTAGTAGGTTCCACAATCATGGGGAAGACTGCTGACTTGACACATGTCCAGAAGTGAGTCATTGACACACTCAACAAGGAGGGTAAGCCACAAAAGGTCATTGCTAAAGAAGCTGGCTGTTCACAGACTGCTGTATCCAAGCATATTAATGGACAGCTGAGTGGAAGGAAAAGTGTGGTAGAAAAAGGTGCACAAGCAAGCAGGATAACAGCAGCCTTGAAAGGATTGTTAAGAAAAAGCCATTCAAAAATTTGGGGGAGAGTTACAAGGGAGTGGTTTGCTGCTGGGGTCATTGCGTCAAGAGCCACACCACACAGATGTATTCAGGTCATTGGCTACAAGTATCACATTTCTTGTGTCAAGCCACTCATGACCAATAGAGAATGCCAGAAACATCTTACCTGGGCCAAAGAAAAAAAGAATTGGACTGTTGCTCAGTGGTCCAAGGTGTTGTTTTCAGATGAAAGTAAATTTAGCATTTTGGGGGGGGAATCAAGGTCCCATAGTCTGGAATAAGAGTGGAGAGGCACACAATCCAAGCTGCTTGAGGTCTAGTGTTAAGTTTCCACAATCAGTGATGTTTGGGGAGCCATGTCATCTGATGGTATAGGTCCATTGTGTTTTATCAAGACCAAAGTCAACGCAGCCGCCTAGCAGGAAATTTTAGAGCACTTCATGCTGCCCTCTGCCAACAAGCTTTTTGGAGATGGAAATTTAATTCTCCACTGCCAAAAGTACCAATACCCGTATCACTGTGCTTGATTGGCCAGGAAATTCGCCTGACCTTTACCCCATAGAGAATCTATAGGGTATTGTCAAGGAGATGAGAGACACCAGACCCAACAATGCAGATGAGCTGAAGGCTGCTATCAAAGCAACCTGGGCTTTCATAACACCTCAGCAGTGCCACAGGCTGATCGCGTCCATGCCACACAGCATTGAGGTAGCAATTGATTCAAAAGGAGCCCCAACCAAGAATTGAGTGCATTTACTGAACATACATTTCAGTAGGCCAACATTTCGGATTTTAAAATCATTTTTCAAGCTGGTGTTGTAAAGTATTCTAATTTACTGAGATAACGACTTTTGGGTTTTCATTGGCTGCAAGCCATAATCATTAGTCACAGCACATGCATGGATAGCCTATTTGTTGGGCTCTCCATGCATGTGCTGTGTCTGTGACACAGCCAAGACGCCGATCAGCTGATCGGATGGTGTGATCCAGGAAGCTGGGTTCCCTCTGCAGCTTATTCAGTAAGCGCTATAGCTTGCTGAATAAGAATGAACTCGAACAAATTTGCTCAACTCTAATAATCAACATTAACAGAAATGAACACTTGAAATGTATAACTCTGTTTGTAATGATGTTATATGAGTTTCACTTTTTGTATTGAAGAACTGAAATAAATTAACTTTTTGATGATATTCTAATTTTGTGAGAAGCACCTGTAACATCATCTGTAAAAAAAAAAAAAAAAAAGCTGAATTTGAAAAGAGGATGGTTTCTACAAATGGATAATGATCCTAAACACATGTCAAAATCCACAATAGTCTAGCTCTAAAGGCGCAAGCTGAAGGTTTTTACAGTGGTCCTCACAGTCCCCTGATCTGAACATCATTGAAAATCTGTGGATAGACCTCAAAATAGCAATGCATGCAAGATGACCTAGGAATCTCACAGAACTGGAAGAATTTTCCAGGTAAGAATGGATGAAAATCCCAAGAATTGAAAGACTTGTTTAGCTACAAAAAGTGTTTACAAGCTGTGATACGTTGAAAATGGGGTGCTACTAGGTACTATCCATTCAGTGTGCGCAAACTTCCATTTTTCTTTTTGTAATTTTTAAAATGTAAAAGATGAAAATATATATTTTTGCCCAAAACACCAAGGAACTGTGTCATCTTTAACTTTAGGTCATTTAGAGATCATTGCATCTTCAACTTCCTTAATTGTTCACAAAAACAGTAATTTTGACTAGGTGTGCCCACACTTTTACATACCACTGTAAAGTGACAGTTAGCAGTTAGTGGTCATAACTAGAGATGAGCGCATATTTCAATGTTCGGTTTGGATTACGATCGCCAAATTTGCTATATTCGCCTATTAATTTGTTGAATATTTGCTGAACATAATCAAACGCCACTCATCTCAATGGGAGTCAAAAACAAACGCATGCACAACACCTTATAACAGACCCAAAAGCTGTCAAAACACATCAAATGAGGGACAGACACCAGGAAAATGGCCTCAATTCACCCACAGTACAAATTGTAGCATGGCACTGCAGCAAACAGCCAGGCATGAGATATCGGGGGTCTGGAAAAGCATTTACAGCTTTCAATTGAGCATCACAGTAAGACGAGGTGGGTGAGGGATTGATGTAGGCCCTCTATGCTGGGAGCCTTGATACCACATGCAACACCTCTACCTGCTTTCATCCTGAAAATATCAGTTTTGTTGACTATCATTGTCAGAAAATTTTAAGGATAGTAACATAGGTAGTTGAGTCCAAGGAAGTGGAGGCATGACGGTCTCGGAGGCCTACTACTACAGGCAACACACATGAAGGAGACTCAACCAGGTGTGTTCACATTTCCAAAGATTACTGGCAGACACCACAAAAGTGGCATCAATTTCACCACAGTAGAAATAGTATAATAGGGACTGACAGGTCTTCCACTACACAGAATCCAGCAGATGGACACCCAACCTGTAGTTTTCACATTTTAAAAAATGAGGGCCTGACACCACCAAAGTGGAATTACTGTCACGAGAATAGAAATAGTATAATTGGGACCGACACGTCTTTGACTACAGCTAACCCAGCAGATGTAGACCAGCCATGACTGTGTTCACATTTCCACAAATTTGTGTTAACATCAGCAGCAGCCACAGAAGCCACACTAAAGATATCACAGAGTGAAGTTTCATGACATTAATGCATCACACTAAAAAATGCAATATCACCTAGTCTGTACAGTCTGCGATTTGGGTGCAAAAGTCCTTGAGATCCATGACTTGTTCATCTTGATGAAAGCTAGGCAGTCTACACTTTCAGGGGACAGCCGGCTGTGCTTATCTGTCAGGATACCACCAGCCGCGCTGAAGGCACTTTCTGAGAGAACGTTGGCTGCCGTGCACAATAAAACCTCCAAGGTGTGAAAGGGTCCAAACCCTCCCTGATGGTATTGATATTCAGTTCTAGATACTCCTGCACCATCCTCTCCATTCGTTCACTAAGTGTAAGGGTGTGTGCACACGTTGCGGATTCTGCTGCGGATACGCAGCGGAATTGGCCCTGTGGACAGTACCCTTTTAATCTATGTAAAATGATAACGGCAGTGCACATGTTGCGGAATTTTCCACTCGGATATGCTACAGTTTCAAATCCGCAGCACGTCACTTCTTTGTGCGGATTCCGCAGCGGTTTGGCACCTGCTCCATGACAGGTGTCAAACCGCATGGGAAAACCACAGGCTAATCCGCAGAACATCTGCAGAAAATCCGCAGATAAACCGCAGGTCTTTTGACCTGCGGATTCAGACAAATCCGCGCGGAAAATTCTGCAGCAAAATCCGCAACGTGTGCACACACCCTAAGACTCTGTTATGCTGGTGCACGAGTTGGTCTGGAAAAAAAAAAGTGTCAAAAGACTCATAGAAATTGCTTCTTCCACTTCCACCACTGCCGCTAATGTTTTGGCGTTGACGAAGCGAAGGTTGTGTAAAAGTGTGTTTCGATACTCCAGCTTTCACGGGTCCCTTTTCAAAGCAGGAAGCATCTGGCAAAATTTGGTTTTATAATGTGGATCTAACAGAGTGGCAACCCATTAGTCAGCAGTATTCCTAATCATAACTATATTGGGATCATGCTGCAGATAGTGCAGCAAGAAGGCACTCATATGTCGGGCTCTACCATGAGGTCCAAGCCCATCCTGTGTTGGTGGATGGGTAACAATGAAGCTTCTTTCCTCCGTCCCTACCCACCAACCACGAACAGAGAGGGGAGGATTATCCTCTTCATCTGACAGTTGCTCGCCCATCACCTCTTCCTCCATTTATTCCTTAGATCTTGCACCTTTTGATAACAGTTTGTCTGTTATCAACAGCCCCCCTCGATCGTAGTAATCCACCCTCTCTTGGCACCCGCCTCTGTAACGACAGTCTTCATCTTAGAGACAATGTTATCCCTTCCGCATCCTCTTCTGGGACCACCATCTCCTCCTGCAGGCTATTCAAAGTCTGCTACAGCATATAGATGACCGGATGACGTCGTCGTCAGCGCTAACCATCTTAGCAGCCATTTTGAAACTGTGCAGGGTGCAGAGGTCCTTAATCTGTGCCCACTCTGTAAACGTGATATGCGCTACGCCCTTACTGCGTTGGCCCAGGCTATACAACATGACATGCTGCATCAGGGCACCTTGCTGCTGCCACAGTTGCTGCAACATGTGCAGAGTGGAAATCCACAACCTGTTAACTGACATGGACAGACGTCTGTATCTATGCAAGTCAATGACCAGAGGGGTGCGAATGGCAGAAATGAGCACACAGCTTACGTGTTTTCTGGAGCAGCTCACCCAGGCCAGGATAGTGGCCATGAGGACGTGAGCCATGCAAGGCACGTGTGTGAACTTGCCTCATCATAGTGCTGCCACTAGGTTCGCACTGCTATCGAACACGGCCTTCCCTAGATGCAGGTTCAGCAGAGAGAGCCATTGATTAAACTCAGCCTGGAGAGCTATCCGCAACTCTTCAGCTGTATGACTGCGATCTCCAAGGCATATCAATTTTAATACTGCCTGATTGCGGTGAACCCTGGCTGCACAGTAGGGAGGTGGTGGGGATTCGCTCTGCACTGTTGGAACGCGTGTCTCCTGAAGACAGAGGTTGAGGGCGCAGGTGGAGGCTCTAGAGATGATAGAGGAGGCAGAAGCAGTGAATCAAGTGTTAAATGTAGAGGATTGTCCTGCAAGCCTTGGAGATGCCAAGTCTTGTGGAGCAGCACCTGTCCCCACAGTCACCAAAGTCACCCAGTGCCCAGTCAGCGAAATTTAGTGCCTTTGGCCATGCTTACTCGTCCACGTGTCTGTGGTAAAATACACCCTGGCAGAGATTAAGTCAAAGAACGGGTGATGTGTGCAACATGATGATGTAGCCCAGATTTCTTAGAAAAGTAATGGCGACAGGGCAGTTGGTACTGGGGGACTGCGACAGCCATCAGCTTTCAGAAACTGTCTATCTACCAGATGGAAAGGCATTTCCATGACGTAGCGATAGATGCTACTGCGCAAGCGTTTCCGCCCGCCCCTTGGCACTGCAACCAAAAAAATTTACACAATATAGCACCGGAGGCGCATGCGCAGTAGCATCTATTGGTACATGATAGAAGCTAATGTGCAGGTGCAGCCCACGGCGCCATTTTGATGTACTGGAATTTAATTTTGTCTGCAGCAACTAGGAGCCGGTGGAGGCGCTGTTGAGTCGCCCTCCCAGGGCTGTGGGGTACTCGGTACCGGGCCCGATGAGCTTCAATGGGAGATGTCACGGCAGCTGGGACCTGGCCCGTGGCCCTGGGCACCCATTTTAAAAAGGGGAAAATTTATAAGTGACTCGTGACGCCACCTGTGGTGTTCGGCAATGTAGATGTAAGCCGACGCTGCAGACAGATCCTCTGGGACAGATGGTGTGGTGCAGCAGTGATGTTATAGCCCTCCACAGGCAGGGCTGTAGTCCCAGGGCAGTGCAGGTGAAGCGACACTTAGATGGTGTAGTGTCAGGCGCAAGAGATGCAGCAGTGCTGGGCAGGATGGTGCAGAAATAAGTGGAGGACACCAGGGCATGTAGTTCCAAAGCTTTACTCACAGTCTGTTGCAGGTACAGGTGCCCGCATCTGTGCCGTGTCCTCCGGGTCAGGAGCTCAGCCAACTTCCAGGCAAGATGAAGTACTCCTTTCCAACACTCCGCCAACATATGTGCCTTTTCTGAACGTCTCCTCTTATAGCGCCTTTGAATGAAGTACTCCTAGTACTGAGTTACACTGGAGTTCCTCCTGTCAGATGTTCCTATGAACTCTACTTGTACGGCAGATAGCTGTAGCCTGCTCGGGGACTCCTTGAGTCCCGGCTCACTAATATGTTGCTGTTGTGCCCCCAAGTCTTGTGTGGGAATAAAGTGGTCACTACTTCTACTCCTCCGGTGTCTGCTGCAGGACCATTAGTATACGTACAACCTCGGGGACTGGACCACGGCCTTGCGCTTAGAACTTGAAAAGGGTTCTCCTCTAACCCTGGTCCTTGTTCTCTTATTCTACTCACGTTCCGTGCTAATCCTTCTTCCCAATGGAGAATCAAGCTTCCTTTCTCTGTCTCTTTCCCGTGCCAGCAGACACAGATCACTCTGGCCTGCTGCAGCACTTCCTTCTTCCATCCCTCTCCCGGGGTTCTTCTCTATCTCACACTCTGTCCTTCTACATCCTCATTCACTGACTGAATGAAAGACTGACTGACTGACCGACTCAACTCTTCCCGCTCTTTTATGTGAACTAACTCCACCCGCCTCCCAGCACGTTTCGTGTTCCAAGCAGGGAGCCACCAATGGGTGCTTTGCTATACTCCAAGCAGGGAGCCGCCGAAGGTGCTTTGCTACACTACTTTGTGGTGTTGATGGTGTTATCATCCTTCTGTAAAGCTGGAAATAACACAATTTATTACCGTGCCAACGCAGACCACCCTCTGACACAGACTGCAGGGGTGGCCCAATATCACACAGGATAGGATTAGATACACGGCTCAGCAGTCACTATCACACAGGAGAGGATTAGACACATGGCTCAGCAGGCAGTATCACACAGGATAGGATTAGATACATGGCTCAGCAGTCAATATCACACAGGATAGGATTAGATCCACAGCTCATCAGTCAATATCACACGTGATAGGATTAGGTACACGGCTCAGCAGACAGTATCACACAGGAGAGGATTAGATGCACGGCTCAGCAGTCAGTATCACACAGGATAGGATTAGATACACAGCTCAGCAGTCAGTATCACACAGGATAGGAATAGATACACGGCTCAGCAGACAGTATCACACAGGATAGGATTAGATACGCAGCTCAGCAGACAGTATCACACAGAATAGTATTAGATAAACGGCTCAGCAGACAGTATCACACAGAATAGGATTAGATACATGGCTCAGCAGTCAGTATCACACAGGATAGGATTAGATGCACGGTTTTTATGTGCAATATAATCATTATAATTTGTTATAACTAACCACAGTTGGTTACTCTGCCCAGGCAACGCCAGGCTCTTCAGCTAGTATTAAATAAAATGATACCTTTGTTGATGAAAACACTCTTGGGCTTCTTTTTTAATCCTTATTTTTAGTTTTGTGTTAATGATATGCTCATGTCCTAAGGCGCGGGGTTGGTGGATGTGGTGCTCTGATTATATATTCATAATGCAGACTGCTGACAGGTCACTGCTCCCTCACTGACTTGCACCCTAGTATACTAATGTGCGTATTTGAAAATAACATGTCACTTCATCATAATAGCGATGCCTGCACTATCACTTGTCAGTTAGTGCTTATTGTCTTGCGCTGTTGAAAAGACACAAAAATCACCATCAAAATGGCACTGTCGGCTGCGCAATAGCGTCTATCGCGTTCCAATAGATGCTACTGTGCAAGTGTGGCGCCCCTGAGGGTTCAGTCACCACAGAGGTACTGCACCTCCTCCTGAGGTGTGGCACCCCACTATCCAGGTAAGGTGGAGACATCTAACCACACTCCAACACCTGCATCCCACACAACATAGCAGTGGGTGGGTGGAGCTTAGACTGCACAAGAGTGCGGGAGAATATTAGGAAAGGGTCAGTCTGTGAGAGAGGATCCCCTGAGAGGGATGGAGTGAAGGAAGTGCTGCAGCAGAATCCTGTGACCTGGAGCTGCTGGCACAGGAAAGAGCCATAGAAAGCCTGATTCTTCGGAGGGAAGAAAGATTAGTACAGAACGTAAGAAGAAGAGAACTAAGGACTAGGTTCAGAGCAGAGCCCTTTTTCAAGTTCTAAGCGCATGGCCGGGGTCCGGTCCCCGAGGTTGTATGGATACTAATGTTCCTGCAGCAGACACCGGAGGAATAGAAGTTGTCACTTTATTCCCACCTAAGACTTGGGGGCACAACAGCAACGTGAGTGAGCCGGGACTTGACAGCAAGGAGTCCCCGAAGCAGGCTACAGCCGTCTGCCGTACAAGTAGAGTTCTAAGTAACATCAAGAAGGAGGAACTTAAGTTTAACACGCAACTACAAGTACTTCAGATTAGGCGCTAGTGTTGGGTCGTTCAGAGAAGGCACATGTTGGAGGAGTGCTGGAAGGGTGTACTTTACCTTGCCTGGGAGTTGGCTGAACCCCTGACCTGGAGGACACGGCACCGAAGTGGGCACCTGTATGCGCAACAGACTGGGAGTAAAGCCTTGGAACTACAAGCCCTTGTGTCCACCACTTATTCCTGCACCTTGCAACCGGCTCTGCTACATCTACTTCTTTACACCATCTTCCCACTTACCAACCTCACCTACACTGCCCTGGGACTACAGCTCCACCTGAGAGCTTCAACATCATTGCTGCACCTCACCATCTGTCCCAGAGAAGCAACCCTGCAGCGCTGGTCAAACTGACCAGAAACCACAGGTGGCGTCACGAATCATCTCAACGTCACTCTACCCCTTTTATATTGACCGCCTGAGGCCAGGGACCAGGTCACTGCCACTGTGACATCTCCCATTGAAGTCAACGGGCCCGGTACAGAGTACGCCACGGCCTCTGGGGGCGAGTCATGTTCATATCCCCGTGTGTGGTGAGTATCCCATGTCAGGGCCCCACCTTAGCAGCTGTACGGTATATACTCTTTGGCGCCATCGCTCTCATTCTTTCAGTCCCCCTTGTTCACATCTGGCAGCTGTCAATTTGCCTTCAACACTTTTCCTTTCACTTTTTCCCCCATTATGTAGATAGGGGCAAAATTGTTTGGTGACTGTGCAAAATTTTGTGGCTGTACGACGGTGCAGATGCCAATACATACACTTTTTCCCCATTATGTAGATAGGGGCAAAATTGTTTAGTGAATTGGAACGCGTGGGGTTAAAATTTCACCTCACAACATAGCTTATGACACTCTCAGGGTCCAGATGTGTGACTGTGCCAAATTTTGTGGCTGTAGCTGCGACGGTGCGGATGCCAATCCCGGACATACACACAAATACTGTACATACATACACACATCCACATTGAGCTTTATATATTAGACTGGCTGAAGAGCCCGGCGTTGCTGTGGTTAGTTATAAAAAATTATGATTATATTGCACATAAAAACCGTGCATCTAATCCTATCCTGTGTGATACTGACTGCTGAGCCGTGTATCTAATCCTATCCTGTGTGATACTGACTGCTGAGCTGCATATCTAATCTATCCTGTGTGATACTGCCTGCTGAGCCATGTGTCTAATCCTCTCCTGTGTGATACTATCTATCTTATTATACTGTTTTGTGTGTTCGTATGACGAAAACAGCTAGTGGTAGCAAGTGTCTTTTTTTTTGTTATACAAATGAAAAAGAGGGGTTTTACCTGCAAACCATTTCTTTCCATTTATTTTTGTATTTTCACTTTTATTTTTCACATTTTTAGCTAATTTGGTTTATTTATTTTTTTTATACCCTTATACCAGGGTTTAGATCTGTCAATCAGACACAGGCATGAGGCAAGGCAAGATCTTACAGGTCATTGCATCTGGGTGACCTGATGGCCATTATTCGCTATTGACAATGGCATCAGAATGGGTTAAACACTAGCGACTGGCGCTAGCACCGATGGTGAGCTTTACTGCGGGGTGTCAGCAATGATGTACATCTGACACGCGCTGATAATTTAGTCGTACGATGGTTTGCCGGTGTAACAGACCAGATTAACCCCCTGCCCAGAATATACCCGGGGTGGCCTACGCCAAATTAGACCCCTGGTATATTCTCGCCGAGGCCAAACTATACCCCGGGGTATAAATTAGCCTAGGCCAGATTATACCCCTCTGGATCAGAATACACCCTAGCTGCTGTAGATCAGATTTTTAGGCTTTTGAGAACCATTGAGTGATATACTCAAGAACAGGGCCCCAGGCACCACGGGGGGCAGAGACAGCAAACGGGGTCCCAGGCAGCAAACAGGGGGCAGAGACAGCAAATGGGGCCCCGGGCAGCACATAGGGGGACAGAGACAGCAAATACGGCCCCGGGCAGCACATAGGGGGACAGAGACAGCAAATGCGGCCCCAGGCAGCACACGGGAAGGGGCAGAGATAGCGCGCAAGGGGGAGGGGACATTACGCAGTACCTCTGTGCGCTGTCTCTGCCCTCCGTGCGCTGTCTGGGACCCCTAAGTCTGACCAGACGTGTCTGACCATGCTTATTTCAAAATCCATATTTCAAATTACAGATTTCTAGTTACACTACTGTGAATTAGACTAGAATTGGACTGGAATTTGACTGTAAGGTAACGACATGTATAACCTCTACAATATTTCGGTATCTTCTCAATTTCACCCCCATACTCCTTATTTTCATCCAAACTCCTGTAATCCCCCCACCCAGTAAGGACCTAGTAATTTCCCCCTCCATCCTTCCCAGCCATCTCACCTTTTCCTCATAACTGTTCCTCCACATAAAATCATTTTTCTCCAGACACACATGGCCACATCATGTCTTATCCTGCTCCCACCTTCTAAAGCTCTGTCTCTTACTCCTCATTGCTGGCAACATATCCCCAAATCCTGGCCCTCCTCAACACATCCCCACACTCACTTCTAACATCCAGCCTCGATCCTCTACACATTTTCGCAACCATGATAACCTCATACCCATTCATCCAGCCCCCACTCCCCCGGTCCCCCTACCTGGAGCACTATGGAACGCACGATCTGTCTGCAACAAGCTGCCATTTATCCATGACCTCTTCATCACCAACAAACTCCTTCCTTGGCATCACTGAAACCTGGCTCACCCCCTCTGACTCAGCATCTCCAGCCGGACTCTCTTTCGGCGGATTCCACCTTTCTCACACCACTTGCCCCAGCAACAAACGTGGTGGAGTTGGCTTGCGCCTCTCCGATGCCTGCTCCTTTATCCCAATTCCTCTACCACCCTCCACCACTCTTCCCTCGTTTGAGGTGCACTCCGTCTGCATCTACTCCGCCTCCAGCTGGCTGTCATCTACCGCCCCCCAGAACTAGCCAGCTCCACCTTTCTCGACTACTTCACCACCTGGCTACTTCATTTCCTCTCCACTGTCATCCCCACTATCATCATGGGTGACTTCAACATTCCCATTGACGCTTCCACCCCGGCTGCCTCTAAATTTTTATCGCTCACTGCCTTTGGCCTCACTCAATGGTCCTCTGCGGCCACTCACAAAGATGGTCACACGCTGGACCTTATCTTCACCCGCCTGTTCCCTTACTAATCTCACTAACTCACCCCTTCCCCTGTCTGACCACAACCTGACATTCTCTTCTCTCCTAGTCACAACCCCACTCCACAAACTTGCTCACCCTCGCAGAAATCTCAAACACCTCAATTTACAATCGCTCTCCGAGTCCCTCCTCCCTCTTACAGACATAGATTCTGCTGCCACCTTTTATAACACTACAATAACAGCAGCACTTGATTGGGCCGCCACCTCACACATAGCAAAACTCATACAATCAACAGGCAGCCCTGGCTGACCAGTCTCACCAAAGAACGGAGACGGGCTTCCAAGGTTGCTGAGCGGAGATGGAAGAAATCCCGCTCTGCCGAGCACTTAACTGCATACAAGCAGTCCCTCACCAGCTTCAAGTCCACGCTCGCTGCTGCAAAACAAACTTATTTCTCATCTCTCATATCCTCAGTCTCACAACCCTAAACAGCTTTTCAACACTTTCAATTCTCTACTCTGTCCTCCAGCACCACCTCCTTCTCCTCTCATTACCGCTGAAGACTTTGCCTCCTTCTTTAAGCAGAAGATTGATATGATCAGAGAAAGCTTTGGCTCACAGCCCCCAATGACCCATAGCTGCTCAGCCCTGTTCCTCCAAAACCAACTTCTCCACCATGACAGATCAGCTCTCCACCCTCCTATCAAGATCACACCTCACCACTTGCAAGCTTAACCCACTCCCATCCCACCTCATCCCTAACCTCGCCACAGTCTTCATCCCTACTCTAACACACCTCTTCAACCTCTCACTTACAAATGGTGTGTTCCCCTCATCCTTCAAACATGCCTCGATCACACCCATCCTCAAAAAGACCTCCCTTGACCCATCCACTGTGTCTAGCTATAGCCCGATATCTCTTCTCCCCTATGCCTCAAAACTACTGGAACAGCATGTCCATCTTGAACTGTCCTCCCATCTCTCCTCCTGCTCCCTCTTTGACCACTTACAATCAGGCTTCCGACTGCAGCACTCAACTGAAACTGCCCTTACTGAAGTCACCAATGACCTACTAACCTCCAAGAGCAAGTGATACTACTCTGTCCTCCTCCTGGACCTGTCTTCTGCTTTCGACACTGTGGACCATTCCCTCCTGCTACAGATTCATTTCTTGGCATCACAGGTTTGGCCCTATCCTGGATCTCATATCTAACAGACCAAACATTCATTGTCCTCCCACACCACCTCACCTCGCCCCCGTCTGTCGGTGTTCCTCAACGCTGAGTTCTAGGACCCCTACTCTTCTCCATCTATACCTTCGGCCTGGGACAACTCAGAATCCCACGGGTTGCAGTATCTTTATGCCGATGACACGTAGATCTACCTATCTGGACCTGACCTCACCTCCTTACCAAAATCCCACAATGTCTCTGCTATTTCAGCTTTCTTCTCTGCTCGCTTTCTAAAACTGAACATGGACAAAACAGAATTCATAATCTTTCCCCCATCTCACTCTACCCCTCCACCAGACCTATCCATCAATGTGAATGGCTGCTCACTTTCCCCAGTCCCGCATGCTCAGTGCCTCGAGGTGATCCTTGACTCTGCCCTCTCTTTCAAGCCACATATCCAAACTCTTGCCTCCTCCTGCCGTCTCAAACGCAAAAATATTTCCCGGATCCATGCATTCCTTGACCATGAAACCACAAAAACACTAGTGCACGCCCTTATATTCTCCCGCCTCGACTACTGCAACCTCCTACTCTCTGGTCTCCCCTCTAGCACCACTCCAATCCATCCTGCACTCTGCTGCCCGACTAATCCACCTGTCTCCCCGTTATTCCCCAGACTCTCCTCTCTGCCAAGCCCTTCATTGGCTTCCTATCGTCCAGAGGCTCCAGTTCAAAACCCTATGACATACAAAGCCATCCACAACCTGTCTCCTCCATACATCTGTGACATGGTCTCTCGGCACTTACCCTCACGCAACCTTCGATCCTCTCAAGATCTCCTTCTCTACTCCCCTCTTATCTCTTCTTCCCACAACCGCATACAAGACTTCTCCCGTGCTTCCCTCATACTCTGGAACTAGACCCCAACACATCAGACTCTCACCTACCATGGAAACCTTAAAAAAAAACCATGAAGACACACCTCTTCCGACAAGCCTACATCCTGCAGTGATGCTCAGTCTACTGAACCGTCGCACGACCAGCTCTACCCTTTCCTAGTGTATCCTCACCCATCCCCTGTAGACTGTGAGCCCTCGCGGGCAGGCTCCTCTCTCCTTCTGTACTTCTGTCTTGCATTGCTCATGTTTATTGTACTTGTCTATATTTGCCCCTGTTCACATGTAACGCACCATGGAATAAATGGTGCTATATAAATGTATAATAATAATAATAATAATAATAATGTCTGGGACCCTGTTCTTGAGTATAGCACTCAATCCTGTGCAATGTCCGGGGCCCCTGTGCAATATCCAGGGTCCCGGTGCGCTGTCTCTGCCCCCCTGTGCATTGCCTGGGGCCCCATTCTTGAGTATATCACTCAATCCTGCATGATGTCTGCGGCCCCTGTGCGCTGCCTGGGGCCCCGTAATTAAGCAGCAGCTGGGGTATATTCTGGCCCAGAGGGGTATAAACTGGCCTAGGCCACTTTAACCACGGGTATATTCTGAGTGGAGGTGGTTAATCTCTGGCCTGTTACACCGGAACCCACTTCCTGCAGCGCCATACATATACGGCGCAGATTGTGAAGGGGTTAAATCAAAGTAGGCAAAAGGATAAAAAAAAAAAAAGATACCATAGTTCTATGGAGAAGCATTTAAAACAGCCTTGTGTATTAACATGCACAAATCAAACAATATGAAAATTCCATAATACAGTTTTATTTTGGCATCTGAATGAAATGTTTCTCACAGTAATGAGGGAAAGAAAAAAAAAAAAAAAAATATAAGAAAAAAAAAAAAAAAATCAGTAGATCGTGTTAAATGAGGCTTAACCTGAAAAAAAAATATTAAACAAATCACGGGCTAAAAGATACAGCATCACGTGTCATATCTACATGTATATCAAAATTATTTACACATTGCCACAGGGAAAATCAGTCACAAAATCCGAAACGTAGCAGAAACAGCGGTTATGGACGCACATATCTTGACCTCCCGCCCTGCGATAGCGGCTTGTAATGAATCCCTTCACCAATTGGATAAAAAAAGCCAAGGAGAATCTATAAAGGCACCCAGAACAGGAAAAAGGTGATACTTACGTTACTCTCTGCTCTTACATAGTTAACATCCTTTCTTGGCATATATGACTTTGTGCTGGCATGGCCATACTGTTCAGCATATAAAGGAGCAATTTCTTCTGTCAAGGGGTTATCCAGTGAAACATGTTATGATTTGTCCACAAGAATGTTAACTTGCTGATTGGTGGGGTCCGACCGCTGGGACCCACACTGATCAACAGTACAGTCCACATTCATCCACATTAGAATAGTGCAGCAGTGTGCATTCTCGACCGCCGCTCCATTCTCTATGGATATGGTTCAGCTCTACGTTCTGCTTTTCTAGAACAGGCCCATAAAGAATGGATAGAGCGATGGGCGAACACCAACCTGCAGCTCCATGTAGTAGCTGCGATAAAAGTGCCCTGTCGAGGAGAATATCTCGTTCTACAGATTTCATCTGGTCCTACAGCTCGGAGCCCCATAATCAGTAAATTATCTATCCGCAGGTTAACTTGTTTTAGCCGAATAACCCCATTAAAGGGCAAGTTCACTGAAAAATATCTCCCTTGAGGATCTATCCACTCTAGTTTACCCAGTGTAAGACCATTACACTAGAAATCTGATTTAATGATACTAGCTTGTAACAAGGAGAAAACAAGGTGTTCACTATTGATTCAAGTCTGTCAACTAGCTAACAAAATCTATGCTGTCACAATACATTGTATTTGTGGTTTATGCCACTGTTCTGCTAGGAAAAAATATACATGTCAAACAGCATCTCAGTATCTAGTGCTTCTGCAAGCAAAAGGATAGCTAAATACAAACTTTAAAGCAAGCAGCCTTCAATTGGCTCCTTAGATCCCTACTACCTACTCACCTTTATGACATGGGAGTAATGGCAGATGTAAAGAGTAAATTGTTTTCATTGAATTCATTTTTTTAATTGAAGTGTATCTTTAACAAAAGATAATTTAATATTTTAATACTAGGCCATATGAGATTCTTCCATAAACAGTTAATACAAAAACGAAGCACACTAATTAAACGTTTGGATATACCGTAATCACTTTACAAATTTGTTTTAAGGAAAATGGACAC
The DNA here is from genome assembly GCF_039654945.1 of Dendrobates tinctorius. NCBI lineage: Eukaryota > Metazoa > Chordata > Amphibia > Anura > Dendrobatidae > Dendrobates > Dendrobates tinctorius. The sequence continues at coordinate 14,891,400 of NW_027361932.1, read as the reverse complement.
TAGGTGTAGTGTATATTGGTACTTAGAGTAAAGGCTATAAAAATCACAACGTTCGTGTGGGAATATTTAGCAGATTTAGAATATTGCACTGCAATTCCATAGTGTTCATAAAAACCTAAGTTTGAGTTATTCTTCATTAATTAATAGTCCTAGCAGTGACAAAAGAAATATGGCAAAAGTAAACTAGTATAGGTTTAGTTAACATATAGTCCTGGGAAGATTGGGGAAGAACCAGCAGTCAAATTTTAAAAAATATTTAGTAGGAAAAGTTACAAAATCTGACCATAGTACACAGAAGAAAACAAGCTGAAATAACACGTTTTGTTGATTGGGCGGCCAAAGGCATAGCTATATAACTAGGTGCAAAAGAGAAGTCTTCTTGAATAGGTCTCAATTCATAAGCAAAAATATTTAAAAAACAAAATCTTAAATGTAGGAAGCGCAAACCACAAGGATCATGCAGCGTAGGTCGGGTGTCCGCTATTAGAAATGAAGTGCCAGGATGGAAAAAAAAACAACTCATTTTAACATTGCTGACATGGTAAAAACAGGCAAATACACATTTAAAAGGCAAATAAAATTGCCAATATGTGCTAATGTACTTCATTCATTCTAGCCCAGTATTTCTAGATCAAGGCCATAACATTTCTCTTCTAGTCTAGATGAACGAGGTTTCCAACTAAAGGAGGAAAACTAACAAGTCATCAAACTAGGAAACCTTCCTAAAAATGTTATTTTCTGCAGATATAAAACCCCAAACCCCTTCCCTCCATTCCAATGTAATAACTAGCATATCATATGTCATCATGCTATGATATGGTAATAAAGCATTTTGTATGGAGACCACTGGAAGTCACCTGAACTAAAGCAAAATATGGACACTGATGTGAATGTGTAAGTACAAAGTCTTTGTTCATAAGTAGGGAAAAGTATCTGAAAAGCTTCTGGTCCCAAGAGTAGAGATTATCCACGCCCTTGCAAGTCTCACAATGTTCTGTGCAGGACGTGGGGATGGTGCTAAATATTTTACATCCAATTCTGCCCAAGACTCGATGGCTATTGTTGAAACTCCGCTCCAAAATTTAAAAAAAAACAAACAAAAAAAAAAAAGCGGTCATCTGTGCCTGTGCTTCTGTCAGGGTTTTGCATTGTGCTGGAGCTGACCTTACATAAACTGAGGGTCCCATGAATGCAGTTTCTTGCTCAATTATTGCAAGTTATTGAATTCAGAGAAACAAAAAGTCAATACAATCCAAAAATATGTATAAAAACTCTACAGAAGACAACGTCTTCCTCACACTCACACGTACACTCCAGGGGGAATGGAGAAAGTGCAGCACTTGAAAAGCAATATTTACATGATAACGCACTCCATTTGAGATCGTGGTGTAATTTGCCTATTTAACACTCGATTTGCCTCAGTAGCTTTGTGTGCAATGGCAGAAACACCTTAGGTAGCAAAAGGATTAATGAAATTTTTTTTATTTTTAAAAAATAAGTATGTGTGATCAGGGAGCCTTCTTGCAGAATATTTCAGCTAATGCTTTCAACAGTTCAATCAGGTTTGTGATGTCAGGGGCACAGTAAGTATGGCGTTCTCGGATTCCTGATTTTTCATACCAATCTCAAACTACAGTGTTTAGAGAACAGTTACTCGGTGAGGACACAGATTGACCAGCAGTGGGGAACGCTTCATTTTGAAGAATATTAGGGGCCACAAGTAGTGATGTGCTTCTGTCTTCAGAGTCTTCTGTATCACTTTGTGGTTGGGGAAGTGGTGGCTCTGCAGGTGGCAGTGGTTCCTCTGTAGTTTGTGGTGAAGAGGCATTGCTACTGCTTGCAGTGGAGATTTGCCCCAACCCAGCTGACTGCCTTGTTACTTGATCTGAGTTCACAAGGGAAAAAGAGAAAAAAAAATAAGTTAAAAAAAAAAATTTTCAGTAAATCAACATGTTATGTCAACAAGAGAACTCACATTCAGTGACATTTAGGTGCACCATTAAGAAATCCCCAACATGCCTCAACAATCACAGGCCTTCATTCGCATTTAGCCTTCTCATATGGATCAAAGGGACTAGACTACATACTGTGGGTGCAAATGCAGCCCCAGCACCTACTATGGTTACCTTCTCTGCACACATTCTCTAGAGCAGAGGTGGGGAACCTCAGGCCTGCAGGCAGTTTACGACCCTTGATGATCTTTAATCCGGCACCAAGTACTGTAGTACTTGGGCAGATAACTGTATTTTGATGGCCGCCGGCTCATTCATTTCTTCTTGCTCCGTGAGCGAGTGCACGCAGTGTTCACTGCTGAGCACTGAGGAGCATGCAATGAAAGTTTACGTCCTCACACCAGTACCAGCGTCAGGATGTATTTTTTGGACAAATTTAGCGCACAATTTGTGCGGCCCTGAAAGAAGGAAAAAATATCTGAAAGGCCATTAGCAGAGAAAAATCCCCAGATGCTGCAGAGCATTCTAGCTTGACCACACACAGTTGTGTTAAAAGTGTTTGCCCCCTGTTCACCAAAGGTTGGGTGCACTTGCGTATGTGTGTTTAAAATAGCATGTATTGTTTATATGTAATTTTCCCTAATTACATTACTACCACCACCTATGTGTCAACTACTAAGGATGATTTCACATCTGTTTGACAAATAACTGTACATACTTGTAACCCCCCACTTCCTTTTCGTTCTATAAAAGAAGGGCCAAATAAGCACTTGTGCATCTACAGATTATTCAAAAATCCTTAAACAACCTAATCTCTCATCCGCCTCCGGTTCCGTGGACATACTTATTTCATAAATACTCATTTACCAACACTGCACATCTGATTACTGTGATAATCTACTGCATTGGCTTAATTAAATGCAAGAACATAAATAATCCAGTAATTAAATATTAGAAATAAGAACAATAAATGCATTATATACAAGACCAGACAAATGTCACAACTGTTCTCCCTAAATCCATGAAAAAAACCTTGATTAATTTCACACTTTTGTTAGTGTACATGGAAACTAAATTTTACCCATAATTAGGACACGCATCACTCCTTTGTTCTCAGGATCATATACCTACTATGAGGTTACCTCTTTTAATACATGTATTATTTATAAAGTAACCATTGGTTTGCCAAAATGTATAATCTAAAAAACTCACCAGTTGTTGAGCAAAGAATGATATCTGGACATATTGAAGCTTCATATGGTGGGGGTGGACCGTCCGGGGGATGGATATCAGAGTATTTATATGCCGTGTAAGGAGGAGGTGGTTCATGAAAATGAAAGGCTCCACCCTCGCCATCATCAGAAAGGTGAAGTGGTGTCAGGCCAGTCCCAAAGCCATCAGGTCCATAATCAAAACCTGGCATTCTTCGGCCCAAGTTAAAATGATGTACTGTGGGAGGAAGGAAGATACCCATTACAAGTATAATACTAATAAGATGCTTTAAATTACCAGGTTTATTTCGGTATACTTAATTGCAGAAGCAAACTCTAAAAGTTACTTTTAAAAGGTAACCAGTCATGATATTCATATTGCCTGACTACAGTATATGCCACAAGTTTTCACTGAAAACATACTGGAGACTAAGTCTCTCCCTATACACAGGCGCACAGTCCCCGATGGACTTTTGAAAGCATGTAAAACTTACAAGGCTGCCATAATTTAGCCACAAGCATAAATTTCTATGTGGTGGGTTGGTTTTTTCACAAAATGTTTATAGTGATAATAGCTGGGGGACATTTTAATAATATGCCACTATTCAGAAGTGCTGGCTATTCTTGTTTTTTTTCTAGTATACTATTGGAGGTGGTGCCAGCCTCCATTTTTTGCTGAGCACTCCTCGTATCAGTCTCAGGTTAGGGTGAGACAGCTGTAGATTGTGTGATTAGCGTGTGATCAGTGTCTCTCGGTTGAGAAGATGGTATAGAAAAATATTTCTCCATTGTGTCAGTGCATGGAAACTGCAGTCTGATGATTTCCAAGCACTCATTGACTTGCATGGGTGCATGTGATCTAAATATAGGATGAAACTGATATGCTGAGAGCCGGGCCGAAAAAAAAACGAACATGTGAGCAACCCCATAAAATAACATTGGTCCGAGTGTGATCCAAAGTTTTGTCAGATCGCACTCAGATGGAAAATACGCTGGTGTACTCCTGGCCAAGGCTGTTTTTAATTAGTGTTGTGTCCTACTTTCCCACTATATTGGTAGGCTTTTGGCATGGGAGAGGCTTGTCTGAGAGAAAATTAGGGTCACAACAAAGAAACACCTACCTTGTTGTGCCGGGTGGGCACATACAAATGTTCTACATATATCTTATTTGTCATCAATGCCGTTTTTGTACATTCAAATATTCAATGTTTGCATGTATCTTTGAGCACAGAGTAGTGCTGTATTCTTTGGTTTGTATATTATGCTGTCATAGCATCTTACACCTGGTCACATTTGCTTCATTCTATTAGGAAAAACTGGTCAGTTTTTGCTTCTTTGCTATTTACAATATGGTAGGTGCCTGCTTACAGGAAATACATCATAATGGGCATAAATGATTCATAGAATACTTTATATTTCAGGGTATTTAATGACACAGATGCATTTCCTGCAAAGACAGTAAAATTATAAAATCCAGCCCACTTTGCATTAGTGGGAGCTTAGGTGCTTGTGTCATACTGTTAAACATACAAGTTCATAAAAAAAAAAAAAAAAAAGTAGTAGTAAGCTCCTATATTCCCTTCTAGGGTTGCCAGGTAATGACCGCTATGAGGGCATTAGGTTGGAAGAATTAATCTAATTTTAGGATCTATTTTAATTAGAAAGGTCAGTGGCTTTAATGTAAAATTTAGGTATAATCTTCAAAAGGTAATAAAGAACATATTTAGAGGAACATTGCTTACAATTGGCTCCAATCAAGGACTCTATGCGTTCCCTCCGTCTCTGGCGCAGCCGATGAACCATGAAGAGCAGGAGAGAAAGTATAAGGAAAGAAGAGATGCAGCTCACAATCAGACGCATACCACTGGCCATGGAATCAAAGAGACTGCTTCCATCTAAAAATTCAAAGAGAACAGATGGATTATTTTAGGCTTATTAGGTTTGCATTCTGCAGTACGAAAAACAATTTGACGATTTATATGCAGGACTGCAACAAATAAAAATGTCAAAACCACCATTTTCAGTGCATATTGTTGCCTTGGATTATTCTCGGCGGTTGAAAAAAATAAATAAATTGAAAGTTATTCTCACTACAGCCCTCTGGCCAGGGTTTCAACTGTGGGGCCTGGAGTAGACACATATCACACACTGTTTGAAGCAAAAAAATTGGAGTGCTGACTTCAATAAATCAATAAGTATCAACAAATTTTATTAATAAAAATTGACACATATAACAAACAATACATAATACAAGGCAAGATTCCACATAAACACTTCTGGGGATAATTGTCTAAGAGAAGCTAAGCAGCGATTGGAACAATGCCTAAAATCGCAGTTCCACCCTTCTGGGACACAAAGTTAGAACAGTGGCTAAGAAAAGTGCATGCATATAGAAGGCATAAAGTGCATAGTGCAAATATTCTAGTCATAGCCATTTAAGCAAGCTTACCCATGCTAGTGATTAAAAGTGCGGAGAGATCCCCAAGGAAGGACCCTGGACGTGCGTTTCGCAGAATGTTTTATCAACAGGGATTGCATGACCCCGGACCTGCGAGCGTGTCTCCCATTCGGGTCCCAGCCCAGGCTCAAGCTGCTTAGCGGCCGCCACCTGATGAATGCAGTCACGCTCAGCCTAGAATGGCCGGTATCACACACTGTACAGCAGTACGCCCCTTGAGTTAATTTCTTAGGGTCCCGTTACACTAAACGACGCACCAGCGATCCCGACAACGATAGGACCTGGTCAGTATCGCTGGTGCGTCGCTACATGATCGCTGGTGAGCTGTCAAACAGGCAGATCTCACCAGCGATCAGGACAAGCGAGGAAGCTGGTGTCCAAGGTAAACAGCGGGTAACTAAGAGCCCCGCACGCTTAGTTACCTGCAGTGTACCTTGGATACCAGCGTGCTCACGCTGGGAGCTGGTATCCAGGGTAAACAGCGGGTAACTAAGCGCGCGCAGCGCTTAGTTACCCGCTGTTTACCTTGGATACCAGCTCCCAGCGTCTGCTTACAGCGCTGGTAGCTCGCTGATCGTTGGTCTCCCGCTGCCACACGCAGCGATGCGTGCTGGCCAGCTGGAGACCAACGATCAAACAATGGCCCAGGACATTCCTGCACGATCAGCGATACCCGGCGGGGGGGGGCGGTCGCTGATGCGTGCCACACACAGTGAGTTCGCTGGCGAGACCGCTGATGCGTCACAAAATTGGTGACACATCAGCGATCTCGCTTAGTGTGAAGTACCCCTTACTTCAGATTTGATATGAGGAAGAATAGCAGCACTGTCAATTATAGTGTACTCAAGGTAGGGACTCGTGGTTCAGTCGAAGGAGGAAACTCAGTACCACAGAAAGGATAAGAGATTATAGGTCTTGCTGCAAGTGTTTATTTTGATCCAGCAATGAATCAAAACAGATACAGTCAACAGTTTCAACTGGGGGCAGTCTTTATCAAGGAAACCTGTGGGAAGCAAGAGCCGGAAATCAGAAAATGCAGCAAGGTGTAGGCCATGGGCTTCTATCGTCAAACGCACTCCTGACAATTCAGAAACGCAGCATAGTCATGCCGTTGGTCTAAACTGCGAACTCTCCTAAGTTGTAACATTGGAAGAGTTCAGGAGCAATCTGGCCAACTTCAGAGCTGCGCTTGTAGGTTGTATTGCAAAATAAAATAACAGGGAACCCGTCACCTGTTTTGGCCGCTATAAAATGCGGCCGCTGTCTTTCAGGGCGTATCTACAGCATTCTACAATGCTGTAGGATAAGCCCCCGGTCTGACCTGAAAGATAAGAAAAATAAGTTTTATTATACTCACCCGGGGGGGTGGTCTGGTCCAATGGGTGTCGCAGGTCTGCGCCTCCCATCTTCTTGCGATGCTGCCCTCCTGCTTGCTTCATGGCTCCCGGCATCACGATCCTGCGCAGGTGTACTTATTTGCCTTGTTGAGGGCAGAGCAAATTCCTGCAGTGCACTGGGCCTCTCTGACCTTTCCCAGCGCAAGGAAAGAAAGGTCAGAGAGGCCCAGCGTACTGCAGGAATGTGCTCTGCCCTCAACAAGGCAGATAAGTACACCTGCGCAGGAACACGATGCCGGGAAGCCATGATACAAGCAGGAGGGCGGCGTCGCAAGAACATGGGAGGCGCCGGACCTGCGACACCCATCGGGCTGGACCGCACTCTGTTTGTAATGACTATATATGAGTTTCCCTTTTTGTATTGAAGAACTGAAATAAATTAACTTTTTGATACTCTAAATTTTGTTAGAAGCACCTTTACTTGCCTGTAGATTCTTTCTCCTAGAGCAAAAAATAAGCAAAGTCTCAAGACAGCCCCTTTAAGTATATTAATCAATAAACTCATCATTAACAGACCTAATACAGCACTTGTACCTCTGAGGCATACAGTTTATTTTTTTTGCCCGACTATGCACAATTTCTCCAATAGCTTAGGCCGGTTTCACATTAGCGCTTTTTCAGCGCACGCACGGCCGGGGGTAGCTCCGCCCCCGAGCCGGCTCTCTGCCCGGCGTGCCCGCCCCTTGCTTGTAGCGCCGCCTACTAGCGGACAGCGGCGCCTGCGATCGGCGCACCCTATCTTTAGCATAGGGTGCTCAGGCCGTGCGCTAGTTGCGCTTTGACCTGCGCTGCGCACTTTTGACGGTGCGCCGTGCGCGCCAAAATCAAACTTTTCGGATTTTGGCGCGCACGGCGCACCGTCAAAAGTGCGCAGCGCAGGTCAAAGCGCAACTAGCACACGGCCTGCGCACGATCTGCGCACCCTATGCTAAAGATAGGGTGCGCTGATCGCAGGCGCCGCTGTCCGCTAGTAGGCGGCGCTACAAGCAAGGGGCGGGCACGCCGGGCAGAGAGCCGGCCGTGCGTGCGCTGAAAAAGCGCTAATGTGAAACCGGCCTTATTTATAGATTTCTTTAGAGAGCTCGGTGCCAGCAGCTGCTTATTTGAGTTCAAGCGACTAATCTGAGTTTCCCCACTGCTATTTAGTGCACTTGCTAAGCTTAATTTAATTAGTATGAGGTAACAACTCTGTACCCAGGCTACCGAGGCACCTTTAGAAAAATCCAAATTAATCCCAACAACCTACACAAGCCAAACCTGCAGTATGCAGAAATCAGAGGTCATACCACCCCTATGCTTGGAGAGATGTCCACATATACAGGTTATGAAAAAATATGGTGCCACTTTCTCCTTTCACTTATATGGGAGTTATTGAAAGCAGGCTTGACTGTTCACATATCCCTGACAAAAGTGGAAGACGAACACAGCAGGTGACAAGCATTTATTCTCCATTTTGGTAAGGCAGCCACCTCTCTTGCAGATGATATAAATGTATATCATAGCAATATATCAAGCCAATTAAAATACAGGAAATCACTAGAGGCAGCTGGTGAAAAGAGAAATGATATGTTGCTTTTTGTTAAAGCACCTTGGCAGCAATGCTGATTGTGTGTACGTTTTAATTTATGTAATGTGGAAACCCTAACATTAAACTGGAACCCTAGCAAACATGCACTTTCAAGCAGACACGCTTTCACTAATCGTTAGACTCAATGAATAAGTAATAGCAGCAATTATCATAAGGCTACAAAGCTAAAAACAAGATCTTATATTACGATTCCCACTGAGAACCAGAACAAATACAATTTTGAAACTGTTTTGCAGCCTGTAATTCAGGGAATCATTTTGCTCTTTTCTTTTGCCCATTTTTTTGTTGCAAATTGTAACTTGTATTGCAAACAGTTAAGGCTCCTTTACATTTAGCGATGCACCAGCGATCCCGACAACGATACGACCCGGTCAGGATCGCTGGTGAATCGCTAAATGGTCGCTAGTGAGCTGCCAGACAGGCAGATCTCACAGCGATGTAGCAGCGATACAGCGGTCGTTACTTACCTTTCAGACGCGACGATCCTGACGTCCTCCCGTCCGCGTCCACGCGTCGCCAGCAGGAAGCGCCCGACGAGAAATGGAGCTGAGTGATCTCGCGCGATCAGCGACAGACATCGGGGGAGCTGGTCGGAGGTAAGTATCACACATAGCGATATCGCTGCTGCGTCACCAAATCGGTGATGCTTTAGCGATATTGCTAGCGATATCGCTATGTGTAATACCCCCTTTAACATTCTGTACTGGTCAGAGCCATTTCTGAACAGATAATGCTACCCATATAGATTTTATACATGCTCGTTCGTGGCCACTCTTACCAGGATCTAGGCAAGTGAATTTACAGCATTCTTTCGGATCCTTGAGATATTGCTGGCATCCTTGTGGTTTTTCACATAGAGCAGCCACACACATTTCGGGTTCACCATTGTGGCAGGTGCAGCTGAGACATGGATCATCTCCTTTTGGGGTGAAATAGTAGCCCTCATCCACAATGTTATCTTTGATATCAACACAAGTCTGACCTAGAAATAAATAGAAAGTAAAACAAAGACACCTTGTTAAGATTTTACAATTTATGTAGATACACAAATGCCTGCTAAACCATGTACAGCACATTAAATAGCTGAAAAACTCCCTTTAAGGCTTTACTAGTGATCATATGTGTTAGTATAGCTTGCTTTTATTAAAGAAGTTTCCTGTTTCCATATATAGCAGATTTTAATATCCAACCCCATTTGGACTTTAATGACACAATGTCATTATTTCCTAATACAGTTTTAGTCAAATGTGAAAATAATGCTGCAACATAAGATTTTTTTCAAAACTAGTATTGTTAATCGTTTTATCAATTAACAAAATGCAAAGTGAAAGAATAAGAGAAATGATGGTATTCAGTATTCCTAAGATCCCATGTCGAGCCCTGAAAGACTCGTACCCTGACAAGGGAATTGCCCAAGTGTCACCTATATACAATTTAAACCCCCAAAATAAATATATATAGAAAGCCTTCCCAACGCATTTCTGCCTCTATATCGAGGCTTCACCAGGAGAGTGTACTTGTATTATATATAAAAAAAAAAATAAAAATAAAAAAAAGAGTCCAAAGTAAGGAGTATCTATAGATATATAAAAGAGGCGCTGCAGTGGCAGTCAAAACCACCAGCAGACCGAGCAGAGTGCTGAACAGCCTTTAGACAGCTCTTTAGTTATGTGTGGTTTATTTGGGCAAAAGCTCTTTTAAGGATAATTATTAAAAGTTAGAGATTCAGTTATAGAGATAGGATGTGATGTTATAGGCAGCAGACAGACGATCCCCGTCATTTTGTATTAAGGTGAAGGGGATGCCAGGAGAATAGGTGTATAATTGGGTGTTATCCGCACTGCTAGACAACTTTAGATTTGGAAGGGAAGTAAACACGATTTGTATTTAATCTGCTGCATTAAGTTTTTTTTTGCTGACCACTGCACTAATGGTCCTTATTCACCATTTCCTGGTGCTTCTTCAAAAGACCTTGAGGAGCATATCTTGAAACCCCAGTCTGCTTTGAATTCTTTGCCCGTGACAGACCTTGCGTCTTGTTGCTGTGCTCAGCCTTGTCATGGTGTATAACCTGTGACATTAAACTGTCTTCGGAATCTTTGTAGTAGAGTTTCATTGTCCTTAAAAGAAGCACTTCTAACAATTTTTATCCAATTAATAAATTGCAATCCTCATATTATGTAGCACTGTGTACTTACAATTTCTCTCTTTGCTATTCAACCCAGTTAATTCTCTTGTTTTCCATTAGATCTATGACATCACGCTTAAAAAAAATAATAACTCGCTGATTCCTCCTAAATTCTACGTAGACATAAGAAGCCAATTTTCCTAGCATGATTCATAAGGACCTGCCTAAGTTCCTGGCAGGGGGAGGAGGGAGCAGCTGGTTCAGGAGTTTGAAGAGGGGGATTGATTTTTGAAGGGAAAGAGTTCCTATTTCTACTTAGTGCAAAGAAAAGAGAAGAATTTAATGGCTAGAAAGGCAAAATTATCAATTTTAAGTACACAGTGCTGTATAATATAATGATTGCAATATATTAAAAGGATAAAAATTTTTATTGGAGTGCTTCTCTAAACAAATTTAAGCCTCTTACACAGCAGTTTCTGTCTCAGTTAAAGGGAACTTGTCACCCCACCCTACCCCCAGGCACTATGGAGTGTCCCTCTGTTAAGCCACCTCCAAGCTGTCCATCAACCCCCGTCTACAGCGTCCCGCACCGCCTCTTTCTTTTGTATGTGCCGTTACATGTTGTGGGGCGCCTGCGCTGTGACAACAGTTCTCGGGCATGCGCACTGCGCGCTGCCCGGGAACTGCCATCAAGCTGCGTGTTTCTGCATCCCCAGATTCCCAGCCCCGCAGTGTGAATACTTCATAACACACTGCGGAGCGGGATCTGGGGACGCAGAAACACGCAGGCGCGATAGCTTGATGGCAGTTCCCAGGCAACGCGCACTGCACATTCCCGAGAACTGTTGTCACAGCGCAGGTGCCCGACAACATGTAACAGAGGAAAATACAAAAGTAGGAGGCGGTGCAGGGACACTGTAGAGGGGGGGGGGGGAGATGGACAGCTGGGAGGCGGCTTAACAGAGGGACACTCCATACTTCTGTGACAGAATGCAGGTATGAGGAACTATTTATAAAAGTCTATATTTTGGTGTTAATGGGGGTCAGAAACAGAAGAGCCACCTTCACAGAATGCAGCCTTAAGGGGGTTTTACACTAAGCGATGTCGCTAGCAATATCGCTAAAACGTCACCGGTTTTGTGACGTTTTAGCGATATTGCTAGCGATATCGCTATGTGTGATACTTACCAACAACCGGCTGCCCCGTTGTCCATCGCTGATAGCGCAAGATTGGGCGGCTCCATTTCTCGTCGTCAGCTTCCTGCTGGGGCTTCCTGCTGTGACGACGAGCGACGCGTGGACGCGGGCGGGAGGACGTCAGGATCGCTGTGTGTGAAAGGTATCGCGCGCTGCTGCATCGCTGTGAGATCTTTCTGTGTGAAAGCTCACTAGCGATCATTTAGCGATGCACCAGCGATCCTGACCGGGTCGGATCGCTGGTGCATCGCTAAATGTAGAAGGGCCTTTAGTGCTGCTGAAGATGGCTCTTAGTTAAAAACGCCCACGCCCTGGGGGAGCGACAGGTTCCCTTTAATTACGGAGTGAAAATGACCATTATCACCTGTTGTTAAGTATGAGCATCTAATTATACCAGACTGTAATCTCACATAATCCCTGACTTTGTGTTCATCCAGGCCTGAGACCTCAATTGGATCCACTACAAACATTTTGGGTGAGATCATAACCTCTGGCATCACTCAGCACTATTATTATATTTTGTGTATACACTTTTGTTATGTTTGAGCAAGAGCTCTTTTAATGATACCTATTAACAGTTAGGATTTATATCTCTGCTGTATATTAGATGTTTTGAGGAGTATTTTTGCCATCTGCACTGGATGGATGTTTTGCTTCCATGAAATGGAATCTCTCCAAAACTTCTCATGTTTCCTCCCTCTACTAACCTACCAATACTAGATATTGCAATTGCTTTGGGTGGTTCAACCATAACTCTCCAGCAGCACACTTGCTGTCTGGGTCATTTATAACACACAACTTTCCTTTACTCCCTGTATCCAATTACTCCCTCCCTCATGTTACCTGCATCTTTAACCCCTTAACGGCCAGAGCTATTTTTGGTTTTGCATTTTCATTTTTGCTCCCCTACTTCCCAGAGCCATAACTTTTCATTTTATGGTCAAAATGGCTGTGAGGGTTTGATTTTTACAGGACGAGTTGTACTTTTGAATGACACCATTGGTTTTACCATGCTGTGTACTTGAAAATGGGAAACAAAATCCAAGTGCATTGAAATTGCAAAAAAAAGTGCAATCCCACACTTGTTTTTTTAGGTTTTTCACCATGTTCACTAAATGCTAAAACTGATCTGCTATTATGATTCTCCAGGTCATTACGAGTTCATAGACACAACGTATGTAGGTTCTTTTTTATTTAAGTGGTAAAAAAAAAAAATCCAAAGTGTTAACAAAAAAAAAAAATTGCCCCATTTTCCGATACCCGTAGCGTTTCCAATTTTCATAATCTCTGGTTTGCTGAGGTCTTATTTTTTGCATGCCAAGATGACATTTTTGATGATACAATTTTTGGTGCAGATACGATCTTTCAATGGCCCGTTATTGGATTTTAATGCAATGTTGCGGCGACCAAAAATACGTAATTTTGGCGTTATTAGCGATTGGGTTAATTCTTTTTTATATTGATAGATCTGGCGATTCTCAATGCGGCGATACCAAATATGTGTAGGTTTGATTTTTTTTTTTGTTTTATTCTGAATAGGGCAAAAGAGGGGTGATTTTACTTTTTGCATGCTTCAATAGAAGACTAGATGCTGCACTTGTCCGATCGGCTCTGCTACATCCAGGCGATGATCAGAACTACTCACTTGCTATGAGCGCCGACCACCGGGCGGCGCTCATAGCAATCCGGCTAAGACAACCATAGGTCTGCAGGAGACCTCTGGTTGTCATACCAACAACATTGGTGACCGACGATCACGTGATCACGGGGGTCACCTATGGGCAGAATTACTGGTGCGCTTGCAGGAAGTACGAGTTAAATGCCGCTGTCAGAGCTTGATAGTGACTTTTAACGAGTTAACAGCCGTGGGTGGATCAGGATTCCATCTGCGGCTGTTAGCGGCACGTCAGCTGTTCAAAACAGCTGACATGTGCCGGAAAAGATGTGGGCTCAGTGCCGGAGCCAACAACAAATGGAAGGTGCCCGACATCGGCGTACTATTATGCCCGATGTCAGAAAGGGGTTAAAACATCTCCAGAATCAACGCTTTGCTCACCATTGAAACAGCAAACACTCTTACTGTAGCGCTTATTCATTCTCATTTGGACTACTGGAACGCTCTATTGATCGGTCTCCCTCTTATCAAAATCTCTGCCCTCAATTGATCCTGAATGCGGCAGGCAGGGCCATATATTTATGTCCAGTGCTACATGGATGCGTCCAACTTGTGCCATGTGTTGCACTGGTTACCCATTCACTACAGAATACAATACAAACTTCTCGCTCTCACCCACAACGCTTTGCACAGTTGTGCACCACTATACATCTCCTCCCTCATTTCTGTATCACCCTGACCATGCGCTCCATTCTGCAACTGATCTAAGACAAACATCCTCCATTATCCGAACTTCCCACCTCTGTCTCCAAGACTTTTTTCGTGCTGTGCCAATTATCTGGAATGAACTACCCCAGATGACCAGACTAAAGGGGGTTTTACACTAAGCGATATCGCTAGCAATATCGCTAAAACGTCACTGGTTTTGTGACGTTATAGCGATATTGCTAGCGATATCGCTATGTGTGATACTTACCAGCGACCGGCTCCCCCGCTGTCCATCGCTGATCGCGCGAGAATGTCCGGCTCCATTTCTCGTCGGGCGCTTCCTGCTGAGACTTCCTGCTGTGATGACGAGCGACGCGTGGAGGCGGGCGGGAGGACGTCAGGATCGCTGTGTGTGAATGGTAAGTATCGTGCGCTGCGTCGCTGCTGCATCGCTGTGAGATCTTTCTGTATGAAAGCTCACTAGCGATCATTTAGCGATGCACCAGCGATCCTGACCGGGTCGGATCGCTGGTCGGATCGCTGGTGCATCGCTAAATGTAAAAGGGCCTTAAGGCTGTGTGCGTACGTTGACTATTTGCTTGCAGAAACCATCTCATGGCAGGAAAAATGCTGCGAGAAAAAAACGGGCGCAGTGTCATCAAGAAGTTTAAAGCCCATGGCACTGTGGCTAACCTCCATAGATGTGGATGGAAAAGAAAAATTGACAAGAGATTTCAACGCAAGATTGTGCGGATGTTGGATAAAGAACCTCGACTAACATCCAAACAAGTTCAAGCTGCCCTGCAGTTCGAGGGTACAACAGTGTCAACCCGTCCTATCCGTCGGCGTCTGAATGAAAAGGGTCTGTATGGTAGGAGACCCAGGAAGACCTCACTTCTTACCCCGAGACATAAAAAAAGCCAGACTGGAGTTTGCCAAAACTTACCTGAAAAAGCCTAAAACGTTTTGGAAGAATGTTCTCTGGTCAGATGAGACAAAAGTAGAGCTTTTAGGGCAAAGGCATCAATATAGAGTTTACAGGAGAAAAAAAGAGGCATTCAAAGAAAAGAACACGGTCCCTACAGTCAAACATGGTGGAGGTTCCCGGATGTTTTGGGGTTGCTTTGCTGCCTCTGGCACTGGACTGCTTGACCGTGTGCATGGTATTATGAAGTCTGAAGACTACCAACAAATTTTGCAGCATAATGTAGGGCCCAGTGTGAGAAAGCTGGTTCTCCCTCAGAGGTCATGGGTCTTCCAGCAGGACAATGACCCAAAACACACTTCAAAAAGCACTAGAAAATGGTTTGAGAGAAAGCACTGGAGACTTCTAAGGTGGCCAGCAATGAATCCAGACCTGAACCCCATAGAACACCTGTGGAGAGATCTAAAGATGGCAGTTTGGAGAAGGCACCCTTCTAATATCAGGGACCTGGAACAGTTTGCAAAAGAAGAATGGTCTAAAATTCCAGCAGAGCATTGTAAGAAACTCATTGATGGTTACCAGAAGCGGTTGGTTGCAGTTATTTTGGCTAAAGGTTGTGCAACCAAGTATTAGGCTGAGGGTGCCAATACTTTTGTCTGGCCCATTTTTGGAGTTTTGTGTGAAATGATCAATGTTTTGCTTTTTGCTTCATTCTCTTTTGTGTTTTTTCATTTAAGACAAATTAAATGAAGATAATAATACCAAAGAATTTGTGTTTGCAATCATTTTCAGGAAGAAACTGAGTATTATCTGACAAAATTGTAGGGGTGTCAATACTTTTGGCCACAACTGTACCTCTGATTATTGTGGCCAAAGAGTTCTATTTTAACCTCATCGGTCCAAAGGACTGGTTTCCAAAATGTATCAGGCTTGTTTAGATGTTCTTTCGCAACAACATCTGCAAGGAGTTTGTATGTTCTCCCCGTGTTTGCGTGGGTTTCCTCCGGGCACTCCGGTTTCCTCCCACACTCCAAAGACATACTGATAGGGAATATAGATTGTGAGCCCCACCCGGGACAGTGATGAAAATGTGTGCAAACTGTAAAGCGCTGCGGAATATGTTAGCGCTATATAAAAATAAAGATTTATTTTATTTATTTATACTTCTGATGCTGAATTTAATTGTGAGGACACAGGAGAGGTTTTCTTCTGATGACTTCCATGAAGTCCATTATTTGTGCAGGTGTCTCCAAACAGTAGAAAAATGTACCACAACTCCGGAGTGCTAAATATTTCTGAAGGTTTTTTTGCAGCCAAGGGTTCTAATTTGCCTCTCCAGCAATCCTACTAGCAAATCTCACTGAAATTTTACTTGATCTTCCAGACCTCATCTTGACCTCCTCTGTTCCTGTTAACTGCCATTTCTTAATTACATTTGAAACTGAGGAAAGGACAATTTGAAAACGCTTTACTAGTTTCTTATAGCCTTCTCCTGATTTGTGTGCCTCCACCTTTTTCAGAGGGCTAGCAGCTGCTTAGAAGAAACCATGGCTGCTGTTTTGTGGCACAAGGTTAGAGGAGGCTGGATTTTTTATAAAGCTGGGACATTTGCATCACCTGACCTTTCCTTACAATGATAGTGAACAAGCCATAACCCTAATTAGCCAATAAAGGTCTGAAACCTTGGTCAGTTATCTGAACACACAACTCCAAGGGTGCCCAACCTTTTGCATCAGCACATTTTCCTTTATCTAATTTTTAAAATGGAAAAAATATATATTTTTTTTTACTAAAATACAAAGGAAATTGTCATATTTAACTTCAGCCCTTTTAGAGATCATTTCATCTTCAACTTGCTTAACTGTTCACAACAGTAATTTTGACCAGGGTACCCCAAATTTTTACATACCACTGTAGGTGGGGAGGTAATTAAAAAGATAGGTACAATATAATATCATAAAAAATAAGCAAAACTGGACTTTATTTGGTTTAGGGAAAAGATAATTTCCATGTAGAAGGAATGGGTTTGCATTGCCCAAGGTCATAAAAAGAATGAGGGGAAAAGTCTTCACCTGCTTGTTTTCTAACTGCAGTCCCTCTGAAGACTGGCATCCTGTGCAGGTTTTCAATACCCAGCAACAAAGGATAACCAACCAGGGTGTACTTTGGTGGCCACAAAAACTGTCTCTCTAGTAGGTATACGCTTGGATAACAATGGGATGGGACAATTGTTGGAATTCTGGCTTTCATACATTACTCTGGAGTAATGGCCATTTCATGTGTTTTTCCTCTCTTCATACTTTTGATCATGTAGGTCTCTGTCTATATATGTGGTACAGTGTGTCCTACAGTCTAAAAAATATGATGACATGGTTTCCTATAAAAAAGGAAATTCAGATTTACCACCACTAGAAAATCAAGACAACGTACTTACTGCGTTTGCAAAGAAAGGAGGACTTTTCATAGCAGTTCTCAGCATACCAGCTGTGGAGTCCATGATGGCGGAGGGACGGCAGATAGAAATACTGCAGCTGGGCACAAAGGATGTTCTCATTTTCATACATTCCAAATATGGGGACAGGAGGTAAGAACACTTCGGAGGAGCCTAAAAACAAAATTCTGTTAGGCTTAAAGAGAAAAACTAAAAAATAGACTTCAAGATAACAAGCAATTCTTTAGTGTGTCCATATATTATAGAATTGCTATGAAATAGCATTTGCTTGCTTGAAGCGCCACGTACCTTTGTAAGCAACTTCCCAGTGCCCCTCCACAGAATGGTTCCTGTTTGTTATCACAAACTGGTAGCCTACCCAAAGTCTAGAAAATAAATACAAAAAATATTACTGCCAAAATTGTGTGTCTGTATATAAAAGAGTGCTAGAGCTGTGAAAAGAAAAAAAAAAAAAAAAAACACCATTATAAAGTCATAAAGTCATAATATTCAGAGAGATTTCTACGAGTGTCATGGATTTACCTCTATTACTATTAATCTTCATTCCCCAAATCTTTAAATGGATTTAAGTGCATGACACAGATCTAGTTGTGGTCTCTGTCGTTGGCTACCAGGAAGTGAGGGCAGACAAAAGTACGGTATTCTATAAGAAATGGCACTTTTTAACATATACTGCAACAAAGTGATACTGCTGTATTTAGGATAAGCGAGTCAGAACAGCACCAAATATGCAAAAACAGGGTGCAAGGCCTCCCAGAGAACTAGCCCGTTGTCATATAGATGTATACAAAATAGAAAAGCAGGCAGCACTCTGTTGTCTTGGGAAAGGCTGAAACGTTGCCACACCAGATGGAATAAAAGTCCCCTTAACCGCTTCCCGACCGCCCACTGTAGATAAACGTTGGCGCTTGATTGGCTTTGTGCAGCGCCGACGTTTATCTACTGTCGGCGGTTTTGTGCCCCCCGGGACCCCCACATACCTTATAACGCGGGGATCCCGATGCACAATGCATGCTGGGACCCCCGACGTCATCGAGACCTGATTGGTTCAGGTCCTGATGACGTCAGCGTCACAGCAGCCAATGGGAGCGATCGCTGGGAAAGCTGCTTGTTTCCCGGCGATCTCACTCATTGTAACGCGGCTTCTCCTCTGATCTCACACTGACAGATGATCAGAGGTGAAGCAGCGTTACTGTGTGACTAGATCGCTGCCTGGCACAGCTGATCGCTGCCTGGCACAGCTGTGCCAGGCAGCGATCTTGTCACACAGTAACGCTGCTTCTCCTCTGATCATCTGTCATTGTGAGATCAGAGAAGTCGCGTTATTATGTGCCAGGCAGCGATCTTGTCACATAGTAACGCTGCTTCACCTCTGATCATCTGTCAGAGTGAGATCAGAGAAGTGGCATTACTATGAGTCAGATCGCAGGGCAGCGATCTTGTCACAAAAAGAAAAAAAAGTAAAGAAAAAAAAAAGCAGGTACACGGGCTAGGGTTAGGGCTACGGCTGGGATTAAGGATATGGGTGTGTTGGTGTTATGTTTGTGGTTAGGGCTGAGATTAGGGTTAGGGGTGTGTTGGGGTTAGGGTTGGAATTAGAATTGGGGGTTTCCACTGTTTAGGTACATCAGGGGCTCTGTAAATGCAATATGACCCCCGCAGACCATTCCATCAAAGTCTGCATTTCAGAACGTCACTACTTCCCTTCCGAGCCCCACCGTGTGCCCAAACAGTAGTTTCTCCCACATATGGGGTACCAGCATACTCAGGACAAATTGGACAACAACTCCTAGGGTCCAATTTCTCCTGTTACCCTTGTGAAAATAAAAATTGGGGGCTAAAAGATCATTTTTGTGGAAAAAAAATGATTTTTTTATTTTCACACCTCTACATTATAAACTTTAGTGAAAAACTTGGTGGTTCAAAGTGCTCACCACACATCTAGATAAGTCCCTTGGGGGGGGTCTAATTTCCAAAATGGGGTCACTTGTGGGGGGCTTCCACTGTTTAGGTACATCAGGGGCTCTGCAAACGCGACATGACACCCTCAGACCATTCCATCAAAGTATGCATTCCAGAACATCACTACTTCCCTTCCGAGCCCCACCATGTGCCCAAACAGTAGTTTTCTTCCACATATGGGGTGCCAGTGTACTCAGAACAAATTGGACAACTTTTGGGGTCCAATTTCTCCTGTTACCCTTGTGAAAATAAGAAATTGGGGGCTAAAAGATCATTTTATGGAAAAAAAAAATGATTTTTTATTTTCATGGCTCTACGTTATAAACTTCTGTGAAGCACTAGGGGGTTCAAAGTGTTCACGACACATCTAGATAAGTTCTTTAAGGGGTCTAGTTTCCAAAATGGGGTCTCTTGTGGGGGGGTTTCCACTGTTTAGGTACATCAGGGGCTCTCCAAATGCGACATGGCATCCGATCTCAATTCCAGCCAATTCTGCATTGAAAAAGTCAAACGGCACTCCTTCCGTTCTGAGCTCTGCCGTGTGCTCAAACAGTGGTTTAGCCCCACATACGGGGTATTGGCGTATTCGGGAGAAATTGCACAAAAAATTGTGGTTCATTTTCTCTTTTTACACTTGTGAAAATAAAAAAAAAATGGTTTTGAAGTAAAATGTTTGTGAAAAAAAGTTAAATGTTTATTTTTTCCTTCCATATTCCATTCATTCATGTGAAGCACCTGAAGGGTTAATAAACTTCTTGAATGTGGTTTTGAGTACATTGAGAGGTGCAGTTTTTAGAATGGTGTCACTTTTGGGTATTTTCTGTCATATTGACCCCTCAAACTCACTTCAAATGTGAGGTGGTCCCTAAAAAAAATGGTGTTGCAAATTTTGTTGTAAAAATGAGAAATCGCTGGTCAACTTTTAACCCTTATAACTTCCTAAAAAAAAAAATTATGTTTCCAAAATTGTGCAGATGTAAAGTAAACATGTGGGAAATGTTATTTATTAACTATTTTGTGTGATATCACTCTCTGATTTAAGGACATAAAAATTAAAAGTTTGAAAATTGCAAAAATTTCTAATTTTCGCCAAATTTTGATTTTTTTTTTAACAAATAAGCGCAGATCATATCTAAAATTTTTTACCACCATCATGAAGTACAATATGTCATGAGAAAATGTCAGAATCAGTAGGATCCGTTGAAGCGTTCTAGAGTTATGACCTCAAAGTGACACTGGTCAGAATTGAAAAAATTGGCCCGGTCACGAAGGCAAAAAAACAGGCTCGGGTGCGAAGGGGTTAATCATATAGAGGTCTGGATTTGGAATGATACTCAAAATCAAAATGGAAAATCAAATTTCAGGCTGATCCAACTTCAGTGGAAATGCCCCAAGATAAGGAAATGATGCTCAGTAGTTTTTGTTGCCTCCAAGTACCTGTATAACCTTACTACAATGCCTGTGCATACTCCTGATGAGTAGGCCCAATAAAGAAAAGACCAAATATAGGTCAAGGGAAGTATAAAAATAATAAACGGATAAGTTAAACAAGTAAATCTTAAAACACCATTATTGAAGACACATGGTGGGGTGGTTGCACTACTACAGGGATGCCTATGCATACAAACAGCAAAGAACATAGTAGTTATATATAATATAAATACATTATTTAAAAGTGGAGGGAGATAAGTAAAAAGAGGCCAGGCAATATATATACAAAGTATAATATATTCCAGCTTTGTGCAGGTCTATGATCTTGTCCCTGACATCCTTAGAAAGCTCTTTGATCTTGCCCATGTTGTAGAGGTTAGAGTCTGACTGATTAATTGAGTCTGTGGACAGGAGTCTTTTATAAAGGTGACTAAATAGGACAGCTGTCTTTAAAGCAGGTAACAAGTTGATTAGGAGTGTCTAACTGGTCTGTAGGAGCCAGAACTCTTAATGGGTTGGTAGGGGATCAAATACTTATTTCTCAATGCAAAATGCAACACATTAATATAATTTATACAATGTGATTTTTCTGGATTCTATTTTTGATATTCTTCATCTCAAATGTCAAAATTAACCCACCCTTAAAATTATAGATTGTTCATGTCTTTGTCAGCAAACTTACAAAATCAGCAAGGGATCAAATAATTATTTCCTTCACTGTAAATAAATATATATATATATATATATATATATATATATATATATATATATATATATATACACACACACACACACACATATACACATACAGGGTGGTCCAAATGTAGGTGGACAGAGAATCAATTCATTTTGATTTATATATAAAATTATATTTACTATCACAAGCATAACACTGACAATTAAGTTTTATTCAGAACAATAATACAAAAGCCCTTAAAATTTTATCAACGCAGGTGCTCAAACTGTTTTCCATCACAATTTGCACAGCTTTGAAGTCTTCCTCTTACGCTTCGACAAACAAGTCTCTTTGGGTATTAATTTCTTGAAATGCATCTCTTATGTAATTTTTCAAATCACTGACACTTTTTGGTTTTCGACTGTAAACTTTCCCCTTGAGTACTCCCCCAAAAGAAAAAATCCATTGGGGTCAAGTCTGGTGAACGTGCCGGCTAATCAAGTGGGCCTCTTCGGCCAATCCATTTATTAGGAAATGTTCATTACCCTATTACACATACTGTCCACCTACTTTCTACTTTTGAGAATATATATATATATATATTTATTTTGTGGTGTAATGACCACTGTGTCCGCTAGGGGGCGCTGTGTGGATGTCCCAAGAGAGAGGATGAGTGGCAGAATCCTGAAGGACCATTACGTATCTCAAGGTGGGTGGCCTTGAGATGGAGACTGATGTGTGTGTTGATCAGCAGTGATACTGCTGACGTGTTGTGTCAATGTGTCAGGGAGAAGTCTCCAGGTAGCTGGGGAGACGGGCGGCCCCAGTTACCTACAAACCCAGTTACCTACAAACCCACCCAGGGGGTGTGTTTGAGAACGTTGTGACAAAGTGTGTGTGAATGGTTCAAGTACCTGTGATGAGGTCATAGCCATGTGACCCGGTGGGCGTGGCTACGGACCATATAAGGTGGCCAGGGTAGGTCACGTGGTGAATGCAGGGACCTGGTTGGTCCGTTGTGAAAGGTCCCGCTGGGAGATGTCTCCCCTGGCTAACAGCATGTGGAGTGGCTGTGTGTAATGGCTGCACGTGCCTGGTGATTCCCTGGAGGGAATGGATGTCTGCAGCATGGAGAAAGAGCCATGAGGAAACCCAGATGTGGGTGAGATAACTATGAGGCTGAAGAGCCTGTGTATGCCAATCTGTGTGACCCCAAGGAGGACAGAGAGAAGCTCTGTCAAGGACGCTATGCTGATATGAACTTTACGTTGCTTGCTTTGGTTTATGCTGCATAAATAAACCGCATGGATTATAATGGTTTTAGGGAAAACCCGTGCCGGATCTGGTTTTGTGGCGGCTAAGCGAGATGTGAATGACAGCGCTACCTCACAATATAAATAATATAGAGAGAGAGATAACACAGGTGAACAGTATTCAACACATTAAAGAAGGGAGGTGCAAAAAAGCCATGGAAAGTCATGATAGCAGAACAAGTCGATCAGTAGTTAGAAAGCAATGCTGCCACTAGGTGAAAAATATCAGCTGGTTCAACTGATGGCCTATAAATAGGTGTCGCACAAGAAACATCTCATGATGGGTAAACATTTCGTGATGGGAACACCATACCAACAGTGACGTTTGGACGTGAGAACATAATAGTGCAAATATGTTTTCCAGTGAAAATTTCTTGTCACAAAGAACCTTTTAGACTTTAGGTCTGTCACATGTGTGTAAACCTGCTCTCATCTGTGAAGAGCACAGGACACCAATGTTGAATCTGCCAATCTTGTTGTTCTATGGCAAATGTCAATCGCTCTACATTGTGTTGGTCTGTAAGCACAACACCCAACTTGTGGATGACAGGCCCTCATACCACCTTCATGGAGTATTGATCCTGACAGTTTGAGCAGACACATAGATGTTAGTGGCCTGCTGGAGGTTATTTTGCAGGGTTCTGGAACTGCTCCTCCTTGCACAAAGGAGGAGGTAGTGATCCTGCTGCTGGGTTGTTGCCCTCCAGGGCCCCCTCCACGTCTCCTGGTATCTGCTCCATGCTCTGGACACTGTGCTGACAGACACAGCTACACTTCTTGCCATAGTTTGCATATGCCATCCTGGATGAGCTGCACTACCTGAGCAACTTCTGTGGGTTGTAGACCCCGGCCTCTTGCTACTGTATGGGTGAGAGCAATGACAAAATGTAAAACAGACCAAAACAGTCAAAAAGGACGAGAACAGAGAAATGGCCTGTGGTCACCCCCTGCAGAACCACTCCTTTAATGGGGTTGTCTTGCTAATTGCCTACGATTTCTACCTGTTGTCTGTTCCATTTGCACAACAGCAGGGGAAATTGATTACATTGAATTGGAGTTAAATTGTGTTGTTTAAGTGTTCCTGACTACCATTAGTTACCTGGGATGAGATCCTCAGACCGATTGTGAGACCATATGCAGGTGCAGTAGGCCCTGGGTCCCTTCTGATGCATGACAATGCTGGGCCTCATGTGGCTGAAGTGTGTCAGCAGTTTTTGCATGATGAAGGCACTGATGCTATGGACTTGCCAGCCAGTTCCCCAAAAATGGAATCCAATCGAGCACATATGAGACATTCTGTCTCGTTCCATTACAGACTGTCCAGGAGTTGACTGATGCTTTAACCCAGGTCTAGGAGGAGATCCCTCAGGAGAACAAGAGCCGTCTCATCAGGAATATTTAAAGATTAAAATACTGAACTAGAGCAGTGCATATACATCAAACTGGTATCTTTTGTATGAATAATTATAGTGCTTTGAAAAAAAGCACTATATTGTAATCCGAACACTGCTAACTTATTATAGTGGTTTGAAAAAAAACACTATATTGTAATCCGAACGCTGCTAACTTCTTATTATTCAGTTGATTTCCGCAATTAATGCGGCCCGAACCGCTACAAGCACAGACTCAGTTGAGGTGTCGTTTCAAAGCCAGCGTCCATGAGTGGTGTGCTAAGTATTTTTCGTGTCAATCGGATTTGTAGTTTTTGCGCAATTTGCGTTTGAAAATTTTTTTTCCCGTCATTGGAATGTACTGTCTCAATGCTTTTCAATGGGAAAATGTTGCCACAATCAAAACATACCCTGAGGCGATTGAAATGGCAGTTAAGCTCTTTGATATGCGCAGGCAGACCAAGTTACTATGCCAACGCCTACGAACGTCACATGACCTCTCCAGGACACAGTTTCTAGCAGATAATATCAGCTCTTAAAGCGAAACCAACAGCACAAATGCAAATCTAGCTTCATCACATGACGCATGCCCCTGAGAGAGAATGTGCGCCAAAGTGGATTTAGAAGTCCAGTGTGCAAAACTAGCTCTTAAAGGGCCGGCGCGCCAAATCGAAAGCTGATTGACCCTGGCCTACAAATTGGAGGCTGATCGACTCCGGCCTACAAATCGGAGGCTGATCGACCCCGGCCTACAAATCGGACCCAGAGGGGCCCCGCCCACCACATTGGACCCAGAGGGGCCCCGCCCACCACATCGGACCCAGAAGCGCCCCGCCCACCACATCAGACCCAGAAGGGCCCCCGCCCACCACATCAGACCCAGAAGGGCCCCCGCCCACCACATTGGACCCAGAGTGGCCCCGCCCACCAAACTGGACCCAGAGTGGCCCCGCCCACCAAATCGGAATCAGACCCTAATGGGCCCCACCCACAAAATCAGACCCTGAGGGGCCCCGGCCACAAAATCAGACCCTGAGGGATCCCGTCCACCAATTCAAGCCCTGAGGAGCCCAGGCAACCGAATCGGAACCCGAGAGGCCCCACAGGCCAAAGTGGCCCCTGAGAGGCACCCACAGTTAAAACGGATCCCGAGTTGAAAGTCTTGCAGGGGCAGCAGGCAAGTCTCTCTCAACCCCTTCATGACCCAGCCTATTTTGACCTTAATGACCTGGCCATTTTTGGCAATTTGGACCAGTGTCCCTTTATGAGGTAATAACTCAGGAATGCTTCAACGGATCCTAGCGATTCTGAGATTGTTTTTTCGTTACATATTGGGCTTCATGTTAGTGGTAAACTTAGGTCGATAATGTTTGCATTTATTTGCGAAAAAAAAGTGGAAATTTGGCAAAAATTTCGCAATTTTCACATTTTGAATTTTTATTCCGTTAAACCAGAGAGTTATGTGACACAAAATAGTTAATAAATAACATTTCCCACATGTCTACTTTACATCAGCATAATTTTGGAAACAAAATTTTTTTTTTTTGTTGGGAAGTCATAAGGGTTAAAAGTTGACCAGCGATCTCATTTTTACAACAAAATTTACAAAACCATTTTTCTTAGGGACCACCTCTCATTTGAAGTCACTTTGAGGGGTCTATATGGCAGAAAATACCCAAAAGTGACACCATTCTAAAAACTGCACCCCTCAAGATACTCAAAACTACATTCAAGAAGATTAACAACCCTTCAGGTGCTTCACAGCAACTAAAGCAATGTGGAAGGAAAAAAATGAACATTTTAATTTTTCCGACAAAAATTTTCTTTTAGCATCAATTTTTTCATTTTCACATGGGCAACAGGATAAAATGGATCCTAAAATTTGTTGGGCAATTTCTCCTGAGTACACAGATACCTCATATGTGGTCATAAACCACTGTTTGGGCGCACGGCAGGGCTCAGAAGGGAAGAAGCGCCATTTGACTTTTTGAATGGAAAATATGCTGGAATATTTAGCGGTTGCCATGTCGCGTTTGGAGAGTCCCTGTGCGCCTAAACTTTGGAGCTCCCCCACAAGTGATCCCATTTTGGAAACTAGACCACCCAAGGAACTTATCTAGATGTGTGGTGAGCACATTGAATCCCCAAGTGCTTCACAGAAGTTTATGACGCAGAGCAGTGAAAATAAAAAAATAATTTTTTTTCCTCAAAAATGATTTTTTAGCCCGCTATATTTTATTTTCACAAGGCTAACAGGAGAAATTGGACCAGAAAAGTTGTTGTGTAATTTGTCCTGAGTACACCGGTACCCCATATGTCAGGGGAAACCACTGTTTGGGCGCATGGGAGAGCTCAGAAGGGAAGGAGCGCGATTTTGGAATACCGACTTGATGGAATGGTCTGCGGGCGTCATGTTACATTTGCAGAGCCTCTGATGTGCCTAAACAGTGGAAACCCCCCACAAGTGACCCCATTTTGGAAACTAGACTCCCCAAGGAACTTATCTAGATGTGTGATGAGCACTTTGAACCCCCAAGTGCTTCACTGAAGTTTATAACTGAGAGCCGTGAAAATAATTTTTTTTTTTTCACAAAAATCATTTTTTTAGCCCCCAATTTTTATTTTACCAAGGGTAACAGGAGAAATTAGACCCCCAAAGTTGTTGTGCAATTTTTCTTGAGTATGCTGATACCCCATATGTGGGGGTAAACCACTGTTTGGGCACACGTCGGGGCTCGGAATGGAGAGAGCGCTGTTTGACATTTTGAACGCAAAATTGGCTGGAATAAATCGTGGCGCCATGTCGCGTTCGGAGACCCCGTGATGTGCCTAAACAGTGGAAACCCCTCAATTCTAACTCCAACTCTAACGCCAACACACCCCTAACCCTAATCCCAACTCTAACCCCAACTACAAGCCTAACCCTAATCCCAACCCACCCCTAACCCTAATTCCAGCCCTAACCCTAATTTTAACCCTAATTCCAACCCTAACCCTAATTCTAGCCCTAACCCTATCTATAACCCTAATTCCAACCCTAACCCTAATTCCATCCCTAACCCCAATTCCATCCCTAACCCCAATTCCATCCCTAACCCCAATTCCATCCCTAAATGGAAAAAATATATATATTTTTTATTTTATTATTTGCGCCTGGCTATGGGGGTGATAAAAGGGGGGTGTATTTACTTTTTTTTTCATTTTGATCACTGCGAGAGTGTATCACAGTGATCAAAATGAAAAATGAACGGGCAGCCAGCAAATTCATGGGCGCCGCCATCTTGGACAATGGCAGACGCACTGCGCATGCGCCCGCCATTTTCCAAGATGGTGGCGCCCATGATCCGGATGGCGGGACGCCAGGAGCCACGGCGGGACACCGGGAGCACCATCGGAGGTCCCAGGGGGGATCGTAAGGTGGGAGGGAGCAATAGGAGGGGGGGGCAGATTATGACGGCCCCGCCAGTCGGTGTGTGTGTGTGGGGGGGTGTCGGTGTCCAGTCATGTCCGATGCTATTGCAGCATCGGCCATGGCTGGATTGTAATATTTCACCAAATTTCATTGGTGAAATATTACAAATCGCTCTGATTGGCTGTTAAAAGTGAAACAGCCAATCAGAGCGATCGTAGGCACGTGGGGGCTAAGCCACGCCCCCTGGGATTAACAGTAGTGTCCTCTGTGTGCGGGTCGGGTGACCTTTGAGTGACCCTGGTCACCCGACCCGCAGGGGGGCTATTTATAGCATGACGCCTACGTAAGCGTCATAGGTCGTTTGGGCACGACTTTTCATGACGCCTACGTAGGAGTCATGGGTCGTGAAGAGGTTAAAGGGGCAGCCCGGCACCATTTCAAAGCACTATCTGTACTTCTTTCAGGAAATACACATCTAGTTTAATTTATAAATGGTGACGTACACGTGTACAAGGAATAACGGCAGACCATTTGGAGTCAACAATAGACCCAATAAAGAAAAGATCGAATATAGGTCAAGAGATGTATAAAAATAATAAAGGATAAGTGAAATGTTAAAATTAACCTACCCTTAAAATGATACTGTTTCATGTCTTTGTCAGTGGGCAAAATCAGCAAGGGATCAAATAATTATTTCCTTCACTTATATATATCTCTATCGTTACAGATGCAGTGATAGTATGTGATGTGATATTTTTAAGCTATGTTTATGTATACAAATTAAATTATTTTTTTTTTTTAATTGGGAAAACTGGGATGTTTTTTTTTTCTCCTCTCTTCACATGTTCAAGTCCACTTGAGGGACTAAGAAATATTGATCTTATGACAGAATTAATACACACTACTACTTGGGAAGTGCTGTACATTACACTATCCCAGGAGTGCTTGACTTGACAGTTAGCCTATAAGGCCCCAACTTCCACAAGATCTAATAGAGGCTGTGGTGTATGGCAGACTCAGAGGCCTTTGTTGGGCCATGAATATCCATAGCAACCCATTGGCAGCCCTCGATCATGCTGTTGTGTTCACAATGTGCTGATGTCACTAGTGATGGTGGAATATAAGGGACTAATCAACTAGGATGCATTGTGGAGTTCTCGTGCCCATGACAGATGTGTACGTCATGTAGCATTAACCCCTTAGTGACTGAGCCAAATTTGACCTTAATGACCAAGCCAAATTTTACAATTCTGACCACTGTCACTTTGTGTGGTTATCCGTCTTGAACACTTTAACTGATCCCACTTAGAGTTGAGCGACTTTGTTCGGATCGGGTTTCGTGAAACCCGAATGAAACAAAATAAGTTTCAGATGAAACTCGTCCGACTAGAGCAAAACAAAGTCGGAGTTTCGTCCGAAACCCGACCCCAATGCAAGTCAATGGGAAATAAAAGTCGGACGAAACTCCGACTTTGTTTTGCTCTAGTCGGACGAGTTTCACCTGAAACTTATTTTGTTTCATTCGGGTTTCACGAAACCCGATCCGACCAAAGTCGCTCAACTCTAATCCCACTGATTTTGAGATTCTTTTTCCTGACATATTGTATGTCACGATAGTGGTAAAATTTTGTCGATATAACTTGTGTTTGTGTAAAAAACGGAAATTTGGGGGAAAAAAAAAATAAAAATTTTGTAATTTTCAAACTTTGAATTTTTATGCCCTGAAATCACTGAGAAATTCAGAATTCAGTATAAACTTATAACCCTCACCCACAAAGCCCT
Organism: Dendrobates tinctorius; assembly: GCF_039654945.1. Taxonomy (NCBI): domain Eukaryota; kingdom Metazoa; phylum Chordata; class Amphibia; order Anura; family Dendrobatidae; genus Dendrobates; species Dendrobates tinctorius. The sequence goes on along the minus strand of NW_027361932.1, from coordinate 14,861,802 downwards.
CCATGGCTCAGCACCACCCTACATCTCCTCCTCGTCTCAGCCTACCACCCTACCCGTGCCCTCCGTTCTGCTAATAACCTGAGGTTAACATCCTCATTAATCAGAACCTCCCACTCCCGTCTCCCAAGACTTTTCATGATCCGCGCCAATTCTTTGGAATGCACTACCCAGGCTAGTACGATTAATCCCCAAACCCCACAGTTTAAGCGTGCCTTAAAAACTCATTTGTTCAGACTGGCCTATCGCCTCAACGCATTAATGTAAATATCCCTGTGTGGCTCATTTCTAAATTTTTTACCATAACCAGGTTCCTCGCATCATGTTCTCACATGCTTTTTGCATTTAATAGCCCTCTGTGTCTGTACTGTTACATATTTAGACTGTTAACTGATTCATGCAGCAACAGGAACACCCAATTCTTACACTAGGGAAGGTCCAAACCATAAAAACAAAAGCAATATTTTACCATCCACCTTTCGTGTCTCCCCTTTTCCCTTATAGAGTGTAAGCTTGCGAGCAGGGCCCTCATTCCTCTTGGTATCTGTTTTGATGTATGTGTTTATTGCTATGCTATAATGTCTATTGTCTGTACAAGTCCCCTCTATAATGTAAAGTGCTGCGGAATATGTTGGCACTTCAGAAATAAATTTATTATTATTAAATGTGTCACACAAAATAGTTAATAAATAACATTTCCCAAATGTCTACTTTACATCAGCACAATTTTTGAAACAAAAATTTTTTGTTAGGAAATTATAAAGGTTAAATGTTGACCAGCTATTTCTCATTTTTACAACAAAATTTACAAAACCATTTTTTTTTTCACTTGAAGTGAGTTTGGGGGGTCTATATGACAGAAAATACCCAAAAGTAACAACGTTCTAAAAATTGCACCCCTCAAGGTGCTCAAAACCACATTCAAGATGTTTATTAATCCTTCACAGGAAGTGAAGCAACGTGGAAGGAAAAAATTAACATTTCAGGTTTTTCCACAAACATTTTACTTCAGAACAGATTTTTTTTTTAATCTCACAAAAAAGATAAAATGAAACAAAAATTGTTGTGCAATTTCTCCTGAATATGCCGATACCCCATATGAGGGGAAAAGAAAAAAAAAACACTGGCCACACGGCAGGGCTCAGAAGGTAATGATCACCTTTTAACTTTTTAAAGGTAACCTGTCAGCACATTTTTGGGCTACCAGCTAAAAATATCATTTAATTTAGTGTCACCTATGCATTACAAAACTACTTCTGTTACACCCTGACTCCCCATGTATCATCCATAATAGCTTAGTTACTCACCGATAACGGTGTTTCTCGGAACCCATGACAGCACCACGGAGAGAGGGGATCCGCCCTTCAGGGACAGGAACCTACAGAAAAAGGGCGGTACCTCTCCTCCGCCTTCAGTTGGTTAAAGAGCATCAGAGGGTCTCCAGGTTAGTTAGACAACAGAAATACATACACATTATAATACTGCTTACTTATCAAAGCACCGTGCCTAAACGGAAACACTCTACTAACAATAACACGTGCTCACCATACTCGTGAAGGGGAGGGGAATAAGCGGGTGCTGTCATGGGTTCCGAGAAACACCGTTATCGGTGAGTAACTAAGCTATTCTCTCTCACCCATGACAGCACCACGGAGAGAATTTCAGAGATTGGTAGCTTAGGGAGGGACCACCGCCTGAAGGACCCTTCTCCCGAAGGTCAGGTCAGATGTAGAGGCTAGATCTAATCTATAGTGCCTAAAAAAGGTCGAAGGTGATGACCAGGTGGCCGCCTTACAGATTTGTTCTATTGATACCTCAGATCTTTCAGCCCATGAGGTCGCCATTGCCCTTGTGGAATGAGCTCTCAGCCCTTCTGGGATGGTATTCCCGCTGGATGAATATGCCAGGGCAATCGCATCCCTTATCCACCTTGCCAGGGTACTCTTGGATGCTTTGAGCCCCTTCCGAGGACCCTGGAAACATACAAAGAGAGAGCCTTCCTTCCTACACTTTTTGGTGGCCTCTAAGTACTGTACTAGGCACCTTTTAACATCTAAAGTGTGGAACTTTTCTTCCCCCTTATGTTTTGGATTTGGGCAGAAGGAAGGAAGGACTACCTCCTGGGACCTGTGAAAATGTGATGACACTTTGGGCAAATAGGCTGGGTCAGGTTTTAAGATATTCTAGAGGATAGAGTTTTTTGTGAAAGGAGGCCCCGCTGACAAGGCTTGAATATCGCTCACTCTTCGGGCTGATGTTAGTGCCACCAGAAGCACCGTTTTAAGAGATAGGATTTTTAGGGGTGCCGAGTGAATTGGTTCAAACGGAGGGCCTGTCAGTGTTGAAAGTACAAGATTCAGGTCCCATGATGGTAATCTTTGACTGGCTATTGGCCTCGATCTGGTTGCGGCTTTAATAAACCGTGCTACCCAGGGGTCACCTGCCACATCATGGTTATAGAGGGCGCCTAATGCCGCTATTTGTACTTTTAATGTGTTGACCGCCAGACCCTGTTCTAGGCCCACTTGTAGGAATTCTAGGATCTTATCAATCTGAACCCCGTCCTGAACCTTTGCCCTAGAGGTGGATAGAAATTTTTTCCATATTCTACCATAAGCTCTCATTGTAACCGGTTTCCTACTCTTTTGTAGTGTAGTTATCAGGTTTTCTGAAAAACCCCTGTCCCTCATCAGTGCCCTCTCAAATTCCATGCTGTTAAATGGAGGTTCGGTGCCTGAGGATGTAGCACTGGGCCCTGCGATAGCAGGTCCGGGAGATCTGGTAGGACCCATGGGTCGGTTACGGAGAGCATTCTTAGCCAGGAAAACAAGGTTCTTTTGGGCCAGAAGGGGGCTATCAGTATCATTCTTGCCCTGTCCTGCCTGACTTTCTTTAGGACTGCTGGAATGAGCATGATTGGGGGAAAGGCATATGTTAGATTCTGTGTCCATGGGAGCATAAATGCGTCCAGAGTTAGAGGATTCCCCCTGGGATCTAGGGAGCAGAAGGAGTCTAACTTTTTTGTTTTTGAAGTCGGCGAACAGATCCACGTCTGGGGTCCCCCATATTTTTGCAATCTGCTGAAAAATGGACTGCTTTAGTACCCATTCCCCCTGTCGCAATTGGGTGCGGCTCAGAAAGTCTGCCCTTTGATTCTCTGTACCGCGGATGTGTAGGGCTGTCAGAGATAATAGGTTTGCCTCCGCTAGTTTGAGGATTTTGGCGGATGTGTCCATTAGGGTTCGGGACCTGGTTCCCCCCTGGTGGTTTATATAGGCCACTGTGACCCGATTGTCCGAAAGGATACGGACATGGTGGTTCTGGAGTAGGGGTGGGAAGTGTGTTAGGGCATAGCCTACTGCTAGAAGCTCCTTTTGATTTGAGGAGGCTCTTAATTCTTGATTTCCCCATTCGCTCTGAGTCACCTCGTTGTTCATGTGCGCTCCCCATCCTGTGGGACTGGCATCTGTTGTCACTACGTGTGTTATCTTTGGTGCCCAGGGGATCCCTTTGGACAGGTTCTCCTGGTTTCCCCACCAAGCTAGGGAATGAATAGTGCTTGAATTTAGGGTAATGCGACCCTCTAGGTGTCCCCCTACTACTGCCTGGTTGGCCAATACGTCCCACTGGAGATTTCTCGTGTGTAACTGAGCCCACTGAACTGCTGGTAGGCAGGCAGATAGTGAACCCAACAGTGACATGGCCTTCCTTAGTGTCATGGAGGGATTTTGGATTGCTCTTGCTGTAATTTGAGCGATCTTTTTGTGGTTTGGGAGGCGACACTCCTGAATGCTTGAGTCTAGTGTTAGGCCCAAGAATTCTTGTACCCTGCTGGGCTCCAATCTTGATTTTTTTAGATTTAGAAGCCAGCCCAGGTCTTGTAGAGTGTTCATCACCCTGTCTCTCTGTTCCCTGCATTTTTGAGCCGAGCTGCCCGCTATTAGGAAATCGTCTAGATACGGGATTATTATTATATCTTGTTCCCTTATATGAGCCATCATTTCCGCTACTATTTTGGTGAATACTCGCGGGGCTATCGATATTCCGAACAGCAGGGCTCTGTATTGAAATTCTTTGACCTTGCCTTTTATTGAGACGGCTAACCTCAGATACTTCCTGGAGTCTTTGTGGATAGGGACGTGATAATAAGCGTCGCTGAGGTCCAACACAGTCATGTAGCAGTTTGGGAACAGGACTTTGGTGGTAGATTTGATCGACTCCATTTTGAAGCTCTGGTTCTTGACGTATTTGTTTAGCTTTCTCAGATTTATAATTGTACGAAAGGTGCCGTCTGGTTTGGTCACTAGAAAAAAAAGGGGAGTAGAACCCTCTGCTCATATCCTGCAGGGGGACCTCCTGGAGGACTCCTTTTTTTACTAGGCCTAGAACCTCGCTTTCTAGCGCTTCCTTGTTCTCGCATGCTGGATCTCAGCGGCGTTGTTACATATTTTTGAGGCGGGAGAGAGAAAAAGTTTATCCTTAGGCCCTCCTGGATTAGGTTTATTATCCAGGGGTTTGTTGAAATTCTCCTCCAGGCTGGAAGGAAAAAGGATAACCTTCCTCCCACCCTTGGCGTACTGTCACTTGGAGGGCTTTTTGTCCCGGGGAGAGTTATTAAAGAAGAAGCCTCTATCTCTTCTTTTATCATCCCACTTTTGTTCCCTTGGTGGTCTTCTCTGAAAAAACCTCCTATTCCGAAAGGGTCTTTTAAATGCCGCTGGCCCTAAATTTGGGAATCCTTTTTTCTTGTCCGTTTCCCCAAAAAGGAATTTTCCTTCACAGGGGATGGAGCATATTTTCATTTTGGTCTGAAGGTCCCCTGGCCAACTTTTAAGCCATAGTGTCCTTCGGGCCGCGTTTGAAAGTGCTGCTGTTTTGGACGACAGTCTGACTGAATCGGCCGATGAGTCTGCTAGGAATGCAGCCGCTCCCCTTATTACTGGGATAGAATCTAGAATTTTATCTCTAGGTGTCCCTTCCCTCAGCTGTTTCTCAAGTTGGTCCACCCATACCATTAGGGCTCTTGAGGTACATGTCGCCGCTATCGCTGGCCTGAGGTTACCGCCTGCAGACTCCCAAGCCCCCTTTAGGAAAGGTATCTGGCTTCTTATCTAGGGGGTCCCTGAGGGTGCCCATGTCCTCAAAGGGAAGGGCGAATTTCTTTGAGGCTTTAGCGACTGCCACATCGAGTTTCGGGGCTCTGTCCCAAGACGTGGATGCCTCCTCCTCAAAGGGATATTTCCTTTTAAGGGAAGGGACTGTAGTATTTTTCTTGTCTGGCTTGTCCCATTCCCTTTTGAATAGACCCTTGACGATTTCGTTTAGCGGAAATACTCTCCGTTTTTTCTGGCCTAGCCCCCCGAACATTATGTCCTGGACTGTCTTATCCGGCCTCGGGTCCAATACCCCCATGGTAGACCTTACAGCTTTCACCAGTTTGTCTACCTCTTCTAGGGGAAAACAATGGCGTCCTCCTGTTTCCTCGTCTGAGGATGAGGAGCCGGATTCTGAGGATTTAGTCGAGATTTCTCCCGATGTGGAAGAGTCTGACTGGGAGGTTTCTACCGTGTCTTTTTTCCTCGTTTTATCCTTATGTTTAAGGGATTCGAGGGCACTCTGGACCTCTGATTTAATTGCGGCCCTTAGGTCAGATGCGAAATCCGGAGTCTCCTGACAAACAATTTCTTTTGTACAGCACTCGCATAGTTTTTTCTCCCATGATACCGGTAGGGGTTTAGCGCAAGTGGGACATTCCCTGTTCTTTTTAGCCTTCTTCTTTCCCTAATAAGGGAGAGGGATTGCATTACAAGGGTGACATTCACGAAGATCACTTACCCCAAAAAAAGGCGCGCGGCTGCAGGTACCGGTTCGGGAGACGGAGTCAGGTCCTGTATAGGCTGATCTCCTGGTGGCGTTCTGCTCCTCGCTGCTGACGTGCTACGCCGCGTGGAGTGACTGCTGGAACGGCACTCTGTGTTTCGTTCCTTTTGTCGGTGGTGGTGTTGGTGGTGCTGCTGCTGTTTCAGCTGCTGCCTCTGCTCCAGTTGCTGGTCGCTATCCTCCATTGTTAGGATCGCTTCCAGCCAGGAGTTTCTGCACCTCACCTTTTTTAAACTTGGCACCGCGTGACGTCACCGCTCCCCCTGCACGCGCTGGTCGGGAAGCGCGCTCCTGCGAAGTCGTTGGTCTACTCCCGGGGCAGCGGCCATCTTGGTACTCTCCGTACCATGGCGCTGCCCACGCTCCACCGGGTCCCGCTGAGCCCCGACCTCCTTTCCGGAGCGGCGACTCCGGCGTCTCTCCCCCCCCCCCCCCCCGCTCACTCGGCAGCCCGCATCGGCCCCGGCGGTGGCGGCTTCGGGCACCGGACCTGCCGCGACAGGGGCCTCCCCGCTGCCGATACCCGGACAGGCCGGCCCCGGACTCCTCACAGGTACGCCGTACTGTGGGTCCCCCCCATCAGGGACAGGAACCCAACTGAAGGCGGAGGAGAGGTACCGCCCTTTTTCTGTAGGTTCCTGTCCCTGAAGGGCGGATCCCCTCTCTCCGTGGTGCTGTCATGGGTGAGAGAGAAATACCTTTTTTATTCCTCCTGCGCTGTATGGTAATCTGTTCTGTCCGATGTGCGTGGCTTAGTGTCAGTCTCTCCCTTCCCTCCTGTTTGCTGTACGTATTCCTTGCTGTCAATACCACAGATTGCGTACAGTTTTCGCACGTGCGCATTCAAATGGCATCTCGCACGTGGGCAAAGCAGAAAAGCAGTATTGCGCATGCACTGGCATACACGCTTGCTTTCTATGGCCCGGAAGTATTTAGCTGCCATTTCTATGTTCCCTGCCGGAGCATGCGCAATACTGAATTTCGGCTTTGCCCACAATTGGGCAAAGCACACTTGCGCAGGCGTGAGATGCCTTTTGAATGGCGCACACGTGAAAACTCTACGCGATTGCCAAAATTCACCGCAAGGATTGCATAGAGCAAGCGGGGGGGGGAGGGGGAGAGACAGAAACAAAGACATGTCCATCAGACCAGACCGAACAGATTAACCTACAACGCGGGAGGAATAAAAAAAAAAAAAAAAAGAAGGTATTTATGGGGGCGTGGCCTGGATGCCTAGGATGCAGTTGCATGAGCTGAATGCTCCTTTCCCTGAGACCCTGCAAAGCGACAATTTCAGCGCCTTTCCTGCATATTAATCAACCCACCCGGCTGCCCGAATCCTCACTGATCACTGGCAAGATGACAAGGGGTAAGAGAAATCTCAAAAACCAAAGCAAATTGGAGATTTTCTTCAACAGGGATACCAGGCAAGATGGCCCCTCAGTAAGCAGAGTCTCCTGCTCCTCGGGAGAGTCCCCCTCTCCACTGCCCCCGAGTCCAGCAAAGACCACCGCTGCAGTGCAGGATGAGGCAACAACCACCTCACCTTATCTCCGGGGTCTGGGTCCATCACCAGGATCTAGATTTTCCCCACTTGTGGAGGGACACGAGGGAAATGTAGTTCCAGCAGGTGGATATGCGGCAATGCACACCTCCCCTGCACTCCCAGAATAACAAGAGAGATGTTGCAGAGAAAGGAGATTCTGGAGGGGACAATTGTAAATCTCTTGCAGCATTACAGCAACTTCCTACAACAGATCTCCCTGCTTCAGGAACTTTAATTAAAGATATGCTGATGGCTTTTAGCACTGCAATGCTAAAGGAATTTTCTTTAATGTTAAAACCTGTTACATCTCACATTCAGGAGGTGGAGGAGAGTGTGTCCCATGTGGAGGACAAAATGGGAGAACTTGCATCTTCCCATAACAACCTTATTGACTCTCACAATGACATGGCAGAAGACATAGAAGCCATATATAATAAACTTGTGGACTTGGAGGATCGTAACCGCAGGAACAACCTGAAATTAAGGGGGGTACCAGAAACCACCACACCCTCTGAGCTGAGGGGTTATGTGCAAGATTTAATCCAAGCGGTGGTCCCCTCCTGTTCACCATATGAACTTATTGATCGAGCACACAGAGTATCTCGCCCAAGCCATTTGCCAGACACTGTTCCGAGGGATATTGTTGCACGCATTAATTGCTATCATATTAAAGAGGAACTTCTGTCTTATTCGAGAAAGAAAGGATCTCTACTTTCACCTTTCCACCAAATCAAAGTTTACGCTGATCTCTCGGCAGAGCCACTGCGCTTCCGCAGACTAATGAATCCCATCACTGCAGCCCCCAGAGAATCTCAGGTGGCGTACGGGTGGGGGTACCCCAAGAAATTGCTCACCAACAACAAAGGATCGTGGTATACTGTCTCTTCATATGAACGAGGAAGAGATTTGCTTCGTACCTGGGATATACAAGTGCAGGAACAACCTCAGAAACAAAGAGCCGCCTGTAAGGGCAGAGGAGACATGGCAGAAAGTCCTCCCAAAAAGAAACAGGCACTGAAGATTTAATCATTATCTATATTTTACTATCTTTTAACAAGGGTGGCATCCTGACTGGTTGGTGCGGACAGTGATATACCCCCCCGCGGATTTCCTACTCCCGCGTTTTGTGGACCGAAGTGCAGTCCTCGGTCTGTTTCATGACTTTACTTCTGATTTTATTAGTTTGCATTGTGTTGTTTTTTTTCTATCCTTTTGCATACCTGTGGTTTATTCGGGTCCAGCATTTTCCCACTTTGCAGGGAATTCTGACAGGTGTAATGGGCAACCCATTAGTCCTACTAGCATCTATATGTTTACAATATGGTTATTACAATATGCTCACTTAATGTTAGCGGCCTAAACAGCCCTCATAAAAGATCTTATATGTGGAAGGAGGCGGTCGCAGCTAAATGTGAGGTGTTTTGTGCCCAGGAGACATACTTATTGGAGAAAGATTCCCACAGACTGTCTCATCGGCTCTTTCCATATGTGGTCCAATCTAATTTCTCGAAAAAAAAAAAAAAAGAGAGGGGTCATGTTAGCTATCAAGGGGTCTGTTGCTTTCTCCTCTACTTATTTAGAACTTGACCCTACAGGTCGATACCTCATACAAGTGGGCACCATAAATAATGTTTTATATACTATAGCCGTCATTTATTCTACAAACCAAGCGCAGACTAAATTTATCAAAAAATTATTAACTAGAATCAATAAGGTTAAACAGGGCCACGTAATCATATGAGGGGATTTTAATTGTGCTTTTGATAATCCACTGGACTCTTCCACCCCAACCTCCAGGGGGCCACCTGTTCTAGCCCCCCCCTTAGCCTTTCGGGAGGACCTATATGACATATGGAGGGTTCTTCATACATGTGAAGGACTATACCTACTTTTCACAGATACATCACTCCTACTCCCGGATAGACCTATTCTTGGTTAGCAGGCCTCTCCTTAATTTTGTCAACTCATCAGAAATAGGTATAATAACTTGGTCGGATCACGTCCAAATAAAGATGTCTATTCAGGAAGAATCTGAGTGCCCCCTTTACTCCCCGTGGAAGATGAACCCCTTTATTCTAAAAACCCCCCATTTAGTGGCACAAACAAAAGTAGCTCTTAAAGAATACTTTGAGCTCAATGCGGACTCGGTCACTAATTACTTCCATGTATGGAATGCCCATAAAGCGTTTATCAGGGGCCACATTATTAAAATAGGCCATATTCTTAAAAAGCAAAGAGAAAAATGCTTATCAGACCTTACAGCATCGATCAGTTCACTGGAATACATGAATAAAAGAGCCCTATTCTCTGCCCAAATGTGTAAACTACGTGATCTCCGACTGGAATTGCGGGAATTACTCACACAATTATGAAAAAAATCTTATGATCACCAAAGCCCATTACTACTCCCAAAATAATAAAGTGGGTAAACTGCTAGCATCCAGAGTGAAAATTAAAACTTCTAAAACTAAGATCCCCTTTTTGAGGAACTTATCTCCAGATTCTAAGATATACACTCCTCGGGAAATCGACAATAAATTTAAAGGATTACTATGCTTCTTTGTATAACTTAGATCCAAGAGCAGACCTCCATGGCCCCTGATACAAATCTGTTTTTGTCAAGCATTAATCTCTCAACTCTTGCACCAGACCAGTTAGAAATCTTAAACACAACTTTGACGGAGACTAAATTGACCAAAGTGATTAACTCTCTCCCAGATGCGAAAGGCCCCAGGCCCGAACGGTCTTACAAACTTGTACTATGAAGCTTGGCAGTAGACCTCAGTCCCACACTTATGCAAAACCCTACAATTAGCAGCAAATGAAGGGAGCTTCCCAAAAGAAATGCTGACAGCTACTGTGATCACACTCCCAAAACAGGGAAAGCCACCGGAGGTGCCCCAAAACTTCCACCCGATTTCATTGTTAAACACTGATGTCAAAATTTATGCTAAGTGTATTGCTCTGAGATTGGCGCCTATCATTCCTTCCCTTATTAACCCAGACCAGGCTGGTTTTGTGCAAGGGCGGACTGCAGCCTGCAACACCAGGAAAGTAATTGATTTGATAGATGTAATAAATAGAAGGGGAACACCAGCGGTGGTAGTGGCCTTAGACGCCGAGAAGGCATTCGACCGAGTGAGATGGTCGTTTGTCTTCTTGGTTCTGGAGCGTATGGGGTTTGGGGGTCGGGTGCTGACTGCTATTAAAGCTCTGTATTCTGCTCCGTCGGCCAGGGTTTTTGTGAATGATACCATGTCAGAGACATTCCCCATTACAAATGGCACTAGGCAGGGGTGAACCACTTGCCCAAGCAATCAGACAAAGTTCAGATATCTGGGGCATAGAGGTGGGGAAACAATCTCATTGCATCACGCTGTATGCTGATGATGTGATATTGACGTTAGCACGCCCCCTGGAGTCTTTGCCGGCAGCTCTAGAGATCATTGAAAAATTTGGCCTCCTTTCTTACTACAAAATTAATGAGAATAAGGCTACTTTCACACAGTTTTTTGCCGTCAGGCAGGATCCGGCTATTTTTAGAAAAAACGGATCCGGCATAAATTTTGGAGAACTGTAGAAACGGATCCGTTTTTTGCTGGATCCGTCTAGCAGGTTATATCTGTTTCCTGGGGGCTGGCCAATTGGATCTGAGCATGCGCAGACTTAAAAAAACGGATCCGGTGGCTGGATCCGACTTTTTCTGGATCTGGCGCATTCCGGCGCCCATAGACTTTCATTGTAGCAAAAAGCTGGAAGCGCCGGATCCGGCGCTTCTGGCTTTTTCGCCGGAGACAAAAAACGTTACAGTAGCCGTTTTTTCCAGACGCCGGAATGAGACAAGTAGCCGGATCCGGCAAAAAACGGATGAAACGCAATGCCATCCAGCACAATCCGGTGCTAATGCAAGTCAATGGGGAAAAACTGGATCCGGCATTGCATTTTGCCGGATCCGGTTTTACAAAAAAAAGCCGGATCGCGCCTGACGGCAAAAAACTGATGTGTGAAAGAGGCCTAAATCTCAAATTCTACCCCTTAACATACCATTACCGCAGTTGAAACGCCTTAAGGCCATTATGAGGATGGACTGGCAGATGGAGCAAATTTCATACCTGGGAACGTTGGTAACATCATCCTCCACTAATTTGTACAAAGCCAATTACCTCCCCCTACTAGCAGATATTGAGAATGAGATGAGCAGACTCCAGAAATTTGAAGTCTCCTGAGTGGGTCGTATTGCACTGTTTAAGATGTTATTACTGCCCAAAATGTTATATTTATTTCGCACGGTGCCGATATCACCTCCAAAGGTGTTTTTTCAACGTTCTCATAAGCTTCTGAACGCCTTCATATGGGGAGGAAAGCAGCCTCGGTTGTCGAGACATTTGTTACAACGCGCAAAGCCAGTGGGGGGGTGGGACTCCCTAATGTGAACGATTACTATATAGCAACTCAACTCAGCCAGTTGAAGAACTGGTGGAATCGTGACCCCCCAAGTAGGTGGTCCCAAATAGAGGCACATTTTGCACCCTCACATGATCCCAGGGCGGTGCTATGGGCAGCTCTGGTTGACCCACGGAACCTGGGGCCCTCCTTCCACTGACTAAGCACTCCCTGTCTAATCGGCTTCAGGTTCACTCCTCCACTCAGACACACATCTATGCACTGCCTCTCGAGGCACCTTCAGAACTTCTGGAGGTGTTATCAGAGGACCTTGACCTGTACCATTGGAAGATAGACGGGATCACAGTATTAAGTGATATAGTTGAAGATCGCACTCTTTTACCTTTTGCCCAGTTGAAAAACAGGTTTGGCTTGACCTTTAAAGACCATTTCTCATATCTCCGGGTACAAAACATTTTAAAGAAATATCTAAACTTCCCATATGGGGTTAATAGTGATATTATTCGGACCCTTTCATCTTCCTCATCCCTAGATATGGGCTTGGGACCCATTTATGATTCCTTGGGACATAAGAGCAGATTTGCAAAATCTATACCCTTCATATCTTGGGAAAAAGACCTCGGTAAAGCCATACCTGACAAGGACTGGTTAAGAGCAATTAGATTCGCAGGACGGATGTTTAGATGTGCGTCCCACTTTGAATCACACTTGAAGCTGATACTCCACTGGTATTTTACTCCCGTGAAGCTCCATTCCATGTTTCCCAACACCTCACACCTATGTTGGCGAAACTGTAATCAGGTGGGGTCCTTATATCATATATTTTGGAATTGTCCACTTATAACTACTTTGTGGGATCACGCCTTTAGACTTATTTCACTTGTAGTGGGACAGATCGTCCAGCCGTCTCCCGAGGTGGCGCTCCTCCTCTTAAACATACATGCATTCCCCCCGTGCTCTAGAGTGGTAACGGCTCATATTGTGTTAACGACAAGACTCCTATTAGCTAAACAGTGGAAAAAAGATGCTATTCCTAAGAAAGAGGCCATAAAATGCTAGCCCACAAAAATAACACCTTACAGAAGTTCACCAGGGATTGGCAGGCTTGGGAAGCCACACAGTTAGCGAGTCACAGCTGAACCAGTCAAATAAAGGTTGGGGGAGGGCCCTGGGTGGGAGAGGGTTAAGACCGGAGCTCTTTGTTTATACTGCAATGGTTGCATAATTACACATTTATGTTACTTTGACATGTGTTGTACATCTGTGATAATGTTGCATTATAGTATTTTCAATAAAAACGAATAAAAAAAAAAAAAGGTATTTATGGATGATACATGGGGAGGCAGGGTATCAGTAGTTGTGTAATGCATAGCTGGTAGCCCAAAAAAGTACAGACAGGTTCCCCTTAATCTCAAAATTGCCTGGAATTGAGATCGGATGCCATGTCTGGTTTGTAAAGCCCCTGATGTGCCTAAACAGCAGAACCCCACCCCCACAACTGACCCCATTTTGGAAACTACACCCCTCCAGGATTTTATTCAGGGGTATATTGAGAATTTTGAACCCGCAGGTACGACACAGAATTTGATAACATTAGGTCGCCATATTGAAAAAGTTAAATTGTTTTCACAAAAATCTTGCTTTTGTCCCAAATTTCTCACTTTTGCTAGAGATTACACCAAAAAGTGGATCCCACAATTTGTTACTTTCTTATGAGCGCGGCGATACCCCATATGTAGTCAAAAAGCTCAGGAAGGGGCACAATTTGACAAATTTGTCTTTGCTTGAAATAGATTGTCATATTTGCAGAGCCTGTGTGGTCCAAGAGCAACAGAAATCCCCCATAGATGTCTTTTTTTTTATAAATTATACTATCTACTATATTTAGATAGGAAGTTAGTGAGTAGTTTGATACCACAATTTTTCAAGGAGTTGATGCAACACAAGTTTGAAAATTTACAATTTGCATTTTTTCACTGTCTTTTCTATGATTCTTTTTTGTACATTCTGAGGGACACCTCAAATTTTATTGCACTAGTGTTTAAGTGTTCAAAAGTGCATCCAATTTGGCACCAAGTCTTAGTTACTCACCGGTTAACGGTATTTTTCGGAGTCCATGACAGCACCACCTGAGAGAGGGGATCCGCCCTTTAGGAACAGGAAACCTACAGATACAAAAAGGGTGGCACCTCTCCCACGCATCAGTTGGATTACAGAGCACAAGAGGACTTCCAAGGTTAATGCATGATTTATGTACAGTATTCTTTACAATTATAACTTTTATCACCAGTGAGCATATACAAGAAAAAAGACGTGCACACCCCAATTAAACTAAAGGGAGGGAATATACGGGTGCTGTCATGGACTCCGAAAAATACCGTTAACCGGTGAGTAACTAAGACTTTATTCGGTCGTCCATGACAGCACCACCTGAGAGATTTACAGAGAGTAATATCAGCTTTAGGGAGGGACTACAGCCTGCAGCACCCTTATACCAAAAGAGAGGTCTGTGGAAGCACCCAGGTCTAGCCTATAATGATTATAAAAGGTGCTCGGAGAGGACCAAGTAGCCGCCTTACATATCTGGTCGATGGAGACTTCTGATCTTTCGGCCCATGAGGTTGCCATTGCCCTAGTGGAATGCGCCCTCAGCTTTCCGGGTGGCGACCTGCCCTTTGATGTGTATGCTATTGCAATCGCCTCTCTAATCCATCTGGCTAGTGTATTTTTTGATGCTCTACAACCTTTTCTGGGGCCTTGATGAGAGATAAATAGGGCATTATCTTTCTTCCAGGGATCGGTGACTGACAGATATTCTATGAGGCCTCTCCTGACATCCAGGGTGTGTAGTCTCCTTTCCTTCTCGTTAGTTGGATTAGGGAGGAAGGATGGCAGAACTATCTCCTGTGTCCTATGGAAACTAGAAACTACCTTTGGCAAGTACGCTGGATCAGGTCTAAGTATTACCCTATCCTCTTTAAACTGTAAATAAGGAGGACACCTAGATAAAGCCTGAATATCGCTTATTCTGCGAGCTGATGTTAGAGCTACCAGGAAGGCTACCTTGAGGGACAGGTTTTTTAGGGAAGCCGACGAGATATGGAGTCTCTGTCATAGCAGTGAAGACTAGGTTCAAGTCCCACGGCATAAACCTATCCTTCATTATTGGCCTGGATCTACCTGCTGCCTTAATGAATCTGCTTATCCAATAATTACCAGCAATGTTACAGCTAAACAGGGCCCCCAAGGCTGACACTTGTACTTTAAGGGTACTGGTAGAGAGTCCCATGTCTAGACCTTTTTGTAGGAACTCTAATATCTGCATTATAGGTGCTGAATCCCCAGCGATCACTTCTGAGTTTTGAAGGAATTTTGAAGGAATTTTTTCCAAATCCTAACGTAAATTTTTGTGGTAATGATTTTCCTACTTTTAAGTAGGGTGTTAATTAGGTCTGCGGAGAAACCTTTCTCTTCTAATAATGACCGTTCAAACTCCACGCCGTCAGATGAAGGCCAGCCACCTGAGGATGGAAGACTGGGCCCTGGGACAGGAGATCCGGGATGTCCGGCAGAACCCAAGGATCGGACACCGACATGGTTCTGAGGCATGAGAACCATGCTCTCCTGGGCCAAAACGGAGCGATAACTATCACCCTTGCTCTGTCTTTCCTGATTTTCCTCATCACTAGGGGTAGAAGAGATAGGGGAGGGAAGGCATAGGCTAGTTTGAAGTCCCAGTTTATCAGGAAGGCATCTACCGCCAGAGGATTTTCTCTGGGATTCAGGGAGCAGAATTGTTTCAATTGCGTGTTGTCTCTGGTGGTGAATAGGTCTACCTCTGGATATCCCCACTTTTGAACAATCAGATTGAATATGGAGGTGTTTAAAGACCATTCCCCTTGCTTTAGTCGATTGCGGCTTAAAAAGTCTGCCGTGATGTTGTCTTTTCCTTTTATATGCAATGCTGTTAAAGATAGGAAGTATTGTTCTGCTAGATGGAACAACCGCTCTGCTACAACCATCAGGGGTCTGGAACGAGTCCCGCCTTGGTGATTGATGTATGCCACGGTGACCTGATTGTCGGAGAACACTCGCACGTGATGGCCCTGTAGGTACACAAGGAGCTTTTTAGCCGCCTGTTCTACTGCCGTCAATTCTTTTAGGTTAGATGACATTCCTAATTAATGATGTTGCCATTGGTCCTGGACTAAAATTTCACCCATATAAGCTCCCCAACCGTAAGGACTAGCATCCGTGGTGACTATGCGGGTTACGTTATACTCCCAGGGCACCCCTTTTGATAAGTTATCCTTGTCTAACCACCACTCTAGGGACTCCCTTGTGTTACGGGATAAGGTTAGCTGACCCTCCAAGTAACCTCCAAGGACTTTTTGATGTAATAAGACCTCGCTCTGTAGTTTCCTTGCATGAAACTGGGCCCACTGGACTGCCGGGATACAGGCCGAAAGAGAGCCTAGAAGGGACATGGCTTTTCTGAGGGACATGGTGGGGTTATTGGAGGCGTTCAGGATCTGATAATGGAGGCGAACAAGCTTGTCCGGAGGCAGACGGCATTCCTGTTTTTCAGAATCCAGGGTTAGGCCCAAAAATTGTTGGACTTTCATTGGTTGCAACCGGGACTTTTTGACGTTCAGCAACCATCCTAACCGTTCTAGGGCAGACATTGCCTTTTGTAGCTGTTGTAAACAATGGTTCGCCGTTTTACCTACAATAAGAAAATCGTCCAGGTAGGGGATCACCAGAATGTTCGATTCACGTAGATGGGCCATGACCTCCGCTATCACCTTAGTAAACACTCGGGGAGCGACTGCCACTCCAAAAGGGAGGGCCGCATATTGGAAATGTCGAATTGACCCATCCAACTGAACCGCCACTCTGAGGAACTGCTGATGGCCTGCATGGATGGGTATATGGTAGTATGCGCCTTTTAAATCTAACACCACCATGAAGCAGTTTTGGAACAGCAATTTTATTGCAGATTTAATCGTTTCCATCTTAAAGGGACGTATGACCAAAAACTTGTTGAGGGCCTTAAGGTTAATTATTGTCCTAAAGGAGCTGTCCGGTTTGCGGACCAGGAAAAGAGGGGAGTAGAATCCCTTCCCCCATTCTTCCTCTGGAACCTCTATCAGGACTTTCTTAGCGCACAGGTTATGAACCTCGGCTTCCAGGGCAGCTTGTTCTGCCGCAGACGACCTGAGTGGGGTGATTTTAAATTGATCAAGGGGAACCCTAGAAAACTCTAGTCGTAGTCCCACGGCTATTATCCCCAATATCCAGCTGCTATTGGAGATCAGAGACCAGGATGGGTAGAAGGCAGCTAGTCTCCCTCCTACTGGGGCAACTAGTCATTGGGGCGGCTTTTTCGTATCCCGAGCTGGACCTTCCTGGCGCCCTCCCCCAAACATGAATCCTGTACCTTTCCTTTTTTTATCATCCCATCTGCCCTGATCTCTGGACGGCCTTCTCCGGAAAAACCCTTTCCTGGCAAAGGGACGTCTGTAAGAGGGGTTCGGGAGACTGGGAAATTTCTTTTTGTCATCTCCAGCTTTCTCCAACAATTCGTCTAAGACGGGGCCGAATAGGTACTCCCCCTCGCAGGGAATGGAACAGAGACGGGACCGGGCTTGAATATCTCCTGGCCAGCATTTTAACCAGAGCGCTCTTCGCGCTGCATTAGACAGACCTGCGGCTTTAGCCGCCATTCTTGCAGAATCTGCAGAAGCATCGGCTAAAAACGCTGCGGCATTCTGAATGATGGGCAAATTTTTCCGAATAGATGATCTTGAAGCTCCATCTCTTAGCTCGGAATCTAGCTGATCTAGCCAGACCATCATAGATCTGGCTGTACAGGTGGCAGCTACCGCTGGTCTTAACGCGCCTGCTGACATTTCCCATGTCCCTTTAAGGAAAGAATCCGCTTTTTTATCTAACGGATCTTTCAGGGAGGCCATATCGTCAAATGGTATGGCGGATTTTTTAGATGCTTTGGCTACTGCTGCATCTAGTTTCGGGGCTTTATCCCATCTGTTTACTACCGGGTTATCGAAGGGGTATCTCCGCTTAAAGGCTGGTGGCATGGAGCCCCTTTTCTCCGGTCTCTTCCATTCTCTATCAATTAGGCTCTGAACCTTTTCGTTCAATGGAAAAGCTTTACGTTTTTTGGGGTCCAAACCCCCGAACATTATGTCCTGTGCTGAGAGTTCCCGTTTTTTGTCCGCTACCCCCATGGTGGACCGTATAGCTTTCACTAATTTGTCCATCTGGTCTAAGGGGAAGCAGAACCGGCTAGAGTCTTCATCCGAGGAAGACGACGAGGAGGCCGAGGAGTCCGAGGAATTGTCACCCTTCCCAGGGGCGACTGAGGCCTCCGAGCCTGAACCACTAGCCTCTCTTCTCCTAGAAGGTTCTCTTTGAGGTAAAGCTTTGATTTCTGCCCTGATCATGTCTCTCAGGTTTGAAGTGAAGTCAGGTGTCTCTTCCGCTACCTGCATAAACGGGGGAGAGTATAAGGGCCTGACAATCTACCCCTGGACTCCCTGTCCTTAATAACTCCTACCGTCTGCCGTATGCATGGCTGGCATAACTTTTTAGGGTGGCCATCTGGTAGGGGGAACTACAGAGGGCACGTTCCCTGTGTTTCTGTTTTCCCGTAACCTTCTTCCCCTGAAAAAAAAACATAAGGGAACACTGCATCAGGGTACATTCACGGAGATCTCTTACCCATGCAGATGAGGCAGGTACCGGATCACGGAGGGAGGCAGGGGGGTCCTTTCTGGAGGAACTTTCGCGGCTCTGGTCGCTAGTTCGTCTCTATTTCTTCTGCTGGCCACTTGCCTGTTTCTGCGGGTGCTCCTGCGCCTCGTCCTGCTGGACTAAGGGGGCTTCCGACGTATCCATTGCTGGGGCCTTCAGAAGCACCCCAGCGGCGTCCCCATCTGCCTTATATGGCCTCCTGTCCGGGTCAGCAGGCATCCTGCCCTAGCACCACCCACCCGGCTTTTGCGTTCCCTCCCCCATGCTCCGGCCCCCCTTGCCTTCGCCGGGTCGCCGCGCGACCCCCGGACCGGCATGCACCCGCGGCGCGCATCGGAGGCCGCCGGCACCCGACTTCCGGTATCGGCGCTATCGCTCCGCCCCTTCCGCCGCGTCACTTCCGCCGCTCACAGAGCCCTGCGGGAGCGCGCGCGAAGGAGCCGAGCAGCCCTGCCCGGAGTGCCAGCACCCCCCGCGCCCACCGCCATGAGCCCGGCCATGGGACAGCACCGACCTGGAGGACCGGGCCTGGGGAAGCGCACCGGGGCATACATACCAGGTGCTGACTTTGGAGACGGCATCCACCGGACCCCTGCTCCACCTGAATCGTCCACTGCCGTGGTGACCTACCCGGCCCCACCGTGGCGCTTCCAGGGACCCCGCACTGACCGAGGTAGGAGACCCCCTCGCTACCTGGGTCGGTCAGCCGGCCTGGGTATTCAATGATGATTCCATGACGGACGTATCTGTAGAGAGTCCTGTCCTCTAGGAACAGGAAACCAACTGATGCGTGAGAGAGGTGCCACCCTTTTTGTATCTGTAGGTTTCCTGTTCCTAAAGGCCGCATCCCCTCTCTCAGGTGGTGCTGTCATGGATGACCGAATAAATATAAATTATTGGGAAAAAAACTAAATCATTGTAACATGTGTGATGGGTCTCAAAACAGGGGGAGATAAAAAGGCCTGGTTGGGATGGGCACCATGCTTCCTACAAACCCAGTATCTTTTGAGTGGTAGGGACAGGGCAAGGAAAACTGCACTCTGCAAGTCTCCGGACATCCTCAGACTCGAAGGCTTCTTCCTGTGCCATGAACTCAAATAGGAGATTTTCAGCAATTATGTCCTGGAACTGGAGGAAAGTGAATAGTCCTTGGGATTTTTTGTACAGTATGAAACTGTTATAGGCAGCAATCTGGATGAGGTAGATTCCTATTTTTTTGTACCAGGCCCTGGTCTTCCGCTTCACAGGGTATGGTTGCAGAACCTGGTCTGACAGGTCAACGACGCCCATGAATTTGTTGTAATCTGCAACGCAGATTGGTTTCTGTTTGTTCCTGGTGGCGCACCATCACAGTGGTGTCCGAATGCAGTGTAGTTAGCATGTAGACGTCCTTCCTGTCATTCCACGTCACTGCAAGAAGTTGGTCACTTGCGAGTGAGATTGGCACCCCTTTCTCCAAACGTCTGGACATCAACTGTGACGGAAAGCCACTCGGTTTTTCCTGACTGTCCCACAGGCCCCTGTATTTGCAGCATGGAGGGATTTGTATAGGGGGATGCTCATGTAGTAATTGTCTGGGCAGATGTGGTACCCTTGAGGTAGAAAGGGTGCCATTTAGTGATGAGCGAGGATACTCGTTACTCGGGTGTCCGTGTATTTTTGGCGTTCTCAGAGATGTTGTTTATGTCGACGCAGCTGCATGATTTGAGGCTGCTACACAGCCTGAATACATGTGGGGATTGCCTGTTTGTTAGGGAATGCCCACATGTATTCAAGCTGTCTAGCAGCTGCAAATCATGCAGCTGTGTCGACAAAAACTAAATCTCAGAGCACGCCAAAATACTTGGAGGACACCCGAGCAACGAGTACACTCACTCATCACTAGTGCCATTAGCTCTCAGACAATTTTTGCCTGGGATGCCAATTGTCTGGGGGCAGTTTGGGGTGCTGATTTGGCGGTCGCTGCCTTCATAGATTAGGAAGGTGGATGTGCTCTCGTATGTTTTATACAGTTTGACGCCGTATTTGGCTCGCTTGGAGGGGATAAATTGCAAAATGACAGACGGCCTTTGAAAATTATCAACGACTCTTCGACTGCCACATTTTTCTTAGATGTATAGGAATAAACATATGAATGTGGTAGGAAGGAAATTAGGGGTCTCAATTTGTTTAGTCTATCATAGATGGGGTAAATTCTTGGAAATTATTACTTAAGTGGAGGAATCTCATTAGGACTTCATAAAGGGCTTGGGTCATGACAGCTGCAAATACAGGGGTGCGGTGGACAGACTTTCTTGCCCAGAACGAGTGGAGTGTGGGTTTTTTTTTTTTTACCAATCCCATGTTCAGGATAAGGCCCCCCAAAAATTCTATTTCGGGGACATTTGTGGGGATCCAGGAATGGGAATGAAAGGCAGTGACTTTTTGGGAGTTATATTGTCTGGCATATAAATTTGTTTGGCGAGCAATCAATTGTGGGACTTCTGGGCTAACGAAAATTTTGAAAAAAAATCAAAGGGGGAAAAATTGGTGTCATTTAATTTTATTACAGGGAATGCAGAAAAAGGGGGAATTTGAGGATAGAATTAACTCTCCTCATGCCACAGTGGTGGTGGTGGTGGTGGGGGGTGCAGTATTCAGTCCTGCCTCTGAAGCTTCAGCAGTGACGACCGACTCCGCTACCATTGGGCTGTCGGATCCCGTGGAGGAAGAGTAGTCATCACTCACTGAAAATTGCTCTACTTCAGAGGCAGATTCCGTTTCACTACCAGAGCAAATCAGGGTGTACGCTTGCTCAGCGCTAAATGTTTTGCGGGCCATTTCTTTATTTGCCTGCCTAACAAAAAACTAACCCCAATCTAACACGGGTATTTTGCTTTACTGCCTAAGTCTAGCCCTAACCAGCCTAAGCCTAGCCCTATCCAGCCTAAGCCTATCCAGAATAGCCTTAAAGAGCTTAAGCCTAACCAGTCTAAACCTAACCAGCCTAATCCCAACTACAAAAATATTAAATAAATTATAAAAATATTTTTTTTTTTTATAATCCTCTGACAACGGGGACGACGCAGAACGGGGTTGGGTAATCGGAGGTTTAGGGGGGGTTGCAGAAGTAGAAATGATTTTTTGTCACTTTTTAGTTTCTGACAGGGCAATACTTGAACAGAGTGCATCTCTCTTCTCTCCAGAACAACTACAAGGAGAGAATAGAGAGACACAGTCAAAGTGCTGCCATATTTACAAATATTGGGGTTTTTTGATCACTGTGATGGAATCTATCACAGTAATCAAAAGCCAGCAGCCAATGACAAAATTCTCCTTGACTGCCAAGTGCAGAAAGATCTTGGCGGGCGCACTGCGCATGCTCCTGTCATTTTCTTTCTGCAGGAAAGAGAAGGGGGGGCGAGGGACAGAGAGATCACTGATCCAGTACATAAGGTACCATGGGGGGCTTGGGGGACTCAATTCTCTCTTCACTGATATGTCAAATCAGCTGTGCTGAGGAATAAGTACCCTTAACTGCCGCCGTTAAAAGGTATATATCGGCAGTCGTTAAGGTTGCAGTGATATCAATTGGGGTTGCAGCCATGTTTATCAAACTATGTACCAAGCCTGTGGCCTGAAATGGCAAATTCATACAGGGAATTATCTGAGGTATCTATTCAGCTTAAAAACCATCACATTGAAAAAAAATTCACAAAACATACTTGCCAGACCAATCAGAAAAGCATTCCATTAATGTTTACATAAAAATCATATATCTCACCTTCTCTGGTCTTTTCTTAAATATGGTCTTTCTTCCATTTCCCATTCTTGAGCCAAAATAAACTTTAGTTCGGAGTCTGTGGTAAATGTAGCTAGAGAGGCATTCACCTTCTGACAGGTCTGAACAGCATCCCAGTAGTTCTCACCGGAGGAATACACCTTGTAGCAGCTTGCTGTGCCATCGTAGTGATGCCACCCTGATGGGCATTTCCCTAGGAAACATAAAAGGAGGATGGGGGTACACACCCCCACAAAGTGAACATCTTTTATACATTTTACATATTAACATTTTTTTTTTTCTTTATTCAACAGAAAACACAATCTGAAAGAGTAACTCTACTTAAGGTTTATCCTATAGGCTTCATTAATGTATTTATTTCCATCTATTTTAATATGCATTCCTAGTTTGTTTTATTAATTAATGGGAATGTATCAACATTTTTTTTACCAAATAAACAATCACTAATAGATGTTTTCTTCTAATTGGTGATTTTTTTTTAGTACATTTTCTGTGCAGGATTATAGGAACAGCTATGTTGCTCAGTCTTGTGTTAACAAGCTTCTGAGTAATGTCCACGTGGCTACTGTAAAGAAATAAGACATAGTAGACCAATGGAAGTGATCACCGATATACAAATGAGGCTGCATATCTAAAACCTCTGTCACTCCAGCTCTATTGTCAATCCAGCGTCGCGTCCTCCTCTTGACTGATGAATTCTATGCCTATAGTCACACACGATAGAGGCTGTCCGTCAAGCACGATGAAGGACGATGAGTAGGGAATAGAGCTGGAGTGACAGAGGCTTCAGCTCTACAGACTCATCTACACATCAATTAAAATACTGATTTCTTTTTAACGAAGGAATGGACTGGCCATGTAAAGGTATTGCTGGACTTCTCTTTGAAAGAGCTACATGTGCACGTACGGTAAATATTTGGGAGGTGAAATCCTGATGACAGATTCATTTTAACAAGAGATCAATATAATTGTATAATTTTGTATTTTTTTGGATTGCACAGTATTTAACCCTTTTACCCCCCAAGGTGGTTTTGCACATTAACCCCTTAAGCCCCAAGGGTGGTTTGCACGTTCATGACCGGGCCAATTTTTACAATTCTGACCACTGTCCCTTTATGAGGTTATAACTCAAACGCTTCCATGGATCCCGGTGATTCTGACATTGTTTTCTCGTGACATATTGTACTTCATGTTAGTGGTAAAATTTCATTCATATAACTTGCGTTTATTTGTGAAAAAAAGGAAATTTGGCAAAAATTTTGAAAATTTTGCAATTTTCCAAATTTGAATTTTTATGCCCTTAAATCACAGAGATATGGCGCACAAAAAACTTAATAAATAACATTTCCCAAATGTTTACTTTACATCAGCACAATTTTGGAACCAAAATTTTTTTTGTTACGAAGTTATAAGGGTTAAAAATTGACCAGCAATTTCTCATTTTTGCAACACCATTTTATTTGTACGGACCACATCACATTTGAAGCCACTTTGAGGGGTCTATATGATAGAATGGTGTCACTTTTGGGTATTTTCTAAAAACTGCACCCCTTAAGGTGCTCAAAACCACATTCAAGAAGTTTATTAACCCTTTAGGTGCGTCACAGGAATTTTTTGAATATTTAAAAAAAAAAATGAACATTTAACTGTTTTCACAAAAAAAATACTTCAGGTTCAATTTTTTTATTTTACCAAGGGTAACAGGAGAAATTGGACTGCAAAAGTTATTGTGCAATTTGTCCTGAGTACGCTGATACCTGATATGTGGGGGGGAACCACTGTTTCGGCGCATGGCAGACCTCAGAAGGGAAGGAGCGCCGTTTGACTTTTTCAATGCAAAATTGGCTGGCATTCAGATTGGACGCCTTGTCGCGTTTGGAGAGCCCCTGATGTACCTAAACAGTAGAAACCCCCACAAATGACCCCATTTTGGAAACTAGACCCCCCCAAGGAACTTATCTAGATATGTGGTGAGAACTTTGAACCCACAAGGGCTTCACAGAAGTTTATAATGTACAGCGGTACAATTAAAAAATCATATTTTTTCCACAACAATGATCTTTTCACCCCCAATTTTTAATTTTCCAAGGGTAACAGGACCCTAAAAGTTATTGTGCAATTTGACCTGAGTACACTGATACCCCATATGTGGGTGTAAATGACTATTTGGGCGCATGGCAGAGCTCGGAAGGGAAGAAGCGCCATTTGACGTTTTTGGCTGGAATTGAGATCGGACACCATGTCGCGATTGGAAAACCCCTGATGTACCAAAACAGTGGAAACCCCCCACAAATGACACCATTTAGGAAACTAGACCCCCCCCCCCCCCAAGGAACTTATCTAGATGTGTGGTGAGCACTTTGAACCCCCCAGTGCTTCACAGAAGTTTATAACGCCCGGGCGTGAAAATAAAAAAAATCGTATTTTTTCCACAAACATGATCTTTTAGTCACCAATTTTTTTTTATTTTCCCAAGGGTACAAGGAGAAATTGGATCCGAAAAGTTATTGTCCAATTTGTCCCGAGTACGCAGATACCTCATATGTGGGAGAAAACAACTGTATGGGCAAACGTCGGGGCTCGGAAGGGAGGTAGTGACGTTTTGGAATGCAGACTTTGATGGAATGGTCTGCGGGTGTCATGTTGCTTTTGGAGAGCCCCTGATGTACCAAAACAGTGGAAACCCCCCACAAGTGACCCCATTTTGGAAAGTAGACCCCCCCATGGAACTTATCTAGATGTGTGGTGAGCACTTTGAACCCCCAAGTGCTTCAGAAGTTTATAACGCCTGGGCGTGAAAATAAAAAAAATCATTTTTTTCCACAAAAATGATATTTTTGCCCCCAATTTTTTATTTTCCTAAGGGTAACAGGAGAAATTGGACCCCAAAAGTTGTTTTGCAATTTTTCCTGAGTATGCAGATACCCTATATGTGGGGGTAAAACACTGTTTGGGCGCATGGCAGAGCTTGGAAGGGAAGGAGCACCATTTGACTTCTTCAACGCAGAATTGGCTGGAAATGAGATCAGACCCCATGTTGCATTTGAAAAGCCCCTGATGTGCCCAAACAGTGGAAACCCCCCAATTAGAACTCCAACCCTAACCCCAACACACCCCTAACCCAAATCTCAGCCCTAACGGGAAAATGGAATACATTTTTTTTATTATTTTTCCCTAACTAAGGGGGTGATAACAGGGGGTTTGATTTACTATTTATGGCGGTTTTTATGTTTGGCAGCTGCCATGCGCTAAAAGACGCTTTTTATTGTAAAAATAGTTTTTGCATCACCACATATTGAGAGCTATAATTTTTCCGTATTTTGACCCACCGAGTCATGTGAGGTCTTATTCTTTGCGGGACGAGTTGACGTTTTTATTGGTATCATGTTCGGGCACGTGACATTTTTTGATCGCTTTTTATTCCGATTTTTGGGACGCAGAATGAACAAAAACCAGCGTTTCATGAATTTCTTTTGGGGGGGTGCGTTTACACCGTTCCGCGTGCGGTAAAATTGATAAAGCGGTTTTATTCTTCGGGTCAGTACGGTTACAGCGATACCTCATTTAGGTCTTTTTTTTATGTTTTGGCGGTTTTATGCAATGAAAACTATTTTATATAAAAAATAATTATTTTTGCATCGCTTTATTCTGCGAGCTATAACTTTTTTTTTGCGGATGACGCTGTATGGCGGCTCGTTTTTTGCGGGACAAGCTTACGCTTTCAGCGGTACCATGGATATTTATATGCGTCTTTTTGATCGCGCGCCATTGCACTTTTTGTTCGGTGGTATGATAAAAAATAAAAAACGAAGCAAAAAATGATTTAAGGGGTTCGCTAAAGGGGTTAACTAATGAGACTTTTATAGGGCGGGTCGTTACGGACGCGACGATACCAAATATGTGTACTTTTATTGTTTTTGGGTTTTTTTATTTTCAAAAAATGAATTTATTTTTTTTAATTATTTTTACACTTTTTTTTTTTTTTTTTTTAAACTTTATTACATTGTCCCCGGTGGGACATCACTGTCCTGTGACAGATCGCTGATCTGTCACATCACAGATCACTGTGACAGATCAGCGATCTGTCACAGGCACTGCTGCAAACTTCCTCATGCCTGCGCTTTGCAGGCAGTGAGGAAGTCAGCTCCCTACAGGCCACCGAAGGTCCCCGTCGCCATCTTGGATCCGGGGGCCTGTAGGGAAAGAGCCCCCTGCAGCAGCGCTGCACATTGCGCTGCCGTGGGGGGCTCAGGGAAGCACGGAGGGAGCCCCTCCCTGCCGATGCTTCCCTTTAACCCCCGGTACACCGCGATCATGTTTGATCACGGTGTACAAGGGGTTAACGTGTCGGGGGCAGTCCGTGACCACCCCTGACACATTGTGTCGGGTGTCAGCTGTGATAATCAGCTGACACCTGGCCGCGATCAGCGGCGCTCACCACGTGAGCGCCGCTGATCGCTATGACGTACTATCCCATCCCTGGGAATTAAGTCCCAGGGCACATGGACGGGATAGTACGTCTCATGGCAGAAAGGGGTTAATGACCGGGCAAATTTTTACAATTCTGACCAGAGTCACTTTATGAGGCAATTACTCTGGAACGCTTCAACTGAACCCACTGATTCTGAGATTCCTTTTTCCAACAAAATTTACAAAAACATTTTTTTTTTCGGACCACCCCACATTTCAACTGACTTTGAGGGGTCTATATGATATTTTTTAAAAAGACTGCAACCCTCAAGGTGCTCAAAACCACATTCAAGAAGTTTATTAACCCTTCATGTACTTCACAGGAATTTTTGAAATGTGGAAAAAATAAATGAACATTTAACTTTTCACAAAAATTTACTTCAAATCCAATTTTTTTTTATTTTGACAAAAAATGGGCCCCAAAAATTGTTGTGTAATTTCTCCTGAGCAGGCAGATACCCCATATGATGGAAAAAAAACACTGTTTGGGCAAACGGCAGAACTCAGAAGCGAAGGCGTGCCATTTGATTGACATTTTGAATGCAAACTTTGCTGGAACAATTGGCGGACGGCATGTTTGGAGAGCCCCTGATGTGCATAAATAGTGAAAATCCCCCACAAATGACATTTTGGAAACTAAACCCCCTCAGGGAACTGATCTATATGTGTGGTGAGCATACTGAACCCTCAAGGTGCTTCACAGAAGTTTATAACGTTGAGCTGTGAAGAAGAGCCATTTTGCTATTCCTGAGCCTTTGTACTACCAGTAACGTGGAATCCCCTTATATTTCCTCTAACAGATCTTAATGCGGAGTTGCTTTTTTTTGTGGACTGATTAAAGCTTTTATTGGGAACATTTTACATAACATTTAGGATCACATTCATCCAGCGATGTACGCTGAGCACTTACTTTAGGGTTTCCATCTAAATCTACGAGTAAAGAAATTCAGATGAAACCCCCGAGGGACCTATTCACTTTAATGAGACAGCAGAGTTACTCTGGACTTTGTCTGCCCTCTGTCCTTTTCACAAGTGCACAAAAACGTGGACAACAATACTTTTATGCAATCCTAAAAAGACAGACACCACCAGATCACAGGTCCTATGGCCTCCACAGTGCCTCTGTCTGCCTCATTATAGGGAATCTTCTGCTGGGGGTTTAGAGATTTACACGGAAACCACGATATAAGCGCTCAGCGCAGAGTGCAGGATAATTGTGAGCGAAGCCTTGCTGTGATCTTTGAGATGCAGAATGAAAAAATCAACAGCAGGAGAAGAATTGGTTTTATTTATTTTTACACTGCTTCTCGTGTGGTATAAGTGATTAGGTGACTTTAAAGGGAATCTGTCACCCTATTTTTCACCTATCAGCTGCCGGCACCAACATCAGGGCTTATCTACAGTAATGCTGTAGATAAGCCCCCAATGTAACCTGAAAGATAAGAAAAATGAGTTATATTATACTCACCCAGGAGGGGTCCTGGTCCTGTTTTGGTCTGATGGGTGTCGCGGTCCGGCGCCTCCCATCTTCTAATGGTGACATCTTCTTGGCTGCCTATCGTGGCTCCTGCGCAGGCGCACTGCTCTGCCCTGTTGAGGGCAGAGCAGAGTCCTGGAGTGCGCAGTCGCCGGGAGAGGTCCGCGACACCCATCGGAACAAAACCGGACCAGGATCACCCCTGGGTGAGTATAACTACTAATTTTTCTTCTCTTTCAGGTAACATCGCGGGCTTATCTACAGCATTACAGAATGCTGTAGATAAGCCCCTGATGTCGGTGCCGGGGAAAAATAGGGTGACAGATTCCCTTTAATCTTCGGGTCGGTGCAATTACAGCGATGAAAGATTTATATCAGGTTTTTATGTTTGGCTACTGTCACACACTTAAAAAACTCAATTGCAAAACAAAATTTTTGCATCACCATATTTTAAGAGCTATAATTTTCCATATTTTGACCCAGTCATGTGGGGGCTTGTATTTTGCGGGACAAGTTGACGTTTTTATTGGTACCATTTTCACACACGAGACATTTTTTGATTGCTTTCTATACTGATTTTTGGGAGGCAAAATGAACAAAAAAAAAACAGCAATTCATGATGTTTTTTTTTGGGGGGGGGGTAGGGCGGGGGGTTGTGTCGGTCCGCATGTGGTAAAATTGATAAGGCAGTTTTATTCTTTGGGTCAGTTTTGATTAAAGCAATACCACAGCTATATTTTTTTATGCTTTGGCGCTTTACACAAAAACTTTTATAGAAAAAAATTATTTTTGCATCTCTTTATTCTGAGAGTTGTAACTTTTCTAATTTTCCCGCTGATGGAGCTGCATGAAAGCTTGTTTTTTGTGAGACAAGATGACGTTTTCTGTGGTACCATGTTTATTTATATTCGTCTTTTTGATCGCGTTTGATTCAACTTTGTGTTCGGCGGTATAATGATAAAAGCATTGTTTTTTGCCTTGTTTATTTTATGTTGTTCAATAAAGGGGCCAACTAGTGGGACAGTTTCATAGGTCCGGTCTTTTTGTACGTGTCGACACCAAATATGTGTACTGTTATTGTTTATATGTTTTTCATTCAAATATTTATTTATGGGTAACATATACACACACACATACATATATATATATATATATATATATATATATATATATATACACATACATATATATATATACATACATACATACACACACACATATATATGTTTTTGCTTTAAATATTTTTACAATTATTTAAAAAAAAATTCTTCATTTTGTCCCACTATGGGATTTATTTTTTGCAGGCTGATTCACTTGTATAGCATGGGGATGCAGTAGCATCCCTATGCTATGCAAACTGTCAGCGGTGCACTGAGACAAATTTGCTGATAATGTTCTGAGCATGATCAGCAACTTTACTTGGTCAGGTGACCCGGATGTTGTCATGACGACATCGGGTCACCATTGCAACAATGAGACCCTGCGATGACATCACGGGGTCTCCGATCCAAGGGCAGAGGGGCGGTCTTCCCTCTGACTGCTCCCAAAAGTACCGTGTTTGCGCACAATTGCCTGGACGTTTCCATCCGTTCGAGGCCAGTAAGGCCCAGGTCACAGGGACGTATGGATACGTCCAAGGTAGTAGGAAAGTAGGAAAGGGATTAAAACATAAAAATAATTGCTAATCTCTAACATTCGCATTTGTCATAAATCTTCTTCCTGGATACAAGATGAAAATAGAGTACTATTATATCAAAAGGAAATTTAATGGATGAAAAATAAAAACACAAACTTACTACTAAACCGCACAGGCTGGGCCAAGTTAACCGTTTGGAATCGAGTCCCTTCTCCAGTCCGGACACGACCATGTCGTGTTTCCACGCTCTCTTTTCCATGAAACCCTCTTTGGTCTCCTCCCAGTCCTTAAATAAAAGAATACATACAATTTAAAAAAATGGTGAAATTCAAGACAAATCACACCTCCCTCGTAAGGGCCCACTGCCGCAATTGTACAGGATCCATGATAGATCACATTGTCACTTATTATGAGCCATGTGACAAGTATTATACCAGCCCTTTTCTAATGGGCAGAACAGCATAAAAATTACACTTCTGTCAAAAATATACGGAAACCCAATCTAAAAAAAGAAAAAAAAACCCTAACAAAGCAATGAAAAGCGCCTTAGTGCATCGCATCAGTTTGTTTTATATAAAGCAGTAACAGTTAATGGGGATTCTCAAGTTTAGACGTTTGGATAGGGGATAATTTACCAAATGGTGGGAATCCCCACAGTCTAGTGATCCAGGGCAAGCAGTGCTTGATCATGCACACCTCCGCTCATTTCATTCTTATGGGAGTGCCAAAGACCAACCAGAATTTGCGCTTGGCTTTCTCCAGTGCTCCCATAAGAATAAATGGAGCAGTAGTGGGCATGATCTACCACTGCCCCATTCACATGAGGCCTTGTTCTTGGTAACGTTTGGGGCCCAGAGCTCGGAAGTTATTCCCCATCACATGTATAGAGGAAAACTTCTAAATTGAGACAATCCTTTTAATTAGCCACATAAAATAACACTCTACTAAAATTTCCCTCACTAAAAATCTGCGTGAAACAAGGTTCCTAAACTATTCTGACATACATGTCCATATGGCTGGCAGACACAGGTGCAAGCTGCAGAGAGGCAGGTGTGGTACTGGATTTAGCCCACAAAAATGTGTTGTGCAGAGTGACTCTAATGCCACTTGTGCTGGGTGCAGTATCAGACAAGCCATATGCCCCTATTTCAGGAGCAGTAAAACATCACTACCCTCACAACACTGTTCTGGAATTTGTTTCCGGTCTAACAGATACTGCTCGTCATCTTCAACAGCTTGTTAACACCAAAGATCCTGTAGTCAGGCTGAAATAATTTGGATGCAATTCTGTCACTTGCAATATAGCTGTATAGTAAGCAGCGTCTACAAAGGACGTCAATTTTATGTGCATTTTCTAAATCAATAAAAAATAACCTATACATAACGGCGGTTTTACATTTTTACGCTTTCAACTTTTGTAGTTGAGTTGTAGTTAAGAATACGATTCATTCATCATACAAAATAAATGTACAGACAAATGAGAAAAAGTGGGGTAATATGTAAAAGTAAAAAAAAAAAAAAAAATGCAGCTCCATAGTGGTCTTTTTCTTTTTATGACATTTATTGCATTTTTTGCAAACAAAAAAATAAGACATTTCACCCATTCTTCAGATATTAATACTTTTCTTTTGCTTTAAGCTTGTTGCCCAGGAGACCGACCACCTTCCAGAAGCTGGATGGGATTAGGATGTAACCACGTGCTCCAGTGAACCTGGTTGACAAAACAGTGCTTACAAACTCAATGGTAAACAGCTTGTAAGTAGAGATGAGGGAACCCGAACTGAAAATTTGGGGTTTGTACCGGACACCTAGTGTCCATTGCTAAACATGGACTTCACCCGGAAGTCCGTTGTACTGTTCGGGCTTGGATGCCAAATAAAGAGGGATTTTTTGGGTTCTTACCGTAAAATCTCTTTCTTGGAGCCTTCATTGGGGGACACAGATTACCATGGGTGTATGCTGCTGCTGCTGCTAGGAGGCTGACACTATGCAAAAAAAGGAAAATTAGCTCCTCCACGGCAGTATACACTCTCCGACAGGCACAAAGTACCTCAGTTGGTGAGAAAGCAGGAGGCGAAGCAACCGAAAAACTCTTAACGTATGTACCAACCCAACATGGGACTCGGGAGACCCATCACGGTACAACTTAAACAGGGAGGGTGCTGTGTCCCCCAATGAAGGCTCCAAGAAAGATTTTACGGTAAGAACCCAAAAAATCCCTCTTTCTTTATCGCTTCATTGGGGGACACAGATTACCATGGGACGTTTCAAAGCAGTCCCGAGGGTTGGGAACAGCAATAAATGAACGAGAAGGAAGGACTTGGGCAGGCCGATGTGCTACCGCCGCCTGCAGAACCTACCTACCAAAAGCTGCATGAGATGAGGCCTGGGTATGAACCCTGTAGAACCTCGCATACGTGTGCAAACACGACCAGGTCACGGCCCTGCAAAGTTGTACAGCCGAAGCCTGGTGTCGATCAGCCCAAGAAGCCCCTACAGCCTGGGTGGAGTGGGCTCTCACTCCCGGAGGGGGCAGTTTCTCCTGAAGGCGGTAAGCTTCCAGAATGGTAGAACGAATCCAGCAAGCGATTGTGGATTTGGATGCCAGAAGCCCTTTCTGGCGACCTTCAGAGATGACAAGCAGGGAATCGGATTGACGAAGAGAAGCGGTCCTGGCAAGATAGACACGCAAGGCTCTCACTACATCCAGATTGTGGAGCGACTTTTCCAGAGGGTGAGCAGGCGCAGGGCAAAAAGAGGGAAGGATGATATCCTCATTAATGTGGAACGGGGATAACACTTTTGGAAGGAAGGAGGGAACTGGCCTGAGAACGACCTTATCCTGATAGAGGATTAGGTACGGGGAACGACAGGATAAGGCTGCCAGCTCAAAAACTCTCCTAATGGAAGTGATGGCGATCAGGAAAGTTACCTTCCATGAGAGAAGGGAAAGAGGAATGTCCTGGATAGGCTCGAATGGCGCCTTTTGGAGAGCGCCAAGAACAAGATTGAGATCTCATGGATCTATTGGAGAATGATGAGGAGGAGCCACGTGGGCGACCCCCTGGAGAAAGGTCTTAATTTGTGGTAAGGGAGCCAGATCCCTATGGAAGAGAATCGACAGAGCCGAGACCTGGCCTTTGAGGGTACTGAGGGAAAGGCCCGCATCTAAGCCGGACTGGAGGAAGCCAAGTATGGATGGAATGGAGAACGACAATGGAAAAACCTCGTTATCGCCGCACCAACGGAAAAAAGCCGTCCAGTACCTATGGTAAATGCAGGAGGAGGCTGGTTTTCTAGCTCTGATCATGGTCTGAATGACCTGGTTGGAAAAACCTGATTCTCTCAGAATCGCAGCCTCAACGACCATGCCGTTAAACTCAGAGGCTGAGAATTCTGGTGGTAAAGGGGGCCTTGAGAGAGAAGATGTGGACAGTCTGGAAGCCTCCAGGGGACATCCATGAGCCTGTTCACCAGCTCCGCGTACCAAGGACATCTTGGCCAGTCTGGAGCCACCAGAATTACTGGGATTCCTTCTGATTTTATTTTCTTGACCACCTTTGGGATCAGGGCAAGAGGGAGAAACAGGTAAGGACATTGGAACTGGGACCACGGAATTACCAGGGCGTCGCAACCGACGGCTAGAGGGTCCCTGGACCTGGCTACGAAGCGAGGAACTTTGTTATTCATCCGAGATGCCATGAGATCGACGTCCGGGGTGCCCCAACGCTGGCATATCTGATTGAAGACTGCGGGGTGAAGGGATCATTCGCCTGACGCTAGGCCCTGGCGACTTAGGAAGTCGGCTACCCAATTTTC
This sequence comes from Dendrobates tinctorius, assembly GCF_039654945.1. Classification (NCBI taxonomy): domain Eukaryota; kingdom Metazoa; phylum Chordata; class Amphibia; order Anura; family Dendrobatidae; genus Dendrobates; species Dendrobates tinctorius. The sequence goes on along the minus strand of NW_027361932.1, from coordinate 14,828,015 downwards.
TACTCCTGGAATGTGAACGGCGGAGATCGCCGGAACATAACGCTCTGCCTAACGCAGAATCTTTGACACTTCTGTCATTACCTGCCTGCTGTGAGTACCGCCCTGGTGGTTTATGTACGCCACGGCCGTGGCGTTGTCCGATTGATTGCGAACTGGTTTGCCTACAAGGAGAGGCTGCCAGCAGAGGAGGGCAAGGAAGATCGCTCTTATTTCCAGAAGGTTGATGGGCAGAAGAGTCTCCTGGGCGTTCCAGCGCCCTTGGGCCGTTTTCCGATGGAAAACCGCCCCCCATCCTAGAAGGCTGGCATCGGTGGTGATGACTTGCCACTGAGGCGGAAGAAAGGACCTTCCCTGTAGAACTGACGTCAGTATTGTCCACCAAGTCAGAGATTGCCTTACTCTGAGAGGAAGGAGTATGGGACGGTCCAGAGAAACGGAGATCTTGTCCCAGGCTGAAAGGAGGGACAGCTGGAGCGGACGAGTGTGAAGTTGTGCATAAGGCACTGCCTCCATGGAAACTATCATCTTCCCCAGGACCCTCATGCAGGACCGAAGGGGAATGGGCCTCAACCGTTTTAGGGATCGGATACCCTTGCAAAGGGCTGAGAATTTGTCCCTCGGAAGAAACACCCAGGCTAGACTCGTGTCGAATTCCATGCCCAAAAAGGTCAGACGCTGAGTAGGGTGCGGGATGGACTTCTCTTTGTTGACTATCCAACCAAGGCGGTGAGAGTGTCCAGAGTTATCTGTAGACTTTGAAGACAGTCTTGGCGGGACGACCCCTTGATCAAGAGATCGTCCAGATAAGAGATAATGAGAATCCCCCTGGAGCGAAGAATTGCCATGACTGTTGCCATCACCTTCGTAAAGACATGGGGAGCGGAGGCTAGGCCGAAGGGGAGGGCCGTGAACTGCTAGTGATTTTCCTGAATCGCAAAGCGGAGATATCTCAGATGTTGCACACAAACAGGGATGTGAAGATAGGCATACTGTATGTCCACAGAGCAAAGGAACTCTCCGGGTTCCATCAAGGCTATCACTGAGCACAGGGACTCCATCTTGAAGTGGAGGATCCTCACGTGGCGATTGAGCAACTTGAGGTCCAAGATTGGGCAAAGGGAATCGTCTTTTTTCGGGACTACGAAAAGATTCGAGTAAAACCCTGAAAACCGTTCGTTTGAAGGAACGGCAACGACAACTCCGGCGGAAAGAAGGGAGGAGATGGCCCGAAGGAACCCTGGAGTCTGGGACTGCTGTCTTGGAGGTCGAGACAGGAAAAAAACGTCTCTTTGGGGGGAGGGGGGGGGGGAATAGAAAATTCGATTTTGTATCCAGATCTGATGATTTCCCTGACCCAAGCGTCGTCGACAACAGACAGCCACACGTCTATGAAAGAAGAAAGTCTGCCTCCCACCCTGGAAAAACTTCCAGGTGGGGGTGACCCGTCACTTGGAGGAAAATCTACCAGAGCGGGATCCTGACCACCTGGAGGGTTGGCCTCTTAATTTCCAGTGGGGAGCGGGTTTATAAGATGGTTTTCTCTGCTCCCTGGAGGTAGAGGGCCGGTCCTGCTGAGCTGATCCTTCTGCGGCAGAGAAGGGGCAAAAGGACCTAAACAGCCGAGAAGCTTTTCTGTTGAAGAAGCGTTTAGGCCGAGACTGGGGAAGGGAAGTACTTTTACCTCCAGTGGCATCAGAAATTATCTGATCCAGTTTGGCGCCAAAGAGCCTAGAACCGTGAAATGCTAGGTTGGTGAGCGACTTTTTAGAGGTAGTGTCCGCACTCCATGCCTTTAACCAAAGGATACGGCGTATGGCTACTATGTTGCTGTTAGCTCTTGCTGCGCACCCCGCTGCATCTAAGGAGGCGGCCAAGAGGTATTTACCCGCATGATTAATCTGATCTGCTAAATCTTCCAACTCTTCTTGAGAAGCTGACGCTAAGATGTCTTTGCGAAGCATTTTTGCCCAAGCTGAAATGACTTTCGCCACCCAGGAGGAGGCGAAAATAGGGCAGAGAGAGGCGCCGGATGCCTCAAAAATCAATTTAGCCAGTGATTCTGCCTGTCTGTTGGATCTTTAAGAGATGCCCCGTCCGGAAGAGACAGAACCGTCTTAGAGGAAAGACGGGAAACTGGTGGATCCACTTCGGGAGCTTTTGTCCATTTTGTGAGAAGGTCCGCATCAAAAGGATATAGGACGTCTAAATACCTGCAGCCTGAAAAACGTTTCTCCGGGTGTTCCCAGGGTTTGGTTAAAGTCGTCTCAAACTCTTTGTGATTAGGAAAGGTTCGGGAGGCAGGTTTCGCTCGTTTGAAGGGGACAGAGCAGTCCTGGAGGGGCGCCTTGTCTTCCTTTATTTTGAGCGTATGAAAAATAGCCGATATGAGACTATCATGTCCTGTGTTTTAGACATGTCTGCCTCTGAGTCAGATCCTGATTGGGAATCATCGTCTGACCTCAAGTCGTCTTCTGAGGAAGGAGAAGAGGAAAGACGCCTGGGTGGAGCGGGAGGACTTTGCGAGCTGGAAGAAGAGCCAGACAGAACCCGCTTCCTAGAAATCCTACCCGTTCTGTCCCTCTGGAGGTCGCGGTCAGGTGCAGACGACTCACCGTGAGAGGCGGTCGGCGCACAGGTGGCTGGAGATAGCTGAGGTAATCGTTCCAAGACCTGGACCAGGGACTGAGACACTTTAGTCAGGTCAGAGACCGACTGAGACATTGCAACGGCCCACTCTAGAGGAGGAGGATTGCTCTCATCCCGGGACTCGGGGTGGTCCAGTGGGACAGACATAGTGGAAGGTCTGCAGGACAGGCAGAAGGGAGACGACTGACCTGACGCCCACTTCTTTTTACAGCGCGCGCAGGCGTAGTGAGTAACGGAGGGTCTAGGATAAATAGCCCTTGCAGGGTTGGGCATATGTACAGACTGAAGAATTATAGCAGCAACTATGTGAGAGAATACTGCAGGGCGTGAGGGGGTACTGCCGAGGGGGGCCAATTAGGGCTCAGGAATATGAGAAGAGCCTACCGTGTCCAGCTCGCTAATGTAATGCGCAGCACACAGCCGATGTGTCCCCCAAGTGGAGATCCGAGGTGAGTCTCACACGAGGTCCCAGGGAGCCGCAGGACCTTAGCGATGGGTGGACGGCAGAGAAGTGTGATTGGCTGTAGGATGCGGGGGGTGGGGCGCAGATAAGGAGGAGAGAAGGGGAGCTACTAAAAGAAAGTAGCTCTATGAAATGCTAGGAAAAGGCGCCAACAGAGCGCGCGCAAGGCAGGGGGCGTGAACTGGCGAAGGACGCCGAAGCGAAAGTGAAAGTAAAAAACGCGCTGCCGGTTTCGCGCCCCCCCGGGACTCTCACTCAGAACCGATGCCAGAGACGCCGCTGACATGAGCGAGGTAAGGGGATGTGGGACCCACTGTTTGCGGCTTCAATACCGAACCCCCCTGCGGGCGGAGAGCCGAGAGGCGCGCGCCTGCCAAAAAATGATGGGAATTTCAAAGGTGAAATGGACCAAGTCGGCTATGAACGGCGCCGACCTCAGTGACATCCATGTGAAGCGAGCCTGGGGCTGGGGGGAGCATTAGACAGCTTACCTGATGTCCACATGCTTCCCTGAGGAGGATGACCGCAGGGGCCCACAATGAGGGGAGGCTGCTGGGAAGGAGGATCCTCTGACCCTGCACCATGTCCAAATAGTGCAGAAGACGGTGCGCCAAACCTTTTGCCAGAAGGGATAGTCACCGCCGTCTTCCTCTAAGCCCTGTCCCGGGAGAGGGGTGAGGAGGGGAAATCGGTTAGGACCAGCCACCTGTCGTCAGCCCGTTGCACCCGAAGGTGATAGGGAAAAGGTCCTGCCTGCGGTTCTGAGAGTTGCGATGTGGGTAACACCACATTGCTTGCTCAGCCGCCTGATATGGGAAAGCAGGGTGAACATTTACCCCCTGTTTCCCAAAGCTGAATCTGAAAAATAAATGGGAAAACATTAATACACTCCTAAAAACCTAGAAAGGAAAAAGGAATTGTTAACTGCAGACACTAAGCACAAACTGAGGTACTTTGTGCCTGTCGGTGGGTGTATACTGCCGGGGAGGAGCTAATTTTCCTTTTTTTGCATAGTGTCAGCCTCCTAGCAGCATAAACCCATGGTAATCTGTGTCCCCCAATGAAGCGATAAAGAAAATTTGCTGAAAGGCTGCAGTGCAGCCCATCAACATGCTTTAAGGTTGTTGACACTTCCGGAGCCATCACAGCCATGCCAAGTATTGATATGCTATGATTAGCCGGCACACCATGTGACCCGGCCTATATAAAAGCTGGATCATGGGTTGCGCCACCATTCTATTCTTAGCCTGGTGCACATTGCCACTAACAGTGTAAAGGCCCCGTCTCACATATCGAGATCGCTAGCGAGATTGCTGATGTGTCACCGATTTTGTGACTCAACAGCCATCTCGCCAGCGATCTCACTACATGTGACACATAGCGGCAACTGACACCCCCCCCCCCCCGCTGGATATCGCTGATCGTGCTCGGATGTCCTGGGCCATTTTTTCATCGTCGGCGTCCCGTTGGCCAGCATGCATCGCTGTGTTTGATGCCGAAGAGCAACCTCGTTGGCGACGCAGAACTCAGGAACGCAGGCTGGAATCGTTCACAACAGCTGCTGTGTGACAACGCACCAGCGATCCTTACCAGGTCGTATCGTTGTCGGGATCGCTGGTGCGTCATTGAAGAGATCTGTCTGTTTGGCAGCTTACTAGCGACCATGTAGTGACGCACCAGCGATCCCTACCAGGTCGTATCGTTGTCAGGATCACTGGTGTGTCGCTATGTAAAACGGGACCCTAATACTCTGCTGGGCATGTCTATACTGTGACCTATTTTGGGGTGCAAAAAACGAAGAGAGAATAAAATCGGAAACGTGGTACTGCTGGTGGTGATGTAGCAAAGGCAGGGAGAAAACATGGCAATTTCCAAATGAAACGCCTTCCTCTTGTGTACACAGGCAACAGGACGTTCGGCATAATTTTGAGGGCCCGAGTACCACTGACCGTATGGCGAGGCCACATGTTGAGGTGGTTTTAGATTGGATTGCTGAGAGTGCCTCCAGTTCCCTTGCATTGTCTTCCACCCGGTCCACTGCTGAAAGAGCAGAGTTGGCACCTGCGAACAAGGGACAGCTGTCTTGTACCTCACCCCTCTGCAAATCAGCCAAGAAGTTTGAGTCCCAAGTCATGCAGCAGTCACTTCTGCTCTTTTATGACTCTGCTGACTGTGGTTCCATGTGCACTGATGCCCAACCACTTATTCATTTTGAGGATGAGTACATGTGAGGGCTAATGCACACTGTCAGCGGACGACTGCAACACATCTGTGATGAGAACGAGGAAACAAGGGTGCCAACTGCTGCATCTTTCTGTGGTGTCCAAAGCAGCAAGAACAGCATGGGTGAGGAGTGGGTGGAAGATGATGCGGGGTATAAATGTTCTGAACCTGAGCACAACCTACATGACAAGGCATCTGAATTCAAAGCACGAGCAGCAGTGGAGTACACATCTGAAAAACCAGGAAAGTAGTGAGGCTCCGCCTGCTCCCTCTTCTGCTGCGGTTTCAGCCTCTCCCACCAAATCAACAGAGCCACCTAGGTCACCGCAAAGAAAGAATGTAACAACACCACCATCACCAGCAGCGTCACCGAGCACATTCAGATCGTCCCATGAAAAAGTTCAGCTGTCCATCCTTCCCACAAACACTGTAGAAAAAGGGAAAAAACCTCCCTGCGCAACTGCACTAGTGGCAAGGTCCACATAACTACTGATACATGGATCAGTAAGCTCGGCCAGAGACGTTATATCTCCCTAACTGCCCACTGGGTAAATGCAATGGTGGCTGGGCCTGAGGCGGAAGGCATTCTCGTGCATGTCCTACCACTACGAAGGATTGCTTGATTTTTCTGTCCATATTGCCTCCTCCTTCAACTCCGCTTCCCGCACATCCTCCTTTCTGGTCAGTGTAACATCTGCACCACCAACTTCAGTACACCCAGGAGGAACCGACAGCAGGCTATTATGAAACTCATCTGTTTGGGAGGAAAAAAAAAAAATCCCAAACCGTGCACGAGTTGTGGGCAGGGATCAAAAAACAGACCAATAAGTTGATGCCGCAAAACCTCAAAGCCCAGTCTGTTGGCGTGTGATAACAGGTGAAATCTCGTAGTAGCTCTGGGCCTAGCAGGTTTAACACACACCCCTTGCCTGGACCATGTGCTGAATTTGGTGGTGCAGAGCTTCCATTAAAAATTAGACCAATATGTCAGAGCTGCTGCTGAAAGTGAGTGCCGTTTGAACGTTTTTGATGGTCTCACCCTGCTGCTGCTCACCTGTCTGCGATGCAGCATCACTTCTGCCTTCACGCTCACCACCTCATATGCAACCCACTCACAAGGTGGAATTCCACGTTGCATATGCTGGAAACTGTGCGAGCAGCAGCTGGCAATGGTGAAGTTTCAGCAGCAGCACGTACGAGTGAGTTGCTCTGCAGAACGCCACTTCACCTTCAACGAGTGGGCCTCCATGCAGGACGTGTGTGCTGTGTTGCGATACTTTGAATACTCCACCAACATGGCCAGCTCTGATGATGCCATCATCAGCATTACTAACCTACTTCTATGCCTGCTTGAAAAAAAAAAATGCTTCAGGTGATGATGGATAAGGTGGTGGCAGGAACAGGAGGAAAAGGAGGAACAGGGACCATTCACACCACTATCAGGCCAGTCATCCACACATGGATCGCAGGGTGAGTCCTGTACCAACAGCAGTCAAGTACACGGCAGTCCAGCCAGGGGACAGTTTTGGAGGATGAGGAGAAACTGTGTTCATAGCATGGAGGCACTCAAAGCAGCTCACGGGCATCACTGGATGCAGCCTTGCACACATGAGCCAATACATGCTGCTGTGCTTGCACAAAGAAAGTTTCCCAGATTGTTAGCAGTGCTGATTACTGGGAGGCCACACTGCTAGATCCCCAGTTCAAGGACAATGCACCATCCTTACTTCCGTCACTGGAGCGAATTTGGAAAATACGGGAATACGAGTGCACACTGGTAAACTCACTACTGATGGCTTTCCCACCCGACAGCAGGGGCTCACTGGAAGGATAAGGCAGAGGAGGAGAAAGAGGAGAAAGTTGGCAACACAGTTGGGGCACCATCACCACCTCTGAAGGGAGGGTTAGCATGGTCGAAATGTGGAATACCTTCCTCGACACGCCAACAGCCGGCACCACCATCTGATAAGGTTCATTTTAGCAGGAGCCAGCGTTTCAACAACATGGTGGAAGAGTATGTATCCACGTGCAGAGTGATGGGTTTGCCTCATTTAAATTGGACACATGGCCTGAGCTTGGCCTCTACGCCTTGGAGATTCTAGCCAGCCAGCGCACTGTCAGAACTTGTTTAGCACAACGGGGATGTAATTCCAGACTGGCATATCCGCCTGTCTACAGCCAACGTGGGCAAGCTCACATTCATTAAAATGAACCAGGTGTGGATCCCACAGGACTTGTCCGTAACCTTTGGCTGAGTAGAGAAGTAGACCAGACGCACCCAGCCATTGTTATACTCCAATGCAATTCTGATCATTCTAATGTTTTGAAGACTCTCCAGATATTAAAAAAAAAAAAAAAACACATTGGGCGGCTACCACCTCTCCTCCTCCTTTTTCACCTATATGGCCACGTCCATCTCCGCCTCTGGCTTAAGATTTTTTTTTTTTTTTATGCCAAGTCATTTTATGTCATTTTCCTATCCACATTTTTTGCAGAGCAATTGTCCTGCTTCTACCCCCATTTTGCTAAATTTTTCACCCCCTAGCCCTTACTACGACCATTTTATCGCACAAAAGTTTGGGTCCCCATTGGTTTATATGTGGTTCGGTCAAGTTCTGCTATCAGAACCGAACTTTGAACTACAGTTCGACCGAACTCAACAAACTCGAACATCCAAGGGTCCCTACTTGTAAGCTTTTAAGACCTATTTTTCTTTTGTAAATTTTAAGATATAAAATATGAAAAAAAATATATATTTTTTGCCTAAATTAAAAAGGAAATGTGTAATCTTTAACTTTAGCCCGTTTAGAGATCATTTCATCTTCAACTGGCTTAACTGTTCACAATAACAATAATTTTGTCTAGGGGTGCCCAAACTTTTAGATGCCACTGTAACAGGACATGCAACGGATATGTGGAGGAACATTTGTGTGTTGTGTACAAGCTACAAGAAATTCCTAGCTGTGACTGATGTGGCATATTTTTCCGTTAATACCACTTGCTTTATACTTAACCAGCATAAGTATCTCCAGACAAAACCAAAGTGTATGGAATGATCATATATCAATTCTAACGTAGCTGGAAACAAAGTGGTCTTCAGTAATGTTGTTGGATCGATAATGATGACTACCAGCATTTCATTTTAATGGTGCGGTTTAGATCAATGATTGGAGCACACCTTGGGCAGAAAAGTGTATAAACAAAATGGGATGAAATTAAAAAGCATTTTCAATGACGTCCTGCAAAGAAGAACTGAAACAGCAGATTCCAAACTCGTTGTGTATTGCTGTTCGTAGGACACAAGATATCAATGACCTTTTTTATTAAGCTGAGGACACTGAAAACTGACCACGGTTAATAAGACACCTGTGCAAAAAGGATTATCTGCTTCACATAAGTGCTAATTAAATTAAAACCAAAATATATACCTTTCAGAAGTTCCCAGAAACAACGCAATACTTGTCCATGAGTTGTGTCTGTTATTGCTATCTGTTCCACCGAAGTGTGACTTGCAATACCACAGAGGAACTGTAGACAAGTGTGGTGTTGTTTTAGGAAGAAAGAAGCAAACGTTATTCACTACCCAGTCTACATCCTGTGTCAGATATAACTGAAAATAAAAGGGTCCAACTTTGATACCATACGGCCGGGTTTCCTTTTATCCATGCCATCCTTACAAAGAACCGGTCAACATGATTATGCATGTTAAAGTAAAGGCATGGATATAATGGCGCTGTTCTACAGATTCAATAGATAAATTTAGTGAAGGAATCCGCATCCTGGTTGTTTAACCCCTTACTAACATCGGGCGTAATAGCACGCCGATGTCAATATCCCCCGCTTTGATGTGGGCTCCGGCGGTGAGCCCACCTCAAAGCCGAGACATGTCTGCTGTTTTGACATGTAACCGCAATAGCCGCAGGCGGAATCGCGATCCGCCTGCAGCTATTAACTAGTTAAATACCTCTGTCAAAGTCTGACAGCGTTATTTAACAAGCGCTTCCGGCCATAGGGCTGGAAATACGCACATTGGTGACCTGCGTCACGTGATCGCAGGTCACCGGTGTGTCAGTATGACAACCAGAGGTCTCCTTGAGACTTATATGGTTGTTAATGCCAGATTGCTGTGAGCAACACCCTGTGGTCAGCGCTCATAGCAAGTCTGCAATTCAGCTACATAGAGGCGTTGCTCAGATCGCCTCTATGTAGCAGGGCCGATCAAGTTGTGGCAGATTCTAGCCTCCCATGGAGGCTATTAAAACATGCCAAAGGTAAAAAAAAAAAAAAAAAAAGTTCAAATCACCCTCCTTTCGCCCCATTTAAAATAAAACAAAAATAAAATCAAAACATAATAACGGGTTGTCAAAAGAATGTACAGTATCTGCACTATAATGGTAACATTTAAAACGTCAGCTCTGCAAGCAAAAAATAAGCTTTCACCCAACCCGAGACCACAAAAATGGAGACGCTACAGGTCTCAGAAAATGTCACAATTTTCCTGTTTTTTTCTGCAAAATTTGGAATTTTTTCATCACTGTGTTGCATTTTTGTGCCCTCGGCGCAGCGCTAAAAGGGCGCATGCGCCGGCAAAAACATACCAGCGCACGGCCAGCGTACCAAACGGTAAACATAGGGTACACTGATCGCATGCAGCGTCATGCGACCATAGGAGGAGCTGACTGGAGGGGGTGCGGCCAGGGGCGGAGCTTAGTGGTGGCCGAGCGCTGCACCTGGTAACGCAAGTCTGAAAGTAGCCTTATGCTGCTTTTTCGTGAAAACACTTCAGCAACAAACACTTAATGTGTCCCATAACCTCAATTTCTAAAATCGATTGGTCCAATGCAGTCTTTCACGATCTTGCTATGATCAATCCAGCTGCTAAAATAATATGGCTTTTTAGCTCCAGCACATTTGTATTAACAATGACTATGTTGCCAAAGCCCAATGCTAGAGCCGAGTGAGGGGATACTCTGCAGATTGCATCCTTTCTTGGAGCGAAGAGGGAATATGAATACATCCGCTCCTGGATACAATTAGCTAGGCAGTAATGCCTCATTTTATTCTGAGGGAAATAGTGATCAGCTGAAATAGCTCTCAAAGTTGTAGACGTAAGGGAATATGGATTTGGACTTTTTTTTTTAATTTGTGATATTTCTGGTGGATGTGATATTTGACTTGATGAAAGTGAACCTGGCCTTTTGAGATCCTGTGAACTGAATTTAACATTAAATCAGGGTGGATAAAAATCAATGTTTTTTTTTAAACAATCAAAAAAAAAAAAAATCGGATTTTTTTGATTTAAATCGGATTTTTTTGATTTAAATCGGATTTTTTTCAATAAACTGCTTTTTGAGGAAAATATTTTACCATCCAAAGGTTCTTCCATCATGAAATAAAGCTGAGTTGTTTAACTCAGTAGAATAAAGGCTGTATATGTGTAACATTCACAATGCCATGCTCTTCCAGAGGTTTCTGTAGGATTAGTGGGCAGTTTCTCTCCTATATTATCACAGACGCTCGCTTTACTTACGCAGTTCTCAAAACTGAATTTGACTCCGCAGAGGTCCCAGCCTCTTCTTCACGGCAAAAATGTTACAACATGAACAGAGTTGAGAAAAAGACCTTAATCCTATTGTTCTACAAACCTATGAATACAGAATCAACCCCTTCAGTGCCAAGTCCAAGAAGTTAGACAATATGTTTCTGATTGTTTGGAGTGGAATAGATCTGCACAACACAAGAAGAATGTGAATCTAAGTGTGAGGAGGAGGAAGGGCAAGCAGACAAGAAAATGAAAGTGAAACTTTGAGCACAATACTGCAGCATAGCCACAGACAGACAAGTCTGGATCTGTTTGTGTGTACGATCTGAGGTTTATTACATTCTTTCCTTATAATGGCAGCAGGCCGTAAAAGAGACCCAGTTTGGGAATATTTTAATGAAGCTCCTTCGCCTATCGGTAAGGCAGGCATGCGTGCAAAGTGCAAACGATGCAACAAAGATGCAAGGCCTGGTGGCGCGAATGAGGCAACATCATGAGAAGTGCGGTGATGAAGATGACCAAAGAAACACTTCTGAACAGGCAGGATCTTCAGGTTGGTAAACATTTTTATTGAATCCTATTTCTAAAGACTGAACTGTCATGTGTGAGAAAAATTCTATTTCTTATTATTACTGCATGTTACTGTCATTTGGTACAGTTATGAAGAAAAACAAATATTCCTTTTGGGGCAGGGGCAGTGATGTGTTGTGTACAATAAGCAGAAATTGTATAAACAATAAAATAACAGCATTGACTTTTTTTGTTTAGGGGAATTCATGGATTCTGGAAACTATCCACCTCCAAGATCACCATCATCCTGTTCTACAGTTTCAGAGTTATCCATCCAGGATAGTGCTTCATTAGCAGCAGCAGCATCATCATCAGACACCCACAGCCACATATCACCATCACCCAAAAGGAAGTAAAAACCTTTACCTCCTGGAACCACCATAGATAGGTTTGTGATAAGAACTAGCAGATTAGAAAAAGAGTTGATTGATGAAAAAATTGCCCAGTTTATTTATGCAACGAACTCTTCTTTCCGTCTGACTGAGAACCCACATTTCATTAATATGGTTCAGTCACTGAAACCAGGATACAGTCCACCCAGCAGAGCTGATGTTGCAGGGAAACTGCTGGATCAAGTGTATGACAGAGAAATGGAGCAATGTGCAACAGCTCTGGAGGGTAAAATTGTTAACCTAAGTATTGGTGGGTGGAGTAATGTCCACAATGATCCTATTGTATGTGCTTGTATAACAACAGAAGAAGGTAAAGTCTTCCTTGCACAAAAAACTGATACGTCAGGAAATGCACACACAGCAGAATACTTACAAGAAGTGGCAATAAAAGCTATAACGACATGTGAACAAAAATTCAAATGTCTAGTACGCAGTCTGGTCACTGACAATGCTGCAAACGTATCCAAGATGAGAAGAGATTTAGAAGAGCAGGGAGGGAATACAAAGCTGCTAATAACATATGGTTGCAGTGCTCATTTGCTGCACCTCTTAGCCAAAGACTTAAGTGTTCCAGAAATAAAGGCTAATGTTGTTGAAATTGCTAAATACTTCCATAATAATCATTTTGCTGCAGCAGCTCTGAAAAGGATGGGTGGAACCAAGCTAACGCTCCCACAAGATGTTAGATGGAACTCTGTGGTGGACTGTTTTGAGCAGTATATCAAAAACTGGCCTATTCTGATGACACTTTGTGAAGAAAATCGAGATAAAATAGATGGCACTGTCACGGCCAAAATCCTCAACATTGGGCTTAAGAGAAATGTTGAACATATGCTGAGCTTCCTGAAACCCATCTCTCAAGCTTTAAACAAAATACAGAAAAATAGCGGCTTTATTGCGGATGCTGTTGAAATTTGGAAGGAACTGAGTGAACACTTAAAAACAGAACTACACATGGACAGAATTAAATTACAAGCAGTAAACAAACGAATGGGACAAGCACTGACTCCAGCTCATTTTTTGGCAAATATTGTCAATATCAGGGTCAAAACCTAAGTGCTGAGGAAGAGGAGTTAACTATGACATGGGTATCCAGCAATCATCCATCTTTAATGCCAACTATAATAAACTTCAGAGCTAAGGGGGAACCATTCAAGAAATATATGTTTGCTGAAGATATTTTAAGGAAGGTCACACCAGTAAACTGGTGGAAGTCACTTAAGCGCTTGGATTTAGAGACTGTTCAAGTAATGATTTCACTTTTAACAGCAGTAGCTTCTTCTGCAGGCGTTGAAAGAATATTCTCTTCATTTGGACTCATTCATTCTAAATTGAGAAATCGGTTGGGACCCAATAAAGCAGGAAAGCTTGTTTTTCTTTTCCAGATTATGAATAGGAACAAAGATGATGATGATGACGACAAGTGAGCTACAGAGGACAGCAGGGACAGTAGTATTGAAGTTTTTCATGTGTCGGCTGGGCTGACAAGTCTAAGTTTCTTAAAATATGTATATATTTTGTTTAGCCAAATTAGTTAACAAACATGGATGTTTGTTTAAGCAAATAACTTATGCTGTAATGTTGTTATTGTTTCAGTTGAATAAATCTATTTAAATTGTTATTAAGGTCTGACTAGTGATTTAAATCGTGATTTAAATCGTGATTTAAATCAGTTAAATCAAATCCACCCTGCATTAAATCCAGAGGTGGATCTAGAAACAAATCATTCTTTTTATTTAATAAAACGATCTTCAGTCCCTGATTGGAGATTTGTCTAAATATAGCCTAGTAACATGGCCCTTCAAAAAGGGCCAGCCTTTCTAGCAAAGTCAGTCTCAGACTTCTGGGTTTTGGGATTCCACTATCCTCCACAACTACTCTTGACTCCGAAGTGCAGAGTTAGTGGAAAGAGAGATATCTCATGAGATTTTGCTGGGTCACTATAGGAGCAGCTGTGAGGGTTGTATGATCTTGCTTTGGAAGTCGGGATCTTATAAATCCAAAGTCGGGCCCATTCTGGGGACAATAAAGGGAACCTCTCAGATCCCCCATGACCCCAGAATCACCTGCAGTTGTGTCCGCATATGTAAATCTCCTGCCTAACAGTCCCTTTACTACATACATAAACAGATCTTTAGAAAAAGTATTTCTAAAGTCAGTTTATGATATGTAAATAAGGGCTTTGACTAGTCAATGGGGCGTTAAGTGTCTCCAGTCTAATTGGCCCACTTAGCATGTTAATATAACTTACAAGCACCGGCGTCATCGCTAGCGCTATACTTACATTGCGCATGTGCGCGGCTTCTCTCAGTGCATTCATTCTCTTAAGCTGGATGAATGCAGTCTTCTCCACTTCCGATCATATGCAGTGTGCCTCTTGAAGACGGAACATGTACATCCGGCTTTAGAAAATGAATGCAGTGAGGGAAAGAAGCTGGGCACATGTGTCAGGCAAGTATAGCACTTGTGATGACAATGGCACTTGTAAGTCATGTTATCACACCCACAGTGGCGTGATGACATCTAAGTGGGCTGAGTAGTCTGGGGCTACTAACGCCCCATTGACTAGTCAAAGCCCTCATTTACATATCATAAACAGACCCTTACAAATATTTTTTCTAAAGCTCTGTTTATGCATTTAATGTAATAAAGGGACTGTTATGCAGAGTATTTACATGTGCAGACAATTCCTGGTGGTTCAGAGAGTACTGGGGACCTGACAGGTAAATGTTAAGAACCCTTCTGAGGGTTTTTGTTACTAGGTTATATTTAGACAAATTTCCAATCTGGTGTTGTCCAGTGGCTTAATAAAAAGAGCAACTTAAAACTAGTTATAGGTACTGCTCAGTTTATATCCAAGAGCTCATTAGGACCTTTAATGTATTCCCTAATTTTACATATACTGTGGCAGTGCTGGTGACAATTTTAACAAGGGCACATAGAGTACTACGGTCTAATGTATCCCCTTTCACGAAAGGAGCATCATCTGGTATGTCAGCGAGGCCAGAAATAAGAAGAAAAAGCTTTAACCAGCTCTGACACAATGGAGGATGGGCACTGCAATTTCTTTAAATTGAGGAATATGGTTTAGAAAGTCATCTTGATAATTTTGAGATGGTAGGAGTATTCCATTCTACCAATGTCCCCCATTCTCCCCTAATCCCAAGATTACCGTTAGAAGAATTTCTACATAGCTGTCTAGAATACCTGTGGCCTGTCACTTAATTCAGTTTTTTAAATAAAAGCATTTGGTGACAATTGGTGGGGATCTCAGCAGGACAACCCACAATAAACTGTTATTACCTATCGACTGATTGGATGAGCATTAAAACCGCATTCAGAAAGTGACGTGCGAATGACTGAGGGTCTCGTGATCCAAAACATAATAACTGGATGTCTGAATGAGGCTTAAAAGGAGTTGCGCACTTTCAGAAAAAAAAGTGTCCTAAGCTGAGTGAAAAACCTAAAACAAACTCAGCCGGTACTTGCCCTCCCTGTATCCAGCACTGGCTCTCCACTGCTTCTCAAGTCCTGGTGTTTTGGCTGTAGAGGTGAGGTCACACCAACAGCGTGCTTGTGCACAATGTCAAGTGCTGTCAACCCAAACACAGCTGCAGACGGCAGTGACTGGCTAGAGTGGATGATGAGCCCTACTGACAGGACTTCAAAGCCAAAACACCAGGACTAGATCAGCATTGGGAATCTGGCACTGGACCTCGGTATGGCGAGTACCTGCGGAATGTTATTTTAGGCATTTTACATAATTTGGGATCATATTGCTGTAAATGGATGACCTCTTTAAGGCTAAGAAATCATTATTACTTGTGTGAGGAAGTGAGGGGAATTATATGCGAGGGACAATATGTATCCCCCAGGATGCTAATAGAAGCATATTGAGCCCGCTGGAGTGCGCAACAGTCACAGACACGGCTGTGGTTGCAGTGCAGAATAAAAGTTTCCACTTGGTCAGGCTATTTGGCCAAGGCAGATTTAAGAAGACCTGGCATGGGCTTTTATTTTTGGACTACAGGATGGCAGTGGGGCTGTTCACTCCTTCCAGCCGGGTGTTACAAGCGGCCCATGGCCACAGATTAAATTTAAAAACCCTGCAGCAAAGGTTTGGGTGTGTCAGTGTTTTGTGTGCAAGCTGAAGAGCAGGTGGCTCTGTAACATCCGGCTTGTGTGAAGTGAACACAGAGCCAAGTGAAGCAAAACACCTGGCACCCCCCTCAGCGTGACATGGTGATGCAGTTGCCTGCAGCAACATGTTTCGGAGACTGACTTTTGACAACCTGGAGGATACCATTTCCCTTTAGTTTGTGAGTTTGTGGACAATAAAGATCACAGCCTGTAATAGTCATCTCTTCCCCTGTGGTTTTCCACTAAAAGCCCCCGTACAAGATGAATAAAATAGACAGGAAATAAACAAGTAGGCTCTTGATTACAACGTAAAGATTTTAAGTTTCTGAAACTAGGAGACTAGACAGAAGCAGTCTGTACACTTACCTGGACAGTTAACCTCATCGCTTTCATCCTCGCAGGTTGGCCAACCATCACACTGCCACTGTAAAGGAATACACTGGATCGCTCCACTGTGGCATGCAAACTGTACATGTGTGCAGCGCAGTTCTAGAAAAAAAAGTAACATATTTAGAGTAAAGAATAAATTAAAAATCAAATATACAATAATGTCCAGAAGTTTAAAACATTATAAAAAAAATCCTCAAGAACAACCTCAATATTAATCTGACCATACTAATTTGATTTTGTTCATGAAATGTTTGCCTGAAAGCGAAACGCCCCCTGATCTCAATAACCAAGCATACTTTGCCAATAACTTAACTGAGTTGATTAGATTTGAAAAAAGGCTTAGAAGTTAAAATTAATCTGTGATACAAGCTAACTTGTTCCATCCATGACATACAGGCAGGAGACACTGATGTCCAGGAGACTGGATCCAATTATTGGTCACAGCAGTTTTTAGTCATACAAGTATAGCGATCACACATTCCAGTATTTTATGGCTTTAATGATTATGATGCACTGTTATACATTAAAGACATGTTCACACAATTCAATCGTTCTGCACTTTTTTTTGCTGCCATTTTCCAAAATAGTTGCAATACCGGGGCTGTGGAGTCGGTAAGCCAAACCTCTGACTCCCCAATTTCCATGACACCGACTCCACAGCCTTGAGACCTCTATGGTTGCTGATGCCGGATTGCTATGAGCGCCACCCTGTGGTCGGCGCTCATAGCAAGTCAGTCAATGTGCTACATAGAGGCAATCTGAGCATTTATGCATAAGAGACAATCGGGCTATGGCAGCTTCTAGCCTCCCATGGAGGCTATTGAAGCTTGCCATAAGTTAAAGAAAAATAGTTTTAAAATATTTTTTTTAAAAATAAACGTTAAAATCACCCCCCTTTTGCCCCATTCAAAATAAAATAAAAAAAAACACATTTGATATCGCCGCGTTCAGAATCGCCCAATCAATAAAAAAAAAGGATTAATCTGATTGATTTTGGCATAGCGGGAAAATGAAAACTCCAAAATTAAGTTTTTTTTGTTTGCCGCGACATTGCATTACAATGCAATAACAGGCGATCAAAGGAACATATCTGCAGCAAAATTGAATCATTAAAAATGTCAGCTCTGCGAGCAAAAAATAAGACCTCACCCAACCCGAGATTATGAAAAATGGGAAAAAAATGGAGACGCTACGGGTCTCGGAAAACGGCGCAATTTTTTTTTTTTTTTTAAGCAAAGTTTGGAATTTTTTTTTCACCACCTAGATTAACTGGAATTTTTTTCCTGTTTTCTAGTACATGACATGGGTAAAACCAATGGTGTTGTTCAAAAGTACAACTCGTCCCGCAAAAAAATAAGCCCTCACATGGCCATATTGACGGAAAAATAAAAAAAGTTATGGCTCTGGAAAGAAGGGGAGCGAAAAATAAACAAAACCGAAAATACCTCCAGTCATGAAAGGGTTAAAATTAGTCCCAACAGCTCATTACATAAAATAACATCTTCAGCAAGTTTCTATGTTAAAGAAGGGTTTGCATTTTCAGGGCATACCAAACTGGGCAACTAAAAGTGAGAACGTGGTCTCAAGGTTTGAATTCAGAGGCACCACCAGGCTTCCATCACTTTTGATAACAGTTAACTTGCACAACACATAGGATTGACAATCCTTAAAGGGGTATTCCCAGCTCCAACATCCTAGTTCAATATGTAGTAGGAATATTATTAATAATTAGCATATACCTCCATTTAGAAATTTTGTATAATTCTTCTGATTATCTATGTCATTTATCCCATGTACAGAACACTGCAGTAGCTTAGTTATCTATGGTTACAACCACTGATATAGGGACAGTTAGTTAGCTGTTAGTGGTCGTAACCATGGATACCTGAGCTACAGCAATACCTGAACATGGGATAAACGACATAGCTAATCAGAGGAACTATACAACATTTCTAATTGGAGCAATTTGCTGCTATTATTATACCTACTATGTATTGAAATAGGATCTTGGAGAAGGAAATACCCCTTTAACAGAATCGATAGTTCAGTGGGGTTTGCCAT
The DNA here is from genome assembly GCF_039654945.1 of Dendrobates tinctorius. NCBI lineage: Eukaryota > Metazoa > Chordata > Amphibia > Anura > Dendrobatidae > Dendrobates > Dendrobates tinctorius. The sequence continues at coordinate 14,809,588 of NW_027361932.1, read as the reverse complement.
GATGCTTGTGTACACATACATGTAGTTTGCTTGTCTTTGGACAGGAGGTACGGTAGTTAAAGCTGCATATTTCCCCATCAGATATGGAAAAAAACTATTACTACCAGGAATTATCAGAAATCCTTACAGGATGACAATCAAGTGTTTGTCCCTATAAAATATGGGTTTTTGTTTGTAACGAGCCAGTAAGCACAAAAGACACAGAGAACTCACTGCATAAAAATTCACAAGGTGCGGATGGTCTGTCAATAACTGTCCTTTACAGAATAAGACACATTTTATAAACAGGACAGATAATCCAGTAACAACTGAATATAAGAATAACACTGTACTGGTGTCTGCACAACGCACTCCAATCAGTCAGTGTAAGGACGCCAACTTGCTCTGATCTAAATGCCCAGCTCTTAAACTAAATTCAAATAAGGCCATCGATATGCCAAACTCTCAATGGGGAAAGATAGTGGAATTCTATGCCACAAAAGGATAAATACAGCAGATAATACAGCTGTTTATCTGCAAGGTAAAGGGATTTTGCAGTGAAACAGTGGAAGAAATGTGGCAGTACTAGTCTGCTGAGGCTTTCAGGCGCATGTGAAGGCATCCTTCGGATACGTCATTGTTTGGAGATGCCGGAACACCACCAATCAGCTGTTATCAGCAGCCAAAAAAATAGTGTACGGAACAGCAGCAGAAAGGCTCCATACACTATTAGGCCTTCCCTTGACCCTGCTGCTAACATTCAGCCACCTCTGAAGATGGTAACAACATAATGATCATCAATATCACAGTCCTGACAACCACTTTTACTTCTAAGCAAGCTGTTCAGGAATCTTCTCCATGACATGCTCTATGGGGATCTCTTACCACATGCATGGCATATTCACAGGATTTCCCAAATGGGTAGATGGGAGTCCAACTGTCTTGACCAAAAACATTATAAACAAAAGGGAATAAAAAGCAAATGAAATAAAAGGGGTATTTCAGCCTAAACAACATTCATAACATCAATTCAGTGGGTCCCACAGCTTGGACCCCCACTGGCCTACAGCACAGCGAACTTGTGTACACCGTTCTCTCCTGATATCAAGACCACAACCAAGGCAGGAGTTAAATAGAGTACGTCACGCATGTGCATTGCTCTATTGTAGTCTATGGCAGTGTCGGAGATCGCACAAGGCAACGTGGAGTTTGAGTCATGGATGTAAATGGATCAGCAGGGCACATCAGTTACTGGTTCCCCTAATACATGAATCGCTCAGACACTATGAGCCTTCTGTTGTGTGGTCCCAAGGTATAAAAAAAATAAAAAATGAGGATCCGTTCTCAAATCTTTAGAGGACTTATCCAATACTTTCACACTGATGCCTTACACTCAGGCTAGTTCATCAATATTACATTGGAGGGGGTGTGACATATACCACGCCTGCTGCTCAGCTGGTCCTGGTGACTGTGGCAGCTGGATGTGATCTGTTGGGAAGCGAAACACCACAGCTCCATTAACTGCAGATCCACCCTTGTTAAATTGAATAGGTGCAGATATACAGTACCCCACTATACACTTGACTTAGATGTGCTGTGCAAAATTTTGTATCAAGATCTCTTCCCATCTGAGCTTTTGAGTCCCATTTCTTGAAAAGTAAGATGAAAATCATGTGAATGATCGATCTGTTGCAAATAAATCTAAGTTGAAGCAGAAGGACCATTGTGACTCTATTATACAAATGATTTCCATTTCTCTTTTGCTAAAACGGAATAGAGAAACCAAACTCAAAAATAACATTGGGGGGCACAGCCACAAATGGGAAGGCTCCTCTGTTCAGGATAAGCATCGACCAGAAAGTCCTGCCTTGCATTACAAGAATTGTGTAAACCTAAGAACCTCTTTAGAGGAAAAAAAAAATGTAATATATAACAAGAAAAAAAAACCTTTACCTATGTGCTTCTCTATATGAAAAACCAGAAAAAAAAGCGTGCATACACACACAAAAAAGAGAATTTTATAAGCACTTCTTGTAGCTTTAAAATTTAAAAGGGGGGAGGCCCAGTAAGCACACCCTTTTGAATCTACAAATCTGTTCACTGTTACCACAAAAAAAAAAAAAAAAAGAAAAATACCTAAAAGAAGCCTCAGCAAATTCCCTCCCTAAACCATCCCTTATTAGGCGCCGGCGTCACACTAGCAATGAATACGGACGAGTGCTATGCGATAAAACATCGCATTTTTCTCTTGGCCGTATTCTACATGCAAGTGTAATCGCAGCAAGCTGCGATTTGCAGCGCATATCGGCCGAGACTTGGCTCACTCGCACCCGTATAAGTCTATGGGTGCGAGTAACACAGCGCACATTACTCGGATATCATCCGAGTGCAGTGCGATATACTCTGACCCCGGCAATGGAGGAGATGGAGAAACTACTTTATCCGCCTCCTCCGCAGCTGTGCAAGAGGCTCAGAGCACAGTCGCATGTCACTCGGCTCCTGCTAGCAGCAGAGCAGGAGCCGAGGGTCATTAGGATATCGCATCTGATGCTCTCACATCGGATGCCATACATTACTGTGACCCCGGCCTTATGTGTATAATGTAATGTAAGTGTATTAAGTTACAAACCAATCACCATCTTCCCAGATTTCTAGAGCTGCCCAGGTCCTCCTCTGGACCACATGACCGCTCTTTAGCTTAGCCGGCTCACACAGTCTACCGCAAGTCTGAGGCTTAAAATGAGGTTCCACAGATTTACATTAAAGAGGATGTCCACTTCTTTTACGTTTTGACCTATCCTTAGGCAATAGGTCATCAACGTCTGATCGTCCGGGATCCGACACTCGGCTCCCCCCACCAAGCAGCTGCCATCAGTGTCGGCAGTCACCAGCCGGAAGTACTCACTTGCCAAGCTGCTCCATCTTCCGGTAGTGGCCGAGGCTTGGTGCTGCACATCTGCCTCCTATTCAAATCAATAGGAGGCAGATGTGTAGTACCCTGCTGTAGCCATTATCTGAAGACTGCCTGCTCTGAAAGTGAAAGAAGATGGGGAGGTGCTGGACCTGCGACATCCATTGGACCGACCGCCCCCCCCCCCCCAGGAGAGTATAATAAAACTTATTTTTCTTATCTTTCAGGTCGGATCGGGGGCTTATCTACAGCATTATAGAATGCTTCCTATAGCGGCCAAAACAGCTGACAGGTTCCCTTTAAGAAAGCAACAACATAAGCCGGCTTGTGCCATTTCAGGTCACATAGATGATCTGTAAGCATATTTTAATACATTCACCAAATATGTATGTAATCTAGTGTAAGTGATAAGGAAAAAGAATTGGCATCTCCTTTAATAAAGTGTATTGCTACTGGCAAACTTGCACACTTATTTGACCCAAATCCTTTTCAGTGAACTTGCAAAAGCCATACAATGAGACCCTACCTTCAAAATTAAAGATTTGGTAGTGGTGGGGGGAGGGGGTACAGGCACACATAAATTCAACCTTAGGCTTCATTAAGACGTCTGATTTTTGTGTACAAGTGTTATCTGTGGTTTTCTTAGATAGACCATGACAGGTACGAGTGCTATGGGACCATTTACATGTTCATGATTTTTGACAGACCGAGCAGTCTGCGGAAAATCGCAGAAACATGTCCCACTTTCATCTGAGGGTCGGATAAAAATCGGCAATGCAATTCTTTGGGTCTATGTAAAATTGGGACCGCATTCAAACGACATCCAAATGCGGTCCAATTATCTATCAGGAAGGAGAATGTAGAGAAACTTTTTTCTCCACGTACGATAAAAACTTATGACACTTGGTTCCCACTGATCGAAATCCGATTAGAAAAAAAAAAAAAAAAAAAAAAGTCTTTTTCTAGTACATGGAAGAAAAAAAATAAAAAATTGGAACGTCTGAATGAGGCCTTATTAAGCAGATGCAACTGATAAATTCTCATTTTTTTTAGTGACAGCTATTCACCAAAATAGAAAAACACTATCTACTCACTACCAACACTAAGGCATGCTCACCTGATTGCAGTCTTGCGAGAACTACTCGAGGACCTGAAATTTAAAATTTAAAAAGACACTTACCAAAAAAGATATGATCCATTGGGTATTTAGAGAACAACGTATAAAACAGAAGTGTTACTTATTTAGATTCCAGGTTAGCTATATCATCCCATAAACTAGAATGTATGTTAGTAAATTAAAATGGTTATGAAACTGATCATTTGTGAAAAGTAAATTCCTAAAGCAAAAATAACACCAGAATCTTTGAACATATCAAATTCAGAGGGGGTAAAATGAAAGTGTAATTTACTTGGCACTCATTTCGATTGCAAGTCCTCAGGGGGAAAAATAAAAAAAAATAAAAAAAGTATTCCTCTCATTTAAAGAGTATTTGCACTTTTAACATCTTTATCCTTTGCACTTCTCCTAATATATACAGTAACAGTAAGTATTTTGCTTTATCAGCCTTTTTATAGTTATTGGTGTAAAATTAGTGGCCAAAAATTAAACGTGTTCAAGCTGTGTGTGGGCAGCGTCTACACTGTCAGTGCCTAGAGCTGGGTGCCCAGTGCTTGGGTTTTACAGCCTCTGCTTACACAAGTACTGTGCGCTCCCCTCTGTACGCTTACTGAGAGTCCCAGGAACAATAAATAATAGTCTTTATTTTTATATAGCGAGAACATATTCCGCAGCGCTTTACAGTCTGCACACATTATCATCTCTGTCCCCAATGGGGCTCACAAACTAAATTCCTTATCAGTATGTTTTTGGAGTGTGGGAGGAAACCGGAGAACCCGGAGGAAACCCTCGCAAACAAGGGGAGAACATACAAACTCCTTGCAATGTTGTCCTTGGTGGGATTTGAACCCAAGACCCCAGCGCTCCACTGAGCCACTGTGCTGCACATAGAGAAGACGCTGCTCCCTCACAGCATTATCTACATTAAAAGACAAATATAAGACTATAAATAGGGCAGATAATGCACATTACAAACATTTTATTTTACAGTACCCTGGAATTGGAAAAAAAAAATAAATAAAAGCTGAAAGCAGTTAAGACATTTAGACAAGCAGATAATTGGCCCAATTAATTAACAGGCCATGTAAACATACCAGCAGTCACTCGACGAAGTAATAAAGTCCTTACTTTTTTGGTGATCTGATCATTTGTGCCAAAAAAATATATATTTATCGGCAACACATTGCTCAATGTAAACAGAGAATGTGCTGCTGACCATGCGATGTCTACGGGGACAGAACGATCTTATTATCATTCTGTTCCCCACAGTTTGTGTAATAGATGAGGAATATGATGGTTCAGAGTCCAAAAGGCGTTTCAAGGTTTTCAAACCTCTTCATCAGGACAAAACCACAATGATCATTCTGTTCCCCACGGTTTGTGTTGGCACATGTAATCTATACGCGCTTCTGTAGAGTAAGGCCTGTTTCACAGTTACGTTTTTCCTGTTCGTATGCAGCCGCTAAAATGGCAAGAGAGAGCAAGAGAGCGAGATTTTTTTTTGTATCCAGCAGCCAGATTGGATTTAGGGTTAAACATATAGCAAAAGAGGAAAATACGGATCTGGACAACAAAACGTTGCATTGTCCGTTCGATAATCTCAGCGGATGCCAAAATTTTGCCGGATCCGCAGAAATATGGATGCAACGGACGATCCTCAGTCAAAATCCGCAGATAATGAAAGTCAATGGGGAAAAAACGGATCCGCCAAGATAAATGGCGGATCCGTTTTTTTTTGCTAATCGGCGGATTTTGACTGATGGTGACAAACGGATGTGTGAAACAGGCCTAAAGCGAAACAGCTATCGCCTATACGCACCAGTTTCCTCAGCTGTTATCCTATAACTGCTACATTAATATTTTAAATGCAGATCCAAGACACTTGTCTTTCCTTCTTTGGATAGCAAATTTATGGACTGTCTCCTGTTGTGCTGAGCACCACCCATCTGACATCCTAGCAGAGTGAACCGCGTTATTTGTTGCCCACAACCTCCATATACAGCTCTGGCAAAAATTAAGACCACCACATCAAAACCCCGTCATGGGCAGCCCATTCTCCAGACCTGAACCCCATTGAAAACCTCTGGAATGTAATCAAGAGGATGATGGATAGTCACAAGACATCAAACAATGAGGAACTGCTTACATTTTTGATCCAGAAGCAGTGTGAAAGACTGGTGGAAAGCATGCCAAGACACATGAAAGCTGTGTTTAAAAATCATGGTTATTCCACAAAATATTGATTTCTGAACTCTTCCTAAGTTAGAAACAACAATACTAATGTTTTAAATGATTATGAACTTGTTTTCTTTGCATTATTTGAGGTCTGAAAGCATTTGGGGTTTTTTTTTTTTCTTTATCAGAAAAAAAAAATACAAAATTTATAGCTTGGAAATTTGGAGACCTGTTGTCAGAAGTTTGTAGTTCAACCCCTTCCTGACATCCGACGTACTATCCCGTCCACGGTACCCGGGCCCGTATGACCGTGGACGGGATAGTACGTCTACCGCGATCAGCGGCGCCCACGTGGTGAGCGCCGCTGATCGCGGCCGGGTGTCAGCTGATTATCACAGCTGACACCGGGCACAATGTGTCAGGGGCGGTCACGGACCGCCCCCGACACGTTAACCCCTTGCACACCGCGATCAAACACGATCGCGGTGTACCGGGGGTTAAAGGGAAGCATCGGCAGGGAGGGGGCTCCCTCCGTGCTTCCCTGAGCCCCCCACGGCAGCGCAATGTGCAGCGCTGCTGCGGGGGGCTCCTTTCCTCCAGGCCCCCGAATCCAAGATGGCGACGGGGGCCTTCGGGGGCCTGAGGAAGCTGGCTTCCTCAGTGCCTGCAAAGCGCAGGCATGAGGAAGTCTTCTTCAATGCCTGTGACAGATTGCTGATCTGTCACAGTGATCTGTGATGTGACAGATCAGCGATCTGTCACAGGACAGTGATGTCCCACCTGGGACTATTTAGTAAAGTAAAAAAAAAAATAAAAAAAAGTGTAAAAATAATTTAAAAAAAAAAATCGCCAAATATATTAGAAAAAAAAAAAATATTCCCCCAATAAATCCATTTTTTGGAAATAATAATAAAAAAAAAAAACCAATAAAAGTACACATATTAGGTATCGCCGCGTCCGTAACGACCCGCCCTATAAAACTGTCCCATTAGTTAACCCCTTTAGCGAACCCCTTAAAAAATAAAAATAAAAAACGAAGCAAAAAATAATGATTTATTATCATACCGCCAAACAAAAAGTGTAATAACGCGCGATCAAAAAGACGCATATAAATATCCATGGTACCGCTGAAAACGTCATCTTGTCCCGCAAAAAACGAGCCACCACACAGCATCATCAGCGAAAAAATAAAAAAGTTATAGCTCGCTAAATAAAGCGATGCAAAAATAAATTATTTTTTATATAAAATAGTTTTCATTGCATAAAACCGACAAAAACATAAAAAAACGACCTAAATGAGGTATCGCTGTAACCGTACTGACGTGAAGAATAAAACCTCTTTATCAATTTTACCGCACGCGGAACGGTGTAAACGCACCCCCCCCAAAAGAAATTCATGAAACGCTGGTTTTAGTTCATTCTGCGTCCCAAAAATCGGAATAAAAAGCGATCAAAAAATTCCACGTGCCCGAAAATGGTACCAATAAAAACGTCAACTCGTCCCGCAAAAAATAAGACCTCACATGACTCGGTGGGTCAAAATACGGAAAAATTATAGCTCTCAATATGTGGTGATGCAAAAACTATTTTTACAATAAAAAGCGTCTTTTAGCGTGCGACAGCCGCCAAACATAAAAACCGCCATAAATAGTAAATCAAACCCCCCCGTTATCACCCCCTTAGTTAGGGAAAAATAATAAAATAAAAAAAATGTATTTATTTCCATTTTTCCATTAGGGTTAGGGCTAGGGTTAGGGCTGTGTTGGGGTTCGGGTTGGAGTTAGAATTGGGGGTTTCCACTGTTTGGGCACATCAGGGGCTCTCCAAATGCAACATGGCGTCTGATCTCAATTCCAGCCAATTCTGAGTTGAAAAAGTCAAATGGTGCTCCTTCCCTTCCAAGCTCTGCTATGCGCCCAAACCTCAGGACAAATTGCAAAACAATTTTTGGGGTCCAATTTCTCCTGTTACCCTTAGGAAAATAAAAAATTGGGGGCAAAAACATAATTTTTGTGGAAAAAAATGATTTTTTTTATTTTCACGTCCGAGTGTTATAAACTTCTGTGAAGCCCTTGGGGGTTCAAAGTGCTCACCACACATCTAGATAAGTTCCTTGGGGGGGTCTAGTTTACAAAATGGTGTAATTTGTGGGGGGGTTTCCACTGTTTAGGTACATTAGGGGCTCTCCAAAGGCAACATGACACCCGCAGACCATTCCATCAAAGTCTGCATTCCAAAACGTCACTACTTCCCTTCCGAGCCCCGACGTGTGCCCATACAGTAGTTTTCTCCCACATATGGGGTATCAGCATACTCAGGACAAATTGGACAACAACTTTTGGGGTCCAATTTCTCCTGGTACCCTTGGGAAAATAAAAAAATGGTGACTAAAAGATCATGTTTGTGGAAAAAATACGAATTTTTTATTTTCACGCCCGTACGTTGTAAACTTATGTGAAGCACTGGGGGGTTCAAAGTTCTCACCACACATCTAGATAAGTTCCTTAGGGGGTCTAGTTTCCAAAATGGTGTCATTTGTGGGGGGTTTCCACTGTTTTGGTACATCAGGAGTTTTCCAAACGCGACATGGTGTCCGATCTCAATTCCAGCCAAAAACGTCAAATGGCGCTGCTTCCCTTCCGAGCTCTGCCATGCGCCCAAATAGTGGTTTACCCCCACATGTGGGGTATCAGCGTACTCAGGACAAATTGCACAATAACTTTTAGGGTCCTGTTACCCTTGGGAAAATAAAAATTGGGGTGAAAAGATCATTTTTGTGGAAAAAATATGATTTTTTAATTGTACCGCTGTACGTTATAAACTTCTGTAAAGCCCTTGTGGGTTCAAAGTTCTCACCACATATCTAGATAAGTTCCTTGGGGGGGGGGGTCTAGTTTCCAAAATGGGGTCACTTGTAGGGGGTTTCCACTGTTTAGGTACATCAGGGACTCTCCAAGCGTGACATGGCGTCCAATCTGAATTCCAGCCAATTTTGCATTGAAAAAGTCAAACGGCGCTCCTTCCATTCTGAGCTCTGCCATGCGCCGAAACAGTCGTTCCCCCCCACATATCAGGTATCTGCGTACTCAGGACAAATTGCACAATAACTTTTGCAGTTCAATTTCTCCTGTTACCCTTGGTAAAATAAAAAAAATTGAACCTGAAGTATTTTTTTTTATGAAAAAAAGTTAGATGTTCATTTTTTTTTAAATATTCAAAAAAATTCCTGTGACGCACCTAAAGGGTTAATAAACTTCTTGAATGTGGTTTTGAGCACCTTAAGGGGTGCAGTTTTTAGAATGGTGTCACTTTTGGGTATTTTCTATCATATAGACCCCTCAAAGTGGCTTCAAATGTGATGTGGTCCTAAAAATAAAATGGTGTTGTAAAAATGAGAAATCGCTGGTCAACTTTTAACCCTTATAACATCCTAACAAAAAAAAATTTTGGTTCCAAAATTGTGCTGATGTAAAGTAAACATGTGGGAAATGTTAGTTATCAAGTTTTTTGTGTGCCGTATCTCTGTGATTTAAGGGCAAAAAAATTCAAAGTTGGAAAACTGCGAAATTTTCAAAATTTTCGCCAAATTTCCGTTTTTCTCACAAATAAACGCAAGTTATTTGAATGAAATTTTACCACTAACATGCAGTACAATAGGTCACGAGAAAACAATGTCAGAATCACCGGGATCCATGGAAGCGTTCCAGAGTTATGACCTCATAAATGGACAGTGGTCAGAATTGTAAAAATTGGCCCGGTCATGAACGTGCAAACCACCCTTGGGGGTGAAGGGGTTAAAAGGAACAATTTACATTTTACTCAAAAATATACCTATAAACAGAAAAATCAGACAAACCGAACGTCTCTTAAAATGTACAGCTATGACAAAAATTATTTTTCTGTCGATGGAGATGTATTGGGACTTGTTTTTTGCATGGTGAACTGACGTTTATACTGACACCATTGTAGGGGGTCATGAAATGTTTGAATTGCTTTTTATTACATTTTTGAGGGATGCATGGTGAATCGAAAAAAAAATTGAGTTGATTTTCCTGTTTATTTTATTGCCATTTATTGTAAGAGTTAATTATTTTTATATTTTGATAGGCCGAACTTTTACAGATGCAGCAATATCAAATAAAATAAATCTATTTCATTCTTTTAATGAAAGCGCTAGTCAGTGAGTGTAAAGTCTCATTCAGAAGTCTGTGATGCATGGATGTTTAAATGACGCTTTACTGCTCCCTCCTGTAAAGCGCAGCAGAAGAGACGACTGTCACTGCTTACTGCACTCTGTAGATTAAAGTTGAATGTACAGAGCACTACAGCCAGTGACAGTCATCTCTTCTGATGAGCTCTGCTCAGTGTGCATTGTTCGGAGCACAGCATGATAACACAGCTGAGCTCTGAACACTGCAGCAGAGAGAACATGTATGCAGTCTAACATAGTACTACTAATGCCAGGCTACTGACCTTTTGTCACAGCTGGAAGACAGCTCTGCTGCAGAGATAACTTATTCCAGCAGTGAGAAAAATCAGTAGACAGGTATTTCTAGCACAATACCAGGCTGCCGACTTATCACCTCAGGGCTGGTGCCTGGACCTCCTGTCATCACTGTAGGTAGCAGTGACCGGGAAATTGTAGCTCAACACACAACGATAGGCTGCAATAAGATGGCGCCTGACTACACGTGCAGCAGTGAATTGGGCAGCTGACCACTATTTGGGGTGTGCAGGTGTCGTGCTCTGACAAATACACCAGACCTCAATGGCTGTAAAAAAAAAAAAAAAAAAAGATTTTTGTGTACTCACCGTAAAATCTCTTTCTCTTAGCCTCTAATTGGGGGACACAGAACCATGGGTGTTATGCTGCTGTCCACTAGGAGGCGACACTATGCATAATCTGAAAAAGATTAACTTTGGCTCCTCCTCTGCAGTATACACCCCTGGACGGCGTCAGCCTTCTCCAGTTTTGTGCCAAAGCATTAGGAGGAACGTAACCAAATAACATAACCATGCCTGTAAGAAGGCTACTATGTACGAGCTCAAAGAACAATATGAGAACTCAACCGTAAACAACGGCCCATAAGGGCAACAGGGTGGGAGCTGTGTCCCCCAATTAGAGGCTAAGAGAAAGAGATTTTACGGTGAGTACACAAAAATCTCCTTTACTCTGTCGCCTCATTGGGGGACACAGAACCATGGGACGTCCCAAAGCAGTCCCTGGGTGGGAAGCAATGGACGAATATTGTGTTAGCAGGTCCCTAAGTTAGGGACACTGCCGCCTGCAGAACCAGTCTACCCAGGCTCGCATCCGCTGAGGACTGGGTATGAACACTGTAGTGTTTCGTAAACGTGTGTAGGCTAGTCCAAGTGGCCGCCTTACACACTTGTTGTGCCGAAGCCTGATGCCGAATGGCCCAGGAGGCCCCTACTGCCCGTGTAGAGTGTGCCGTGATACCGGCCGGAAGAGGGGAACTGTTAAGTCGGTAGGCCTCATGTATGGTGGACTTGATCCACCTGGCAAGGGTAGCCTTGGAAGCCGGCAGCCCCTTGCGACTACCTTCCGGAAGAATGAAGAGGGAATCAGATTTCCGGAAAGGTGCAGTCCTGGACACGTAAATCCGCAACGCTCTGACAAGGTCAAGCGTATGCAGAGCCTTCTCCACTCTATGAACCGGAACCGGGCAAAGGGATGGCAGTGAAATCTCCTCATTGAGGTGAAAGTTGGACACAACCTTCGGAAGGAAGGATGGTACCGTGCGGAGAACCACCTTGTCTTGGTGAAAGGCTAGGAAAGGCCGCCTGCAGGAAAGTGCTGACAATTCCGACACTCTGCGTAACGAGGTGATCGCCACTAGAAAAACCACTTTTTGAGACAGAATGGAGAGTGGAACTCCTCTAAGAGGTTCGAAGGGTGGAGCTTGCAATGCTGTCACGACCAGATTGAGGTCCCACGTATCCAGCGGACGTTTGTAGGGAGGAACCAATCGGGAAACTCCCTGGATGAAAGTCCTTACTTGCGGTTTAATAGCAATGCGCTTTTGAAAAAGGACTGAAAGCGCCGACACCTGACTCTTAAGCGAACTTAAGGATAGCATGGCGTCTAGGCCCGATTGAAGAAAACCTAGTACCTTCGGGAGGGAATAAGGGAGTGGGACTTGTCCATGAGATTCGCACCAAGAAAAGAAAGCTCTCCAGGTACGATAATAGAGCTTGGCGGAGGCAGGCTTCCTTGCCCTGATCATAGTTGCAATGACTGTCGGTGAAAAACCTGCCTGGGTTAGAATCCAGGTTTCAAGGGCCATGCCGTCAAATTGAGAGCCCCTGAATTCTGGTGGAAGAACGGACCTTGAGACAGAAGGTCGTGACGGTCGGGTAGACGCCAGGGGGCGTCTGCTGTAAGTTGGACGATGTCGGCGTACCATGTACGTCTGGGCCAGTCTGGTGCGATGAGGATGGTCGGAACTCCCTCTTGCTTGATCTTCCTCACGACCCTGGAGATTAGGGGGAGGGGTGGAAAAATGTACAGGAGTCGGAACTGGGACCAGTCCTGGACCAGGGCATCCGCTCCGAGCGACCGCGGGTCGTGTGTCCTGGCCATGAAATTGGGGACCTTGGTATTGAGATGGGATGCCATTAGGTCCACCTCCGGGGTTCCCCATCGTTGACAGATCTGGTAAAAAATCTCGGGATGGAGAGACCACTCCCCCGAGTCCATTCCTTGCCTGCTGAGGAAGTCGGCTTCCCAGTTTTTTACACCCGGAATGTGGACCGCAGAAAGTACCGACCTCGTGTCTTCCGCCCAGCGGAGGATATGAGCCACTTCTCTCATCGCTTGGGCGCTGCGGGTCCCGCCTTGGTGGTTCATGTATGCCACAGCCGTGGCATTGTCCGACTGTATCCGTATGTGCAAGGCTGCAAGCAAGTGATGAAAGGCTCTCAGTGGCAAGAGGATGGCCCTGATTTCCAGAACATTGATGGGCAATGTCACTTCCCTCAGTGACCACTTGCCCTGTGCCCTGTGATGTAGGTGCACCGCCCCCAGCCTGTCAGGCTTGCATCGGTAGTCAGGATCTTCCATTGTCCTGAGAGGAAGGGCTTCCCTCGTGTAAGCGAGGTTGGTTTGAGCCGTGGCGAGTCCGAACGGAAGGGCGACAAACTGGTAGTGGTTTTGGTTGACCGCGAACCTGAGAAACCTTTGGTGGGCGGGAGCAATTGGTATGTGCAGATACGCATCCTGTATGTCTATGGAGGCGAGGTATTCTCCCTGCTCCATGGATGCAAAGATGGACCGGAGGGACTCCATGCGGAAATGACGGACCCGTACGTAATTGTTGAGCTGTTTTAGGTCCAGTATGGGTCGGACGCTGCCTCCTTTCTTGGGGACTACGAACAAATTTGAGTAGAACCCTCGGAATCTCTCGTTCGCGGGAACCGGCACCACAACTCCTGATTGAAGGAGAGAGGAAACCGCTTGGTGGAAAGTACGAGCCTTGTCTGGTGGTGTTGGAGGAATAGAAAGGAAGAACCGGTTCGGTGGAGCGGAAGTGAACTCTATCTTGTATCCGGAAGACACCATTTCCCTGACCCACCTGTCTTCTGTAATAGGCAGCCAGACTTGCTGGAAGAGTAAAAGTCGGCCGCCTACTGGTGGGGTGTCTTCCGGAGTTCGCGAGTCATGATGAAGCGAAGTTCTGAGGTTTTTCTCCCTTGGGTTTCGCTTGGCCTGCTTTCGACTGCCAAGACCTGTCCGGTCGCTGCTGCGTCCGTGGGTTGTCCCTGCGTGGAGAGCGGTTACGGTTTTGCGCTGGGGGCGAAACGGACCAGCCCGAGGAATTCCGAAAGGATCGGAATCGCGTCTGGTTTCTTCGTTTAAACGTGCGTTTCGGTTTTAGTTGAGGGAGAGAGGTACTCTTACCCCCAGTGGCATTGGCTATCATGGTGTCCAACTTTTTGCCTTAAAGTCTTCCAGTAAAATACGGAAGTCGCGTGAGGGACTTCTTTGAGGCCGCATCCGCTTTCCATTCTCGCAGCCAGAGGATGCGTCGGATCGTGATGGCGTTTGATGCTATTCCCGCTACACCTCTTGCGGAATCCAGGGCTGCATGAATCATGTAGTCTGCTACCACTGCTATCTGGACCGCTTGGTCCGAGAGCTCAGGATTTGAAGCTTGAAGACCCTCCTGTAGTTTTTTGGCCCAAGCCAGGATGGCCTTGGCCGCCCAAACTGAAGCAAACGCAGGGCCCAGAGAGGCGCCTGCCGCTTCGAAAATAGAACGAGCCATGCGTTCTACTTGCCGGTCTGCTGCGTCCCTGAGGGTTGAGCTATCTGGCAGAGAGAGTAAAGTCTGCGCTGCTAGCCTAGAAACCGGAGGGTCCACTTCAGGTGGATCTGTCCATTGTTTGGTGTCTTTCTGTGGGAAGGTGTACTTCGCTTTCAAGTATTTGCGATTAGCGAATTTTTTCTCAGGCTGCGCAATCTGTTTGGTAAGTATTTTCTCAAACTCATGGTGATTAGGAAAGACCTTAGGTGGTTTCTGAACACTTTCGAAGCAAATCCCATGTTCTGGGACTTCCGGGGCCGACTCTGGAATTTTTAGCACCCGATGAATGGCAGAGATTATGTCTTCAACTAGCGCTGTATTGCTAGGGGGAGAAGGTACCACGGACCTCTCCGTTTCGTTATCTGAGTCGGAGTCACAGATGCCCTCCGAATCCTGTGCCTCGCTGAGGTGATCCCTGGAGGGCGACCTGGGGCGGGGGCCTTCTGTGGTGGGGGATCCCTGTGGTAAATTGCACTGCCTGTCTGTGGCAGGGGACTGCCTAGGAGACCTGGAATGACGCTGTCTCTCCCTGGAGGGGGACGACCTTGTGCTATAGGGCGACTCAGGTGATCGAGACCTGTGGGTCCGCTTACGTCTGTGAGAGTCGGAAGCAGCATGTTCCTGAGACAAGCTGTCCGTTTGCTGTGTAACGTCCATAGCCGGGGCCCGACTCTGCAGAGCTTGCAGCAATGTGGCAGTTAGGTTGTCAATGGACTGTGTCATAGACTGAGACATCTGAGTTTCCCATTCCGGCGTGGCCTGTGACACTGAAGCGTCAGTAGGGACTCCCTGGGGTTCTGACCCAGAGTTCTGGATGCAGACCCGGCAGTGCGGATACGTGCTGCCACTAGGGAGCGTGGCTTTGCAGGCTGTGCAGAATGCATAGAAACATTCCTGCCTGGTTCTCTTCCTTGAGCCCGGCATAGTACACAGAGGCTGGCTATTAGGGATCGAACAGGGGTGGCTACGCAGAGGGAACCCACAGAGAGCCTTATAGGAAGTATAGATTCACAGCTGAGTAATGAGAACCCAGCTGTGAGCTTACCCCACCGGTGTGCCCCTAGGTCCAGCGCCGACAGATCCCAGTTCTGTGCCCCCCGGAGACCACTGTGATGCTCCTCTCCTGGATCTCATCCAGAAAAAATGGCCACCGGGACTCTGAGGAGAGGGAGGAGGGGGCGGAGAGCTGAAAAGGGGGTGTTGGGCTTGTAAAAAACGCGCCCTTTCTGCCTCAATCCGCCCCTTCTATGACACTCCAGCATGTCATTTTAGTCATCCGGGGGGCGGGGAAAAGGCGGCGGCTTCAGAGCGGCGCGGTAGTCCGGGGGGGGGGGGGGGCGGATTTGTACCAGACCCCCCGAGAATGGTCGACTGGATAGCGGTGGGGGTAGCAGGGGTAGCGGTTCCTGTATGGGGGGCCCCTGGAGCCGCTGCTGCTGCAGAGACAGGGATGCAGAAAAGTCCTGTCTCTGCTGTGCCATCCAGTCCGCACCCTCCCCCGGCCCCAACAGGATCCCTCAGCTGGTCTGGGGTCCCTGGAAGCTGCGGAATGCTGCCTGTTCTCCGACCCTACCTGAGGCGTCTCAACCTAATTCCCCCTGCGGGGGATTAGGGAGGGTGCATCTGTCACCGTCAGGGGGTCTTCATCCTCACCTCAACCTCAACCCAGACCCCAACGGGGTTGGGAAAGGAGGGGGGGTCTCGACCTCGAACCAGGACCCGAGGGACTGGGGAGGGAGCGACATGGGGAATAGCCACCTCGACCTCAACCGGGTACCACTAATGGGGGACCAAGGAGGGAGCCATGCCGGGAGTCTCGCTGGAGACCCACTTTTCTTCATCTGTATTTCCGGACGAAAAAAGGAAAAAAACGGAAGAAAAAAGGTGTGCCTCCTTGCGACACTAAGCAAAAACTGGAGAAGGCTGACGCCGTCCAGGGGTGTATACTGCAGAGGAGGAGCCAAAATTAATCTTTTTCAGATTATGCATAGTGTCGCCTCCTAGTGGACAGCAGCATAACACCCATGGTTCTGTGTCCCCCAATGAGGCGACAGAGTAATAAATGTTAAGATAGTCAATTTCATAAAAAAAAAAAAAAAAGTTTAAAAATGAATATTTAAACAAAAAATAACTGACATTCCCTTTAAAAATAACAGGCAGGTCTCCAGCAGAAACTTCATTACAAATCTTGCATTGTGTTGATATGGTCTCTGCTATGCTCAGCAGGATCTGTCATGGTGTATCAGACCTTTGTTTCAGAGGCTGTAATGCCATTGGCACACATCACCACATATGGCAGACCGGCCTTATTGCCTAAAGAATTTGGAATAGGGTAACCCGGGTAATTTCAGCAGACACAACCATTACAACCATTTTTTTTCCTATATAACATCACAGATAAACCTCCCAAAATTTACACAAATGGCTGCTATCCAGGGACACGGTGCTTCAGTCTGACTTCTCTTTTGCTGGATATGGTGTCACCGATTTTCGGATCGGATTCGACAATGCATGTCTATGGGGGCAAGAAAAACTTGGATTGAAAACGGATCCGATGTGTGAGTTGCAATAAAAATCGCACCAAAAGCCGGCAATTTTTTTTTCCTAAATACAGTAAAATCACATTGTCCAGTTAAATAAAGCAACAAATTAATAGATCTAGACACATTGAAAAAAAAAAAAAAAAAAAAATTATATATATATATATATATATATATATATATATATATATTTATTAATTATAGAGACACATTAATATATATATTTCTAGTTCATACAGTTCTTAATTGCAGAATAGCCGCTGACACATTAGCCGGCTTTTGTATAACATTCTCCTGCCCGACATGAAATGACACATGGTTTACATATAGTTAACCATTTCATTTCATGTTTTTTTTTTTATGTCTATCACTATTAATTATATGAGTGCTTGTGGGTTAAATTTTGGGCTTGTAGGTGTTCATTTAAGGGGTTAAGTCGTTCTATTAAATTACGGGGACTCCCTGCAGCCTCAGTGATGTCAGCGGGAGTCTCAGCAATTTAATACAACAAATTAACCCCTTAAATGAACCCCCACAAGCCCTCATAATTAATAGTGATAGACAAAAAAAAAAAAAAAAAAAAAAACCTGGAATGAAATGGTTAACATATGTAAACCATGTGTCATTTCATGTCGGGCAGGAGAATGTTATACAAAAGCCGGCTAATGTGTCAGCGGCTATTCTGCAATTAAGAACTGTATGAACTAGAAATATATATATTAATGTGTCTCTATAACATGTTTAACCCCTTCACCCCCAAGGGTGGTTTGCACGTTCATGACCGGGCCAATTTTTACAATTCTGACCACTGTACCTTTATGAGGTCATAACTCTGGAACGCTTCCATGGATCCCGGTGATTCTGACACGGTTTTCTCGAGACATATTGTACTTCATGTTAGTGGTAAAATTTCATTCAAATAACTTGCGTTTATTTGTGAGAAAAACGGAAATTTGGCGAAAATTTCGCAATTTTCCAACTTTGAATTTTTTTGCCCTTAAATCACAGAGATACGGCACACAAAAAACTTGATAACTAACATTTCCCACATGTTTACTTTACATCAGCACAATTTTGGAACCAAAATTTTTTTTTGTTAGGAAGTTATAAGGGTTAAAAGTTGACCAGCGATTTCTCATTTTTACAACACCATTTTATTTTTAGAACCACATCACATTTGAAGCCACTTTGAGGGGTCTATATGATAGAAAATACCCAAAAGTGACACCATTCTAAAAACTGCACCCATTAAGGTGCTCAAAACCACATTCAAGAAGTTTATTAACCCTTTAGGTGCGTCACAGGAATTTTTTTGAATATTTAGGCTGAGTTCACACGTGGCGTTTTTTTCGCGTTTCCGCGGCGGTTTTAACCGCGCGATTTTGACGCGAAAACGCGAAAAATAAGCATCCCATGCATTCCTATGGGATTCCGCAATGCTGTGCTAATGCTGCGGTTTTTACCGCGGCGGAATCGCTTCGCGGTAAAAACCGCAGCATGCTCATTAATTTGCGGAATCGCGGCGATCCCGCACCCATAGGAATGCATTGTTCCGCTTATTTCCCGCATGTGGCTGTGCACACCATGCGGAAAGTAAGCAGAACAATTGCGGATGGTACCCATGGTCCAGAGGAGAGGAGACTGTCCTCCGGGCTGTGGGTACCATATCCCTGTAAAAAATAGAATTTAAAAATAAAAAATATTGTTATTCTCACCCTTCCGCGTCCCGCGCTGCCTTCCCGCTTCTCTTCACGCTCTCGTTCCCAGTAGTCCTTTGCGAAAATGCTCGCGATGACGTCCCTTCTCGCGGGATCCCGAAGTCTCGCGGTCATTCGCGCGACGTCATCTCGAATTACCGCGAGACGTCGTCATCGCGTGCATTTCCGCAAAGGATTAATGGGAACGGATGCGCGGGACGTCGGAGGGTGAGAATAACACTATTTTTTATATTCTATCTTTTACTACTGATGCTGCATAGGCGGCCTCAGTAGTAAAAAGTTGGTCACACTCGTCAAACACTATGTTTGAAGAGTGTGACCAACCTGTCAATCAGTTCTCCAAGCGATGCTACAGATCGCTTGGAAAACGCTAGCATTTTGCAAGCTAAATACGCTTGCAAAATGCTAGTTTTTCCACGGGAAAATCGCGGGAATTTAAAATGCGATTTTCCCGCGGACTGGAATTCCGGAATTCTCGCGGTAATTTCCGCGAGAGTTCCGGTACGTGTGCACTTAGCCTTAAAAAAAAAATGAACATCTAACTTTTTTTCATAAAAAAAAATACTTCAGGTTCAATTTTTTTTATTTTACCAAGGGTAACAGGAGAAATTGAACTGCAAAAGTTATTGTGCAATTTGTCCCGAGTACGCAGATACCTGATTTGTGGGGGGGGAACGACTGTTTCGGCGCATGGCAGAGCTCAGAATGGAAGGAGCGCCGTTTGACATTTTCAATGCAAAATTGGCTGGAATTCAGATTGGACGCCATGTCCCGTTTGGAGAGTCCCTGATGTGCCTAAACAGTGGAAACCCCCCACAAATGACACCATTTTGGAAACTAGACCCCCTAAGGAACTTCTCTAGATGTGTGGTGAGAACTTTGAACCCCCATGGGCTTCACAGAAGTTTATAACATAAAGCCATACAATTAAAAAATCATATTTTTTCCACAAAAATGATCTTTTCACCCTCAATTCTTATTTTTCCAAGGGTAACAGGACCCTAAAAGTTATTGTGCAATTTGTCCTGAGTACGCTGATACCCCACATGTGGGGGTAAACCACTATTTGGGCGCATGGCAGAGCTCGGAAGGGAAGCAGCGCCATTTGACGTTTTTGGCTGGAATTGAGATCGGACACCATGTCGCGTTTGGAAAACCCCTGATTTACCAAAACAGTGGAACCCCCCCACAAATGACACCATTTTGGAAACTAGACCCCCTAAGGAACTTATCTAGATGTGTGGTGAGCACTTTGACCCCCCCAGTGCTTCACAGAAGTTTACAACGCCCAGGCGTGAAAATAAAAAATTCGTATTTTTTCCACAAACATGATCTTTTAGTCACCATTTTTTTATTTTCCCAAGGGTACCAGGAGAAATTGGACCCCAAAAGTTGTTGTCCAATTTGTCCCGAGTATGCTGATACCCCATACGTGGGAGAAAACTACTGTATGGGCACACGTCGGGGCTCGGAAGGGAAGTAGTGACGTTTTGGAATGCAGACTTTGATGGAATGGTCTGCGGGTGTCATGTTGCCTTTGGAGAGCCCCTAATGTACCTAAACAGTGGAAACCCCCCACAAATGACACCATTTTGTAAACTAGACCCCCCAAGGAACTTATCTAGATGTGTGGTGAGCACTTTGAACCCCCCAGTGCTTCACAGAAGTTTACAACGCCCGGGCGTGAAAATAAAAAATTTGTATTTTTTCCACAAACATGATCAATTAGTCCCCAATTTTTTCACTTTCCCAAGGGTAACAGGAGAAATTGGACCCCCAAAAGTTGTTGTCCAATTTGTCCTGAGTACGCTGACACCCCATATGTGGGAGAAAACTACTGTATGGACACACGTCGGGGCTCGGAAGGGAAGCAGTGACGTTTTGGAATGCAGACTTTGATGGAATGGTCTGCGGGTGTCATGTGCGTTTGGAGAGCCCCTGATGTACCTAAACTATTGAAACTCCCCACAAGTGACCCCATTTTGGACACTAGACCCCCCCACGGAACTTATCTAGATGTGTGGTGAGCACTTTGAACCCCCAAGTGCTTCACAGAAGTTTATAACACTCGGACGTGAAAATAAAAAAATCATTTTTTTCCACAAAAATATTTTTGCCCCCAATTTTTTATTTTCCTAAGGGTAACAGGAGAAATTGGACCCCAAAAATTGTTTTGCAATTTGTCCTGAGTAGGCTGATACCCTACATGTGGGGGTAAAACACTGTTTGGGCGCATAGCAGAGCTTGGAAGGGAAGGAGCACCATTTGACTTTTTCAACTCAGAATTGGCTGGAATTGAGATCAGACGCCATGTTGCATTTGGAGAGCCCCTGATGTGCCCAAACAGTGGAAACCCCCAATTCTAACTCCAACCCGAACCCCAACACACCCCTAACCCTAACCCTACCCCAACACACCCCTAGCCCTAACCCTAACCCTAATGGAAAAATGGAAATAAATACATTTTTTTTATTTTATTATTTTTCCCTAACTAAGGGGGTGATAACGGGGGGTTTGATTTACTATTTATGGCGGTTTTTATGTTTGGCGGCTGTCGCACGCTAAAAGACGCTTTTTATTGTAAAAATAGTTTTTGCATCACCACATATTGAGAGCTATAATTTTTCCGTATTTTGACCCACCGAGTCATGTGAGGTCTTATTTTTTGCGGGACGAGTTGACGTTTTTATTGGTACCATTTTCGGGCACGTGGAATTTTTTGATCGCTTTTTATTCCGATTTTTGGGACGCAGAATGAACAAAAACCAGCGTTTCATGAATTTCTTTTGGGGGGGGTGCGTTTACACCGTTCCGCGTGCGGTAAAATTGATAAAGAGGTTTTATTCTTCACGTCAGTACGGTTACAGCGATACCTCATTTAGGTCGTTTTTTTATGTTTTTGTCGGTTTTATGCAATGAAAACTATTTTATATAAAAAATAATTATTTTTGCATCGCTTTATTCAGCGAGCTATAACTTTTTTATTTTTTCGCTGATGATGCTGTGTGGCGGCTCGTTTTTTGCGGGACAAGATGACGTTTTCAGCGGGACCATGGATATTTATATGCGTCTTTTTGATCGCGCGTTATTACACTTTTTGTTTGGCGGTATGATAAATCATTTTTTGCTTCGTTTTTTATTTTTATTTTTTAAGGGGTTCGCTAAAGGGGTTAACTAATGGGACAGTTTTTTAGGGCGGGTCGTTACGGACGCGGCGATACCTAATATGTGTACTTTTATTGTTTTTTTTTTATTATTTCCAAAAAATGGATTTATTGGGGGAATATTTTTTTTTTTTTTCTAATATATTTGGCGATTTTTTTTAAATTATTTTTACACTTTTATTTTTTTTTTTACTTTATTAAATAGTCCCAGGTGGGACATCACTGTCCTGTGACAGATCGCTGATCTGTCATATCACAGATCACTTTGACAGATCAGCAATCTGTCACAGGCATTGAAGAAGACTTCCTCATGCCTGCGCTTTGCAGGCACTGAGGAAGCCAGCTTCCTCAGGCCCCCGAAGCCATCTTGGATTCGGGGGCCTGGAGGAAAGGAGCCCCCCGCAGCAGCGCTGCACATTGCGCTGCCGTGGGGGGCTCAGGGAAGCACGGAGGGAGCCCCCTCCCTGCCGATGCTTCCCTTTAACCCCCGGTACACTGCAATCGTGTTTGATCGCGGTGTGCAAGGGGTTAACGTGTCGGGGGCGGTCCGTGACCGCCCCTGACACATTGTGCCGGGTGTCAGCTGTGATAATCAGCTGACACCCGGCCGCGATCAGCGGCGCTCACCACGTGGGCGCCGCTGATCGCGGTAGACGTACTATCCCGTCCACGGTCATACGGGCCCGGGTACCGTGGACGGGATAGTACGTCGGATGTCAGGAAGGGGTTAATATATATATATATTTTTTTATTTTTTTTTTAATGTGTCTATATCTATTAATTAGTTTGTGTGGGGAAACCTGTCATTGGGCTCCTTTATATGTCCATTTTGCTTTCCTGTGAGAAAATCTCGCCAGACGGATGTCAAAAGGATGCTTACATGCGATTAAAATTGCATCAATGAAGATAAATCGCATCAAAAACGCATCACTGGTTAAGATACCTTTGTGCGATTTCGGACCGTTAAAATGGGACCGATTTTTTATTCGTTGTGTGCGACTCCAGCCTTAGAACAATGTTGAGGTCCCAAGAAGGGAACCGACTAGTTGCTCTTGGCCGGAGTCGAGTGGCTGCAGTCATAAATTTTTTTATCCACCGCTAAGGCCTGATCAAAGTAAGAGCTTAATGCTGCCACCTGTACGTTGAGAGTACTGGGTCTAAGTCCCTTCTCCAACCCATCTTGCAGAAAATCTAGAATCCGGGCGATATTCGGCCGTTGAGGGTCAGGACTCTCTGGAGCATACCATGACAAAGGTTTTTCACGTCTTCTGGTATATGGCCTTGGTTACTGGCTTCCTGCTTTTTTGAAGCATGCAGATGACCCTGTCAGAGAGGCCTCTGGCCTTCAAGATTAAGAATTCAGAAGCCAAGCTGTCAGATGTAACCTCTCTATGTCTGGGTGATAAACTGGTGTAAGAGGTTTCTGATTGGTGGAAGGATCAGAGGACCGTCCACCTTCATGCTGGATATGGTGCCGTACCAGCTTCTTTTTGGTCAAAGTGATGCCACTAGAATGACTCTGGTTTGTTCATCTCTTATTTTCTGGAGAGTCCTAGGCAACAGCGGGATCGGAGGAAAGGCGTAAGCCAGACTGAACTGCCATTGGTGGGCAAAGGCGTCTTTGCCTGAACATCTGCTGTCTGGGTTTAGAGAAAAATATCGGGTTGCTTTTGTATTCTGATGGTTTGCAAATAGGTCAACCTTTGGGTACCCCCATCTTTCGACCAACATCTGGAATACTTCTGGGTTCAGACGCCACTCCCCTGGGTGAACATCCTTTCTGCTCAGGAAGTCTGCCACTCTGTTGTCTGGTCTACTTATGAGAAGGGCAGAAACCGAGAGAAGGTATTTCTTGGCCCAGGAGAATATTCTCGCCAATATGGCATTCAGATCTCTGTGCTTTGAACTCCCCTGATGTCGAAGATGGGAGATCGTGGTCACATTGTCCGAGTAGATCTTTACATGGGTTGACCCACCAAGCTAATGAAGCTCGTACTTGGGATGGAATTGATATACTCTTGTTCAGTGATCTGTGAGATTCATCCCATTGTGCCAGTATAATCCTCTGTAGGTCTCTGGTATGTGCCTTGGTCCAGGCAATCGATTGGATGCATGACGTCATGGAGCAGAGGACCGACATGGCAAACCTTAATTACGCCGACTTCCTGCTCCGTAGCATGTTTATCCTCGCTTTCAGCTGTATCTGCTTTTCTTTGGGCAGGAAGGATGTCTGAGCCTGAGAATCTAGAAGGACTCCCAAGAAGGTCTTCTTTGTGATTGGAGCGAGCTCTGATTTCTGGCGATTTACTAACCACCCCAACGATGTTAGTATCTGTAGGGTCATTTTTGTATGTTCTCGCAGGATCTGTGCTGACGGTGCTATTAGCAAAAAAATCATCTAGATATGGGATTAAGCAAATCTGGAGATCTCTGATGTGGACCATGGCTTCTGACATAATTTTTGTGAAGATTCATGGCGTCGATGACAGTCCAAATGGGAGAATGGTGAACTGGTAATGAAGTACTTGTTTTTCCTAGGCTACGGCAAACCTTAGGAATTTCCGATGGCTGGGATGAATGGAAATATGAGAGTATGCCTCTTCTAGATCAATCATTGCCATGCTGCAGTTATTTTCCTATCAGGGGAACTGTCAATTTCAGAGTCTATCTTGAATCGCCTGTAATGTATAAACTGGTTTAGAGGTCTCAAGTTTATTATAATTCTGTGGGACCGGTTTGGGTTTTTTTGTTTTTTTTTTTACCAAGAAGAGCTTGAAGTAGTGACCCCTGTTTTTTCTGTTCTCAAGGACTGGAGAGATTGCTCCTGAGACTAACAAGCTCTTCAGACCTGCTTCCAGTGTGGATTGGAGACTGTGTCGGTAGATGGGTAATCCTTATTCTTTGCGGAGGGCGAGAAGAGAATTCTATTTTTACCCCTTCCTGAACAGATCTTAGAACCCAGGGGTTGGTGGATATATCCCACCACCCTGGGAGGATGTGGGAGATGAGGCTTCCCACGTTTCTCTGAGCGTCATGGTTTAAGTCTATACTGATCCTGAGAGAGAAAAAGATTAGCTCCATCTTCCAGTTTTCCCCTTGCCTTTGTAGTGGGGAGATTGTTCCCGTGTAGGACAAAAGGGTCTCTTTTTTGCACCCTTTTTAACAGTCTTTGGCTCTGGCAAGTACTTCTTTTTGTCTGAAACCTTCTCTAATAACTCATCTAATGCAGGTCCAAACATGTATTTACCTTTAAAGGGAATGGAGCATAGCTTCATTTTTGACGCAACATCCCCAGTCCATGACTTCAGCCACAGGGCTCGTCTCACAGAGTTAGACAGGGGCTGCAGCTCTAGCGGTTACTCTGAGGAATTCTGCCGAGGTGTCTGCCAGGAAAGCTCCAGAATGCTACAAGCAAGGGAAGAGAAGCCAGGATTTCCTCTCGGGGAGTGCCTGATGCTAGGTGATCCTCTAGCTGGGTCAGCCAGCGGGACATTGATCTTGTGACCGACATGGAGACCACATTTGTGCTCAATAGAGCTGCTGATGTTTCCAAGGATTTCCTGAGGAGACCTTCAAATTTTACGCTCTAAAGGGTCATTTAACTGTGAGGAATCCTCAAAGGGCAAGGTAGTCGTCTTTGTTACCCGAGCAACCTGGACATCTACCTTGGGTATCTCAGACCAGCACCCAGCCGACTCGTCGTCAACTGGGAATCTTTCCTTTAGTTCTGATGCTACTTATGACTTGTGTTTTGAAACTGTTAAACTGTAAAGCGCTGTGGAATATGTTGGCGCTATGTAAATAAAGATTATTATAATAAAGGCACTAGGAACAGATGATCGATAGGGAGTATGACCCTTGGCAATCCTACAAATCAGATATTTATGACCCATACTAAGGATAGGCCATCAATATAAAAAACCGGGACAAAGGAAGTGAGGTTTTTTTGCTTCTAGCTAAAAAGAATGAGGGTGTGTGCACACGCTGCGGATTCTGCTGCGATTCCGCAGCGGATTTGGCCGCTGCGGGTCCGCAGCAGATTTTGCTGCGGTGTACAGTACCATTATGCCCTATGGGAATAAAAAACCGCAGTGCAGACGGTGCGGATTTTTCTGCGCGGTTTTCCTGCGGTTTTGAAACCGCAGAAAGAATTGACATGTCAATTCTTTCTGCGGATTCCGCTGCGGTTTGCCATCTCCTCCATTGTGGAGATGAAAAACCGCA
This sequence comes from Dendrobates tinctorius, assembly GCF_039654945.1. Taxonomy (NCBI): domain Eukaryota; kingdom Metazoa; phylum Chordata; class Amphibia; order Anura; family Dendrobatidae; genus Dendrobates; species Dendrobates tinctorius. Next base: position 14,783,433 of record NW_027361932.1, on the reverse strand, counting down.
GGGCCAAACCGCAGAGCAATCCGCAGGTAAAACTGCAGGTCTTTTGACTTGCAGATTTACCTGCGGATTTTACAAAATCCGCGCGGCCAAATCTGCACCCCAATCCGCAGCGTGTGCACGTACCCTGACTGTTTTAGAGTATCCCACTTTGAAGCCAGACATACTTGTCCCTCCAGGAAACATATCCTCGGCCTCTCTGCTCCCACCCCACTAGGAATTTGGAGAGTCAGACAGCTTTCCCATTTTCTACACTCTCCCTTCTAGGCAGTTTTACAATAACAAGACAGCTTTCGAAACAGCTTGCTCGGACACAGGGCACTTTCGGCATACGTTGTCCTTTTTATACTCTCTTGATTGAGCCCATGGACCAAACTAACATCCGCTTTCAGACCCCATGGAAGAATGATCTGGGTCTCACGCTGTCGAAGGACTAGTGGCAATGTATCTTCACTCTTAACGCACAAACGTTCTATCTTCTCCTGCTTCCATGAAGCTGGATATAACTTACTATCTCGTTGGTACAGGGTCCCTACTCTATTACATTCGATCTTCCCAAATGCAAACCCATGTGTTGGAGATGTGAGAAGAAAAGTGACCCGTTACACAGTTTTGGGCAAGTAGGCTACGCTCACCTTTCTGGAAAAAGTACAAACGACACGTAAAATCACAGACCTCTTGTCTGACCTGTCAGTAATGAAGAACACAACCAGCAACACTGTACCAGCAGACGTAAAGTCAAAAGCTGCAAGGACCCCACTTAAAGATGATCCAGTAAGTAGCGAAAGACAGCGTTCAAGTCCCGGGTGAAAAAGTAAAAACAAAATGCATTCTGCCATATAAAATGCAATGTTTTGACCAAGTCCCGGGTGAAAAAGTAGAAACAAAATGCATTCTGCCAAATAAAATGCAATGTTTTGACCTATCAAAAAGGTCTTTATATGGCAGAATAGTAGTTTCTCACACAGGACACGGACGTTGTCTTTCGCCATCTACCCATTTCTGACCTGGACCCGGCTGCCGTCCTTCATCACGGTGGCACACCATTAAAAATATGCAGAAACACAATCCCGAGATACTTAATTGCGACTGCCAGAGCGTGTCTTCCTCTACAACAGAAAAAAAGATACCACCGTGACAGACTCCCTCTGATTTGCAAAGATGAATGAAGCGATGCTTATGGAGGAGCTCACCTCTATGATCATTAATTCCTATGAATGCTTCTACAAAACATGTTATTACTGGCTGGAATTTAGATCCTCAGCTGATTATCTGGCTCTAATTGCAGATAGCTGATCTGCAAAACATTCCCCTTTCCCCTCGCCTTCCTGCTGCCCTCCCAACTTCCCTCTTTTTTTGTAACTCTTCTGCTTCTTCTGAACTTACTTATTTATATATGTATAAGGAGAAACAAGAGCTAGTAGGCAAAAAAGTCTAAAAAGATTCCATTTTTATTAGGTAAATGATCAGGACTTACAATAATTACACATATAAAAATAGTGAGACCATAGCAGAATAATCCAGGTGCGTCACTGGGAGGAAGTCAATGCCCAAAAATGCATTTAACACCTAATGTAGGGTTAATGACCAGTATATAACATTACAAAGAATTATAAATGCAAGGAAAGAACTCAGAGCAGTAGCTAATTAAGACGTATGTGGCAATTCACACATGAGGCAATTCACACATGAGGCGTAAGCACGTAGCAATATGCATGTGCATGTAAACGCTATAATAAGCTAGCTACGCTGAAGACGTCTCATAAGAACCAGTGCCAAAATAAAAGACCGAAAAAAGAAACTCACCAGTAATGTGAAGGGCAATAGACAAGACCCCAGGACTGGGTAAAGAACCCCAACGCACGTTTCGCGTGCACACCGCACCGCTTTCTCAAGGGGAGTATCTGCAGATTGTGTAGAAGGACCTTATAAGCACATGTGACCAAATCAGCTGATGACCGCTGGACCAATGGTAACGCTGGAAGCGGCGCACGCGCACTGCGCATCACAGGGAACAGGGGAAGCAGGAAGGCGTCAGATCCCCAAGCGCACGCGCCGAGGGAGAGGGGAATTCTCAGAGAGCACGCGAGGGATATGTGAGACACCCCCTGCATCCACCGGGCCCGCGAGCACAGCGCGCGGGCGCACACAGCGTGTCCGACGACAATGGTAACCATAGTAGCAATAGCCACAGAAAATTAACCCGATGAGGGATGTAATATAAACATGACAAGTAACTAGAGGTAAGCAACATCATGTGTGAAGCAAGGCAATGGCCACATTGGAATGAGCCGTGCGTGGGGCCACGAGAGCCAAAAGGGCATCTGACGGAAGGAACGTAGTGACTGTGGACCAGGAGATCATTAAGATCCCAATTGGCGTCTTTCTCGCCACCAAGGTGTTTTGCATTTACTTACTTATTTATATGTTGCTGTTGGATCACTTTGACTAAAGGCCCCATCACACTAAGCAATCTCGCTAGTGAGCTCACTGATTTTGTGACACATCAGCGATCTCGCCAACGAGATCGCTGTGTGACGGGGATCAGCGACCGGCCCCCCTGCCGGTTATCGCTGATCATGCTCGAGCGGCCTGGGCCGTTTTTCGATCGCTGGTCTCCCGCTGCCCAGCGCGCATCACTGCGTGTGGCAGCGAGAGACCAGCTATCAGCAACGCTGGTTTCCAAGGTAAACGTCGGGTATCCAGGAGTCGCGCGGCTCCTGGATGGATACCCGACGTTTACATTAGAAACCAGCATCCAGCGTCGCTGGTCCTGATCGCTGGGGCTGTCTATGTGACAGCTCACCAGCAATCAGCCTAACGATGTCCCAGCAATCCCATCATGTCGGATCGTTGGTGGGATCGCTGAGACATCGTTTAGTGTGACGGGGCCTTAAGACTATGTTTAGGGAATTCATATTCTGCCTTCATTATACATTGAATGTTAAGGTTCTAGACTGTGTGCAGGATCTTTGGAATTGATAAACACTGTACTTCCTATCTAATGGAAATTGTATTACACTTCAACACAATTAGTGCCTTGTGTACCACTTGTTTCTTTTACAATGTAAAAAAAAAAAAAAAAAAAAAAATACCAGCTCATGCAGGGTTGCATGAGTTGAAAATCACATTCAGTTCTAAAAGCTCAGCATTCAGACATCTTCCAAAACCTTGCTGAAATATAACCTGCAGGAAGACCTACCTGCACCTTTATCACATTGGACTGACTGAGCATTACACAGGCGGTTCACAGACACTGTCAGCATAATACTCATCCAGTCTAATTTGTTCAAACTTTATGCTCGACAGAATGCAATCTGAGCAAACTGTTCTGTAAATCTTGGATGCATGTACAATTTTCCAGCTCACTGCCCAGGTTTTTATATTCCTAGTGATCGAGCAGATACCACTGTCAGCAGCCTCAATGGCAAAATGTTGTTTCCTGCTCCCCCCTAATGGAAACTGCAGGAAAACAAATAGGATACATTTACTAATTTTTGTGATTCTTTTTAGCCACTAAGCTACAACAATCCTAAAAAAATTAGTGATAAACAAGCATGAGTGGGATGACAAACACAGTAGTGCAAGAAGGTAAAGTCTATTATTCTTTCCAACTTTGGACAGAAATGGACAGTTAGGCTGTGTGCACACACAGCGCTTTTTTTTAGCGGATTTGCCAAAAAATCCGCTAAAAATAAGCTTCTCATTTATTTCTATGCATTTTTTGCGCATATTGATGCTTTTTTTACCGCGAAAAAAACGCTTTGCGGTAAAAAAAAAAAACGCAGCATGCTCATTAATTTCGTTGATTTTTCCACATTTCTGGCTATTTGTGTGTGTCAGGAACCGCGCAGAAAAAAAAAATGCATAAAAACTGCGCTTTTTTGCGCAAAAACTGCGCAGTTTCTGGGAAGGGAGTCCGGTTTTTAAGCAGAAATTTTCAGCTACGTGTGCACATAGCCTTAGTGTCTTCAAGAGTGCAAGATGGCTAGTGTCATAATTGGCTTTTCCAGTCTCCCTTCTAAAGTGGGTTAATTTTGCGCATTAAAGCCTTGACATTGAAAAGACAATCTGTACACCACTTTGAAGCAGAAAGTTTCTATACCATGAAAAAAAAAAAAAAAAAAAAACACACACACACGAGGACTTACTTGTTACTACTTCAGAACAAAACCCATTTATTATGGAGCATACAACAATTTTTTTTTTTTTAATTGTACTCCTCCTGTTACAGAGCTATATTTGCTTGTAAAAGATATAATGTTTGATAAAACCAAGTGGGCATTGCCAGAGATTCTATTCTAGGGAAGGGGACAGGTGGCATGTACTTTTTCCCCCTTCCTGATGTTGACTAATCATTAGCAGGAAGCATCCTATAGGAGAAAAAGAAGATGTCCTTGGAGAAAGTCTGAAGAAGATTCCTTCTGGTGAGTGAAGTAACAAGACAACCATGATCACAAGAAACAGTGGGGGGGGGGGGGAGAAACCCTGCACTCAGACCTACTTTGTAGAGTAAAGCCCCTGTCACACACAGCGATCTCGCTAGCGAGATCGCTGCCGAGTCACAAGATTTGTGATGCAACAGCGATCTCACCAGCGAGATCGCCATGTGACAGCTATCAGCGACCGGCCCCCCTGCCGGGTATCGCTGGTCGCTGTTTAAATGTCTAGACATTTTTGGGGTCGCTGGTCTCCCACTGGTTAGCACGCATCGCTGCGTGTGACAGGCGGGAGACCAGCGACCGGGAGCTGGTAACTAAGGTACACATCGGGTTTCTAAGGGGGCGCGCTGCGCCTGGAAACCCGATGTGTACCTTAGTTACCAGCGCGCTGATGCAGAGAGCTGGTGACCAAGGTACACATCGGGTTTCTAAGTGCTGCGCGCCCCTTAGAAACCCGATGTGTACCTTGGTTACCAGCTCCCTGCATCAGCGCGCTGATAACTAAGATACACTGCGGGTAACTAAGCGACGTGCGTCGCTTGTTACCCGCGTGTCGCTGGTCCTGATCGCTGGTGAAGCTGCCCGTTTGACAGCTCACCAGCGATCACATGGCGACTCACCAGCGATCCTGACACGTTGATATTGTTGTCGGGATCGCTGGTGAGTCGCTATGTGTGACAGGGCCCTAAGGGTACATGCCCATGATCAGGAATAGTATTGTATTGGACATAGCATATTTTTGCTGCGTTCTACATCTTTCAGAACTATAGAAATTTACCGCACCTGATAACAGTCTTTTCAGACAAAGTACACAGCGGAGACAAGTGTCTCTCGCAACAGTAATTAAAATGCTGAGCCGACAAAATCCCGCCCGCAGGTCAGCTTACGCAGGGTTAAAAAGCACAGTGGGCATGGGATTTCAATAAATACCATCCACTGTGCTTATAACATAGAACGCAGAGCTTTGGACGCAGTGAAATTTCGCTAAATGCAAAACATTACTATTTCTGATCATGGGAATGCAGCCTAAAGCAGAGCGGAACGTGATTAAAAGCACCTATTTCGACTTTATCAGTGTGAGAGAAAGGAGAAACAGCAAAACAGTGTGATTACAAACATTCAGCTTTTCACTCCTGTCAGTGTGGGGAGGGAGAGCTGGACGCATATACAAACACCAACACAGCTCCACCATAACAGTGCCGAGTTTAGCTGTATCCCAATCCCCCCCAACACTGACTGCTGTGACAAAAGCTGAAAGTGATTCAAATCTCGCTAGGCTCTGCTCTCTACTACATAGTAGGTGCAGAGATCAGTGCTATCATCACCATAAGTTACAGGCAAAGGTGTGTTCGTGTTCTAACCTTTTCTATAGGGATATTTTTCTCTGCATGACCCCTCCTGTTTACTATTCAACCCATCCCCCCCCTCCCCCGGAAGAATCTCTGGTGATGCCCCCTTTGCTTATAAGTTACCGTATATACTCGCGTATAAGCCGAAATTTTCAGCCCATTTTTTTGGGCTGAAAGTCCCCCACTTGGCTTATACGCGAGAGTCATATGCCGGGGGTCGGCGGGGGAGTCAGATCAAAATTACCCTCTCCTGGCGCGGTCTCTGCAGCCCCCCTGCTTGTCCCACGGTCTGCGGCGCCTGCCTTCAGCGGTCACATGGTACCGCTCATTAAATACTTGAATATCTGCATATTCATGTCTTTAATGAGAAGTATCACGTGACTGCTGAAAGCAGGCGCCGGAGACCGTGGGAGAACAGGGCTGCAGAGACAGCGCCAGGAGGGGGTAAGTATAGCGATATTCACCTGTCCCCGTTCCCACGCTGCTCACCGCTGTCTGTCGCGTCCTCTGTCAGTGACGTTCAGGTAAAATGGCGCAGTGACGTGGTTAGTGCACGCCGCGCCCTCTGCTGCCTGAACGTCACTGAGAGATGACGTGGCAGACAGCAGCGATATGGACAGGTGAATATCTCAGGTGCCAGGTCCTGAGCCAGCAGCGACGGAGAGATGAGTATGTCATTTTTTTTTTAATTTGCAGCAGCTTATGGGGATTATTCTGTGGAGCACCTTATGGGGGTCTATAAGAGCCTATTCTGTGGAGCATCTTATGGGGGCCTATTCTGTGGAGCATCTTATGGGGGCCTATTCTATGGAGCATCTTATGGGGGCATATTCTATGGAGCATCTTATGGGGCCATTATTAACCTATGTGCAGCATTATATGGGGTTTATTTTGTATGGAGCATCTTATGGGGCCATCATGAACTGTATGGAGCATTATATGGGGCTTCTGACTCAATATGTATATTCAAAAACATTTAACCTACAGATGTCTCAATTAATTTTACTTTTATTGGTATCTATTTTTATTCTTGAAATGTACTAGTAGCTGCTGCATTTTCCACCCTAGGCTTATACGCGAGTCAATAAGTTTTCCCAGTTTTTTGTGGCTAAATTGGGGGGTTCTTGGCTTATACATGAGTATATACGGTATTAGCCCTTATCCCTGCTACAAAGATAAATTAAACAATAAAAACTGTTTTGTTCAGATGTGCAGCCACTATTCCATGATATTGTCAGTTTAATATGCTAAAACTGGTGACAGGTTCTCTTAAAACAATTCAGGACACCAAGAAAATCATTCAAACGCAGTAGGCTCTTGTTCAAACTGTCCACAATCTGCTTTACTTTGTTTCTTAAACTGAGAACATCTAAATGAGAGTCTGTCACCCCAAAATATATTTTAAATTGGATGTACTGTGCTGTAGGATTTAGGCCCTTTAACAACCATACTAAGAACTGTGCCATTACTGGTACAGTGCCTGAGAAAATACAGTAATTCATATGTAAATCAGGAGGCTTCAGTGCACCCTTGCTGTGGCCAAGAGTTTGGTGCAACGTTACGTTTCTCATTTGCATATTGGGGCTCTTCAGGTTCTGAGTGAGTGCACTCACTTTTCAGAGCAAGTACAGTCTGGATGCCGCTGTCACATGGGCACGCAGTGGCTGTGCGCACTCTACTGACGCCGCTCACTACACCTCTGGTTGTAATAGCGTAGCACGCCAGCCCCACCAAGAAGCAGAGAACAGGCACCAATATACAACTGAGGCGCTGTAAGGCTGTGTGCCCATGTAGCGATTTTTAAGCATTCCATGCATTTTTAATATGTTGTGCCAATGGTGCGTTTTTTACCGCTGCGGAATCGCTTAGCGGTAAAAAAAACGCACCATGTTCATTAATTTTGCGGAATCGCCCGCGATTCCACATACCATCAATTATATGGGCAAAAACACTTAGGAAAACGTATGCAAAAACGCTTGACAAACGCTTAAAAAAGCACGACAAAAACCGCATGCGTTTTCCCGGTAGCAGGGTATGCAATTCTGCTCAGGTTTATTCTGCATGAGAATCACTACGTGGGCCATAGCCTAAAAGTGCACCAATCTCTTGGCCACGCCAAGGGCACACTGAAGCCTGCTCATTTGTATATGAATTAAATAATTTCTACCAGTAACAGCTACAGTGCTACTATAGTTGCCATCCTATGGAGGGAGAGTATATAGGCCCCCATACAAAGACTGTCAGTAGGTTTGAATTTGTTTATTCTAATGTTGATGATGAGGCTATGGGCTTAACCTTGGTTAACAATATCTCTCCAGCTTTAGACCTACTGCACAGCACCTTGAAACACTGATTGTCCATACCAGTTATCACTCACCATGGTTCCTGCAGGTTGCTCTTCCATAGATTAGAAACACTTACACAACCTTACCCTTTGGCCTGAATTTTGTAAGGCTGCGTGCACACGCTGCGGATCCGCAAGGAAAAATCCGCAGGTGAATCCGCAGCGTGTGCACGCAGGTAAAACCGCAGCTAAAGTGACGTTCGGTTTTCCTGCGGATTGGCCAGCGGTTTTCCCCTGCGATTTGACACCTGGACAATGGAATAGGTGTCCAACCGCAGCAGAATCCGCAGAAAGAATTGACATGCTGCGGATTTAAAACCGCAGCTTTTCCGCACGGAAAAATCCGCAGCGTGTGCACTGCAGATTTGAAAACCCATAGGATAACATTATACTGTACACTGCCTGCGGAACTGCTGCGGTTCCGCAGGGCCAAATCCGCTGCGGATCCGCAGCATGTGCACATACCCAAAAAATAACAAAATGAGCCACACTCATTTGCTGGATTCAGCGCGTGCAGCTCCCTGGTCTGCACTGCCATGGTAAGAGATTATAAGGGCGTGTGCACAAGTTGCGGTTTCTGCTGCGGATACGCAGATTTGGCTCTGCGGATCCGCAGCAGTTTCTGCTGCGTTGTACAGTACCTTTATTTTCAATGGAAAATGAAAACCGCAGTGCACATGCTGCGGATTTTTCCATGCGGATTTGCTGCGGCTTTAAATTCGCAGCATGTCACTTCTTTGTGCGCAATCCGCAGCAGTTTTACACCTTCTCCATTGTACAGGTGTCAAACCGCAGGGGAAAACCGCAGGCTAATGCACAGATAAACCGCAGGTCTTTTGACCTGCGGATTTTGCAAATTCCGCAGCAGAATCCGCAACGTGTGCACACGCCCTAACACTGTTCAGCAGTCTAAGGTGAATTCCATAGTCCGTCATCAAAAAAGCATCGGATAAGGCGTTCACATCACCCAATTGCTGCAGGAAATGACAGGCCACAGTTGTCCTATAACAACAACTGTGAAATCATCACTTCTCATGCCGCCACAGACCAAAGAAATATGCTGGATCCATGGGCGTGACAGGAGACGAGTACGGCCCATTTGGCTATTATCAAAGAATCTAAGCCAGGGAAATGGGGTAAGGTTGTAGTGAGCATAAACTATCCCTTTAACAAAATGGCTTTTCTAGTGCCACTCGGCCATCAGGAAGGGAGCAGTGGTGATAACACTGTTTCGGCAGATGCATGCATACTATTCTGAGGACAAACATATATGCACGATATCTGCTGGCCGGGTGATTGATACAGAAGTGAGTGGAACTGAAGAACCCCTTTAAAAAGCCCTCAGTTTCCAGTTAAAGAAGCACTCCCAGAAAAGTTTTTATCCTCTTAATATACTGCAATCATCATATTATATAGCACAGTTTACTGACAATTGCCCATTTTCCTTTCAACACAGTAATTTCTTCTCTTTTCTCTGGTCTATGTAGAACAGGAGGTCTCTTGTCCCTGCATTTATAATTTCCCCTCTTCATCTCCTGAGCCAGCTGCTCCCACCTCCCATAGACTTTTGCAGAGACTTATGATTCATACAGATAAAATTAATCTACTGTTTCTACATAGAGCTTAGAAGGAGTCAGCTAGTCATCACATGATGGAAAAGAGAAGAATTAGCTGGGTAGAAAGGCAAAATGAGCAATTGTAAACTGAGTAAGACTGCTTAGTGCGGTCGAAACACGTCAACAGGGTCATGACGACCATGAAATTTTTATTGTGTACGCACTATATCTTCTTTTTGAAAAAAAAAAAAAAAAATCCAGTCCTGTTGAGCCAGACTCCAATTTTTTCTATTATCCTTGATGGGAGGCCAGGGCGAGGCTGGTGTCTGAGCATAGGTGGATGAGCTGGAATCAAGTTTTTGTAAACTTCTTGATAAGGAACTCTAATTGTTTACTAACCAGTGATGTGACATAGCATAATCCAGAGTCACGTACACAACTATTCACAGTGGGTGGAAATTCTTTCCATAAAAACCAGATCCTTGCTATAGCTCTCACTGCTGCCTACAATCATTTTTACAATTATTGGATCAAAGCACATCATAACACTCCTAAAAATGCTCCCCAACCAATGGCTCAAGAGCCACACATGACTACCATGTCCTAGTGGCATAATCACAGCACAATTGTGGTCAAAGCCATATCATTGGCAGTTAAAGGGAATCTGTCACCATAATAAGCTGATCTATATAAGGAGGTTGTGCTACAATCACAACTTATCACTCCTACTGATGGTGAAAACCATGGTCCGCGGCTGGAACAGAGGGTTTAGCATGTGCATTTTCTCTCCATTCAAAAGTCTATGGGGGTGATGGAGAAAGTGGAGTGCTATGTAATGGCATTGAGCATGCCCATGATCAGGAATGGCTGCAGGTTTAATGCTGCGTATTTAAGCAGCGTCAAACCCGCAGCTTCCAGATGTTATAGCATAGTGGATAGGATTTGTAGAAATCTCATGTCCACTATGCGTGCATGTGCGCCTGCGGATACTGACATCTTTCAAGACTGCAGCATGTCAAGTTCTCTTTCAGAAACGCGAGTCTCCGCAAGAGAAATGACATCAATAGAACGTATTGAATGTGGTAAATCTGCAGGGGTCAGTGAACACATGTGGATTTACCTGCGTTCAATATTAGGCAGCAACTTGAAAACAGCGAATATATGCGGCGTCCAAAGTGCTGCTAGTTCCGGATTGTGGGCAAATAGCCTTAGAAAGGGGGGTTCTCACTTCCATTCTTCAGGAGCGCACCCCTGCCCAGCCTCCTGCACATTCGGACCGGCAGCGTTGTTAATCTGCTGGCCTGACTTGGGCGCTATGGTTCACCTACGTGCGCCAGTGATGCCTACAGCATTGGAGGAGCACGGCAAGTGGCCGGGAAGACGGCTTGCAAACCACTGATTGACCGCAGAGGTGACAGGTAACCTAGTCAGGGAACATTAAGACTATAAACATAAGAATCTCTCCGTTCTTAATAACAATGAGGAATTTTCGTGATAATCAAATTGCAGCCTTGCTCGTTTTTACAATTCTACCAATTACGAATAACCCTTTACATGCCACTGATCACATGCTGTACACCATTCACAAGTACAATTCAGCGGCCTCTGCAGTCACGTGACTTTCACAGCCAGTGATCGGCTGCAGCGGTTTAGTGAAGGGGCGTTATATGCTGGGGGATTATATTCGGTCCCCCCCCTGCTCTGATCCGGGTCCATTCACCTGTGGCAGCACCTTGTGATGGCGGCTCAGCTCTAACCCCTGGGGAGCAGGGGGCTCCGCCGGCCCCAGTGACCTTCCAGAGGCAGAGGCCGCCGGTGAGCTCGGTGTGAAGCCCGAGCACACGCCCTCGCCGCCATCCCTCAGCCCCGGCCTGGTCCCACAGCGCCCCCACCGAGGACTCACCTGGCCGCAGCGGCTCGGTTAGGGTCAGCACAAGCAGAAAGAGGACAAGGAAGGTGCCGCTGTCCGGTTTGGGCACCATTTATCCTCCGTTCATCCTCCCGCCAGAGCAACGAAAACCGGACACTCGCCGCAGGAGGGGAGCGTAGCGGGCGCCGGTCCCGGAGGTCACCGCAGCAGTATATGAGTGCGCTAATCCTCCTGGAGGACACACGTCCCCCAATCCTACTCGGTAACAGGTAACGCACCGCTGCTCAGAGCTCCGGGAACAAGATGGCGGCCTCCGTCCCCTCACAACAAACAGAACACAACGCAGCCAATCACAGCGTTCGGGGGGGCGGGCTCTACGGTGGGTCACGTGACGTCGAGCTCACCGGTGTGTGGGCGGGGCTCAGATCAATAGACATTATATTGCTCACAAAAAGGCATTTAGAAGATATCTGCCCACATACAAGTATATCAGACAGCCGAAAAGGGCCTCCAAATATAGTGCATGAATATACATATATCTGGTAGCAATAAGAAACATTATTATATTCCCTCCAGGAGGCTGTGTGCACACGCTGCGGATTCTGCAGAATCCTGGAGGGAATATAATAATGTTTCTTATTGCTACCAGATATATGTATATTCATGCACTGTATTTGGAGGCCCTTTTCGGCTGTCTGATATACTTGTATGTGGGCAGATATCTTCTCTATGCCTCTTTGTGAGCAATATAAATGTCTATTGATCTGATAATTCATTGTGTGTTCTTTATATACGCAAGCCTTTTAGGCTGTTTGATATGTTTATCTATGAATATTGCCCATATTTGTAAGGCTGATGCACATGGCCCAAACATTTTTTTATCTGGTGTTTTTTTTCTGATTGCTTCATCCCTCCAAAAGCCGTTTTTCTTTTTTTGTTTTTTTTTTTTCTGCTTTGTCCCCATTTTTTTCATTTTTAGTAGGTTTACTGTACCATTTTAATCTTACCAATAAAATTTTCAATTTTATGGCGATATGACTTCTTGGTTTCCTTATATGATGAATTGACTATTTGGAAGTCGCTATTTCATTAGGCGTTTTGTGATTTTTGATTGTTCTAATTACACAGGTTGCGGGTTTGATTCCTGGTGAGATCAAGAAATGAGAAGGATTGTTTATTTAAAGAGGGTTGTCCACTACTTTTAAACTGATACCCTACCCTTAGGATAGAGCATCAATGTCTGATAGGCAGGGGTCTGGCACTCGGCACCCCCGCTGATCAACTGTTATCAGTACCAGTCGCCAGAAGTACTTACTGGCAAAGCTTGGCCGTCTACTTATAGTGGCCGTCGCAGGGTACTACACATTAGCCTCCGATTCAGTAGGAGACGGATGTGCAGTAACAAGCCCCAGCCACTAGACGGCCAAGCTCCACAAGTAAGTACTTCTGGTGGCTGGTACCAATAACAGCTGATTGGCGGGGGTGCCGAGTGCCAGACCCCGGCCGATCAGACATTGATCCTCTATCCTAATGCATGTAAAAGTAGTAGACAACCTCTTTAATTGAATGTACGAATGGAAAGTGCAGTGATGCCGGCCCTGCCCCTCAAAGAGGAGCAATGAAGACCATCACACAGTGAGTAGAAGTCAATACACAGCCCTGACCTCCCAGGACATCTCCCCCAAATTGGGACAGGTCACTGGATCTGGGACGGTTGGGAGCTATGCTGTGGATACATTTGCACCCTTTTTATTATGGTTACAATAGCTAGCAATTTTCTCAGTTTGTAGTGTTTGTATGATTGCCATGCTCTGTAGCAAGCAGTTCTATTGATGTATGTGATAGCATTATCAAAACATTTGTATTTTCTTTCCTGATTTACAATAGCTAAATGGCATTATCAATATATTTACATTTGGTTTTAGTCTACAGTAGGTTATAGTTTCTTGGGAGGCTGGTTATTTTGGTATATGTAACATCTGCACGTCATCTAAGACTGGGTTCACATTACGTTTAGGCAGTCCATTAAACGGACCGCATTACACCGCAACATAACGCGGTGAAACGCAGTCCGTTAACGCTGCCATTGCCCTACATTGTCGGGCGCATCGCAACGCATGCTGTAAAGCGGTACGCGTTCACGATGTGCCGTCATTCAGTGACGGAGCCTCGGAGGCGTGCTGCAGCGTCTGAGGCTCCGTCAAAGCTAGTGCTGATGAATCATCAGCGCTAGCGGGTATAGCATAACGCGATCGCGTTATGCTATACCGTTTAACCAGACTGTCAACGCTATGCGTTAAACGGACTGGTTAAACGCAATGTGAACCTGACCTAATATATATTTGCCTTAAATTGTCCGTCATCCACTTCTGTCTGGATGTCCTCGAATCCCATATTTCACCGCGCTGACCGGAAGTACGCCGACTGCCATATTGGAATACCCAAGTGATGGGTATTCCAATATGGCACCCGGTGTTGGTACCAGGCCCTTCCGCAGAACCACCAGCGAGACAATGCCGGGACTTTCACGCCGGACACACGCCGCCTGGACCCACCGCCGTCGCCTGACTACAGTCGCCAGATCCTGCCACTGCCTGCTCTCCCACCTCCGTGCAGTCACACCCGGCAGGAAAGACCGCGACCTATGCTGGAGATGGGGAGCGGGCACCCTCTGGTGGTGCCGCACCCCATCTCCAGCACAGGCCGCAAACCACCGTCTTTCCTGCCGGCTGTGACTGCACGGAGGTGGGTGGGCAGGCAGCGGCTGGACACCACATACACACACATTTCCCTCCCGATGTGATAGCATCGGGCACACCTCTAGTACTAATATATTTTCTATCAAGCAAGCTTTAGGGCCAGACTGGTGACATGCCTTTTATCTGACTGCTAGGGAACTTGTGTCATTAGGGAAAAACGACGAGACACAAGGGTGCCGTATCTCATTCATCTTATGTAGAATTCTAACCTCTGCTGTTAGATAGGAATTTACTTACACGTTTCTAGGAATATCCTAGCATACATACAGCCTACCCACTCTCTTCCCGATTGTGATTTATACTTGATATAGTGCCTTATTTTAGGGATAATTTTTAACAATAAAAGTTGTTTTATTAAGAATTATTTATTTTAGTGTAAGCAGCAATTTAAGTCCATGTATGGATACATGTAAGCTATATGCTTATATAGCACCATCATATGCCACAGCTTTTTATAGACATTATCCCAATCAGTATGTCCTCAAAGTGTGGTAAGAAACTCGCTCAAACATGGGGAGAATGTGCAAACACCTTACAGATGTTATCTTTGGTGGGATTAATCCAGGACCTCAGTGCTACAAGACGGCAGTGCTGACCATTGAGCCACCGTGTCACCCAATAGGCTTGTGTTACAGTTTATTTTTTGCCAGCATTGTGAAATCATCGCAGTACAGAGTATTGTGACATCACTTCACATTAGAACACATACAAACAGTAAGAAAATCGGCTGTTACAATGTAGTGGAATAACATCTCAGCCAACCCCCAAGCACTCATGGATGACTCTGCTGTACTGAAAATGAAAGGATACACGGTTGGCATCAGTTTAGGGAAAGGCTCATATGCCAAAGTTAGGGCAGCATTCTCCGAAAAAATGAAATGTTGTGTTGCTGTGAAGGTCATTGATCGTAGCAAAGCTTCACCAGATTTTTTGCAGAAGTTCCTTCCTCGTGAAATGGAGATCGTGACCGTCCTGAACCATGATTCTATCATAAAGACATATGAAATCTTTGAGACTTCCGTAGGCAAAGTCTACATTGTAATGGAGTTGGGTGCCCAAGGTGATTTGTTGGAATTCATCAAGAAAAGAGGACCAATGCCAGAAGATGTGGCACGCAAACTGTTTCATCAACTTGCTTCAGCCGTAAAGTATTGCCATGATTTAGATATTGTCCACAGGGATCTGAAGTGTGAGAATATTCTATTAGATAAAGAGTTTAACATTAAACTTTCAGACTTCGGCTTTGCTAGACGTATAGACGATAACCAAAAGCTCAGTAAAACATTTTGTGGCTCAGCAGCTTATACAGCTCCAGAGGTCTTGCAAGGAATACCATATGAGCCCAAGGTCTGTGATATCTGGAGCCTTGGCGTGATACTGTTTATAATGGTCTCTGGTTCAAAGCCTTATGATGATTCCAACATAAAGATGATGTTACGTGTACAGAAGGAACAGCACATAGTTTTCCCAAGCTCTAAACATTTTTCAAGTGCATGTAAAGACCTCATTTACCGAATGCTTCAGCCAAATGTAAGGCAACGTATTACCATTGATGAAATATTGAACCATAAATGGCTCCAGCCCATCGCAAAACCTAAAGGATCAGGCAATACCGTACTAAGTAAAAAGGATGTGAAACCTGCGGACAAGACTGCTGTTTTCAATCAAGATTCCAAAAACCCAGATAAAGCTTCTGATGACTCTCTAATAATACCAATAGTTTCTGGTGTGGCAAATGTCCAAGAAAGTCTTGTGCAGGAAGATGAAGACATGACGACATCAGACACAAGCTTATCAGATCAAGCAACCTATGCACACTACAGTTTGAATCCTATAGGGTAATATGGTCAATGCAATGTTGCTTATTAAAAATTCAAACGAAAATGTGTTTTCCTGAATGCTTAGTTTATTTGTTGTCATTTTACAAAGGGGAACAAACCAGATAACAAGTTGTCACTTATCCGTATTATCAGATGATACATTGCTGGGACCACCCTCACTCCAGCGATGGGCTCTACAGTGCCCCCTTTGAATGCAGCAGTCAATTCAATGTTTATGGAACTGTATTTGTAGAAAAAAATTGAAAAAAACAGCACAAAATAGAAAAAGGATTCGGGTGCAGGCCCTCCAGGTACATACCAAACCTCCAGATAGTCCATCAAAAAAGAAAGCAGCACACCATTTTAGTTTTCAATAAAGTGCTTTTTTAATTGCTTGAAAAAGGTTCACACCCATTGAACCGAAACATTGCTGCATGGGCACATAGCCATATGGGCTATTAAAAAAGCACTTTATTGAAAACTAAAATGGTGTGCTGCTTTCTTTTTTGATGGACTATCTGGAACTGTATTTGGCTATCTCCCATAGACAGTAAATATAAAAGGTGGTGCACATTCTCAACCACCGCTCCATTTGCGTGGACAATACAGAGCCTCCTTTTCTGAATTGGTGATGTCCAAGCAGTGAAGCAACAGCAATCAAAGTCATCACCAATCATTTCTTGATACAAATCCTTTAATCAAAAGTTTAATTTTGCAATACAGCTTGCTAAAGCCGTAATATACAACTTACTTGATAATGGTTAGGAGAATTATATCTTAGTATAGGGAAATGGAAACTTAAAAGAACAAAAGCAAATCCTAAACTGTAGGGATGTCACATGATCAACTAAACAACAAATCTCATTAATTACCGAAGTGGGACCTTCAGGTGTTCACTATTATGGCTTAAATGGGTATTCCCATCTACAAGATCCTATGCCAATATATCGTAGGTATAATAATATTTCCAAATACCTACAATTAGAAATGTAGTATAGTTTTGATTCTCTATGTCGCTTACCCCATATGTAGGCATTTGAAGTAGCTTAGGAATCTAAGGTTACAACCACTCATTTAGTGACAGCTGTTAGTGGTCATAACCATGGGCACCTAAGCTACTGCATTTTCCTGCACATGGTGTAAGTGAAATGGCTAATCATATAAACTATGCTACATTTCTAATTCGAGGTATTTGCTGATATTATTATTACACCAGCTACATATTGGAACAGGATCCTAGAGATGGGAATACCCCTCCACAACTTTGGACGTACCCAGTAAGTCATGGTTGGAAAGGGCCTCCCAACCTTGAACATACTGGATACGTCCTGGACATCTTTCACGCATGCCGCACAGTGTTAAGTAGATTAATATTTCAATGTTCAGTTCGGATTACGATCACAGAATTTGCTATATTCGCCGAACACCATTCAGGTCAACGGGAGGCAAAAAAAAGCATGCACAACACCTTATAACGGCCCCAAATGCTGCCAAAACACATCAAATGAGTGGCCTCAATTCACTCACAGTACTAATTGTAGCATGGCACTGCAGCAATCAGCTAGGCATGAGGTATCAGGGTCTTTGACAGCATTTACAGCTTTCAATTGAACGTTACAGTAAGACGAGGTGGGTTAGGGATCGGTGTAGGACTCCTGTGCTGGGATCCCTGATACCACATGCAACACCTCTACCTGCTTTCATGCTCAGCCACACTCATGCGGCACAAATATCAAATTTCGTAGACTACTATTGTCAGAAAAATCTAAGGATAGTAACACAGGTAGTGGAATCCAAGGAAGTGGAAGCCTACTGCTACAGGCAACACGCATGAAGGACACCCAACCAGGAATCTACTAATTTACAAAAATTAATAGCAGACACCAACAAAGTGCCATCAATTGCAATAAAATATAATTAGTATTGTGGGGACCGACATCTCTTCCACTACAGCCAACCCAGCAGATGGAACCTAATGGGCAAGGTGGTGGAATCTCTGTTCCGTATCCCTCTGAACACCTGGAAGTGGTGTAACTAGGTGGCCTACCACATCCCTACTTGGACAAGTGGCAGCAGGCAAAAACTGCGACCCAAGGAGGTACAAACAGGTGGCACCAGGTGCTACTCCATGGCTGACTTACAGAAGATGGCAGCTGACCCCCTACAGTGGGTTAGCTGCTACCGTCCCAATGGAAGGATGAAAAATGCAAGCAGGCACTGTAGGGACTCGAAACACGGGTGTAGATGGGACCGGCTGAAGAACAGAAAAGCACTGGCAGGTGCGGGTTAGACGGCTGCTGAACAGAAGAGCGCAGACGGGCACAGATAGGTAAGAGCAGACGATGTAGAAAAGAGCAGCAGCCGACAGCACATCAGATGATAATTAGGATGCACGCTCAAAGTCCATAGTCCCAATTGGACATAGTACTCACAATAGAAAAGAAAAATGGAGCAGCATTCCGTCCAGGTGAAAAAATGGAAAAAAGCTTTATTCTGCCATCATACGTTTCGACCGGTATTGGTCTTTATCAAGTGTATCTATCTTTTGGAGGTTATTGGATTTTAATTTTTTCTTTGTTTTCTTTTTTTAGGATGTGACAACCAGGAACGATTTGAGGATATGGGACTGCTAGTCCTGAAGTACTATATTTGTTTTTCCTTCCCCCCTTAATTCTTAGAAAAGGTTCCCCATACCCTCTTTTCTTTCCTTACTTTCCATTGTTAGATTTAATAAATTGTGCCATGTAATAATATTCATGTTTCGTGGATGTGTGATTTGGCTATAATGCGATGATCAAATTGAGATATGTATTAGTTATAATATGATGGGGACATTAGATGTTTGGAATCCACACGCTCTACTGTTGCCATGGATATGGCTGGTGGGAGCATCCTCCTGCCTGCATTGGTGCACCGTCATGTGGTCTCTTGCCGGGTCTGGCTTGTGCACCCCGGCGTCCATATGTTGATGGCGGGAGTGTCCTTCGGCTGGCGTCTGTGCACGCTGTGCTTGGGCCCGGGATGCGACCATGTTTTATCATGTGATCGCTTCCCGGACCTGACCTGTGCGCTTGCGAGCATCAGAGTCTATGTCCCGATGGGTGGACTAACACTATGAACATATACTCAATGGAGATGTGTGAGTACTCATGATAGGCAGCTTTAAATCTAGGCGCCAACATGATCTGAGGCATCTATTGGCTGACACTGTTGTTTACATAGTTGATTTGAGCTGGTAGGGACCATTGGTGGATGGTTACTATGACTAACACAATGCCTTACATAGATTGGCATATTTTTACTGAGAGGGTGGACCTTTTTTAGCAACATTTTTTCTACTTATATTTCTTTTGTCTTTGTAAATATTTGTGATATATTGTATTGAGATTTAATGATGATGTCTATGTTAATATGACATGAACACTATTATATGTTATTTGTATGTAATGATTATGGGCAGTGCCTTAATAGTGATTGGTGCTTGTCTGGCTCCACACTATATAAGGCTGCCATGTGCACAATGTTGTATACTTGATAAAGACCAATACCGGTCGAAACGTATGTTGGCAAAATAAAGCTTTTTTCCATTTTTTCACCTGGACTGGATGCTGCTCCTTTTTTCTTTTCTAAGGTAAGAGCAGACCCGGGGAACCTGATAACTAATAAGCAGGCGAGGCAAACTAACAACATAGCTCAGGCACCTCCATATTGGAGAAGCCTTAAATAGGTGTCGCCCAGCTTTAGGTTGGGAATACCTTAGGTTGGTGTGGGCGGTCCCTTTAAGAGGGAGGGAGCGTGCGCCCTCTAAGCATAGTTCCCGGTCCTACAACTGAACCTTGGTGGACGTCGACACATAGGGGGCGAGATGAGGAGGTGGTGTGTGAGTGGGAGACACTGAATGTCCTGTCTGTTAGGTATGAGGAGTGGGCTTTTTGAGGATGGGTGTGATTGAGGTATGTTTCAATCAGGATAGAAGACACCAGTTGTTAGTGACAGGTTGAAGAGTTGGGTTAGGCTTGTGAAGACTGTGGTGAAGTTTGGAATGATGTAGGACGTTATTGTGTCAAGTTCACAGGTGGGGAGGCAAAGTATTCAGCTGAGAGGGGAGGGAGGGGGAACTGGTGAACGCAGGAAAGAATTGAAAGTACTGAATAGCTGTTTAGGGTTGTGAGACAGGTATGATATAAGGGATGAGAAGTTGGTTTGTTTTGCTGCCGTCAGAATTTGCTCAGCATCTTTACAACTTCTCATACTGGACGGGCAACTCTGCTCCCTTTTTTTGCCAGCTGTACGGTAAGCCTCGTAGATGAGGGCCAGAAAGATCTTGTGCTCCAGTAGATGGCAAGCGCTGTATCAAGAGGCCTCTGCTCCTGTTCCTCCACCTTAACAACACACACAGTACATTCCTTAGTGGTGACACCCCAATTACCCTTTTTCCCCCATATCACAATTCTCCAAGCACCCAACTGACTGTTGGGAACCAGAGATGGCTGAGTCTGCACATTTCTTTACCCATTGTATGCCATGGGCATAGGAAGTGTACTCTAAAGATTCACAGAGTCAAGAGGAGGAAATCAACTGCACCAATGGCCACATTTTTCTCACTTTGATCCATGGCCGGACCAAGTTTTGTCCAAGCATAAACCAAACCCTTGTCAACAAACGTAAACCTCGTTGGGTGAAGGTAATCCATTTGTGACGAGACTCAGATATTTGAGGCACCCGCAGACTGTACTGTGCTGTCAAGGTAGGAAGAGGAGGAGGGTGACTCTCAGGTCGAGGAGTGGGAGAACAGAGAGGATGACGATGAGGTAGTAGATCACACTTGGTGTAAATCCAGAGGCATGCAGCTGAATTGCTCAGCAGAGGAGGAGGAAGACGAGAAGGTTACGTAGGCACAGAGTTATGCAACCACGACAAACAATGCATCCTGAAGCCCGACTCTGGCAGTGGACAGCAGCGTTCACGATTCTGCAGTTGCCTAGCTTGAGTCTTTTATTCAGACCCAAGCTAGGCAAAAATCTAAAAAATCATGTTGTCAACTTTTTTAAAAACCTAGTAGAGTAAAAAAAAAAAGAAATAATTTCAGTACTACTTGCATGACCTGGCACATGCGTGATCAACATGCGTTAATCTGGTAATGTCACTGTGCTAAAATGCAGACTAGCGGGTCTCGCAAACCACAGTCGACCCCATGAACCGCATCTTCTGATTCTTCCATCTCCCTCACCGTGGCAAGTGTTGTCACACAGGTCTCCGGCCAAAGAACCTCCACTTGTTTACCCCCTAAAGTTGTGGTGACTGAGAGCCTGTCACCTGATACGGAATTGGACAAGCCTGCTGTTGTTGACTAATCTTACCAAGCACAGCCTCTCTTTCTCAATCCACCGTAACATCTCCGCCCGCACCTCTCACAGTTAAGCAGCTTGTCCGGTTCACCCTACTTCACCCTGTGTCAGCACAACAGCAAATCCTCATTTATGCAGTTGTGCTCACGTAAAAGATTCTTTACTCCTACACATGGCAAAGGTAACAGCTTGAATTTCACCATCTTCAATGTAATAGTAATAATAACCTTTATTTATATAACACAAACACAATCCGCATAGCTTTACAAGTCAGCAATTCATAAAAAAACAGTCAAAAGTTACCAAGTTTAAAGGGAACCTTTCAGCAGTTTTGGCCGATATAAGATGCGGCCACTGCCTTTCAGGGCTTATCTACAGCATTCTAAAATGCTGCATATAATTGCTGGTTCTGACCTGAAAAATAAGTTTCATTATACTCACTTGGGGGACGGTCCGGTCCGATGGGTTTCGCAGGTCCGGGTCGGGTGCCATCCATCTTCTTGCTTCATGGCTCCCTGGCATCGCGTTCCTGTGCAGGCGTACTTCTCTGCAGGAATTTGCTCTGCCCTCAACAGAGCAGATAAGTACGCCTGTGCAGGAGCACTATGCCGGTGAGCCTATGAAACAAGCAGGAGGGCGGCATCGCAAGAGGATGGAAGGCGCTGGACCTACAACACACCCATCGGACCGGACCGCCACTTCCCCCGGTGAGTATAATAAAAGTTATCTTTCAGGTCGAATCTACAGCATCCACATCTTATATCGGCCAAACCTGGTGACAGACTCTGATCTTCAAAGGACTTTGATTAGGGAACGTGATAGGCCGCCCCTAAGCAGATGTGTTTTTATGGAGCATAAAATTTTTAGATGTCTAAATTGAGGTTATACTCCTAATTTCATGGGGGACAAAAGGTAAGAGGTGAGTAATTTAGGTAGGAGATTGAACTGAACTGGACAAAATCCAGATCAGGGGTGTTACTGTCTTTGTGTGTCTCAGAGTTTGAAAGTTGTGAGAGGCCACGAGAATTGGCTAGAGATAGAAGCTGAGATACAATTGGGGAGGTGGAGCTGCTGAAGTCTCCCAGTATAAGGGTTAAAAGTGATCAAGGAAGTGGGTGAGTGAGCCTCGGGGATATGACTGCTACTCTGAGGGAGAGGGGATGAAACACCCTGATGGTGTGAACCTCAAAAGAAGAATGGCATCCAATCAGCCTGTATTTATTTATTGGGTTAAAAACAGGATTGTTGTTGGCAGCAAGGAGTGTAGGGTTATCGTGGAGTTAGCCGTGATCGTAAGGCGGGATATACACATATTCCATATGTTCTTATCTGGATGTGGATAAGATGCACACTCACTATTACTTTTCGGAGAACTAATTATTGTGAACAGCCTGCAGCTTCCTCGGATGATTTGTCGCCCAATCGTGTAATTGTGTGGACAATAGGGGCCAGCTGAGTGCTATTCGCTACAAAGATCACAGAGCTTGTTTCTATATGACTCAAAGCCTGTGATCATTGCATGGCCACTCCAATCTGTTGGCCACGGAAATGCAGCCTTTTATGCCTTATGGAAATAGATAGTTTCCGAAAGCTGATGGCCGTCGCAGACCCTCCAGTACCAGTTGCTCAGTCACCATTACTTCTCTAATAAAGTTATGCCTGCGCTACAGGAACAAGGCGCAGACAACATCACCCGTTCCCTGAAAAATTCTATATCTGCCAGGGTGCATTTCAACAATGACATCTGGACGGGCAACAGAGGAGTAGCTAGGATTTTGGTTTGGGGGGCGAAACTTCTGAGTGGGCCCCTAACCAGGTAACCTTGATTATAATTGGGTGACACACCCTAATAGTGGAGGAGAACCTCAGCAGATGACTGCGCTGTTGCTGAAAATAATCTCTATATAAAGACCAACATTGATATTACTGCCATAAAGTCAGTGTTAGATACCAGTCCTACAGAACATAAGAGATCACAGCACAGTTACAGATAGTGACTTACAGCTGACGTTCTTTCTGATGGAATCGTTCACTTTTCACGCCTTTTCCATCTGGCCCAGACCGACATGACAACTCCTCCAGCCAGGACTTGGCTACAGAGAATACAACAAAGACACATTTCACATCTCACATTTTCAGCACTGTCACCATCTATTCCCATCCTGCACAAACACCTCATCCTGCTGATACCCCAATGCTAAGCCGCTGCTGTATGTGTCCCTTTTACTTCACCCATTGTGTGGTTCTGTGTGACCTCTAAATTCTAAAGCAACCCTCTAGAAAATAGTAATGCCGGGTGCAAGTGCACTAGAAAACAGTGCCCACATTTTGTCCCATAAAAAGTAATATTGCCCTGGGTCTCCCTCCTGTACAGCTCCTCTATACACAATATGATGCTCTCTTATACACATTACAATGCCCCCTCACTGTATATATACTGACCCCTTAATATCCCCTAAACTGTTTAATGGCTCCAATGCTGTATGATGGCCCCGTCACTGTAATCCCCACACTGTATGATGCCCCACTAGAAAGCCCCCATATAGCATAATACACCAGATAGGCCTCCACATAATATAATGCACTCCCCATAGGTCCACCGTCTCCATAAACACAGCGCAAAAAAATAAAGTGAACACTTAAACAACAGAATACAACTCCAAGTAAATCAAACTTCTGTGAAACCAAACTGTCCACTTAGGAAGCAACACAGATTGACAATCAATTTCACATGCTGTTCTGCAAATGGAATAGACAACAGATGGAAATTATTGGCAATTATCAAGACGCCCTCAATAAACGAGTGGTTCTGCAGGTGGGGACCACATCTTAGTACCAATGCTTTCTGGCTGATGTTTTGGTCACTTTTGAATGTTGGTTGTGCTTTCACACTCGTAGTATCATGAGACGGATGCTACAACCCACACAAGTGGCTCAGGTAGTGCAGCACATCCAGGATGGCACATCAATGCGAGCTGTGGCAAGAAGGTTTGCTGTGTGTCAGTGTAGTGTCGAGGCTGGAGGCACTACCAGGAGACAGGCCAGTACACCAGGAGATGTGGAGGGGGCCATAGGAGGGCAACAACCCAGCAGTAGGACCGCTACCTCCGCCTTTGTGCAAGGAGGAACAGGAGGAGCACTGCCAGAGCCCTGCAAAATGACCTCCAGCAGGCCACAAATGTGTATGTGTACACACAAATGGTTTTGAAACCAACTGCAAGAGCATGGTCTGAGTGCCCAACGTCCACAGATGGGGGTTGTGCTCAGAAAATTAGCCAGCTCTCATTGCTACAGAAATGCCAAACATGTGGATGTTAAATGTGGTTTAGGCACATTGAGGTTTAGAACGGAGGGGGCATTGGATTTGGGAACGCAGAATTTCCTGAATTTCTTTTGGGGGTTGAGGACCATTTTGCTTTTACTGAGCCTTTGTACTACCAGTACCATGGAAACCCCCTATATTTCCGTTAAAGGGAACCTGTCACCTCTTTTGGCCGCTATAAGACGCTATAATGCTGTAGGTAAGCCCCCGATCCGACCTTTAACAGAAGAAAAATAAGTTTTATTATACTCACCCGGGGGGGCGGTCCGATGCGGTCCAGTCCAATGGGTGTTGCAGGTCCGAGTCCGGCGCCTCCCTTCTTCTTGTGACGTCGTCCTCCTGCTTGCATTGTCGCTCCCTGGCATCGCGCTCCTGCGCAGGCGCACTTCTCTGCCCTGTTGAGTGCAGAGCAAAGTACTGCAGTGCGCAGGCGCCAGGAAAGGTCAGAGAGGCCCCGTGCCGGATCCAACTAATGAAAACTTTGGGCATCGGTGCAGATCCTTTCCTAATCTTGAGTCTGTCAATCTTTGAAGCAGACCTCTGATGGCCATGGAACAGAATGTGTGAACAGCTCTGCAGACTCACATCACATTTAACCTTGAAGTCTGAGTCTTCGCAGGAGGAAGACCTGTGAAGACTCAGACTTCAAGGTTAAATTTCAGAAAGGCAGATTTTAAGGGACTCAGAAAGAGAATCGGAGGGATATCCTAAAGGGAATCTGTCACCCCATTTTCGGCCTATCAGCTGCGGCCACCGCCATCAGGGGCTTATCTACAGCATTCTGTAATGCTGTAGATAAGCCCCCGATGTAACCTGAAAGATAAGAAAAACAAGTTAGATTATACTCATCGGGGCGGGGGAGGTGGATGTCGCGGTCCGGTGCCTCCCATCTTCTAGCGATGACGTCCTCCTTCTGCCGCTGCTCCTGCGCAGGCGTACTTTATCTGCCCTGTTGAAAGCAGAGTAAAGTACTGCAGTGCGCAGGCGCCGGGAAAGGTCAGAGAGGTCTGGCGCCTTCGCAATGTACTACTTTACTCTGCCCTCAACAGGGCAGAGAAAGTACGCCGGCGCAGGAGCTGCGGCAGAAGGAGGAGGACGTCATCGCTAGAAGATGGGAGGCACCGGACCGCGACACCCATCGGACCAGACCGGATCCCCGGGTGAGTATAATCTAACTTGTTTTTCTTATCTTTCAGGTTACATCGAGGGCTTATCTACAGCATTACAGAATGGGAAATCTTGAAAAATTAGATTCTCAAAGCACAATCGTTAATTCCAAAAGAGCGAATAATACGAAGCATTTAAGGAAACCAGGATGGATGAACACAGAACTTAAACACATGCCAAAAAGGAAAAAAGAAATGCTGATTAAATGGAAAGAAGTAGGCATATCTAAAGAATATAATGCTGTCTGCAGAATTTGCAGGGCACGAATCAGACTTTCTAAAGCTGACAATGAATTAAAGCTTGCAAGAGACATCAAAAGCAATAAAAAAAGATTTTGGGGATATGTCAAAAGTAAAATAAAAGTCAAAGATGCTATAGGATTTTTACATGATGAAAATGATGAAATGGTAAGGGAGGATGTTGAGAAGGACAAACTTTTAAATTCCTATTTTGCATCTGTTTTCTTTCAGAAAGGAAATTTAACAATCGACTGATCTTCACTGTTCTATTAAAGGAATCGAAGAATCCCAGATATCTATAAACAGAAAGATAGTGAGGAAACACTTAGCTAACATAAATGAATTCAAGTCTCCAGGTCCAGATGAAATACACCCTTCAAAAAGGGGAAGAAGGTGGGCCCAGGGAACTATATGTCGGTGAGTCTGACTTCTATACCAGGAAAGATCTTTGAACAAATTATTAAACAACATGTATGTAAGTACCTGGATAAGAATTAAGTGATTAACCAGGGTCAGCATGGGTTTATAACTAATAAGTCATGTCAGACTAACTTAATTTCCTTCTATGACACAATCACTGACTGGGTGGATCAGGGAAATGCTGTAGATATAGTATATCTTGACTTTAACAAAGCATTTGACAAAGTATTTCACACCATCTTTATTGAAAAAATGACTAAGTATGGTATGGACAAGGCAACTGTTAGGTGGAATCATAACTGGCTTAGTGATCGGACCCGAAGAGTGGTTGTAAATGGCTGCACATCCAGTTGGAAGAATGACTCAAGTGGGGTACCACAGGGTTCTGTCCTGGGCCCTGTATTGTTCAACATCTTTATCAATGATTTAGATAAAAGAATTGAGGGTACACTGATTAAATTTGCTGATGACACAAAGCTAGGAGGGATAGTTAAAACTAGAGAAGAGAGGATTCAAAAAGATATAAACTGGAGCAGTGGGCAGCAACTAACGGAATGTTTTTCAACAGGGAAAAATGCAAAGTATTACATCTGGGCAATAAAAAAAAAAAACAAATAGAGAATGGATCGGACTGGAGCACCTCTGGGCCTCCAGAGAAAATTATTCTTGGGACCCGCTATGTAGCTACCATATATACTCGCATATAAGCCGAGATTTTCAGCCCATTTTTTGGGGCTGAAAGTGTCCCCCCCCCACCCCCTTCGGCTTATATGCGAGTCATGGTCGGCAGGGGAGGGGGAGCGGGTGTGTCAGGTCATACTTACCCCCTCCTAGGCGCGGTCTCTGCAGCCCCCCTGCTTCTCCCGGTCTCAAGTTCCTTCCTTCAGCGGTCACATGGTACTGCTTATTAAAGTCATGAATATGCGCATATTTATGACTTTAATGAGCAGTACCACGTGACCGCTGAAGGAAGGAGCCTGAGACCGGGAGAAGCAGGAGGGCTGCAGAGACCACGCCAGGAGGGGGTAAGTATATTCTATATTCACCTGTCCCCGGTCCATCGCTGCGCGCTGCTGTCCTCTCCTCTGCGTCCTGTCTGTGATGTTCAGGTCAGAGGGCGCGGTGATGTAGCTAGTGCGCGCCGCTCCCTCTGCCTGAACGTCACTGACAGAGGGACCCGGCAGAGCGACGTGCAACCATGGAGCGGGGATCGGTAAATATCACCAGTGCCGGGGTCCTGAGCCAGCGGTGACATCAGAACCTGTCACCGCCTGCTCAGGACAATGGCACCGGTCCCCCAGCGATGAGAGGTATTTTTTTTTTATTTGCAGTGGCAGCAGCAGCAATATATGGGGGCATAATTATGGAGCAGCATATGGGGCATAAACTATGGAGCAGCATATGGGGGCTTAATTATGGAGCAGCATATGGGGGCATAAACTATGGAGCAGCATATGGGGGCGTAAACAATGGAGCAGCATATGGGGGCGTAATCAATGGAGCATCTTATGGGACAGCCTTTGGGGCATAATCTATAGAGAAGCATATGGGGGAATAATCTATGGAACATCTTATAGGGCATAAACTATGGAGCATTTTATGGGAGCATAATCTATGGAATATCTTATGGGGCCATAACCTTTATGGGGCAGCATATGGGGCATTATTAACCTTTGTGCAGCATTATATGTGGCGTATTTTGTATGGAGCATCTTATGGGGCCATCAGGAATTGTATGGAGCATTATATGGGGTGTATTTTGTACAGAGCATCTTATGGGGCCATCATGGACTGCATGGAGCATTATATGGTGCTCCTGATTCAATATGGATATTCAAAAACATTTAACCTACTGATGTCTCAATTAATTTTACTTTTATTGGCATCTATTGTGATTTTTGAAATTTACCAGTAGCTGCTGCATTTTCCACCCTAGGCTTATACGCTAGTCAATAAGTTTTCCCAGTTTTTTGTGGCAAATTTAGGGGGGGGTCGGCTTATACACGAGTATATACGGTACATACAAAAAATATACAATACCACCAATTGTGTGGTAAGACACGCTAATATCAGGGCATAATATAAGGTAGTACACGTATTATGTAGCAGGGTTTGGGGTAGCCCCCTCATAGAATATAATGTAGCCTCCCTCATGGAATATAATGCAGCCCCTCCACAGAATATATTGCAACCCCCTCATCAGGTATAATGCAGCCCCCCCCCAATGAATATAATGTAGCACCCTCATAGGGAATAATGCAGTCCCCCCTCAGAGTATGATGTCACCCCCAGAATATAATGTAGGCCATTGAGAATAATGTAGCCCCCACACAGAATATAAAGCAGCCCCACCCACAGAATATAATGTAGGCCCCTCATAAAGTATAACATAGCCCCCCTCATAAGGTATAATGCTGCCCCCTCATAGGGTATTATGCAGCCCCCTCCACTTCCATCATTGTTCTCCCCCTCCACCCCATCATTGCCTTCTCACCCCCCAACCCCTATCATTTCCCATTCCACCACCTCCATCATTGCCTCCTCCCCCACCAACATTGTCCTTTCATCACTACCATCATTGCCCCCCGCAACCATCATTGCTTTCTCCCCATCACTGCCCATTCCAACACCTCCAGCATTGCCTCCCCCTACAAACATCATTGCGTTCTCCTCCACCACCCCCTTCATTGCCCATTCCAACACCTCCATCATTGTCCTTTCCACAACCATCATTGCCTTCTCCCCCACCACCCCATCATTGCCCATTTCACCACCTCCATCATTGCTTACTCCACCACCAACCATCACTTCTCTCTCTCCATCACCCACATCATTGCCAATCTCCAATACACACACAGCATCACACACACAAAGTACCGCACCACATACATGCATGCACGAAGGCAAACACAGCACCACTCACTGCTCCGCATGTTCCTTGCAGCTGCAGCACATCCCGGCAGCTTTCTCTCTGAAACAGCACTCTGAATGATGTCAGCCAGCTGTGCTAAGATAGGTAGTGCCAGGAAGGAAGCAGGACGGCATTGGATCCCTGCAGCTCCACTTCTCTCAGGGTTAGCCGTCCTGCAGGGGCCCACCTCCAGCTTTACATGTGGGCAGTGTTAGCCTCACCAGCGGCTAACACTGCAAGCTATTAAAGTGAAATGGTATTCATTCGCGTGAATATTCATTTCTCTTTAGCAGCGAGGACAGGATCATGTCTCCAGCTGCTGCTCCACTGGCACCGGGCCAGTTCCCCTGACTCAGGGGCCCCATAGCTGCTGGGTGTGCTGCTATTAGTGACATGCCACTTGCTGGGGCCCCTGGAACAGTGGGGGCCCTAGGCAGCTGCTGACCAGTATGCCAGCAGGTGTCAGTGCCTCGGCCTACAGGAGAATCCTCTGGTTCTCCAGTGGGCCAGTACGACCCTACAGAATGGGAATAGGGCTAAGCAACAGCACATGTTAAAAAGTCTTGGGTGTTCTAATCGATTATAAACTGAGCATGAGTCAACAGTGTGATGCAGCAGAAAAAAAAAAGGCAAATGTAATTCTGGGATGTATTAACAGAAGCATACAGTCTAAATCAGTGGTCCCCAACCTTTTTTGCACCAGGGACCGGTTTCAAGCAAGACCATTCTTCCATGGCCCGGCAGGGCGGGGATGGAGGTGTGGCAGGGGCGGGGCTTTGGTCATAAGGGGGTGGGGCTATGGACACGGTTGTACTGTAGCAGTGCATACTTATAATTAAATAACATTTATAATGTGACTCAACTCACCATAGGTTTTGAATGAGTGCTCCATCACCCCCTTCTCCCCATCATTGCCCTCTCCCCATCATTGCCTTCACCCCATCACTGCTGTCTCCCCATCATTGCCTTCACCCCATCACTCCCTTCTCCCCATCATTGCCTTCACCCCATCACTCCCCTCTCCCCATCATTGCCTTCACCCCAACACTCCCCTCTCCCCATCATTGCCTTCACCCCATCACTCCCTTCTCCCCATCATTGCCTTCACCCCATCACTCCCTTCTCCCCATCATTGCCTTCACCCCATCACTGCTGTCTCCCCATCATTGCCTTCACCACATCACCCCCTTCTCCCCATCATTGCCTTCACCCCATCACTCCCTTCTCCCCATCATTGCCTTCACCCCATCACTCCCCTCTCCCCATCATTGCCTTCACCCCATCACTCCTTTCTCCCCAGCATTGCCTTCACCCCATCACTCCCCTCTCCCCATCATTGCCTTCACCCCATCACTCCCCTCTCCCCATCATTGCCTTCACCCCATCACTCCCCTCTCCCCATCATTGC
This sequence comes from Dendrobates tinctorius, assembly GCF_039654945.1. NCBI lineage: Eukaryota > Metazoa > Chordata > Amphibia > Anura > Dendrobatidae > Dendrobates > Dendrobates tinctorius. The sequence goes on along the minus strand of NW_027361932.1, from coordinate 14,752,481 downwards.
CTTCACCCCATCACTGCTGTCTCCCCATCATTGCCTTCACCCCATCACTCCCTTCTCCCCATCATTGCCTTCACCCCATCACTGCCGTCTCTCCATCATTGCCTTCACCCCATCACTGCCGTCTCCCCATCATTGCCTTCACCCCATCACTCCCTTCTCCCCATCATTGCCTTCACCCCATCATTGCCTTCACCCCATCACTGCCGTCTCTCCATCACTCCCCTCATGGCCTTCTCCTCATGTCCCCATCTCCTCCAGGGCCAGGCTACACAAACACAGACCAACACACACACACACACACCTTCTCCTCATGTCCCCATCTCCTCCAGGGCCAGGCTACACAAACACAGACCAACACACACACAATACATACACACACACACCACCTCTCTCCTCTCACCTGTCCGCAGCATCGCCCGCGCTTCCTCGCTCTGACACAGCAGCGGCCGCGCTCTCCTCTCTGTGTCAGTCAGAGACAGGAAGTGCGGGCGGCGGGCAGGAAGCTGGACGCAGTAGACGGGTCCTTGCAGCTCTGCTCCTGCTATTCCCTCTTGCAGGCAGCGGAGCTGCTTGGATCGCTCCCTGGCCGCCGCTACACACGCCGCTAAGAACTACTGCGTGCCGCCCCAGCCCCCGCTACGCCACTGACCGCCCATGGCTCCCCTTGTGTCCGCGGACCGGCAAGGGCACTGCAGCGGCCCGGTGCTGGGCCGCGGACCGGCGGTTGGGGACCCCTGGTCTAAATTATCTGACGTCATTATTGCCCTCTACTCCTCTTTGCTCAGATCTCATCTGGAATCCAGTTTTGGGCACTACATTTTAAAAAAGACATCAAGTGGAGCAAGTTCAGAGAAGAGCGACCAGAATGGTGACCGGTCTGCAAACCATGTCCTATGAGGAACGGTTACAGGAGTTGGGAATGCTTAGCTTGCAAAAAAGAAGACTGAGAGGAGACTTAATAGCTGTCTACAGATATATCAAGGGCTGTCACATTGTAGAAGGATCATCTTTATTCTCATTTGCACAAGGAAAGACTAAAAGCAATGGGATGAATCTGAATGGGAGGAGACACAGATTAGATGTTAGAAACAACTTTTTGACAGTTTGGGTTATCAATGATTGGAACAGGCTGCCACGAGAGGTGGTGAGTTCTCCTTCCATGGAAGTCTTCAAAGGATGTACCGAGACATCTGTCTGGGATGATTTAGTGAATCCTGCTTTGAGCAGGGGGTTGGACCAGATGGCCCAGGAGGTCCCTTCCAACTCTACCATTCTATGATCTCTGGTTCGCCACCATCAGTTGGATGGTTGCAGAGTTGTGATGTGGGGGGAAACGAAGGTAATTAGGGTGCCACCTCTGAGGACTGTACTGTGTGATGCTAATGTGAAGGACAGGCCACTTGATGCAGCGCTTGCCATCCACTAGAGCACATGATTTTTCCTGCCCTTATCTACACGATGTAGATGAGGACGTCCTACAAGCTTACTGCCTCAGGGTAACCCTTGGCTCTGATCTCTCCTTCAAAATACATATCCATGCTATTTCAACTACCTATTGACTACAACTCAAACATATTTCCGGGATCCATACGTTCCTTAATCCAGAATCTACAAATTTCGTAGTTCATACACTCCATCTCCCATCTCAACTACTACAAGCTCCTGCTTTGTATTCTCCCTTCTAACAGTCTTGCACGCCTCCAATCTATCCTAAACTCTGCTGCCAGACAAATCCACCTATCCCCCTCTATTTTACAGCCTCTCCTCCCTGTCAATCCCTTCACTGGCTCCCCATTTCCCAGAGACTCTAATTCAAAACCCCAACCATAGCATACAAAGACATATGCAGGAGAATGGTTGTAGATATCTGTGACCTAGTCTCCCAGTACTTACCTGCACGTAACCTCCGATCATCAGAAGATCTCCTTCTCTTCCCATAATCGCATACTAGATTTCTCCCATAGATCCCCTCTACTCTGGAACAGTCTACCCCAACATATACTCTCGCCCACCATGGAAACCTGAAGAAGCACCTCCTCTAACAAGCCTACAACCTATGCTAACCATCTCTCCACCATACCGCTGCAATAGCAGTTCTACCCTCACCTATTCTAGCTTCACCCATCCCTTATAGACTGTGAGCCCTCACAGGAAAGGTCCTCTCTCCTCCTGTACCAGTCAGTGACTTGTATTGTTTAAGATTATTGTACTAGGTTTTATTTTGTATACCCCTTTTCATATGTAAAGCGCCATGGAATAAATGGCACTATAACAATGAATACTAATAATAATACTGCTGTGCGGCTGCCAAAGAAAGGGTAACCCGTACAGTAACAGACGTAAAAAAAAAAATGCTTCTGCTTTCTACTCTGGGGAAATTGATGACACTTTAGTGGTGTGTAGCAATAATTTTGGTAAATGTTTGTATTCCAAGTTGGGTCTCCTTCCTGTGTGTTACCTGTAGCAGTAGGGCTCCCAGACCAGCAAGGCTGCACTTACTTTCAATCAAATACTTTTTATGATCCTTAATTGATTCTAACAATAGTAGTAGACGAAGCTGGTATTTGTGCCACCTGATTGTTGATCAGCAGAAAAGAAGTTTTAACTGTTGCGTGAGGTATCAGGGCTCTCACACATCTAGTCTTAATTTAACCCCTCTGCAACCTAAATCAGGTTTCTTGCGTTTTTTTGAGTCAGTTTCTTTTACGCGCATTTTCATAGCGTTTTTGATGCTATATTTTTTGTCTCTTGTTGGTATGTCACATTTTACATAAAGCTGCTTTGCTTTTCATACTTCCTGGTATTTGGCTTTGACAAAACTTTATTGGTAGTCATGTGCAGATCAAATGAATTTTTAATGCGTTTACCTGTGGATTTTCTGCATCTAAATTAAGTCTATGGGGAAAATTTGCACATAAAACACGCACCACGGGGGGAGTTTATGCTGAGTAAACAAGAAAGCACAGTAGGCATACACTGTGACAGTATAAGTCAGTATGCATTTAGTTTTACTGTACATAAAAGCACAGCCAACTATACTCTTCTATGCAAAAGCACATCCCAACTGGCAGCGTTAAAATAAGTAGCAAGTTAAAATCAAAACACTTAAATACAGAGGGGAAAACATTTATGTACACAAAATATAAAATTTGCATAATACAAAAATGTATACCGCACAAACATTAGATCTTTGACCAATTAAATAATTCAAAAACAGTTTATTTACACATCCAGTTGCTATTAAATTAGCAATTCCATCGTCTCTCTCTATAAAGAGAGTAATATTTATAGTCTGGTGCCACAATGTTCCATATCCAGTGTTCGGCCCAGGCAGGCAAAACAGCACCCAACTGTGTCGCAATTTCACCACTCAAAAGAAGTCTGATGCTTTTCTTCGTTTGGGCAAATGTAGCAAGTTATCGGTAATGGAGGTGGGATCAGGTACTGTCGGAGTTTGTGAAGCAGCCCCTGGTGTGGGAGTAACAGTAGGTGTTAAACGTGAGCCTCCTGGGGTTTTACAGACATGGGAGCTGCTGTGAGCAGGAGATGGGGTATAGCTGGCCCTTAGAGCTTTATCGGTGTACTTGCTTGACGTTCTATTCACCAAACGCTGAAGAGCAGGGGACATGGATGGACTCAGGCCCTTAGGTGTCAAGCTGTGGACAAACATACATTAAAAATTAATGACAGAAATAGGACAGTCAAAATCTGTATTTAGAATTTTTAAACACAAAACGCTATCACCTAAAACACAATTGAATAACAGGCTGTACTTACCTGGCCAGGTTCTCCGTCACCCTCCTTAAAGCTTCCTGCTTCTTTGCCCTATTTTTGGCAGCAGCTTCATTTGCCATTTTCAAACCTAGTCGCTCTCTACGACCTGGCTCCAGGATCTGTAACACAGTGTCAACTCTATTAATTGTACACTTATCGGGTTACTCACAATAGAAGAGGTGATCACTTGTTGATCAGTGGAGGCTCCACTAATGAGAACTCTGACTAATGCCCCATATGACTGGAGATAGTGTGAAAATGTATTCCAACTGGTCATAAACAAGGGGACATCCTCCATGTAAAGGGGAAAGAAGGTTTACAGCATCACCATGCATGGGGATTCTTTACTGTAAAAGCATTGAGAATGTAAATCTCTGACACCCCATGTTATGGAGGCTAATTCACTGAACAAGTTGAAAGGGGTGTAAACTTGATGGACATCTCCTTTTTCCATCTTCTCAACTCTGTGACAAGACTTGTGTCCCATCAAAACATTCACTTTCCAGCAAGTGTAAGAGAAATGGCAGTAAACTGTCACATTGCAATTGTATCCACAACAATACATTTTAAAAGGGACCTTTCACCAGGTGAAAATTGGACAGTTTTTGCTTTTTAATTCCTCTGCTTCTGAGTATTCCGTTTTCTATTTTTGCCATATGGTTACGAGATGTGGGCCTTTAATTTAGTGGTAATTTTTTATGTTCTTTACAAGGGTGTCTAGCTTATAGGATTCTCCGGGGGGGAGGGGGGTAACTATCTGTAGACTGTTCTGAATTACCATGTGAGCAATACCCACTTAGTAAAGAACATAAAAATTAGCAGCAAATATTTCTCTGTACCTGTATGGGGGACAAAAAGAAAAAAAGAGAAATACTAACAGGAACAGTGGAAATAAAAGTAAGAGCAAAAACTGTCCACATTAGACTTCGTTATCGGTCTTCTAAAAAATTAATGAGTGCCATATAGGGACCCTCTATGTGATATCTAAGCAATAACTGCAAATTACTAGGATTTTCAGCACCCGAGTGTGAAATGTTCAGCCATTTAAAGGGGGTTGCCAAGACTTATGATGAAAGACTGCAGTCACTCTGGGGCGAATCACACAGTGGCAGGAGTCTCTGGTGTTCACAATAACAGTTGGAAATGATATGACCACAAGTACAGTGCCTTGCGAAAGTATTTGGCCCCCTGGAACTTTTCAACCTTTTCCCACATATCATGCTTCAAACATAAAGATACCATATGTAAATTTTTGGTGAAGAATCAACAAGTGGGACAAAATTGTGAAGTTGAATGAAATTTATTGGTTATTTTATTTTTTTGTGAAAATTCAAAAACTGAAAAGTGGGGCGTGCAATATTATTCAGCCCCTTTAACTTAATACTTTGTTGCGCCACCTTTTGCTGCGATTACAGCTGCAAGTCGCTTGGGGTATGTCTCTATCAGTTTTGTACATCGAGAGACTGAAATTTTTGCCCATTCTTCCTTGGCAAACAGCTTGAGCTCAGTGAGGTTTGATGGAGATCATTTGTGAACAGCAGTTTTCAGCTCTTTCCACAGATTCTCGATTGGATTTAGGTTTGGACTTTGACTTGGCCATTCTAACACCTGGATACGTTTATTTGTGATCCATTCCATTGTAGATTTTGCTTTATGTTTGGGATCATTGTCTTGTTGGCAGACAAATCTCCGTCCCTGTCTCAGGTCTTTTGCAGACTCCAACAGGATTTCTTAAAGAATGGTCCTGTATTTGGCTCCATCCATCTTCCCATGAATTTTAACCATCTTCCCTGTCCTTGCTGAAGAAAAGCAGGCCCAAACCATGATGCTGCCACCACCATGTTTGACAGTGGGGATCGTGTGTTCAGGGTGATGAGCTGTGTTGCTTTTACGCCAAAACATATCGTTTGGCATTGTTACCAAAATGTTCGATTTTGGTTTCATCTGACCAGAGCACCTTCTTCCACATGTTTGGGGTGTCTCCCAGGTGGCTTGTTGCAAATTTTAAACGACACTTTTTATGGATATCTTTGAGAAATGGCTTTCTTCTTGCCACTCTTCCATAAAGGCCAGATTTGTGCAATGTACGACTGATTGTTGTCCTATGGACAGACTGTGCCACCTCAGCTGTAGATCTCTGCAGTTCATCCAGAGTGATCATGGGCCTGTTGGCTGCATCTCTGATCAGTCTTATCCTTGTTTGAGATAAAAGTTTAGAGGGACAGCTGGGTCTTGGTAAGATTTGCAGTGGTATGACATGCCTTCCATTTCAATATGAACGCTTGCACAGTGCTCCTTGGGATGTTTAAAGTTTTGGAAATCATTTTGTATCCAAATCTGGCTTTAAACTTCTCCACAACAGTATCACAGACCTGTCTGTTGTGTTCCTTGGTCTTTATGATGCACTCTGTGCTTCAAATAGAACCCTGAGACTATCACAGAGCAGGTGCATTTATACAGAGACTTGATTACACACAGGTGGATTATATTTATCATCATTAGTCATTTAGGACAACATTGGATCATTCAGAGATCCAAATGAACTTCTGGAGTGAGTTTGCTGCACTGAAAGTAAAGGGGTTGAATAATACTGCACGCCCCACTTTTCAGTTTTTGAATTTCCACAAAAATTTAAAATAACCAATAAATTTTGTTCAAAACTTCACACTTGTGTCCCACTTGTTGATTCTTCACCAAAAATTTACATTTGGTATCTTTATGTTTGAAGCATGATTTGTGGGAAAAGGTTGAAAAGTTCCAGGGGGCCGAATACTTTCGCAAGGCACTGTATGTGACCTGATACTTCACAACTAGATGTGTGCAGCGCACGCAATTCACTTGTATTGCGCAAGCCTGAGTACAACTTGCTGCCAATATTGGAGAATCCTGACAGTGTCAGGGGCATATGACATAAGGATTCTGAAGCGTGTAGACTTTCATCAGAAGACCATACAACAGTTTAAAAGAGATACAGGGATTTATCATTTATCTGCCTCCAGTCAGTAGAAGAATAATCAATTGCAAAATGGCCACAGGCAGTTAGTTCTGCTGTCTGCATTCCCTCCCCGGCCTCTAATATACTAATATATAAGTATGACAGGTTCTCCTCCTGCTTTTACTAGCGCAGCTTTTTTAAAAGGCTGCACAACACTCCTGTCCACACAATGCTGCTTGTGGAGGAGCATCCTCCAAATGAATGTGAGCAATAATGATAAAAAAAAAAGTATTACAGTATCGTGTTAGCCAAAAGAAACAAAAAAATCTTTGCAAGTGATGTGTTTTCCAATTAGAGGAGCTAAGTGCTGCAGTTTGTAAGGGAGGCTGCACTAAGAAGTACAGAAGGAAAACCTATAATTACAATATGTACCCATATTGTTCGGACCAGAAGACACACCCCAGGTTTTAGATGAGGAAAATAGGAGAAAAAAAATGTTTGAACCAGGCTTGCTGTAGGGGCTTTGTCCAACCCATAGCATCGCCCGGATTCCTGCAGCGCCGACCATGCGCCTGCATCCTGTGAAACCGCTCCACCACCACAATCCCCCAACAGCTAGCCAGGTTCAAATTTTTCCTACATTCGGACTATAATGCGCACTCATTTTATTGCCAAACTTGGAGTAAAAAAGTGTGTCTTATAGTCTGTAAAATACAGCATACATTAGTGACTGTCACAAAGTCATATCCTCAACACATTTGTTAAAATAAAAATAATGTGGCTGTGGGGGGCATTGCCTTTATCCGGTTAAAAGTGCCTCCAGAGTACCAGTACTGCCCTATACCGGTGGCAGAAGATTGCAGGAACCAGCCCTGACGTGCGGTGTGACTGAGGACTGTGGCTATGGTGAAAAGAAGGCAGAAGGATGCGGGTGCAGGAGCAGGGAGCCAGGATCATGATGGTGCCAACAGTGTGCAGACAGTGGAGAAATCGGATGAAGCTAATGCAGCATATAAAAAGCAGCTGGAAATTGCTGCTGAACTTGAAAGATTTGCATGGGTGGATGGAGCAGAGCAGGAGATGGCTGAAAGAGGTGAGGAGGGGGCGGGGAGAAGATTGATGGAGAAGATATGGAAGATTGTGAAACACAGGAGGGGCTGGAGGGAGAGGGGAGAAGGCAGGAGCAGGAAAACATGATGCAAGAGACTTCTGAGGAGCTTGTAGTAGGGGAGAGCCCACAATGAGAGACATATGGGATCTGGTTAAGTTTTGCAAAACTGCACTAACTACCCTTACAAAGAGAGTGGACGGTATAAAGGAGGAAATGATCACTATGAAGGCAACCATTAAAAAGGCTGATACCAGAGTGGGGGTGGTGGATGAAAGAGTGAGCACACTGGAGAAGCTGCAGAAGTCTCACACTCAATGCCTGCAGCGGTGTGCCATTCTGGCTGATAAAAATGATGATTTAGAAAACTGCTCCAGGCGGAATAATGTGCGGTTGGTGGGCATCCCTGAAAAGGCGGAAGGGACTGATCCTACAGCATTTGTTGAGGACGGTCTCTGTATTAAAATTGGCGCTAACAATCTAACCAAGCTGTTTGCAGTGGAGAGAGCACATCAAGTCCCCATGAGGCCCCCCCTCCGGATTCCTCCCCACACATCATCCTGGCCAGGATCCTTAATTATAGAGATAGAGACATTATTTTATGGAAGGCAAGAACGGCTAAGGATATGAGTATTAACGTCCAAACAGTGTCCATGTGTTCCATCTACTCGGCTGAGGTTCAGGAGCAAAAAAATGTGGTATGGTGGGGTGAAGAAAAGGTTGAGAGATATGGAACGGGCATACTCTACTTTGTATCCTGCTAAGCTCGGGGTTGTGGCCCTGGGATCTGTTCATTTTTTTCCAACTCCGGAGGAGGCAACTAAGTGGCTGGACTTGAACGAGAAAAAGATCAGGGCTAGTAAAGGAAGGGAGAAGTGAGAAGATGTGCTGAGAGACCTGGTGGGTCCGTATACTTGTGAAACAGGAAAGATGGATGGTGCTGTTATATAGAGACTTTTTGGTCCTGCGTTCTAGTTATCATGGTTAACGGAGAGACTGTAGATGATAGCACATATAAGCGGAGGAGAAATGGAGGGACTGAAATAGGGATTTTTGTGTACTCACTCAAAAACTGTGCTGCTAACTATAGACCTGTCTCTAATCTTCCCTTCATCTCTAAACTCCTGGAACGTCTGGTCCACTCCCGTCTTATCCGCTATCTCTCAGAAAACTCTGTTCTCGACCCTCTCCAATCCAGTTTCCGCTCTTTACACTCCACTGAAACTGCCCTCACTAAAGTCTCTAATGATCTGCTAACAGCTAAATCAAATGGTCATTACTCCATGCTAATTCTCTTGGATCTCTCTGCAGCTTTCGACACGGTGGATCATCAGCTCCTCCTCACTATGCTCCGTTCCATTGGCCTCAAGGACACCGTTCTCTCCTGGTTCTCCTCCTATCTCTCTGACCGCTCCTTTACTGTATCTTTTGCCGGTTCCTCCTCCTCTCACCTTCCCCTTACTGTTGGGGTCCCCCAAGGATCGGTTCTAGGCTCCCTCCTCTTCTCCTTGTACACTGCCCCTATTGGTCAAAAAATCAGTAGATTTGGTTTCCAGTACCATCTCTATGCTGATGACACCCAATTATACGCTTCTTCTCCAGACATCACGCCAGCCTTTCTAGAAAACACCGGCGATTGTCTAAACGCTGTGTCTAACATCATGTCCTCACTATATCTGAAACTGAACCTGTCAAAGACTGACCTCCTGGTGTTTCCTCCCTCTACTAATGTACCTGTACCCGACATTGCTATTTCTGTGTGTGGTTCCACTATTACTCCCCAGCAACAGGCCCGCTGTCTTGGGGTCATACTTGATTCCGAGCTTTCCTTTGCCCCCCCACATTCGATCAGTGGCTCGCTCTTGTCATTTGCACCTCAAAAACATTTCTAGAATTCGACCTTTTCTTACTTTTGACTCTGCAAAAACTCTTACTGTTTCTCTTATTCATTCTCGTCTGGACTATTGTAACTCTTCTAATCGGTCTCCCTCTTACCAAACTCTCCCCTCTCCAATCTGTCTTGAATGCTGCAGCCAGGATCATATTCCTCAGCAATCGTTACACCGATGCCTCTACCTTGTGCCAGTCATTACACTGGCTACCCATCCACTCCAGAATTCAATATAAACTTATTACCCTCACCCACAAAGCCCTCCATGGCTCAGCACCACCCTACATCTCCTCCCTTGTTTCAGTATACCACCCTACCCGCTCCCTCCGTTCTGCTGATGACCTGAGGTTAGCATCCTCAATAGTCAGAACCTCCCACTCCCGTCTCCAAGACTTTACACGTGCCTCGCCAATTCTTCGGAATGTGCTTCCCAGGTCAATACGATTAGTCCCCAATCCCCACAATTTTAAGCGTGCCCTGAAAATGCATTTATTCAGACTGGCCTATCGCCTCAACACATAAACCTAATCTATCCCTGTGTGGCACAGCCAAAAGTTTTACCATAACCAGATTTCCCGCATCATGTTCCCACATGCTTTATGCATCCATTAGCCCTTTGTGTCTGTAGTGTTACACACTTAACATTATGGCTGGTCCATACAATCAGGGCAACTGTTACCACCCACCTTTCGTGTCTACCTCTTTCCTCATAGACTGTAAGCTTGCGAGCAGGGCCCTCATTCCTCTTGGTATTTGTTATAATCTACTGTATGTGATTATTGTTATGCTGTAATGTCTATTGTCTGTACAAATCCCCTCTGAAATGTAAAGTGCTGCGGAATATGTCGGCGCTATAAAAATAAAATGTATTATTATTATTACTCACCGTAAAATCCTTTTCTCCGAGCCAAATCATTGGGGGACACAGACAGTGGGGTGTTATGATGCTTGCCACTAGGAGGACACTAAGTGAACACAGAAAAAAGTTAAACTCCTCCCCTGCAGTATACACCCTTTCGCTGGCTGGGAATTCCCCAGTTTGGTGAAAAAGCAGTAGGAGCATTAAACAAATGCTAATAACCATAACTCTGTCAAAACCTAAGAATGCTACAGTGAGCCAATAGGCTAAACAGGTTGGTTGCTGTGTCCCCCAATGATTGGCTCGGAGAAAAGGATTTTACGGTGAGTACACAAAAATCCCTATTTCTCCTATGCCTCATTGGGGGACACAGACAGTGGGACGTCCTAAAGCAGTCCCTGGGTAGGGAGCATACAACTGCTAATAACCCATGTACCACTGACTCAACACTGTGGTACTGCCGATTGCAGGATGCATCTGCCAAGAGCTGCATCCGCAGAGGCCTGAGAATGGATTTGGTAATGTTTTGTAAAGGTATGCAGGCTGGACCAAGTTGCAGCCTTGCAGACAGGCCTGAGAATGAATTTGGTAATGTATTGTAAAGGTATGCAGGCTGGACCAAGTCGCAGCCTTGCAGACCTGTTCTGCCGACGCCTGGTGCCGAATGGCCCAAGAGGCACCCACTGAGTGGGTAGAATGCGCCTTAATCCCTGCTGGGACAGGTGTGTCCCTGACACGGTAGGATTCCTGAATAGCCAAGCGAATCCACCTGTCTAGCGTGGCTTTTGAAGTGGCTAGACCCTTCCTATGCCTCTATGGAAGCACAACAGGGCATCTAACTTGTGGAAGGGGGCCATTCAGAGCCCTAACCACATCCAGGGTGTGGAGGGCCCTCTCAATGCAATGGACCGATGCCGGACAGAAGGAAGGCAAATCAATTTCCTCATTGAGACGAAAGGAAGACACGACTTTGGGCAGGAAAGACTGGGGCGTCCTGAGAACTGCCTTGTCCTGATGAAAATTCAGGAACGGAGGACGGCAGGACAGGGCCGCCAATTCCGAAATCTCGTCTGATTGACGTAATTGCCACTAGAAAGACCACCTTCCAAGAGAGAATAGCTAGTGGTACGTCCTGCAGTGGTTCGAAAAGAGCCTCCTGTAAGGCTCCGAGAACCAAGTTAAGGTCCCATGATTCCAATGGCCCTTTATTTAGGGAGGCGCCACATGGGAAACTCCCTGAATGAACGGCTACACCTGCAGGTTGGTGGCAATTTGCATTGGAAGAGAACCGACAAGGCTGAAAATCTGGCCTTTGAGTGAGCTAAGCGCGAGGCCTGACTTTAATCCGGATTGCAGGAATTCCAATATGGAAGGAATGGAAAACACCAGAGTGGATCAACCATAATCCTTGCACCACGAGGTGGTTTTCCAGGTGCGGTGATAAATGCATATGGACTCAGGCTTCCTAGCACTAATCATAGTGGAGATCCCATCGTAAGAAAAAACTAGACTGTGCTAACAACTAGGATTCAACGGCCACGCCGTTAAAGACAGGGCCCCGGAGTTCTGGTGGTAAATCGGGCCCTGTGAGAATAGATCCATGCGATCTGGAAGTCGCCAAAAAAATATTGGCGTCTAGTTGTACTAGTTCTGCGTACCATGGCCGGCGCGACTAGGATCACTGGTACTCCCTCTGCTCTGATTTTCTTGATGAACCTCAGGAGCAAGGGAAGAGGGGAAAAATGCACGGGAGCCAGAACCGGTGCCACGCCAGAACTAGGGCATCCGCTCCGATGGCGCATGGATCGCGCGATCGGGCAATGAATCGAGGAACCATGTTGTTTAGTCTTGACGCCATAAGATCCACATCCGGAGTCCCCCAGCGATGGCAAATCTGCTGAAAAAACTTCCGGATGAAGAGACCACTCTTCTGAGGCAAGGCCTTGGCAAGTGAGAAAATCCACCGCCCAATTGTCTACAACCGGGGTGTGGATTGCCGAGATAGGCGAATGGTTGGTCTCGGCCCAATGGAGGATGTGACTCACTGTGTGCATGGCCATCCTGCTCCAAATACCCCCCTGACGGCTGATATACGCCACAGCCATGGTGTTGTTGGATTGGATCCTGATGAGGTGACCTGCGAGGAGATGGTGGAAACTCAGCAGGGCTAATCTGATCGCTCGAATGTCCAAGATGTTAATGGGGAGACGTGAATCTCGAATTAACCAACGACCCTGTGCCGTGTGGTGACAACGCACACCAGCCTAGAAGAGTGGCTTTGGTGTTCACCACAGACCATCATACTGGGAGAAAGGACTTCCCTTGATTCAGGGAGGATTTCAGTGTCCACTGCTTGGGGACTTATATGACCCGCAGGGACAGAAGGAACCAACGGTCCAGGGAGAACGGGTTCTTGTCCCAAGTTAACAGCAACGCATGTTGTAAAAGGCGGAAATAGAACCGCTCCCATCGCTGCCACCGTCCTTCCGAAATGTATGGAGTGAGAAATCGGTCGGGAAAGAGTCTGCGCTGCCTGTTGTAAGGCTCGGGCCTTTTCTAGTGGGAGAATGACCAACCCTCGGGAACTGTCCAAGATCATTTCCAAAAAGGAAATCTGTTGGACCAGTGTTGGGGAAGACTTTCCGAAGTTTATCTTCGAACCCAGGCTAGAAAGTGTATGTACTGTGATTTCCACGGATCCCTTGCAGGCTGGAAGGGACGAAACCTTGATCAGCAGGTTGTACAGATACAGCAATACCACCAGCCCCCGAGCATGAAGAATGGCCATGACTGCCGCCATGACCTTGGTAAAGACCCTGGGGGCGGTGGCAAGTCCGAAGGGCAAGGCAACGAACTGCAAGTGTTCCTCTCGAATTGCAAAACACGGGAACTGCTGGTGAGACGGGCAAATCGGGATGTGAAGGTAAGCATCCTTGATACCGATGGATGCTAGGGACTCTCCTTTTTACATGGAGGCGACAACTGATCGCAGGAATTCCATTCGGAATTGCCGTACTTTGACAAACTGATTAAACAGCTTGAGGTCTAGTATGGGCTGCATCATTCCTTCCTTCTTTGGAACCACAAAAAGGTTTGAATAAAAACCGCTGAACCATTCGTCTTGATGGACCAGAAGGATGACTCAGTCCCTCTGCGGCGCATGAACGGCCCAAAGGAAGGCCGAGACTGAATGACAACAGACGGCCGCCTACTTTGTCAGTGTCTGCCGGATACCACAAGTCATTGTGTAGAGGATCTATGGGATCGGGCTCCCCTAGATCCAGATGCTCTTGGCCTGGGTTTCCAATAGCGGTTGGGTCTGTAAGAGACCTGGGAACCTCTGTCTCCACGAGGGGACCGAACACTGTCTCCGCTGCTTTTTGCGTTGGCGGTGGAGCCCCTGGCACAGACGATTAGAAAGGCAGCCTCGGTCAGGGGGTTTAAATATGGACCTATAGAGGAAAAAAATAGCTTTATATGCAGATGATGTGCTGCTTTTCCTGAAGACCCTGATTAATTATTGTAGGGTGTGATGAGCATCGTTGGGAGATTTGGGGCTGTGTCGGGCCTGGAAATCAATTGGGAGAAATCCAATATTCTAGCGGTGGATGGACGGTAGTGGTGAAGATCTTAGGATAGAGGGGGATGGAAGTAGGCTGGCGGTTGTGCAGCAGTTCAAGTACCTGGGCATTCAGGTAGCGCTCCCGCTCTCGAGATATACAGACTTAAATCTGATCCCGCTATCGGGTAAGTTCAGAAGCAAAGTGGGAGCGTGGTGTAGATTACATCTATCAGTGATAGGAAAGACAAATTTTTATTAAAATGGAACTGATGCCCCAAGGTGTTGTACGTGCTGCACAATGCCCCCATATGGTTACCTAAGCGGTGGTTTCGTACAATCAGTTCTATACTTAGGAATCTTGTGTGGGGGGAAAAACCAACCAAGGATTAGAATGGAAATATTACAGAGGCCCAAAGATGAGGGGGGGGGGGGATGGCACTCCCGACACCGTGGATTATCTAGCAGCTCAGGGCCAAAGCTGAGGGGATGGAGAGGGACAGAGGGCAGGGGTTCAACGTGGCGGATACTGACTCAGGTGCTGTGTAGAGACTCATTGGTCAAGGACTGGAGGCAGGTAGTTTTAGGAAACTGGGACTGTCATGCCCTGGTACACAAGGTGTGGGAGGAGATTAAAAGGAGTGAAGGGCCTGAATATTATTCTCCTATATGACAAGGAAAGAAATTGAATACATGGCACAATTACAGGACTCGCAAGGACTAGTGACTTTTGACAAACTACAGGAGAAATGAGTTATCTGAGATCTGTGGGTTCCAGTATAGACTGCTCTGTCATGCTTACATAGCGCAGAGTAAGACGGTTTCTATGAGGGTCCAAAAACACATATTGGTGGACTGTGTGTAGTGATGGGGGAACAAATGGAGTTATGTCAGGTATTTATAAGAACTTAATGCACACCTTTTTAACCCCTTCCCGACCTTTGACGCCACGTAGGCGACCCATGACGCCTATGTGGCGTCATGAATTGATTGCCCCCTGCGGATCGGGTGACCGAGGTTACTGAAAGGTCACCCGACCCGCACACAGAGGACACTTGAGAGTTAACCCCAGGGGGCGTGGCTTAGCCCCCACATGCCTACGATTGGCTGTTTCACTTTTAACAGCCAATCAGAGCAATTTGTAATATTTCACCAATGAAATTTGGTGAAATATTACAGTCCAGCCATGGCCGATGCTGCAATAGCATCAGACATGGCTGAACACCGCGACCCGACCCCACCGACAGACGGCGGCGATCAGTCGCCATCTGCTCCTCGCCACCTGCCATTTTCCAAGATGGCAGCACCCATGAATTTGCCGGCTGCCCATTCATTTTTCATTTTGATCACTGTGATAAACTCTCACAGTGATCAAAATGAAAAAAAAAGTAAATACACCCCCCGATTATCTCTCTCTCTATACGGACGGATCCAGTGGCATCAGTTTGGCCCATGACGGAGACGGATCCGTTTTTAACCGCCTGGTGGATTTTGACTGACCTTGAAAGACGGAAATGTGAAACAGACCTTAGAATTAGGGGTGGAATTAGGGTTAGGGGTGGAATTAGGGTTACGATTAGGATTAGGGTTGGGCTTGTGGTTAGGGTTAGTGTTGGCATTAGGGTTAGGGGTGTGTTGGGGTTAGAGTTGGAGTTAGAACTGAGGGGTTTTTCCGAACGCGACATGGCGCCACGATTTATTCCAGCCAATTTTGCGTTCAAAAAGTCAAACAGCGCTCCCTCCATTCCGAGCTCCGACGTGTGCCCAAACAGTGGTTTACCCCCACATATGGCGTATCAGCGTACTCAGGAAAAAATGCACAACAACTTTGGGGGTCTAATTTCTCCTGTTACCCTTGGGAAAATAAAAAATTCGGGGCTAAAAAATGTAATTGTGGAAAAAAAAATTATTTTTTATTTTCACGGCTCTGCGTTATAAACTTCTGTGAAGCACTTGGGGGTTCAAAGTGCTCAACACACATCTAGATAAGTTCCTTGGGCGATCTAGTTTCCAAAATGGGGTCACTTGTGGGGGGGCTCTCCAAACACGACATGGTGTCCGCTAACGATTGGAGCTAATTTTCAATTCAAAAAGTCAAATGGCGCTCCTTCCCTTCTGAGCTCTGCCGTGCGCCCAAACAGTGGTTCCCCCCCACATATTGGGTACCAGCGTACTCAGGACAAACTGAACAACAACTTTAGGGGTCCAATTTATCCTGTTACCCTTGTGAAAATAAAAAGTAGCGGGCTGAAAAATCATTTTTGAGGAAAAAAAAAATTATTTTTTATTTTCATGGCTCTGCGTTTTTAAACTTCTGTGAAGCACTTGAGGGTTCAAAGTGCTCACTACATATCTAGATAAGCTCCTGGGGGGGGGGGGGTGTCTAGTTTCCAAAATGGGGTCACTTGTGGGGGGTTTCTACTGTTTAGGCACATCAGGGGCTCTGCAAACGCAACATGATGCCGTAGAACATTCCATCAAAGTCTGCATTCCAAAATCGCGCTCCTTCCCTTCTGAGCTCTCCCATGCACCCAAACAGTGGTTCCCCCCCACATGTAGGGTATCGGTGTACTCAGGACAAAATTGCACAACAACTTTTGTGGTCCAATTTCTCCTGTTAGCCTTGTGAAAATAAAAATAGGCTAAAAAATCATTTTTGAGGAAAAAAAAAGATTTTTTATTTTCACTGCTCTGCGTTATAAACTTCTGTGAAGCACTTGGGGGTTCAATGTGCCCACCACACATCTCGATAAGTTCCTTGGGGGGTCGTTTCCAAAATGGGGTCACTTGAGGGGGAGCTCCAATGTTTAGGTACTCAGGGGCTCTCCAAATGCAACATGGTGTCCGCTAATGATTGGAGCTAATTTTCCATTCAAAAAGTCAAATGGTGCTCCTTCCCTTCCGGGCCCTGCCGTGCGCCCAAACAGTGGTTTATGACCACATATGAGGTATCGGTGTTCTCAGGAGAAATTGCCTAACAAATTTTAGGATCCATTTTATCCTGTTTCCCATGTGAAAATGAAAAAACTGAGGCTAAAAGAAAATTTGTGAAAAAAAGTACTTTTTTTTTTACGGATCAATCTGTAAAGCACCTGGGGGTTCAAAGTGCTCACTATGCATCTAGATAAGTTCCTTGGGGGGGTCTAGTTTCCAAAATGGGGTCAGTTATCGGGAAGCTCCAATGTTTAGGCACACAGGGACTCTCCAAACGCGACAAGGCAACCGCTAAATATTCCAGCATATTTTCCTTTCAAATAGTCAAATTTCGCTGCTTCCCTTCTGAGCCCTGCCGTGCGCCCAAACAGTGGTTCATAACCACATATGAGGTATCGGTGTACTCAGGAGAAAGTGCCCAACAAATTTTAGGATCCATTTTATCCTGTTACACATGTGAAAATGAAAAAAATTGATGTTAAAAGAAAATTTTAGTTGGAAAATATAAAATGTCCATTTTTTCCTTCCACGTTGCTTTAGTTCCTGTGAAGCACCTGAAGGGTTAATAATCTTCTTGAATGTAGTTTTGAGTAGCTTGAGGGGTTCAGTTTTTAGAATGGTGTCACTTTTGGATATTTCCTGCCATATAGACCCCTCAAAGTGACTTCAAATGTGAGGTGGTCCCTAAAAAAATTGGTTTTGTAAATTTTGTTATAAAAATGAGAAATCACTAGTCAACTTTTAACCCTTATAACTTCCTAACAAAAAAAAATTTTGTTTTCAGAATTTGTGCTGATGTAAAGTAGACATGTGGGAAATGTTATTTATTAACTATTTTGTGTCACATAACTCTCTGGTTTAACAGAATAAAAATTGCGAAATTTTCAGAATTTTTGCCAAATTTCCGTTTTTTTTTCACAAATAAACGCAAAAATTATCGACCTAAATTTACCACTAACATGAAGCCCAATGTCACGAAAAAAAACAATCTCAGAATCACTAGGATGCGTTGAAGCGTTCCAGAGTTATTACCTCATAAAGGGATACTGGTCAGAATTGCAAAAAATGGCCAGGTCATTAGGGTCAAAATAGGCTGGGTCATGAAGGGGTTAACTAATTACCCGATTAAGGCTAAAGAGAAGCGAGAAGACGAATTGGGGCCAATAGAAGAGGATAAGTGGGAGGCGATTATGGAATATATACCCCAATTGTCACTGGAGTGAGCCAGATAGACTCTCACAAATATATGTGCTCCATAGAGTATATAGGACAACTGAAAGACTATTTAGGGCCTGGATTAAGACAGACTTCTGGATGCCCTCGTTGTCAGGCTGATGGGGCCGGGATCTTACACATGCTCCAGACTGGCCTCATACTGGACAGCGGTTATTAACACTATAGAGGGAGTGTGTCACTATAGAATTAAGAGGGATCCTGTGGTTTGTATTTTGGGTTATGTGGAGGAGATTCAGATTCAAAATCAGTTCAAATTGGCGATAGCTAGGTTGCTATACATTGCACGTAAATTAATAGCCAGGCACTGGATAAATGAAGAACAGCCGATGATACAAGAATTTATTAGACAAATCAGACTTTATTGTAAATATGGAAAAAGGTATTTATGCCAAAAGAAATAGGGAAAAAAAGTTCAAATCATTGTGGACACCGTGGGTGGAGAGACAATGACGCCGAAAGGAGGACTTACTTCTAAAGTATATGTTGCTGTTTTTTCTATAAGGGGGGGAGGGGATGCGCTGTAATTGAAAATATGTGACCTTGTTGGACATTGTAATGTCTGGACTTTATTCTCTGTTTGAATTTCGTTAATAAAAAAAAGAAGAAGATAATGTGGCCGACTTACTTCAAGCATTTCTTAGTAATGTTCTTACATATTCCCCATGCAATAATAGATCCATTTAAGAAAAGGCAATGGACTACATTACACTCAGAGTAAAAAAGTCAATACCTTAAATGATGGTCCAGGTGTCTTCTCTACATATGGGGTCTCTGATCCATCCAGACGAAAAGGAGTGCTCTCAACTTCACCCCAAGTCATAAGTGGAGAGTCATCAACTCCTGTGGGGATGTGTGGAAAACAAAATGAGAATATCAAGTTGAAACAGAGAATATTCAATCTGAGCACATAGAGAACTACATAAAATCATGGTTCATACCTGGGGCAGGGGAAGGGGTGGCTACAAACCCAAAGCCATTAACTTTTGGAGATTCTTGTGGAATGAGTTCCTTTCCATCAGGACCAACTTTCCCTTGTTTGTACTGCACACAAACAAATGAAAACACCACACTGTCAATGGGAGGATTCACAAGCAGAGCAGTAAGCGTAGATGAGACAAGACGGGAGACCCTTACCTGTGCATTCAAGGCCGCTGCTTGTTGGAGCTGTGTTTTACTCAGGGCTTGACTGAAGGGGTCTTTCTGGAAGCGAGTGTTTTTATGAACTACTTCCCGGGGTTTCTTGAATATAGCATCATTGTCTGGTACACCTAGAAAGCAAAAGCTATTGTAAAACAGCTGCACCTAAAAACTGAAATGCAATTAATTTCCTTTACAGGGAATGACGTGTTTGACAAATGTAAAGGAAAATTCCCCACTTTTCATGTTAAGCTTGAGCATGATAGAAAGGCCATGTTAACATTAAATGTAGTAAAAAAAATCACGTTTAAAATGTAAAAGTGTGTACAATGAATTGTACACCAGCCTATATCATGCACTTTTTTTCTTGGCTTGACAAAGGCCCTTCGTGGCAGAAACGTTGCTAATTTTCCAGTGTGTACACTGGTGTCAATAAAAATTATTTTTGTGAAAGGAAGATAGCCTGTGCCTTGAACTTTTGGCGTACACACTAGAGATCAAGAATGTGAAATGTCATTATAATGCTAGAGATAATTATTTCAGCTTTTATTTTTCATCACTTTCCCAGTGGTTCAAATGTTTACATACATGTGGTAGTATTTGGCGACATTGCCTTTAACGTATATAACTTGTGTCTTACACTTCGAGTCGCCTTCCACAATATATTACTGGAATTTGGCCCATTCTTTCTGACAGAACTGGTTTAAGTGTCAGGTTTGTAGGCCTTCTCAGTTCTGCATACAAATTTTCTACGGGACTGATGTCAGGGTTTTTATAATGGCCACTCTATTACCATCACTTAGTTATCCTTTATAGTGACTTTGGAAGTATGCTTTGGGTCATTGTCGATTTGGAAGACCAACCAAGTATTGAATTCTTGCCTGATGACTTGATAAGGTTGCTTTAGTATCTAATATATAAAGCTAATGTGTGTATATGTTTGTATGTATGTGTGTGTGTATGTGTGTGTGTATGTCCGGGATTGGCATCTGCACCGTCACAGCTACAGCCACAAAATTTTGCACAGTCACACGTCTGGACCCCGAGAGCGTCATAGGCTATGTTGTGAGGTGAAATTTTAACCCCGTGCTTTCCAATTCACCAAACAATTTTACCTATTATTCTTATCATTTCTATGGTGTTATCGTCCTTCTGTAAAGCTGGAAATAACACAATTTATTACCGTGCCAACACAGACCACCCTCTGACACAGACTGCAGGGGGAGCCCAGTATCACACAGGATAGGATTAGATACACGGCTCAGCAGTCAGTATCACACAGGAGAAGATTAGATACACAGCTCAGCAGTCAGTATCACACAGGAGAGGATTAGATACATAGCTCAGCAGTCAGTATCACACAGGAGGATTAGATACACAGCTCAGCAGTCAGTATCACACAGGATAGGATTAGATACACGGCTCAGCAGACGGTATCACACAGGATAGGATTAGATGCACGGCTGAGCAGTCAGTAACACACGATAGGATTAGATACACAGCTCAGCAGAAAGCATCACACAGGAGAGGATTAGGTACACAGCTCAGAAACAGGATGTGCCAAAGGAGAGGACATTTTCATTCCAAGAATTCCATTCAATCCATCTGATTTGTTTATTTTATTTTAAACGCTTCTAGTTTCCAGTTCAACTGCTATTTGCAATGTCCATTAACAATGCTCAGGGACAGTCCTTGAAAGCAGTAGGGATCGATTTGCAATCTCCATGATTTTCTCATAGTCAACTTTACGTGGTCTGTTCAAGAGTTGGAACTGCCAAAAATCTGTTCATCTTTGCACCGAAAGGAAAAAACAAAAATCTTGAATGAGTTGAAAATAAAGTACTATCAATACTTGGGTAATCGTTTAGTTAATTTGTGTTGCAAATCTGTAGTGTTGAATGCATGATGTGAAATGTTTTTATGTGCAATATAATCATTATAATTTGTTATAACTAACCACAGTTAGGTACCATGCCCAGGCAACGCCGGGCTCTTCAGCTAGTATACATATAATTTTCCATTATATTATGGCCTAACCGTTTACTTTTGTTTCACCTGCCATAGGACATTTCTACAATAATTAATTAAGATTTTGAAAACTGTAGCCTGTTTTTTTTTGTTTTTTTTTTAAATGCCCATTTCAGGGCAGCGGTATTTTCCTTGCTAAGCAGCCTTTCAGGTCATGTCCATGCAGGACACGTATTCCTGTTAATACTGATACTTTTCTATGCATTTCCTCCAGCATCTTTATATGGTTATTTTACAGTTGTTCTTGAATTTGTATATTTTGCACCAAAGTACACCCATCTCTAGGTGACAACACATCTCCTTCCTGAATGGTATGATGGCGATGTTTAAAACGGCAGTCTATCGTTTCAACAAATGAATGTGGTACCTTCAAGCATTGGAAAAATGTTCTTAAGAATGCACCAGACTTCTGGATTTCCATGCACGTTTTTCTGATGTTTTGATTTTCACAAGATGTCAAGCAAAGAGGCAAGTAGGCCTTAAAGTAAACCTGTCAGCTGATTCGTGCTGCTTAAACCAGGGGCAGAATTAAGCCTGGCAGCACGATTGCAGCTAGGTATACATTTTTCTAAAAAGCTCCAGCGTTTCAGAGAAAGTCGTAGTTACTCACCGGTTAACGGTATTTTTCGGAGTCCATGACAGCACCACCTGAGAGAGGGGATCCGCCCTTTAGGAACAGGAAACCTACAGATACAAAAAGGCGGCACCTCTCCCACGCATCAGTTGGATTACAGAGCACAAGAGGACCACAACGGTTAATAGCATAATTTATATACAATACTTTACACGACTATTTAAATTACCCGTGTACCTATAAGGGGAAGAAGTGCACACCCAAAATTTTAAACTAAAGGGAGGGAATATACGGGTGCTGTCATGGACTCCGAAAAATACCGTTAACCGGTGAGTAACTACGACTTTCTTCGGTCGTCCATGACAGCACCACCTGAGAGAATTACAGAGAGTAATAACTATTTAGGGAGGGACTACAGCCTGCAGTACCCTTAAACCAAAAGAGAGGTCTGTGGAAGCACCCAAGTCTAGCCTATAATGACTATAAAAGGTGTTCGGAGAGGACCAAGTAGCCGCCTTACATATCTGGTCGATGGAGACTTCTGATCTCTCGGCCCACGAGGTCGCCATGGCTCTGGTGGAATGCGCCCTCGGCTTTCCGGGTGGCGACCTGCCTTTTGAGGTGTATGCTATTGAGATCGCCTCTCTAATCCACCTAGCTAGTGTGCTTTTTGACACTCTACAACCTTTCCTAGGGCCTTGATGGGAGACAAACAGGGCATTATCTTTTCTCCAGGGATCGGTAACTGCCAGATATTCTTTGAGGCATCTCCTAACATCTAGAGTGTGTAGTTTCTCTTCCTTCTCATTAGCTGGATTAGGGAGGAAGGATGGAAGGACTATCTCCTGTGTCCTGTGAAAGCTAGAAACTACGAGCTGAGGTTAGAGCTACCAGGAAGGCTACTTTAAGGGACAGTTTTTTTATGCAAGTTGATGAAATAGGTTCGAATGGAGCCTCTGTCATAGCCGTGAGGACTAGGTTTAAGTCCCACGGCATGAACCTATCTTTCACTATTGGCTTGGATCTACCTGCTGCTTTAATGAATCTACTGATCCAGTAATTACCCGCTATGTTGCAGCTAAAGAGGGCCCCCAAGGCTGATACCTGTACTTTAAGGGTACTAGTGGAAAGCCCCATATCCAGACCTTTCTGAAGGAACTCTAAGATCTGGTTTATAGGTGCTGAACCCCCAGCGACTATTCCGGAGTTCTGAAGGAATCTCTTCCAAATCCTGACAGATTTTGGTAGTGATGATTTTTCTACTTTTAAGTAGAGTGTTAATCAGGTCTGGGGAGAAGCCTTTATCTCTTAGCAATGTCCGTTCAAACTTCACGCCGTCAGATGTAGGCCAGCCACCTGAGGATGGAAGACTGGGCCCTGGGATAGGAGATCCGGGATGTCTGGAAGGACCCAAGGCTCGGACACCGACATGGTCCTGAGGCATGAGAACCATGCCCACCTGGGCCAAAATGGAGCGATAACTATAACCCTTGCTCTGTCCCTCCTGATTTTTCTCAACACCAGGGGTAGTAGTGATAGGGGAGGGAAGGCGTATGCTAGCCTGAAGTCCCACTTTATCAGAAAGGCATCTACCGCCAGGGGGTTCTCTCTGGGATTTAGGGAGCAGAACTGCCTTACTTTCCTGTTTTCCATGGTAGCGAAGAGATCTATCTCTGGTTGACCCCATTTTTGTACAATCAGGTCGAAGATGGAAGTTTTTAGGGACCATTCTCCTTGTCTTAGTAGATTGCGGCTTATGAAATCTGCTGTGATATTTTCTTTCCCTTTTATATGTAGCGCTGTTAAAGATAGAAAATGCCGCTCTGCTAGCTGGAACAATTGTTCTGCCACATTCATCAGGGGTTGGGAACGAGTCCCGCCTTGGTGGTTGATATAAGCCACGGTGACCTGATTGTCGGAGAACACCCGCACATGATGGCCCTGTAGATACACAAGTAGTCTCTTAGCTGCCTGTTCTACTGCTGTCAACTCTTTCAGGTTAGATGACATCTCTATCTGATGATGCTCCCATAGGCCCTGTACCAGAATCTCACCCATATGGGCCCCCCAACCGGAAGGGCTAGCATCCGTGGTGATTATTCGGGATATGTCATACTCCCAGGGAACCCCTCTGGATAAATTATCCTTGTCTAGCCACCACTCTAGGGACTCCCTTGTGTTCCGGGACAAGGTTAGCTGGCCCTCTAAGTAACCTCCGAGCACTCTTTGATGTACTAAAACTTCGCCCTGTAGTGTTCTTGAATGGAATTGGGCCCACTGGACAGCCGGGATACAGGAAGAAAGAGAACCCAGAAGGGACATGGCTCTCCTGAGGGACATGGTGGGGTTATTGGAAGCGTTCAGGACCTGATAGTGTAGGCGAACAAGCTTCTCCGGAGGCAGACGGCATTCCTGTTTCTCAGAATCTAGGATCAAGCCCAAGAATTGTTGGACTCTCATCGGTTGCAACCGAGATTTTTTAATGTTAAGCAGCCAACCTAACCGTTCTAAGGCAGACATTGCCCTTTGTAGCTGTTCCATACAATGTTTCACCGTTTTCCCTACAATCAGGAAGTCATCTAAGTAGGGAACTACTAGAATGTCTGACTCACGTAGATGGGCCATAACCTCCGCTACCACTTTAGTAAATACTCGGGGAGCGACTGCCACCCCAAAGGGGAGGGCCGCATATTGGAAATGCTGAACTGACCCATCTAACTGAACCGCCACTCTGAGGAAGCGCTGATGAGCTGCATGAATGGGTATATGGTAGTAAGCATCTTTTAAATCTAACACTACCATAAAGCAATTTTTAAACAGCATTTTTATTGATGAATTAATTGTCTCCATTTTAAACGGGCGTATGACCAGGAATTCGTTGAGGGACTTAAGATTTATTATAGTCCTAAAGGAGCCGTCTGGCTTGCGGACCAGGAACAGAGGGGGGAGTAGAAACCTTTTCCCCTTTCTCCTTCTGGAACCATAGTTAGGACCTTCTTGCGGCAAAGATCATGAACCTCGGCCTCCAGGGCAGCTTGTTCTGATGTGGAAGTCCTGAGCGGGGTGATCTTAAAACGATCTTGGGGGACCCGGGTGAACTCTAGTCGTAGACCCGCAGCTATCACCCCCAGTATCCAGCTACTACTAGAAATCCTAGACCAGGCTGGGTTGAAGGCAGCTAGTCTCCCCCCTACCGGAGCAGCTAGTAATTGGGGCGGCTTTTTAGTGTCACGGGCTGGACCTTCCTGGCACCCCCCACCTCCGAACATGAAACCTGTACCTCTCCTTTTCTTGTCATCCCATCTGCCCTGGTCCCTGGACGGCCTTCTACGGAAATATCCTTTCCTAGTAAAGGGACATCTATAAGAAGGGTTCGGCAGACTGGGGAACTTCTTTTTATCATCCCCGACCTTCTCTAAAAGTTCATCCAAAACGGGGCCAAACAGATATTCCCCCTCGCATGGAATGGAGCAGAGTCGTGACCTGGATATCTCCTGGCCAGCATTTTAACCAGAGAGCCCTTCGTGCTGCATTAGATAAACTCGCGGTCTTCGCCGCCATTCTCGCAGAGTCTGCTGAGGCATCAGCCAAAAAAGCGGCAGCACTTTGGATGATTGGTAGGGTTTTCCGGATGGATGCTCTTGAGGCTCTGTCCTTCAGTTGGGAATCCAGTTGATCTAGCCAGACCATCATGGATCTGGCCGTACATGTGGCAGCTATCGCTGGTCTTAAAGCGCCTGCTGACATCTCCCATGTTCCCTTTAGGAAGGAATCCGCTTTTTTATCCAGCGGGTCTTTTAAGGAGGCCATGTCATCGAATGGTATGGAGGATTTTTTGGAGGCTTTGGCTACTGCCGCATCCAGCTTAGGGGCCTTATCCCATCTGTTTACCACTGGATCATCGAACGGGTACCTCCGCTTGAAGGCAGGTGGCAAGGAGCCCCTTTTTTCAGGTCTTTTCCATTCCCTATCTATCAAGCTCTGGACTTTGTCATTTAAAGGAAAGGCCCTGCGCTTTCTGGGATCTAGACCCCCGAACATCACGTCCTGTGCGGAAAGTTCTGGTTTTGCGTCTGCTACCCCCATGGTGGACCTTATTGCTTTAACCAGCCTATCCATTTGATCTAAGGGGAAGCAGAATCGGCTTGAGTCTTCCTCTGAAGAAGACGAAGTGGAGGCCGGGGAATCTGAGGAGTCATCGTTCCTAGGGGCGGCTGAGGACTCCGAACCGGAGAGACTAATTTCTCTTCCTTTAGAAGAATCCCTTTTAGATAGGGCCTTCATTTCCGACCTGATAATTTCCCTCAGGCTTGTGGTGAAGTCCAGCGTTTCTTCCGCTACCTGTATGGACGGGGGAGAGTGTAAGGGCCTGTCAATCTACCCCTGGGCTCCCGTCCCTATCCAACCCCTACCGTTTGTCGCACACATGGCTGACAACTTTTTAGGGTGGCCGTCTGGCAAGGGGGAACTACAGAGGGCACATTCCCTGTGCTTCTGTTTTCCCGTAGCTTTCCTCCCCTGCGAAAAAAACATAAGGGAACACTGCATCAGGGTACATTCACAGAGATCTCTTACCCATGCAGATGAGGCAGGTACCGGATCACGGAGGGAGGCAGGAGGGTCCTTTATCCTGGAGGAACTTCTGTGGCTCTGTTAGCTCGGACGTTTCTGCTTTTTTTGCTGGCCACTCGCATGAGGCTTCACCATGGCCTGTTTCTGTGGGCGCTCCTGCGCCTCGTCCTGCTGCGCTATGGGGGCTTCTGTCGTCTCCATTGCTGGGCCTTCAGAAGCACCCCAGCAGCGTCACCTCCTGTCTTTTAAGGCCTCTCAGCCGGGTCAGCAGGGTTCTAGCGTGGCACCCCCCCGGGACCCCCCCCCCCGCCTGTACCGGCCACCCCCTCCCCGCCCCGGGGACCGCGCGTCACCCCGGACCGCCGTGCACCCGTGGCGCGCACTGGAAAGCCGGCCGGCACCCGACTTCTGGTTTCGGCGTTCCCGGCCCCGCCCCTTCCGCCGCGTCACTTCCGCCGCTCATCAGAGCCCGTGGGAGCGCGCGGAAGGAGCCGGCACGGCGCCCCCGGCTCCGGTATGCCCGCCGACCGGCGCCACTACTGCCCGGATAGGAGAGGGGGACCGGACCCCCGGGGGAGAACGCACCAGGAGGGGCTCGGGGCATACATACCTGGTGCCCGCAATATGGAGACGGCTGTCCACCGGACCCTGTGCTCCACCTGCTCCGACCACTGCCGTGGCGACCTACCCGGCCCCACCGTGGCGCTTCCAGGGACCCGAGCGTGACCGAGGTAGGAGAACCCCCCGCTACCTGGGTCGGTCAGTCGGCCTGGGAATCCCTCGACGACTCCATGATGGACGATCTGAAGGAAGTCCCGTCCTCTAGGAAGAGGAAACCAACTGATGCGTGGGAGAGGTGCCGCCTTTTTGTATCTGTAGGTTTCCTGTTCCTAAAGGGCGGATCCCCTCTCAGGTGGTGCTGTCATGGACGACCGAAGAAATAATAATTTAAAGATCCCACCAGGAGAGACAAGAGCAGTCCACTGTGACTTCTCCATGCCCCACTTCAGGTCTCTTCCGAGTGTGTGCGCATAGGAAGAGACTTAATCACAAAAATTATGGTAAATACCATAAATATTATATGGCCGTGCATCAAAATCAAACACAACGGCCTACAAAAAGATACATTACCAATTCCATTGAAATTATAAAATATTAATCTTTAAGTAATTAATCTAAGTATTTTGAGGAATGAAAAGGGTAATATATCCACATTAAATTAAAAATAATACGTACATGAACAGTGAGAGGTGTGATATTTATCCATGGGTATTCAATAGATCATATATATATATAAATCTGTCCAGTTATAGATACATATAGTGCATATATCCTGTAAGGAACCTATATGCTGCCATAGAATGAACCAGAAATGCATATAAAGTGCATATTGCTTCAAAAGATAATACAATATTTCTAGATCCTGTATGTGTCCTAATAACTCTCGTAAGGTAAACCGTGAATAGATAAATATAGAATCAGCACGTAAATGGTAACAATTGCACTATAAGCATATTGTTAATACAGCGGCACACATGAAAAACATTGTCAAATGGAATACAGACCTCACAGAAAGAGCATGTTCCCATGATCTGTATTCCAATTGTTTTTCATTGGATTCACAGGATTTGATGCGAGGCACAAACAAAAGTGTATGCCACACATCCGACACTCTTAACGCACAAAGAGGAGTGAATCCAGGAGCATCCGACTACAAGGAAATAGCCGGTCTTAATGAATTGGGCCCTATTCTATGCTGTGCAGTGGTTAGTTTTGTAGTCTTGCACCAGTGGAGTTCAAATCCCACAGAGAACCAAATCTGCAAGGAGTTTATATGTTCTCCCCGTGTTTGTAAGAGTTACCTCTGAGTAATCTGGCTTTCTCCCACACTCCAAAGACATACTAATAGAGAATGTACATTGTGAGCCCCAATGATGGACAGTGATGATGATGTCAGTAAAGCACTGTGAAAATTAATGGCACTATATATAAGGGAGTGAAATAAACCTAAGAAAAAAAAAGTGTAAATGCATACCTTCAGGATAGTACATAAGAGAGTTGTGGGTTTTGTACTCCCAGGTATCAAGGCCGGCTTTTACATCCTGAATAGCTTGCATTTCAACAGAGGGGAGGGCAAGATTTTGTTGAAGTCGCTGGGGAAGGGAAAGAGATAACTAATAAGTTTCTTTTACTTACACATTTAACAAGTAAAGACTGCCATTTCTTTCCTATGGCACAATACAAATTAAGAAATAAACCCTCAGCACTGTTCAAAGTGGTTCAAGCAAGTTATTAATTCCTAGTGAAACAAATTGGAAAAGCAAGCATAAAAAAAAAAATTGCTTTCTCACCAAGAAGCTGTTGCTGAGGAATTTTGGGCAGCCATGCATACCCTTGTGATTGGTGTAATACATGTAGTGCCAGACTTACCAGAGCTGGAGTCTATTTTTCCAGCAGTTTTCAGCTCTGGAATATAGAGGACCAGCGTTTCTTCTACATCCAAATTTGTATTAAACACTATTGAAGTACACTACAGGTTGCCTTCAGAACCATAGAAGCTGAGATATCCCCTTATGCAACTAATAAATACTGCAAACAAGATCTGCCAAATTACACCGAAGGATCAAGTGCTCCACAGTCTGCCAACACAAACTGCCTCAAAGGGCTCAGGGCTCATGCATGGTGCCAGATCTTTAAAAATACAAAAGTATGAAATTAAACTAGAGAAAAATCCCTCTATTACATAAACATTCAAAAATAAGTTTGACTGCTCACATAATGTATTCTGTATACCTGTTTATACTCTTCCTCTGCTTCATAAAGCCAGGAATTCTTCGCCCGCTCCTTCTCTTTTGCCACCTCCATTATCTGTTCAAAAGAGGCATTGTCCTCGCTTGTGTGTTTCGCTAAAAAGTTATCCAGGCTTGGAAGCTCCTCACCATCCTCCTCTGTCTTCTCAGCATCCCCTGAAAAATATTAATATTGTTTAAACACATTTCTGGATAATTGTCACACTTCAATGTACAAATAAAGAAAGACAAACTCGCCTACTATGTAAAATAGACTGAATCAACAAGTTGGACACTAGACCCCTCTGTATCTCAAATATAAGTGCAATTGCTCAACACCTACCACACTCCTTGTATATTTTGTCAGAAGGTCCGATCGTTTGCCAGCACTTTGTGTTGCAAATAAAATCTTACACTTTTTCCATGAAAATTCACAATATACCGTATTTTTCGGACAATAAGATGCACTTTTTTCCCAAAAAATTTTGGGGGAAAACAGGGGTGTGTCTTATGGTAGCAATATATTTACAAATCCTGTGGTGGCAGCGATCCCGATGCAGCCTCCCTTCCCATGCTGGTGCAGCTGTGGTACGGCGGTGGCTGTGCTCTGTGGTGCAGTGGTGTTGGGGCTCTGTGCTGTGTGGGGTGTTCCGCCGGTATTTCATCAAAGCCCGGAAGCCTCCACAGCTCCGTTGCTGCGACGCGGTAGCCTCCGGCGGCGTATGCTCAGATTCAGATCTCGGCAATGAGATCTCATCTCCTGAGATCTCTAAACGAGATCTCGTTGCTGAGATCCGAATCTGAGCATGTGCCGCCCCCGGCAGCCATCTTTCCGGAGGCCTACGCGTCGCAGAAACGAAGCTACGGGGGCTTCCGAGCTTTGATGAAATGCTGGCAGAGCCCCCCACGCAGCACAGAGAGCCGCTGCCGCCCCAGGACAGAGAGATACCGTCCCACAGAGCCCAAGCCGCCCCACCCATAGAGCCCAGCCACCGCACCAGCCTAGGATGGGATTTCCCGGAGGCCACCGCACCACCGAACGACCCCTATGACCATTCCTCCACCTGTGCCGATCCCGTCTCCCTGGTAAGATGAATTCGGACTGTAAGACGGACCCCATTTGACACATTTTTTTTCTCCCCGATTTTCCTTCTGAAAATTTGGGGTGCGTCTTATGGTCGGTGCATCTTATAGTCCGATGAATACGGTATATCTCATATACCAGAAACTGTTACTCAGGTGACACGTGTTTTAGACCCGTATGTACTTTTTTAACAGCCAGGCTACGACCATATAGGTCTAAAATGCATCTCCTGTGTAGTGTTTTCTTGTTTTTGTAGAACTTTGTGCTTTAATCCCTGTATATTTGGATTTATACACACCTCGCTTTTTTTAATTGTTCATAAAGTATGAAAAAAAAGTAATAGTCCCAATAAGGGTTATAAAAATACATCAGCAGTAGAGTCTCTCTTCTGTCCTGATAGTTTGCTACTTTATTTCTGTAGGTAAAATGCATGGCAATGAAAGAATGAAAGACGATTGGCTAAACTATTACGTCTAGAGCTATCAGAATCTGAGAATAAATAAATTAATCATGTTCCCGTTAACTGACAAGCACATCTTAACGCTGAGGATTAAATAAATGAAATGATGTATTTCCATTTCTAGGATGCTTTTGAACAAAAATAAATATTGTATACAATGAGGTACAAATTAGCACTTTTGGGCATCATGTCGTTTTCTTAAAATCACAGCATGCTGTATCCTTGGCGTTTTTTTTGCCATTTGTGGCATTAATATTTACTAAACAGCCCGTAAAAATGCCAGCCGAGGTTTACACGCATCACTACAATCTGCATTCCTCGTCACAGGGGGTCAAAATCTTAACATAACTTTACATTTGTCACGTTCTTTTAGCTTTTCCGTAGAATTAAACACAGTAATGGTCCCGTTACCGCTCTATTCATGCATGGAATTTTGGGACCTCTGCTTTTTGAAGGGGTCCTAGCGATCATACATTTATCATCTATAATATTGTGTAAGCAGGTGATAATTGTACGGTATTTAGTTGGATAACTCGCTATATGGTTATTAGGAACTATAGTGCAGTCATGTGACTGAGGAATAAGTGCCAAAACACAATGATAGATGATGGCACATGGAACAACTGGGTGCAAACTAATAACTTTTTCATTTCTATGGGACTAAAAGTGTATCCCAGCCAAACCAATATTTACTAGGTAAAAGAAACGAGTTCCTGTAGAAAGTCTTACCTTCTTCCCCTTCCCTGTGTTTAGCAGCAAACGAGGGTGTTCCAGGAACTCCAAGAGGCGTCTCAAATGTGGCTGGTGTTACATCTGGAGAAAGAGGGGGATGAAGAAGAAATAATACCTAATACGCCGGAGTGTAACAGAGAAAACAGAACTAGCTGCAGAAAACCAACCAGGCTCCGATTTCATGAGCGATAATCGAGTGACAGATGCTTTTTAGAGTGCTCAATCGAATATCAAAATCATGATTTACTATCCAGGACATTTATTACTTACAAGGTAACGGGGATTCGCGAGAGCCTCTCCCGGAGGTGCCAATCTTGATTGCGATTTGTCTCATTTTTTCCAGATCCCCGGATTCTTCTGCTTCTAAATATTCTTTCTGAGAACGGAGCTTCTCCACATCTGGGAAGAAGTCTCTCTGGATGATTTTTTGCAGGTTCTAGAGAAGAAATATTGAGGGGTAATTTGAAGAGTAACATAAAATGTGACATTAATGCATTAATGTGTTTATATATATATATATATATATATATATATATATAATATCGGCCCATGATGGTGTTCGCCCCAGCACATCCCCATGGTCCCAACACTCCTCATCACCCTGCAGGCGCACACCACAGGCAGGTGACATCTCCTCACCTGGATGTACGTCTCCTCACACAACACTTGTTTCTTCGGCCTCTTAATGGCAGCTCTCTCAGGGTCCTCACCGGGCACAGAGAGGGCAGTGGACCCATGTTTCCGTGTTACTAGAGCCCCGGTATGCGAGCTCTCCGGTCCCGGGGCCGCCATCCTCAGCACAACGACACAGGAGTTACATAGCAGGAAAATACTGGACGTTCCCGGAAGCCGAAGTTAGAGACGCGAGAAGCGGTGCCGTCTGCTCGCAGGGCATGTTGGGAGATGTAGTTCAATGTCGTACCATCCGTGGTAGCGACTAGAACGGAGTTGATAGTTTGAGGTAATGACGTTCCCTGTAGGGGCGGGTCCATTGAAGACCCGATGACGATAGCAGGAAGCAGCGATTTACTCAAGCTGCTGGAGAAGAGAAGCGGGAAATGAGGGGCTCCATCACGGAGGGTGTGTGGAGAGGACCGAGGGGCTGCACCATGGACCCGTGTGAGGAGAGGACCGAGGGGCTGCACCATGGAGCCCTGTGAGGAGAGGACCGAGGGGCTGCACCATGGAGCCCTGTGAGGAGAGGACCGAGGGGCTGCACCATGGAGCCCTGTGAGGAGAGGACCGAGGGGCTGCACCATGGAGCCCTGTGAGGAGAGGACCGAGGGGCTGCACCATGGAGCCCTGTGAGGAGAGGACCGAGGGGCTGCACCATGGAGCCCTGTGAGGAGAGGACCGAGGGGCTGCACCATGGAGCCCTGTGAGGAGAGGACCGAGGGGCTGCACCATGGAGCCCTGTGAGGAGAGGACCGAGGGGCTGCACCATGGAGCCCTGTGAGGAGAGGACCGAGGGGCTGCACCATGGAGCCCTGTGAGGAGAGGACCGAGGGGCTGCACCATGGAGCCGTTTGAGGAGAGGACCGAGGGGCTGCACCATGGAGCCCTGTGAGGAGAGGACTGATGATGATTAGGGGCGGTGGGGGGAAGGGGGGATGATGATGATTAGGGGCGGTGGGGGGAAGGGGGGATGATGATGATTAGTGGCGGTGCGGGGAAGGGGGATGATGATGATTAGTGTCGGTGGGGGGAAGGGGGGATGATGATGATTAGGGGCGGTGGGGGGAAGGGGGGATGATGATGATTAGTGGGGGGAAGGGGGATGATGATTAGTGGCGGTGGGGGGAAGGGGGGATGATGATTAGGGGCGGTGGGGGGAAGGGGGGATGATGATGATTAGGGGCGGTGGGGGGAAGGGGGGATGATGATGATTAGGGGGAAGGGGGGATGATGATGATTAGGGGCGGTGGGGGGAAGGGGGGATGATGATGATTGGGGCGGTGGGGGAAGGGGGGATGATGATGATTAGGGGCGGTGGGGGAAGGGGGATGATGATGATTAGGAGCAAGTTCTTCCGCTCCCTCATGAAAATGCCAGGAGTTAAATCCTCAGCTTCTAATTTTTTAGTCACAGTAAATGGGTGATTAAGCAATTCCTTCAATTCAGCCACCTGTGTCCATTGACCGTCATTTAGGGTTACCTGAGGGTTCGCCATATCTATAAGAAACGGTTTTAGTTGATCAACAATTGCCCTTTTCCAGCACGTCTCTTCAAGATGGAATCAATTTTAGGGGTTCTGGCGAGTGGCGACAATAACCAATTTCCTCACTTTTCCAATCAGATTTCCAGCATGTCCCTCTTGCAGACTATCTCTTATTGCCAGCTGCAGCGTGTGCACAACACAGCGCATGTGATGAATAGGAAAGTGTTTTGAAGCAGCTTCATCAAGATCATCTATTTCTACCGTATAATTTTGCTGTTTTTCTGTAGTAATATCTGTTTGTTCCTCAGTTACATGAACAGCACTGTGGCCTTCCATCTCAAACATACTGAATCCTAAATGTTCCTCTAGCTGTTGTTCATTACTCTCATTCATCAGTGTAATTGTACTTATGTTTGAAGCATTGTCTGTTACAATAGCAAGAACCTGTTCTTTTTTGAGTTCGTAATCTTGCACAACTTTTTCCACTAAGGTCTGGAGAAACTGGCTGCTGTGATGAGCTTTAGTATCTTTTACTGCAAGCGTGTTGGTAACAATTTTTGTCACAAACATATCAAACATTGATGGCAAAATAGTTCACTCTGTGACGTGTGCAGGCATCCATTTTAAGAAACATGAAGCGTCTTTTGAGAGTCTTTTTAAGATCTTCCTTTTGTTTAAGGGCTTCTTCAATCACTAATTTTCTAATACTTTCTCTTTCCAGAGAAACACCAAGTTTGGGGGCCATTTCTCCATTAAGAGCTGTAAAAGCTGGTCGTGCAAATAGTGATAATGGTACACCGTCCTTCACAACAAGCTGTATGAGCTGTCTTTTAGACATATCTGCTGTCATTGTTACAGTAACTTTGTCACTTACAAAATATCTTGTTAATGATGTTTGAGACGCTCTTTCCTCCTCCTTTGCCTGGCAGGAAGTGTTAGTCTGTGTGCTACCCAGCTTTCATTCTTTTTGGTACTTTTTGATAAGTTCTTTTTGATAAGATATGGAGACAGATATGGATAAATGGATAGAGCAGATTTCTAATCTGCTTTTGATATTGAAAACATTATGAGCTCAAAAACCTTTCAGGTGATGCGTTTTTTTAAAAATCTGATCGGCTTTTGCAGCTGAAAAACGTATCCTCAAAAAACGCAGCAAAAATGCTGTGTGTGAATGTAGCCTTAGATCAGGAATAGAACAGCCATTTATAGGGCATTTCATAACTTTCCCAAATTCCTATGAAAAAATATTCACATTCTGCATTGAACTACTGTACCCAATTTATATTTTAGGAGTCGGAGTTGGTCCATTTTATATCGACTACGACTCCACAGCCCTGTTTCAAACGCAGGAGGCCATGTGGTCTGAAGTGCATTTCCATGCTGTCTCTGCAATTTAGCATGTTTTCATTTTTTTTTTATCTATTTTCCAATAAACTTTTTCAATTCAATTTTCAATTATTTTCCAATAAACTTAGCAATTTCCAAGAAGCTGGATTTTCTTTACACTTGTAAATCCCGTGTGGCTGTGTCGGCAAGTGGGTAGTGTCACTCTCGTGAGGCTGCATGTTGGTGAGTCTGTGGAAGAGGGTGCTTTTTGTTACTTATCTCTAACGTGGCTTAGTTCTACATATTGTTTTGTAAAGTTTATTGTTATAGACTTGTATGTATAAATATATTTCTCCATCGCTTCATTGGGGGACACAGAAACCATGGGTGTATGCTGCTGCCACTAGGAGGCTGACACTATGCACAGAAAAAGGTTAGCTCCTCCGCAGTATACACCCCACCGACCGGCACTAATTTCCTCAGTTTAGCTTAGTGTCAGTAGGAGGTGGACACGGGTCTTTCATTATACCCATATCTACCTCAGCGTGCGTCGTTCCCTTGCAGGTTTCGGAGGGATACGGAGTGAACAGTCACATCCGTACTCCCACAAAGAGACTATGAGTACAGCGTGTACTGCCACCCCGTATCCTCATAGCTCTCCACGGCAGGACCAAGAGCCCGAGCACGGATGCGTGTCAGGCGATCCAATCGCGCGGCAGTGCAGCGTTGCCTCCGCGCCGCCCTGCCGGCAGCCGCATCTACTCCAGGCGCCGGCTTCTATTGCGGTCTTGTTCGGCGTCACGGCCACGCCCCCGCCTTTTTCCTTAGGCGGGCTTCTTTCTAAGCCCGCCCACCGCTCGCTACCTCCCATTCTAGGCCGCCCTCCGCTCTTTCCCTCCACGTCTGCGCTCCGGAGGCGGCGCTCAGCAGCGGGCAGTACCACCTTTGGCTGCAGTTAACCCCGCCCTCCCTGTCTCCACTTGGAAGCGCGCGTTTTTTCTACCGGGCTCTCAGGAGGCCGCCATTTTCTCCAGCCTGTCAGCCGGACTCCTTCGCCACGTCTGTGGCCCTACAGATATGGACGAGCTGTGCAGTAGCGCTCGCTGAAAGCATCCACAGGACACCGGACCGTGAGTAGCTCTGCATCTGCAGACTGACACCCTCCTCTGCCTCCTGTCCCCCATCCTTCCGGCACTGCTTCAGTGACTTTCCCCCCATCCAGCCCGCTGCCCAGGAGCCCCCTATTGCTCCACGTGAGAGCGAATCTCCCATTCCTGACTGGGCTTCTTCCCTATCTCAATCAGTGGCGTATCTCACCAGGGTGTCTCAGTCCCTAGGCATTAAGGACACTGCTCTCTCCTGGTTCTCTTCTTATCTCTCTGACCGCTCCTTCAGTGTTTTGTTCTCTGGCTCCACGTCATCTACTCTTCCTCTTGCTGTTGGGGTACCTCAGGGCTCAGTCCTTGGTCCCCTTTTCTCTCTCTACACGGCCCCAATTGGACAGACCATCAGCAGATTTGGCTTTCAGTACCATCTTTATGCTGATGACACGCAACTATACACATCTTCCCCCGACCTCACCCCCGCTGTACTACAGAACGCCAGTGACTGTCTGTCCGCAGTCTCCAATATCATGTCCACTCTCTATCTGAAACTCAACCTCTCCAAAACTGAACTTCTTCTGCTCCCGCCGTCTACTAACCTCCCTAAATCTGACATTTCCCTCTCCATGGATGGTACCACAATAACACCCCGGCAGCAGGCACGCTGTCTCGGTGTTTTGTTTGACACCAATCTCTCCTTCACATCCCATATACAATACAAGCGGATTTGTCTAAAAAATCCCTTACCAATCTGCCCTTTTCAGGGTGCGCGTCTCTTTGGATCCCAGCTGGACCAGATTATCAAAGACGCCACTAGGGGCACAAGCTCTCTTCCACAGTCCAAGCCTTGTAGACCCCCTCCAGGGTGTCAGTTTCGGTCTTTCCGCCGCGTCTCGACGGCAGAATCTTTTTCCAACCAACAAAGGCTGCAAGCACGCCAGGATAGGAAGAAGGTCTCCTTTATGCCCACTTCATCTTGGCGATCTCACTCCTCCCAGGGCAGAGAGTCCAAAACTGGAAGGTCCACCTCGGCATGACTATCTACAAAGCCTGAGGCGCCTTTCCAACTGGGCGGCCGACTCCTTTTCTTCAGGGACATCTGGCTTACCTCGATGGAAGTCGCTTGGGTCAGGGAAGTTGTATCCTCAGGATACAAGATAGAGTTCGCGTCTCGGCCCCGGGATCGCTTCTTCGAGTCCCGTCCTCCAAAAGACCCCGCCTTAGTTCCGGGCGTCTTTGCACCCATCGACTCGCTTCTCCGTTTCGGGGTCATTGTGCCCGTTCCCGAAACAGAGCGATTCACAGGGTTTTACTCAAACCTGTTTGTAGTGCCGAAAAAAGGCGGCACGGTTCGGCCCATTCTGGACCTCAAACTGCTGAACAAGAGGGTCCGCCTGCGTCATTTCAGGATGGAGACCCTTCGTTCAGTAATCGCTTCCATGGAGGCGCAGGAATTCATGTGTTCAATAGACATTCAAGATGCCTATCTGCATGTCCCCATCTTTTACGGGCATCAGATATTTCTGCGTTTTGCGATTCATCAGGACCACTACCAGTTTGTCGCCCTGCCGTTCGGTCTTGCCACCGCGCCCAGAGTGTTTACAAAGATCATAGCGGCGTTGATGGCCCTGTTGAGGATCAGAGGTCTCGTACTCTTCCCGTACCTCGACACCATTCTAATCAAAGCTCCATCTTTTCACCATACTCTCCAAAGCCTTACCATCGTTCTCGACACTCTGTCCAATTTTGGGTGGCTCGTAAACAAGAGGAAGTCCTGCCTCGTTCCGACTCAACGTCTTGTGTTTCTAGGCTTATTGTTCGACACCCGTCGATCGAGGGTCTTTCTCCCGGAAGAGAAGTTGATCTCTGCGGCGAGATGTTCGATCGCTACAGAGCCTAAAGCTTCCATCTTTCCGGTCAGCCATGAAAGTCTTCGGAAAGATGGTGACGACGACGGAAGCGATCCCCTTTGCTCAATTTCACACGAGACCGCTTCAGCAGGCCATTCTGTCTCGGTGGAACAGGTCCGTTCTCTCCCTGGATCGTCCAATTCGCCTCTTGTTCCGGGTCAAACAGTCCCTCAATTGGTGGCTGACGTCGCCTCTCATTTCCCTGGGCCGGTCATTCCTTCTGATTTACTGGCAGATTGTGACAACGGACGCCAGCCTTCTCGGCTGGGGAGCTGTGTTTCGCAATCAGATGGTTCAGAGTCGGTGGTCGACCCAAGAGACAACTCTGCCGATCAACGTCCTCGAGATACGGGCGATTTATCATTCACTGGGAAAGGCTTCTCAGGGGTCTGCCGGTCCGGATTCAGACAGACAATGCCACAGCGGTGGCATATGTCAACCACCAAGGGGGAACACGGAGCTCCTCGGCTCTAGCGGCAGTGTCCAGGATTCTCCACTGGGCAGAGGTACTGGTCCCAGAGATATCCGCAGTGCACATTCCCAGCGTGGACAACTGGGCCGCCGATTTTCTCGGCCGCGAGGGTCTCACGGTGGGAGAGTGGTGCTTACATCCTGACATCTTTCATCAGCTTTGCCGTCGTTGGGGGACTCCGGACGTGAACCTGCTGGCGTCTCGCCTGAACAGGAAGGTCCCACAGTTCGTATCCAGGGCCCGAGATCCTCTCGCAGTGGGCGCCGATGCTCTGACCATTCCCTGGTCGCAGTTCAAGCTCCCTTATCCATTCCCTCCCCTTCTTCCCAAGCTTTTGAAGAAAATCAAGGCGGAGGGGTACCAGTCATCCTCATCGTTCCGGATTGGCCCAGAAGGGCTTGGTTCGCGGACATCGTCAATCTTCTCGCGGACGCCCCCTGGAAGCTTCCAGACAGCGGATCTGCTGTCTCAAGGTCCAATCTGCCATCCCAATTCTCTGCCACTTAATTTAACGGCGTGGCTGTTGAAACCGCGGTTCTGAAGCGGTCAGGTTTTTCAGATCGGGTTATTCACACCATGATCCGGGCTAGAAGACCATTGTCTTCGAGAATTTATTATCGTACATGGAAGGCCTATTTCACTTGGTGCGAGGCCAATGACGTTCCACCCATGTCCTTTTCTCTCCCTTCTATCCTGGCGTTCCTCCAGGCGGGCCTTGCCCTCAGATCTTTGAAGGGTCAGGTTTCAGCGCTCTCCATTCTTTTTCAGAAGATGTTGGCCTCCCGTCCGCAGGTCAAAACCTTTCTTCAGGAAGTGGCTCATACGGCACCTGCGTACCGCTCTCCCGTGGATCCATGGGATCTCAATCTGGTTCTGGAGACTCTTCAACGGTCTCCCTTTGAGCCTCTCAGGGAAGTCTCCCTGTCCCTTCTCTCCTGGAAAGTGGACTTTCTGGTGGCCATCACCTTCATTCGGCGCGTGTCGGAAATGGTGGCCCTTTCTTGCGCCCCACTTTCCTGGTGCTCCATCAGGACAAGGTGGTCCTGCGGCCCCCGCCTTCCTTCCTAAGGTGGTGTCCACTTTTCACCTAAATGAGGACATTGTTCTCCCGTCCTTTTGTCCGGGTCCAATCCACCCTCTGGAACGCTCCTTGAACAAGCTAGACCGGGTCGGGGCCATGAAGGTCTACCTGGCTAGGACGTCTCCCTTGCGGAAGACAGACTCTCTTTTCATCATTCCAGATGGTGCGCGGAAAGGTCAGCCGGCCTCCAAGGCTACCATTGCTCGCTGCATCAGATCGGCAATTTTGGAGGACTACCGGGTCAAGCATCGAGTGCCCCCTCCGGGAATTAGAGCTCCCTCTACCCGGGCAGTGGGTGCCTCCTGGGCGGTGCACCACACAGCTTCTGCGCAGCAGCTCTGCAAAGCGGCAACCTGGTCTTCGATCCACACGTTTGCCAAATTTTACAAGGTCCACACCTATGCTTCGGCAAATGCCAGCCTAGGCAGAAGGATCTTGCAGGCGGAGGTGGTGAGTCCGCTGACCTGATGGAAGTTTGTTTCCCACCCCAGGGACTGCTTTGGGACATCCCATGGTTTCTGTGTCCCCCAATGAAGCGATGGAGAAAACAGGATTTTTGGTTGCTTACCGTAAAATCTGTTTCTCGGAGCCTTCATTGGGGGACACAGCACCCTCCCATATTCTGCAACTCCTGTTCTTAGGTTTTGTTGATTACAGTTGAGTTATCTGTTCTGTTTTCATTCTGTTTTGTTACTTCTCCTACTGCTTTCTCACTAACTGAGGAAATTAGTGCCGGTCGGTGGGGTGTATACTGTGGAGGAGGAGCTAACCTTTTTCTGTGCATAGTGGCAGCCTCCTAGTGGCAGCAGCATACACCCAT
Source organism: Dendrobates tinctorius (assembly GCF_039654945.1). Taxonomy (NCBI): domain Eukaryota; kingdom Metazoa; phylum Chordata; class Amphibia; order Anura; family Dendrobatidae; genus Dendrobates; species Dendrobates tinctorius. Next base: position 14,711,939 of record NW_027361932.1, on the reverse strand, counting down.
GGTTTCTGTATCCCCCAATGAAGGCTCCGAGAAACAGATTTTACGGTAAGCAACCAAAAATCCTGTTTTATAGCTTTCTCCTTTTTGTTAGACATTTATGTGTTTTTAATAAAACTGAGAACTATGGGTTGAATTTTTATTTCTATATTTTGAAACTCTGGGTATGTTCAGACATTGCAATTTTGTTGGAGAAATAATCTGCTGAAAAGTTCTCACCAGTATGTCAGCACTAAATCAGATCTCGCTGACAGTTTATTTCCTGTCCTCAGCAGCATTTAGCATATTTTTCTGACTAGAAGAGGAAATTTCGACCCCCAAATTTGGGAGGAAAATTGGGGTGTCTTATAGTCCGAACATAGCTTATACAAGAGGGGCCCACAGTTGTGGAGCCAGGGTCACATGAGGCAAGGGTCCCTGCTGCAGGAAGCCAGCAGCAGAAGTGGGACGAGGCTGCAGGACCTCAGCCGAGGTCCCAATCTGTGCATGCGCCGCTTAATGCTGCCGTCTTCCTGAGGCCCGACCACTTCTTCAAGGCCAGGACACGCAGCCTTGCAGCGCTGGGTCACCCTCTCCTCCCATCCAGGGCCTGCAGCACTGCCGCTAGTTTCATGCAGCACAGACCCTGCCTCCTGTGACCCCAATCCACCGCCCCCCAAGCAAGCTACCGTAAATACAGACTGAAAGATCTTCATTTTATCAAAAAAAAAATTTTTCCTATTTTCCGCACCAAAATTTGGGGTGCCTCTTATGGTTCGAAAAATACAGTAAACTAAAAAACATCGCTTTTGTAACCAATTTCTTAGGTCCCAACAACGTTTTTCGGTGTGGGTTAGCCTTCTGTAGCTACTTGCCATTTTCTGTGGCACATACAGCCTGGTCTGTTTCAGAAGTCATATAGGACATTTATTTATTTTTTTTATGGATGTTTATTAACCCCTTTCTGACATCTGATGTAATATTCCGTTTATGTGACGTGGACCAATTTGACCATGGACAGAATATTGCGTCATTGCGATCAGCCGTGCCCACGGGGGGGGGGTACGCTGACGATCGCCGCCGAGTGACACTGACTGTTCCTGGCACTTTAGCCCCTGAAATGCAATCGAACGCAATCTCATAATTCCGGCAGGTGGCTTACAAGCCCCTGTGCCTTCCAATCGGAAACCCTGCAGCGTGACACGGGGTCCCTATCGTTGCCATGGTGACCCGATGTCATACTAAAGCTCACAGCAGGGGGCTGGTATTCTCAGACTGGTAAGGGGCCATGCATATTGACCCCCCCAGCCTAAAAATAGCTGCCCGCAACCAGGGCTGTGCAGTCGGTATAAAATGGACCGACTCCTAAAATATATAATAAATTGGGTACAGTAGTTCAATGCAGAATGTGCTGAATATTTTTTCATAGGAATTTGGGAAAGTTATGAAATGTCCTATAAATGGCTGTTCTAGTCCTGATCTAAGGCTACATTCACACACAGCGTTTTTGCTGCGTATTTGAGGATACGTTTTTCAGCTGCAAAAGCAGATCAGCTTTTTAAAAAACCGCATCACCTGAAAGGTTTTTGAGCTAATAGATGTTTTCAATAGCAAAAGCAGATTAGAAAAATGCCACACAAACTGACATGCTCATTCAGCCCAAAAACGGATCCTGACAAAACGATGTGTGTCTGAATGTCATATCTTGAAACCCATTGACTTTGCTGGGATGCCCAGAGTCACTGCATTTTACTGCAAAAAACGGATCCGCAAAAACGCTGTATGTGAATCATGGCCGTAGGCAGTGGGGGGCAGCTGCCCCCCTAGAAGCACGCACCTATCAAAACTCACTTGTATGCTGCAGTGCTCCCGTCCAGAACCGGCTCCAGACTGCAGGGGGCAATCTCCCCTCTGTCCTGTCTTCTGCCGTCTTCAGAGAGAAGAGGAGGAGGGGTGCCTGCCATGCACAGAATCCGATTCCATGGCCCCGAGCTGGAGAAAGTTGTGCACACGCTGCACCTGGAAATAAGAGAGAGTCTGCAAGAGTGACATACTGGAAATCTGATTGGAAAAGTGAGGAAATTGGTTATTGCTGCCAGAACCCCTAAAATTGATTCCATCTTGAAGAGATGTGCTGGGAAAGGGGCAATTGTCGATCAAGCCACTCGGTGGGGCAGCACTATTTAATGATTGCGCGATTGCTTGAACTAAAACCGTTTCTTATAGATATGGCGAATCATCAGGTAACCCTAAATGAAGGTCAATGGACACAGGTGGCTGAATTGAAGGAATTGCTTAATCACCCATTTACCGTGAATAGAAAATTACAAGCTGAGGATTTAACTCCTGGCATTTTCATAAGGGAGTGGAAGAACTTCCTATTTTGCCTGTCCCAAAGAGGAGGTTTAATCGCAGATGGCATTTCTGCTTCAATGAAACGAAGAGAGACACAGCTATTGGAAAATAAAATTTTTCTGGCAGCTGTTTATGTGGACCCAAGTCATCATATACTGCTTGATGATCAACAGCTTACTAAAGGAAAAGAAGCTCTGACTGAGGTAGCAGTTAGTATGAATAGCCTACAGGAGGACTGCCAGGTGCAAGAGGACTTGGGTCTTGACAGTGCTACTGCTGCTATATCTTCATCCTCATCAGATGAGGAGTTTGACTTTGACAAGTATTTGGATGACATGGAGCAGGCAAAGCATTGCCGCAAGGAAGATTTCACTCCGTCTCCTATAGCAAGCAGATTGACCATATTTCAGCAAAATGTTTCACTTGTTCTCAAAGAAATAGAAAAACTCAACCTTCATCAAAACTGACTGCATGAGGCAATTCCTTTATACCCTATAAACTGTTAGTGATATTGCCCATGTGGTTACAGCTTTGACGTTAGTGTAGAGAGGTTGTTCTCTAGCCTTAAAATTATTAGGTCACATTTGAGGTCATCTATGAAGGAGGATCTGATGGAGGCATTTCTATTTCTTAGAACAAATTCATAGACTGCACAAATGTTATTTAGTATGTTTTTGTTGAAAACTGTTTTTTGCCACTTACGTAGTTTATTACATAGCGTTATATATATATATATATATATATACACATACAATATATATATATGTAATCGATAATACATAGGGTATTACATATTTACAATGTATTACAGTTTGTGTTCTAAAGTTGCATTCCAATAAATATATATTATGTTCTATGTAAATATCTTGATTATTGTATCATAAAAATGATTAAATGTCTGATGTTCACAATGTACTACAATAAATTTTTCACTTAAATATAAGCAATATATGTTGGAGTCGGTGTAATGGAAATCGAGGAGGCTGAGTCGCAGGTTTGGCTTACCGACTCCACAGCCCTGCCCGCAACTGCCCAGAAAAGGCATATCTATTAGATGCACCAATTCTGGAACTTTGCCCAACTCTTCCCACTTGCCCTGTAGTGGCAAATGGGGTTGATATTTGTGGGGCTGATGTCACCTTTGTATTGTCAGGTGACATCATGCCCACGGCTTAGTAATGGAGAGGCGTCTATAAGACAACTATCCATTACTAAACCTATAATTACATGGTAAATAAAGACAGCCAGAATAAAGTCCTTTTATTAGAAACTAGCTGAAGAGCCTGGCGTTGCCTGGGCATAGTAACCAACTGAGGTTAGTTATAACAAATTATTATATTGCACATAAAAACCGTGCATCTAATCCTATCCTGTGTGATACTGACTGCTGAGCTGTGTATCTAATCCTATTCTGTGTGATACTGACTGCTGAGCTGTGTATCTAATCCTCTCCTGTGTGATACTGACTGCTGAGCTGTGTATCTAATCCTATCCTGTGTGATACTAACTGCTGAGTCATGTATCTAATCCTATCCAGTGTGATAATGGGCTCCCCCTGCAGACTGTGTCAGAGGGTGGTCTGTGTTGGCACGGTAATAAATTGTGTTATTTCCAGCTTTACAGAAGGACGATAACACCATAGAAATGATAAGAATAATATTCCTCAGTTACCACAACTGTCTACAAAGAAAACTGTTGCTGAGAGCAACCAAACACAGCTCATTTTTCATCTTTTAAACAGCTCTGGGACAGCGTGGCGAGTTTTGAGTGGTGACTTTTGTGTTTCGACTTTTATGTGGCGAGGTTGGTGTATGTGTGGTGAAATGTGTTGTGAGGTAGCACTGTCATTTAAGTAGGGTATCACTCGCTTGCAGCCACAAAAAATCAGATCCGGCACGGGTTTTCCACAAAACCATAACTCCATGCGGTTTATTCAGCAGCATAAACCAAAGCAAGCAACATAAAGTTCACTTAACGGCAAAGTGTCCATGACAGAGCTTCTCTCTGTTAGCAATGTCCAATACGCAGGCTTTTCAGCCTCATAATTATATCTCACCCCGTCAGGGTTCTCTCATGGCTGCTTCTCCATACTGCGGACATTCATTCCCTCCAGGGAACTCTCAGGCACTTGCAGCCATTAAACACAGCATCCACACGTGCTGTCAGGCAGGAAGCCCCATCTCAGCGGGACCTTCCACACTGGACCAACTAGGTCCCAGCATTCACCCCCATGTGACCTACCCTGGCCACATTATATGGTCCATAGCCACAACCACCGGGTCACATGACTCTGACCTCATCACAGGTCCTTCAAGCCTTTACACACTCTTTACAATAGTGCTTTAAACACCCCCTGGGTGGGTTTGTAGGTAACCATGCGCGCCTATCTCTCTAGTTACCTGGAGACTTCTCCCTTACACATTGAAACAGCACCTCAGCAGTATCACTGCTGATCAACACATAAGTCTCCATCCCAAAGCCACCCACTTTGAGATACATAACGGCCATTCAGTATTCTGCCATTCATCCTTTCTCCTGGGACATCCACACAGCGCCCCCTAGCGGACTCAGTGGTTACTACACCACAGTGTGCTGAGGGTGGTATATGTGTTGAAGCACGTGGTAGTGTGTGGCGCATTTTGTGTGTGTGTTCATATCCCCGTGTGTGGTGAGTATCCCATGTCAGGGCCCCACCTTAGCAACTGTACGGTATATACTCTTTGGTGCCATCGCTCTCATTCTTTAAGTCCCCCTTGTTCACATCACAACACTTTTCCTTTCACTTTTTCCCCATTATGTAGATAGGGGCAAAATTAGTGAATTGGAACGCACGGGGCTAAAATTTCGCCCCACAACATAGACTATGACGCTCTCGGGGTCCAGACGTGTGACTGTGCAAAATTTTGTGGCTGTAGCTACGATGGTGCAGATGCCAATACATACATACACTTTTTCCCCATTATGTAGATAGGGGTAAAATTTGAATTGGAACGCGTGGGGTTAAAATTTCACCTCACAACATAGCCTATAACGCTCTCGGGGTCCAGACGTGTGACTGTGCCAAATTTTATGGCTGTAGCTGTGACGGTGCGGATGCCAATCCCGGACATACATACATACACACCCACATTGAGCTTTATATATTAGATAAAACAGGTTTACGTTTTCATTTAAAAATAACACAGTTATACTCACCAAACGTCTATTCCACCGAAGCCCTCGTTCTTCTGTAATAAAACTAAAATAAAAAACAATATACCATATCTGTCTGTCGTTCTGTTCAACGCCATAAATCATGTCTGGGGAATAATTAGTTTTCAACCTAGATGGTGCCAAAATGCTACCGTCCAGGCTGAGAACTACTGGTGAATGAGCTGCTGGGAACACATCATCAGTGACCGGGGGTGATGTCATAGAGGTTACCTCCGGTCAGTGAGGCTCCATTCCCAGTCTGGCTGAACTGTGGTGACTTCAGTGAGATCTCCGCTAGCACCGTGAGTGCTCAGAATGTATATTTTGGTGGGCAGAAAGGAACGCTCGGGCCATCTCCGCAGTGCACTTGAAGGGCTCCAAGAACATAACAGCGCAGCCCCATGTGACCTCAGTGGAGACTATGGTTAAGGACTTTATCTGGCACTCTCAGTGATATTACTGTTCCCTTAAAGTGATTCACACCATGCAGGGAGCATTTATGCATATTTAATCGAAGTACATTTAATCAAAGTATGAGGCAGTTATAACATGGATGAATGTGGCACTCATCTATTCTCTTCATACAGGTAACCAGTTCTTTCAATCTCTGCTCTGAATCAACTCCTGTGTGTCTCAACTCCATTCAATGTCAGCAAGCAGTTAATTCTGAATGCTATATATGTGTTTTCAACTATGCAAGCTTATATCTGGTATATAGTTATTTCAACTTACACTGCTTGTCCCCTTATGTTGTTAGGTCAAGAAACCTTTCAAAGTGCTTTATGATCCATGTAGTGCTGGACATTTGTTTATCTGACCACAACATTTATTGGGTCCTGCTGTCTCAATTTAGTTTGAGAGATTAACGAGAAGAGAGAGAGAAAAAAAAATCTAAGCCTTAGCCTCCTATATATTCAGACATAGCTTGGGGAAGGCATTTATGCAGGGGGCATTTATGCACATTTAATCTAAGTACATTTACTCAAAGTATGAGGCAGTTATAACATGGCAGGAGACAGGTAAGACATTTATATACATCTACTCCCTGTACATTTGGATTACAACAAATATATACTATATGCATTTGTGTAATTTATATCCTGGCCACTGCATTCACACACATCCACCGCCCTGGCATTAACTCTCTACACTCCATCCATATCGGCCCCTCACTCCTTTCCTCTCCTATGTATAGCACTCACGCTCTTTTCACATAGCTAAATCGGACAGATCCATTCAGTCCCACCATTCAACATCAGAGACGCTCTCACAAATCACTTAACCATCTGCTTACTCTTTCTATCATCCTCCTAGTCGCAGGAGACATTGCTCCCAACGCTGGTCCCCTATGTTATAGAAAGTCAAACCCCCCAACTGCTACACTCAGAAACCCCTCTAATCTTATTAATATTCCCTGCATGCCATCTGTCTCTCTTAATTGTGCCCTTTGGAATTCTCGCTCAATGTGTAACAAACTCCTTCATTCATGACTTTTTCCTTTCTAATTCTCTTAACCTGCTGGCTCTTACTGAAACCTGGATCCAGCAGTCAGACACTACCGCTGCTGCTGCTCTTTCATATGGTGGACTACACTTCTCTCATACCCCAAGATCAGACAATAGAGCAGGTAGAGGCGTTGGTCTGCTCCTATCACCAAAAAGTACCTTTCAGGTTATCCCTCAACTACCCTCACTTGTCTTCCCTTCTTTTGAGGTCCATGCCAATAGATTCTACACCCCCTTCTCCAAGCGAGTGGCGGTGGTGTTTCGTCCTCCCGGCCACTCCCATCAGTTCCTGGATCATTTTGCCACTTGGCTTCCACATTTTCTCTCCTGTGACATCCCTACCTGTTATGATTGAGTCACCGTAGGAGGCAGACACAAAAATAGAAGCTACGTCCAGAAAACCAGAGAAGTTGGCAACTATCAGATTGCAGACCCCTGAACCTATCAACACAACTAGCAGTAGCCGTGGGGGGTTCCTACGATGCCCTAGACCCCTCGATCACAGCCGGAGCGCTAAATAGCCTAAAGACAGAAAAGGAAATCTAAACTGCCCCAGAGCAGACCCCAAAGTAAAAGGCAGCCCCCAACATATAATGACGGTGAAGCAAGATGAAAAAACACTCACACAGATAGAAAGATAGGCTGAGCAAATGATGGGGCCCAAACTAGCTAAACAGAACAGGAAAGGAAGGTTGCTGTCTGCAATCTGCCAAAACCCTTTCAAAGACATAAGCCAACAAGCTGATATGAAAAAGGCCCTGAAGCAGCTAGGCTTCAAAAACTAAATCAGCACTCAGGTATTTTCAGAAGACAGAGCTAAAGGAATTCAGCACACCCCAGCAGGGAATGGCAGAAATCCAGAAAAACAAAGCAAAACAAAGTCTAAGCACAAATGCAAAAGGCCGAGCAGAAAACTTAGCTTTAGAGGAGCAGGAATTCAGACTGGTCTCCAAGGATCCCACAGAGAAATCACCCGCAGGGCAGAAGGGCGTCGGCAGCCTTATATCCAGTCAGTAACACCACTCAGCCAGTCATCATCATCAGACTCAGGTGTTTGACAATCAGGCTCACTACCTTTCTTTACCAGAAGAGGGAGTTCCTCGGGCCTCAGTAGTGAAGGGGAAAATGAACTCACAACAGTACCTCCCCCTTGAGGAGGGGGTCACCGAACCCTCAACCACGCCACCAGGGCGATCAGGGTGAGCCCGATGAAAGGCACGCACCAATCTTTTGGCATGAATATCAGAGGCAGAGACCCAGGAATTATCCTCCTGACCATAACCCTTCCACTTAACCAAATACTGGAGTCTCCGTCTAGCCAGACGGGAATCCAATACTTTCTCTAACTCATATTCCATGTTACCTTCAACCAATACAGGGTCTGGAGGTGCCAACCCCGGAACAACAGGTTCAAAAAACCTCTTCAACAAAGATTTATGGAACACATTATGGATTTTAAATGTGACAGGAAGAGCCAAACGAAAAGAGACCGGATTAATAATCTCCAAAATCTTGTAAGGTCCAATAAATCTAGGCTTAAACTTAGGAGAAGCCACCTTCATAGCAATATTTTTTGATGATAACCACACCATATCACCAACCTTAAACTGGGGACCAATGGTCCTATGTCGGTTGGAAAGCCGCTGGGCTTTTTCCTGGGAGAGAGATAACTTATCCACCACTTGGTCCCAGATCTGGTGCATTCTCTCCACCACAGTTTCAACACCTGGGCAGGCAGAGGGCTCCACCTGCCCTGAAGAAAATCGAGGATGAAACCCAAAGTAACAAAAAAAAAGGTGACATCAAAGTGGCAGAACTAGCTCTATTATTTAAAGGAAATTCGGCCAAGGGCAAAAATGAAACCCAATCATCCTGATCAGCAGAAATAAAACATCTCAAATATGACTCCAAGGTCTGGTTTGTTCTCTCTGTCTGCCCATTGGTCTGAGGGTGAAAAGCAGAGGAGAAGGACAACTGAATTCCCAGCTTGGAACATAAAGTTCTCCAAAATCTAGACACAAACTGGACTCCTCTGTCAGATACAATGTTCTCAGGAATCCCGTGCAAGCGAACCACCTGTTGTAAAAACAGGGGCACCAACTCAGAGGAAGATGGCAACTTAGGGAGTGGTACAAGATGAACCATCTTAGAGAACCTATCACAAATCACCCAAATAACAGTCATCCTTTGAGAGACAGGCATATCAGAGATGAAATCCATTGAAATATGGGTCCATGGCCTCTTGGGGACAGGCAAAGGCATCAACAACCCACTAGAGCGAGAACACGATTTAGACCGGGAGCACGTCCCACAGGACTGCACAAAATTCCTGACATCACGAGACAAGGAGGGCCACCAAAAAGAACGACTCACCAGATCTCTAGTACCAAAAATACCTGGATGACCAGCCAAAGCAGAGCAATGAACTTCAGACATCACTCTCTTCTTCCACTGGTCAGGAACATACAACTTTCCACTGGGACAACGCTCAGGTTTGTCCTCCTGGAACTCTTCCAGAGCACGTCTCAAATCGGGCGAGATGGCAGAAAGAACTACCCCTTCACCTAAGATGGTAGCAGGCTTGGTCACCACAGGAGAATCAGCAAAGAAGCTCCTAGAGAGGGCGTCTGCCTTGACATTCTTAGTTCCAGGAAGAAAAGAAACCACAAAATTAAAACGTGTAAAAAACAAGGCCCACCTAGCCTGTCTAGGGTTCAAGCGCTTAGCCGACTCTAGGTAAATCAAATTCTTGTGGTCAGTGAGGACCACGACTTGATGCTTAGCTCCCTCCAACCAATGTCTCCACTCCTCAAATGCCCATTTCATGGCCAACAGTTCCCGATTCCCCACATCATAGTTACGTTCAGATGGAGGGAACTTACGGGAAAAGAAAGCACAGGGATTCATTTTAGATGTTACAGGATCCTTTTGGGACAAAACAGCTCCTGCACCAATCTCAGAAGCATCCACCTCTACCTGGAATGGAAGTGAGACATCAGGTTGCCGCAAAACCGGGGCGGAGGTGAATCTTCGCTTCAGCTCCTGAAAGGAAGAAACAGCCTCCGGAGACCAATTTAACACATCAGCACCCTTCTTAGTCAAATCAGTCAATGGCTTGGCAATACTAGAAAATTTTGCTATAAATTTCCGATAAAAATTAGCAAAACCCAAAAACTTCTGGAGGGCCTTCAAAGAAGTGGGCTGAACCTAATCGTAAATGGCCTGTACCTTGGCCGGGTCCATTTCAATAGTTGACGGGGACAAAATAAATCCCAAAAAAGAAATCCTCTGTACTCCAAAAAGGCATTTAGATCCTTTGACATACAGGGAATTCTCCCTCAAGATCCGGAACACAGTCCGAATATGTTCCACATGAGAATCCCAATCCTTGGAGAAGATCAAAATATCATCCAGATAAATAATCAAAAATTTATCGACAAAATCTTGGAAAATATCGTTCATGAAGCACTGGAAGACAGAAGGGGCATTAGTGAGCCCAAAAGGCATCACCAGGTACTCAAAATGTCCCTCCGGAGTATTAAACGCCGTCTTCCATTCATCCCCATGCTTAATGCGAATAAGATTATACGCCCCCCTGAGGTCAAACTTGGTAAACCAGCAAGCACCTTTAACTCTGGAGAATAGATCAGAAATCAGGGGTAACGGATACTGATATTTAACAGTAATCTTGTTGAGGGCACGATAATCAATACAAGGTCTTAATGATCCATCCTTTTTGGCTACAAAAAAAAAAAGGCACCTAAGGGTGATGAGGATGGTCTAATATGACCCTTCAACGCCTCCTTAATATAGGATCGCATAGCCTCGTGCTCGGGTACAGATAGATTGAAGAGCCGACCCTTGGGAAATTTACACCCCGGGATCAGTTCAATTGCACAGTCATAACTCCTATGAGGAGGCAGAGACGCAGACTCATTCTCACTAAATACATCATAAAAGTCCGCCAAATAATCAGGAACATCATGCGACTGAGGAGAGGTGGAAAACACCGGAGCCTCACTAAAGGCACACCGACAACCCCAACTCACCACAGACACAGATTTCCAATCCAAAACTGGATTATGAATTTGTAACCAGGGAAACCCCAGAACAATAGTATCATGCAGATTATGCAACACCAAAAATCTGCAATTTTCTTGATGATCTGGGGCGACCCGCATTACCACCTGGGTCCAAAACTGAGGTTTATTTTTAGCCAAAGGAGTAGCATCAATCCCCCTCAAAGGGATAGGCGTCTGCAGAGGTGTCATCGGAAATCCACAACGTTTAGCAAAATCCAAGTCCATTAGGTTTAGGGCTGCTCCCGAATCCACAAAAGCCTTGGCGGAAAATGTGGACAGGGAGCAGATCAGAGTAATAGCCAGAAGAAACTTAGGTTGAACACCACCAACAGAAAACGTGTGTGCAAAGCGTTTCTCTCGTTTAGGACAGACAGAAATAATATGTGAGGCATCTGTACAGAAAAAACACAACATATTACGCCTTCTGAACTCCTGACGCTGCTCTCTGGAAAAAACTCTATCACATTGCATAGGTTCAGACATTTGTTCAACAGGTGGCAACACCTCTCGTGCAGCTTTGCTTTGGCGCAAACGCCGATCAATCTGAATGGCTAATGACATAGAATCGTCAAGACCAGAGGGAACAGGAAATCCCACCATAGTATCTTTTACGGCTTCTGACAACTCCTTCCGAAAGAGAGCAGCCAAGGCATTATCATTCCAGGTAGTAAGTACTGCCCACTTTCGGAATTTTTGACAGTACAATTCTGCAGAATCACGACCCTGGTTCAATGCCAGCAGGGTCTTTTCAGCCTGATCAATGGCATTAGGTTCGTCATACAACAACCCCAAGGCCTGAAAAAATGCGTTCACATTAGTCAGAATAGAATCATCTGGTTTCAAAGAAAACGCCCAATCCTGGGGATCGCCACGCAGCAAAGAGATGACAATTTTAACCTGCTGCGTGGAGCTCCCTGACGAGTTAGGCTTCAAGGCAAAAAATAATTTACAATTACTTTTGAAATTCAAAAATTTAGACCGATCCCCAAAAAATACATCAGGTGTAGGAATCTTTGGTTCAGCAGCATGTGAATGAGCAAGGTAGGCGGAAATTCCCCGCACTTCCGCAGCGAGCTGCTCCATACGATCAGACAATTGCTTTATTTCCATTGAGAGAAAAAAAAAAATTCCCCCTACGGCCTCAGAGATATAGAGAAAAAAATATACACACTTTTTTTTTTTTTTTTTTTTTTTTTACAATTCTTTCCTGCTATTGAGTACCCTAGGATCTGCGGTATGGCGGGTGATTCTGTTATGATTGAGTCACTGTAGGAGGCAGACACAAAAATAGAAGCTACGTCCAGAAAACCAGAGAAGTTGGCAACTATCAGATTGCAGACCCCTGAACCTATCAACACAACTAGCAGTAGCTGTGGGGGGTTCCTACGATGCCCTAGACCCCTCGATCACAGCCGGAGCGCTAAATAGCCTAAAGACAGAAAAGGAAATCTAAACTGCCCCAGAGCAGACCCCAAAGTAAAAGGCAGCCCCCAACATATAATGACGGTGAAGCAAGATGAAAAAACACTCACACAGAAAGATAGGCTGAGCAAACGATGGGGCCCAAACTAGCTAAACAGAACAGGAAAGGAAGGTTGCTGTCTGCAATCTGCCAAAACCCTTTCAAAGACATAAGCCAACAAGCTGATATGAAAAAGGCCCTGAAGCAGCTAGGCTTCAAAAACTAAATCAGCACTCAGGTATTTTCAGAAGACAGAGCTAAAGGAATTCAGCACACCCCAGCAGGGAATGGCAGAAATCCAGAAAAACAAAGCAAAACAAAGTCTAAGCACAAATGCAAAAGGCCGAGCAGAAAACTTAGCTTTAGAGGAGCAGGAATTCAGACTGGTCTCCAAGGATCCCACAGAGAAATCACCCGCAGGGCAGAAGAGCGTCGGCAGCCTTATATCCAGTCAGTAACTCCACTCAGCCAGTCATCATCATCAGACTCATGTGTTTGATAATCAGGCTCACTACTTTTCTTTACCAGAAGAGGGAGTTCCTCGGGCCTCAGTAGTGAAGGGGAAAATGAACTCACAACACCTACTCATATCATGGGTGATTTCAACATCCCCATTGCTCTTCCCCTCTCCCCATCTGCAACTCACCTTCTATCTCTAACCTCCTCGTTTGGCCTTTTGCAGCTTACTAATTCTCCAACGCGTGAAAACGGAAACTCCCTCAACTTGGTCTTCTCTCGGCTTTGTGCAGTGGATGATTTTGCAAACTCCCCTCTCCCGCTCTCTGACCACAACCTTCTTTCATTCTCTCTCAAGAACTGCCAGGCCGCTCAGGTCACCCCCACTGTCCATACTTATAGAAAAATACAGGCCATTAACACCCAGAAACTTATGAAGAACTTGCAGTCTTCATTGGCCCCTATCTCCTCCCTCTCATGTCCTGATTCTGCATTGAAGCATTACAATGAAACACTTCAAAGTGCCCTGGATGAATTTGCACCTCCTATAAATAGAACACTACAACAGAGACGGCGACAACCCTGGCACACCCTGCAAACACGTTTCCTGCAGCGGTGCTCCAGGTGCACCGAAGGTCTGTGGAGAAAATCCAATCTACACGAAAATTTCATCCATTATAAGTTTATGCTTAGAACATACAACACTGCCCTTCACCTCTCAAAACAAACCTATTTCAACACCCTCATCACCTCACTGTCCAATAACCCGAAACGTCTTTGACACTTTTCATTCTCTACTCAACCCAAGAGTACAGGCCCCAACCACAGAGCTTCAAGCTCACAATCTGGCCCAATTACTTCAAAGAAAAATTTAACCAGATCCGACAGGAAATTATCTCCCAATCACCTCATACCATGCACTGTCCTCCCTCCCCCACTGTATCTAGCTCACTCTCTGATTTTGAACCAGTCACAGAAGAAGAAGGAAGCAGGCTCCTAGCATCTTCTCGCCCAGCCACTTGCACCAGTGACCCATTTCCGTCACATCTCCTCCAGTCCCTTTCCCCTGCTGTCACCCTCATCTAACTAAAATATTTAACCTCTCTCTTCTAGTATCTTTCCCTCCTCATTTAAGCATGCCATCATACATCCACTACTTAAAAAACCATCCCTCGACCAAAACTGCCGCTAACTATCGACCAGTCTCTAATCTTCCCTTCATCTCTAAACTCTTGGAACGCCTGGTCCACTCCCGTCTTATCCGCTATCTCTTTGATAACTCTGGAATGTCATAGTAAAAAAGACAGCAGGATGGCACTCACCGTTCTCTTGAAATGATTCACTTTATTTCATATCGACAAAGCATAGGCATCGGCACGGGAGAAATGTAAAAAGACGGACAACAGCCGTTTCTATGCTTTGTCGGTATGAAATAAAGTGAATCATTTCAAGAGAACGGTGAGTGCCATCCTGCTGTCTTTTTTACTATGACATTCCATGTTTTCTCTTCATATGGATAGAGCACCCATTCAGTAAAGGGTTACAGGTGTTACACTGATAGCGGTTACAAGCAGCTTTTCGGGTATTTCTTTCCCAGGGACAGCGCCGGATGTTTTCTTTTTTTCTTTGGACTCATCTTTGATAACTCTCTTCTCGACCCTCTCCAATCCGGTTTCCGCTCTTTACACTCTACTGAAACTGCCCTCACTAAAGTCTCTAATGATCTACTAACAGCTAAATCAAATGGTCATTACTCCATGCTAATTGTCTTGCATCTCTGTGCAGCATTCGACACTGTGGATCATCAGCTCCTCCTCACTATGCTCCGTTCCATTGGCCTCAAGGACACCATTCTCTCCTGGTTCTCCTCCTATCTCTCTGACGGCTCCTTTACTGTATCTTTTGCTGGTTCCTCCTCTCATCTTCCCCTTACTGTTGGGGTTCCTCAAGGATCAGTCCTAGGCCCCCTCCTCTTCTCTTTGTACACTACCCCTATTGGTCAAACAGTAGATTTGGTTTCCAGTACCATCTCTATGCTGATGACACCCAATTATATGCTTCTCCTGACATCACGCCAGCCTTTCTAGAAAACACCAGCGATTGTCTAAACGCTGTGTCTAACATCATGTCCTCACTATATCTGAAACTGAACCTGTCAAAGACTGAACTCCTTGTGAATCCTCCCGCTACTAATGTACCTATATCTGACATTGCCATTTCCGTGTGTGGTTCCACTATTACTCCCCAGCAACATGCCTGCTGTCTTGGGGTCATACTTGACTCTGAGCTTTCCTTTGTCCCCCACATCCGATCACTGCATCGATTATCTGCATCTCAAAAACATTTCTAGAATTCAACCTTTTCTTACTTTTGACTCAGCAAAAACTCTTACTGTTTCTCTTATTCATTCTCGTCTCGACTATTGTAACTCTTCTAATCGGTCTCCCTCTTACCAAACTCTCCCCTCTCAAATCTGTCTTGAATGCTGCAGCCAGGATCATATTCCTCACCATTCGTTACACCGATGCCTCTACCTTGTGCCAGTCATTACACTGGCTACCCATCCACTCCAGAATCATGTATAAACTTATTACCCTCATCCAGAAAGCCCTCCATGGCTCAGCACTACCCTACATCTCCTTCCTTGTTTCAGTATACCACCCTACCCGCACCCTCCGTTCTGCTGATGACCTGAGGTTAGCATCCGCAATAATCAGAACCTCCCACTCCCATCTCCAAGACTTTACACGTGCTGCGCCAATTCTTTGGAATGCACTTCCCAAGTCAATACGATTAGTTCCCAATCCCCACAATTTTAAGAGTGCCCTGAAAACTTATTTATTCAGACTGGCCTACCGCCTCAACACATTAACCTAATCTATCCCTGTATGGCACAGCCAAAAGTTTTACCATAACCAGGTTCCCCGCATCATGTTCCCACATGCTTTATGCATCCATTAGCCCTCTGTGTCTGTACTGTTACACACTTAACATTATGGCTGGTCCATACAATCAGGGCAATTGTTACCACCCACCTTTCGTGTCTACCCTTTTCCTCATAGATTGTAAGCTTGCGAGCAGGGCCCTCATTCCTCTTGGTATCTGTTATGATCTTTGTGATTATTGTTATGCTGTAATGTCTATCGTCTGTACATGTCCCCTCTGAAATGTAAAGTGCTGCGGAATATGTCGGCGCTATAGAAATAAAATTTATTTTTATGTTTTTGGAATGGTCTGTTTAAGATGGATAGGATTACTCTATTTTTTTCTGATCTGTTGCCATTCTCTGCTCTCCCATCCACTTAAATATATGGTGGTTCCTGTTTGTTACACTTGTGGCATCAGCTATTCAACTTTGTCGTCAAACTATTGTTACTGTTAGGCCGGGATCACACATGCGAAAAACTCGGGGCGAGTCTCGCATGTTAATACCCAGCACTCGGATCAGAGTGAGCGGCCGCACGCTCCGCTCCTGAGTGCTGGCAGCAGTGCTGGGTATTAACATGCAAGACTCGTCCGAGTTTCTTGCATGTGTGATCCCGGCCTTAACCTGTCTGTTGTATATGTCATTTTGAATAAATTTTGATATTTTTATCTGGGACTTTTGAGCTCTTTTCTCTTTTTTTTTTTTTTTATTGTCCCATCAGCTGCCGCCTGCTATCTCTTTTATCACTTAGATGTAGCTCTCATCATTCTCCCCTGCTCGTGCCGATCTCCGGCAGAGCAGGGGAGAATGAGGAGAGCCGTGTTCAGCACCCGGCGCCGGGGAACAGTGCTTACTGTAACGCTTCTTCCCTGGTGCCGATGTGTGTCATATGAATGACACCAATGTGTGTTATGCATGTGCACGTATGTGGGAAGTTTTGTGGCCCGTACTGACATTAAAAAACAGACATGTCAGCGTGTTTTGAAGCGCACTGACGTGCACAGACCCATTCACTTGAATAGGCAAATCGCGCTCCATTCATCTCGAGTCTCTCTGTATTGCTAAGTAGTACTGTACAGCCACATATGGGGTTTTGCCTCGTTCAGTAGAAATTGTGGAAAAATTTTGTTGCCATTTTTACCCACTTGTGTGAAAATGTAAAATCTTTGGCTAAAACAAAATTTTGGTGGTAAAAATGTATTTATTTTGTCTTCACTGCCCAATGGTATAAAATTCTGTGACACACCCATGGTGTCAATATGATCACTGCACCCCTAGATGAATTAATTGAGAGATGTAGTTTGTAAAATGGGGTCACTTATTGGGGGGTTCTGCTTTTCTGGCATCTTATGGACTCTCCGATAAGGTCATGGCACCTGCAAACCATAGCAGTAAAATCTGCTGCTCCTTGCCTTCTGAGCTTTGCATTGTGCCTGAAAATTATTTCCTGATTACTTGTAGGGTATTGGCACACTCAGGAAAAAATGGACCTCAGTTTGTTGTTAAAAAAAAAAATGATTTCCTATTAGCCCTTAGAAAAATTAAAAACTTGGGGCTAAAACATTTTAGTAGGAAAAATGTAATGTATTCTTTCTTCACTGCTCAGTGGTATAAAATTCTGTGAAGCACATGTGGTGTTAATATGATCGCTGCACCCCTAGAGGAATTCATTGGGGAGAGTAGTATGTAAAATGAGTTCACATATAGTGGGTTTCTGTTGTTCTGGCACCTCAGGGGCTCTGCCAATGTGACTCTGCACCCTCAAACCATTCCAGCAATATCTGAACTCCATTGTGGCGCTTCCCTTCTGAGCTTTCCACTGTGCCTCAAAAGTAGCATTCCCCTACATATAGGGTATCGGCGTACTCAGGACAAATTGCACAACAACTTTTGGGGTTCAATTTCTCCTGTTACCCTTGGGAAAATAAAAAATCGGGGGCGAAAAGATCATTTTTGTGGAAAAAATGACTTTTTATTTTCACGGCTCTACGTTATAAACTTCTGTGAAGAACTTGGGGGTTCAAAGTGCTCACCACACATCTAGTTAAGTTCCTAGGGGGGTCTAGTTTCCGAAATGGTGTCACTTGTGGGGGTTTCCACTGTTTAGGCACATCAAGGGCTCTCCAAACGCGACATGGCATCCGATATCTCAATTCCAGACAATTTTGCATTGAAAAAGTCAAACGGCGCTCCTTCCCTTCTGAGCTCTGCCACGCGCCCAAATAGTGGTTTACCCGCACGTATGAGGTATCAGCGTACTCAAGACAAATTGCACAACAACTTTTGGGGTCCATTTTCTCCTGTTACCCTTGGTAAAAGAAAAAAAATTGTATCTGAAGTAAATTTTTTGGGAATAAAAGTTAAATGTTCTTTTTTTAAACATTCAAAAAGTTTCTGTGAAGCATCTGAAGGGTTAATAAACTTCTTGAATGTGGATTTAAGCGTGTTTAGGGGTGCAGTTTTTAGAATGGTGTCACTTTTGGGTATTTTCTATCATATAGACCCCTCAAACTGACTTAAAATGTGATGTCCCTAAAAAAAAATGGTGTAAAAATGAGAAATTGCTGGTTAATTTTTAACCCTTATAACTTCCTAACAAAAAAATTTTGGTTCAAAAATTGTGCTGATGTAAAATAGACATGTGGGAAACGTTACTTAAGTATTTTGTGTGAATATCTCTGTGATTGAAAGGCATGAAGCTTCAAAGTTGGAAAATTTAGAAATTTTCAAAATTTTCACCAACTTTCCATTTTTTTCACAAATAAACGCAAGTTATATCAAATACATTTTACCACTATCATGAAGCACAATATGTCACAAGAAAAATAATTGGCCCGGTCATTGACGTGCAAACCACCCTTGGGGGTAAAGGGTTTTTTTTTTATAATTATTTAAAGACTCACAACGAAATCCAGGTTAACATAATAATTGAAACCAGACAAGTAGACAAATACAAGCAATACAACTTAACTCCCAACCAAGACAATCGTCCACGGGTCCTTAACATCCGGGGACCCGGTAGTAGAAGTCAATGACCCAATTCGGAGGGTCTTTCATTTTTTAACTTTTAACAAACAGTATAGGAAAGAAAAGACAGAGCAGAGGAAGACGAAGGAGAGCAGTTGAAGCGTAAAAAGAGAGTGGGGGGAACTACAGTACAGACCAAAAGTTTGGACACACCTCATTCAAAGAGTTTTCTTTATTTTTTATTTTCATGACTATGAAAATTGTAGATTCACTCTGAAGGCATCAAAACTATGAATTAACACATGTGGAATTATATAATTAACATAAAAGTGTGAAACAACTGAAAATATGTCTTATATTCTAGGTTCTTCAAAGTAGCCACCTTTTGCTTTGATTACTGATTTGCACACTCTTGGCATTCTCTTGATGAGCTTCAAGAGGTAGTCACCGGAAATAGTTTTCACTTCACAGGTGTGCCCTGTCAGGTTTAATAAGTGGGATTTCTTGCCTTATAAATGGGGTTGGGACCATCAGTTGTGTTGTGCAGAAGTCTGGTGGATACACAGCTGATAGTCCTACTGAACAGACTGTTAGAATTTGTATTATGGCAAGGAAAAAGCAGCTAAGTAAAGAAAAACGAGTGGCCATCATTACTTTAAGAAATTAATGTCAGTCAGTCCGAAATATTGGGAAAACTTTGAAAGTGTCCCCAAGTGCAGTGGCAAAAACCATCAAGCGCTACAAAGAAACTGACTCATATGAGGACCGCCCCAGGAAAGGAAGACCAAGAGTCACCTCTGCTGCGGAGGATAAGTTCATCCGAGTCACCAGCCTCAGAAATCGCAGGTTAACAGCAGCTCATATTAGAGACCAGGTCAATGCCACACAGAGTTCTAGCAGCAGACACATCTCTACAACAACTGTTAAGAGGAGACTTTGTGCAGCAGGCCTTCATGGTAAAATAGCTTCTAGGAAAGCAATACTAAGGACAGGCAACAAGCAGAAGAGACTTGTTTGGGCTAAAGCACACAAGGAATGGACATTAGACCAGTGGAAATCTGTGCTTTGGTCTGATGAGTCCAAATTTGAGATCTTTGGTTCCAACCACCATGTCTCTGTGCGACGCAGAAAAGGTGAACGGATGGGCTCTACATGCCTGGTTCCCACCGTGAAGCATGGAGGAGGAGGTGTGATGGTGTGGGGGTGCTTTGCTGGTGACACTGTTGGGGATTTATTCAAAATTGAAGGCATACTGAACCAGCATGGCTACTACAGCATCTTGCAGCGGCATGCTATTCCATCCGGTTTGCGTTTAGTTGGACCATCATTTATTTTTCAACAGGACAATGACTCCAAACACACCTCCAGGCTGTGTAAGGGCTATTTGACCAAGAAGGAGAGTGATGGGGTGCTATGCCAGATGACCTGGCCTCCACAGTCACCAGTCCTGAACCCAATTGAGATGGTTTGGGTGAGCTGGACCGCAGAGTGAAGGCAAAAGGGCCAACAAGTTCTAAGCATCTCTGGGAACTCCTTCAAGACTGTTGGAAGACCATTTCTGGTGACTACCTCTTGAAGCTCATCAAGAGAATGCCAAGAGTGTGCAAAGCAGTAATCAAAGCAAAAGGTGGCTACTTTGAAGAACCTAGAATATAAGACATATTTTCAGTTGTTTCACACTTTTTTGTTAATTATATAATTCCACATGTGTTAATTCATAGTTTTGATGCCTTCAGAGTGAATCTACAATTTTCATAGTCATGAAAATAAAGAAAACTTTTTGAATGAGAAGGTGTGTCTGAACTTTTGGTCTGTACTGTAAGTAACGGAGCCAAGAGAGGCGGAAAAAAAAAAGGGGAGGGAAGGAAAAAACGAGGGGGTAAGGGAAGGAGTACCCACCCGACCAAGTCCACCACTCAGCCTGATGTTTTTGTTAGGCTTCAGATTTCTGCGCTTACTCCGCAGGGATCCAGACCCTCACATTCTGCAGTCTCCTGCTGTTTATCTACTGCAGAGGTGATTGCAGAGGAGATTGCCTTGCAGCAATTGCCTTGCAGCAATTAAATTTGCTGATGACACAAAGCTAGGAGGGATAGCTAATACTAGAGAAGAGAGAGAGAGGATTCAAAAAGATAAAAATAAACTGGAGAAGTGGGCAGCAACTAACAGAATGGTTTTTAACAGGGAGAAATGCAAAGTACTACATCTGGGCAATAAAAATGAAAAAAGCATATACAGAATGGGAGGAATAGGGCTAAGTGACAGCACATGTGAAAAAGACTTGGGTATACTAATAGATCACAGACTGAATATGAGTCAACAGTGTGATGCAGCAGCAAAAAAGGCAAATGCAATTCTAGGATGTATTAACAGAAGCATACAGTCTAGATCACGTGAAGTCATTATTTCCCTCTACTCCTCTTTGGTCAGACCTCATCTGGAATATTGTGTCCAGTTTTGGGCACCACATTTTAAAAAAGACATCAACAAACTGGAGCAAGTTCAGAAAAGAGCGACCAGAATGGTGACCGGTCTGCAAACCCTGTCTTATGAGGAAAGGTTGCAGGATTTGGGAATGTTTAGTTTGCAAAAGAGAAGACTGAGAGGAGACTTAATAGCTGTCTACAAATATCTAAAGGGCTGTCACATTGTAGAAGGATCAACTTTATTCTCATTTGCACAAGGAAAGACTAGAAGCAATGGGATGAAACTGAATGGGAGGAGACACAGATTAGATATTAGAAAAAACTTTTTGACAGAGTGATCAATGAGTGGAACAGGCTGCCACGAGAAGTGGTGAGTTCTCCTTCAATTGAAGTCTTCAAACAGAGGCTGGACAGACATCTGACTGGGATGATTTAGCGAATCCTGCTTTGAGCAGGGGGTTGGACCAGATGGCCCAGGAGGTCCCTTCCAACTCTACGATTCTATGATTCTATGAAATCTCTCCTGAGGCTAAGTCCTTCTGTCCTCCTACTGAGCATGCTCATGGGACAGTCATGTGCTCTGGTCCCGCTCCAGATCTCATTGGTCCATCTCCAAGATCTGGAAGCATGTAGAAGGTCCCGGCTGCTATAAAAGGCGCGCATGGCTGTTCCGCCATGCGGTAATATAGACTTACTTGCTGCTGTGTGTATGAGGACGGATGTATGATTCTGGTGAATGACTCATTATAAAACCCCTTCCCTCTGATATTATGTATGTAGTCAGGGACTGAGTTAGAATCAGCGCCAGCGCTCCTCTGCTGCAACATCCACAGCTGCTCGCGTCCGACATTGCGCTTGAGTCATAGCTTTGTCGTTTAGCGGCAGTGTCCACGCTGCGATGCAGTAGCAGCTCTCCTTAGCATCCGCAGCTGCGACGCCACACACACGGTAGGTCTAGATGGATGTAGTGCCACCATGTTGGGCTACTCCTGTGACCTGATACCGTGTGTGTATTTATACTGAGTACTCTAACCTCAACAGGCTCAGTCTTTGTATTTGTGTTTATTTGGCATCTCGGTGACTTAACAGAGATAGCTCTGCGCATCTGGGTGACATTTAACCCTGTGCGCATTACCGCCATATTGCTCCTGCCACCTCTTAGCAGCGGTTATATCACCTACTGCACGGTGGACCACGAGCGGCTAACGCACTTTATTATTATTTTTATTTAGTGGGTTCCGCCATTCCTAACAGTTTTTAGTTAACCTTAGGGGGGGTTGCCTCCAGCATTAGACCACAATACTCACTAGAGCTTCGAAAATCCATCCAAGCCAAGTAGCCCAAAACATTGGGTATGATTCATGTATGGATAAGGTGAGGTCCTCCATATATATAATTTCATTGACTTTTGCGATCCACTGAGTTATGGTTGGAGGAGCGGGACTCTTCCATCTCTCCGGGATGCAAGCCCTCGCAGCCATGATCAAAAATTTCAACAAAGAGGATTTATAAATTCGGAGAGGGATTTCATTATGTTGGAGTTGTATCAGAGCCGGAGTCAACTTTTCGGAACAGCCTGTAACCCGACAAATAGCTTCCCACAGGGGGTAAAGTGGTTAATAATTACCAGCCAGCCTCATAACTTTCTTGCTAAGTTTTTATTTCATAATAACACAACTGAATTTGTTGTAAAACTAAACACGCAGATTGTAAGCTAAATATTGCTACAGATGCAAAGCAACCCTGACCGACACCCGGGACTTGTCATTTGCAATAGTATTAGAGAGATAAAGAAAATACATTTTTATTTATTCCTGTTATTGGTCATGATGACTTCTCATCCGCTGCTATCAAGAGTCATCTCTGTTCTTGCTTCCTTGGAGGATGATGATGGATGCAGTAATTCTCTTTTGTCTTCTCCACTTTGCTCTTCTATTTTTAAACCACACCTGTGCCACAAAAAATTATTAAGTTAGGCCATCTAATACACCAGTCAGGTACTACCGATACTTCATTTGGCTATTACTGCTATTTCCTATCATTTACCCACTATAGTGATTTTTCATTGGAAACTAAATTTTTTTCATTGATGTCTATTGAATATCTATCACATCACAATTTTTTCGTGTTCAGTCACAAGTATTATCTACAGATTCGGGGTGCTCCAATGGGGTCAAAAACTTTTTACCCTTTTTTGCTATACATTTTGCAGCCTTTTGGGAAAAATCCTATATTTTTTTCACAGAGCAACCTATTTGTGGATCACCTGTTCTGGTATGGCTGTTTTATTGATGATATAATTATGGTTTGGTATGGAGATGAAGCGGCCGTGCCAGATTTCATGCGATACATAAACAACGACTGTAATTTAAGATTGACCAATTCTTCTGCCGCTAATGTTATTCCCTTTTTAGATGTTTTGTTAGGCCGAGATCACACATGCGAGAAACTCGGACGAGTCTCACACCTTAATACTCGGCACTGCCGCCGGCACTTGGGAGTGGAGCATATGGCTGCATAGAAATACATGCAGCCACACGCTCCGATCCGAGTGCCGGCGGCAGTGCCGGGTATTAAGATGCGACACTCGTCCGAGTTTCTCGCATGTGTGATCCCGGCCTTAATCAGTAATGCAGAGCAGTGTTCAGTTAATGTCAGATAGCCATGCTCAGGTAACACCATCCTGGGACCAAGTAGTTATCATCCTAGACATACAATATGCTTGATCCATATGGAGAGATGGTTAGGGCTAGGAGAATATGTTTAAACTCTGAGTCCTTATCTGAATAATGAAACTTAATTTAGGATAGACTTCACCAGGGTTTATGGCATAAATCTTCTTAATAATGCAGAGACAAAAATAAGTAGGGAAGAATTTCTTTCTAAAAATAAATATCTGAGTAACCATTAAAAAATGTTGTTAAACTTGTTAATTTTGTTGTATCATACAGTAATCAATTTACTTCCATCACATGTATAATGCTAAAATATTTACCAATACTTAACCAAGACGAGATATTGAGTAAAATTCTAAAACAGGATTGCGTCTTTTCTGCAAAGAAAGGTAAATTTTTAACCGCTTAACGTCGTGGTCATGTTTTTTCTCCCCTTTTTCCAAGAGCCATCACTTTTTTATCTTCCCATCAATATGGCCGTATGAGGTATTGTTTTTTGTAGGACGAATTCTACTTTAAATTACACCATTCATTTTACCACATAGTCTACTTGAAAATGTGAAAAATAAAAATACAAATGCATTTTAATTGCAAAAAAAAAACAGTGCAAATTCACAATGGTTTTTGTGTTTGTTTGTTTTTTATTTATCATGTTCACTATATTGTAAAAATGAACTGGCAATATGATTCTCCAGGTAAGTACGAGTATGCAGATACCATACATGTGTATTTTTATTTTTAATTTAAGTGATGAAAAAAAATTCAGACATTTGTAACAGAAAAAAATTTTGTCACCATTTTCTGAGACCAGCAACGTAAATTTTTCAGGATATGGGGCTGTGTGAGGGCTTATTTTATGACATTTTTATCTATATCATTTTGGGGTAGATATGATATTTTCATGGCCTCTTATTGCATTTTACTGCAATATTGCAGTGGCCAACAAAAACTTCATTCTGGCCCGGGGTAGAACAGACAGTTATCAACTATCAGCATATTATTGCCTAGCCTAATACATAAATAATAATAAAAATCCCGGATAAGCCCTTTAAGTTTTTGTGTGTATGGACGCCATACTTAGAAATACACGCACTTATACGTATTAGCGTGCTATCAATGAGGTTATTAATAGTTGTGTAAGGAATGTTTGGTTATGCTGAATGTCTTTGGGCACACAAATAATCAAGATCTGGTGCTGGAAGCTCCCTTTGCAATTGCTGACCAATGACATCTAGATGTGCTTGATGGGAGACAAGTCCGGGGATGCTGTAGATGATGGTAGCACAATTAGGCCATGCTGACAGTAAAGGTCCCGTTACATTTAGCGATGCACCAGCGATCCCGACAACGATACGACCCGATCAGGATCGCTGGTGCATTGCTAAGTGGTCGCTAGTGAGCTGCCAAACAGGCAGATCTCTTCAACGGCGTACCAGCGATCCCGATAACGATACGACCCGGTCAGGATCGTTGGTGCATCGCTAAATGGTCGCTAGTGAGCTGCCAAACAGGCAGATCTCACCAGCGAAGCAGCGATGCTTGGCGGTCGCTACTTACCTGTCAGACGGCAGCGATGATGACGTCTTCCGCCTGCATCCATGTGTCGCTCGTCGGCGCCAGCGGAACTCCAGCGAGAAGAAAATGGCCCAGGACGTTCTCACGCGATCAGCGATATCCAGCGGGGGGGGGGCGGTCGGAGGTAAGTGTCACATGTAGCGAGATCACTAGCGATATCGCTGTTGTGTCACAAAGTCGGTGACGCTTTAGCGATATCGCTAGCGATATCGCTATGTGTAAAAGGCCCTTAAGACAAGTAGCATGAGGCCTGGTATTGTTATGTTGACAAACGGCTATGGGGGCACTTTGGAGAAATGGCCGTATCTCTGGCTCCATGATAAAGTCAATGTAAGCTCAAGCTGTCAGTGTAACTGAGATGAAGACTAGAGGCATCCAGGTGCTGGGATTTTTGCTGTTAGCTTCATTCTTTACTGCCGTGTATTCAAGAGACTTATTCTAGTTGTGAATACTATCATGTGTATCTCTTCCTTAGGTATTTCATTATAAAGAAATTATTTTTTGATTGTGAGTTATTACCGCTGCATATCTTGTTGTCATGAGGCACCTGTGTTTTAATTAATTTTTTTCAAGTATTGTGTTAAACTTTCGAATAAAATATTGTATTTTTAGTAAATCTATATCTCCTTTTTCCGATTTTTTTCTTGAATCAGGATTATGTGTTATACATTTCTACAAAGTGTCCAAAGAGTAATTTTAGAACATGGCAACGCCCGGCCACATCTTCCTTTTGCTACTGTGAGCAGCCTGCATGGCCTAATCTGCTACCATGGCCTGCAGCATCTCCGGACTTTTCTCCCATTGACCACAACCAGGACATCATTGAATGGCAATTGCAAAGGGGTTTGCCAGCAGCGGATCTTGATGATTTGTTGGCCCAAGGACATTCATATGACAGGACAACTTTTCTCCTAAAATATTACCTAGATTCCCCTTTCATTGCACCCATAGAGTATGATGCCACAAAAAGTCCCCGATAAACACTGTGTGCTACCCACACAGTAAATTCCTCGATAGTAACCTCTATATTCACGGTATACTCTACTGTACTCCCCTTCAAGTTCCCCAGCAAGGTATGGTGACCTTAACACAGGTTCATCCTCCATCTGTGAACCCCACACATCCCTTCGTGCAGTATAATGGTTCTCACACCTCTCCACACTGTGTAATGTCCCCCAATAGTCCTCCAAACATTATAATGGCTTACAAACAGCCCTTCTTACAGTATGATTGTCACGGTCCCCGCCACCGCCGGAACTTACCTGCACGGTCCCGTGCCCGAGCGCGTCCCGACTCATCTGCGCGCTCCTGCTCCACGGCGGGTCCCCGCTCCTGACATCCGGGGCTCTCGGCGTCTGATCTGCGCGCTTGCGCCTGACATCTCCCCCAGCGCTCGAACCTCTGGGAGCTGTGATCCGGTGGCCCCGCCCCCAACATGGCGGCATCCATCGAGTATTTCTGCACGGCGTCGGGCCAGGTAAGACGCCTGATTATCACATGTGGTGACACTGACGTCCTAGCTAGCGCTCGCCCGGTCCTCAGACCCCTGTACTTTTACCCCTTGGTCTTTGCCTGCGCTACCTCTGTGTAGCTCCTGTATTCTTGCGCCTCCTGCCTTGCTCTGTGTCTCTGTCATTGTCCCTGCATCTCTCATCTCTCTTCCTGCCCTGTCAACTCCAGCTGTCAGTCATGTGGTCCCCTTGTCTGCATTTACACCTGTCCGTCCGTCCTGAGCCCTCTTGTCTGTTGTATTGTTGTTATCTCTCTCTCTCTCTTGCAGCCTCCAGCCTCCGCCAGTCCCTGGTGCTCCCGGCTCTGTTTGCCTCCCTTGCTCCGTGGCCCCTGAAGTCCTCTGTTCACTAGCAGCTCGGATTCCTCACCTCTGTCTCCCTGATGATTAGCCCTAGTTGTCCCTTTGGCTCCGGCTGTTGCGGTTCCATCCCCCGTGGGCCTGCCTCTAACACTCCCTGTATAGGGGGTGGCTCCACCTGGCCGCTCGCCCTCGGGGGCTCTGGAGCCGTGACCCAGAGGGTCCACTTCCGGGTTCCACTAGCATTTCCACACCGTAACAATGATGGACCCCACACAAACCTTCACACTGTATAATTGCTTGCATACAGTATAAAGGCCCCCCACATAGTCATCCAAATATTATAATGGCCTCCACATACAGTTAGGTCCATATATATTTGGACAGAGACAACATTTTTCTAATTTTGGTTCTAGACGTTACCACAATGAATTTTAAACAAAACAATCCAGATGCAGTTGAAGTTCAGACTTTCAGCTTTCATTTGAGGGTATCCACATTAAAATTGGATGAAGGGTTTAGGAGTTTCAGCTCCTTAACATGTGCCACCCTGTTTTAAGGGGACCAAAAGTAATTGGACAAATGACTCCAAGGCTATTTCATGGACAGGTGTGGGCAATCCCTTCGTTATGTCATTCTCAATTAAGCAGATAAAAGGCCTGGAGTTGATTTGAGGTGTGGTGCTTGCATTTGGAAGGTTTTCCTGTGAAGGAAACATGCGGTCAAAGGAGCTCTCCATGCAGGTGAAACAAGCCATCCTTAAGCTGCAAAAACAGTAAAAACCCATCTGAGAAATTGCTACAACATTAGGAGTGGCAAAATCTACAGTTTGGTACATCCTGAGAAAGAAAGAAAGCACTGGTGAACTCATCAATGCAAAAAGACCTGGGCGCCCACGGAAGACAACAGTGGTGGATGATCGCAGAATAATCTCCATGGAGAAGAGAAACCCCTTCACAACAGGCAACCAAGTGAACAACACTCTCCAGGAGGTAGGCGTATCAATATCCAAATCTACCATAAAGAGAAGACTGCATGAAGGTAAATACAGAGGGTTCACTGCACGGTGCAAGCCACTCATAAGCAGCAAGAATCAAAAGGCTAGACTGGACGTTGCTAAAAAACATCTAAAAAAGCCAGCACAGTTCAGGAAGAACATTCTTTGGACAGATGAAACCAAGATCAACCTCTACCAGAATGACGGAAAGAGAAAAGCATGGCGAAGGCGTGGTACAGCTCATGATCCAAAGCATACCACGTCATCTGTAAAACACGGCGGAGGCAGTGTGATGGCTTGGGCATGCATGGCTGCCAGTGGCACTGGGTCACTAGTGTTTATTGATGATGTGACACAGCACAGAAGCAGCCAAATGAATTCTGAGGTATTCAGAGCCATACTGTGTGCTCAGATCCAGCCAAATGCAGCCAAACTGATTGGTCGTCGTTTCATACTACAGATGGACAATGACCCAAAACATAAAGCCAAAGCAACCCAGGAGTTTATTAAAGGAAAGAAGTGGAATATTCTTGAATGGCCAAGTCAGTCACCTGATCTCAACCCAATTGAGCATGCATTTCACTTGTTATAGACTAAACTTCAGACAGAAAGACCCACAAACAAACAGCAACTGAAAACCACCACAGTGAAGGCCTGGCAGAGCATCAAAAAGGAGGAAATACAGCGTCTGGTGATGTCCATGAGTTCAAGACTTCAGGCAGTCATTGCCAACAAAGGGTTTTCAACCAAGTACTAGAAATTAACATTTTATTTACAATTATTTAATCTGTCCAAATACTTTTGGTCCCTTTATAAACAGGATGGCACATGTTAAGGAGCTGAAACTCCTAAACCCTTCATCCAATTTTAATGTGGATGCCCTCAAATGAAAGCTGAAAGTCTGAACTTCAACTGCATCTGAATTGTTTTGTTTAAAATTCATTGTGGTAATGTCTAGAACCAAAATTAGAAAAATGTTGTCTCTGTCCAAATATATATGGACCTAACTGTAGCCCTCTAGATATTATAATGGCCCTCACATAGCCCTCCAGATATTATAATGGCCCCCACGTATACTTCCATGTAGTATAATGGACCCGAGAGTGCCCCCCCATATAGTATAATGCACCCTATATTCCTCCATATAGTATAATGGGCCCCACATAGTCCTCCATACAGTATTATAGCCACCACAGTGTACTGAATGTGGTAAATAAGTAAATAAATACTAACCTCTTCTTGTTGCACCACTACTCCAGTCTCCATAGCAAGCGTACTGAAGCTCTTTCTTCACTGCTCGGCACAGAGGGGGATGAGATGATGAAATGATGTAGTCATGCCCGCTGAGCTGAGACATCAGATCTCAGATGCTGACTGAAAATGATGGAGGAGAGAGCTGATGGCTCCCTCTTTCATCATTGCTTTCAAATGTATCGGTATCCTGGATACAGTTTGAATCTACAATGGCAGGTAGAGGGAGGTGATGCTGGCACTTGGTTCCCCCCTCCCCTTGACTCACGGGACCCATAGTGGCAGCATGGTCTGCCTCCATTGGGAGAATATAATGCACAGCCACATGCAAAATCTACATTGTCCATATATCCAGTATGGTGTATACATAAGATAAATTCACATATGCACCAATTTTAGATTTAAAATATTTGCTTATATTTTACTGTAGTAATAATTTCGTAACTTATAGCTGCTACTAAGGCTGCTATTGATTCATATTAGACAACACAGATGGTAATGCAGTCGCAGCTTTGGTTGGTGGAGATGTGAGAGTTTCAAGACACACCACATCAATTTTTATAACACCGCAATTATGATATTTCAATTTGCAATGTCTTGCAGCCATAGTCACAGTGTTTCTCCAAACTAAACCCTCATTCGGATGTATGTTTTTCACATTCGTGTTCTGTCCATGTTTTACACAATTAGAATGTGAATCTATTATTTTCTATGAGGCTATTCATGCCAGTGTTTTTTGCAGACCGAGTGCCCACAAAAGAAAACATTAGAAAACTTCTGTTTTTGATATGAGTCAAACTCGTCCATTAAATTATTGGGGCTGTGAAAAAACGGACCACACTCATATCGTCCTTGTGTCATCCAAGTGTATTGCATTGTTTAATACTGCATGTAGAAAAAGCTAGTGTATATGAAAAAACAGATGCCACACTGATGGTAAAACTGAACAAAAAGAAGGAAAATAGATGAAATTTTGTATTTTCAGTACTGAAACTTTGATGTGCATACTTGGACCTCTTTGAAACCACAAATCTTTCCCTCCACTTGTTCTAGTTGTAATACTACTGCTCAACACCTTCCTCATAGCTTTGTAGAGCAGAATAAAAAACGTATTACTTACCTCCCAGTCAAGCGCTACTAGTCTCCCCGCCGTCACATCATTAGGTCACATAACCGCCACAGCCAATCAGTGACTACTGATCTGCTGCAGCTTTTGCTGTTACATCAGGGCAGACTTCCACAATAATAAAGGCTGCAGCCAATCAGCGTTATGCGACAAAATGTCATGTGACTGCTTGGAGACATAGCGCCAACATCACGAGAGGGTAAGTATTAAGGTATTTTTATTACTACGGAGCTAGTGATTGCGACAATAGCTTAAAAAGTTTGTAAAGCCTCCCCGATGGGTTACTATGTTGTGGGTTATTTAGTTTGTTGATTGGAGGTTCCTTTACCCCTTTAATATTCTTGTGTGGCTGCAATCTTTTGAATTCCTAAGACTTACATTAAGATACAGGAAAGATGTATATCTTTGTACCGTGTTAGCCAGTAGATAGAAAAATATTCAGAATTGAGAGTCTTCAGTGGTTGATACCTTAAGACTTACATTCAAATTTATGTTAATGGCAGCATATTTCTATGACTTTCAAATATGGTACTTTATGTACCATCTGCCCATTTCATGCATTACCGGACTGTCATTGTACACTTTCTTCTTGTTTAGTAGATTGTGTTTTTATTTTTTTTTAATAGTGTACCTTACCTCTACTCTCTCCTCTCTAAGATGGATTCGGCCAGCTAACTGTTCCCGAGCAATTACATCTGGATACTGGTTTTGATGGAAAGTTTCTTCGAGAGCCTGTAACTGTTCCTCTGTGAATATTGTACGGTGACGACGAGTCCTGCGCTGAATGACTGGCATACTATTGATTGATTGAACTCCGTTTTGAATACGCTTTCCTCCATCTTCAGGGATTGTATGGACTATTTGTACAGGCCAGTGTAACGGAGAGTCTGTGTTGCAGTTGTATATTGAGAAAAAAAAAGTTTTAACATATATGAAAATAATACAAAAGATGCAAAATAGGTTTATAGTAACAATTCTGTTTGGAACCTTTAATGTAATAAAATTGCTAAAATAATTTACTTTGCAAGCACCTACTGCTTCAATTTGGGGTGCATCAACAAAATACAGTCACTGGTTGCTGAAGCCAATACTGTATGAGTGGTGCTAGCGGGCACTACGACGACCTCTGTGAGAATGCTATTCTTTATTTCTAGGCTATAAAGACTAAAGGCCCCATCACACATAGCGATCTCGCTAGCGAAATCGCTGCTGAGTCACAATTTTTGACCTGTGTTCTCATGCTGCTTAGAAGCTGCGAGGTATTTTACTTCAGCCTCATGGGCTTATTGTCCCATTTATTTCTTCATGGAGGGATTCAGATCCCAATAACTTAGGAAATTACTTACAAGGCATCAAGCTATTGCATAATGTCCTTTCTAGAATTTTTTGGACTATAATACAATGCAATTGTAATAATAACAATATTACAATATTTTGACAAAAGTGCGAAGCTGTAGTCAGAGATAATATGTTGTATATGTTTGTATGTAGACTGAAATGTTGTAGAAAAGCTACAGTATATAAAGGATTAGATGATAATTTGTAGAATAATAGACACAAATAGGCTTTTTTATTGCAGTTTTTAAAGCTAAAACTAAGTGGAATTGTCAAACAAAATACTGTATGCTTTCTTCCTTTCATCATCTACTCTTTACATTATATTCATAAACTGCATAAAAATGCACTCAAATTTCACATTTGAAATCACCCTCAAAAACAATATTTCCTTCATATAACACTAAGACATTCCACAGTGTATAAAATAAAACCGTAATGAAATAAATCCCTAAGAAAAATCTCAACAAACATAGCAAGAAATAGGAATGAAGACTCGAGACAAAAAAAATTAGCATTCTGCTTCTTAGAACTCACAAAGTATAAAATTCACATACTAAACACAAAGTAATGACTTGCCAGAGATTAGTACGAAGAGCCATGGTACACGTATGCCTAATTTTGCTTACATTACAAAAAGTATATAGCTATAGAAGTACAATGACGATTAAAATGACCCTCATCTTTATAACCTGGTACAGTTATATTGTAGAGAAGTTGGAGCATTGTACTCACTGAGCCATGGCGGTTCCTGTCCACAGTGGTGGTTGGAATGGGCACAGCAGCAACAGTTGCAGCCGGGCACAGCTGAGTTATTTTGGCATGTGCTCACATGGCATTGCTCACTTGGCACCCATGTTGATCCCTGCTGAACACTATTAGGCTTTTGTTTTATTTTTGGTGATGGAAGAGAGAGGATGCTTTCAATAGAGAAGGAACGCTGTGTCTTCTTTTTAATACTTTCCTTTCTGGATGACATACCGCGAGTACGTCTCTGTAGTGCTCCCTGCGCACTGTCTCGCTCTGATATGATTGCTCGCTTTATAAAACATCTCATCTCGTCCAAGAGACCCCCTTTACCTTTAATACTTTTAGCTTAAAGTATTTTCCTTTCATTCCTTGACTTGTCTGTGTTTTAAATACCTTTATTTCCTCCCTCCAAAGCTGCCACCTTATAACACAAACTATTTTATGGGAGAGAAAAAAAGCCTCCATAATCCTCGGACAGAAATGCTAAACCTCAGTGAATACGATAACTGGCCCTCTAATCTCAGGGGGTTTTGTTCACTCAGTTGTGCATCTGAGATCTCGTTAATCCAAGTAGAGCTTGGAAAAAAAAAAAAAATCTGCTTTTTACATCTGGGGCGCCAGGCAGATTGCGTGATGGGCATTGTGTACAGGGAAAAGGTCTGATATCAAAAACTGCTTCCACACAACAGAGAGGGATTACAAAGAACAATTATCCCATCTTAGCTCAACACCAAAATACCTGCAAAATCTGACAGACCTGTCATACTGAGTTCAATAACTTATCACTGGACAATGCTTTGCTAAAATAGGAAGCCATACCACGGATTCAGCTCGACTTTTTCTTTTTTATGCATTATTTTTTAGCTACATTTTTGGAGCACCATTTTCATTACACATATCCCTATTGTATATTTTTCTTAATGTACATGTTTAGCGTGGGATCAACCATTGATCATTTCAGTACTTTTTATCTTTATGCCTCTTCTTCTAAATAATATTTAAGATTATGATAAAGCCACCCATCTAGATTTGCCAATTTCAATGTGCATATTGCACCTGGAAAAATTATAATAAACATTAATATAGATATATTTTGCATATGCATTAGCCTATAAAAATATTTGCAAATGTGCAAATATTTTTATAGGGTAAAGCATGTGCAAAAATACTCAGTAAAGTACAGTATCTTTCTAAAAGCTGCCATTTTTACTGAACCTTACACAAATATTACAAAAATGACAGAACATATACAGAGGGTGAAATAAGTATTGAACACGTCACTAATTTTCTAACTAAATACGGTATATTACTAAAGGTCCTATTGACAAGCAATCAAACCATAGATTCCTTAAATTAAGTTATGCGTAATAATTAAAAATTATACAGGGAAAAAGTATTGAACACATGAAGAACGAAAGGGGCAAAAAGCTATGGAAAGTCATGACGCCAGCTGAAAACTATCAGCAATATAGAAAGCAATCCTGCCACTTAGTGAAAAATAATATCACCTGGTTCAACTGATGACCTATAAAAAGGTATATAATTACAAATGTGCCACACAAGGAACATCTCATGATGGGTTAAACCAGTGAGTTGTTGCAATACTTTTGCAACCTTATTGTTACAAAACATACTGATGGCATTGGTTACAGAAGAATTTCTAAACTTGTGAAGGTTCCAGTGAGCACTGTTGGGGCCAAAATCTGGAAGTGGAAAGAGCATAATTTCATCATAAACCATTTCAGACAGAGGAATGAAAAGAATTATCAGTAGAGTTGTCCAAGAGCCAAGGACCACCTGTGGAGAGCTACAGAAAGACTTGGAATCAGCAGGTTCAATTGTTTCAAAGAAAACTATAAGCAATGCACTAAAACCTCCATGACCTGTAAGCACACTCACTACACAAGACCCCTTTGCTGAACATAAAGTAAGTTCAAGCATTTTTAAAGTTTGCTCGACAACAATTAGAAAAGTCTGAGAGATAGTAGGAGAATATACAGTGGCTTGCAAAGCATTCACTCCCCCTTGGCTTTTTACCTATTTTTTTTACATTACAATAGAGCATTCCGTTGGCCTTGTGTATGTGTATGCTTTCTTTTTTCAATCAGATCATTTTTTATTGATGTTTAAGCTTTCTTAGGCTAGGTTCACATTTGCGTATATGTGCGCAGCGTATCATCTGCATGCACAAGCGCATGTCAAAACGCATGCTAACGGAACATTTTTTATCCGCATCGTCTTACGCATGACCTAAAAATATGCTGCGTTTGCATGTATTTGCAAGCGTTTATGCGACACTAAGCAAAAACTGGAGAAGGCTGACGCCGTCCAGGGGTGTATACTGCAGAGGAGGAGCCAAAGTTAATCTTTTTCAGATTATGCATAGTGTCGCCTCCTAGTGGACAGCAGCATAACATCCATGGCTCTGTGTCCCCCAATGAGGCGACAGAGTAAAATGCTGCGTTTGCATGTATTTGCAAGCGTTTGGCATGCGTTTGCGTTTATTATGTGCATTTGGTCGATGGGACGCATGTGTGTAGCGTCGTCGTCGCTACTGGCCACACCCCATCGTTGAAGTCTGAGAGAGCCGTGGAGCCTACCACTCGTACACCGAGCTGCATGCAAACCCTGAGAAGTTTTCCGACTACATGAGGATATCGGAACTGAGCTTCTATGAGTTGCTGTAACGTGTGCGAGGATCCATCACCAGGCACGTCACACAGCTACGGCTAGCAATTCCTGCTGAGGAACGTCTGTTGGTGACCCTGAGGTATGTAATTTTGAAAAAGAAAAACCTGTCATTAATATGATTGTTCTAAAAGCCATGTACTGACCATTTTTCCATTTTGTACTGACTTTTTTTCCATCTTTTTCTAAAAGCTATGTACCGATTTTGTTTTTCCATTTTTTTCTAAAAGCCATGTACTGATTTTTTTTTTCCATTTTCTGTTCTGCAGATTCCTGGCTACTGGAGAGACATTATCATCTCTCCATTTCCAAGTCCGGATTGGAGTGTCCACCCTTTCTGGGATTGTTGCAGACACCTGCTGTGCGTTATATGACGTTTTGCATGCAGAATTCCTCCTCCAACCCACAACTGAACTCTGGATGGAAAATGCTGAAACATTTGTGGACGTTTGTAATTTTCCGAACTGTTTGAGGGCTGTGGACGGCAAACATGCTCGCATTAGGAAACCAGTTGGAAGTGAATCCGAGTTTTCTATTGTTCTGATGGCGACTGCAGATGTTGACTGTAGATTTGTTGCCGTTGACATTGGCTCATTTGGACGAGGAAATGACTCACAAACTTTTAAAAACTCTTACACATTTGTATGGAAAAGATTTGAATTTTCCACAACCACGACCTCTTCCCAACACTGAAGGACTGCCAATGCCATTTGTTGTGGTTGGGGATGAAGCGTTCCAAATGTGTGCCAAACTCCTAAAACCGTACTCAAGTCGAGACTTAAATCACACAAAAAAGATTTTCAACTACCGACTGACAAGGGCACGATGAACTGTGGAGTGTGCCTTTGGATTGCTGGTCTCTAAATGGTGCATTTTGGGAACCATTAATCTAAAAATTGATACTCTTGATGAGGTTGTGAAAGCATGTGTTGTTCTGCACAACTACATCCTGGCTAAAGTGCGACCAAACTTAGAACTAGACGAACCTGTTACTACCACATTGTGTAATTACCAAGATCACCCTATAAGGACTTCAGTGAAAGGTGCTCAAATGAGGGTTACATTTGATGACTACTTTGTTTCTGATAATGGATGTCTGGCATGGCAAGACAAAATGGTTTAAGCCTCTAAAATGTACCTGTAATGTTAAAATTTAACTGTTATGGTAAAATTTACCTGTAATGTTAAAATGTACCTGTAATGTTAAAATTTTCCTGTAATGTTTGCTAACTTTAATAATAAAACACCTCTAGTGAAACACATGTTCCAAGTTCCCTCAACAATACAATACACATAAGTGTGTGTTTGCGGTGACGGCGCATACAGAGATAAAGAACACTGTGAATGTGCAAACAAAATCAAATTTTTATTTAACAATAAAAAATTAGCTTTGGGGAATAAAAAATTAGCTTTGGGGCATGTGGGAGGGTGAAATATTATGGACATGTGTGTGTGGAGCTGGGATGATTGGCTAACATGTGTGAATGATAAAGGGGTTCAAGGGGAAGGGCCTACAAAATGCATGAGGTCTGGGAGGTCAAGGATGGAAGTAGACAGATTATAAGTGGAAGTGTGGGCAGGGAGTGACAAATTAGAAAACAGAGACATTGGAAGGTGAGGGTGGAGGTGGTAGGAGAGTTTTGGGGGTACATTTGCTGATCCTAGTCTTCTTCTTGGTGTGCTGTGCTGAACTGGTACTGGCCTTCTGTTTGCTTCTTTTTTTCTTTTGGATGGTGGGAGTGGTGGCTTGAGGCTGGTGTGCAGCAGGACTCGGCATGGTGGTGGAGGTAGACTGGTGCGCAGCAGGACTCGGCATGGTGGTGGAGGTAGACTGGTGCGCAACAGGACTCGGCATAGTGGTGGAGGTAGACAGGCGCGTAGCAGGACTCGGCATGGTGGTGGAGGTATACTGGTATGCAGCAGGACTCGGCATGGTAGTGGAGGTAGACTGGTATGTAGCAGGACTCAGCATGCTGGTGGAGGCAGACTGGTGTGCAGCAGGAATCGGCATGGTGGTGGCTTGAGGCAGGTGTGCAGCAGGACTCGGCATGGTGGTGAACCTGGATAGTGGTGGAACAGCCGGAAATGCCATGTGTGGCTGCTGGAAGTACCGAGTGTGCATAGCCTGGCTGTAAGCAGCATGGCAGGCCTGCATCACATGCAGCAGGAGATCAGGCGTAAGGTTTTCCAACATATCCCGCTCTACAGCATTAAAAAAAATGTTGTGCCGGTCTCTGAAGGTCGGCTTCCAGGCACTCACGGTGTAAGTTGACTTCCTTGAAAAGTGAGCTTACATGCATGAATCCACTTTCCAGTCTGTCTTCAACGGCCTTTAGGTTATTCTGGAAGACCGAGCCTATGTGAACAATGTGGCAGAGGACTGGGACAGGGGAAAACCTGAAGGACCTGCTTCCTGTTCTCCAGCCTGTGAAGACAGCCCACTTGCTGCATCGCTGGTGGATGGCTGGGACTGTTCGGTGGCTGTTTGATGAGTGGCCGCACCAACAGAGGACGATCCAGGTTCAGCGGTGCTGCTCCAGGTTCTGTTTGAAATAGAAATGAAAAACATTACTAGAAAAAAAAATTAAAGCACCAACATATCCTGTGGAAAAGAAAAATTCAGATGTTATGCCATGGAATACAACACAAAAATACTTACGTTCAATGACCAACTGCAGGCCTCAGGAAGACGAGACTACGATGGTACTTTTATTTCGAAATAGTTTGAGCAGCACCACTTTGAACCCGACTCTCCTCTCTCATGTCCTTATTGAAGCAATCCTTCATCGAACGCCACCAGACTTTGACTCTCTTCACTGTGAAGAGGAAAAAAAAAATTGTAAAACAATGCACCACAGGTTCACTGCCACGTCATACCACGTTGCAATCCTTACAAAAATCCTTTCTGACTTGTGGCGTGGCATGGTCCCAATCATCCAACAGCGATCTGGCCACTTCATCCCATAGCCGCCGACTGACCAAAGTGTCCGAGTGCAGTTGATCCCAGGTGTCCCACAACGGAACTCGATCATACACCAATGTGATTAGGAGGTTGTTGTCAATGGTGGCTTCACGATGTGGAACCTAGAAATCAAAGAAACACATTAATATAGCTGTAAAGATAAAACAAAACAAAAACAGGCAAGAATACTTACCCGCCGTCTTTCCATCTGAACTTGGGCCTGAGTCTGCTCCTGCTTTGCCGCACTGGAACTGTTCTGTAAAAAATACATGATTTTACCACATTTGTCATATTGACAGTCAATACTTACCAATAAGTAGCAAATGTACTCACTTCATCAGTCTCCTGTCCGCTCTGGGAGGTATGCTCTTCACTGGAGGACATCATTGATGAGGAATGCTGCAAGAGAGACAGAAGTGAGTACAGACTGCAGTGAGAGAAACAGACAGACATTTTCATAGCTTCTATACTCACATCCTGAGTGAAATCCAGAGTCTTCAGATCAGCAAAGCAGTCTTCAGAGCAGCAAAGCAGTAACAATCGCTTCCAGAGGCTTGAGAGTACTGTACTTCCAGTGCCCACACCCTCTTTTTATACAGCATTGTTTTGGGGGTGGAATAAACCATTTTCTGGACCTGCTCATTCTGAATACCGCATGCATATTGAACGCAAGCATACGCATGTCCTTGCGTACGCATGCGTTCCCATAGACAATAATAGTTTTTTTGATGCACTCATGCATGCCTGTGCATATTTGACAGATTTTTTACACCTCAAAAAATGCAACATGTTGCGTTCGCCGGACCCCGCCGCAGACTGCGAAACGAAGCATGCGTACGCATATGCAAGCGAATGCATGCAAACGCTTGTCCCTGCGTACACCATGTTAAATATATGCACACATGCGAATCTATGCGGATCAAAAGCTGCGCGCACAGACGCAAATGTGAAGCCTGCCTTAGCTTATGGATTATCTTACCCTCTACATTTTAACCCCTTAACGATCATCGATATGCCTTTTAACAGTGGCAGTTAAGGGTACTTATTCCTCAGCGCCGCTATTTAATGGCGCTGAGAATTAAGTATATAGCGCCCCCAGAGTCAGAATTTCTCTGGGGTTTCGGCTACAGGGGATAGCTGAGACCCCACAGCTGACTGTGATGCAGGCCTGCAACAATGCTTTCTTGCAGGCTATGCAGCAGAGTCAGTACGTGCAGCAGTCAGTGGCGGCATTTCCGCCTGTGCCACCACTGACTCGCTTCACCTCACTACCGATTTCTGCTGCATACCACTGCACAGCCACCTGCATTCCAAGCCAAGGCGGACACCACTACACCACCCCAAGTCCGAGTGCTGCTGGACACTCCACCGTCACCACCATGGCAAGCGCTGCTCCTGTCTGGACCACCACCGCCACCACCACACCTGCTTGGAGCACCGCCACCACTACCACTCCTCCAGCCTGGACCAGCACTGCCGCCACAACTCCTCCAGCCTGGACCAGCACTGCCGCCACAAGTCCTCCAGCCTGGACCAGCACTGCTGCCACAACTCCTCCAGCCTGGACCAGCACTGCCGCCACCAATCCTCCTGCAAGGAGCAGCACTGCCGACACCAATCCTCCTGCAAGGAGCAGCACTGCCGCCACCAATCCTCCTGCAAGGACCGGCACTGGCAACTCCACCACCGAACAGCAGCAGCAGCATAAAAGTGGGGACCTACATTCAATTTTTGCTCCCACGCAGCAAAGGTCACCCAGCTTCAGGTGGTCAGACAGATCAAGACAGTCAGCAAGCTCCAGGAGCTCCAGGCAGGACACAGAAACACACAAGAGACACAAAAAAAGGAAAACTTTAATCGTCCCTCCCCCCTCACCTCCCACTGTGTCTCAACCTGCCTCAAGTTCCATCCCTGAGCTCCTTCCCCCCACCTTTTGTTTCACCTTCCCCTAGAACCCCTTCCTCGCCTTCCAGCCGCTCCTCGTCTTTCCACACCCCCAACGTGCCACCATCTTCCCCCAAACGTCGTTCCAAATAAAAAAAAATTTTTGTCTAAAAATAATTGTAAATTTATGGTTTACCATAATAATGTTTGATTAATGTGTCTTTCACCGCCTACACACCCTATGCCGTACACACACTGCCCCGTACACTTTGTGTTTTTGCCACCACATAGCTCCATTAATGACACATGTTTTTTGTGTCATTCCTTGAGATATGTGTAGTCAAAAACACAAATATATTACTTGTATTTTCACCACCAGTCTCTTCAGTCTGCTAATATTGCACAGACTGAATAGAGGATGGTGTTGAGTGCAAGGCATATCTATTGTTACCTTGTCAGGTATAATAAAGAGTGAATTGAGGATGGTGTGTTTTTACCATCATCATTTCACTTTTTTGACACAAGGCCAGGGAATTCTAGATATACCTTGTAATTAATTACATCCTCTATTCATTGTGTGGTGAATAAACTGAGGAGATGATGGAGAAAATACACGTCATATGCACAATACCCTGGCCTTGTATCATAAGTATTTATCACACCTGGGAAGGTGAATACACATATGAGTTAACCTGCAGCGTTGCTTCAATCTGCATTATCTATTGCATGCAGACTGGAGCGATGCTGGAGTTTAATTCATATGTGTATTCAGCTGCCCAGATGTGCTAATTTCAACATGACAACAGGCCTGGGGATTGTAGAAGTTGTATAAACGTTATCATCTCTATAGTCTGCGTTCATACTGAAGCCACAGTGGAGATCCTATATTAATATTTATTCTCACATGGTCAGGTGTCATAAACAGTGAAGGATGCTATTGCATCCCAAAATCACTATTTGTAACATCAGGCCATGTGATACAAATATGTATTATCTCCATCTGCACATTGAACATAAATTGTAGAGATGATACAGGTCATACAACTTGTGTGTATGTAGTCACCTGGCCAGGAGTGCTAGTAATTGAATGATGCACAAAACACAGCATCATGAATTCACAAGTACACCTGCACAGGTGATTATTGTATTGGAGTGTATAAAATAAAGAGTGCACTTGGAACCGGTATCCAAACAGGTTTTTTATTAACATACACACAAGAAAACAATTTTACACCATTTGATCTTGCCATTCCACACGTCTTACATCAGAGATAAAGTAGGCCGCAAATTGGTCCCTCATTTGGCCAACTTCAACTGATGACCTGAGAGGGTGCTGAGTGAATTCAGGCAATGGATTTGCAGCTGGTTCTTCGAGTTCAAAGTTAGGGTGCTCTTTAGCCATAACAAAATTATGAAGAACCACACACACCTTCACCACCTCATCCACTGTTTCCAGCTTTAGATTAATGGCTGTGCCGAGAATGTGCCATCTGGAGACAAGAATACCAAAAGCACACTCTACAGTTCTTCGGGCCCTGGTCAGTCTGTAATGAAAGATTTTTTTGGTGTGGTCCAATTCCCGACTGGAGTAGGGTTTCAGCAGGTTTTGGCATATTTGGAATGCCTCATCCCCAACCATTACAAATGGCTGTGGCCGACCTTCGGTGTGGGGAAGAGGCCGTGGTGTTGTGAGTTCATTTTCCCCTTCATTACTGAGGTTGTCAAACACCTGAGGCTGATGATTGTGACTGGCTGAGTGGAGTTAAGGACTGGATATAATGCTGCCGACGCCCTTCTGCCCTGCGGGTGATTTCTCTGTGGGATCCTTGGAGACCAGTCTGAATTCCTGCTCCTCCAAAGCTAAGTT
This sequence comes from Dendrobates tinctorius, assembly GCF_039654945.1. Taxonomy (NCBI): domain Eukaryota; kingdom Metazoa; phylum Chordata; class Amphibia; order Anura; family Dendrobatidae; genus Dendrobates; species Dendrobates tinctorius. Next base: position 14,669,672 of record NW_027361932.1, on the reverse strand, counting down.
TGCTGCTCGGCCTTTTGCTTTTGTGCTTTGACTTTGTTTTTGCTTTGTTTTTCTGGATTTCTGCCATTCCCTGCTGGAGTGTGCTGAATTCAGTTAGCTCTGTCTTCTGAAAATACCTGAGTGCTGATTCAGTTTTTGAAGCCTAGCTGCTTCAGGGCCTTTTTCATATCAGCTGGTTGGCTTATGTCTTTGATAGGGTTTTGGCAGATTGCAGACAGCAGCCTTCCTTTCCTTTGCTATCTAGGTAGTTTTGGGGCCCCGTCTTTGCGAGGGGTCTAGGGCATCGTAGGAACCCCCCACGGCTACTGCTAGTTGTGTTGATAGGTTCAGGGGTCTGCAATCTGATAGTTGCCAACTTCTCTGGTTTTCTGGACTTAGCTTGTATTTCTGCTTTTGCCTCCTACGGTGACTCATTCATAACACCGTGGCATGGGGAAATTAAAATGGTTGCCATACAACCTACGGCCCATGTCAGAGTTCTTAAAAGCTTGTGAGTCATTCCCCCGGCCAAATGACCCAATGTCCACCGCAACAAACAGACAGACTGCATCCACAATGGCCATGAGTACTGTAGAAAAGTACTTTTTATAGTTAAAGTACTCAGATCCAGTTCTTTTGGGTTTTATTATCCGGATGTGTTTCACATCCACCGCTCCCAAACTGTTGGGGAAATTGCAGACTGTTCAGAATCTTTCAGCGATTTCCATCCACTTTTCCGCGGTGGGCAGGGGCATAAATTCTGGACAGAGAACGTCCCACAAAGCCCGGCAGGTATCCGCAACTATTCGCGACAAGATGGATATTCCAATCCGGTACTGGAAGTGGAGTGAAGATAGGCTCTCTCCAGTAGACAGGAATCTGCGAAACAGAGAAAGAGCAAAAATTAATATTTAGGTCTAGGGTTTTTAAAACAATAACATAAAAAAGGATTAATACCTGGCATAACAATAATTCAGCATGCTTTTGTTTAATACATGGCAGAACAAAAACAATTATGCAGGCATTGGTTTTTAAATATTACGCACTGTAATGTGACCAGGAGCCGTTCCTCAGGAGGAATCGCTCGAGCTGTGTGTCCTGTCTTCGCATGGCTTCTTGAACACGATCAAGCAAATCCATGAAGCTTTCTTGGGACATCCGGGTATAGTCAGTAAATTTCGCCGGGTTTCCCTGGAGCTCGCTGTAGAGGGTGTGGTACGCTCCACGGCTCTCATGGAGTTCAATAATCGGATGTATCCACAAACTCCCCCGCTGCCGTCTTCGCTGTCTCTCTTTCTCCCTTTGCTGCTGGCAAGCAAATGCAAAAGCCTGAGCCAGCGCGATGTCCAAATCCAAGTTAAAGTGAAAACTCTTCCAACGTAGATCCATGTTCACAAAGGAAAAAGCAAGCAAATCTGACGAATTCAGTTGTAAACGGGTCTATATAAAGAATTCCCAGGACATACGCCCACTGGTGTCCCATTGGTCCATTGGTGGAGTCTGTTTCAAGAATTTTTCAAGGATTTTCCTCCTGTGAAATGTGACACCTAGACAACGCATGCACATAAAAAGCGCAAACGCATGCAAAAACGCATGAAATCGCATACAAACTCTGCGTTTTTTTTTTGTCGTCATGGGCATGCTGATGCGTCAAAAAATTGCTGAGTTTACATGCATTTGCAAGCATTTTTTCATTGCGTTTCAAGTGCGCACAAAACGCTGCGCAAAAAGGCGCAAATGTAAAACTAGCCTTACAGCTTTGTAACCAATCAGTGAACTCAGCAGCTCGTGCTGTCCACAGACAGAGCTGCCGAGCTCAGTGATTGGCTGCAGCATTGTCAATGTAACTTCAGCACTACAAAAGAGACCGGGGCAGTGATGGAGAGCTAGCATTGGGTCCCAGGGAGGGTAAGTAATACACTTTGTTTTTATATCTACAACAGTTTATAGCAAAAAGTGAATAGCGCCCCCCAGTGTCAGAGTTTCTCCGGGGTCTCGGCTGCAGGGGGTAGCCAAGACCCCAGAGAACATGAATTGGTTGGTTTTTACCGACCCCGCTTTTGCGATCGCCGTTATTAACCCTATAACGGCGACCGTAAAAAAAAAACAACCCGCGATTTTACATTTAATTTCTCTTTCCTCTGATGTGATCGTACATCAAAGGAGAGAGAAGAGGGTCCCCGATCCCCCCCGGTACCTCTCCGTGGTCCTCTGTCCACTCCCGGTGGTCCTGCGTCCTGCCGACGTCCTCCGGTGGGCGCCGCCATCTTGGATCTGGGGAAAATGGCGGGCGCATGCGCAGTGCGCCCGCCAGGAATCTGCCGGCTCCGGCTGGCAGATTCCATTCATTCATTTTGATCACGATGATAAACTATCATCGTGATCAAAATAAACAAAATAGTGCATCCGTTTATCACCCCCTTAGTTAGGCCAACATAACGAAATAAAGAAAATATTTTTTTTTTCAGTTTTCCATTAGGGTTAGGGTTAGGGCTAGGGTTAGGGTTAGGGTTAGGCTAGGGTTAGGGTTGGGCTAGGGTTAGGGTTAGGGTTGTGCTAGGGTTAGGGTTGGGCTAGGGTTACGGTTGGGCTAGGGTTAGGGTTAGGGTTGGGCTAGGGTTAGGGCTAGGGTTAGGGCTCGGGTTAGGGCTAGGGTTAGAATTAGGGTTAGGGCGAACTAGGATTAGGGTTAGAATTAGGATTAGGGATTAGGGTTGGGATTAGGGTTATGGTTAGGGCTAGGGTTAGGGTTGGGCTAGGGTTAGGGTTAGGGTTGAGCTAGGGTTAGGGTTAGGCTAGGGTTAGGGTTAGGGTTGGGCTAGGGTTACGGTTGGGCTAGGGTTAGGGTTAGGGTTAGGGTTGGGCTAGGGTTAGGGCTAGGGTTAGGGCTCGGGTTAGGGCTAGGGTTAGAATTAGGGTTAGGGCAAACTAGGATTAGGGTTAGAATTAGGATTAGGGATTAGGGTTGGGATTAAGGTTAGGGTTGGGATTAGGGTTAGGAGTGTGTTGGGTTAGGGTTGGAGCAAGAATTGAGGGGTTTCCACTATTTACCAACTTTGGGGGTCTAAAAATTGGGTCAAAAAAATCACTTTTGTGGAAATAAAAAAGACTTTTTATTTTCACGGCTCTGTGTTTATAAACTTCTGTGAAGCGCTTGGGGGTTCAAAGTGTTCACCACACATCTAGATAAGTTCCTTAGGGGGTCTAATTTCCAAAATGGGGTCACTTGTGGGGGGGTTTCCACTGTGTAGGCCCATCAGGGGCTATGCAAACGCAACATGACGCCCGCAGACTGTTGTGAGTTCATTTTCTGGTCTACCAGTTGTGAGTTCTCCTTCCAGGCTCCCTCTGGTGGCAACAGGAGGTAGTGAGGCTGATTTAATCAGTAGAGATCTGCTACCTGATAATGAGGATGACGATTGGACCTCAGGAATCTCAGATTGGATTTAAGACAGCCGATGCCCTACTCTGGTGCTGGTGATTCCTTCTGCTTGTCAGGTCTTGGTTCTCAGCTCTGTTCCAGTCAGCTCAAGCTAAGTTTTTCTGCTAATGTTCACACTTGATTTTTTTGTTCTATTCAGTTTTTTGTGTGGTCAGCCAGCCCCGGCTGGGGCTTTGCTGAATTTCCACTCTTATTTATCTGTATTTGCCAATTTGCTTTTTGTCCCTTATTAGATTGGCCTCTTTTTGCTCTGTCTCGGAATATTTCAGAGTGCTGATATAGTGGGAGAAGTCTAGTGACTTCAGGGTTAATTTTGTTATCAGAAGTGTTGGACATTAATTTGTAGGGTTTTGGGCAGATTGCAGACAGTGTCTTTTCTTTCCTCTCCTTTCTAGTTAGTTTGGGCCCCATCGTTTGCTCAGCCTATTTTCCTGCCTGTGTTTGTGTTTTCATCTTGTTTTACCGTCAATACATGTGTGGGGGCTGTCTATTCCTTTGGGGTCTGCTCAGGGGCAGTTAGTTTTCCCCTTTTCTTGCTTTAGGTTTATTTAGTCCTCCGGCCGTGACGAGGCGTCTAGGTGTTATGCGGGGCTTAGGTCAAAGGAGGCTGACAAACCCGGGCCCCTGCGGAGTCCCTCAAACTAGGGAAAACCCTGTCTGACCCTCAACCCAGGGTTTTTGCGAAAGGTGCAAATGCCTGAGCCTCCAGCCTCTCCTTATCTCCTGCTCAGCCCTAAGCTGAACCCTCCACCCTCCACCCAGTGAGTTGTCAAACCACCAAAACCCACACAGTAATGACAGACAGGGAGAACTCAAACCACACCGCGCCGCAACCACACAGGACAATACTATAATGTGAACAGGGCAAAACAAAGCACAAATATAGGAAGGCGAAAAGGTAACAACGGATCATACGACACCAGATATGAATTTCTCTCTCCAACACCTCCACTCCAGACCGGAACCACTTGGCACAAAACACAAGCTATAATCGGCGACGCCCACAGGCCAGCACGACTATTTAAAGACCGTGGGCGTGACCAAACATCCCACCTGATTTCCAGCTAGATTAACCCCAGATAACCTGAGTAAAATCAAGCCGGCGCCACTGAGGCTATAGTGTACGGAGATGGAACTACCGCTGCCTGCCGGACGCTGTGGTGTGAACAGCGTCCGACATGACAGTACCCCGTCTTCTACGAGGGACCCCAGGGCCCTCAAGACTCATAGGACCCAGCTTGTCCGGATGACGGCGGTGAAAGGAACTGACCAGCCGATCCGCATGTATGTCCGAGGCTGGTACCCAAGACCTCTCCTCCGGACCATACCCCCGACAGTGCACCAAATACTGAAGAGTACGGCGCAGTACTCGAGAGTCCACCACCTTGGAGACTTCAAACTCTAAATCGCCATCCACCATGACTGGAGGTGGCATCGGCGTCGTGTCCACAGAGCCTACCACCTTTTTCAATAAAGACCTGTGAAACACGTTGTGTATCTTGTATACCGCAGGAAGCTCCAACCGATAAGCAACCGGGTTTATGATGGCAGCAATCTTAAAAGGGCCAATAAACCTTGGACCCAATTTCAATGATGGAATTTTGAGTTTTATGTTTTTAGTAGCTAACCACACCCAATCACCCACACACAGGTCCGGACCTGGCACGCGTCTAGAGTCAGCCACACGTTTGTATCTTGCACTCATGCTCAGCAATCGCTGTTTCACACTCCTCCAGACCGATGATAGTTGAACTCCTAACCGGTCCTCCTCTGGGACGCCCCCAGAGCCCCCCTGACGCAAGGTACAAAATTGAGGATGGTGCCCATAAACACAAAAGAACGGAGACTCTCCCGATGATTCTTGGCGGTGAATGCGAACTCGGCCAAGGGAAGGAACGTCGACCACTCCTCTTGGTTGTCAGACACAAAACATCGCAAATACTGCTCCAGATTTTGGTTCATGCGCTCAGTTTGACCATTTGACTGCGGATGAAACGCCGACGAATGAGACAACTTGATCCCCAATCGTGAGCAAAAAGCTTTCCAAAACTTCGCCACAAACTGGGTACCCCTATCAGACACTATGTCCGACGGAACTCCGTGCAGTCTGACCACCTCCTGCACAAAGACCTGAGCCAACGTCTTCGCGTTGGGCAAGGAAGGCAACGACACAAAATGCGCCATCTTCGAAAATCGATCAACCACCACCAGGATGACCGTGTTCCCCGCCGAGGCAGGCAAGTCTGTGATAAAGTCCATGGAGATTTTCGTCCATGGCCTACTAGGTATCCCCAGAGGCTGTAGAGTGCCAGCAGGACGGGTTCTGGGCGACTTGGCCCTGGCGCACGTGATGCAAGCTGTCACGTACGAAACCACATCCTGACGGATTTTTGGCCACCAGAAGCGTCGCGATACCAGTTCCAAGGTGCCCCTAACCCCTGGATGACCGGCCAGGACCGAGTCGTGGTGTTCCCCCAACACTTTAAGACGAAGATGAAGGGGTACGAACGACTTATTAGCGGGAAGTCCTGGTGGTACCTCCTCCTGGGCCTCGGCAATCTCCGCCTCTACCTCAGTCGTGAGAGCCGAAACCACTACACCTTCCTGGAGGATGGGTACCGGCTCTTCCCGAGGTTCTCCCCCCGGAAAACACCTGGACAAGGCATCCGCCTTGGTGTTTTTCGCCCCAGGTCGGTAAGTCACCAGAAAGTTAAAACGTGTAAAAAACAATGCCCAGCGAGCCTGCCTGGGAGACAGACGCTTGGCCGACTCCAGATAGTGCAGGTTTTTATGGTCGGTGATGACTGTGACCTGGTGGGCCGCCCCCTCCAAGAAGTGTCGCCATTCCTCAAAAGCCAATTTGATGGCCAACAACTCCCTGTTGCCGATGTCGTAATTCCGTTCGGCCGGCGACAGCTTCTTGGAGAAGTAGGCGCATGGACGCAAATTGCTCAAGGACGAGCCCTGTGACAGTACTGCCCCCACTCCCACCTCAGACGCATCGACCTCCACCGTAAAAGGTTTAGATACGTCCGGTTGCACCAGAATGGGGGCTGAAGCAAAACGGTTCTTCAGAAGCTCAAATGCACGCACCGCATCCTCAGACCAGATAGCGAGATTGGTACCTTTTTTCGTCATGTCCGTGAGCGGTTTGGCTATAGTAGAGAAATTCTTAATAAACTTCCTATAATAGTTGGCAAACACAAGGAACGGCTGGAACGCTTTTAGATTACCAGGCCGTTCCCATCGCAGCACCGCTTGTACCTTCGCGGCATCCATTTTAAATCCTGCGGCAGACACAATATATCCCAAAAAAGGCAACTCTTGAACAAAAAACACGCATTTTTCAAGCTTAGCATAGAGCTTATTCTCACGGAGCAGCTGTAACACCTGCCTGACATGCTCTAAATGAGTGTCCTGGTCGCTCGAATAAATAAGGATATCATCCAGGTGCACAATCACAAATTTCCCCAGCACATGAGCAAATACATCATTTATGAAATGTTGGAACACAGCAGGCGCGGTTGTTAACCCAAATGGCATAACTAGGCTTTCAAAATGACCCTCAGGGGTATTAAAAGCCGTCTTCCACTCATCCCCCTGACGGACCCTTATGAGGTTATATGCCCCCCTGAGGTCAAGTTTGGAAAACCACTTCGCACCAGCCACCTGGTTGAACAAATCAGGGATCAGAGGCATCGGGTAGGGATCACGGACCGTAATCAGGTTTAACTCCCGGAAATCCAGACACGGGCGTAACCCCCCATCTTTTTTCTTAATGAAGAAAAACCCCGCTGCTACAGGTGAGGATGAAGGCCGGATGTGCCCTTTACTTAAACTCTCCGTAATGTAGTCCTTAAGAGCTTGTCTCTCCGGACCAGAAATACTAAACATCCTCGCCTTTGGCAATTTAGCCCCGGGTTTTAACCTAATTTGACAGTCATAGGCTCGATGTGGAGGTAGTTCTGAGCAACCCCTCTCAGAGAAAACGTCCGCAAAATCCAGCAATGCCTCCGGAAGGCTGGACTTCACGGCGGACACACATGTGGCCAAGCAATTTTCCTGGCAGAAACTGCTCCACTGGACTATGTCCTGGGTTCTCCAGTCAATCACCGGGTTGTGCTTAGACAACCATGGGAAACCCAGGACTATTTGTGCTGGGAGATTATTGAGTACCTTACATGTAACCCACTCAGAATGTAGGACCCCAATGTGGAGTTTAACCTCAGCTACAAACTCACTAATCTCCCCCTGTGGGAGGGGAGCGGCATTAATGGTAACCACGCGAATAGGATGAGGGAGTTTTTCGATCTTGAAACCTGCCATGCGTGCAAACTCCTCATCCATGAGATTGGTGGCTGAACCGCTATCCACAAACACTGATATTGGTAGCTCTCTGCCCGCAATAATAACCCTGGCAGGGAGCATACATTGAGATACCATCATGGAGGATATGCATACGCTCAGTTGGGCCTCCTCCATACCCTCTGAGCTTACCAGTTGTCCGCCGGTGCGACTTTCTTTGGTAGCCAGGACAAGCATTTACATAATGATCTCTTTTACCACAGTAAAAACATGCTCCATGCTTCCTGAACCCAGGAACGCGACGCTGCACATGTGATACCCCAGCGACTTGCATAGGTTCCGCGGGCTCATCTGCAGCAACCACACTGGCACCCCTGCTTTCCCCCAGAGGCAGCGTCTCCTGCGCCCCTTGACGCAAACGGCGATCAATACGAATAACCAAACTCATGGCAGATTCTAACGATGCAGGAGTCTCATACATCAGGAGGGCCTGTTTAACTCTTTCTGAGACCCCATGAATAAACTGACTCCGCAGCACTGGGTCGTTCCACTGTGTGTCTACTGCCCAACGGCGAAATTCTGAACAATAGTCTTCCGCTATACGTTCCCCCTGACGGAGGGCGCGGATTTTAGATTCTGCTAAAGCCAATCTGTCGGGGTCATCATAAATGAGCCCGAGTGCTGAAAAAACATTCTCAACCGAATGAAACGTAGCAGAGTCGGCTGGTAAGGAAAACGCCCATGCTTGGGGGTCCCCACTCAGTAATGATAACACCAGACCCACCCGCTGAGCCTCATTACCTGAGGAGACCGGGCGCATGCGAAAGTATAACTTGCAGGCCTCCCGAAAGATGACAAATTTGCTGCGTTCCCCAGAAAATCGTTCAGGCAGCGGAATCTTAGGCTCTGCACCTGCACCAGCAGAAGCCGCTTGTACATTAGCTACAACCAGGCCCTGCTGCTGAACTGCCCCCTTCAACTCGGTGACCTGTACGGACAGCGCCGCCAACTGGCGGTTTATGGAAGTCATGGAATCCATGGAAAAATGTTAGGCCGATTATAATGTTATGCGGGGCTTAGGTCAAAGGAGGCTGACAAACCCGGGCCCCTGCGGAGTCCCTCAAACTAGGGAAAACCCTGTCTGACCCTCAACCCAGGGTTTTTGCTAAAGGTGCAAATGCCTGAGCCTCCAGCCTCTCCTTATCTCCTGCTCAGCCCTAAGCTGAACCCTCCACCCTCCACCCAGTGAGTTGTCAAACCACCAAAACCCACACAGTAATGACAGACAGGGAGAACTCAAACCACACCGCGCCGCAACCACACAGGACAATACTATAATGTGAACAGGGCAAAACAAAGCACAAATATAGGAAGGCGAAAAGGTAACAACGGATCATACGACACCAGATATGAATTTCTCTCTCCAACACCTCCACTCCAGACCGAAACCACTTGGCACAAAACACAAGCTATAGTCGGCGACGCCCACAGGCCAGCACGACTATTTAAAGACCGTGGGCGTGACCAAACATCCCACCTGATTTCCAGCTAGATTAACCCCAGATAACCTGAGTAAAATCAAGCCGGCGCCACTGAGGCTATAGTGGACGGAGATGGAACTACCGCTGCCTGCCGGACGCTGTGGTGTGAACAGCGTCCGACATGACACTAGGTTCATCATAGGTACGCTCCACGGCTGCTGCTAGTTGTGTGGTTAAGATCAGGGATCTGCAATCTGCATAGTTACCAACCTCTCTGGTTTTTCTGGGGCTTAGCTTGTTTAGGTTTTTTCCTCCTCGGTGACCCATTCATAACAGCAGACCATTCCATCAAAGTCTGCATTCCAAAATGGCACTCCTTCCCTTCCGAGCTCTCCCATGCGCCCAAACAGTGGTTCCCCCCCACATATGGGGTATCGGCGTACTCAGGACAAATCGCACAACAACTGTGGGGGTATGATTTATCCTGTTACCCTTGTAAAAATAAAAATTTGGGGGCAAAAAGATCATTTTTGTGGAAAAAAAAATTGATTTTTTTATTTTCACGGCTCTACGTTATAAACTTCTGTGAAGCACTTGAAGGTTCAAAGTGCTCACCACACATCTAGATAAGTTCCTTAATGGGTCTAGTTTCCAAAATGGGGTCACTTGTTGGAGGTTTCCACTGTTTAGACCCATCAGGGACTCTGCAAACGCAACATGATGCCCGCAGACCATTCCATCAAAGTCTGCATTCCAAAATGGCACTCCTTCCCTTCCAAGCTCTCCCATGCACCCAAACAGTGGTTCCCCCCCACATAAGGGGTATCAGCGTACTCACGACAAATCGCACAATAACTATGGGGGTATGATTTCTCCTGTTACCCTTTTAAAAATAAAAATTTTGGGGCGAAAAGAACATTTTTGTGGAAAAAAATGGATTTCTTATTTTCACGGCTCTACGTTATAAACTTCTGTGAAGCACTTGAAGGTTCAAAGTGCTCACCACACATCTAGATAAGTTCCTTGGGGGGTCTAGTTTCCAAAATGGGGTCACTTGTTGGAGGTTTCCACTGTTTAGGCACATTAAGGGCTCTCCGAACGCAACATGGCATCTGATCTCAATTCCAGCCAATTCTGCGTTGAAAAAGTCAAACGGCGCTCCATCCCTTGCGAGCTCTGCCGTGTGCTGAAAAAGTGGTTTACCCCCACATATGCGGTATTGGCGTATTCACGAGAAATTATCCAACAAATTTTGTGGTTGATTTTCTCTTTTAACACTTGTGAAAATAAAAAAAATTGGTTCTGAAGTAAATTTTTTGCAAAAAAAAGTTAAATGTTAATTTTTTCCTTCCACATTGCTTTAGTTCCTGTGAAGCACTTAAAGGGTTAATAAACTTCTTGAATGTGGTTTTGAGCACTTTGAGGGGTCCAGTTTTTAGAATGGTGCCACTTTTGGGTATTTTCTGTCATGTACACCCCTCAAAATGACTTTAAATATGATGTGGTCCCTAAAAAAAAAGGGTTTTGTAAATTTTGTTGTAAAAATGAGAAATCGATGGTCAAATTTTAACCCTTATAACTTCCTAACAAAAAAAAATTTTGCTTCCAAAATTGTGGTGATGTAAAGTAGACATGTGGGAAATGTTATTTATTAAGAAATTTTTGTGACGCATCTCTCTGATTTAAGGGCATAAAAATTTAAAGTTTTAAAATTGCAAAATTTTCACAATTTTTGCCATATTTCCGGTTTTTTTTCATAAATAAACACAAGACTTATCGAAGAAATTTTACCACTAACATGAAGTACAATATGTCACGAGAAAACAATGTCAGAATCACCGGGATCCATTAAAGCGTTCCAGAGTTATAACTGTTGTGAGTTCATTTTCCCCTTCATTACTGAGGCCCGAGGAACTCCCTCTTCTGGTAAAGAAAGGTAGTGAGCCTGATTGTCAAACACCTGAGGCTGATGATTGTGACTGGCTGAGTGGAGTTACGGACTGGATATAATGCTGCCGACGCCCTTCTGCCCTGCGGGTGATTTCTCTGTGGGATCCTTGGAGACCAGTCTGAATTCCTGCTCCTCCAAAGCTAAGTTTGCTGCTCAGCCTTTTGCTTTTGTGCTTTGATTTTGTTTTTGCTTTGTTTTTCTGGATTTTGCCATTCCCTGCTGGGGTGTTCTAAATTCATTTAGCTCTGTCTTCTGAAAATACCTGAGTGGTGATTCAGTTTTTGAAGCCTAGCTGCTTCAGGGCCTTTTTCATATCAGCTGGTTGGCTTTTGTCTTTGATAGGGTTTTGGTAGATTGCAGACAGCAGCCTTCCTTTCCTTTCCTATCTAGGTAGTTTTGGGGCCCCGTCTTTGCTCAGTCTATCTTTCTGTCTGTGTTAGTATTTTCATCTTGCTTCACCGTCATTATATGTTGGGGGCTGCCTATTGCTTTGGGGTCTGCTCTGGGGCAGTTTAGATTTCCCCTTTCTTTCTTTAGGCCTATGTATTTCTCCAGCTGTGATCGAGGGGTCTAGGGCATTGTAGGAACCCCCCACGGCTACTGCTAGTTGTGTTGATAGGTTCAGGGGTCTGCAATCTGATAGTTGCCAACTTCTCTGGTTTTCTGGACTTAGCTTGTATTTCTGCTTTTGCCTCCTACGGTGACTCAATCATAACAGAATCACCCGCCTTACCGCAGATTCTAGGGTACTCAATAGCAGGAAAGAATTGTAAAAAAAAAAAAAAAAAAAAGGTGTGTATATTTTTTCCTCTATATCTCTGAGGCCGTAGGGGGAATTTTTTTTTTTCTCTCAATGGAGATAAAGCAATTGTCTGATCGTGTGGAGCAGCTCGCTGCGGAAGTGCGGGGAATTTCTGCCTACCTTGCTCATTCACATGCTGCTGAACCAAAGATTCCTACACCTGATGTATTTTTTGGGGATCGGTCTAAATTTTTGAATTTCAAAAATAATTGTAAATTATTTTTTGCCTTGAAGCCTAACTCGTCAGGGAGCTCCGCGCAGCAGGTTAAAATTGTCATCTCTTTGCTGCGTGGCGATCCCCAGGATTGGGCGTTTTCTTTGAAACCAGATGATCCTATTCTGACTAATGTGAACGCATTCTTTCATGCTTTGGGGTTGTTGTATGACGAACCTAATGCCATTGATCAGGCTGAAAAGACCCTGCTGGCATTGAGCCAGGGTCGTGATTCTGCAGAATTGTACTGTCAAAAATTCCGAAAGTGGGCAGTACTTACTACCTGGAATGATAATGCCTTGGCTGCTCTCTTTCGGAAGGGGTTGTCAGAAGCCGTAAAAGATACTATGGTGGAATTTCCTGTTCCCTCTGGTCTTGACGATTCTATGTCATTAGCCATTCAGGTTGATCGGCGTTTGCGCGAACGCAAAGCTGCACGAGAGGTGTTGCCACCTGTTGAACAAATGTCTGAACCTATGCAATGTGATAAGAGTTTTTTCCAGAGAGCAGCATCAGGAGTTCAGAAGGCGTAATAAGTTGTGTTTTTTCTGTGGAGATGCCTCGCATGTTGTTTCTGTCTGTCCTAAACGAGAGAAACGCTTTGCACACACGTTTTCTGTTGGTGGTGTTCAACCTAAGTTTCTTCTGGCTATTACTCTGATCTGCTCCCTGTCCACATTTTCCGCCAAGGCGTTTGTGGATTCAGGAGCAGCCCTAAACCTAATGGACTTGGATTATGCTAAACGTTGTGGATTTACGATGACACCTCTGCAGACGCCTATCCCTTTGAGGGGAATTGATGCTACTCCTTTGGCTAAAAATAAACCCCAGTTTTGGACCCAGGTGGTAATGCGGGTCGCCCCAGACCATCAAGAAAATTGCAGATTTCTGGTGTTGCATAATCTGCATGATACTGTTGTTCTGGGGTTTCCCTGGTTACAGATTCATAATCCAGTTTTGGATTGGAAATCTGTGTCTGTGGTGAGTTGGGGTTGTCGGTGTGCCTTTAGTGAGGCTCCGGTGTTTTCCACCTCTCCTCAGTCGCATGATGTTCCTGATTATTTGGCGGACTTTTATGATGTATTTAGTGAGAATGAGACTGCGTCTCTGCCTCCTCATAGGAGTTATGACTGTGCAATTGAACTGAGCCCGGGGTGTAAATTTCCCAAGGGTCGGCTCTTCAATTTATCTGTACCCGAGCACGAGGCTATGCGATCCTATATTAAGGAGGCGTTGGAGAGGGGTCATATTAGACCATCCTCGTCACCCTTGGGTGCCGGTTTTTTTTTGTAGCCAAAAAGGATGGATCATTAAGACCTTGTATTGATTATCGTGCCCTCAACAAAATTACTGTTAAATATCAGTATCCGTTACCCCTGATTTCTGATCTTTTCTCCAGAGTTAAAGGTGCTTGCTGGTTTACCAAGCTTGACCTCAGGGGGGCGTATAATCTTATTCGCATTAAGCATGGGGATGAATGGAAGACGGCGTTTAATACTCCGGAGGGACATTTTGAGTACCTGGTGATGCCTTTTGGGCTCACTAATGCCCCTTCTGTCTTCCAGTGCTTCATGAACGATATTTTCCGAGATTTTGTCGATAAATTTTTGATTATCTATCTGGATGATATTTTGATCTTCTCCAAGGATTGGGATTCTCATGTGGAACATATTCGGACTGTGTTCCGGATCTTGAGGGAGAATTCCCTTTATGTCAAGGGATCTAAATGCCTTTTTGGAGTACAGAGGATTTCTTTTTGGGATTTATTTTGCCCCCGCCAGCTATTGAAACGGACCCGGCCAAGGTACAGGCCATTCACGATTGGGTTCAGCCCACTTCTTTGAAGGCCCTCCAGAAGTTTTTGGGTTTTGCTAATTTTTATCGGAAATTTATAGCAAAATTTTCTAGTATTGCCAAGCCATTGACTGATTTGACTAAAAAGGGTGCTGATGTGTTAAATTGGTCTTCGGAGGCTGTTTCTTCCTTTCAGGAGTTAAAGCGAAGATTCACCTCCGCCCCGGTTTTGCGGCAACCTGATGTCTCACTTCCATTCCAGGTGGAGGTGGATGCTTCTGAGATTGGTGCAGGAGCTGTTTTGTCCCAAAAGGATCCTGTAACATCTAAAATGAATCCTTGTGCTTTCTTTTCCCGAAAGTTCTCTCCATCTGAACATAACTATGATGTGGGGAATAGGGAACTGTTGGCCATGAAATGGGCATTTGAGGAGTGGAGACATTGGTTGGAGGGAGTTAAGCATCAAGTCGTGGTCCTCACTGACCACAAGAATTTGATTTACCTAGAGTCGGCTAAGCGCTTGAACCCTAGACAGGCTAGATGTGCCTTGTTTTTTACACGTTTTGATTTTGTGGTTTCTTTTCTTCCTGGAACAAAGAATGTCAAGGCAGACGCCCTCTCTAGGAGCTTCCTTGCTGATTCTCCTGTGGTGACCAAGCCTGCTACCATCTTAGGCGAAGGGGTAGTTCTCTCTGCCATCTCGCCCGATTTGAGATGTGCTCTGGAAGAGTTCCAGGAGGACAAACCTGAGCGTTGTCCCAGTGGAAAGTTGTATGTTCCTGACCAGTTGAAGAAGAGAGTGATGTCTGAAGTTCATTGCTCTGCTTTGGCTGGTCATCCAGGTATTTTTGGTACTAGAGATCTGGTGAGTCGTTTTTTTTGGTGGCCCTCCTTGTCTCGTGATGTCAGGAATTTTGTGCAGTCCTGTGGGACGTGCTCCCGGTCTAAATCGTGTTCTCGCTCTAGTGGGTTGTTGATGCCTTTGCCTGTCCCCAAGAGGCCATGGACCCATATTTCAATGGATTTCATCTCTGATATGCCTGTCTCTCAGAGGATGACTGTTATTTGGGTGATTTGTGATAGGTTCTCTAAGATGGTTCATCTTGTACCACTCCCTAAGTTGCCGTCTTCCTCTGAGTTGGTGCCCCTGTTTTTACAACAGGTGGTTCGTTTGCACGGGATTCCAGAGAACATTGTATCTGACAGAGGAGTGCAGTTTGTGTCTAGATTTTGGAGAACTTTCTGTTCCAGGCTGGGAATTCAGTTGTCCTTCTCCTCTGCTTTTCACCCTCAGACCAATGGGCAGACAGAGAGAACAAACCAGACCTTGGAGTCATATTTGAGATGTTTTATTTCTGCTGATCAGGATGATTGGGTTTCATTTTTGCCCTTGGCCGAATTTGCTTTGAATAATAGAGCTAGTTCTTCCACTTTGATGTCACCTTTTTTTGTAACTTTGGGTTTCATCCTCGATTTTCTTCAGGGCAGGTGGAGCCCTCTGCCTGCCCAGGTGTTGACACTGTGGTGGAGAGAATGCACCAGATCTGGGACCAAGTGGTGGATAAGTTATCTCTCTCTCAGGAGAAGGCCCAGCGGTTTTCCAACCGACATAGGACCATTGGTCCCCAGTTTAAGGTTGGTGATATGGTGTGGTTATCATCAAAAATTATTGCTATGAAGGTGGCTTCTCCTAAGTTTAAGCCTAGATTTATTGGACCTTACAAGATTGTGGAGATTATTAATCCGGTCTCTTTTCGTTTGGCTCTTCCTGTCACATTTAAAATCCATAATGTGTTCCATAAATCTTTGTTGAAGAGGTTTGTTGAACCTGTTGTTCCGGGGATGGCACCTCCAGACCCTGTATTGGTTGAAGGTAACATGGAGTATGAGGTAGAGAAAGTACTGGATTCCCGTCTGGCTAGACGGAGACTCCAGTATTTGGTTAAGTGGAAGGGTTATGGTCAGGAGGATAATTCCTGGGTCTCCGCCTCTGATATTCATGCCAAACGATTGGTGCGTGCCTTTCATCGGGCTCACCCTGATCGCCCTGGTGGCATAGTTGAGGGTTCGGTGACCCCTCCTCAAGGGGGAGGTACTGTTGTGAGTTCATTTTCCCCTTCATTACTGAGGCCCGAGGAACTCCCTCTTCTGGTAAAGAAAGGTAGTGAGCCTGATTGTCAAACACCTGAGGCTGATGATTGTGACTGGCTGAGTGGAGTTACGGACTGGATATAATGCTGCCGACGCCCTTCTGCCCTGCGGGTGATTTCTCTGTGGGATCCTTGGAGACCAGTCTGAATTCCTGCTCCTCCAAAGCTAAGTTTGCTGCTCAGCCTTTTGCTTTTATGCTTTGATTTTGTTTTTGCTTTGTTTTTCTGGATTTTGCCATTCCCTGCTGGGGTGTTCTGAATTCATTTAGCTCTGTCTTCTAAAAATACCTGAGTGCTGATTCAGTTTTTGAAGCCTAGCTGCTTCAGGGCCTTTTTCATATCAGCTGGTTGGCTTTTGTCTTTGATAGGGTTTTGGCAGATTGCAGACAGCAGCCTTCCTTTCTGTAAGCATCGTTCCTATTCTGCTGTGTTCCGGACTTTGCCCTTACTGTTGCCCTTAAGCCTGGCTTCATTCGGCCATACTGGTTCCTGTGACATCACCGCCTGTTGGTCCCGCCCGCCGGGTTTAAATAGCTTTCCTGGACGTGACTACCTTGCTTGTATATCTCGTCCTGTACCTGATCTGCTAGCTGGGAGTTGCACGCTGTGCTACCTCCTTCCTTCCTTCTGAATCCACCTGGATTACCTGCTGCCTAACCGCCGCCGCCTGGACCTTCTGACGGTGTCTGCCTGAAGGCTCCTTCCAGCCCTGCCTCCACCGCTCACCGCTCCTACAGCACTCACGGTATGCGCTGAAGATCTTGACTGCTGTGTGCGTTTCACCTGAGAGACTTATCCCTGCTACCTTTACACATTCAGTATCAATTACCTAGTGACTTTCTCTGCCACTGCACTGTGCTCGAAGATTCCCCTCCCGAAAGGGAGAGGGCTAAGTGACTGTCCTGGCCTGCATTCTTAAGACTGTGTCTGCTTACATCTACATAGTGCTGGTGTACAACTTGCTATCTACTGGACTGAGTTCTGCTGCTGTTACCACTGCTGTCATTGTCTGGCTCCGCCAGCACCTGTGCTGTTCTGTGCTGCTTGTTTAATACAAACTACTTTCACGTATACCTGTGTCTGTGACTCTATCATCTAGCCACTGTCTTCATAGAAACCTACTATACATCATTACAGGATATACAAGCCACCAATATGGAGACCGCAGGTGTAGAGTCCCTGGAGAAACGTGTAAGCAAGCAGCTTGCTTTGATACGGCAGGATGTGGCAGGCATTAGGACCCAGCTGGACACGCTGGAGCAACGTATCGAACACAACGCCGGGGCAGCAGAGGCACAGTTGCAACGACTGGCAAATCGGATTACGGCGCTGGAACAAGCAGCTCCTCTTCAGGGTGATCGTGTTCTGGCGTTGGAGCAAGCGATTCCTATGCAGCTCGATCGGATTGCTGCTCTGGAACAGGCCCCAGCCGCGCAGGTAGCAGGTGCTGCCCGGGATACTACACCGACCTTCCCGAAGCTTCCACCCTTCCGGTTCGCTGGTGAGAGGGATAAATTCCGAGGATTTTTGAACCAGTGCCGGATCTTCTTTGCTGCTCATGCCCCACAGTTCACTACTGAACGCTCCAAAGTTCTGACTATAGTCATGCTGCTGTCTGGTAAGGCGCTCGCATGGGCCAACCCTTTGATTGAGACCGACGACCCCCTGCTTAACTCTATGGACAATTTCATTGCCGCAATGACGCAGACGTTTGATGACCCGAACCGAGCTAATACTGCTGAGACGACGCTGCTGACCCTTCGGCAGGGGAAGCGTTCGGTGCTGGAGTATGCATTGGACTTCCGTAGATGGGCTTTAGACACCACCTGGAACGGGGCAGCCAAGCAGGCCATCTTCCGCAGGGGATTGTCTACGGCAGTTAAGGATGAACTGGCACGCGGGGACTCGCCCGTGCTTCTTGGGGACTTCATCAATCACTGCATCCGCATTGACAATCGACTCTCCGAGCGCAGACAGGAGCGCTGGTCTGATCTACGGTTTAATAACACTGTTCCGTTCTCTTCTCCCTCCAGAGATGTCACCAGCAGGAGGAATCCCGAGCCCGAGCCCGAACCGATGCAGGTGGATGCCGTACGTAGAAATCCTCCTGATGCCCGCAAGGAGCATCGCTTTAAGGAAAACCTGTGCTTCTACTGCGGGGGGACCGGTCACTTCATCTCCGAGTGTCCAGTCAGGAGACGTAAGACGGCTGCAGCTATCATTGATTGTAACTCCGAGGCGGGGGAGTCCTGCGTCCTAGATCTGAACAATTCGGGGGGCAGAGACAATCAGAGAGACCTGGACTTTGCCGATATGAATTCGCTGGCATCTCTTCCATTGAACGCAGTGGTGATCTCGATGACATCCGTAGTTTCCTCCTACTTCGCTACTAAGAAGAATTCCCACTATTACCTATCCTTGAGGGTCTGCTTCCAGGGTCGGTGTGTCGAGAGCGCCGCCATGTTGGACTCCGGGGCCAGTGGGAACTTCATGGATATCGCGTTTGCAAGGAAGCATGGAATCAGGGCAGTGAAGAGGGAGTTGTCAGTCTTGATGGAGACAGTAGACGGGTCGCCACTTACATCTGGACCGGTAACCATGGAAACTGAGTCGGTGAAGGTATGCATTGGAGAGGAACATGTGGAACATTTGTCCTTTTTACTAATATCTTCTCCTCACTTCCCTATTATCCTGGGGTTACCTTGGCTCCAGGTTCAGAATCCTCGCATCAACTGGGAGACCAGGGAAGTGCAGTTCCCTCCAAGTTCTAACAGCAACCCCGCTATTCCTAAGGTCGCTGCTATCCCCAAGGTAGTAGCTACGACTGAGGGACAATTACCACCGGAGTATCAGGATCTGGCAGAGGTATGTGACAAGAAGAGGGCAGATATGTTACCTCCCCACCGGCCTTATGATTGCCCGATAGAACTGGTATCTGGGGCGGAGATCCCATTCGGGCGTATTTACCCTTTGTCTGGTCCTGAATTAAAGGCCTTGAAGGACTTCATCGACGAGAATCTCGCCAAGGGCTTCATCCGACCGTCTACTTCTCCTGCAGGTGCACCAATCTTCTTCGTGAAGAAAAAGGACGGAGGTCTGCGTCCTTGCATGGACTACCGTTATTTAAACAAGGTAACGGTCATGAATCGGCACCCGCTACCCTTAATCTCTGAACTACTGGAGAGGGTGAAGCAGGCTAAGATATTCACCAAACTGGATCTTCGGGGAGCCTACAATCTCGTGAGAATTCGGTCTGGAGATGAGTGGAAGACGGCCTTCCGCTGTCGTTATGGACACTTCGAGTCACGGGTCATGCCGTTCGGACTACGAAATGCTCCTGCAACCTTTCAGCATTTTGTTAATGACATTTTCCGAGATGTGCTTGATGTATTTATGGTTGTGTATCTCGATGACATTTTAATCTTTTCCAGTGATCTCGAGGAACATCGGCTCCACGTGAGGACAGTGCTGCAACGCCTGCTGCATAACCATCTTTACATCAAATTGGAGAAATGCGAGTTCCACAGGGCAACAGTGCAGTTCCTCGGTTATGTCATCTCTCCACAGGGTCTCCAGATGGACGATCAAAAGACCAGAGCGATCCAGGAGTGGCCAGCGCCAGGATCGGTGAAAGAAGTTCAGAGGTTTGTGGGATTCGCCAACTTCTATAGGCGCTTCATCCGTAACTTCTCTGAGATTGTGGCACCCATCACCCAACTGACTAAGAAGGGGGTACCGTTCCGGTGGACTCCGCAAGCCCAGGAGGCGTTCACACGGCTGAAGGACAAATTTGTGTCGGCTCCCATCTTAAGACATCCAGACCCAGACCTGAGCTTTACTCTTGAGGTGGACGCATCGGATGTCGCCATCGGCGCAGTGTTGTCACAGAGAGGAGGTGAGAAGGCAGTTCTTCATCCTTGTGCCTTTCTTTCTCAGAAGCTATCCCCGGCGCAGAAGAACTATGACGTAGGGAACAAGGAGTTACTGGCGATTGTGACGGCATTCAAGGAGTGGAGACACTTGCTGCTGGGGTCCTCAACTCCGATTACAGTTCTTACCGACCACCGAAACTTGGAATTCATGCAGTCCGTAAGATGTTTGAACCCACGTCAGGCACGTTGGAGCTTGTTTCTAAACCAATTCAACTTCATCATCTCCTACAGGTCGGGGGCACGGAATGGTAAGGCAGATGCGCTATCTAGGATTGCTGCTCCTGAGGAAGTGATTGAGTCGTCTCCTAGTACTGTTGTGTCTCCCGCTCATTTCATCTCTGCAATCCATCATCAGGATCTTCTGTCTGAGATCAAAGCAGCATACGCAGCAGATCCGTTGCTAAGGCAACCTACCCCCGAAGTAAGCCTAAATTTCAGTGGAGGAGTGTGGTTACAGGAGAATCGGCTGTATGTACCAGAGGTGACAAGACTTGAAGTCCTCCGACTGATCCATGATTCTAAGATTGGGGGACATCGTGGAATAACGAAGACCCAAGAGTTCCTGGCTCGGTACTTCTGGTGGCCTTCGTACCGGAAGGACGTGGAGGGATACGTGTCATCCTGCGAGGTATGTGCTCGGTTCAAGACGCCTCGTGCGTCGCCTTCCGGGTTGTTACAACCCTTGCCTATACCATCTCGTCCCTGGAGATCCATCTCAATGGACTTTATTGTTGAACTACCGGTCTCCAAGGGTAAGAACACCATTCTAGTGGTCGTGACCGCCTCACTAAGGCAGCACACTTTATCCCTTGCGCTGGATTACCCACAGCAAAACAGACTGCAGACTTGTTGATTCAAGAGGTGGTCCGTCTGCACGGGGTCCCGGATGAGGTGATCTCGGATCGTGGGGTGCAGTTCACGTCTAGGTTCTGGAGGTGTTTCTGCGCGGCTCTGGATATTAGAGTAAGTCTGTCTTCGGCTTACCATCCACAGACCAATGGACAGACGGAACGTACGAATCAGACCCTGGAGCAGTACCTCCGTTGCTACTTAAGTCATCTGCAGGACGATTGGGTAGATCTGCTTCCCCTGGCAGAGTTCACATATAACAACTCGCAGCACTCCTCGACTAAGCAGTCACCGTTCTTTGCTAATCAGGGTTACCACCCAAGCATCTTGCCGCAGTTCCCCAAGGAGGCTGCAGTGCCTGCTGTGTCTGACCATCTTTCCTTCTTACAGCAGAATTTGGAAGCTCTAAAGACCACCTTGACGACAGCGCAGGAGAGGTATAAGAGAGCAGCAGATCGTACCAGGAGGCCGGCTCCAGTGTATAGGGTGGGAGATACGGTCTGGTTGTCTACCAAGAATCTGAGGGTGAGGGCACCGACTGTCAAGCTTGGACAGAAGTTTGTAGGGCCATACAAGATCGTGGCTCTAGTGAATTCGGTAGCGGTGCGTCTGAAATTGCCCCCTGCCTGGAAGGTTCACCCGGTGTTCCATGTTTCTCTACTAAAGCCAGTTGTACCAAATTCCTTCCCAGGGCGTACTTCCTCTCCTCCAGCTCCAGTGCTCGTTGATGGACATGAACAATATGTCGTGGAGAAGATTCTGGATTCACGGATCTTCAGAAGGAAGCTGCAATACCTGGTCAAGTGGCAAGGATACTCTGTCGAGGAGAATTCCTGGGAACCGGTGGAGAATATCTGTGCTCCGCGGCTGCTGGAGCAGTTTCATCTAAGGTACCCGGACAAGCCTGGTCGAAGATTGTCCGGAGGACATTCTTTAAGGGGGGAATAATGTAAGCATCGTTCCTATTCTGCTGTGTTCCGGACTTTGCCCTTACTGTTGCCCTTAAGCCTGGCTTCATTCGGCCATACTGGTTCCTGTGACATCACCGCCTGTTGGTCCCGCCCGCCGGGTTTAAATAGCTTTCCTGGACGTGACTACCTTGCTTGTATATCTCGTCCTGTACCTGATCTGCTAGCTGGGAGTTGCACGCTGTGCTACCTCCTTCCTTCCTTCTGAATCCACCTGGATTACCTGCTGCCTAACCGCCGCCGCCTGGACCTTCTGACGGTGTCTGCCTGAAGGCTCCTTCCAGCCCTGCCTCCACCGCTCACCGCTCCTACAGCACTCACGGTATGCGCTGAAGATCTTGACTGCTGTGTGCGTTTCACCTGAGAGACTTATCCCTGCTACCTTTACACATTCAGTATCAATTACCTAGTGACTTTCTCTGCCACTGCACTGTGCTCGAAGATTCCCCTCCCGCAAGGGAGAGGGCTAAGTGACTGTCCTGGCCTGCATTCTTAAGACTGTGTCTGCTTACATCTACATAGTGCTGGTGTACAACTTGCTATCTACTGGACTGAGTTCTGCTGCTGTTACCACTGCTGTCATTGTCTGGCTCCGCCAGCACCTGTGCTGTTCTGTGCTGCTTGTTTAATACAAACTACTTTCACGTATACCTGTGTCTGTGACTCTATCATCTAGCCACTGTCTTCATAGAAACCTACTATACATCATTACACTTTCCTTTCCTATCTAGGTAGTTTTGGGGCCCGTCTTTGCTCAGTCTATCTTTCTGTCTGTGTTAGTATTTTCATCTTGCTTCACCGTCATTATATGTTGAGGGCTGCCTATTGCTTTGGGGTCTGCTCTGGGGCAGTTTAGATTTCCCCTTTCTTTCTTTAGGCCTATGTATTTCTCCGGCTGTGATCGAGGGGTCTAGGGCATCGTTGGAACCCCCCACGGCTACTGCTAGTTGTGTTGATAGGTTCAGGGGTCTGCAATCTGATAGTTGCCAACTTCTCTGGTTTTCTGGACTTAGCTTGTATTTCTGCTTTTGCCTCCTACGGTGACTCAATCATAACATATAACCTCATAAAGGGACAGTGGTCAGAATTGTAAAGATTGGCCTGGTCATTAAGCTGCAATCTGGCTCTGTCGCTAAGGGGTTAAGTTAAACTTATATGTTTATTTCATGTTTAAATACAAACTCACAAAATTAATAAGTCTTTGAAGTGTTTTAAGTCTTTGTGCAGTACACAACCCAACTCTCTGAGCTTAGTCACAGCTTCATAGAAATACATTGTATGTAATAGTTCATTTTTGTGTTTATTAACCAATTTCTGGGATAAGTTGCAATAAAAATCACAAAATGTTATGAGTTAATCAGACTCCACAAATAGTAGGCAAGCAGAGATCACACTCACTCACAGATTTCAGTGCTGGAAAATAGAACAAATGACTTTCCTTTTGTATGAGGAATTAAGGGATTTAAAAGCAGATCTAGCAAAAGGATTTGAGTTATCTCGGGGTAATAAAAGCGAAAAGGAGGGGGCAGGATTAGGATAGGAGCTGTTTACTTTGATAAGATCATTGTAATATTCCAACAAAACAAGAAAGATTTCAAAGCATGTAGTGTGGAAACATTTTGTAACATATATACTGTAGGTGTTCTAATATAATGGTTATACCCATATGTTAGTGGGCTATGGGCTTCCATGCCTGTCTTCATAGAATTGCTGATAATTCATGTAGATACTGATTAGAGAGTAAAGCAATCTATAACTTGTATATGAATAAAAAAGTCCACATTTGGATTTTGGTCTTGCTTCTGTGAGGCTTTTTTTGGCAAAATGTATGACACAAAACTTCCACTGCTTGTAAGCGCAGTCTGCAATGTATTTTCATTGTACAATTATCAGGAATGAATATTCCCAGGAACGCTCGTTTCCTGAAAAATAGCCTGTCAAACCAGCAATCACCCAACTGATGAGGAGAAAAAACAATGATTGATTTTTAGACTTGCTTAAAAATCGTTGTTCTTGGTAGCACATGGTCCTGTTTAAAAAGGACATGTCCTGCTTGTTTCAACAATATTCTGTGCACACAGAATGAGTCCATTAATTTGATGCACTGTGCATATGGTGGTGTGGTTGGCTTGTCTAAACGACTGCCAATACGATTCTATGTAGCCGATCGTTGGTCGTGTAATATCCATGGGTAACCGGCCATTCTAAATGCACTCTTATAGTAAAGACCAAGCTTTGAAAGTTGGTTATTATTAAAATAGAAGTTACTGCCCTTATATTCTAATATACTTTCGAAGCAGGCCAAAGAGGACCTATGTGCAAGAACAAGGCCCTCTTCAGTAATATATAATGTGATTGTGTCAAAAGCTGTTTGCTGCTTTTGGAGGCAGAAGTGCGACTCCTTACCTCTTGTGCCCCTGTGTGGCAGCACAGGTTGTACCAATGGTGTACGTGTACTTTAGTTGAAATTGGCATCTAGTTAAAGGGAATCGTTCAGTAAAATCCCTCCTAAGCCGTCTTTATAGACATGCAAGTCATAGGAAGGTGAATAAAATTAGACCTTGGTATCTGTGATCCGATTTCTTATTAAAGGGAATCTGTCACCTATTTTTTTGACTGCTGCTGGCACCGCCATCAGGGGCTTATTTACAACATTCTGTAATGCTGTAGATAAGCCCCCGATGTAACCTGAAAGAAAAGAAAAACAAGTTATATTATACTCACCCAGGGGCAGTCCGGGTCCGGTTTTGGTCCGATGGGTGTCGCAGTCCGGTCCGGCGCCTCCCATCTTGTAACGATTACATCCTCTTCTTTGCTTCCCGTCGCGGCTCCTGCGCAGGCGCACTGCTATGCCCTGTTGAGGGCAGAGCAGAATACTGCAGTGCGCAGGCACCGAGAAAGGTCAGAGAGGTCTGGCAATCGTGAATAATTATTTTGATAAATTTAGCAAAAGATGGGACTCTTGGGCTAAATTTAAGCCATATTTTTTTTAGTATGGAGGCCTTTTTTTGGGTCCGAAAGTTTCATCCCCATATTCTCTTTACATAACTCGATGTGACTAAGTCAAATTTTTTACCGCATTATAATAAGGTAATATCCTACTGTTAAGTTTATATATGTATATGCATATCTCTGCTCATTTTTTCTGAAATGCAACGTTACTGTTATATTTTTCCCACCTAGTCCCCTTGCTTTCCTTCTGTTTTACCCTTTGTATGTCTTTATCAAAGCAATTTATACCTCTGTTCAAAGACCCTATTACCTTCACCTTTCCCTTTATAATTGTATTATAAAACTTCAATAAAGTTATTTTGAAAAAGGTTACATTGGGGGCTTATCTACAGCATTACAGAATGTTGTAGATAAGTCCCTGATGGCGGTGTCGGCAGCTGATAGTCAAAAAAATATGTGACAGATTCCCTTTAAAGAGAAATCAAAGTTTTTTTTATATGTAAATGAGCTCTTCAGGACTATGGGCAGGACACTGATCTGCATGAGAATCTGCCTCCATAGCTTATTTTTAATAAAAGGAGCCATTACCAGTGTGAGACATGTAACTAACACAGCACAGTAGAACTGAACTTTTGTCTCATAAAAAAGTTTGCAGCTGCTTCTCTCACTGCTCTGCTGTGAGGAACATAGGAAAAACATAATGCGTTCGGCAGCCTTTTAGGAAGCATAGGTCCTACTTGCCATCTTTTTGTCTCTCGTTACGGTGATCTCTGCTCACGCAGGAACCACTAGTGACTGCGGGGTCAGGATCTCTAGTCTGTATGAGAACCGACAGGGTCATTCGCATTATTTAGATTTACCTATTATCCCGAGTGTATTGCTACTCTATCATAACATTATCACCAGCCCACTCAATTTTTTTTTTTATGAGAAGCCAACATGGACGCTGTGGACGCCATGACCACGCAATTGCGGTCCTTGTCTTTGGAGGTGGCAGATATCAGGCAGCAACAACAACATGTGTTATCCGCTGCTACGCAGGTTCAACTCCACCCAAAACAGCCTTCTGACCCTAAGATAAAGTTACCGGATTGTTTCGACTGGGACCTAAGTGAGTTTTCCTACTTTTTTTCCTTCATGTAAATTTTATTTTCGTCTCCGTCCTGCCTCATATGGAGGAGACAGTCAACGCATGGGTACTGTTCACTTTTTTCTATGCTCTTTGGCTCATTTATGGCGACCCCGATAAAGTCAAAGAAGGGAATCAAACTTGAACCATCTGCTCGTTTTTGTCTATACTACGGTCGAGTTATGATCCAGTGTTTCAGATACAACAATGAATTTCTTAAAACCAAAGAGAAAGAAAAGAATAATTAATAAGTAATAATACGTAAGGACATTGGCTCTAGGTTTAAGGTTATCGCTCATGTATACTACTGGTTTGTTACAAGTGTCTTTGGTTACCAAATCTGGAGTTATAGTGACTTCTGCATTTGTTGACTCAGGTTCCACCTTAGATCTTATTGACAGTGATTTTGCTATTGAGTGTGGTGTAATGCAGCGGTGTTCACACAGTGCGGTAAAGAGGCTGTGACCCAGGTTAGTCCAACTTAAAATTTGTGGATTGAGATAAGAGAGCAGGTGGGGGTGGTGTTTGTTGTCGTTTCTCATTCTCGGGTTCTCTACCAGAGGCCTGGGAGTTTGAGGGTTCTGCACAGGATCTTAGATGTTCCCAGCATTGCACTTTTATGGACAGAGAGTTCAGATGTTGCTAATGGGATCTGTTGGCGCCATTTTCCCACCTTAGGGGTCACTGCTCCAAGTGCTCTTATCACCACTGGAATCACTGTTGCCTTCACCTTCCACATCTTCTCCAGTTCTTTGAGGCCCTGGTATTTCTCCAGTGTCTCATATTCCTTCTTTCTGATGTTGCTGTCACTTGGCACTGCCACATCTATTATCATTGCTTGTCTTCTGATCCTTATCTACTGTCACAATGTCAGGTTGGTTATCCAACACCTGCTTATCTGTCTGGATCTTGAAGTCCCACAGGATTTTAGCCCTTTCATTCTCCACCACTTTTTCTGGGGTCTCCCTCCTGGACTTAGGGTGACTTAGCCCATATGCTGTGCAGATGATCCTATATACAATTCCCGCTACTTGGTTGTGACGTTCGGTATACGCTGTTACTGCTTGCATTGTGCAACCTGCTACTATGTGTTGGACGGTTTCTGAGGTTTCTTTGCATAGTCTGCACCTTGGGTCTTGTCTTGTGTGGTAGATTCCTGCTTCTATGTATCTGGTACTTAACGCTTGCTCTTATGCCGCTATGATTAGTGCTTGTGAATCTGTGCTGTCTCGGAGTCCAGCTTTCTCCAGCCATTGGTAGGATTTCTTCATGTCAGCCTCCTCCATTATCGGTCAATGGTACATCCCATACAGTGGGAGCTGGAGCTGCCCAAACAATCCTCTCAGCACTAATGGGAGGAATAGGGCTAAGTGACAGCACATGTGAAAAAGACTTGGGTATACTAATAGATCACAGACTGAATATGAGTCAACAGTGTGATGCAGCAGCAAAAAAGGCAAATGCAATTCTAGGATGTATTAACAGAAGCATACAGTCTAGATCACGTGAAGTCATTATTTCCCTCTACTCCTCTTTGGTCAGACCTCATCTGGAATATTGTGTCCAGTTTTGGGCACCACATTTTAAAAAAGACATCAACAAACTGGAGCAAGTTCAGAAACGAGCGACCAGAATGGTGACCGGTCTGCAAACCCTGTCTTATGAGGAAAGGTTGCAGGATTTGGGAATGTTTAGTTTGCAAAAGAGAAGACTGAGAGGAGACTTAATAGCTGTCTACAAATATCTAAAGGGTTGTCACATTGTAGAAGGATCATCTTTATTCTCATTTGCACAAGGAAAGACTAGAAGCAATGGGATGAAACTGAATGGGAGGAGACACAGATTAGATATTAGAAAAAACTTTTTGACAGTTAGAGTGATCAATGAGTGGAACAGGCTGCCACGAGAAGTGGTGAGTTCTCCTTCAATGGAAGTCTTCAAACAGAGGCTGGACGGACATCTGACTGGGATGATTTAGCGAATCCTGCTTTGAGCAGGGGGTTGGACCAGATGGCCCAGGAGGTCCCTTCCAACTCTACGATTCTATGATTCTATGATTCTATATGTGCTGGAGCATACGTCTGAGCTCACATCACTGCAGCTAATAGCCGCGATGACACATATCTCCCCTCAAGGACTTGTCCGGTGGCCATCTTAAATACTCTCTCCCTCTGCCCAAAGCCAGGGGGCTTGGCACCTTCTGCCATCAAACAGTGGATCTTCGACAGTGCATCAGCATTGCCATGCAGTTTCCCTGACCTATGCTCCACATGGAAGTTGAAATCCTGCAGTGCTAGGAACCACCTGGTCACTCGGGCATTGTTCCCTTTTCTCTCCCTCATCCGCTTCAGTGGGGCATGGTCTGACACCAGCAAAACTAAAGAAAAGACAATGTGTGCATATACCCTAATGAAAATAAATAAGTAAAAAAGCAAATGCATTAACATAGGGTATCTAGTAAACACTGTTTTTTGATAAAAAAAAACATAAATCTGTCCCACTGTGACAAGGTATACCCAATTGGGACAGTAACTACACTCTCTAATGTTAAAACTTACCTAGTGTGAACAGTGGCAGAGAGTCACCAGGTCCCAACCGGACACCCAGTTTTCGAAGGACTACATATGAACTGCCCAGCTCAGCAAAAAGTAGGCCACACCCTATTTGTATTGAATACAAAAATACAGAAGAAAAAAAAACAGAAAACTTTCAGATCTTAATTAGCCTGTTAGGGTTATTGCTTGTTGTAACGATAATGTAAAAAATATCCTGTATGACTTTTCCAGAACATTCCAGAATCTTCCATTCACTACACTGACCAGAACGATCCATGGCTGTCACACGCTGCAGATGTGACCCCCCCTCCCTCGCATCCCCCCTGCCAAGGGGTGATTTTTGCCTGTCAGCCCTGCATATGTCTGCTCACTCACAGGCTGTAACCCTACACCCTTTCCTCACCAGCCATTTCCTGTGCCAACCTCCCCCCTCCCCAGCTAAGGAATGTTAATTAGCTAGTGGAAAGAATTTCCTTTGTCTGAAGCCCATGTGCTGGGATAAGTGTGGGAAATATTAAAGAGGCTGGATCTCGGACCCAATCCGCGACAGAAATATGAAAATTACCTGTCTGCGAAGGGCACCGACCCAGCTTCCTAGCCCATGTTTTTCACAGTTCCAGTGCCGACAGAATCAGAGAAACGGATTTCTCCTGAACCGTGTAAAAATAATTAGTCCGTGTTCGGTCTTGAATTAATGCTTGCGACGAGCTGGAAAAGATGATACTATGTGCATTTCTGTACGAGGTACCCCCTGCGAATTATGGTTATTATAAGTTTTTCAACCAGATTCTAGCTTGAGATGCTGTGCCAGTAGGATCTCAAATGCATGGAGACGTCTGGCTCCACCACCCATGCAAATATATAAGCCGCGGAGACACCATCACATGTTTCTCAACGCAAGCAGTGACTAGCCAGGTCTTTCACCGGGAAGGAACAACCACGGGAAGGGCAGTCTCCAATGAAGGAAACCACCTATGCCAAAACATGGTATCCATCCACAGACAGCTGTTTCGGGGTATTGCCCCTCATCAGTGTGGAGTAGGAAACTGGCTAGTAGGAGCAATGCCTAGTAGAAGACTATGAAAAATGAGGATGATTGACCTCATGGAGATCAACATCCGACACTGCGGAGACACCATCACGTGTTTCTCAACGCAGTGATTCTAGAGCACTGCCCCCATCCCTTATGGGAAATATGTAAAACATGCAAACATATAAGCCGCGGAGACACCATCACGTTTCTCAACGCAAGCAGTGCAGTGCTCTAGAATCACTGCGTTGAGAAACACGTGATGGTGTCTCCGCAGTGTCGGATGTTGATCTCCATGAGGTCAATCATCCTCATTTTTCATAGTCTTCTACTAGGCATTGCTCCTACTAGCCAGTTTCCTACTCCACACTGATGAGGGGCAATACCCTGAAACAGCTGTCTGTGGATGGATACCATGTTTTGGCATAGGTGGTTTCCTTCATTGGAGACTGCCCTTCCCGTGGTTGTTCCTTCCCGGTGAAAGACCTGGCTAGTCATTGCTTGCGTTGAGAAACATGTGATGGTGTCTCCGCGGCTTATATATTTGCATGTTTTACATATTTCCCATAAGGGATGGGGGCAGTGCTCTAGAATCACTGCGTTGAGAAACACGTGATGGTGTCTCCGCAGTGTCGGATGTTGATCTCCATGAGGTCAATCATCCTCATTTTTCATAGTCTTCTACTAGGCATTGCTCCTACTAGCCAGTTTCCTACTCCACACTGATGAGGGGCAATACCCCGAAACAGCTGTCTGTGGATGGATTTCATGTTTTGGCATAGGTGGTTTCCTTCATTGGAGACTGCCCTTCCCGTGGTTGTTCCTTCCCGGTGAAAGACCTGGCTAGTCATTGCTTGCGTTGAGAAACATGTGATGGTGTCTCCGTAGCTTATATATTTCCATGTTTTACATATTTCCCATAAGGGATGGGGGCAGTGCTCTAGAATCACTGCGTTGAGAAACACGTGATGGTGTCTCCGCAGTGTCGGATGTTGATCTCCATGAGGTCAATCATCCTCATTTTTCATAGTCTTCTACTAGGCATTGCTCCTACTAGCCAGTTTCCTACTCCACACTGATGAGGGGCAATACCCCGAAACAGCTGTCTGTGGATGGATACCATGTTTTGGCATAGGTGGTTTCCTTCATTGGAGACTGCCCTTCCCGTGGTTGTTCCTTCCCGGTGAAAGACCTGGCTAGTCATTGCTTGCGTTGAGAAACATGTGATGGTGTCTCCGCGGCTTATATATTTGCATGTTTTACATATTTCCCATAAGGGATGGGGGCAGTGCTCTAGAATCACTGCGTTGAGAAACACGTGATGGTGTCTCCGCAGTGTCGGATGTTGATCTCCATGAGGTCAATCATCCTCATTTTTCATAGTCTTCTACTAGGCATTGCTCCTACTAGCCAGTTTCCTACTCCACACTGATGAGGGGCAATACCCCGAAACAGCTGTCTGTGGATGGATTTCATGTTTTGGCATAGGTGGTTTCCTTCATTGGAGACTGCCCTTCCCGTGGTTGTTCCTTCCCGGTGAAAGACCTGGCTAGTCATTGCTTGCGTTGAGAAACATGTGATGGTGTCTCCGTGGCTTATATATTTCCATGTTTTACATATTTCCCATAAGGGATGGGGGCAGTGCTCTAGAATCACTGCGTTGAGAAACACGTGATGGTGGCTCCACCACCCAGCATGGTTCTGGATCTAAGCATTATGTAAGTATATCTTCTGTTTTAACCCTTATTTTAATTTGTAGTCATATTGTACATATATTGTCTCATTTCGTAAAGCCTTTTTATCGTCTTTACACGCTGCCCATCTTTTGGGAATAAACTATAAAATGTTATTAGTTCTGCCCCCATGCTCTGTCATGAATTCATGCGCCTATAAGCTAATTACGCTACTGATTCAGGTTTGCTTTGAACCCCCTTAAATATTAATAGAGATATCGAAGCTGGTGGCAGCGTGTGTTCTGGGTCCTCGGTACCGCTGACAGTGACGGAAGGGGTTTTATAAGCTTCTGTGTGGCTGCAGCCAGAGCATTTATAATTCTCTCGCTGCAGTGTGCTGGGAGGCCAGTCCACATAGAAGCAGCTGGCCGGCGACCAATTATCCCAGGTGTAGTTCCCTGACTGACTTGAGGGTAAGGGGGGGCGCCGGAGAACTGCGAGTTCCAAAGTGGAGCTGAAAAGTGGGATATACATAAATCCCTGCAGTTCATGAAGTATTGTTAGCAGTGGTGGGACAACCAAAATAACCCCCCTGCGATAAATTGTTAGGGCAAGACTAGCTTGCTGGGTTTTTTTATCACATGGTGCCAGCGGTGGGATAACTAAGATAAGCCCCCCAGTGCCTGTGATAGCAGTGTGCGGCCAAAGGTCACATCCCCCTGTCCGTGACATATCGGTGTCAGCGGTGGGATCGTGACATATTGGTGGCAGCGGTGGGATCGTGACACTTGTCCACTATCATTGCCACAAAAGGCCAGTTGATGCAAATTTCCAAGCTTTATAAAAACCCTGCCTCCTCTAACCTTTTTCCAAAAATCAGCAGCCATGAGTTCTAAGCGGCTGCTTTGCACTCTGCAAATTAAAGTGGTGGTGGCCCACAAAGCAGGAGAAGGCTATAAGAACATAGCAAAGCCTTTTCAAGTTGCCTTTTAATCAGTTTGAAATTAAATTAGGAAATGGCACATAACAGTAACAGTGGTGCTCAAAAAAAGGTCTGGAAGACCAAACAAAATTTCAATGAGAGCTGTATATAGGATTGCTAGAGGCACAAATCAGAACCACCGCTTGATTGCAAAAGAACTTCAGAAAGATTTAGCAGGTTCAGGACTTGTGGTACATTGTTCTACTCTTCAGAGACACCTGCACAAATATGGTGTTCATGGAAGAGTCATCAAAATAAAACCTCTCCTGCATCCTCAGCCTAAAATTCAGAGTCAGAAGTATGCAAAAGAACATCTAAACAAGCCTGATGCATTTTGGAAACAAGACCTGTGGACCGATGAGGTTAAAATAGAACTTTTTGGCCACAATGATCAAATGTATGTGTGGAGAAAAAAGGCCACAGAATTTCAGGAAAACAACTTCTCGCCAATCATTAAGCATGGGGGTGAATCAATCGTGCTTTGGGGTTGAGTTGCAGCCAATGGCTTGGGGAACATTTCTCGGGTAGAGGGAAAAATTAATTCAATGACATTTCAAGAAATTCTGATACAAACATAACACCATCTTTAAAAAAGATGAAGTTGAAAAGAGGATGGCTTCTACAAATGGATAATGATTCTAAGCAATAGTCAAAATGAACAATAGTATTCCTCAAAAGGCACAAGCTGAAGGTTTTACAATGGCCCTCACAGTCCCCTGATCTGAATATCATTGAAAGTCTGTGGTTAGACCTCAAAATAGCAGTGCATGCAAGACGACCCAGGAATCTCACAGAACTGGAAGAATTTTCCAAGAAAGAATGGATGAAAATCCATCAAACAAGAATTGAAAGCTGTGAAACTTTCAAAGGGGTGCAACAAACCATGTAGATTAGCGCAAAACATAGTATTAAGAAATGGGTTTAAAGGGAATCTGTCACCTCTTTTTTCGCATATCAAGTAAAAATATGATTGGATTCAGGGTCAACTATGCATTATACCAGTACTTTTCATACACCTTAACTCCCCACCTTTGATCAATAAATACCTTTTATATTCCTCCCGCGGTGTATGTAAATCTCCTCAGTCCGGTTTGATGGACGGGGCTTATTGTTCCTCTCTCCCCCCTCCTGGTTTGCTCTACGCATTTATTTGGTGTAATTCCTGCGTTCACGTAGATTTAGCGCGCGTGCATCCAATTGTCCTCCCGCGCATGCGCAGTATGCTTTGCTCATCTGTGGGCAAAGCATAAAATCATTATTGCGCATGTGCTGGCTTACGGCATTACGTTCTATCGCCCGGAAGTATCACAATATCAGCTCTCAGCTGCCTCAGAAATGGTGAATTTTATGGATGTGCCAGTTCTGGCACGTAGCCTCGCTCTTCCCACTTTCCCTGTAGCGGCGGCATGTGGGGTTCATATTTGTGGGGTTGATGTCACCTTTGTATTGTCAGGTGACATCAAGCCCACAGGTTAGTAATGGAGAGGCATCTATAACACATCTGTCAGGAACACCGCACTGCACTTGCTCACTGAGCCAATGCGTGTGTCCTGAGTAAATAAACTGTGCCCAAAGAGACCTGTGGAGCGGGGCAGCAGTGGTGAAGATGCTTGCTTCACACAAACAGGACCTGAAGCACGTGACTGCTGGTGGCGTGGCCTAAGCTCTGGAGAACTAGGAGCTGAAGGAAAACTCCTAGAAGGGTAACTACGGGACAAAGATACCAAGGGACCATAGACAGGGACATAAACGAGTTCAGGCTGGGGTCAAAGCACGAGATAGCACGACAGTACCAAAAGGATTAGACAGAATGGATAGTCAGGACGTAGCCAAGGAGTCATACACAAAGAGGGCAGCACTGTACAAAAGGGGCAGGAAAAACTCGTAACAGGGACACAGCCAAATCAGAACCAGACAGATGAAACGTAGCACAGGCACAACAGGGTCAAACACACTCGGCCAAGGGTCAGAGTATAAGCGACAGGGAATGGCCCCACAATGAGGCTATAAGAAGCCTCCCAGAATCCCAGAGTACGGCCATCCAGATTCTAACACATGACACTATCCATTACTAACCCAATAGTGATATTGTATAAAACACAGACACCCAGAATAAAGTCCTTTATTTGAAATAATTACACAGACTCCTTTATTGAATCTAAATTTACCATACTTACTGAACGCCTAATCCCCTACGCACTTGTCTCCTGCAAACAATGAAAAAATAATAAACCAACACATAATACTATCCTTTTCGACGTAGACCATTACCGAGTGTCCCATGGCGATCTCACGTGTAGAACAGTCACAGCTGTGAACTCTCACGGCAGCTCAGTGATACACTGCAGGAGTGATTACCTCCTGTCATTGTATCACCGGCGTCCGGGTAGAGCAGTCACATCTCCCGATGTGACTGTTCTACACATCAGATCGCCATGGGGCACTCGGTATTAAATGGACTACAGCGGAAAGGTTAGTATAGTGTGTGTTGGTTTATTATTTTTTATTGTTTGCAGGAGACACGGGCATCGGGGATTAGGTGTTCGGTGAGTATGTATATTGTATGTGAATATGTATGTAATTATGTAAATGTTTGAATTTTTTTTTTTACAATTGAACACAGGCGCTGGATGACGAGACTATTCTCCCATCATCGTCTCATGCTGTCTCTGTTATATGTGACAAAAGACGTAGCCGGATGGGAGTCATAGTTCCATCAGACGATACCTAAGGACAATGACTATGGGCTGTTCGTCGCATGGGTGCACACACACATATTCTCTGTCCACACACTCTTCCTCCTTCTGACATTTCCTTTGACAATTCCGCAGCGTTATTGGCAGCAAATCCACAAACCTTTCTACACCTGCGTTTTTGCTGCAGATTTGACTGACTCAATTGAAGTTAATGAGTCAAAACCGCTGCAGAAACGCAAAAAGAATTGATATGCTGCAGAAAAGAAAACGCTGCAAAGACAGATGGAAATTTACGGATCATGTGCACAACACTTCACTGCATTACCTTGCATAAGTTAACCATTGGGTTTTTGGACCATTTATGTATGTAAAAAAAAGCGGAGCTCAGCGGCCCGTTAGAAAATGAATGGAGTGGCGGTTGACCCTACACATCACTTCTGCTCCATTCTAATGGGGATAACAATGCCCCCAACTCTGCTGATCAGTCCAGCTCCCTGCAGTCAGACCCCCACTGAGCAATAAGTTACCACTTTATTCGTTTATCCTGAAGACAGACATACAAGACGTGTGCAGCTCCAGTGTCAGGTCTCCCTTCCAGGGGTGCAGTTCTCCTCCGCGCCACGAGAGGGCGATGTGCAGCGTACATACTCATACTCACTACCAATGAAAACCACGTTGTGCTGCTGAGGGCAGAGGTGACGGTGATGGCTGCCTCCAGGATGGCGCACGCAGGAGACTTGCCGCAGGACCCCGGGCACTGTGTACAGTTCTATCAGGAGCGGGGACTCCATTCCCTGGGTGCAGTGGCTCTGGCGCTCAGGCAGTTCACGGAGTGAGTGTCACCGGCCATGTTCCCGCTCATACAGCAGGGCAGTGTAGTGCTGCTGTAGCTATGAGTCGGGAGTGTGGCTCTGCCCCAGCCTGCTTCCCTGGGCCTGTGTTCTCCACCATTAGTATGGGCTCTGCTAGAAATGGCTTCTCCATGGCCTCTGTCATTATCTATGAGGCAGCTTTCCAGCAGACATCGTGGGATCAGACCCCTCAGTCTCATCTTCCTTCTCTCACATTGATACAAGAAGCAGTTTTCCACTACTGGACATTTCCTCATTAATCAACCCAGGACCCTAACTACAATGTACATTGATACCCGCAGCGGCGCCATTTCAGCCTAGTCAGTTCCTAGTCAGTAATAGTTCCTCTATTACTGAGAAATAGGAGTTTGAATTAACATGCAAATGAGGCTTCAAAACTATTTGTAAATCTAAAGCGTCTGTCACTCCAGCTCTATTCTCTGCCGAGCACCGCCCCGTCATGCTTAACTGACAACCTTAGTGCTGTGTGACTTCAGGCAAAAAGCATGCTGGCACTTGGTGGGGAATAGAGCTGGAGTGATAGAGGCCTCACAACTACAAAAAGTTCTTCAGCCTCATTTGAATTTCAATTCAAACACTGATTTCTCAGTAATGAAGGAAAGGGCTGCCGACGTAAAGGTATCGCTGGACTTGTCTTTGAGAAAGTTACATGTGCATAAAAAATTGGGAGAAATCCTGCTGACAGATTCCCTTTAAAGTGTAAGCTACCTCGAATGATGAAACCATTACATTTGACTCTCAGAATGCAGTGAAGCAAACAAAACCCACATAGAAAACAAAGAGATTCACAAAAGGTGATGTGCAGCCACTGTCCTGTAATGTCTGCATGGATGATCGTCACACTGGTATACTGGCACAAGGTCCATTTCTCCTAATGTAACATTGGCATTGCCCATTAGAAGAAATGGAGGCAATATAGGACATTCTCTGCTTTGTTTTTAGATTCAACCTGTTTACTATTAGCCAGATCAAGGAGCCACATCCAACTACTCAAGTATATGACAAAACCTAAGATAATAAAATGAGCAAATACCCTGCAGTAAATAAATAGCAATAGTACATGAAAATAACATGGGGTACTTGACTAACATAATTTTGATAAACACGTAAAAGCCATCACACC
Source organism: Dendrobates tinctorius (assembly GCF_039654945.1). Lineage (NCBI taxonomy): Eukaryota > Metazoa > Chordata > Amphibia > Anura > Dendrobatidae > Dendrobates > Dendrobates tinctorius. The sequence continues at coordinate 14,632,793 of NW_027361932.1, read as the reverse complement.
ATGTCAAGGTGATCTTTTTTACGACAGTCTTAACCTCTAGTATTAAAATTATACCATATGTCTGATTATTTGAATAAAGGCCAAGAAGGACCGAGGCCCCAACTAATGGACACCCAGCAATGGGTAGCTATATAGCCGTAATGTCCAACTCAAAGAAAAGGGAGGCCACACCCTTATTTGCACACAGCGCAAAAACCTAAAGAGATTAACTGGAATATAAGATGGTACGCACGCAGCATGTAGGCGCATGTTTGCACTTCCCACTAAACAGACAAAACCTAAGCTAAAAACTAAATGAGCAAATACCCTGCAGTAAATAAATAGCAATAGAGCATTAAAATAATCTAAAGTACTTGGTTAACATAACTCTGATAAAAAAAAGTAAAAGCCATCCTATTCAGGCCGGTCACCTCTAGTATTAAAACCTTACTATATGCCTATCGGTCCTTGTTAACCATTATTCACATTTATGTCATTAGACATATGGTAAGGTTTAAATACTAGAGGATTTAATACTAGAGGTGACGTCCCAAATAGGGTCACCGTGACGTGGTTGGATGGCCTTTACGTATTTGCTTATTTTGTTTTTATCTTAGGTTTTGTTTGCTTATTGGCCTTTGTAAACATACGAATACATGCTGTATGCACACCAACTTATATTCCAGTTCATTTCTTTTGTTTTTTTTTTTCCTTTTCTTTTACTCAAGCATATGGTTCACAGAAATTATACTACATATAACGTTACTTTTGTTCATCATTTAAAATCTTTAAGGAAGAATAGATAACTATAGTTTCTTACCATCCCCAAATTTCCAATAAAGGCAGTTGGCAAAAAATAGTATGTTGTTTGCAGGATATTTCAGTGTCAGCCAAAGGGGAAAGCAAAAAGGGTGACAGGGATGTAATAAAGGGAAAATAACCCTATAAACATCTAGTTTCCCCTGCCTTGCCATGGGGATAAAAACATGCAAATGGTGCCACTACTCAACGTGGACTAACCCTGTATACCCTAGTACACCCTACATATGAAAGCCAATATTGGCCAGCCGTTATATATGACTGTCACTGCCAGCATTAGTAGTCATTATCCTGTATGCGAGTAGGACTTCAATCCTGGTATTCAGCTTATTATAAGCTTGAACAACAGTATGCCTGAGTTAATTTGCCAAATATACATACGGTAGTATGCTTTCTCATAGGTCAAATATAAATCCTATTAAAGGCCTAAGTTGCAGTAGCTAGAACAAAATTGTCCCCAGAAAGAAGGATCTCAACAAATTGTGTACCCATAGGCATGATGTATCCCACCACCTGCATACCACAGATTTCCTTTGGCTCATGCAAACAACTTTGATTTGTTCCTACTTCAACCAGAGATTATGATTTTTTAAAATTTTCTATCAGTCTGTATTGTCCAGACATAATCAGTTCCTTTCTTTTCACCAATCTGATGTCTCCTTCCTATCGCCTTCTCTATACTTTCCATCGTACAGGTCATCAGTGAAACGATGTAAAGAGAAGCATCTTGAGGAGGCTGTACAGGCGCTAAAAGCAGCAGTGCAGGTTTTGGAAAACCTTCCTGATGACGAAGTTATTCCTTTACTCCACTATATCCTCTCCACTCAGATGACTTGTAGCAGCTCTTCCAGTCTTTTCCTGAAGCTTGAAAAGGTGAATTTAGTGACCACTGTGTGTAATATTTATAGGTTTCCTGCTCTTGAACCCTCTTTTACATTATTATTAAGTATATATCTATTGGAGTTTACAGAATTCTGTTTACATGATTAGATTAGATCTTCCTATAATATTGTCTGCAAAAGAAATGATTGTCCATTTGTTAGTTGTTAGTTTAAGAAATGAAATATTGTCTGGGCGTATATGATTTCACCTCTCCCATTTTCCTCAGGCACTGGCAATGATTTCTCAGCTTCGACCAAATCTTGTGGCACAGCACCAAGATTGTTTTTTGTCTTGCCTGTTACAGGGTAAAGAGGTGAGATAAGTAGATGTAATAAACGTATGTTCATATTTCTCAGAGTGAAAATTCACTAAGATTGCACTTTGTTACTTTTGTAATTTAAAGCTGCTCTATGGCAAATACTGTGAATGGAAGTTAAAAACAGAAAAATGTCAATAGAGTAAGGCCGGTTTCACACTTGAATGAAGAACATAGAACCATGAGAAAAGAATGGGAGCTTACATCCCTCAAATGTATGTTAAACACTCATATGTGAACCATTAGACCGCCAAAAAATTGTAAAACGTCCTCTTTATGCAAAAATATAACAAGTTTTATTCAAAAGGGACATAAATATATACAAAATAGTTTACATCAGACATGTAGTAGGAAATAATAATAAAAGACCAATGGACAATGTTGAATCCATGGTGCAACAGTACAGGCACAATAAGGTAAATATAAACGGCAGCGGTGTCCTAATGTAAAAATACATATTACTCTCCCCATATGCAGGAAATTGTAAGAAATTGGCATATAATCATAGCAAGAAATTCAGTATGAATAATATAAAGACCAATGCCAGATATAAGTAACTATCCTGATCTAAAAAACCTACGGGGTATTAACTGACCACAACGGGAGACAAAAATCATATCATAAACCCTAAAACTAATATACTTTAATGTTAAAAAAGCCCCATGTGGGGTCACACCACAGAGTGAACACAAAAGAACAAAAAACAAAGTGCCAAAAACAATTTTGACATAAAAATGGGGATTTCCTAGGAGTCCCTGATAAAGTCTACTGCTCACACCTTCCTTGCCGCGGAGGTTGGCACCCTAGGGGGGGGGGACGTTGTGGCGCCCCGCTCAGCGATGACTCTCCCGAAGGACCCTATTCCACCCTGCAGCCACTAGGGGATCCCTTCCCCAATACTAAAGGGACCCCTAATACTATACAGAGACAATCCTATGATAAGGAAGACCCTATACCCCACAAAGATTTAAAAACATATAGCAACACATTTGGCAGTGTCATGGCGTTATGAGGTGACGAGTCAATGAGAAAATAATGCGTCCTCTTTGTAATCAGAGGATACAATGTCAAATTGATCGTTAGCACATGTATGAACTCCACTAGTTTTCACACAAGGGCCAAAGAGACAACATAAGGGGTTCACCCTAAAATATATGGTATATTTTATCCCATCAGAGAGTCAATACTTCCATGTAGTTTTGGCAACAGATATGATAAACAGCATGAGGAGTCACCCACAGATATATAGTGCATTTCATCACATTAGGGTCTAACAACCTCTGAGCCTGTGTCCACTGTATTATACAATAAACCCCGTCATATGTCAGACAGATAATGTACAGATGCCACTAGTAGACATGCTCAGATACATATATTTCAAATACTCATCGTATCACCCGCCATCTGCCAAATAGCTTATAGCGCCTCAACGCATTTCGCCCCGTCCGGGCTCATCAGGAGGCCCGATATCAACATGAATTGTGTCATGATGTGGTATAGTAGTGGACCGCCACGATATCCCCCTCGATTTAAGCATACCGCCACAGCGTCCGCCAGCCCCGGGCGCAGTTCAGGAACACACCCCTTACCCTCAATGCGCATATCCGTAGGGCGTGTGACTCACGTCTTGCGCCATAGAGCGCTATACTCGCGCCCTACCTCTCAGTGCGCATGTCATTATCATGTCTCGCGCATGTCGGCAGGGCCATGTAATGCACATCGCGCCAAAAAGCGCGATACTTACAGCCCTTCATCTCAGTGCGCATGTCATTGAACCATGTCTCGCGCCATAGAACACGACCTTCCTGTCCACAACCCGGGACTGCCTTATCACTTCCGGGTAACTATGCTATTATGTTTACCCACTCATGGCGCGCATGCTTCCGAGATCCACACAGAGTAATTGCTTCGCCAGTCTCATTTTAGTATCAGGGGCGCAGGCTCAAAATGAACCGCACCACCATGACAGGAAACGTCATTGGCCTACAGATGTCTTTTGCGCAGACTCAAATGACAAATGATAGACCCTATAGATATAAACGCCATTCGAGAATTCATACGCGCAGTGTTAGAACAAATGAGGGTTTTCTCTATTAAAGAGTTTTTTTAGACCATATGTCATTGACATAATAGATAATTGTATATTCTGATAAAAATTCGCATAAATCATTATATATCATATAGCTCCTCTTGGAGACGCTATGTTTGCCTCCTTCATATCCATGAGAATTTTATCTAGATACCTTTAAAGATAGTTGTGTACTTTGATATATATTCACATGAGTCATTGTATATCCAAAAATCATCTTGGAAACCTTATATTTATCTATTTATCGGTTGAGATGGTCACATATTGCGGGATATCCAGTCCTATGCGGTATTGAGGGGAAAATAATAACCAAAAATTTTTTCATGGTAAATCCATGAGGGTCCTAACATTAGACCCTAACAAGAATTCAGAAATAGTCCAGTAATCTATAATGGTCCTGATTAAAATTATGACAAAGATTAGTGCAGAAAAATTGCTGCAAAAAAACTACTACTACCAGGCTACAGAAAGCAGGCAAAAGACAATTGTTCATGAATCCCCTTGGGTTCAAGACTCTCCATCCTAAAGATCCACTCGCATTCCCTTTTAAGGATAGTTTTGTCCGTATTCCCCCCTCGGGGGTTAACATTAACTACCTCGATTTTCGTAAACTTAACATCAGCGAGGCAACTGTTATGGACAGATTGCATGTGTTTCGCCAGTGGGGTATTCCTTCCATTCCTAATGTCCCCCATATGCTCACCCACTCTTCGTCTAAATTCCCTTTTGGTCTTGCCTATATAGTCCTTTGGGCAAGAACATGTAGCCAAATAGACCACCCCAGTAGTCTTACAATTTGAAAAATTACGTTGGCAAAATGTCTTTCCCGTGGCTGAGCTACAGAAGGACTTATTAGGTCTCATCCACTTGCACATGCTACAATCATCACACTTAAAGAAACCAAGTTTCCTGTCAAGCCATGTACCCTTCATTGCCGATCTCTTATATTGACTGTGCACCAGCATGTCCCTTAAGGACTTCCCTTTCCTGAAGGAGATGTTGGGACGTTCACCTACCAGATCTTTAATATCAGGGTCTAGCCTCAGAATGTCCCAATGTTTTGTCAATACTCTTCTCACTTCTTGATGTTTAGCGTCAAACGTATCTATGATCCTCAAAGTGTCTGATGTATCCTTCTCCATACATTTCTGTAGGAGTTGCTGCCTATCTGCTCTTTCCGCAAACTTAAAAGCTGTATCAAGAACCTGTGTCGGATAGCCCTTTTCTCTGAACCTATTATACATGTCCCCAGCTTGACTATAAAAGAGGTCGTTTCTCGAGCAGTTTCTCCTCAGTCTGAGGAACTGGCCCTTGGGAATTCCTGTCTTCAGAGGAATTGGGTGGAGACTCTGCCAATGAAGCAGACTGTTGGTACTTGTTGGTTTGCGGTGGATTCTCGTGGAGATAGTCCCAAAAGATTCCCTCCTGACTTTAACATCCAAAAAGGCCAGTTCTTCCTTCTCAATTTCAGAAGTGAGTCTGAGAATTACATAATTATGATTCAATTCACTTGCAAACGCTTCAAATTGCTCCTTCATCCCTGACCATACGACATAGACATCATCTATATAGCGATACCACATAGAGATGTACTCTTGCCACCACTCATTCTCACCTCCGACCACGATAGTTTCCTCCCACCAGCCCAGGAACAGATTTGCGTACGACGGGGCACAGGGACTCCCCATCGCAGTGCCCCTAAGCTGGTGGAAGTACTTCCCATCGAAGGTGAACATATTATGCGTAAGTGTGAAATTGAGAAGGGATGACACAAAGCTGTTATGCTTTCTACAAGCTACTGATCTCTGCTGAAAAAAGTGTTCCACACTTCTGATTCCTTCCTGGTGCGGAATGCTACTGTATAAGGCCTCTATATCGAATGATGCCAGCCAAGTTCCCTCTTCAAGATAGATACCCTCTAGTTTCTTTGTGGGGTATAGGGTCTTCCTTATCATAGGATTGTCTCTGTATAGTATTAGGGGTCCCTTTAGTATCGGGGAAGGGATCCCCTAGTTGCTGCAGGGTGGAATAGGGTCCTTAGGGAGAGTCCTCGCTGAGCGGGGGGGCGCCACAATGTCCCCCCCCCCAGGGTGCCAACCTCCGCGGCAAGGAAGGTGTGAGCAGTAGACTTTATCAGGGACTCCTAGGAAATCCCCATTTTTATGTCAAAATTGTTTTGGGCACTTTGTTTTTTGTTCTTTTTTGTTCACTCTGTGGTGTGACCCCACATGGGGCTTGTTTTTAACTTTAAAGTATATTAGTTTTAGGGGTTTTTTTTATATGATTTTTGGTTTGAGACCCTTCTATACTATTTATTCAGAGTTTTGCTAGCAATTCGGAATTGGAATGGCCAGTTTTCTGACAGGTCCGGTGAATTCGGATACATGGCTGGAAGATGCAAACCAGGCATTCAATATTAGTGGCACTCAAGAGTCTAGCACTGGCCCACTAGCACTTAAGAATTTGTTCAATGAAGTTTATGGTGGCTATAAAGAATACCTAAAATCCTGGTGGGAGATAAGGACATTAGAGAACGATCTGAAAAATCAGATTGTACCAAGAGGACTTAGGATTAAAGGGCATGTCACACTAAGAGATATCGCTAGCAATATCGCTATAACTAGTGACGTTATAGCGATATTGCTAGCGATATCGCTGTGTCTGATACTTACCTACGACCCGCTCCCCCGCTGTTTATCGCTGATCGCGCGAGAACGTCCTGGACTGTTTTTCGTCGTCAGCTTCCTGCGGCGCTTCCTGCTGTGAGGACGAGCGACGCGTGGAGCCGGGCGGGAGGACGCAGGATCGCCTGGTGTGACAGGTAAGTATCGACCCCCGTCCCCAGCGATGTCGCTGGTGAGATCTGCCTGTGTGGCAGCTCACTAGCGACCACTTAGCGATGTACCAGCGATCCTGACCGCGTCATATCGCTGGTCGGGATCGCTGGTACATCGCTAAGTGTGACAGTACCTTAACATCAGTCCCTCCCAAAGAATTGCTTCTCCTGAGTTGTTGAACATATGGACAAAGGAATCCATTGAGTCATCGATAAGGTTTATGCAAATCTTATTAGCAGAAGAAAGGAGGGTTTTTGAGAAATCTACTAGCCAACTCAATAAACTAATTGAGCGAGTACTTAAACGTAAAACAGATTCTGACTTTGCCAGGAGGGAGGGACTCTAAAGGCCCTTTTACATTTAGCGATGCACCAGCGATCCAACCAGCGATCCGACCCGGTCAGGATCGCTGGTGCATCGCTAAATGATCGCTAGTGAGCTTTCACACAGAAAGCTCTTACAGCGATGCAGCAGCAATGCAGCGCACGATACTCACCTTTCACACACAGCGATTAAGACGTCCTCCCGCCCGCCTCCACGCGTCGCTCGTCGTCAAAGCAGGAAGCTGACGACGAGAAATGGAGCCGGACATTCTCGCGCGATCAACGATAACCAGCGGGGGAGCCGGTCGGAGGTAAGTATCACACAAAATCGGTGACGTTATAGCGATATCGCTAGCGATATCGCTATGTGTAAAACCCCCTTTACAAACCTCTGTGGAGAGATACCAGGCCCTTTTGAAGGAAATAAAACACCTACAGTTCCAAAGGGATCTGAGGGACGTCAGTGAGAATCAGGTCTTTAATTTTCAAACAGAAAGACAGTCAGAGGCATCATCCTCGGACTTGGAGACCTCGTACACAGAGAGAAGAAAATACACCTGGTAGTGTATCATTTTTTAGAGGTACCTTCCCTAAACAAAGATGGCAGGGTGGAAGAGGGAGAAAAAGGGGGAGGGGGGCATACAGAGGTGGTATGAGACCACAAATGTCTCATTCAATATCGAATACATCATCAGTACCTGTAGGTCCTTCCTCTGTGGCCCCCTCTTCTACTATACCCTCATTCTCCTCTTTTTTGGAACATGGTGCGAGGGCAGGCTATCATCTAAGAACTCGGTTCAACTAATTAGGGGTCAAATCTTAAATCTGTCCTCGCATATCCTGACCAGGGAGGAATTTAATGTGCTATCAAGAGGGTTAAATTTTGTGCCTACAAATAGTTACAATTGTTTTGAGTGGGTTAAGGACCTCAACCTGTTCTGCAGAAAATTAAAATGGAAACAATTCTTTAGACATAATGACCGGGAAGAGTGCTATAGACAGGGCCTTAATGATGAGGACATTGAAGGCTATGAAGCACTTGTGGGCCTCCTCAGAGAGAATGATAATATCCCAGAGGATGGTAAGGGTCCCTTTACCATTTTAAAAAATAAGAGCGAAAAGATGCCTCCACAAGGTGACACCAAGAATATCGACATATTCGCACTACTAGTTGAGAGAGATCTCAAAAGGATTAATAAAAGATCTGAATGGGAGGATGAGGAGAATTTGTCGGCGGAGGAACGAGATGCCCTCCTGGGTCTCAAGAGAAATGATCATTTGATCATAAAATCATCTGATAAAGGTGGAAATCTTGTGATTATGAACCAAGTGGAATATCGCAAGATGTGTCTAAATATTCTGCAGGACATATCTACCTATGAGGTACTGTACTTAAGACTAGCCCACTAGTGGAATATAGGGCAGAGCTCAGGACAATAGTTGAGGAGACTCTTTCGGATAGATTAATTTTGAAAACTGAATTTGACTTCTTATTACCGAAGGTTCCGGTGGTGGCGACTTTTTATGCACTTCCTAAAGTGCACAAGGGTCTAGACCCATTAAATGGACGTCCAATAGTGTCAGGGGTGGACTCCCTGATACAAAATTGTGGGGTCTACGTAGATCAGATCATGCGTCCCTTTGTTGTCTCTGTTCCGTCATATCTTAGAGACACATCAGATCTACTACTGAAACTAGAGGGTATCTATCTTGAAGAGGGAACTTGGCTGGCATCAATCGATATAGAGGCATTATACAGTAGCATTCCGCACCAGGAAGGAATCAGAAGTGTGGAACACTTTCTTCAGCAGAGATCAGTAGCTTGTAGAAAGCATAACAGCTTTGTGTCATCCCTTCTCAATTTCACACTTACGCATAATGTGTTCACCCTCGATGGGAAGTACTTCCACCAGCTCAGGGGCACTGCGATGGGGAGTCCCTGTGCCCCGTCGTACGCAAATCTGTTCCTGGGCTAGTGGGAGGAAACTATCGTGTTCAGAGGCGATAATAAGTGGTGGCAAGAGTACATCTCTATGTGGTATCGCTATATAGATGATGTTTGTCATATGGTCAGGGATGAAGGAGCAATTTGAAGCATTTGTAAGTGAATTGAATCATAATGATGTAAATCTCAGATTCACTTCTGAAATTGAGAAGGAAGAACTGGCCTTTTTGGATGTTAAAGTCAGGAGGGGGGGCGGGGCCTAGCTTTTGATGTGAGAAGTCGGGTGGCTGTGCTTCTCTGCCACCATTAGCCTCAATTATCCTGCACAGAGCCCGAACCAGCTAATTCCTTTACCAGGATCAGATGTCTGAAGGTCCCAGGAGTCAGGGGCGAGCTTCTGCCAGACACAGAGAGACAGACATGGGCCGCAAAAGGCAGAAAGATGTCGGAGCCTACAGCAGTGCCTCAGTCCAAGATGGTGCTGAGAGAGAGGAGGAGGCGGGAAGAATAAACACAGCCTTTGCACAGAGGCTGGAAGTCTCAGCCCGGCTGAACAGGTATGTGAGGGGCATAGAGACAGATGAAGAAGGAAATGGAGGGAGTGAGAAGCACAGAGATGAGGAGGAAGACAATGAGGAGATGCCTGTGCTGAATGCAGAGCTGGAGCAGGAGGAAGAGGGGGATGGTGACACTGTGCAGTTAGCTGAAAGTGCAGATGTAGCAGAGCCCACCCTGCGGGATGTATTCCAAGCTGTCGTATACTGCAAGACTGCCTTAACTTCTCTAACAAAGCAGGTGAATTGCTTGAAAAAAGAAATGGGAGGCATAAAACATCTATGCAGAAAGTTACAGCCAGATTAACTGAGGTGGAGGACAGAGTTGGTGTAACAGAAGATCACTTAACCTCAGTGCAAAAGACACAACAACAGCACACTCAGAGGATCACGGTAGTAGCCAATAAAAATGATGACCTGGAAAACCGGTCACGTAGGAACAATTTGCGTATTGTGGGCATCCCTGAGAGAGCTGAGGGTGCTGACCCCACAGCCTTTATTGAAACCTGGCTGCTGGACAAGTTTGGTGCTGATAACTTGTCGAGAGTGTTTGCGGTGGAGCGTGCCCATCGCGTACCCATGAGACTCCCAGTGCCGGGAGATGGACCTCGCACGATGCTAGCCAGAATCCTGAATTGCAGAGACAGGGACACTATCTTACGAAAGGCTGGAAAGTTGACAGATCTTAACCTGGAGGGCAAACGAATCGAAATATACCCGGATTACTCAGCCGAGGTGCAAAAGTTGCGACTGCGGTATGGCGAAGTGAAGAAACAGCTCCGCTCTTTGCATTTGAAATACTCTACAATTTATCCTGCTAAATTAAGAGTGGAAGCTTTTGGAAAGGTAATTTTTTTCCCGTCACCGGTTGAGGCTGCTTCGTGGTTGGAGCGCAACCGGAGCAAATTGAGAGAAGATAATGGCAATATGACCACATGACCCTGCTAGACTGATCACTGGACAGGGTTGTGGCGCTGCTTTACTCTGCGAAATAGGAGCGTAGAGGAGGGGGAGAACTCCCCACTGGGATCTACGTATTATGGTTAATTGTTTGACTAATGGTTCGGGACTAGGCATACTGTTGACAATATGGCGGAGAGGCTGCCAATGATGGAGGAGGACATGACGCATGTTGAAGTGCGGAATACTGAGAAGTTGCTCAGGTTCTTTGAGCTCCCACTCTCACATTGGGGAGAGAGTGACAACTGCAAAAGGGGAAGGGTGGGGGGAGGGGAAGCGGAGAGGGATGGGGGGAGGTGGGTGGGGCGGATTTGTAGGGAGATGGGGGTTTTCATGCTGTTTGACCGGGTATGATTGGGACCACAATGTAATGATGTTACTTGATGATGATGGATTGTTCTTTCTAATGCACAATGAGTAACCGTACTGTTCGGATGTTAAGTTGGAATGTGCGTGGTATATCTGATAAGGTTAAGAGGGCGGCTGTTCTGAATCATATCAAATCCTGTGAACCTATGATCGCGTGCTTGCAGGAGACACATCTCACTAGAGACACTATGCACTGGTTGTCAAGAGCCTGGATGCTAAAGACATATCATTCTACTTATTCCTCGTACTCCAGGGGGGTGTCAGTCCTAATACACAAAAACACACATTATGAAGAGCTGGAAGTGTATGTAGACAGTGAAGGGCAGTATGTATGGATTGCTTGCAGATTGTTCGGACACAAAATGATTTTAGTGGCTTTATATATCCCTCCACCTTACTCTAAAAAGAAACTACAAGCAGTACTGGAACTGACGGGCAGATGGGGGGAGACTCCGTTGTTGATTATGGGAGATGTTAACAACACTATGAATGATTATTGGGATAAAGTAAGACCGGCAGGTACGGAAGCTGGACAGGACAGGATGACTGCCTTTGGCAAGTATGTAGGGGAACTTGGGCTGGTAGATCTGTGGAGAGTACGAAATGAGGGTAAGAGGACTTTTTCATGTCATTCGGCAACACATGGAACACTGTCGAGGATAGACCTGGCTTTGGGGGATACCGCTATGGACAGGATGGTGGGGGAGGTGGAATACCTACAAAGGACTCTCTCGGATCATGGACCTATGGTGGTCACGCTTCTGGTGAGATCTGCTCAGGGTCAGAGGGGAGGTTGGCGTTTTCACCCGACGTGGCTTAAAGTGGTGGACATGGGTGGCATAACCAAAGAGCTAGAGCACTTCTTCCAAATGAACGAAGGGAGTACTGAGGCCACAACGGTATGGGATGCCATGAAGGCGTTTACGAGGGGACTTTTTGTAAGTGAGATTGCGAGGTGTAAGACCAAAACTAAATTGGCAGATCAACAAATAAAGGATGACCTGACAAGAGCGGAGGCAGACATGATTTTGGTGCCAACGAGTGAAGCTCACAATAGACTAAAATTGGCTCAGGAGGCAGTTGATAAACTGCACATGATGCAAGCTGAGAGGAAAAGGGCATTTCAGCAAGCCCAATTCTTTGAAGAAGGAGAGAGAGTGGGTCACTTGTTGGCGGTGATATCTGCGGCACAAAGGGAGTCTTCCAGGGTGTATAAACTGAAAGATCAAACAGGGGCGACTCTGACAGACACAAAGGACATACTAGAGGTCTTCAAGGCATATTACATGGCACTGTACACTTCGAGAGCACGGGACACAGAGGGGGATGTGGTGAAATTTTTGGAAGGCATTTCACTACCTAAATTGTCTGAGGAAGATAGGTTGAGGTTGGAAGAACCTGTGAGTGTGGAGGAGGTGGAATGTGCAATACTGTCTATGCCCAATAACAAATCACCGGGAGCTGATGGTCTACCTAGGGAGGTGTACAGGGAGTTAGTGGAACTGCTGGCTCCGAAATTGAAATCTGTGTTTGATGAGTCTTTAGTGACGGGGGCACTGCCGAGATCAATGGAGGAAGCGGTGATAGTAGTTCTGCCGAAGGAGGGAAAAGATCCCATGGATGCGGAGTCGTACAGGCCCATTTCGTTGTTGACAACGGATGTCAAAATACTCGCTAAGATCCTGGCCACCCGGCTCACCGGGGTTGCGCATACCATTATACACGAGGACCCAGTAGGGCTTTATGCCTAACCGCTCCACGGCTGTTAACTTAAGAAGATTATTTCTTAATATGCAACTGCCTGCTGATAATGGTGGCAGGAGAATAGTGATGTCATTGGAAGCTAGGAAAGCATTTGATAGCGTGGAATGGCAATACTTATGGAAAATCATGGAACTGATGGGATTCGGCCCCGCGTTCATGGCCTGGGTGAAGTTATTGTACTCATCCCCAAAGGCGCTAGTTAAGGTGAATGGAGAACAGTCCGGGATGTTTGACTTGCATAGGGGCACAAGGCAGGGGTGTCCGCTGTCCCCGCTATTGTTCGCGGTGGCAGTGGAGCCCCTGGCGGTCAAGATCAGAGCTGAGAGGGGAGTGGTCGGATTTAAATTTGGGAAGCTGGAAGAAAAAATATCATTGTATGCCGACGACATCCTGTTGTTTTTGGAAAGTGCAGGAGAGACACTGGGGTGCGCGATGGATGTAATTAAACAATTTGGGAGCATTTCGGGACTGGAGATAAATTGGCACAAGTCTTATGTCATGGCTGTGAATAGAGCAATAGAAGCGGAGGAGATAGATGAGAGGGGGAAGCAACTCCAGCTAGTTTCACAGTTTAAATACCTAGGGATATGGGTAGCTCTTCCACTGTCCCGATTCACGGGTCTGAATTTGGTTCCTCTGCTAGAGAAATTTAAAGGGAAAATAGGTGCATGGTGCAAATTGGCTTTAACGGTAACGGGTAGAACTAACCTGATTAAGATGGTCCTTATGCCACAACTAATGTACGTTTTGCACAATTCGCCGATATGGCTACCAAAAAAACGGTTTCGGGGCATTGATTCTATCTTCAGATCCTTGATATGGGGCAAGAAGAAGGCACGGATTAAATTTGGAACTCTGCAAAAAGGAAAGGAAGAGGGAGGACTGGCCGCACCAAATCCATGGGTCTATTTCTTGGCAGTACAGGGCCAGCATGTCAGGGGATGGAGAGAGCTCGATTGTGGAGGAGCAGCTCACCGGGTGCTGGTACATGTGACGGGGAGACGCCCACTTATCCAGGGTCTAGAGGAGGGTACCTTTAAGAAACTGGGAGCACCATATCCTACCATAGGCATGATTCAGAAGGTTTGGGACACCATTAAAAGGATCAGAGGGGTGGATGAGCTGACTAGGTACTCACCGATGTGGGACAATGAGCATCTGCCGGAACTTAATAAACTGCGTCAAATGGGCAATTGGAAGGCGAAAGGAGTGAGATATGTGTGTCAGCTGCAGAGTGGAACGGACCTGAAGACCTTTGAGACATTGAGAGAGGAATTTGATTTGCCTTCGGTATGGGGGTTTCAATACTATATGCTTCGACATGCTTGGAGGACACAGTGTAGATTGGGAGCCATGACGGTTCAGGGCGACATTGTACTAGACTTTGTGTGTATGAAGGAAGGGACGAGGGGAGTTATATCGAGCATATATCATGATCTACTACACTCCTATCTGGGGGACAATCACCTCACTGAAAAGAGTAAATGGGAGAGGGAGGTGGGTACCCTCACAACACAACAATGGGAGGCTATTCTTGAATATGTCCCGAAGATCTCTCTAAGCGAGCAGGCACGGCTCTCCCAATTATATGTAATACATAGAACATACAAAACACCGCTGGTCCTATTCAGGGCGGGCTTGAGGGGAGACTCTAGCTGCCCTAGATGTGGCACAGACCAGGCCGGACTGTTACACATGTTATGGTCGTATCCGCGGCTGGTGGCATACTGGCTGGTCGTTATCAACAAAATTGAGAGAGCTTATGCATGTACGCTCGACAGGAATCCAGTGCTGTGTGTTTTGGGGGAGGTGGATGGGATACCTGTCTCAGAACATTACAAAGTGGCAATAGCGAGGTTGCTGTATGTGGCACGCAAACTAATAGCACGAAAATGGAATGATTCGGAACCCCCCACTAGGAGGGAATTTATTGCTCAGACACGTACGGTAATGCATTTAGAGGAAAGCATTTACAGGCGTAGGCATGGTGAAAGAACTTTCGAAAAAATATGGTCCGCCTGGATGGCGGTGATATGATTGCTAAGACTCTCAAGTATACCCGGCATAAGGAGTATTGGGGGAGGGGTGGATGGCTTTGATTGTATTACTACAAGATATGTGAATTGTTACATGTATATTGATATCCACTGTTTATTGTTTAAAATCTTTTGAAACCTAAATAAAAATAACTGGTTTAAAAAAAAAAAAAGTCAGGAGGGAATCTTTTGGGACTATCTCCACGAGAATCCACCGCAAACCAACAAGTACCAACAGTCTGCTTCATTGGCAGAGTCACCACCCAATTCCTCTGAAGAGAGGAATTGCCAAGGGCCAGTTCCTCAGATTGAGGAGAAACTGCTCGAGAAACGACCTCTTACTCTGTCGCCTCATTGGGGGACACACAACCATGGGTGTTATGCTGCTGTCCACTAGGAGGCGACACTATGCATAATCTGAAAAAGATTAACTATGGCTCCTCCTCTGCAGTATACACCCCTGGACGGCGTCAGCCTTCTCCAGTTTTTGCTTAGTGTCGCAAGGAGGCACACCTAAGGATTTTTTTTTCCGTTTTTTTCTTCCGGAATACAGATGAAGAAAAGTGGGTCTCCAGCGACACTCCCGGCATGGCTCCTTCCTTGGCCCCTTTTTTTAGGGGTGCCCAGTTGAAGTTGAGATGGCGGTTCCCCATGTCGCTCCTTCCCCAGTCCCTCAGGTACTGGTCCGAAGTTGAGATCCCCCTCCTTCCCCAACCCCTTTGGGGTCTGGGTTGAGGTTGAGGCGAGGATGAAGACCCCCTGACGGTGACAGACGCACCCTCCCTAATCCCCCTCAGGGGGCATTAGGTTGAGATGTCTCAGGTAGGGTCAGAGAACAGGCAGCATTCTGCAGCATCCAGGGAACCCAGACCAATTGTGGGATCCCGCTGGGGCCGGGGGAAGGTGCAGGCAGACATGGCACATCAGAGACAGGGCTCTCTGCGCCCCTGTCTCTGCAGCAGCAGTGGCTCCATAGCGCTTCAGGGGGACCCCCCATACAGGCACCGCTACCCCTGCTGACCCCACCGCTAGCCAGTCGCCCATTCCGGGGGGGTCTGGTGCAGATCCGACCCCCTCCCGGACTACCGCGCCGCCCTGGAGCCCTCCTGGGCATCAGGTCTCTAATTGAGACCGCGACTTCGGCCTAGTTGAAGCCGCCGCCTTTTTCCCCGCCCCCCCCGCCCACCCCCCGGATGACTAATATGACACTATAGTGTCATAGAAGGGGCGAATCGAGACAGAAAGGGCGCGTTTTTACATAGCCCTGCGCGCCCTTTTCAGCTCTCCGCCCCCTTCTTCTTCTCCTCAGCGTCCCGGTGGCCATTTTTTCTGGCTGCAGGCCATACCTGACAACGGACGCCTTCAGCAGGGAAGAGAGCCACAGCAGTCTCCGGGGGGCACAGAACTGTGATTTGTCGGCGCTGGACCTAGGGGCACACTGGTGGGGTAAGATCACAGCTGGGTTCTCTTTACTCAAGCTGTGAATCTATATTATCTATAAGGCTCTCTGTGGGTTTCCTCTGCATAGCCACCCCTGTAGGGTCCCTGATAACCAGCCTCTGTGCACTATGCCGGGCTCAAGAAAGAGAACCAGGCAGGACTGTTTTTATGCATTCTGCACAGCCTGCAAAACCACTCTCCCCAGTGGCAGCACGTATCCGCACTGCCGGGATTGCATCCAGAACTCTGGGTCAGAACCCCAGGGAGTCCCTACCAATGCTTCAGTGTCAGATACCATGCCGGAATGGGCTATTCAGATGTCGCAGTCTATGACACAGTCCATAGATAACCTAACCGCTACATTGCTGCAAGCTCTGCAGGGTCATGTCTCGGCTATGAACGTTACCCAGCAAAAGGACAGCTTGTCTCAGGAACATGCTGTTTCCGACACAGACGTAAGCGGACCCACAGGTCGCGGTCACCTGCGCCGTCCTATAGCACACGGTCATCCCCTTCCAGGGAGAGACACCGTCATTCCAGGTCAACTAGAGAGTCCCCTATCAGAGACAGACAATGCAGTTCACCACAGCGATCCCCGACCACAGAAGACCCCCGCCCCAGTCCGCCCACCAGGGAACGCCTTAGCGATACGCAAGATTTGAAAGTAATCTGTGACTCCGACTCAGACAACGAAATGGAGAGGACTGTGGTACCTTGTCCCCCTAGCAATACAGCGCTAGTTGAGGACATAATCTCTGCCATCCATCGGGTGCTGGAAATTTCAGAGCCAGCCCCGGAAGCCCCAGAACATAAGATTTGCTTCGAAAGTGTTCTGAAACCACCTAAGGTCTTCCTTAATCACCATGAGTTTCAAACTATACTTACTAAGCAGTTTTCACAGCCTGAGAAAAAATTTGCCAATCGCAAATATTTGGAAGCAAAGTACTCCTTCTCACAGAAGGACACCAAACAGTGGACAGATCCATCCGAAGTGGACCCCCCCGGTATCTAGACTAGCAGCACAGGCCCTACTCTCACTGCCAGATAGCTCAACCCTCAGGGACGCAGAAGACCAACATGTAGAACGCATGGCTCGTTCCATTTTCGAAGCGGCAGGGGCCTCCCTGGCCCCTGCGTTCGCTTCCAGTTGGACAGCCAAGGCCATCCTGGCTTGGGCCAAAAAACTGCAGGAGGGTCTTCAAGCATCAAATACCGGGCTCTCGGACCAAGCGGTTCAAATAGCAGTGGTAGCAGACTACATGCTTCATGCAGCCCTAGACTCAGCAAGAGGTCTAGCGGGGATAGCGGCAAACGCCATTACGATTCGGCGTATCCTCTGGCTGCGGGAATGGAAAGCGGATGCGGCTTCAAAGAAGTCCCTCACGCATCTTCCGTACCTTAGTGGAAGGCTTTTCGGCGAAAAGTTGGACACAATGATATCGAATGCCGCTGGGGGTAAGAGTACCTCTCTCCCTCAACTGAAACCTAAACGCACGTTTAAACGGAGAAAGCAAACATGATTCCGATCCTTTCGGAACTCTTCGGGCTGGTCCGTCTCGCGCCCAGCGCAAAATCGTAACCGCTCTCCACGCAGGGACAACCCACGGACGGCGCAGAGACCGGACAGGACTTGGCAGTCGAAAGCAGGCCAAGCGAAACTCAAGGGAGGAAAACCTCAGAACTTCGCTTCATCATGACTCACGAACTCCGGAAGACATCCCACCAGTAGGCGGGCGACTTCTTCTCTTTCAGCAAGTCTGGCTGCCTATTACAGAAGACAGGTGGGTCAGGGAAATAGTGTCTTTCGGATACAAGATAGAGTTCACTTCCACTCCACCGAACCGGTTCTTCCTCTCTGTTCCACCAACACCACCAGACAAGGCTTGTGCCTTCCACCAAGCGGTCTTCTCTCTCCTTCAAGCAGGAGTCGTAGTGCCGGTTCCCGCGAACGAAAGATTCCAAAGGTTCTACTCCAATCTCTTTGTAGTTCCCAAGACAGGAGGCAGCGTCCGGCCCATACTAGACCTAAAACAGCTCAACAAATATGTACGGGTCCGTCAGTTCCGCATGGAGTCCCTCCGGTCCATCATAACATCCATGGAGCAGGGAGAATACCTTGCCTCCATAGACATACAAGACGCATATCTGCACATACCAATTGCTCCCGCCCATCAAAGGTTTCTCATGTTCGCGATCAACCAAAACCACTACCAGTTTGTCGCGCTCCCGTTCGGACTCGCCACGGCTCCAAGAATGTTTACCAAGGTCATGGCAGCCACCATGGACGTTCTACACTCCAGAGGCATTCTAGTCGTTCCGTACCTGGATGTCCTTCTCATCAAGTCTTCCACCTTCAAGGACTGCGAGGTCAGTGTCTCAATCACAATAGACACACTGAGTCATCTGGGATGGTTAGTCAACCTACAAAAATCGACTACCCCGAGTCAGACTCTAACCTTTCTGGGGATGTTATTCGACACCTCCAGGGGTCTGGTACTCCTTCCCAAGGACAAGACACTGGCCCTCCGTCTGGGAGTTCGCACACTCCTCCGCAATTTTCCACGATCTCCGGTTTGCCGTGAGAGTCCTCGGCAGGATGTCAGCAGCAATGGAGGCAGTGCCATTTGCCCAGTTTCACCTCAGACCTCTTCAACTAGCCATCCTCAGATCTTGGAACAGGAACCCCTTCTCCCTCGACAGGGAGTTCAGGATGACATCGTCAACCAGGAGGTCCCTACATTGGTGGCTCAAGCCAACTTCGCTTGCAAAAGTAAAAAAACCCCTTTCTCTCAGGTCAATGGAAGGTCCTGACCACCGATGCAAGCCTAACAGGTTGGGGTGCGGTGCACCTACATCACAGGGCACAAGGCAAGTGGTCAACAATGGAAGCGACCTTGCCCATCAATATCCTGGAAATCCGGGCCATCTTCCTGGCACTGAGAGCCTTTCGTCACTTGCTTGCAGTCTCTCACATACGGATACAGTCGGACAATGCCACGGCGGTGGCATATGTGAATCACCAAGGCGGGACCCGCAGCGCCCAGGCGATGAGAGAAGTGGCACATATCCTCCACTGGGCGGAAGACATGAGGTCGGTACTCTCTGCGGTACACATTCCGGGTGTGGAAAACTGGGAAGCCGACTTCCTCAGCAGGCAAGGAATGGACTCGGGGGAATGGTCTCTCCACCCCGAGATTTTTTACCAGATCTGTCAACGCTGGGTAACCCCGGATGTGGACCTAATGGCATCCCATCTCAATGCCAAGGTCTCCAATTTCATGGCCAGGACACACGACCCGCGGTCGCTCGGAGCGGATGCCCTTGTCTAGGACTTGACCCAGTTCCAGCTCCTGTACATTTTTCCACCCCTCCCCCTGATCTCCAGGGTCGTGAGGAAGATCAAACAAGAGGGATTTCCAACCATCCTGATCGCGCCGGACTGGCCCAGACATACATGGTACGCCGACATCGTACAACTTACAGCAGACGCCCCCTGGCGTCAGCCCGACCGTCACGACCTTCTGTCACAAGATCCGTTCTACCATCAGAATTCAGGGGCTCTCAATTTGACGGCATGGCCCTTGAAACCTGGATTCTAACCCAGGCAGGGTTCTCACCGGATGTCATTGCGACCATGATCAGGGCAAGGAAGCCAGCCTCCGCCAAGATTTATTATCGTACCTGGAGAGCTTTCTTTTCCTGGTGCGAATCTCACGGACAGGTCCCACTCCCTTATTCCCTCCCTAGGTTTCCTTCAATCGGGCCTAGACGCCAAGCTATCCCTAGGCTCGCTTAAGAGTCAGGTGTCAGCGCTTTCAGTCCTTTTTAAAAGGCGCATTGCTACCAAACCGCAAGTAAGAACTTTTCTCCAGGGAGTTTCCCGATTGGTTCCCCCATACTGACGTCCACTGGAAGCGTGGGACCTCAACCTGGTCCTGACAGCATTGCAAGCACCATCCTTCAAACACCTTAAAGAAGTCCCAATCTGCATTCTGTCACAGAAAGTGGTTTTTCTAGTGGCAATCACCTCGCTACGCAGAGTGTCTGAATTGTCAGCACTTTCCTGCAGACGGCCTTTCCTAGCTTTTTACCAGGACAAGGTGGTTCTCCGTACTGTACCATCCTTCCTTCCGAAGGTTGTGTCCACCTTTCACCTCAATGAGGAAATCTCACTGCCATCCCTTTGTCTGGTTCCGGTTCATAGAGTGGAGAAGGCTCTGCATACGCTTGACCTCGTCAGAGCATTGCGGATTTACGTGTCCAGGACTGCACCCTTCCGGAAGTCTGATTCCCTCTTCATTCTTCCGGAAGGAGGTCGCAAGGGCCTGCCGACTTCCAAGGCTACCCTTGCCAGGTGGATCAAGTCCACCATACATGAGGCCTACCGACTTAACAGTTCCCCTCTTCCGGCCGGTATCACAGCACACTCTACGCGGGCAGTAGGGGCCTCCTGGGCCATTCGGCACCAGGCTTCAGCACAACAAGTGTGCAAGGCGGCCACTTGGACTAGCCTACACACGTTTACGAAACACTACAGTGTTCATACCCAGTCCTCAGCGGACGCGAGCCTGGGTAGACGGGTTCTGCAGGCGGCAGTGCCCCAAGTTTAGGGTCCTGCTAGCACAATATTCGTCCATTGCTTCCCACCCAGGGACTGCTTTGGGGCGTCCCATGGTTCTGTGTCCCCCAATGAGGCGACAGAGTAAAGGAGATTTTTGTGTACTCACCGTAAAATCTCTTTCTCTTAGCCTCTAATTGGGGGACACAGCTACCACCCTGTTGCCCTTACGGGCCGTTGTGACGGTTGAGTTCTCATATTGTTCTTTGAGCTCGTACATAGTGGCCTTCTTACAGGCATGGTTATGTTGTTTCTGTTATGTTCCTCCTAATGTTTTTGCACAAAACTGGACAAGTCTGACAGGGGTGTATACTGCAGAGGAGGAGCCATAGTTAATCTTTTTCAGATTATGCATAGTGTCGCCTCCTAGTGGACAACAGCATAACACCCATGGTTCTGTGTCCCCCAATTAGAGGCTAAGAGAAAGTGATTTTACGGTGAGTACACAAAAATCTCCTTTTTATAGTCAAGCTGGGGACATGTATAATAGGTTCAGAGAAAAGGGCTATCCGACACAGGTTCTTGATACAGCTTTTAAGTTTGCGGAAAGAGCAGATAGGCAGCAACTCCTACAGAAACGTATGGAGAAGGATACATCAGACACTTTGAGGATCATAGGTACGTTTGACGCTAAACATCAAGAAGTGAGGAGAGTGTTGGCAAAACATTGGGACATTCTGAGGCTAGACCCTGATATTAAAGATCTGGTAGGTGAACGTCCCAACATCTCCTTCAGGAAAGGGAAGTCCTTAAGTGACATGCTGGTGCACAGTCAATGTAAGAGACCGGCAATGAAGGGTACATGGCGTGACAGGAAACCTCTTGGTTTCTTTAAGTGTGGTGATTGTAGCATGTGCAAGTGGATGAGACCTAATAAGTCCTTCTGTAGCTCAGCCACGGGAAAGACATTTTACCATCGTGATTTTTCAAATTGTAAGACTACTGGGGTGGTCTATTTGGCTACATGTTCTTGCCCAAAGGACTATATAGGCAAGACCAAAAGGGAATTTAGACGAAAAGTGGGTGAGCATATGGGGGACATTAGGAATGGAAGGGATACGCCACTGGCGAAGCACATGCAATCTGTCCATAACAGTTGCCTCGCTGATGTTAAGTTTACGATCATCGAGGTAGTTAATGTTAACCCCCGAGGGGGGAATACGGACAAAATTATCCTTAAAAGGGAATGAGAGTGGATCTTTAGGATGGAGAGTCTTGAACCCAAGGGGATTAATGAACAATTGTCTTTTTTTTTTGCAGCAATTTTTCTGCACTAATCTTCGTCATAATTTTAATCAAGACCATTATAGATTACTGGACTATTTCTGAATTCTTGTTAGGGTCTAATGTTAGGACCCTCTCGGATTTACCATGAAAAAATTTTTGGTTATTATTTTCCCCTCAATACCGCATAGGACTGGATATCCCGCAATATGTGACCATCTCAACCGATAAATAGATAAATATATGGTCTCTAAGATGATTTTTGGATATACAATGACTCATGTGAATATATATCAAAGTACACAACTATCTTTAATGGTAATGGTATCTAGATAAAATTCTCATGGAGATAAGGAGTCAAACATAGCGTCTCCAAGAGGAGCTATATGATATATAATGATTTATGCGAATTTTTATCAGAATATACAATTATCTATTATGTCAATGACATATGGTCTAAAAAAATCTCTTTAATAAATAGAGAAAACCCTCATTTGTTCTAACACTGCGCGTATGAATTCTCGAATGGCGTTTATATCTATGGGGTATATCATTTGTCATTTGAGTGTGCGCAATCGCAATAACAGATGTAGGCCAATGACGTTTCCTGTCATGGTGGTGCGGTTCTTTTTGAGCCTGCGCCCCTGATACTAAAATGAGACTGGCGAGGCAATTACTCTGTGTGGATCTCGGGAGCATGTGCGCCATGAGTGCGTAAACATAATAGCATAGTTACCCGGAAGTGATAAGGCAGTCCCGGGTTGTGGACAAGAAGGTCGTGTTCTAAGGCGCGAGACATGGTTCAATGACATGCGCACTGAGATGAAGGGCTGTAAGTATTGCGCTTTTTGGCGCGAGATGTGCATTACATGGCCCTGCCGACATGCGCGAGACATGATAATGACATGAGAGGTAGGGCGTGAGTATAGCGCTCTATGGCGCAAGACGTGAGTCACACGCCCTACGGACATGCGCATTGAGGGTAAGTGGTGTGTTCCTGAACTGAGTCCGGGGCTGGCGGACGCTGTGGCGGTATGCTTAAATCGAGGGGGATATCGTGGCGATCCAGCTACTATACCACATCAGGACACAAGTCATGTTGATATCGGGCCTCCTGATGAGCCCGGACGGGGCGAAACGCGTTGAGGCGCTATAAGCTATTTGGCAGATGGCGGGTGATACGATGAGTATTTGAAATATATGTATCTGAGCATGTCTACTAGTGGCATCTGTACATTATCTGTCTGACTTATGATGGGGTTTATTGTATAATACAGTGGACACAGGCTCAGAGGTTGTTAGACCCTAATGGGATGAAATGCACTATATATCTGTGGGTGACTCCTCATGCTGTTTATCATATCTGTTGCCAAAACTATCTACATAGAAGTATTGACTCTCTGATGGGACAAAATATACCATATATTTTAGGGTGAACCGCTATGTTGTCTCTTTGGCCCTTGTGTGAAAACTAGTGGAGTTCATACATGTGCTAACGATCAATTTGACATTGTATCCTCTGATTACAAGGAGGACTCATTATTTTCTCATTGACTCGTCACCTCATAACGCCATGACACTGCCAAATGTGTTGCTATATGTTTTTAAATCTTTGTGGGGTATAGGGTCTTCCTTATCATAGGATTGTCTCTGTATAGTATTAGGGGTCCCTTTAGTATCAGGGAAGGGATCCCCTAGTGGCTGCAGGGTGGAATAGGGTCCTTAGGGAGAGTCATCGCTGAGCGGGGGCGCCACAACGTCCCCCCCTAGGGTGCCAACCTCTGCGGCAAGGGAGGTGTGAGCAGTAGACTTTATCAGGGACTCCTAGGAAATCCCCATTTTTATGTCAAAATTGTTTTTGGCACTTTGTTTTTTGTTCTTTTGTGTTCACTCTGTGGTGTGACCCCACATGGGGCTTTTTTAACATTGAAGTATATTAGTTTTAGGGTTTTTTTTTATATGATTTTTGGTTTGAGACAATGGGTGACCGTAAAAGTGACACAGAGAATAAAAAGAGCACACCATCTTACCCATATGTGAAGGTGCCTGTAAGTCGTGCCGAGGCCCCGACGCACGTTTTGCTATCCAGCTTCCTCGGGGGCAGTGTGTTCAAGTGTCAAGACCGAATCTTAAATATCCCGCTGTGTGTGACCAAAAACAAATCACAGGCGAGAGGAAGAGACCAGTTGAATGCCGCGAGACAAGAGCGCATGTTGGCGGAACATCCAGCGGCCCTCCATCACTTGCGGCTTCCCTCGTGCGTTGCGTGGCAGCAGCAAGTGCTTCCGGTGACGTCAATGGAATGCATCGCCCTGTTGGATACCATAGGTGGCAGAGACACTTCAGAAGGGCCGGCAACATGCGCAGTTCAGGGTAAACAACATAATATCAATTATAGCCACCATCATTCTCAATGTGATGTATGGAACACATCTCAAATGTACATTTAAATACCCAGCAATATATAAACAAAATATAAAAAAATCAGAAATAAGAAATAAACAATAATTCTGAATCAAATAATCATTAATGTAAACATAAAAAACATAAAATAAATGAAATTAAAAATAGTGAAAATAAAAATAAAAAAATAACAGATAACACGAAAAATTAGATGTGTATACAAAAAATAACAAGAAAAAATAAATAAATGATAAGTGAATTATGAGTCTCGTAGGGATATGTTCACACTGTAATCCGGAATATGTGGCGTCCTCTTTATTTATGCCGCAGTCAGGGACCAACACGGGGGGGAGACAAACTAAAACTAAAAACTTAAAAAACACAACTAAAATACAAACACGACTCCAGGACCGTTGGACCAGACTGAACAACTGAAGAGTGAAAACATCTATAACATGAGAACCTATAGAAAAGATGAGAAGCTTAACTTCTCATTAAGACCCAAAGGGGTCATAGTGCCTAATCTTACTATCCATCTACATTCCAGCTGAGAGAACCTAGTTTTAAATCATAGAATCGTAGAGTTGGAAGGGACCTCCTGGGCCATCTGGTCCAACCCCCTGCTCAAAGCAGGATCCACCTGTTATGAATGAGTCACCGTAGGAGGCAAAAGCAGAAATACAAGCTAAGTCCAGAAAACCAGAGAAGTTGGCAACTATCAGATTGCAGACCCCTGAACCTATCAACACAACTAGCAGTAGCCGTGGGGGGTTCCTACGATGCCCTAGACCCCTCGATCACAGCCGGAGAATTACATAGGCCTAAAGAAAGAAAGGGGAAATCTAAACTGCCCCAGAGCAGACCCCAAAGCAATAGGCAGCCCCCAACATATAATGACGGTGAAGCAAGATGAAAATACTAACACAGACAGAAAGATAGACTGAGCAAAGACGGGGCCCAAAACTACCTAGATCGGAAAGGACAGGAAGGCTGCTGTCTGCAATCTGCCAAAACCCTATCAAAGACATAAGCCAACAAGCTGATATGAAAAAAGGCCCTGAAGCAGCTAGGCTTCAAAAACTAAATCAGCACTCAGGTATTTTCAGAAGACAGAGCTAAATGAATTCAGCACACCCCAGCAGGGAATGGCAGAAATCCAGAAAAACAAAGCAAAACAAAGTCAAAGCACCAAAGCAAAAGGCCGAGCAGCAAACTTAGCTTTAGAGGGGCAGGAATTCAGACTGGTCTCCAAGGATCCCACAGAGAAATCACCCGCAGGGCAGAAGGGCGTCGGCAGCTTTATATCCAGTCAGTAACTCCACTCAGCCAGTCATCATCATCAGCCTCAGGTGTTTGATAATCAGGCTCACTACCTACAACACCGACCCCTAATTCAGCCATGCACACGATCAGTGCCCCGTACCCTGAGTAAATCAGGGTTACAGGCATGTCTCAGCCTGAAATAGTGTTACACCGTCCCTGCGTACTCACCCGGCCATCGCTCTCACGCCGCAGCCTCCCGCCGCCCGACATCCACGGAGGTCGCCTCTGGCAGGTGCGCGGTCGGCGGCGTCCCTGCATGCAATGCGCATGCGCCTTAGGCCGCGGCCGCGTCTCCCTCCTGCTTCTTGTGCTCCGGCTATGCCCTGACCTGGAAGCACCTCCCTGACCAATGGCAGACCAGACAGGAGCATATCAGGCCACTTCCCCCTGTGGGAGGTGCCTGATCGTTGTGTTTCCAAGCACACTGGCCTCGCTGCATTGTGTGCTCTCAGCTCCTGCAGTTCTGTTCTTGCCTGCTCTCCACAGCAGCCTCTCAGTCCTGTCTCCAGCGTTCCTGTTCCATCCTGCTCCAGTCCTGCCGTCCTACTCCAGTCCTGCCTCCAGTGTTCCTGTTCTGTCCTACTCCAGTCCTGCCTCCAGTGTTCCTGTTCCGTCATCTATACTTCTGTCCCACAGTCCTACTCCGGTCCATCCTGAGCCGCCCCTCTCGGTACCGGCTACCGTGGTACTCGAACCCCTGGGCCTGCTCCTAACGGTCCCTGTATAGGGGTTGGTTCCACCTCGCAGCTCGCCCGGGGCCCCTCGGTGCCACGGCCCAGAGGGTCCACTCCTGGAGTTTCCGGCTCCAGACTACCCACGCTAACAAATGGCGAGGAATGGTCTTTAGGGACTATATATCATCAATGGTTGCAGCAGCCCGAATGTCCCTAAAGTGTTATCTTGTTCGAACTCGTAATTCACGGGACATGAGGCGTATATATATGAGGCCACACAGGCAAGTGGCATAATATATTGCGAAGTCACTCGTGCAGGAAATGTACTCTCTAATTTGAAACACACATTTGCCATCTGACGAACAGAACCTTGCAATGCACTCAATATTGCGGCAAGCAAGGCACAACCTGCATGGAAAACAACCATGCTGGGGCTTGCTGGTAAAGAATCATAGAATCGTAGAGTTGGAAGGGACCTCCTGGGCCATCTGGTCCAACCCCCTGCTCAAAGCAGGATTCGCTAAATCATCCCAGTCAGATGTCTGTCCAGCCTCTGTTTGAAGGCTTCCATTGAAGGAGAACTCACCACTTCTCGTGGCAGCCTGTTCCACTCATTGATCACTCTAACTGTCAAAAAGTTTTTTCTAATATCTAATCTGTGTCTCCTCCCATTCAGTTTCATCCCATTGCTTCTAGTCTTTCCTTGTGCAAATGAGAATAAAGATGATCCTTCTACAATGTGACAGCCCTTTAGATATTTGTATAATAATAATGAAGGAGAAGGTTCAGCAATGTAATGGCTTTTTACTAAAAGATCCTTCAAATTACTGCTCCTTCTTGCCGTGAGAAGAGGTTTCTCCGGTAATAATTTACCCAATATTGGTTCCGTCTTTAAGACGGACCATTGTTTGTTCAAAATCGCTTTAATAGTACCCCATTTGTTGTTATATGTGGAGATAATTCAAACATTCGGGGACTCATCAGTAGTACGCCTCGAGCTGGACAGAAGGTGGCCACGAGCGGATGTTTTAGCACGATTGTATCCCTGCTTAATGCACTGTTTACTGTAACCACGAGTGCAAAACCTGTCCCGGAGATCAGCAGCCTGCGCCTCAAAACGCAGGATGGCCCGCACCGTGGAAGGAACATGGGCTGAAGTAGCATGAAGGAGTGAATTGACAAACCTCTTTACGGAAGGCGTCCTTCTGATTAATCCCATCCAGGGACACAGCAATCTGTACATCCAAAAACTCCATCAGTCTAGCATGGAACTTATAAGTTAACCTGATGTTATAGGAATTTTGGTTCAAACGTGACATGAAACCATGAAGCTCATCCACTGTGCCCTGCCAGATTATCAATAAATCGTCAATATAACGATACCAGCATAATGCCTGGGATGCGGCCCGTGCCCCATCACCAAGCACCTCCCTCTCCCAGTAGCCTAGGAAGAGGTTTGCGTGAGATGGTGCACAGGCCGCACCCATGGCAGTGCCACACTTTTGTAAGTAGAAGCGATCTTTAAAAGTGAAAAAATTATGGGTTAGGATGAAGTTCAATAGTTCCATAACTAACAACTGTAATGAGGAGTCCAGATTGCTGGTACCTAGATAGAAGTCTGGTGCCTTCAGCCCATGTTCGTGCTCAAAACATGTGTAAAGAGATTCCACATCCTCCGTGATCAACAACATGTCCGGCTCGAGGGAAAGGCCATCCAGCTTCCTCAGGATGTCCGTAGTGTCCCTGATGTGGGAGGGCAGCGCGCCAACCAAAGGTTGCAAGTAAAACTCAATGAATTTACTAATGGGATCACACAGCCCTCCCACACCAGAGACAATCGGATGCCCCAGTGTAGCCTACGGATCCTTATGGACCTTTGGCAGAAGGTAAAACATAGATACAATGGGACAGTGAATAAGCAACCCTTCTAAGACCTTTAGTGATGATCCCCTGAGAGAATGCTCTATCTAAAATTAGTGAGATTTTCTTTTGATAATTCGACAGTGGATTAAATGATAGGATCATGTATGCCTCCTTATCGCGTAACTTTCGGAAAGCCTGCTGCTCGTACATCTTTACAGGCCATAACACCACGTTCCCCCCTTTGTCAGCTGGTTTGATCATGACCTCTTTCAATGATCTCACATTTGAATGAAGTATGAACAGTGCTTAGACCAGAAAACCCAACACCTGGTGCTTGGCCATGCATATGTGATCCAGTTATCTCCGATCCGGGGACTTGGCAGCCATGCCATGTCTTCCCATCTGAGCACAGTCCCTGTTTCATGGACATGTGAAACTGGTCTAATATTAACATGAGTAGGTAAAAAAATAAGTGACAGGGCAGATGTACATACTGGTGCTTCCCTTCTTACTTATGCTTGCCGTAACTGATTGGCTCTGTTATTTAACCCCTTCATCCCCAAGGGTGGTTTGCACGTTCATGACCGGGCCAATTTTTACAATTCTGACCACTGTCCCTTTATGAGGTAATAACTCTGAAACGCTTCCATGGATCCCGGTGATTCTGACATTGTTTTCTCGTGACATGTTGTACTTCATGTTAGTGGTAAAATTTCATTCAAATAACTTGCGTTTATTTGTGAAAAAAATGGAAATTTGGCGAAAATTTTGTAAATTTCGCAATTTTCCAACTTTAAATTTTTATGCCCTTAAATCACAGAGATACGGCACACAAAAAACTTGATAAGTAACATTTCCCACATATTTACTTTACATTAGCACACTTTCGTAAACCAAAATTTTTTTTTTGTTAGGAAGTTATAAGGGTTAAAAATTGACCAGCGATTTCTCATTTTTGCAACACCATTTTATTTTTACTGACCACATCACATTTGAAGCCACTTTGAGGGGTCTATATGATAGAAAATACCCAAAAGTGACACCATTCTAAAAACTGCACCCCTTAAGGTGCTCAAAACCACATTCAAGAACTTTATTAACCCTTTAGATGCGTCACAGGAATTTTTTGAATATTTAAAAAAAAAAATGAACATCTAACTTTTTTTCACAATTTGTCCTGAGTACGCTGATACCCCACATGTGGGGGTAAACCACTATTTGGGCGCATGGCAGAGCTCGGAAGGGAAGCAGCGCCATTTGACGTTTTTGGCTGGAATTGAGATCTGACACCATGTCGCGTTTGGAAAGCCCCTGATGTACCAAAACAGTAGAAACCCCCCACAAATGACACCATTTTGGAAACTAGTCCCCCTAAGGAACTTATCTAGATGTGTGGTGAGCACTTTGAACCCCCAAGGGCTTCACAGAAGTTTATAATGCCCTGACATGAAAATAAAAAAATCGTATTTTTTCCACAAACATGATCATTTAGTCCCCAATTGTTTTATTTTCCCAAGGGTAACAGGAGAAATTGGACCCCAAAAGTTGTTGTCCAATTTGTCCTGAGTACACTGATACCCCATATGTGGGAGAAAACTATTGTATGGGCACACGTCGGGGCTCGGAAGGGAAGTAGTGACGTTTTGGAATACAGACTTTGATGGAATGGTCTGCGGGTGTCATGTGCGTTTGGAGAGCCCCTGATGTACCTAAACTATTGAAACTCCCCACAAGTGACCCCATTTTGGACACTAGACCCCCCACGGAACTTATCTAGATGTGTGGTGAGCACTTTGATCCCCCAAGTGCTTCACAGAAGTTTATAACGCCCGAGTGTGAAAATAAAAAAAAAATCATTTTTTTCCACAAAAATGATATTTTTGCCCCCAATTTTTTATTTTCCTAACGGTAACAGGAGAAATTGGACCCCAAAAGTTGTTTTGCAATTTGTCCTTAGTAGGCTAATACCCTACATGTGGGGGTAAAACACTGTTTGGGCGCATGGCAGAGCTTGGAAGGGAAGGAGCACCATTTGACTTTTTCAACGCAGAATTGGCTGGAATTGAGATCAGACGCCATGTTGCATTTGGAGAGCACCTGATGTGCCCAAACAGTGGAAACCCCCAATTCTAACTCCAGCCCTAACGCCAACACACCCCTAACCCTAGCCCTAACCCTAATGGGAAAATGAAAATAAATACATTTTCTTTTAATTTTATTATTTTTCCCTTACTAAGGGGGTGATAACGGGGGGGTTTGATTTACTATTTATGGCGGTTTTTATATTTGGCAGCTGTCATACGCTAAAAGACGCTTTTTATTGTAAAAATAGTTTTTGCGTCACCACATATTGAGAGCTATAATTTTTCCGTATTTTGAACCACCGAGTCATGTGAGGTCTTATTTTTTGCGGGACGAGTTGACGTTTTTATTGGTACCATTTTCGGGCACGTGACATTTTTTGATCGCTTTTTATTCCGATTTTTGGGACGCAGAATGAACAAAAACCAGCGTTTCATGAATTTCTTTTGAGGGGGTGCGTTTACACGTTCCGCGTGCGGTAAAATCGATAAAGCGATTTTATTCTTCGGGTCACTACGGTTACAGCGATACCTCATTTAGGTCTTTTTTTATGTTTTGGCGGTTTTATGCAATGAAAACTATTTTATATAAAAAATAATTATTTTTGCATTGCTTTATTCTGCGAGTTATAACTTTTTTATTTTTTTGCTGATGATGCTGTGTGGCGGCTCGTTTTTTGCGGGACAAGATGACGTTTGCAGCAGTACCATGGATATTTATATGTGTCTTTTTGATCGCGCGTTATTGCACTTTTTGTTTGGCGGTATGATAATAAATCATTATTTTTTGCTTCGTTTTTTATTTTTATTTTTTAAGGGGTTCGCTAAAGGGGTTAACTAATGGGACAGTTTTATAGGGCAGGTCGTTACGGATGCGGCGATACCTAATATGTGTACTTGTATTGTTTTTTTTTTTTTTATTTCCAAAAAATGGATTTATTGGGGGAATTTTTTTTTTTTTTTTTTCTAATTTATTTGGCAATTTTTTAAAAATTATTTTAACACATTTTTTTTTAACTTTATTACATAGTCCCAGGTGGGACATCACTGTCCTGTGACAGATCGCTGATCTGTCACATAACAGATCACTGTGACAGATCAGCGATCTGTCACAGGCACTGCTGCAGACTTCCTCATGCCTGCGCTTTGCAGGCACTGAGGAAGCCAGCTCCCTGCAGGCCCCCATCGCCATCTTGGATTCGGAGCCCCCCCGCAGCAGCGCTGCACATTGTACTGCCGTGGGGGGCTCAGGGAAGCACGGAGGGAGCCCCCTCCCTGCCGATGCTTCCCTTTAACCCCCGGTACACTGCGATAATTTTTTATCGCGGTGTGCAAGGGGTTAACGTGTCGGGGGCGGTCCGTGACCGCCCCTGACACATTGTGCCGGGTGTCAGCTGTGATAATTAGCTGACGCCCGGCCGCGATCAGCGGCGCTCACCTCGTGGGCGCCGCTTATCGCTGAGACGTACTATCCCATCCATGGGCATAGGGGCCCGGGTCCCATGGACGGGATAGTACATCTGATGTAAGGAAGGGGTTAAAGAAACAGCATTTGATCTCTCCATGTCCTGGATCTACTTTTGCACTTTTTCACTTGAATAGGGATGACCTACATTAATTGGCACATCGTCTCAACTGATGTGGCACTGTTTCCGAAAAGAGAGCAGGCCCCTTTTTCCAGTAGTAAAAAAATCTTTTAGCCCTCTAATGGCAATTAGATGACCATGCTTACTAGTGAAATTAAAAGTTATGCTATGTAATGCTGACTAATGTATACTTAGCTGCATCAAACTGAATATGTCTGCGTCAGCTCACTGTATACTCTACTCAGTGTGAGGGTTTTCTTGTTTAGATAGATGCATTTGTTTTTAAAATTATCTTCTTAGGATATATATACAGATTCGTGGGAGATATACCTTCTCTGGCAATGGGGAGGAGCACTTCAGCATCTGTCAGTTCTCCTTAGATGTCTTCATACATAGTTAATCATTTTGTTTTTTTCATGAAGTGTGATCTTTCCCCGGATTTAAACTCACAACCTGCAGCATGGCAGGTAGAAAAGGTAGCAGTAAGGCCGGGGTCACACTTGTGAGTGCAATGCGAGAAACTCGCACCTCAATACCCAGCACTGCCGCCGGCACTTGGGACCGGAGTGTGTGGCTGCATGTATTTCTATGCAGCTGAACACTCCGGTCCGAACCACCGGCAGCAGTGCCGGGTATTGAGGTGAGAGACTTGCGTGAGTTTCTCGCATTGCACTCGCAAGTGTG
This sequence comes from Dendrobates tinctorius, assembly GCF_039654945.1. Lineage (NCBI taxonomy): Eukaryota > Metazoa > Chordata > Amphibia > Anura > Dendrobatidae > Dendrobates > Dendrobates tinctorius. The sequence goes on along the minus strand of NW_027361932.1, from coordinate 14,600,024 downwards.
ACCCCGACCTTAGTCTCAGGATACACTACTAAGTATAGGATGATTTTCACTGCTTAAATATCTAAACAGTATTCCTCTTTTACAGACATATTGTACTGGTATATAGATATTCATTTCTATATACCAGTACATCTCCATATACAGTGGGGAAATTAAGCATTTGATAAACTGCCGAATTTGCAGGTTTTCCCACTTACATGGAATGGAGAGGTCTGTAATTTTTATCGTAGGTACACTTCAACTGTAAGAGACAGAATCTAAAAAAAATCCAAAAAATCACATTGTATGATTGACATAATTAATTTGCATTTTATTCTATGAAATAAGTATTTGATACAATAGAAAAACAGAACTTAATGTTTGGTACAGAAACCTTTGTTTACAATTACAGAGGTTGGACATTTCCTGTAGTTCTTGACCAAGTTTGCACACACCGCAGCAGGGATTTTAGCCCACTCCTCCATACATATCTTCTCCAGATCTTTCAGGTTTCTGGGCTGTCGCTGGGCAACATTGCGTTTCAGCTCCCTCCATAGATTTTCTATTGGGTTCACATCTGGAGACTGGCTAGGCCTCTCCAGGACCTTGAAATGCTTCTTACGGAGCCACACCTTCGTTGCCCTGGCTGTGTGTTTCAGGCCATTGTCATGCTGGAAGACCCAGCCACAACCCATCTTCAATGCTCTTACCGAGGGAAGGAGATTGTTGACCAAAATTTCATGATACAGGACCCCATCCATCCTCCCTTCAATACGGTGTAGTCATCCTGTCCCCTTTGCAGAAAATCACCTAAAAAAATGATGTTTCCTCCACCATACTTCACAGTTGGGACGGTTTTCTTGGGGTTGTACTCATCCTTCTTTCTCAAATACGGCGAGTGAAGTTGATACCAAAAAGTTCTATTTTGGTCTCATCTGACCACATGACCTTCTCCCCTTCCTCCTCTGGATCATCCAGGTGGTCATTGGTGAACTTTAAACGGGCATGGAACATGTGTAGGTGTGAGCGAGGGGACATTGCGTGCCCTGCTGGATTTTAATCCATGATGACATAGTATGTATCAGTGCTGTAGGGGTCCCGGGAACAGTAACAGCTGGAGAGTACAGACGCACAGGACCTGCGGACACTGAAGCTAGCAAGCTGGCACAGGACCTATGGTCAGGTGACTGCAAGGGGGCGGGGCTTAGCGTCCTGCTTACTGATATGACAGAACACCATACATCAACTCAGAGTCAGGCAAAATGGAGGTCACAACAGTACGGGCAAGCGAGGCACAGGAGGCACAACCAGACGGGTAGTCAGACAAAGCCAAAGGTCGTACACAAGTGGGCGACGTGGTACCAAGGGGATGAGCAGAGAGAAGTCGGGTCACAAGCAGAGAGTCATACACGAGAGGTAGCGCAGTACAAGAGGGACAGGCAGAACTCGTAACAGGGACAGAACCGGATCAAAACCACACAAGCAAGCAAGATATCAGGCACAAGGCACACGTACGCACAAGGTCAACTAACTCAGCCGAGGGCAGGAGTATAACTGACACCGGATCTAGGTCCAGTGAGCATTAAATAGCCTCCTTCTGCCAGAGAGAGGCAGCACAATTAACCCATAGTCTAACCAGGACGGGCCAAAGCGAAATCCCGTCCTGGATCATGACAGTAATGTTTGAGACTGTGACCCAAGCCACATTGACCAGGTCCTCCCATGTAGTTCTGGGCTGATTCCTGACCTTTCTCAGAATTAACCTTACCCCACAAGGCGAGATCCTGCATCGAACCCCAGACAGAAGATGAGTGACAGTCATCTTGTATTTCTTCCATTTTCTAATAGTTGCTTTCTCACCAAGCTGCTTGCCTATTGTCCTGTAGCCCATCCCAGCCTTGCACAGGTCTACAATTTTGTCCCAGGTGTCCCCAGACTGCTCATTGGTCTTGGCCATGGTGGAGAGGTTGGAGTGTGATTGAGTTCATGGACAGGTGTTTTTTATGCAGGTAACGAGTTCAAACAGGTGCAGTTAATATAGGTAATGAGTACAGCGTAGAAAAACTAACAGATCTGTGAGGGACAGAATTCTTGCTGGTTGGTAGGTGATCAAATACTTGTCTATATGTCAAGCAATTTAATTATTTAAAAATCATGCAATGTGATTTTTTTTTGGATTCTGTCTCTCACAGTTGAAGTGTACCTACAATAAAAATTACAGACCTTTTCATTCTTTGTGGGAAAGCGTTCAAAATCGGTAGTGTATCAAATACTTATTTCCCTATTGTTTCTGTGTGTTAGGAGTGACATTAAGGTCAGAGTTTGTTTCCCTTTAAAATTACTAAAGATATCACTAGAAAAACAACCTGGCTCCAACCCTGAGACAGTTCATGTCAAGGACTAAGGAAGTTATCTGTATGGCATGATTTGCATCCTCAACTAATACCCAGTTAGATCGGTTTACTATGGTATGGTTACACTGGGGATACTATTTCCGTTAGTTTAAACAAATATTGTTCCATATGAGATATTACCAACTATATCAGAGAAGTAGATGACCTCCCCCTAATGTTTTTTTTCCCTCTAATGTTATCCTGTCTTATCTCATCTTGTCTACTTATATTTTCCAGATCTATTCATAAAGTATGTGTAAAAAATATACCTACCCACACTATCTGATCTTTTCCTTATAAATAAGATACAGTTGAAACCAAAAGTTTACATACACTCTTTAAAAAGACACATAGGCATGTTTTTCTCAGTATCGGGAATAGAATAATAATAAACCTTTACGGTTTTAGTTCAATTATGATTACCATAATTATTAATATTTGCCAAATGCCAGAATAATGAAAGAGAGAGAATGTTTTCATAAATTTTTATTACTTGCTGCAAAGTCAAAAGTTTATATACACTAAGTTTGTATACACTTAGATGCACATCTAAGTTAATTAGAGACACACCTGTGGATGTATTTTAATGCACACCAGAAATATACTGCTTCTTTGTGTAGCATTATGGTAAAGTCTAAAGAAATCAGCCGATATCAGGAAGAGAATTGTGGACTTCCACAATTCTGGCTCATCCTTGGGTACAATTTCAAGATACCTGAAGGTGCCTTGTTCATCTGTACAAACACTTATACTCAAGTACAAACAAGATGGCAAAGTTCACCCATCAAGCCGCTCAGGAAAGAGATGGGTTATGTGTCCCAGAGATGACCGTGCTTTAGTCCCACATGTACATATCAACCCAAGGACAAAAGCAATCGTCCTTGTGAAGATGATGGGGGAAGCTGGTAAGATTGTGTCAATATCCACAGTGAAACAAGTACTGTTTCAGCATGGACTGATAGGCCACTCTGCCAGAAAGAAGTCATTACTCCAAAAGATGCAAAACACAAGCCGCGGAGACACCATCACATACTTCTCAACGCAAGCAATGACTAGCCTGGTCTTTCCCCGGGAAGGAACAACCACTGGAAGGGCAGTCTCCAATGAAGGAAACCACCTATGCCAAAACATGGTATCCATCCACAGACAGCTGTTTTGGGGTATTGCCCCTCATCAGACCTGGCTAGTCATTGCTTGCGTTGAGAAACATGTGATGGTGTCTCGGCGGCTTGTGTTTTGCATGTTTTTGCATATTTTCCATAAGGGATGGGGGCATTGCTCTAGAATCACCGCATTGAGAAGCATGTGATGGTGTCTCTGCAGTGTTGGATGTTGGTCTCCATGAGTTCATTCATCCTCATTTTTCACAGCCTTTTACTAAGCATTGCTCCTACTAGCCAGTTTCCTACCCCACACTGATGTGGGGCAATACCCCGAAACAGCTGTCTGTGGATGGATACCATGTTTTGGCGTAGGTGGTTTGCTTCATTGGAGACTGCCCTTCCCGTGGTTGTTACTTCCCAGGGAAAGACCTGGCTAGTCAATGCTTGCGTTGAGAAACATGTGATGGTGTCTCCGCGGCTTGTGTTTTGCATGTTTTTGCATATTTTCCATAAGGGATGGGGGCATTGCTCTAGAATCACCGCATTGAGAAGCATGTGATGGTGTCTCTGCAGTGTTGGATGTTGGTCTCCATGAGTTGTTCATTCATCCTCATTTTTCAGAGTCTTTTACTAGGCATTGCTCCTACTAGCCAGTTTCCTACTCCACACTGATGAAGGGCAATACCCCGAAACAGCTGTCTATGGATGGATACCATGTTTTGGCATAGGTGGTTTACTTCATTGGAGACTGCCCTTCCCGTGGTTGTTCCTTCCCGGGGAAAGACCTGGCTAGTCATTGCTTGCGTTGAGATACGTGATGGTGTGTCCGCGGCTTGTGTTTTGCATGTTTTTGCATATTTCCCATAAGGGATGGGGGCATTGCTCTAGAATCACTGCGTTGAGAAACATGTGATGGCGTCTCCGCAGTGTTGGATGTTGATCTCCATGAGTTCATTCATCCTCATTTTTCACATTACTCCAAAAGAAACATAAAAAGCCAGATTAGGCCTCTTTCAAACATCCGTTTTTAGGCATCAGTCACAATCCGTCAAATCGACGGCTCCATCGCATATTGTGAAAAACTGATGCAACGGATCCGTTTTTTTGACGGATCCGACTGGCAGATCCGTCGCTTCCATTTTTTTCATCCGTTGCGTCCGTGTTTTGACGGATCCGTCGACTATGTCAAAAGGATAGAGAAATAGAAAGAATAGATAGAAAGAATAGATAGATAGAAAGAATAGATAGGATAGGATAAAAAGATAGAAAGAATAGATAGAAAATATAGAAAGAATAGATAGAAAGAAAGAATAGATAGAAAAAATAGATAGAACGAAAGAAAGAGAATGGTTAGATAGGATAGAAGGAAAGAACAGATACATTACCTGCGGTAACCTCTTCCCTTAGATTTTCCCACGCTTCAGAGTTAACTCAAGGTCAGGCTGTGAGGGGGCGGAGCTTCAGTGACGTCAGCGCTACTCACTGAACCTCCGCTCCCAGCATCTCATTCCTCAGTGCTTTACAGCCGGGGTGGTTGCATTAGCATCGCTCCTGACTGTAAAGTATTTAATCCCCAGATATGGATTACGCTGTGGCACTTGACTGTTCGCCTGACAGGTATGGGTATATTGTTGTTTTTTTATTTCTTTCAGGAGATCAAAGGCTTTGATATTGGACTAGCAGTTTAATAAAGATGGATAAAATGTGTGTAGTGTATTATTTCATTAAAAGACTTTATTCTTATTGTGTGTGCTTATTTAACCCTTGAGTAACTCTAGGATTAGTAATGGATAGGTGTCTTATTGACACCTCTCCATTGCTAACCCTGGCTTAATGTCACCTTATAGTAGCAAGGTGACATTAACCCCTTATTACCCCACTTGCCACCACTACAGGGCAAGTGGGAAGAGCTGGGCAAAGTGCCTTTTCTGGGCAGCTGTGGGCTGCTATTTTTAGGCTGCAGGGGCCAAGATCAAAGGCGGCCCCTTACCAGCCTGAGAATACCAGCCCCCAGCTGTGAGCTTTAGTCAGGCTGGTTATCAAAAATGGGGGGGACCCCACATGTTTTTTTTTTTAAATTATTTACTTAAATGATTTTAAAAAAAAGCGTGGGAACCCCTCTATTCTTGATAACTAGCCTTGCTGAAGCTGACAGCTGAGGGTTGCAGCCCCCAGCTGTGAGTTTCGTCTGGCTGGTTATCAAAAATAGAAAGAGACCCACGCCATTTTTTAAAAAATTATTTATATTCAGCGCAGGAGCGGCAGATGAATACTCCGATCCGCTGCTCCTGCTCTCACTGCAGTTAGTGGTAGTAGGTGTCAGATGATGGGATCAGTTGTCCCATCAGCTGACACCAGTGACCAGAGGAACTGAGCATGCTCTGTTAAAAAAAAAAACAAAAAACGGAATCCGTCACCGGATTTCGTCATTTGACGGATAACGATGGATCTGTCGCCCATAGGCGTCCATTCTAGCAGATGATGTGTGAAAACTGATGTGTATCAAGTGTTACCAACCTGTCAATCAGTTTGCCAAGCGATCATCCAGATCACTTGGAAAACGCTAGCATTCTGCAAGCTAATTACACTTGCAAATCGCTAGTTTTTCCGCGGGAAATAGGCGGAAATTAAAATGCGATTTGCTCGCATATTTCCCGCGGAATGGAATTCAGGAATTCCCACGGAAATTTCCACGGCAATTCCGCAACGTGTGCACATAGCCGAAAAGTATGCAAACTTTTGCATTAAGTAATAAAAGTACCTTAATACATTCTGTCTCTCATTATTCTGGCATTTGGCAAATATTAATAGTTATGGTAATCCTAACTGACCTAAAATGGGAAAGGTTTATTCTGATTTCATGTCAGATATTGAGAAAAACATGCAGATGTGTCTTTATATAAAGTGTATGTAAACTTCTGGTTTAAACTGTATATGCTAAAGTTAGTAGTGTAATTCTGATTCTTATGTAACCATAACCTTTATTGATTTTATATTTGCTGAAGTAAATGCAGTGATTATATTTGAATGCTTTTTTCATTCCATCATTTTGTAAAAAATGTATGTTTCTTGTAATTTGTAAAATTTCAAAATAAACAGTTGAAGGAGTTGTCCACTACTACTACATCATCTTCTTAATTCCTGCGGTGTCTGCACTTGCAATCCCGGGTCTGTGATGCTGTGTTGTGACATGTGGTGCCCGGTGCCCAATCAGTGCTGACGTCACTGTCGCCGCCTGCTGTTGAAATGAAAATGAAGAGGAAGTTCGAGATCAGCTGCAGCCCGAACTTCATGTTCAGTTTGTCCAAAGGCGGGGATAGTGACGCCAGCGCTGATTGCGCGCTGGGAACCACGTGTCATTTCACCGCATCACAAAACTGGGACTGTGAGTGCCCACACCACAGGAACGGTGCTGGCACGGGAAGTGAGTATAAGTTTATTTTATTGGGGTCGAACATTTAGTTAAAAAAGGGGTTGTCCTAGTACAAAATAAATATGTAGAACAATTGTCACATTTATACAGTATATATACCTTTTCAAAATATGTCACAAGTCGGTAAATAATGACATGTTCAGAATCCCTTGAATCGTAGAAAAACGAACAAGACCCTGATCAGTGACGGGTAAATGGTGTGAAAATGTTGTTTTTCTTTCTTCATCAACCCGTTTAAAAAAAAAAAAAAAGAAAAGTAAATACAAATCTAATGCTTAAATACTTGTTTAGCAAAATGGTGTTCAAAATAAAAAAAATCTGCAGCTTGTCTTACAAAATAGCAAGACTTAATTTAGTGAAGATTAAAAATAAAAATGTTATGGTTGTTAGAACTGTGAATGAACAAAAGTTTTTTGTATAATACATATGTTCTGTGTATGTGCGTGTCCATATTTGTTTGTGAGTATTTTATACAGTGCCTTGCGAAAGTATTCGGCCTCCTGGAACTTTTTAACCTTTTCCCACATATCATGCTACAAACATAAAGATACCAAATATAAATTTTTGGTGAAGAATCAACAACAAGTGGGACACAGTTGTGAAGTTGAACAAAATTTATTGGTTATTAAATTTTTGTGGAAATACAAAAACTGAAAAGTGGGGCGTGCAATATTATTTTGTCCCTTTAACGTAATACTTTGATGCGCCACCTTTTGCTGCGATTACAGCTGCAAGACACTTGGGGTATGCCTCTATCAGTTTTGTATATCGAGAGACTGAAATTCTTGCCCATTCTTCCTTGGCAAACAGCTCGAGCTCAGTGAGGTTTGATGGAGATCTTTTGTGAACAGCAGTTTTCAGCTCTTTCCACAGATTTTCGATTGTATTCAGGTCTGGACTTTGACTTGGCCATTCTAAAGGTACTGTCACACTTAGCGTTGTACCAGCGATCCCGACCAGCGATATGACGCGGTCAGGATAGCTGGTACATCGCTAAGTGGTCGCTAGTGAGCTGCCACACAGGCAGATCACACCAGCGATATCGCTGGGGACGGGGGTCGCTACTTACCTGTCACACTAGGCGATCCTGACATCCTCCTGCCCGCGTCCACGCTCATCTCTCCACAGGAAGCGCCGTAGGAAGCTGACGACGAGAAACGGTCCTGGAGGTTCTCGCGCGATCAGCGATAACCAGCGGGGGAGCGGGTCGTAGGTAAGTATCAGACACAGAGATGTCGCTAGCAATATCGCTATAACGTCACAAGTTATAGCGATATTGCTAGCGATATCGCTAAGTGTGAAAGGCCCTTAACACCTGTATACGTTTATTTGTGAACCATTCCATTGTAGATTTGGCTTTATGTTTGGGATCATTATCTTGTTGGAAGACATATCTCCGTCCCAGTCTCAGGTCTTTTGCAGATTCCAACAGGTTTTCTTCAAGAATGGTCCTGCATTTGGCTCCATCCATCTTGCCATCAATTTTAACCATCTTTCCTGTCCCTGCTGAAGAAAAGCAGGCCCAAACCATGATGCTGCCACCAACATGTTTGACAGTGGGGATGGTGTGTTCAGAGTGATGAGCTGTGTTGCCTTTACGCCAAATATATCGCTTGGCATTATTGCCAAAAAGTTCAATTTTGGTTTCATTTGACTAGAGCACCTTCTTCCACATGATTGGTGTGTCTCCTAGGTGGCTTGTTGCAAACTTTAAACAACACTTTTTATGGATATCTTTGAGAAATGGCTTTCTTCTTGCCACTCTTCCATAAAAGCCAGATTTGTGCAGTGTACGACTGATTGTTGTCCTATGGACAGACTGTCCCACCTCAGCTGTAGATCTCTGCAGTTCATCCAGAGTGATCATGGGCCTCTTGGCTACATCTCTGATCAGTCTTCTTGTTTGAGATGAAAGTTTAGAGGGACGGCCGGGTCTTGGTAGATTTGCAGTGGTATGATACTCCTTCCATTTCAATATGATTGCTTGCACAGTGCTCCTTGGGATGTTTAAAGTTTTGGAAATCTTTATTTTGTATCCAAATCCAGCTTTAAACTTCTCCACAACAGTATCACGGACCTGCCTGTTGTGTTCCTTGGTCTTCATGATGCTCTCTGTGCGTCAAACAGAACCCTGAGACTATCACAGAGCAGGTGCATTTATACAGAGACTTGATTACACAATGGTGGATTATATTTATCATTAGTCATTGGATCATTCAGAGATCCACAATGAACTTCTGGAGTGAGTTTGCTGCACTGAAAGTAAAGGGCCCGAGTAATATTGCACTCCCCACTTTTCAATTTTTGTATTTCCACAAAAATTTAAAATAACCAATACATTTCGTTCAACTTCACAATTATGTCCCACTTGTTGATTCTTCACTAAAAATTTACATTTGGTATCTTTATGTATGGTATGTGGGAAAAGGTTCAAAAGTTCCAAGGGGCCGAATACTTTTGCAAGGCACTGTATATGCATGTTTGCATATTTATATGCTTGTGATGTATTAGCATGGGTATATATATATGAGGCATCGTGATTACTAGCTAATCCCGCCTCCTGCACATTAGCTCCGCCCCCACCACATCACCACACACAATCCCGCCCCCCACCCCATTACATAGAGGCATCGTGATTACTCACTAATCCCGCCCCATGCACAGTAGCTCCGCCCCCCACCACATTACCACACACTATCCCGCCCCCACCACATTACCACACACAATCCCACCCCCCCACCTCATTACCACACACAATCCGGCCCCCATACCACATCACCACACACAATCCCGCCCCCCCACCACATCACCACACATAATCCCACCCCCCCACCACATCACCACACAATCCCGCCCCCCCACTACATCATCACACACAGTCCCGCCCCATCACCACACACAATCCCGCCCCCTACCACAGTATCATACATAATCCCGCCCCTCACCACATCACCACACATAATCCCGCCCCCACCACATCACCACACATAATCCCGCCCCCCACCATATTACCACACATAGTCCCGGCCCCCCACCACATCACCACACATAATCCCGCCCCCCCCACATCTCCACACATAATCCCGCCCCCTCACCACATCACCACACATAATCCCGCCCCACCACCACACATAATCCCGCCCCACCACCACATCACCACACATAATCCCGCCCCCCACCACATTACCACACATAATCCCGCCCCCCACCACATCACACACAATCCCGCCCCCACACCACATCACCACACATAATCCTGCCCCCACAACACATTACCACACATAATCCCGCCCCCCCACCACATCACCACACACAATCCCGCCCCCCCACCACATCACCACACACAATACCGCCCTCCACCACATTACCACACATAAACCCCTTCCCCGCACCACATCACCACACATAATCCCGCCCCCCACCACATCACCACACATACTCCCGCCCCCCACCACATCACCACACATACTCCCGCCCCCCCCACCACATCACCACACATAATCCCGCCCCCCCACCACATCACACATAATCCGGCCCCCCCACCACATCACCACACATAATCCGGCCCCCCCACCACATCACCACACATAATCCCGCCCCCCACCACATCACCACACATAGTCCCGCCCCCCACCACATCACCACCCATAGTCCCGCCCCCCACCACATCACCACCCATAGTCCCGCCCCCCACCACATCACCACACATAATCCCGCCCCCCCACCACATCACCACACATAATCCCGCCCCCCCACCACATCACCACACATAATCCCGCCCCCCCACCACATCACCACACATAATCCCGCCCCCCCACCACATCACCACACATAATCCCGCCCCCCCACCACATCACCACACATAATCCCGCCCCCCCACCACATCACCACACATAATCCCACCCCCACCACATCACCACACATAATCCCACCCCCACCACATCACCACACACAATCCCACCCCCCACCACATCACCACACACAATCCCACCCCCCACCACATCACCACACACAATCCCACCCCCCACCACATCACCACACACAATCCCACCCCCACCACATCACCACACACAATCCCACCCCCACCACATCACCACACACAATCCCACCCCCCACCACATCACCACACATAATCCCGCCCCCACCACATTACCACACACAATCTCGCCCCCCCACCACATTACCACACATAATCCCGCCCCCCACATTACCACTCATAATCCCGTCCCCGCACATTACCACACGAGGCTCCGTTCCCCGCACATTACCACACGAGGCTCCGTTCCCCGCACATTACCACACGAGGCTCCGTCCACACACATTACCACACGAGGCTCCGTCCCCACACATTACCACACGAAGCTCCGTCCCCACACATTACCACACGAGGCTCCGTCCCCACACATTACCACACGAGGCTCCGTCCCCACACATTACCACACGAGGCTCCGTCCCCACACATTACCACACGAGGCTCCGTCCCCACACATTACCACACGAGGCTCCGTCCCCACACATTACCACACGAGGCTCCGTCCCCCCACATTACCACACGAGGCTGCGTCCCCCCACATTACCACACAAGACTCCGTCCCCCCACATTACCATACGAGGCTCCGTCCTCACACATTACCACACGAGGCTGCGTCCCCACACATTACCCTACACGAGGCTCCGTCCCCACACATTACCGCACGAGGCTCCGTCCTCACACATTAACACACGAGGCTCCGTCCCCACACATTACCACACGAGGCTCCGTCCCCACACATTACCACACGAGGCTCCTCCCCCCCACATTACCACACGCAGCACTTCCCTTCTATGTGATTCAACCACTTCAGCCAAGGTAAACGTACATTTAATTGCATCCGCATTCTCCCAAACAAAATCAGCCAAGAAGAGTCGCCAGGTCCATCTCACAGGCCGCAGGAAAATCCAGACAACGATGCAGTAGCTGATCGACAACAACAATATCGACTAAATCGTAGGATTGGTTATCAACAACGAACACCTGAGCAGATAAGGACAGAGAGAGATATCACAAGGTTTATATCAACCGAGTGACAGAAAGAAGGGAAGCTGCTATATATAACCAGTGTCAACGAAGAAGGAATTTGACACCTGCGGAAGTTGAAAACAACAATGCCCGTCAACGTAAACTGCCATCACCTTCGAGGTATGCAGCAAGAAATCCAGAGAATATTCCCAGTGAACACCACGTGGGAAAGCGAGACGTTACGTGTAGTGATTGCGGTGCATCTCACTTTTGGAAAGAAAAATTACACAGTGCAAAGTTTGCGTCGTGCTGTGGAAGTGGTACTATACACTTACGTGAAGTAAATGAATATCCTCGGCAGTTTCAAGCATGGTTAACTGAAGATACAAACGAGGCAAAAAATTTTAGAAAGTACATCAGAAAGTACAACAGTGCTTTTGCCTTTGCATCCTTTGGATTTCAGTCAATTAAATTTTCCGGTGGCCCACCCGTTTTAGTCATTCATGGACAAGTGTACCACTGTACATCAACTTCTCTAGGTAAAAGACCTGAATACAATTAAATGTACGTTTTTAATTCATTCCTACTCTTTTTTAATAATTAAAAATATATTTGTGCTTTCTTTAGATCTGATACTCCTTTATATTCACAGCTCTACATATTGGATTCTGAGTATGCAAACATTCGACGATTAAATAACGAGCAAAATGAAGGGTGCAAGAGGGACATAATGAATACTATTGACTGTTTACTCAGAGATATCAACCCATTTGCTCTGGCTTTCAAGATGATGAAGGATTTGATTGATCAGCGTGGCTACGACCAGCATAAAATCGAAATGTGGATAACCAAAGATAGACAACACGACCCTCGCCGATAAAACTTGCCGACAGCCAATGAAGTTGCAGCTGTTTGTCTCCGATGATGGAGAGCCGCCGATCAAAAGAGACATTGCCGTTCATCTCATTGGGCAGCGAGGACTACAGAATATTGTGTACCATAGCCCAAACTGTGATCCAATGGTGTATCCACTCCTCTTTCCGTATGGTGAACACGGATGGCAACCTGGAATACGGAAGCAAGGGAGAACTGCAAAAAGGAAAAGTCATGAAATGGAGGAAGGTGACGATGAAGAACAGGAAGATATCAGTCACGATGCAGGGGAACAAGAAAAAAAAAATGTGTCGATGAGGGAATTCTATGTGTACCGCCTTCAGGATCAACAATCCTTCAACCCGCTGTTACATTCTGGCAAGCTGACACAACAATACATAATTGATGCCTACCTAAAGGTTGAAGCGCAGCGACTGGACTGGAACAGACAAAACCAAAAGAAACTCAGAGTAGAATTATATGTAGGGCTTATGGATTATATCAACAGTAGGGTCTGAGCAACAAGATCTGAGACCGGGTCGCATCGTCCTACTTCTCTCTTTTACCAGTGGAAAACGTGCCATGACACAGAATTCCCAAGATGCGATGACTTTGGTAGCAAAATTTGGAAAGCCGGATTTATTTATTACGTTCACGTGCAACCCAAAGTGGGAAGAAATTCAGTCCAACCTTTTACAACATGAAACAGCTATAGACCGCCCAGATTTGGTATCTACCATATTCCACTTAAAGCTACAAGAGTTACTAAACGACTTGACTGCAAAAAAAGGTGGAGCGATGGGACAAGTAAAGGCATACACCTACGTCATTGAATTTCAAAAAAAGAGGTATTACGTACATTCATCTGAATGTTGGTAACAGTAATGTTAAGAATGGAATGATTAATAATGCACATTTAATACATCCTTTTATTGTTTCAGGTCTTCCTCATTGCCATATGCTCTTAATTCTGGACGACGAAGACAAGTTTCGAGAAGCTATCGATTGTGACAATGCTGTTTGTGCAGAAATTCCTGACCCGGATATTAACAAGCAGCTTTACGATGTTGTCACCAGCTGCATGATTCATGGGCCCTGTTGAGAACACAATAGAAATTCACCGTGTATGGAAGATGTAAAAGGAATCCGGACATGTTCCAAAAAGTTTCCCAAAGACTTCAGCGAAGAAACAAATATTAATGTGAATTTATGTGAATTAATGTGAATTAACGGTGAATTTTCATCCATTTTAAGTTTATGCTTAGAACATACAACACTGCCCTTCACCTCTCCAAACAAACCTATTTCAGCACCCTCATCACCTCACTGTCCAATAACCCGAAACGTCTCTTTGACACTTTTCATTCTCTACTCAATCCAAGAGTACAGGCCCCAACCACGGAGCTCCGAGCTGACGATCTGGCCAATTAGTTCAAAGAAAAAATTGACCAGCTCCGACAGGAAATTATCTCCCAATCACCTCATACCATGCACTGTCCTCCCTCCCCCACTGCATCTAACTCACTCTCTGATTTTGAACCAGTCACAGAAGAAGAAGTAAGCAGGCTCCTTGCATCTTCTCGCCCAACTACTTGCACCAGTGACCCATTTCCGTCACAGCTCCTCCAGTCCCTTTCCCCTGCTGTCACCCCTCACCTAACTAAAATATTTAACCTCTCTCTCTCTTCTGGTATTTTTCCCTCCTCATTTAAGCATGCCATCATACATCCACTACTTAAAAAACCATCCCTCGACCAAAACTGTGCCGCTAACTATAGACCTGTCTCTAATCTTCCCTTCATCTCTAAACTCCTGGAACGCCTGGTCCACTCCCGTCTTATCCGCTATCTCTCAGAAAACTCTCTTCTCGACCCTCTCCAATCCGGTTTCCGCTCTTTACACTCCACTGAAACTGCCCTCACTAAAGTCTCTAATGATCTGCTAACAGCTAAATCAAATGGTCACTACTCCATGCTAATTCTCTTGGATCTCTCTGCAGCATTCGACACTGTGGATCATCAGCTCCTCCTGACTATGCTCCGTTCCATTGGCCTCAAGGATACCGTTCTCTCCTGCTTCTCCTCCTATCTCTCCGACCGCTCCTTTACTGTATCTTTTGCCAGTTCCTCCTCCTCTCATCTTCCCCTTACTGTTGGGGTCCCCCAAGGATCGGTTCTAGGCCCCCTCCTCTTCTCCTTGTACACTGCCCCTATTGGTCAAACAATCAGTAGATTTGGTTTCCAGTACCATCTCTATGCTGATGACACCCAATTATACGCTTCTTCTCCTGACATCACGCCAGCCTTTCTAGAAAACACCGGCGATTGTCTAAACGCTGTGTCTAATATCATGTCCTCACTATATCTGAAACTGAACCTGTCAAAGACTGAACTCCTGGTGTTCCCTCCCTCTACTAATGTACCTATACCCGACATTGCCATTTCTGTGTGTGGTTCCACTATTACTCCCCAGCAACAGGCCCGCTGTCTTGGGGTCATACTTGATCCCGAGCTTTCCTTTGCCCCCCACATTCGATCACTGGCTCGCTCTTGTCATCTGCACCTCAAAAACATTTCTAGAATTCGACCTTTTCTTACCTTTGACTCTGCAAAAACTCTTACTGTTTCTCTTATTCATTCTCGTCTCGACTATTGTAACTCTCTTCTAATTGGTCTCCCTCTTACCAAACTCTCCCCTCTCCAATCTGTCTTGAATGCTGCAGCCAGGATCATATTCCTCACCAATCGTTACACCGATGCCTCTACCTTGTGCCAGTCATTACACTGGCTACCCATCCACTCCAGAATTCAGTATAAACTTATTACCCTCACTCACAAAGCCCTCCATGGCTCAGCACCACCCTACATCTCCTCCCTTGTTTCAGTATACCACCCTACCCGCGCCCTCCGTTCTGCTGATGACCTGAGGTTAGCATCCTCAATAGTCAGAACCTCCCACTCCCGTCTCCAAGACTTTACACGTGCCGCGCCAATTCTTTGGAATGCACTTCCCAGGTCAATACGATTAGTCCCCAATCCCCACAATTTTAAGCGTGTCCTGAAAACGCATTTATTCAGACTGGCCTACCGCCTCAACACATTAACCTAATCTATCCCTGTGTGGCAGAGCCAAAAGTTTTACCATAACCAGGTTCCCCGCACCATTCTCCCACATGCTTTATGCATCCATTAGCCCTCTGTGTCCGTGCTGTCACACACCTAACATTATGGCTGGTCCATACAATCAGGGCAACTGTTACCACCCACCTTTCATGTCTACCTCTTTCCTCATAGACTGTAAGCTTGCGAACAGGGCCCTCTTTCCTCTTGGTATTTGTTATAATCTACTGTATGTGATTATTGTTATGCTGTAATGTCTATTGTCTGTACAAATCCCCTCTGAAATGTAAAGTGCTGCGGAATATGTCGGCGCTATAAAAATAAAATTTATTATTATTATTATTATTATTATTAATGTGGATGGTTATCCAGTATACCGCAGACGAAAAGATGGCATTAAGCTCAAGATGGGATGTGGAAGTTGACGGCTGCTGGGTTGTACCACACAACCCCTACCTCTCTCAGAAATACAGCGCACACATAAATGTGGAAATCTGCTCTTCCATCCAGACCGTCAAATATATTTTCAAGTATGTGTATAAAGGACATGATGCAGCAGTTGTTCAGGTGAACGAAGTCAGCAACACCGGCACCTACCACTGGGACGAGATTAAGACTTACATCAACACACGATATTTGGCATCGCCTGAAGCAAAGTGGCTGATGCGAAAATTTGAGATGTCTGCACATTCCTATGCTGTAGAAAGACTTCCGGTACACCTACCTTTACAACAATCAGTTTACTTTGAGGATGGAACGGAGCAGCTTTCTGTGGAAAAAGCTCAGCGTGATGGCACAAAACTTACGAAATGGTTCGTTCTAAACCAAACTGATCCATCAGCATGTCAGTATTTATATTGTGAAATACCCTACCATTATGTCTGGACAAATAAGTTTTGGAAGACAAGAAAAAGAGGTGCTGACAAGATCCTTCCAAGAATGTACTCTGTCTCTCCACAAGATATGGAAAGATTTTCCCTGCGCCTACTCCTGATGCATATCAAGGATAAGTCATATTCATCTAATTGTACGTTATTAGATCATCCTGACTTTTTTATAATTTTTAATTTTTTTCTTTGTTGTTTACAGGTGCTACATCATTTGAAGATCTGAGAACAGTGGAAGGACACACATATGAAACTTATATTCTGGCAGCGAAGGCCATGGGATTATTGCATGACGACTCAGAGTGGGACAAAGCAATGGAAGAAGCATCTTTATTTAGAATGCCCGGTGAGCTTCGACAGCTATTTGCTGCAATCCTGAACCACGCCAACATCACAAGTGGACTTGATTTATACAACAAATATAAAAATAACATGATGGAAGACTTCCTCCTCACTCATAACGAATACATGGCCGAGCAGCAAACACTTGCCGATATCCAAGACCACTTACGACAGTTTGCTAAAGATTGCAAAAGTTGTGGACTACCCCATCAGATGCGTATAAAATGTGTGACATTGTTGATGTGGAAAGGGAGAAACAAGAATCTGAACCACTGCAGTTTCTGATGAACCTAGAACAATGAGGCGCCTTTGAAACAATCATGAATGCAGTTACTAATTCAACCACATCACAACAATGTTTTTATCTGGTGCAGGAGGTTGTGGAAAGACTTTCGTGTACAAGGCTTTGACATCTATTATACTTGGGAATGGTGGCATTGTAAAAACAGTTTCTCCTACGGTTTGGCAGCTACGTTACTAAAAGGTAATTTTAATTACGATTACAGAATACTGAAAAACGTAAATTTAAGATGTCTGTATTGAAGATTTTTTTTTGTTTTACACAGGCGGTAAAACAGTCCACTCCGGATTTGGAATTTCAATTCATTTGAATGAGAGAACTGTAACAAGTATTAAAGAAGGAACCTCAGTCTGCCGAGAGCTTCGGGAAACTAAACTTATTATATGAGATGAAATTTCAATGTCTCGCGTTCATCTTTTCAATGCCATTGATAGAAGCTTACGTATTCTCCTTCACAATGAAGAACCTTTTGGTGGGATCCCGATTGTTGTTGGAGGAGATTTTTGTCAGCAAGCTACAGTTGTACTTCATGGAAATAGCGTTAGTATTGTAGAGGTGTGTGTCAAGAGCAGTCCAGTCTTGAAATCCTTCAAGGAACTGAAATTAAACTGTGTTCCAAATTATTATGCAAAAAGAGTTTAGGAGTGATAAGGTTAGAATATTTTTGTTTGTCATTTAAACTCATTGATGGTGATGTGTGTCAGGGCTCTTTATATCACTGAAAGCAATTGCAGATACCTGTGCAAATTAGTTTGGCAGGTGTGTCCAAATAAAGGCAAGACTGCTTAAGAAGGCTGTTCCACATTATTAAGCAGCCTAGATTTTTTGCCAAAATGGGAAAGAAAAAGGATGTGTCGGCTGCTGAGAAGAAACAAATTGTGGAGTATTTAGGTCAAGGCATGACTACAATCAACATTGCCAAGACACTTCATCGTGATCATCGCACAATCAAGAAGTATGTAGCTGATTCCCAGCACACATGTGTGCGTGCTGATAAGGAAAAATTGAGGACTCTTTCCAACAGGCAATTGGGTCAGGTTAAAAGAGCAGCTGCAAAAATGCCTTGTCATAGCAGCAGACAAGTTTTTGAAGCTGCTGGTGCCTCCAACGTCCCCCAAACAACAAGATGCAGAGTCCTTCAGAGTGTTTTGGGCTGGAATCATGGGGAGAGAGAGTGTCGGCCCCTTTAGGATCCCTGAAGGGGTAAAGATGAACTCCATAATCTATGTGGAGTTTCTAAAACACCACTTCCTGCCATGGTTCAAGAGGAAGAACCTTGCTTTCCGCAGCAAGATCATTTTCATGCATGATAATGCACCGTCTCATGCTGCAAATAACACATCTGCATCTCTGGCTGCTATGGGCATAAAAGAGAACAAAGTTATGGTGTGGCCACCATCTTCCCCTGACCTCAACCCCATTGAGAACCTCTGGAGCATCATCAAAAGGAGTGTCTATGATGGCGAGAGGCAGTTCACATCTAAGCAACAGCTCTGGGAGGGTATTCTATCCACATGCAAAACAATTGAAGCACAAACCATCCAAAAACTGACAAATTCAATGGACAAGAGAGTTCAGAAGCTTCTTTCGAACAAGGGGTCCTATGTGCAAATGTAACATCACCTAGAATAAAGTTTTGACTTGAAAACTGTTTGATTTCATTTTGTAATAAGCTGATAATGTTTATAATTTCACAATTGACCATTTTTTTGTTCAAAATAAAAATAAAAAGGTTGAAAACTCTGCTGTGCATAATAATTTGGAACATGCATTTTGAGTGTTTCTTTTTAAATATATACTGTTTTCATAGGCAGTTTGTTCAAAAACATTGCAATTATGCTAGAATATTAGATGACTGGAAAATAACAATGACTGCAATTCATATAGGTAATTTAGAGAAAATATGAGGAAATATTTTTTGCATAATAATTTGGAACACAGTGTAATCAGGAACATGCGAGTCAATCTTGATGAGGTTGAATTTTGTGAGTGTCTGCTAACTGTTGGATCAGGAGTTGAAGATGGGAATCTGGTGGATTTTGTGAAGCTGAGCAAAGACGTTCTGACTCATGACATTGTGACGAGCATATTTGGGAATGACTTGAACTCTCTCACTCCTGCTGATCTTGCTTCCAGAGCAGTACTATGCCCTAAAAACTGTGACACGCTGACAGTCAATGAACAAGTGTTGAACATGCTTAGAGGTCAGACTAAATCATACTTCATTGTCGACAATATTTCATTGTGTGAGACAGAAGAAGAAAGAGCTCAGTACCCCATCGAATTTGTACATTCCCTAACTCCTATGGGCCTCCCTCCTCAAATGCTGAACCTTAAGAAAGGCTGCTGTGTCATGCTACTCCGCAATCTAAATCCAAAGAAAGGACTGTGCAATAGTACTCGATTAATTGTAGAAACTCTTGGCAGAAATATCGACTGCATTATTTTTTCTGGGGAGCGTCGTGGTCAAAAGATTCTCATTCCAAGAATACCATTGGACACTAACGAAAATTGCGATATCCCGTTTAAGTTAACAGAAAACAATTCCCACTTCGTCTGGCTTAATTACAAAATCTCAATGTCAAACATTCGATAAGATTGGCGTTCTCCTACCAGATCCTGTATTCACACATGGTCAATTATACACTGCATTCTCTAGAGTAACAAGTTGTAAAGGTCTTTCAGTTCAAATTGTACCTGGTAGGAGTCAAGGAAAGATGTTTGAAAATGACTATACATTTAATTGTGTTTACAGAGAAATTTTAACTTAATTTATGTTTCGTTATGAAATTTGTTTAGATGCTGGAATGAATAAAAAACGCACATCTTACTGAATCCAGTTTGTTTTTGATTTTACACAGTGAATAAAATGTATCATTACTATTATTCAGATTTTTAATGATTATTATTGTTATTAACTTCATTTTAATTTAATTTACCACCTGCGTAAGCGCTATTGAATGTTGTAATTATTTACTTTAGTTTCATCACCAGCAGCGTTAATTAGATAGCAATGAGCGTGCCGAGCATTAGCTGGCTGGAAACAGCTAGATTCCTATATGTGTGCCTAGTGTGAAATAGTGTCTGGTTTGGCTTTGATCCTAAGTCATGTGACAAGGTTTATTAAAGGGTTGATATTTACTTTCAGGATTGCAGCTTCCAATAGGTGGCACTAATGTTCAAGTCTCCTTCCATTCTGGAGAAATCTATAATAATAAATGCCCTAAGCAGCTTCCGGTTGTAACAACTTCCGTCCAGTTGTAACCGGTGACGTCACCGCACACCTCTTTCCATGTTAACCCTCAACACACACACTCCTCTCACCTTTCACCATCTCCACTCACTCTTTCACACCACATACGACCCTTTCTCTCACTCCGTCTCTCATACTCACGCCGTCATCGCCGCTGATCTACGATCCCCGACATCTTCCGCTGGCGCCATCCTGGATCCAGACGTCCTACACGCCGGTGACATGTTTTTGCGGCGACGCCATTTTGGATCGGCGAAATCCCGCGATAGTCAAGATGGCGTCGCCACAAGAACATGTCGCCGGTGAGGTCGACGTTGGGATCCAAAATGGCGTCCGCGAAAACGCGCGAGATTTCGCCGACGCCATTTTGGATCCCGACGGCATGCACGCCGGCGACATGTTCCTGCGGCGACGCTATTTTGGATCGGCGAAATCCCGCGATACTCAAGATGGCGTCGCCACAAGAACATGTCGCCGGTGAGGACGACGCGAGAACTCGCGAGATTTCGCCGACGCCATTTTGGATCCCGACGTCGTCCACGCCGGCGACATGTTCTTCCGGCGACGCCATCTTGAGTATCGCGGAATTTCACAATACTCAAGATGGCGTCGCCGCAAGAACATGTCGACGGCGTGGACAACGTCTGGATCCAGGATGGCGCCGGCGGAAGAAGATGTTGGGGATCGTGGAGCAGCGGCGATGACGGCGTGAGTATGAGAGACGAAGTGAGAGAAGGGGTCGTATGTGGAGTGAAAGGTGAGAGGAGTGTGTGTGTTGAGGGTTAACATGGCAAGAGGTGTGATGCTATCGCATCCTCCCGATGCGATAGCATCGGGCCATAATCTAGTAATTTGTATATTTAAAGAGGTTGTCCACTACTTCACCGATATTACAATATCCCAACAGCAGGAATCATACTCAAAAATAGTGGCCGGGTAAATAACCACACCACCAAATAGCATTAGCAAAGGAAAACTCCACCAAATTTGTAAACACACAGAGAGAGAAAGGAGTCTAAATCCATTAGGTAAAAATCAAATCCTTATTTTATTCATTATATCACATCAAAAAGTAGACAACAAATACCAATATTATGGCAGAGTGAAAAATAGGAGACCAAGGTGCAGCACTAGTGCAAAACTACTGACAGCAGAGGATACCAACATGCATAGAATGCCAGTGCAGCAATATTAAGGCGGCCCCAAAGTCCCAGATTGTCAGAGGTATTTAGATCCCCTAGTGAGGTATGTGAAATATCCCAGTGATCCCCTGCCAACCGGTCATCAGGTCATAACCCCACTAATCATTTCTTACCCATGCTCTCAGAAGGCCTGCAAGCCGTGCCGCAACGCGCTTTTTGTGTGGGCTTCTTCCTGGGGCTGTTGCGCAACAGCCCCCGGAAGAAGCCCACACGAAACGTGTTGCACCTTGGTCTCCTATTTTTCACTCTGCCATAATGTTATATGTTGTCTACTTTTTGATGTGATATAATGAATAAAATAAGGATTTGATTTTTACCTTATGGATTTAGACTACTTTCTCTCTCTGTGTGTTTACGTTAACACTGGTGCCTATCCCTAGGATACCCCTCACTGATCAGCACAACGCAGCTCTGTCAACTGTATAGTTGCCACGGCTGGGTACTGCACATCTGAGCCCTATTCAAATCAATAGTGGGCAGTTGTGCAGTACCCGGCAGCGCCCATTATACAGTATAAGGCTATGTGCACACGTAGCGGAACTCTTGCGGAAGTAACCGCAAGAATTCTGGAATTCCGGAATTCCATTCCGCGGGAAAATCTCATTTTAAATTCCCGCTATTTTCCCACGTAAAAACTAGCGATTTGCAAGCGTAATTAGCTTGCAGAATGATAGCGTTTTCCAAGCGATCTATAGCATCGCTTGGAGAACTGATCGACAGGTTGGTCACACTCGTCAAACATAGTGTTTGACGAGTTAGACCAACTTTTTACTATTGAGGCTGCCTATGCGGCATCAATAGTAAAAGACATAATGTTAAAAATAATTTAAAAAAATTAAAAATGGTGTTACATTCACCTTCCGGCGTCCCGCGCAGCCTTCCCAGGCCTCAGCAATGCTCCCGTTCCCAGTAATGCCTTGCGAGGCCTTTGATGATGTTGCGGTCTCGCGATAATGTGGCGATCTCGCGAGGAATAGGGACCGCTACATTATCGCGAGACCGCACCGTCATCAAAGCACTCTCAAGGCAATACTTGGAAGTGAAGCGTCGCTGAGGCCCGGGAAGGCTGCGCGGGACGCTGGAAGGTGAATATAACACTTTTTTTTTTTTTTTTTTCTATTTTTTACCCACAGCTCCGGAGGACAGTCTCCTCTGGACCGTGGGTACCATCCGCAAATGTTCTACTTACTTTTCGCATGGTGGGCACAGCCACGTGCGGGATGTAAGTGGACCAATGCAATCCTATGGGTGCGGGATCGCTGCGATTCCGCAAAATAATGAGCATGCTGCGTATTTTTCCGCGATGCGATTCCGCCGCGGGAAAATCCGCAGCATTAGCACAGCATTGCGGAATCCCATAGGATTGCAGGGATGCTGTTTTTTTGCGTTTTCGCAGCCAAATTGTGCGTTAGAAATTGTGTGAACGCAGCCTAAGTGGTCAGTTCCGGCTGACACAGAGAACAGTTGATCGGCGGGGTGGACAACCAATTTAATGATAATATGCTTGTACATATATATGCAGGTATGGGGGGCAGACCCCTCACAGGACTGTGACTGTCCACACCTGATGCAGATAGTCATATATCCTTCTTCTTTTTTTTCTCATAGGTATTTCAGCTTTTGGAACTGCAAACAGGTAATAAAAGTTTGTATTTTGAGGTTTTTTTTTCTTTTTTTATTGAAACACGAAAAAAATCAATATTTAATAAGTATTAATTTTTATTTCATTGACATGTATGTGGTAATTGCAGACTTTTTATCTTTGTAGTATGTATGTCTTTGGAAGGAAGCCCCTCTGGACGGATATATTTTGCAAAAAATCTACAAGCTTTACTTTCAAAAATCTCTTCAACTTTTTCTTCAATGTTACGTGCAGAATTTGCTCACAATAGTGATTACTGTCAACTTTGTGTTAAAGTAAGGTGAAAATCTGATTTGATTGTTGTACTAAACTGTATTCTTGCTGAAAAAGTAGTTGTTGATATACATGTCAGAAGAGAGAGAAATGATGTCCCCAAGTCCCCCCTCCTCTGAACCACCGCCATCCCATGTCCCTCCAGCTCCGTCCCTGACCCTCTTCTAACACTTCCTGGGGAAAAAATGGTGGGAGCATGCGCAGTGCACCCGCCGAGATCTGCTGGCCGTCAGCAGCGGGGATTTTTCTTATTGGCTTATGATCACTGTAATAGACCCTATCACAGTGTTCAAAATCCAGTAATTAGCATGTCATCCCCCCCCCCCCCGTGTAATCTCCTTGTGTCCCTGCTATGTGCTGTGTAAGGCCACGTGCACACGTTGTGGATGGTGCTGCGGATTTGGCAAAATCTACAGGTAAATCCGCAGGTCAAAAGACCTGCGGTTTTCCCCTGCGGTTTGACTCCTGTACAATGGAGCAGGTGTAAAACCGCTGCGGATTCCACACAAAGAAGTGACATGCGGATTTGAAACCACAGCATATCCGCGTGGAAAAATCCACAGCATGTGCACTGCGTTTTTTTTCCATAGGAAATAAAGGTACTGTACAACGCAGCAGAATCTGCTGCGGACCTGCAGAGCCAAAACCGCTGCGGGTCCGCAGCAGAGTCCGCAGCGTGGTTTTTCCACGTGGTTTTGCTGCGAGTTACAATCCGCAGCATGTCAATTCTTTGTGCGGTTTCCGCTGTGGTTTCACACCTTATCAGGAAGGTGTGAAACCGCAGGGCAAAACCGCAGGCTAATCCGCAGATAAACCGCGGATTTACCTGCGGATTTTCCAACATAATCCGCACACCCTAAAAACTACGTGTGCACTTACCCTAAGTGTCTGTAGGAGGCACTTGGGTCTGGTTTCAGACCCCACCATTTTTATTTTATTTTTGAATTTTCTGTAAATTTTTATTTTTTAATTAACGGAGTGAAGGGGGCGACTGTTCCTTTCTACGGCCTGCTCTCCCCCGAACCAACAACAGGCAAGCACGCAGAGTATACCTCCCAGTACACTTTCCTGCGACGAATGGGGCTGATTCCTCTGACGATGGTTCCCTTACAGTCGGTACTCCACGGATACACGGAGGGCAAGCGCACAGGAGTGCATGGAGAAGGACTTGAGCAGCGCTTTTTCGTATGCCCTGAATCAGCCCCAGAGCTCTCCATCCCCCTACCACAGGGTGGATCGATTGAGCAATACCCCTTTAAGACCTCCTCCAGCTCTGCTACATCGCCCGGAGGATGAGACACACACCTGCAGCTGGAAGACCCCGGACAGCAACGACCTGCCTGAGCACAGGAGTGGAGGTCCTGCCCCCCCGGGAGAAGCGCTGACTTAACGTCAGCGGCGGTGCATCGGCGCCCCATCGCGGCCCCCCCCCTCTCTTGGAGCTGGGGTAGGCCAAAAATTTAGTCCCCGGCTTTTCCGGCCTGCTAGGCCGCAATTTAAATGGCGCCGCCCACTAGCGCCGCACCCTCCCCGACGCCTACCGCGGGCAGGCCAAAAATGTAGCCCCGACTTTTCTTGGCCTACTAGGCCGCAATTTGAATAGCGCCACCCACGCTAACGTCGCCGCCCCCTCCTCTTGGCGCCTCTCATTACTTATGAGACTCGCAATTCTAATCTCGGGGGCCATGTCTTCAGCTGCCGTTAACCCTTTCAGGAGCGCTATGCCTGCTCTGGACAGCCAGATACCGGGTGACACCACAGGGCCACCGTTTTTTCCTCCCGGGGGACACAGCACAGGACCGGGTAAGCTGCATCTGCCCTCAGATTAAAGTTTAACCCTTTCCCGGCACATTCCCTGCAGCTGCAGACAGACTGTGCCGTTAACCCTTTCAGGAGCGCTATGCCTCAATCTAAGGAGGCTAAACGGGCTGTTAAGAAGCACACTGCATTTTTTTACCGTGTGTACCACTTGCAAGTCTGCCTTACCCAGTGCACAGACTAATCCATATGCACGGACTGCAACCCGGACTGCTCCCTGTCCAGCGCTCCAACGTCCCTCGCCACCTTTGCTGACGGGCCTCCTGCGTTTAGTACCCCTGAGGGGGCTGCGTCCCTGTCACGGTCGGTGGAGTCTCTGACCTAGGCTATATTCTCCCTCTGGGAGGACTTTTTAAGTCAGAAAGCATCCTTACCTCCCGAGGGGGGCTCTGGCGTCGGCCGGGAACCATCCACCAGCAGGGGCCATACTCGTCCAAGGGATGGTCAGGTCTCTAGAAAGCAGAACCATGACGCGTCCCCTAGTCACGTTCGCGCCTCAGCATCTCGCTCTCCCTCTCCTGAGGTTCACAGCGAGCACGATTCTGAATTCGAATCTGACACGTCAGTCCCTCAGAATCCCCCAACTGATTAAGAGTCGCTTGATTCTCTTATAGAATCAGTCAACAGGATTCTGAGGTTGAATGAGGAACATATTCCCGTTCCAGCACACCCTATCTCATTTAAGAGAACCTAGCGTGTGTGCAGGTTATTTACCAGCCATCCAGAAACATAGGGATCGGCCACATAAAAGGTTCACAGGGCAAAAGTCTACTCAGACTAAATACCCTTTTCATCCAGACCTAATGTAGGATTGGTTACATTCCCCTCTGGTGGACCCTCCTGTATCACGTCTTGCTTCTAAAACACTCCTATCTGTTTCTGAGGGTTGAGGGTTCCTCAGTCAGAAACCCCTCCGATCGTCAAATTGACTACCTTGCCCGTTCAGTTTTTTTTTTTTTTGAAGCTTCAGGAGCAGTGCAGTGCTTTTTCCATCTTTCGCGGCAATTTGGCTCACTAAGGCAATGGCCGCTTGGGAAGAAGTCTTGATTACTTTCTTCCTGGGCACCAATCTTCCTCCGTAGGCAACCACTGTCGCCAGGCAGATAATTCACGCAGCGGACTTTGTAGTAGACGCTTCTTTCGATGCCGCCAATTGCGCGGCTCAAACTTCCGCTAATGCGATCTCCATTAGACGAGCCCTATGGCTCCGAGGCTGGCGGGCGGATGCCGCACCTAAAAGATCGTTGACTTCTCTCCCCTTTCAAACGGGTCGTCTTTTTGGAGAGAAACTGGACCAGCTCATTTCTGATACTACAGGGGGAAAAAGTAAATTCCTTCCTCAACAAAAGGGGCTGTTCTGCCGTTTCACAACCAACAGCCGACGCGTTTTCGATCTTTTCGCAACAATTCTGGTCAGTCCTCCTCTACCTTCTCTTCCGGATCAGATCGGTCCCCACTCGGAGACAGAGGCTCCCAGGTCTCATACAGACCTAACCGCTCTTGGAAACCCAGGCCTAGGGCTTCTGGATCTAAGGGAGCCAGATCTCGTAGATCTACCCAATGACGACAAGTGGGTCAGGGAGTTGGCGTCCTCCGGATACAAGACAGAATTTTCTTCCCCCCCTCCAACTCGATTTTTCCTTTTCTCTCCCCCCAAGAAAAAGACATTAGCCTTCCTTCGGGCTGTTCAGGCTCTGCTAAAGGACGGAGTCATCATTCCGGTTCCTCATCGCGAAAGGTTCAGGGAATTATATTCAAACCTTTTTGTGGTTCCAAAAAAGGACAGGACAATGCGACCCATTCTGGATCTCAAACTGTTAAATCAGTTTGTCAAGATACGGCGATTCCGAATGAAATCTCTCCGATCAGTTGTCGCTTCCATGGAAAAAGGAGAGTTCCTAGCATCCATCAACATCAAGGACGCTTACCTTCACATTCTGATCTGCCCGTCCCACCAGCAGTTCCTGCGTTTGCAATTCACGAGGAACACTTCCAGTTCGTTGCCTTGCCATTCGGACTCGCCACCGCCTCCAGGGTCTTTACCAAGGTCATGGCAGCTGTCATAGCCTTTGTCCACTCTCAGGGAGTGGTGGTGTTACTGCATCCGGACGACCTGCTCATCAAGGGTCCGTCCCTTCCAGCCTGTGAGGAATCCATGGATAACAGTAAATGCACTTTCTCGCCTGGGGTGGAAGATAAACTTCGAAAAGTCTTTCCCAAAACCGGCTCAGCAGATTTCCCTTTTTAGGAGTGATCTTGGACTCTTTCTGCAGGTTGGTCATTCTCCCTCCAGGAGAGACCCAAGCCTTACAACAGGCAGCGTGGACTCTTTCCCGACCGATTTCTCACTCCATTCGTTTCACCATGAGAGTTCTCGTAAAGATGGTCGCAGTGATGGAAGCAGTTCCATTTGTACAGTTTCACCTTCGTCCCTTACAACACGTGTTGCTGTTAGCTTGGGACAAAAACCCATTCTCCCTGGACCGTCAGATCCCTCTGTCCCTGCGGGTCAGGCAAGCCCTCAGGTGGTGGACACTGAGGTCCTCCCTGAATTAAGGGAGGTCTTTTTTCCCAGTAAGATGGTTGGTAGTAACCACCGACGCAAGTCTCCTCGGCTCGGGTGCGTTTTTTTGTCGCCACACGGCACAAGGTCATTGGTCAACCCGAGAGTCACACCTCCCCATCAACATTTTAAAGATACGAGCAATTAGACTAGCTCTACGGAGTTTCCACCATTTCCTCGCAGGTCACCCCATCAGGATCCAGTCCGACAACGCCACAGCTGTAGCGTATATCAACCGCCAGGGAGGTACCCGGAGCAGGATGGCCGTGCATGAAGCGAGTCACATCCTCCATGGGGCCGAGCGTAGAAAATCGGGCGGCAGATTTTCTCAGTCGCCAAGGCATTGCCTCGGGGAAGTGGTCTCTTCATCCAGAAGTCTTTCAGCAGATTTGTCATCGTTGGGGGACTCAGGATGTGGATCTCATGGCCTCAAGACTAAACAACAAGGTTCCTAGGTTCATTGCGCGATCCATGCGCCATTGGAGCGGATGCCTTAGTTTTGCCATGGCACCGGTTCCGGCTCCCATACATCTTCCCTCCTCTTCCCTTGCTTCCGAGGGTCATCAAGAAGATCAGAGCGGAGAGAGTACCAGTGATCCTAGTTGCGCCAGATTGGCCGCGCCGAGCATGGTACAGTATGCAGAACTAATACAACTAGTCGCCGACGTCCCCTGGTGACTTCCAGATCGCATGGATCTACACTCGCAGGGCCCTATTTACCACCAGAACTCCGGGGCGCTGTCTTTGATGGCGTGGCCGTTGAATCCTGGATTTTAGCACACTCTGGGTTCTCTCACGACGTGATTTCCACCATGATTAGTGCTAGGAAGCCTCTGTCCATGTGCATCTATCACCGCACCTGGAAAACCTTCTTTTCGTGGTGCAAGGATCATGGTCGATCACCACTGGTGTTTTTCCATTCCGGCCATATTGGATTTCCTTTAATTTGGATTAAAATCAAGCCCCGCGCTTAGCTCGCTCAAGGGCCAAATTTCGGCCTTGTCAGTGCTTTTCCAACGCAAAATTGCCACCAAACTTCAGGTCAAGACGTTCATTCAGGGAGTTTCCCATGTGGCTCCTCCTTATAGAAGGCCATTGGAATCATGGGACCTTAACCTGGTTCTTGTTGCCTTACAGGATGCTCCTTTCGAACCGTTGCAGGATGTGTCTCTGTCCGTCCTCTCGTGGAAGGTGGTCTTTCTAGTGGCAATTACGTCAATCAGACGAGTTTCGGAATTGGCAGCCTTGTCCTGCCGTTCTCTGTTCCTGAATTTTCATCAGGAAAAGGTAGTTCTCAGGACGTCCCCTATCTTCCTGACCAAGGTCGTCTCCTCTTTCCATCTCAACGAGGAAATTGTTTTACCTTACTTTTGTCCGGCCCTCCACACCCGGGATGTGGTTAGGGCGCTGAGACGGTACATCTCGCGGACGGCTGCCTTCCACAAGTCAGATGCTCTGTTATGCTTCCAGAGGGGCATAGGAAGGGTCTAGCCGCGTCAAAAGCAACGCTAGCCAGGTGGATTCGCTTGGCGATTCAGGAATCCTACCGTGTCAGGAACGCGCCTGTCCCAGCGGGGATTAAGGCGCACTCTACCCGGTCAGTGGTCGCCTCTTCGGCCATTCGGCACCATACCTCGGCAGAACAGGTCTGCAAGGCTGCGACTTGGTCCAGTCTGCATACTTTTTACAAAAAACATTACCAAATTCATTCTCAGGCCTGTCCGCAAGGCTGCGACTTGATCGAGCCTGCATACCTTTACAAACATTGCCTAATTCATTCCCAGGCCTCTGTGGATGCAGCTCTCGGCAGTACCTCAGTGTTGACTCAGTGGTACATGGGGTATTAGCAGATGTATGCTCCCCACCCAGGGACTGCCTTAGGACATCCCACTGTCTGTGTCCCCCAATGAGGCGTAGGAGAAATAGGGATTTTTGTGTACTCACCATAAAATCCTTTTCTCCGAGCCAGTCATTGGGGGACACAGCATGGTCCCACGCTGTTTAGCCTATAGGCTCACTGTAGCATTCTTAGGCTTTGACTTAGTTATGGTTATTATTGACTGTTTATGCTCCTACTGCTTTTTTCACCGAACTGGAGAAATCTTAGCCAGCGAGAGGGTGTATACTGCAGGGGAGGAGCTAACTTTTTTTTCTGGTTTACTTAGTGTCCTCCTAGTGGCCAGCAGCATAACATCCACTGTCTCTGTGTCCCCCAATGATTGACTCGGAGAAAAGGATTTTACGGTGAGTACACAAAAATCCCTATTTTCAGCCATTGAATGGGGGACAAGGTTTTTCCTATTTACTGACTATAAGTGATAATACTAGTTTGCATGCTGAGTAATTAAAACACAAAGTACTTTAGAAAATTACATGATTTTTCATGTATGTGACGTAATTTTTTCTGGAACACTGGACAACCTTAGAAATTGTATTACACTTGTGCTTTATGTGCAGCTGGCTATTTGATTTACACTGTGTTCCAAATTATTATGCAAAAAATATTTCCTCATATTTTCTCTAAATTACCTATATGAATTGCAGTCATTGTTATTTTCCAGTCATCTAATATTCTTGTATAATTGCAATGTTTTTGAACAAACTGCCTATGAAAACAGTATATTTTTAAAAATAAGAAGCACTTAAAATGCATGTTCCAAATTATTATGCACAGCAGAGTTTTCAACCTTTTTATTTTTATTTTGAACAAGAAAATGGTCAATTGTGAAATTATAAGCATTATCAGCTTATTACAAAATGAAATCAAACAGTTTTCAAGTCAAAACTTAATTCTAGGTGATGTTACATTTGCACATAGGACCCCTTGTTCGAAAGAAGCTTCTGAACTCTCTCGTCCATTGAATTTGTCAGTTTTTGGATGGTTTGTGCTTCAATTGTTTTTCATGTGGACAGAATACCCTTCCAGAGCTGTTGCTTAGATGTGAACTGCCTCCCGCCATCATAGACACTCCTTTTGATGATGCTCCAGAGGTTCTCAATGGGGTTGAGGTCAGGGGAAGATGGTGGTCACACCATAAGTTTGTCCTCTTTTATGCCCATAGCAGCCAGAGATGCAGATGTGTTATTTGCAGCATGAGACGGTGCATTATCATGCATGAAAATGATCTTGCTGCGGAAAGCACGGTTCTTCCTCTTGAACCATGGCAGGAAATGCTGTTTTAGAAACTCCACATAGATTATGGAGTTCATCTTTACCCCTTCAGGGATCCTAAAGGGGCCGACAATCTCTCTCCCCATGATTCCAGCCCAAAACATTACTCCACCTCCTCCTTGTTGGCGCCATAGCCATGTTTTCATGGGGTGTCCATCAACCAGCCATCCCCCACTCCATCCATCTGGACCATCGAGCGTTGCACGGCACTCATCGGTGAACAAACAGTTTGGAAGTCAGTCTTCATGTATCGTTTGGCCCACTGGAGCCTTTTCTGCTTGTGTGCAGTGGATAGAGGTGGTCGACAGGATGGCTTACGCACAGCTGCAAACCTCTGAAGGACCCTGCATCCTGTTGTTCGGGGGACGTTGGAGGCACCAGCAGCTTCAAAAACTTGTCTGCTGCTATGACAAGGCATTTTTGCAGCTGCTCTTTTAACCTGACGCAATTGCCTGTTGGAAAGAGTCCTCAATTTTTCCTTATCAGCACGCACACTTGTGTGCTGGGAATCAGCTACATCTTGACTGTGCGATGATCACGATGAAGTGTCTTGGCAATATTGATTGTAGTCATGCCTTGACCTAAATACTCCACAATTTGTTGCTTCTCAGCAGCCGACACATCCTTTTTCTTTCCCATTCTGGCAAAAAATGTAGGCTGCTTAATAATGTGGAACAGCCTTCTTAAGTAGTCTTGCCTTTATTTGGACACACCTGCCAAACTAATTTGCACAGGTATCTGCAATTGCTTTCAGTGATGTAAAGAGCCCTGACACACATCACGATCAATGAGTTTAAATGACAAACAAAAAAATTCTAACCTTATCACTCCTAAAACTCTTTTTGCATAATAATTTGGAACACAGTTTATTGTACTGTTGTATTTTTTTTGCGGGTTTTGGTTTACATAACCTTCTCTATTAAAAATAATTTAAGAAAATTATGTCTTGTATTATTGTCTTCTCCCTAGTTGTGCCTTCAACTGTTTAGAGAGCTTGCTGATAGCATTAGCCCACTGGTATGGGAATCTGCTTGTACTGCAAACCCTTTGGAAAGCATACTTGGATCTCTTCTTCAAATAATTACAGATCAGGTATTATGTTTTTAATACTTCCATCTGATCCATTATTTATTTTTTAGTTTGCTGTGCTATGTGTCATTCTGCACATACTACATTTATGTGCATTGCTTTTGTCAACATTCAGTAGAAATGCATCCAACCACATCTGAATTGTTAAACTTTTCAGTTATAATGAAGATATGTAGGAATTAATAAAATAGCTGGTAGTAGTACTTAAAGGGAACCTGTCAGATGATTTATGCTGCCCTGCACAACATCGGGCATGAATCGGACACCGGCTCCTTTTTTGCAGCCATGTATAGCTTACGATGTGGCAGTCATGATTTGTCATGCCATGATTCCGTTCCTTTAGATAGAGGCGTGCTGGGCTGTCGGTATTGTTATTGACAGCCCGGCTGCCCAATCTGGCTGGGCCTGCAGGGTCTTCCAGGTGTCTCCCTTTCTGGATGATTACCTGGTTATTTAGCGCGCTATTATCAGACCTTGCCAGCTGTAGCTTAGCTCAAGTAGTGTGTGTTTGCTTTGTACTCTCATTCCCTGTTTTATGATCTTTGTTGCCCGACCTTGGACCTTGCTTTTGACCATCCATTTGCATAGGCCCTTTGTCTTGATCAGCTACCTTCTTTGAATTGTGACCCTGGACTCTGACCTGACTACGCCTTTGTCTCACCCCTCTGTTTATAACTAGCTCTCTTGGTATCTAACTACTTGACTACCCTGCCTCATGGCTTGTCCGTGAGTAGTGACTCAGCATCACAGTGGCGTTTTAAAGAAAACATGCTTTGAAACATTGACCCCGGAAAATGATCACTAATCCAAAGAAAGTTTACAACGACTTTATCCGCCATGATTCCTGTATAGGAAAAGACTGGTCAATCAAATTGTGTTTTCCCTGGAACACCGCAGTGTTTCTGAGCAACATATACACAGCTGCAAAACTCAAATGAGAGTCTTATTCTTGCTGCCCCTCGTGCTGGCTACATGAATCCGCTTACAGGTTCCCTTTAAGGTGGATATATTTGTAATGCCAAAAACATAACATATTACTATCGTAGGCTATTAAAACAGGCTATATTTTTTCCAGCAAAGAGCATGAATTTTAAAAGGATTGTTCAGCTGGTAAAAATATCTTTAGGTTGGTTATATGTGTATATATAACATATAGATGTAAATATGTGTGAGTGTAAGAATATATACTACTTGATTTAAGAAAAGTGTCTCTATCTCAAGGTATTAACATTAGCCAGGCTCATTTCAGTAACTCAGTCAGCCTCCTTCTCTGTCTGTGCATTGGTTGTGATGGAGAAAGAGGTTGACAGAGCTTATTAACATGAGCCAGACAGCAACAGAGATTCAAAGCAGAGTCATTTTTGTAAAATCCCATATTGACCATCTTAATCTGTTTATAGTGTTATTTCTTTATTAATGAGAATTGTCATGCTTGGGGTTGCGCAGGGGAAATGTAAGAGCGTTTGCTCCTCTTTCTGGGATTTTGGCCCAGTAGGCGGTCCTACCCTGTTTCCCCGAAAATAAGACACCGTCTTATATTAATTTTTGGTTCGAAAGTTGCACCATGTCTTATTTTCGGGGGGTGTCTTATTTTCTCAAGAAAAAGAATTGACAAATTTTTTTTGAACAAAAAAATTAACATTTATTAACATACCAGCGTATGCTGAACAGTAGTCATCACAAAACAGTAGAATCAAATAAACTGTGAATCGTATCAAGAATTTCTTTTTACTACCGTATAATTACGGTATTTCCATGTACAACATGTAAAACAACGAACAATGGTTCATTTACTGATCTCAATATTTAATAACACAAATCAAGATTTATTCAATGACAACCATGTCATCATCTTCTGGAACATCATCATAACAATCCAAACTCTGAAGTTCCTGTGGAATTTCTTGTGACTCCATTTCTTTCAGAATCATTGGCCCATATCTCTCATGTCTAGCAATAGCACTGTCCTTAAATGAGCACTTCTTGTCAAGGTAGCCTGCTCGTAGTGCATTTGCAATGCAAGTGTCAGTGATTTTCTCCCATGAATTCTTCACCCAAGTCACAATCTCTGGCAGTTTAGGTTTCACAAAGTTTCCACTTTAATTTCTCTCCATTCTATTTTCAATGTAGTCATTGATTTCCACACACAAATTGTCCTTGCATGGCTTGTTAATGGCGATATCAAGAAACTGGAGATAAGCCGTCATTCCTGCAGGAATCATTATTTGATCTATTTTTCTCTCATGAAGGAAGTTCTTCATGTCTTTGGCGCGGTGTGTGCTGGCTGCATCCCAGATCAGCATTCCTCTTTGGCTCACCGTATCCCACTGCAGCCTCCCACGTGTGTACCGTACACACACACACACACCTTTACACAGACACACACACCCATACACAGACACACACACCCTTACACAGACACACACACACCCATACACACACACACTTTCACTTTCTTACTGGTTTCCTCCGCGGTGCTGCTTTCAGTGCTTTGGTGGTGCAGGAGCCCTGGGCCAATCAGAGCGCAGGAGCCCTGGCCAATCAGAGCGCAGGAGCCCTGGGCCAATCACAGCCCATGAACAATCAGAGGCTATGAATGACGTCAGCTGGCCCATGGTTCCTGCTCTGTAATTGGGAGCAGGGCTCATGGGCGGAGATCGGCACACAGCTCCGAGGCTGTGATTAACTCCTGCGAACAGCGCGGCTGCAGCGGCGGCATCGGACAGCGGGAGCAAGACACAACTGCATGCCCCATGCACAGAACAAGGTATGCCTTATTTTCGGGGGGGGGGGGGGGGGGGTGCCTTATATTAGCAGGCACAGTGCTCCCCCTAGCATGCCTTACTTTCGGGGGGGGCACCCTATTTTCGAGGAAACAGGGTATCAGTGACTTTGTATAAGTGTGCATACTGAGATAGCTGTCAGTCACTGATAGAACCCCCCACAGGACCCAAAATCCTGGAAAGGTCAGAGGATTAAATAATGAAATCACAGGTTACTCTCACAAACTACGGTATATATAAATCTGCTCAGCTACTCCTCCTGTATAACATGGTGCCTATAGATTGGATATCATTTACATGGTGACAGATTCCCTAAAAACACACTCTTAAGATATTTTTTTCTTAAGTGAGCAACCACTTTTCAATACTTATGTTCAGTTCTGCTGTGATATGTTGAACTATTTTCTATTGTCTTTTGGCATTGGTTTATTTATAATTATGCTTATAAAATTTCATCTGAAAATGTGTTTTCTACTGTCTTTTTTAGTGTACATGGCTGTTTGACTGTTTAAACATGTCTAATACACAGACAATACTTGTATAGTATATACATGCACAATTTTATTTTTAAGAACTTCAGTCGTGATGCCCGATTATTAGCTGGGACAGCTGTGGCCGCCCTGGCAAATACAGGACCAGTAATGGAGTCAGCATGTCAAGCTGCAATGAACCTTGTACAGCAGTGTGAAAATGGTGAGGAACTAGACTCAGTATTCTGAGTATATTTTTCAAGGTGCTGTTATTTTGTTGCTGTTTGTACTATCTTAGCCAATTAATGATAATTTATTTCTTGTAGTTCAGAACACACATTAACAACTTTTAATATCCATGGCTAAATTAGGAGCATCACCTGCACCCAAGACCACTTTCCGTTGTATGTTTCAATGACAATTTCTTATATTTTATTTTCTTTTATATCTGCCTTGCAGCCTCTGGTGAATTACAATTTGGAAAATTACGTGTGACGGACCTTATTCTGACAACCAATGAAGTCGGATTACTATCAGTGTTACGAGGGCTGCTAACCTGTGGTCGTGAAGATCTTCTGACCTGTAAATTATATTTTACAGGCCAGGTAACGTGATATAATGTAAACCTATTATAATAGGAATGAATGTAGGGGATCATCTCTATAATACCTTGATTATGATGTGAAATGAAGGCTTGCTCTAGGAGTAATAAGTGTACATGCAGGGCTGTGGAGTCGATAAGCCAAACCTGCGACTCCGACTCCTCAATTTCCCTTACACTCCACGACTCCAACTCCGACTCCCACATATATTGCTTATATTCAAGTGAAAAATTTATTGTAGTACAATGTGAACATCAGACAATTAATCATTTTCATGATACAATAATCAAGATATTTAGATAGAACATAATATATATTTTTTGGAATACAACTTTAGAACACAAAAAACTGTAATAAATTGTAAATATCTAATACACTATGTAATATCGATTACATATATAACACTGTGTAATAAACTATGTAAGTGGCAAAAAACAGTTTTCAACAAAAACATACTAAATAACATTTGTGCAGTCTATGGATTTGTCCTAAGAAATAGAATTGCCTCCATCAGATCCTCCTTCATAGATGACCTCAAATCTGACCTAATAATTTTAAGGCCAGAAAACAACCTCTCTAACTTGGGTTGGAGGCAAAGTCGCAACCACATGGGCAGCATCTCTAACAATTTCCGGGTATAAAGGAATTGCCTCATGCACAGTCAGTTTTGATGAACGGTTGAATTTTTCTATTTCTTTGAGAGCAAGTGAAACATTTTGCTGAAATATGGTTAATCTGCTTGCTATAGGAGACGGAGTGAAGTCTTTTTCCTTGCGGCAACGCTTTGCCTGCTCCATGTCATCCAAATACTTGTCAAAGTCAAACTCCTCATCTGATGAGGATGAAGATATGGCAGCAGTAGCACTGACAGGACCCAAGTCCTCTTGCACCTGGCAGTCCTCCTGTAGGCCACTTATCCTAACTGCTACCTGAGTCAGAGCTTCTTTTCCTTTAGTAAGCTGTTGATCATCAAGCAGTATACGATGACTTGGGTCCACATAAACAGCTGCAAGAAAAATTTTATTTTCCAATAGCTGTCTCTCTCTCCGTTTCATTGAAGCAGAAATGCCATCTGCGATTAAACCACCTCTTTAGGACAAGCAAAATAGCAAGTTCTTCCACTCCCTTATCAAAATGCCAGGCGTTAAATCCTCAGCTTGTAAGTTTTTAGTCACGGTAAATGGGTGGTTAAGCAATTCCTTCAATTCAGCCACCTGTGTCCATTGACCTTCATTTAGGGTTACCTGAGGGTTCGCCATATCTGTAAGAAACTGTTTTAGTTCAAGCAATCGCTCAATCATTAAATAAGTGCTGCCCCACCGAGTGGCTTGATCAACAATTGCCCCTTTCCCAGCACGTCTCTTCAAGATTGAATCAATTTTAGGGGTTCTGGCGGCAATAGCCAATTTCCTCACTTTTCCAGTCAGATTTCCAGCATGTCCCTCTTGCAGACTATCTCTTATTGCCAGCTGCAGCGTGTACACAACACAACGCATGTGATGAATAGGAAAGTGTTCTGAAGCAGCTTCAACAAGATCATCTATTTCTAAAGTATAATTTTGCTGTTCTTCTATAGTAATATCTGTTTGTTCCTCAGTTACATGAACAGCACTGTGGCCTTCCATCTCAAACATACTGAATCCTAAATTTTCTTCTAGCTGTTGTTCATTACTCTCATTCATCAGTTTAATGGTACTTATCATGTTTGAAGCATTGTCAGTTACAATAGCAACAACCTGTTCTTTTTTGAGTTCATAATCTTGCAGGACTTTTTCCACTAAGGCCTGGAGAAACTGGCTGCTGTGATGAGCTTTAGTATCTTTTACTGCCAATGTCTTGGTAACAATTTCTTTGTTGTCACAAACATATCGAACATTGATGGCAATAGTTCACTCTGTGACGTGTGCAGGCATCCATTTTAAGAAACATGAAGCGTCTTTTGATTGTCTTTTTAAGATCTTCCTTTTGTTTAAGGGCTTCTTCAATCACTAATTTTCTAATACTTTCTCTTTCCAGAGAAACACCAAGTTTGCGGGCCATTTAGCCATTAAGAGCTGTAATAGCTGGTCGTGCAAATAGTGATAATGGTACACCGTCCGTTCACAACAAGCTGCATGAGCTGTCTTTTAAACATATCTGCTGACATTCTTACAGTAACTTTGTCACTTACAAAATATCTTGTTAATGATGTTTGAGATGCTCATTCCTCCTCATTTGCCTGGCAGGAAGTGCTGGCGTGAGTTTCTTGGTGCTGCTGTTATCTTTCTCAGTCACAACTTTGAAAACTTCTGGGTGGAAGCGTTGTTGTAAATGTCTTTTTAGATTGGAAGCTCTTGTAGGAGCATTTTTATCAGTGCCTGAGTATGTGCTGATTTTGGCATCACAGCATTTGTTTTCCTCTGGGTCACTTGTCATACATTGACACGCAAAATATTTTTCATCCTGAGTCACTGTGAAATGCTCAAATATAGCTGACTTCATGGGGAGCTTCTTAGACATTTTGTAATCATATAAATTCACTCTCAAAATAATTTTGTCCTATAAAATAAAATAATGTATATTATAATTCCAGCAAGAACAGGGAACCATGTACAGTGGGGAAAATAAGAATTTGATACACTGACAATTTTGCATATTTTCCCACCTACAAAGAATGGAGAGGTCTACAATTGTACACTTCACCTGTGAGAGACAGACTAAAAAAATCCAGAAAATCACATTGTATGATTTAAATAATATGCATTTTATTGAATGAAATACGTATTTGATACAATAGAAAAGCAGAGCTTAATATTTGGTACAGAAACCTTTGTTTGCAATTACAGAGGTCAGACATTTTCTGTAGATTCTGTTTTTCTGAGTTGAAGTGTACCTATGATTAAAAATTTCAGACCTCTCCATTCTTTGTAGGTGGGATTCGACAGTGTATCAAATACATACTTTCCCCACTGTATAATTTTAGATAGAAATAAAACAAACTTTGCATAAATCAATAGTACAGATGACAAATATAAAGTTTGTAAAATATGTTATTAGATAGCTTTACTTTGAATTTCCAAGGCTTTTCTTATTAGGGTACAGCTCACTAAATGCTTCACAGTCTATGAAGAGGGGAGGAGGGAGGGAGCAAGTTTGTTGTGTATCATACTCCAGGAACAAAGAAACTGATAACAGAGCTAATAACTTGATGTTTTGGCTTCTATACCTATACAAGTCCTCATACAAGTCCTCATCAATCTTGTTGCTGTATTTTCCCTGTATATTGTATGTATATTGTATAAAAACTAGCTTCCCAAAAGTATATGAGCTCAAAGAAAAAACAAACAAGCATCAAGCATACAGAGAGAACATACAGTATACTGGACTATTGATTTATGCACAGTTTATTGAAAGTTTAAATATGCTTTAGGAAGTAATTACCTTAATCTTGTTATCCTGTTCACTCTAGCAATTCTTCTGAGATAAGTACCTTCCTTCTTTCTGAATATGTTTACTTGTCTGTATTGTACCCTTGTCTGTAGAGGAGGAGCTTCACTGGTGCTAGAGTTCACCACTGACACCTCAGCTGCTGCGAACCTCATACTGCACACCCCTACACTTGAAAATAAAGCCTGCGCCTGAAGATGATGTGGTGAATGCAGTCTATTTATTTCAACTATCAATTGATGTTGATGTGTTACTGAAGACGAGCAATGCCTGTCCTGGGCGTCCTTTTGGGTAGCTATAAGGTGTACCTGACTGGTGCTAAAAAAAAAAAAAAAAAAAAAAGGAGTGTTAGTCTGTGTGCTACCCGGCTTTCATTGTTTTTGGTACAGATAAGATATGGACAGACAGATATGGATAAATGGAGCAGATTTCTAATCTGCTTTTGCTA
The DNA here is from genome assembly GCF_039654945.1 of Dendrobates tinctorius. Taxonomy (NCBI): domain Eukaryota; kingdom Metazoa; phylum Chordata; class Amphibia; order Anura; family Dendrobatidae; genus Dendrobates; species Dendrobates tinctorius. Next base: position 14,559,854 of record NW_027361932.1, on the reverse strand, counting down.
TTGAAAACATTATGAGCTCAAAAACCTTTCAGGTGATGCGGTTTTTTAAAAATCTGATCTGCTTTTGCAGCTGAAAAACATATCCTCAAAAAACGCAGCAAAAGCGCTGTGTGTGAATGTAGCCTTAGATCAGGAATAGAACAGCCATTTATAGGACATTTCATAACTTTCCCAAATTCCTATGAAAAAATATTCAGCACATTCTGCATTGAATTACTGTACCCAATTTATTATATATTTTAGGAGTCGGACCATTTTATACCGACTCCACCAAAATGAGCTCCGACTCCACAGCCCTGTGTACATGTACTATAAAATGTTAAAGTGTACCTCATGATGAGTGTGGCTGCATTGAAAGAGGTTCTTTGGAGCATCTTTTGGCATTTCCTGTGTCATCAGACCGCCTGCTTCTCTTAGCTTCTGCCCAGAGATGCTGCTATGCATTTTACTATGGCTACACGTTAACCAAGGGAGAAATATTTATTATGGTCTGGCTTGAAGCTGAGGATGGAATTCTTCTATCCTTGGAAATGAAATCAGTATCACATGGTCACATTGCTTCATAATAATCTTGGTTTTTTATTGTTGTATATTACTTCACTTAACCCTGAATCTAGATATATCATGCTTTAAATTGACTAGTGTCTAATAAAGGATGTGCTGCAAATGAGTATATGCAGACGTGATTATCACCAGTATTCATACTGTATAGCTTTGTCTGTCCTCAGAGTACAACCTTGCTGGAGAGTCTGTTTCCTGCGGTGGCCTGGCTGTGTGAGCAGCAGATAGAGCCGTACTACAGTTTTCAAGGTACAATATATAGAGATTAATATTTTTCACAATATATAGAGATTAATATTTGTCACTTAAAAAGATATTCTGTATATACTCGAGTATAAGCCCACCTACTTTTGCCACGGAAAACTGGGTAAGTATTGAAAAAAAGAATAATAAGCGGCATCCACTAACAAATGTGAATGAGATATAAAAGGGGTGCTTCCAGTGTTCCTAAGTATATAGTCTGATCAAACAAGAAGGCGCAATAAAGCGGTGCACACACCAAGAAAGAGTGAAAAAAGCTTTATTTAGAATCACTGAGTGCAACATAACTTTAAAAACACTAAAAACATTAATAAAAAGACATGAAACATGGTAAAGACTCACAATAAGAGTACAAATATAGACAGGCTGGGTGAGGCGATTGAACTCTAGATCATTGAAATAATTTCCCAATAACCATAAGATAGCAAGAGCAGGTACTTGGTGAATAAGTTAAATAATAGACTTAAATGGGGTCACCAAATAACTCATACTGCCAACATGTAAAGGGGGTTTTACACTAAGCGATATCGCTAGCAATATCGCTAAAACGTCACTGGTTTTGTGACGTTATAGCGATATTGCTAGCGATATCGCTATGTGTGATACTTACCAGCGACCGGCTCCCCCGCTGTCCATCGCTGATCGCGCGAGAATGTCCGGCTCCATTTCTCGTCGGGCGCTTCCTGCTGAGACTTCCTGCTGTGACGACGAGCGACGCTGGACGCGGGCGGGAGGACGCAGGATCGCTGTGTGTGAATGGTAAGTATCGTGCGCTGCGTCGCTGCTGCATCGCTGTGAGATCTTTCTGTATGAAAGCTCACTAGCGATCATTTAGCGATGCACCAGCGATCCTGACCGGGTCGGATCGCTGGTTGGATCGCTGGTGCATCGCTAAATGTAAAAGGGCCTTAAGTCTCATGCTCAATCATGAACATACTTGCCACTTAGTAGGTAGAGATAAGCCTGTACATGCCAAGTCCCAACGCTTGTCGCTACTCCATGTAGCTTTGTCAGGGGAAGTTGGAAAACTGGGTAAGCTTATTTACTCGAGTATAAGCTGGGTATGCATTGTCCCCTTATCCCTGTCCTGGTATGCATGGCTCCCCCGTCCCTGTCATTGTATGCATGCCTCCCCCATAGGAAAAATAGAGGTGGATCCAGCTCACTCACAGGGCTTATTTAAAAATTAGAAAATTTTTATTGGATAATCCTTAAAAAATTCAAAATGACAAAACAGACATCTCAGGCTAGTTTCACACTAGCGTTCTGGGGCACAGCGCAGGGCTGCCGCTAAGCCCCGCCCCTGGCTGCGCCCCCTCCGGTCAGTTCCTCCTCTGATCGCATGAGGCTGCATGCGATCAGCGTATCCTATATTTAGCATTGCATACGCTGATTGTGCGCTGGTCTGATTTTGCTGGCGCTGCGCCTTTTGGCGCTGCGCCCAGCGCACAGAAACGCGCTGTGTTGCATTTTTGTCCTCTGGGCGCAGCGCCAGCAAAATCAGACCAGCGCACGATCAGCGTATCCAACGCTAAATATAGGATACGCTGATCGCCTGCAGCCTCATGCGATGAGAGGAGGAACTGACCGGAGGGGGCGCGGCCGAGGGCGGGGCATAGCGTCGGACCTGTGCTGCGCCCAAGAAGGCTAGTGTGAAATTAGCCTTAGATGGCACAGCAATGACAGGGGGTGATGTGTAATAAGACCATATGCGTTTCGAGCAACACGGCTCTTGAACACTGGTTACCACTGGTTACCTGTCATTGCTGTGCCATCTGAGATGTCTGTTTTGTCATTTTGAATTTTTTAAGGATCATCCAATAAAAATTTTCTAATTTTTAAATAAGCCTTGTGAGTGAGCTGGATCCACTTCTATTTTTCCTATTGCCTTGGACGCTGTGCAGCAGTGAGGAAGCCGTGCTCCATCTTGTGCTTGAAATTACATCTTGGGGTGAGCTGAATGTTCTCTTTTGTTTTTGCTTATGCCTCCCCCATCCCTGTCATTGTATGCATGCCTCCCTTTCATTGTATGCATGCCACCCCCATCCCTGTCATTGTATGCATGGCTCCCCGTCCCTATCATTGTATGCATGCCTCCCCATCCCTGTCATTGTATGCATGCCTCCCCGTTCCTTTCATTGTGTGCATGGCTCCCCGTCCCTGTCATTGCATGCATGCCTCCTGTCCCTATCATTGCATGCATGCCTCCCGTCCCTGTCATTGTATGCATGCCTCCCGTCCCTGTCATTGTATGCATGGCTCCCCGTCCCTGTCATTGTATGCATGGCACCCTGTCCCTGTCATTGTGTGCATGCCACCCCCGTCCCTGTCATTGTATGCATGGCTCCCCGTCCCTTTCATTGTATGCATTCCTCCCCGTCCCTGTCATTGTATGCATGGTACCCCGTCCCTGTCATTGTATGCATGGCTCCCCGTCCCTGTCATTGTATGCATGCCTCCCCATCCCTGTTATTGTATGCATGCCTCCCCGTCCCTGTCATTGTATGCATGGCACCCCGTCCCTGTCATTGCATGCATGCCTCCCGTCCCTGTCATTGTATTCATGCCTCCCCGTCCCTGTCATTGTATGCATGGCTCCCCGTCTCTGTCATAGTATGCATGGCTCCCCGTTCATGTCATAGTATGCATGCCTCCCCGTCTCTGTCATTGTATGCATGCCTCCCCGTCCCTGTCATTGTATGCATGCCTCCCCGTCCCTGTCATTGTATGCATGCCTCCCCGTCCCTGTCATTGTATGCATGCCTCCCCGTCCCTGTCATTGTATGCATGCCTCCCGGTCCCTGTCATTGTATGCATGCTTCCCCGTCCCTGTCATTGTATGCATGGCACCCCGTCCCTGTCATTGTATGCATGGCTCCCCGTCTCTGTCATTGTATGCATGGCTCCCCGTCCCTGTCATTGTATGCATGCCTCCCCGTCCCTGTTATTGTATGCATGCCTCCTGGTCCCTGTCATTGTATGCATGCCTCCCGGTCCCTGTCATTGTATGCATGCTTCCCCGTCCCTGTCATTGTATGCATGGCTCCCCGTCCCTGTCATTGTGTTCATGGCTCCCCGGTTCCTGTCATTGTATGCATGCCTCCCCGTTCCTGTCATTGTATGCATGTCTCCCCGTCCCTGTTATTGGATGCATGGCTCCCTGTCATTGTATGCATGCCTCCCGTCCCTGTATGCATGCCTCCCCGTCGCTGTCCTTGTATGCATGCCTCCCCGTCCCTGCCATTGTATGCATGCTTCCCCGTCCCTGTCATTGTATGCATGCTTCCCCGTCCCTGTCATTGTATGCATGATTCCCCGTCCCTGTCATTGTATGCATGCCTCCCCGTCCCCGTCTTTGTATGCATGCCTCCCCGTCCCTGACTTTGTATGCATGACTCCCTGTCATTGTATGCATGCCTCCCCGTTCCTGTCATTGTATGCATGTCTCCCCGTCCCTGTCATTGGATGCATGGCTCCCTGTCATTGTATGCATGCCTCCCGTCCCTGTCCCTGTATGCATGCCTCCCCGTCCCTGTCATTGTATGCATGCCTCCCCGTCAATGTCATTGTATGCATGGCTCCACCGTCCCTTGCCTTTGTATGCATGCATCCCCCGTCCCGTCCCTGTATGAATGGCTCTTTATCACCTATCCCTGTTTTCATATTTCCTATTGAAAAACAAACAAACATCCTACTCACCTACCTGCGCGTCCTGAGTGCTGGCACTGCATCTCGTTCCGGTCGCTGGAGCCTGCAGCTCTTCCTGCCTAGCGATCACGTGGCACCGCTCATTAAGGTAACGAATATGCGCTCCACGTCTATGGGAGTGGAGAAGCGTGCATATTCATTACTTTAATGAGCGCGGCCACGTGATCGTTCGGTAGGAGAGCTGCAGGCGCTAGCGGCCGGAACAAGATGCAATGCCAGCACCCAGGGTGCCCAGGTAGGTGAGTATGATTTGTGTTGGAAGCCGGCGACTGGCACTGTGCGCTATTACAGCAGCAGCACAGGCTTTAGCCACAGCTGCTGGCTCCTGCCTCTGTGACCCGCCGCTCCCCCTCCGCCGCCAGCTTTCTAGGACAATGACTCATGTATAAGCTGAAGGGGGTGTTTTCGGCACAAAAAGATGTGCTGAAAAACTCTGCTTATACACGAGTATATATGGTAATAAAAATTAAATCTATGATTAATGTTTTCTCTATGTAGTGCTCTGCCTCTGGTTGCAGCGTGTACGAGAGCACCTGACCGTGCTGCTAATTATCCAAGGGGTTTTGCCCTTAACCGATAACCCTCGTGTAATGAATCTTCTGTGGATTGGGGCTGAAGTGCAGGTAAGAATTTGTTTTTTGTTTTTTTTTTTTTGGGTGGAAACTACAATTGGGACTATCTTGATCTGTATTGTTGCTAGTCCTTTGTCTGAAAGGTGTCCTCCTTTATTCTCAAAAAGTTTTCCAACGGCATGAAATGTTTTAAAACAATAAAAGAAGCATTACTTAGCCATTTAATTGCCCTCCACTTCAGTTCTTTCGATATATTTGTCCTGCTGCAATGATGTTATGTCACTTGGGGAGCATGACCACTGTAACTGATCACTGACCTCATCAGTGTATTACATGCATACAAGTATGACCCAAAGCCAGTGATTAGCTTCAAGTAATAGTTTTTTTAATATAGCATAACATTATTGGCTATGGAGCTAATGATTGACTATACCAGACAACCCCCTTTTATTCCTCTGTCTTATTGTAACTATTTTTATAATATATAGCATAGGTGTGATATACCCTAATTTGTGCACAGGTTGATGGTATGACTGCTTTGGTGCTCAGCTGTTTCCAGCACTATTTGTACATTCACCGAAGGGAGTGTGAGCTCCTGGCAAGAACAGAAGAGACCATGCTCCAGAATTTGCTGCAGAAAATAAGAGACATTTCATGGCAAGCTCGGTCGAGATATACTGTACTTTGTGCTCTACTGCCATTTCTGGGATCTAAGAAGGTCAAAATTCAGTTTTCACGCTTTTAATTCTTTGGTTTTGACATTTTTAGTTTAAACAATACTATTTTCATTGCGCTGTATATTATCAGTTATCACTTCTGTGTAGTTTATGTATATACCATGCATACTTAAAGGGTACAGTGGGTTTGGAAAGTATTGGCAGAGGATCCCAAATTCAGGTGTGAAAAACTTGTTGCATCATTCCCAAGAAGACTCATGGCTGTACTAGCTCAAAAGGGTGCTTCTATTCAATACTGAGCAAAGGGTCTGAATACTTATGACCATGTGATATTTAATTTTTTCTTTTTAATAAATTTGCAAAAATGTCTACATTTCTTGTTTTTATCAGTCAAGATGGGGTGCAGAGTGCACATTAATGAGAAAAAAATGAACTTTTTTGCATTTACCAAATGGCTGCAATGAAACAAAGAGTGAAAAATTTAAATAATAATAATAATGTTTATTTTTATATAGCGCTAACATATTCCGCAGCGCTTTACAGTTTGGAAACATTATCATCACTGTGTCCTATGGGGCTCACAATCTAAATTCAATATCAGTATGTCTTTGGAGTGTGGGGGGAATCCGGAGTACCTGGTGGAAACCCACGCAAACAAGGGGAGAGCATACAAACTCCGTGCAGATGTTGTCCTTGGTGGGATTTGAACCCAGGGCTCCAGCGCTGCAAGGCTGCAGTGCTAACCATTGAGCCTCCATGCTGCCCAAAAGGGATCTGAATACTTTCCGAACCCATTGTATGTACCATGTTCAAAAGTTATCCCTTCAGTAGTATAGGGGATGACTTATTGGTTGCTGGGGGTAAGTGGCCATACCCCCAGCAATCCTGAGAACAGGGCTCTGATTGCTGAATGGAGTGGAGGTTGAGCTCTGCTTTATTAATTTTCTTTAGGACTGTCTGTAATAACTGAGCACTATACTTATCTATCTCTGGCAGTCTCACTGAAAATGGATGGAGAGGAAGTGCATATACTCAACCTCCTTTCTTTTCAGACTACATTCTGTATTCTACTGATTTAGGGATCAGTAAGTTATAGACTAACCTATTGATAGGGGATAGCTTGCAAACCCTTTAAATGGAATCTGTCACCAGGTTTTTGTTATCCCATCTAAGAGCAGCTTGATGTAGAGACTAAGACTCTGATTCCAGTGATGTATCAATTCCTGGGCTGCTTGTTGCAGTTTTGATAAAATCACTTGTTATATCTGCTGTAAGTCTACAAGTTTACTTAATGCTGAGCTAGGTGTAACATCTCCCACACCAGTGATTGGCAGCTTTCTGTGTAGACTGTTTATAGGAAGAGATGCCAATCCCTAGTGGAGAGAGGGTTATATAGAGGTCATCAATATGGAGTACTATATAGCCGCAGTTTTGCTAGTCCTCTGATGATCATCTCCTGGAAAAACTGAAATTTCATCAAAACTACAGCAAGCAACCCTAAGTGACACATTGTTGGAATCAGGTTCTCTGTCTTTAAATTATGCTACTTTCAGATTAGTTGGTAGAAACCTGATGACAGATTCTCTTTAAAAATAGGCTATGGCCATATATCTGTATTGGAGGGTGACCAGTGAATAGTTAATGGTTGACCAATTTGACCAATTCTGTTTTGGTTACAGGTTTTGACATTCTACCCTTTGCTCCCATCCCATCTATTTTGCTGTTTGGCGACTAACTACCTCTGCCCTCCAGCTGCTGATACTTACCGCACAATTGTTTGTTTGCAGAAACAAGAATGGGTTCAGAAGGGCACAATAGATGAAGGGGAGCTCGGTAAACATTGGGCAGAAAGCTGGCTTGAGCCTCTTTCTGATGCACTAATTTCCACAGAATGTAGTCTACAAAATAATGCTGCCACTCATGTTCTCCCCAGTACCCTGAGGACATTTAGTGGCTCTTTCAAATTACTGGCAAAACAAATGTGTGGTACAGAAACTCCACATCTCCGAGGTTGGATCAGCCTTGCACGGGCACAGAAACTAGTTGTAGGTCAAGTGGTAGAAGCAGAAGAGAGACTGCAGCTATGTCTGGAATCCGCTGATGATGGAGTACGCCTGGATGCAATGAGCTTTCTTTGCTACGGTCCTAGAAGTAACCAACCCCCTTCCTCTAATGAGCTGAAACTACTCAAGAAGTATCTACCTTACAATATGGGGGTAGACAATCCAGGCTTTCGTCACCAAATACAGGCAGTGTTACGCAGGGCTCTAGAGAGGCTTCGGGATGCAGCGATGTCTGCCCTCCGCAAGGGTCATACACAAGAGGAAACTGTGGCCCAGACAATTGGTGAGAAATGTATATACGTTATGATCACTGTGTTTATCTACTGACTTCTACACAAAGACCTTATATAATTACAATTAACATCTGATATAATACATAGTGCATGGCAAACTTATTGGAATGTTTACAGATTGAAATACGTGTATACTATTCAGCTGGAAATATTAATCAATAAGGCCACAATGTTGGTTCATAGATGATGAGGTCGTTAAAGGGACTCTTGTCAGCACAGGATGACTGTTCAAACCAAGTACAGCCACTCTGCACCCATGGCTTGGCCAAACATTTAACTGCACCTTCCAAACTGATTGTTTTTCCTCTATCTCCACCCCCTCCCCCAATTTTTTGATTGACATCTCTGGATTCATAGAGCCATAGAAGGGTAGATGGAAAACATGCAGGTGGGAACTTGTACTTAAAGAGAACCTGTCAGCAGGATTTTGCTAAGTAAACTACAGGCCTTGTCAGTATGGCAATGTTAGACTGATTAAAATGATACCTGGGATGAAGAAATCTGTCTTGTGGTTGTTGTGTAATCAGTGTTAGAAGTTTTCAGTTAATGATATGCCCGTGCTCTGGGGTGGGACTGTAGGCAGAGTCTTATCTTCCTGCTCCAAGCCAGAGAAACCAAGGAAAGACCTGCCCACAGTCCTGCCCAAAGCACAAACAGTCTGTCTTTCTTTCTGTCTCTATGAGCAACATGTTTGTGCTTTGGGTGGGCATGTGGGAAGAGCACCAAGATAAGACCCTGCCTACAGTCCCACCCCGAAGCACGGGCATATCATTAATTGAAAACTTCTAACACTGAATACACAAGAACCACAAAACGGATTTCTTTACTCCAAGTTTCATTTTAATCAGTGTAACAGCGGCAATCTGACAGTGCCTGTAATTTACTTGTCAAAATCCTGCTGATGCAGCGAGAGCCTGTACTTTGTCATCACAGAATGACTGTTGAAACCAAGTACCTTTAAAGCCTGTTCTAAAATGACTATACTTATAAGGGTTTTCCCAAGATTAAAAATGATCTATCTGCAGCATTGGACTTTACCAAAGGTCCAGATCTCGAGAATAGAGCTTCAGACAGCCCAGTCTGAATGGAGCAGAAGTCAAGCATGCACATTTCTGCTCCACTCATTTATGGCACTGCAAGAAATAACCAAGACAATTAATAGAACAGAAGTGTGAATGCTCAAACTTGGTTCTGTTTGAGACAATGCTCTTTTCTTGTGATGATTTGAACACAAATGTTCAATTTATCTTTTACTTTTGGGAAAACCTCTTTAATGTGGTAGTCCTATTCTAGAACGGTATGGCATATTGCTATCATTTGCCATAATGTTCTTATTAGTGGGAGTCCAACATGAAGGCTTTCATTAGTGGGGGCCCAATATGAAGCCTCCGTAGTTCTCTGCATGGCACGTAGTCAAGTGTCTCACTGGACAGGGAATAGTTTTGTACCGGGGTTTAGGGAAGCATCGGCAGGGAGGGGGCTCTCTCCGTGCTTCCCTGAGACCCCCGCAGCAGCACGATGTGCAGCGTTGCTCCGGGGGGCCTCCATCCCTGCAGGCCCCTGGATCCAGTAGAGCGTCAGGGGCCTGCAGGGAGACGGCTTCCTCATGCCTGCAAAGCGCCGGCATGAGGAGGCCTCCAGCAGTGCTTGTGTCAGATCGCTGATCTGTCACAGCAATCTGTGATGTGACAGATCAGCGATCTGTCACATGACAGTGATGTCCCCCCTGGGACAGTATAATAAAGTTTAAAAAAAAAAAAAAGTGTAAAAATAATTTATAAAAAATGGCTAAATAAATAAAATATATATATATATTCCCTAATAAATTCATTTTTTGGAAATATAAAAAAAAAAACCCAATAAAAGTACACATATTTAGTATCGCCGTGTCCGTAACGACCCACCCTATAAAACTGTCTCATTAGTTAACCTCTTTAGTGAACCCCTTAAAAAATAAAAATAAAAAGCAAAGCAAAAAATAATGCTTTATTATCATACCGCCGATCAAAAATTGCATTAACGCACGATCAAAAAGACGGATATAAATAACCATGGTACCGCTGAAAACGTCATCTTGTCCCGCAAAAAACGAGCCTCCACACATCATCATTAGCGAAAAAATAAAAAAGTTATGACTCACAGAATAAAGTGATGCAAAAATAATTATTTTTTATATAAAATTGTTTTCAGTGCATAAAAGCGCCAAAACATAAAAAAAGACATAAATGAGGTATCGCTGTAATTGTACTGACCCAAAGAATAAAACTGCTTTATCAATTTTACCACACGCGGAACGGTGTAAACGCACCCCCAAAAGAAATTCTTAAAATGCTGGTTTTTGTTCATTCTGCGTCCCAAAAATCGGAATAAAAAGCGATCAAAAAATGTCACGTGCCCGAAAATGGTACCAATAAAAGCATCAACTAGTCCCGCAAAAAATAAGACCTCACATGACTCGGTGGGTCAAAATATGGAAAAATTATACCTCTCAAAATGTGGTGATGCAAAAACTATTTTTACAATTAAAAGCGTCTTTTAGTGTGCGACAGCTGCCAAATATAAAAACCCACCATAAATAGTAAATCAAACCCCCCTTTATCACCCCCTTAGTTAGGGAAAAATAATAAAATAAACAAAAGTATTTATTTCCATTTTCCCGTTAATGTTAGGGCTAGGGTTAGGGGTGTGTTGGCGTTAGGGTCGGAGTTAGAATTGGGGGGTTTCCACTGCTTGGGCACATTAGGTGCTCTCCAAACGCAACATGGCGTCTGATCTCAATTCCAGCCAATTCTGCGTTGAAAAAGTCAAATGGTGCTCCTTCCCTTCCAAGCTTCCATGCACCCAAACAGTGTTTTACCCCCACATTTGGGGTATCAGCCTACTCAGGACAAATTGGACAACAACTTTTGGGGTCCAATTTCGCCTGTTACCCTTTGGAAAATAAAAAAAATTGGGGACTAAAAGATCATGTTAGTGGAAAAAATATGATTTTTTTATTTTCTCGCCCGGGCGTTATAAACTTCTGTGGAGCACTGGGGGGTTCAAAGTGCTCACCACAAATCTAGATAAGTTCCTTAGGGGGTCTAGTTTCCAAAATGGGGTCACTTGGGGGGGGTTTCCACTGTTTAGGTACATCAGGGGCTCTCCAAAGGCAACATGACACCCGCAGACCATTCCATCAAAGTCTGCATTCCAAAACTTCACTACTTCCCTTCCGAGCCCTGACGTGTGCCCATACAGTAGTTTTCTCCCACATATGGGGTATCAGCTTACTCAGGACAAATTGGACAACAACTTTTGGGGTCCATTTTCTCCTGTTACTCTTGAAAAAATAAAATAATTGGGACTAAAAGATCATGTTTGTGGAAAAAATATGATTGTTTTATTTTCACACCCTGGCGTTATAAACTTCTGTGAAGCCCTTGGGGGTTCAAACTGCTCACCACATATCTAGATAAGTTCCTTGGGGGGTCTAGTTTCCAAAATGGTGTCATTTGTGGGGGGTTTCCACTGTTTTAGCACATCAGGGGCTTTCCAATCGCGGCATGGCGTCCAATCCCAATTCCAACCAAAAAAGTCAAATGGCGCTGCTTCCCTTCCGAGCTCTGCTATGCGCCCAAATAGTGGTTTACCGCCCCATATGGAGTATCAGCGTACTCCAGGCCAAATTGCACAATAACTTTTGGGGTCCTGTTACCCTTGGAAAAATAAAAATTGAGGGTGAAAAGATCATTTTTGTGGAAAAAATATGATTTTTTAATTGTACGGCTGTACGTTATAAACTTCTGTGAAGCCCTTGGGGGTTCAAAGTTCTCACCACACATCTAGATAAGTTCCTTAGGGGGTCTAGTTTCCAAAATGGGGTCACTTGGGGGGGGTTTCCACTGTTTAGGTACATCAGGGGCGCTCCAAAGGCAACATGACACCCGCAGACCATTCCATCAAAGTCTGCATTCCAAAACTTCACTACTTCCCTTCCGAGCCCTGACGTGTGCCCATACAGTAGTTTTCTCCCACATATGGGGTATCAGCGTACTCAGGACAAATTGGACAACAACTTTTGGGGTCCATTTTCTCCTGTTACTCTTGAGAAAATAAAATAATTGGGGACTAAAAGATCATGTTTGTGGAAAAAATATGATTTTTTTATTTTCACACCCTGGCGTCATAAACTTCTGTGAAGCCCTTGGGGGTTCAAACTGCTCACCACACATCTAGATAAGTTCCTTGGGGGGTCTAGTTTCCAAAATGGTGTCATTTGTGGGGGGTTTCCACTGTTTTAGCACATCAGGGGCTTTCCAATCGCGGCATGGCGTCCAATCCCAATTCCAACCAAAAAAGTCAAATGGCGCTGCTTCCCTTCCGAGCTCTGCCATGCGCCCAAATAGTGGTTTACCGCCCCATATGGAGTATCAGCGTACTCCAGGCCAAATTGCACAATAACTTTTGGGGTCCTGTTACCCTTGGAAAAATAAAAATTGAGGGTGAAAAGATCATTTTTGTGGAAAAAATATGATTTTTTAATTGTACGGCTGTACGTTATAAACTTCTGTGAAGCCCTTGGGGGTTCAAAGTTCTCACCACACATCTAGATAAGTTCCTTGGGGGGTCTAGTTTCTAAAATGGTGTTATTTGTGGGGGGTTTCCACTGTTTAGGCACATCAGGGGCTCTCCAAACGTGACATGGCGTCCGATCTGAATTCCAGCCAATTTTGCATTGAAAAAGTCAAACGGCGCTCCTTCCCTTCTGAGCTCTGCCATGTGCCCGAAACAGTGGCTCCCCCCCCACATATCAGGTATCAGCGTACAGGTATCGGCGTACTCAGGAGAAATTGCACAATAACTTTTGCAGTCCAATTTCTCCTTTTACCCTTGGTAAAATAAAAAAATGGACCAGAAGTAATTTTTTTGTGAAACATTCAAAAAATTCCTGTGAAGCACCTGAAGGGTTAATAAACTTCTTGAATCTGGTTTTGAGCATCTTGAGGGGTGCCGTTTTTAGAATGGTGTCACTTTTGGGTATTTTCTATCATATAGACCCCTCAAAGTGGCTTCAAATGTGATGTGGTCCGTGAAAATAAAATGGTGTTGCAAAAATGAGAAATCACTGGTCAACTTTTAACCCTTATAACTTAATAACAAAAAAAAATTTTGGTTCCAAAATTGTGCTGATGTAAAGTAAACATATGTGAAATGTTACTTATTAAGTTTTTTGTGCGCCATATCTCTGTGATTTAAGGGCATAAAAATTCAAAGTTGGAAAATTGCGAAATTTTCAAAATTGTCGCCAAATTTCTGTTTTTTTCACAAATAAACGCAAGTTATTTGAATTAAATTTTACCACTAACATGAAGTACAATATGTCACGAGAAAACAGTGTCAGAATCACCGGGATCCATGGAAGCTTTCCAGAGTTATTACCTCATAAAGCGACAGTGGTCAGAATTGTAAAAATTGGCCCAATCATTAACGTGCAAACCCCCCTTGGGGGGTAAAGGGGTTAATTATCTAGTTAGTTAAAATATTATGTTATTAATATTTGGTAAATGTTGATATACATGCTTTTAAATTAACCTCATTGACGTAATATTGATGCTGTTACTCACAATCTTGTATCAAGTTTAATTATTTATCTTTCTCTTTTTTTATTACTGCATCAGAGTTCAGTGATTGGATATTTCATCTGAGTATTTCATCATTGTCCCCTGCGGCTAATTATCAGCGGCGATGCTGTGCTTTGCTCACACTCTGCTCCTTGCTGGAAATCTTTACTGACCATTGGAATCCCCAAAGGAAGAAAGGACAACCCCCACGTGAGTGCTGTTCTTTTGATGAAAACTATTCATACCAAACATCATATTAAACAAGCAAAATTGCTGCAATTTGTGCTGTGTTCGTGGTAATGGTCCTAAAGGTACTGTCACACTTAGCGATGTACCAGCGATCCCGACCAGCGATATGACGCGGTCAGGATCGCTGGTACATCGCTAAGTGGTCGCTAGTGAGCTGCCACATAGGCAGATCTCACCAGCGACATCGCAGCGGTCGGGGGTCGCAACTTACCTGTCACACCAGGCGATCCTGCGTCCTCCCGCCCGGCTCCACGCGTCGCTCGTCCTCACAGCAGGAAGCGCCACAGGAAGCTGACGACGAGAAACAGTCCTGAACGTTCTCGCGCGATCAGCGATAAGCAGCGGGGGAGCCGGTCGCTGGTAAGTATCAGACACAGAGATATCGCTAGCAATATCGCTATAACGTCACTAGTTATAGCGATATTGCTAGCGATATCTCTTAGTGTGACATGCCCTTAACTCCATCCATCATTAACATTCTGGAAAAAATGTGTGCGGGAGGATTTAAAGATGTTTTCTCAGAATTGCCCCTTATCATCTATTCCCAAGTGATATGAGATTGTGGAAAGCACCACTGATTGATCATGACAGTAAGACTTCCTGTTTCCCCCATTTAAATGACGCTATGGTCAAGCTTGCAAACTGCCTCCTCCAATATAACTTGCCCTGCCAAAAATGTATCACTTTATAGTTTGGGTCATAACATACAGGATGATACCAAGTGGGAATAGTGTATGTTATGACCCAAACTATAAAGTGCACATGTTATTTATTCCACTTAGTGAACACCTTAAAAAATTCAGTATCTGTTTTTATTTCACGTTGTATAACAATAATAATAATCTTTTTTTTTTTATATAGCGCTAACATATTCCGCAGCGCTTTACAGTTTGCACACATTATCATCACTTTCCTCGATGGGGCTCACAATCTAAATTCCCTATCAGTATGTCTTTGGAATGTGGGAGGAAACCGGAGAACCCGGAGGAAATCCACACAAACACGGGGAGAACATACAAAGTCCTTGCAGATGTTGTCCTTGGTGGGATTCGAACCCAGGACTCTAGCGCTGCAAGATATATGCAAAAACATATTTTAGTTTTTTATAAAGTGTTTTTTATTGTTCAAAGAGAGTAAAGTTTTAATTCTATGGGACATATGGAGAAAGCCGAGCACTGACCTTGATTGTCTCCATTAGTCTCGTTGGCTTTGAATGAGAACTCCCAGCGGTTAACAGTTATTACTTACCCTGTGAATAGCTGGTAATTGTTCATTTTGGTGAATTCAGCTTTATACACGGTTTCACACAACCATGTGTCACAGCCGGAGTATAGACCATGATGTACAGACTTTCTCTAGGTCTCTTGACACTAACTCAACGACCTCATAGGCAGATATGAAGATTTTGCACTCAGGTTAGAAGACACATTGCCATTCTGTATGTCAATCTTTAACTGTTCCACTTCTTCTTCTACTTGTTTCTGCAACACCACTCACATGAATGGTAACATTTCAGAAGTTTCTGCAGAAAATCCAGAGGCTAAGAAGGAAACACTTGGCTGTCTAACAAAGTAAAGGATTAAACAGGAATAGGGTTCATAGAACCAATGGCACAGGGACAGAATTAACCAGCAAGCAAGGCTATATGTCTGATCAGCTTACATTAAAGAAATGTCATCAGCTCACATTGAAGATTAGTGACCATGGCCCTTACAGCTAGATGCCAATGAATATGGGGTAGAAAGGGGCCACTGGTGGACTGCTTTAAAGGTCAGTGAGTTACTAAAAAAATCAGTAGCATGACGATTTCACGATATCCACCTATGTATGCACAGTTCATGATCTAACTAACTTGTGTCTGCAGCACTGACAGGCTATACAGGCTATAAGGTATAGCAGTGCTCTTGTATTGCTATACCTTATAACTGCGATCACACTGCAGAAAGTCCCATAGTGGGAATAAGTAGAAAAAAGTGTTAAAAATATTTTTTTTAAAATCACTCCATCAGCTGAAAAAGAAAAAAGTTATAGCTCTTAGAATAAAGCGATGCAAAAATAATTATTTTTTCTATAAAATAGTTTTAATTGTTTAAAAGCGCCAAAGCATATAATAACTATATAAATGTGGTATCGCTGTAATCATACTGACCCGAATAATCTGCCTTACCAATTTTACTACACGTGAAATTGCATGCAAAATAAACAAAAAACAATTCCTGCATTGTTTTTTGTTTATTCTGCCTCCCAGAAATCAGAATAGAAAGCGATCAAAAAATTTCATGAGCCTGAAAATGGTACCAATAAAAAGTCAACTCGTCCCACATAAAACAAGCCCTCACATGACTCTGTCCGATGAAATATGGAAAAATTATAACTCAAAATGTGATGCACAAACTTGTTTTTGAAAAAAAAAAGCGTCTTTTACTGTGTGAAAGCAGCCAAATATAAAAACCCCATCTAAATCTACCATCTCTGTAATTGCACCGACCTGAAGAATAAAGTCATCTAATCACTTATACCTCACCAGTAACAGGGTAAAAAGTAAATAAAACCAATTCTTCACATGCTGTTGATCTTTTCATTCTGCCTCCCAAAGATCGCATTAAGGGTCGGCACACATTTGTCCTGCGCTGAGCGCTTACATCGGGGTTTCCATGTAAATTTCTGAAATACATGATTCAGTCGGAACCCCCAGCGGAAGATCCCCTATAATGAGGCAAATGGTGGCACTGTGGACACCATGTCGTCTATGATCCGGCTGTGTCCGTCTTTTTAGGCGTGCATAAAAGTGCCATCAGCCACAGTTTTGTGCACCTCTGAAAAAAAGACACCGCTGAACAGACGGAGTCCAAAGTAACTCTGCTGCCTCATTATAGAGAGTGCCTCCCTCAGCAGTTTATCTGAATCGCATCACTTGGAGATTTAGATGTAAACCCTGATATAAGTGCTCAGTGTAGGGTGTGTGGTGTGACTGGTGGTCGCGTGGTTAATGGAAGGTATGTGTCACTGGGATGGCAGCTCCCTGTGATGTAGCCCGGAGTGTTTTCTTAAGTAGTTGTTGTTCACATTTGGGTCAGGGCTACGGGTAGCTTTGAGAGTTGGGAGGATCGGGCTACCCATGTACCACACACTGTGGTGAGGGGGCTCACTGTACCCCGTTTTGGCTGAAGATATGTGTGTGGTTGTGAATCTGCAGGACCTGTGATGAGGTCATGAACATGTGACTAGCCATGTGATTGGTAACTGGGAGTGGTTACAGGCTATCTAAGGAAGGTGTGTTGCACAGGTGTGAGACAGTGTGTTGGAGACTGTCAGTGTGGACAGAGCTCCCATGTTCCAGGCTCGGACGTCGCATAGCCTGAAGAAGCCGTGCCGGCGACTCCGAGCCAAAGGGAGCGGATGGTCTTGAAACCCGTGTGATACTGACCCGGGTCAGAGAGAACTGTGTACAGGATGCCTCTGCGGTAAGAGGGATCTGGGAACCTGCGTGGCCAACAGGTAACGGTCTTGAAAACCGTGTGATACTGACCAGGGTCAGAAAGAGACTGTGTGTGAACTGATATCTATCGGATGCCTCTGAGGATAAGAAGAATCCGAGAACCTGTCTTGCGATCCAACAGGTAACGGTCCTGACAACCGTGTGTTATACTGACCGGGGTCAGTGGAAGACTGTGTGAGAAGTGGCTATAGGATGCCTCTGTGGATAAAGGTACCCGGGAACCTGTATGGCCGACACCAGCAGGTAACTGACAGGTGTCCGTGTTATACTGACCGGGGTCAGTGAGAAGTATTTTCAGTAAGAGACTGTATCTGTATTCTTGTGCTAAAGCTGAATGTTTAACAGACAGTGCAAATGGCTTCTGGAACTGTCTTAGTAATAAACTGAATGGCTTCATTTTAAACCTGAGCATGCCAGTGATTACCTCAAAGACTTGCAAAGTGAATAATTCCCGTCCACTCACATGGTGGAACGTTACAGGTGCCTCATAAATGTGATCCCAAATGTTATGTAAAGAGTTCCCAATAAAAGCTTCAACTCCGTTCACAAAAAAAAGCAAGTCTTCACTCAGGTCCATCATCTGTTAATGGAAATGTAGGGAGCTTCCACATTACTAATAGCACAAAGGCTCTGGAAAAACTAAATGACCCTTTCCCTCCATAAGAAATTCAGTAAATTCTGTGTTATCAAAACCAAATGCCCCCCTCCCTTCTGAGCCAAAGTGTGCCTAAACCACATTTAGTGTCCACGTTTGGCATTTCTGTAGCGATGACAACCCACGTAATTTACAGGTATATGAGCTGGGCACAACGTACTGGTCACTACAGTTTGCAATTTTCACTCAGCAACATCCCCTGCTACTTATTTCTGGAAAACACCCATGGTGTCAAAATCATCATGACACCTGTAGATAAATTTCCAAAGGGGTATAATTTGCAAAATGTTGTCACTTAAGGAGGGATTCTGCTCTTCTACCACTTAGGAGCTCTGTATATGGAGTCTGCAAACTACTATAGAAAATTCTGTTCTCCAGGATGCCTCCTGTATAACAGTACTGCTCAGCCATGCAGCAAGACTCGTCGGGGACGAGGCGTTATTTGCCAATACCTCTCCGTCCCTCCCGAGTCTCATCTTATGGCTAAACAGTACTGTACAGACACATACGGGGGATTTCTACATTCAAGTTGTGGGACAAATTTGGGTGCCATTTTTGAAACTGCCCGGGAACTGATATAAGGCTATCAAGCCTGCATGTTTTGGAGTCCCCCGATTCCCAGTCCCGCAGTGTGAATACTTCATAACACTGTGGGGCGGGATCAGGGGACTACAAAACACGCAGGCACGATAGCCTGATGTCATTTACCAGGCAGCGCGCACTGTGCATGCCCAAGAACTTTTGAAGCAACGCAGGCGCTCTCCGGCATGTAAAGCAAACAACAATACAGGAGGAGGCGGGGCAGGGGTGCAACACAGCGATGATGGACAGCTGGGAGGCGGCTTAAACGGAGGGACACATTATACCTCTGTGACAGAATCCAGGTATGAGGACCTAGTTATAAAAGTCAATATTTCGCCGTTAATAGGGGTCAGAAACAGAAGAGCCACCTTCACAGAATGCAGCCTTAGTGCTGCTGCAGGTGGCTCTTTTAGTTAAAAACGCCCTAGGGGGACAGATTTCCTTTAAGCTTAGTTGTCTGTAGGAGGCGGACCTGGATCTCATCCCAGATCCGCAGTTTTCCTTTCAGGTATCTTGTTGTGTGTTAATCTTTTCACTTTGTTTTTCAGATTCTTAATAATAATAATCTTTATTTTTATATAGCGCTAACATATTCCGCAGCGCTTAACAGTTTGCACACATTTTCATCACTGTCCCCGATGGGGCTCACAATCTAAATTCCCTATCAGTATGTCTTTGGAGTGTGGGAGGAAACCGGAGTACCCGGAGGAAACCCACGCAAACACGGGGAGAACATACAAACTCCTTGCAGATGTTGTCCTTGGTGGGATTCGAACCCAGGACCCCAGCGCTGCAAGGCTGCAGCGCTAACCACTGAGCCACCGTCCTCTTCACCCTAATTCTCACCCTGTTTTCCCACACTAATGCGACTGAGAGAGCAGTGTGGTGACACCCTCATCGCCCACTCTCAGACCCGCAGGAAGGACCTTATCCCCTGTGACCCTTACGGGTGTTTCAGGGTGATTCACGGTGGCCGGTCCTTTGCCTTTTCCCCTCCTCACCCCTCACCTCGGAGAGGGCTGAGAGGAAGACTGTCGTCACCAGCAGTGGCCTCCCCCCTTTTCGTAAGGTGTTGATGCCGTCTTTTGCACTGTCCGGAGACGGTGCGTAAAGGAAGATCTTGGCTCCCAGCGACCGTCTCTCACCCGAGGGCTCCTGATGTGATCCTCATCTCTGAAGAGGAACCGGAGACAACTGACAGGTATGTATGTCCCCCACTGCAGCGGCGCTTAGCTCTTCTAGCAGGGGATAAGCTTTCTTCCCCGTACAGACCTGACCACTGTCAGTCCCACGGGTTCCACATAGGACTCACCGGTCTCCGCGCCTTTTTTCTTTGGGTGCACGTGTCCCCCCCCGCCGGTATTCATATCATAGAAAAACCTTCCGCATAACGGTGATTCTTCTGTCTGGACATGCCTCCCCCGGCGTGTCAGATCTTAGCTTTCTCTTTCTCCTGCTGGCCTTTTTCGGACACGCCCCCCGCTCTGCGCACTTATTCTAGGCGCCCTTTTTTTCATCCTATTGGAGTCTCCTCTCCCGTCCTTTACATGCCCCCCCGGCCGGTCATCCAATCACAGGGGCGCTTTCACTTTGTTCTGGCCGGCAGTTCCTCCGGTCTTGCCAGTCAGGCAGCCCGGCAGCTTAGCTATGCCCACCACTCGCATCACGTAGGTCTTCGTGTGGACAGCATCCATCTTGGACCCGGTGCTTCTGTAGCTCGTGCACACAGTCCAAGACACAGCCCTGGCCTGTCTTCTCCTGCGATCTCCACCTTATCTTCCTGCAGACATCCGACACGGGGGACACAGCTAATCTGCGGCTGCCTTATCGCTGGTTCCGGGTAGGGTCTGCCCTCTCCCCTTCCTGGCCTCTGTACCACTATATAGCACTCCTGCAGTATCCCTCCACTATATAGCACCTTCTGCAGTATCACCCAGGCTCTACTTATGCCCAACCCTGCAGGGGCTTCTGGTCTTAAGCCCACTGTGATTCATTACGCCTGTGCCCGCTGTAATAGAAAGTGGTCTTCAGGTCAGCCATGCCCTTTCTGCCCGTCGTGCAGTCCTTCCACCATGTCTGCCCCACAGGAGCACTCTAACGCCCGGGATGATAGCACACCCCTCCCTCTGGAGTGGGCTGTTGCTATGTCTCAGTTGGTCGCTGACCTGACTAAAGTGTCACAGTCCTTGGTCCAGGTCCTAGAACGTCTTCCACATCTATTTGCCGCCACCAGTTTTCCGATCGCCTCTCACGGTGATTCGCACGCACCTGACCACAACCTTCACAGAGACAGATCGGGTAAAAGACCTAGGAAGCGGGATCTGTCTAGCTTCCCATCCAGTTCACCGGGGCCCCTCAGCACCATCTAGGATGCCCCTCTCCCCCATTCCCCCTCCTCGGAGGCGGACTTTGAGTCGGATGTGGTTTCTCATTCCGGGTCTGACTGAGATGCAGACCAGGCTTCAAGGACGCAGGACATGGTAGATAGCCTTATCTCGGCTATTATTAAAACTCTTACTAAAAGAGGACGAGGCGTTCGTTCAGGACGACTCCGTTTAATTCAAGCGGGTTAAACGTCCCTCCCATTTTTTCCCCAATCACAAGGAGTTTGAGGCTAGGGAACATCCCGAAAAGCACTTTCCAGGAAGGAACCAGCTCCTCACTGGAGGCCAAAGGGCCGCTCCTCCAAGCCCTCTGGGTCCCGCAATCACAGGTTCTCCTCTAAGTGACGGGTCACCCCCACCTGGAAGTCTTTCCAGGGTGGGAGGCTGGCTTCTTTTCTTCAGGGATGCATGGTTGTCGGTGGTCGACGACGCCTGGGTCAGAGAGATCGTTACGTCTGGCTACAAGATCGACTTTTCTTCCCCCAGGAAGGCATTTCTTTTCGTCTCACCCACCAAAACAGCCGTCTCAAGCCCCAGGGGTTCTCAAAGCCGTCTCTTCCCTTCTAAACACAGAAATAATCGTACCCATTCCTTGGAACGAACGGTTTTCAGGGTTCTACTCCAACCTTTTTGTAGTCCCAAAAAAAGGCGGCTCGCTCCACCCGATCTTGGACATCAAGCAGTTCAATCGCCACGTTCAGATCCGCCACTTCAGAATGGAGTCCTTATGCTCGGTGATCGCCTCCATGGAACCAGGAGAATTTCTTTGCTCTGTATACATTCAGGAAGCTTATCTTTACATTCCTGTTTGTGTGCAGCATCAGCGATTCCTTCGGTTTGCGATCCAGAAGGATCATTATCAGTTCATGGCCCTTCCTTTTGGCCTGGCGTCTGCCCCCAGGGTCTTCACGAAGGTCATGGCAGCGGTCATGGCCATCCTTCGTTCCAAGGGGATTCTCATAATCCCTTATCTGGACGATCTACTGATCAAAGGGCCATCCTGCCAAGACTGAGATCAGAGCCTCCAGGTCACGTTGGACACTCTGGTCCGTCTCGGCTGGATAGTAAACAGAGAGAAATCCTCCCTGATACCAACCCAGCGCCTGGTGTTCCTGGGCATGGAGTTCGACACGACCCGGATTCGTGTCTTCCTTCCAATGGGCAAGTTTTCATCCCTCTGCCAGGGAATCAGATCCCTAAAGCGTCCAGTCCCTCCCCTCTTCGATCCTGCATGAGGGTCCTAGGGAAAATGATTGCTGTGCCTTTCGCCCACTTCCACACTCAGCCCTCTTCAGCTGGCCCTCCTGTCTGCCTGGGACAAGAGAACGGTCTCACTATAGACCGACCTGTGCTTCTGCCTCTCAAGGTGAGGCAATCCCTGACTTGGTGGACGCTTTCCGCCTCAGTCCTGCGCGGGAAGTGAATTTCTTCCTCTTCGGTGGCAGGTCATCACCACCGATGCCAGTCTCCTCGGGTGGGGAGCGGTTTTCCTTCAGCATACAGCGCAGGATCGCTGGAATGCTCGGGAAGCCCTTCTCCCCATCAATCTTCCTGAGATCAGGGCAATCTTCCTTGCCCTTCTCCGCTGGCAGTCCCTCCTAGTAGGCAAGCCGGTCCGCATTCAATCGGACAACGCCACGGCCGTGGATTACATAAATCACCAAGGCGGGACTCGCAGCAAACAGGTCATGGCAGAGGTGACAAGAATTCTGTGATGCGTGGAACGTCACGTCCCTGCCATATCAGCTGTTCACATTCCGGGGGTATAAAATTGGGCAGCCGATTTCCTGAGTCGTCAGGGCCTCGCATCAGGCGAGTGGTCTCTCAATCCTGTAATCTTCAACCAAATATGTCAGAGATGTGTCACTCCGGACGTCGACCTCATTGCATCTCAGATGAACCACAAGGTTCCTCTCTTCGTAGCCAGGTCCCAGGATCCGCTGGCCATCGGCTGCGATGACCTAGTAATCCCATGGTCCCAGTTTTTTTCCGCCTCTCCCCCTCGTTCCGAGGGTCGGGAAAAAGATAAAGACAGAAGGGATTCCCGTAATCCTGATAGCTCCAGATTGGCCAAGGCGATCTTGGTATGCGGAGCTGGTAAACATGCTTTCGGATGTTCCTTGGAGGCTTCCAGACCGTCCAGATCTTCTCTCGCAAGGGGCCCCCTCTTCCACCAGAGTTCTCAGTCTCTGAGTTTAACGCATGGTCGTTGAGGCCACAGTTCTGAAGGAGGCTGGTTTTTCTCACCAGGTCATTCAGACCATGATTAGGGCGATAAAACCAGCATCCTCGCACATTTACCACAGGTATTGGAAGGCCTTCTTCCGGTGGTGCGAGGAGAACAACTTGTTTCCAGTGTCTTTTTCCCTTCCTCCTATTCTGGGCTTTCTTCAAGCGGGTCTCGACTCAGGTCTATCCATCAGTACCCTCAAAGGACAGGTTTTCACTCAGTCTATCCTTTTCCAGAGGGATCTGGTTTCCGTTTCTCAAGTGAAGACCTTTCTTCAGGGTGTCACCCATCTGGCACCACCTTACCATCCTCCAATAGATTCATGGGATCTTAATCTCGTTCTCAGCGCTCTCCAACGTGCACCCTTCGAACCCATTCAAGACATTTATTTTGCTTTCCTGTCATGGAAGCTGGCCTTCCTAATCGCCATTACGCCTATTAGGAGGGTTTCCACGTTAGCAGTATTATCTTGTCGTTCTCTGTTCCTGATTCTACATCAGGACAAGGTAGTTCTCAGACCCATTCCTTCCTTTCTTCCCAAGTTGGTGTCTTCTTTTCACATCAATGAGGAAATTGTTCTTCCTTCTTTATGTCCTTCCCCAGTTCATTCCCAGGAGTACACCCTCCACAAGCTGGATTTGGTCAGGGCCATTCGAGTCTATCTTTCTAGGACCGCTTCCTTTCGTCAATCCGATTCTCTGTTTGTCAAAATGGTGTCACTTGTGGGCTTATTATTCCAGCAAATTTTGCATTCAAAAACTCAAATGCCGCTCCTTGCCTTCCAAGCCATGCTGCGCACCCAAACAGTAGTTTTCCCCCACATATGGGGTATTGGGGTACTCAGAAGAAATTAAACAACAAATTGTATGGTGCAATTATTCCTGTTAACCTTGTGAAAATGCAAAATTTGGAAATAAATTGAACATTTTACTTTCTGTCACAAAACTTTTACTTTAGATCCAAATTTTCATTTATTTTCACAAGGGTAACAGGGCACACGACAGGGCTTGGAAGGGAAGGAGCGCCCATTTGACTTTTTGAATGTAAAATTTGCAGGAATAATTAGTGGACACCATATTGCGTTTGGAAAGCCCCTAATGTGACTAAAGAGTGGAAACCGCTCACAAGTGACACCATTTTGGAAATTAGACCCCTCAGGAAACTTATCTAGATGTGTGGTGAGCAGCTTGAACCCCAAGATGCTTCACAGTTAGTTAAAAATGTTGAGCCATGGAAATAAAAAAAAAATCACATTATCCCCACAAAAATGTTTTTTACCTTCCACATTCCAAAAATTCCTGTGAAGCACCTGAAGAGTAAATAAGCTTCATCAATGTGCACTTTGAGGGGTGCAGTTTTTTGAATGGTGTCACTTTTGGGTATTTTCTGTCATATAGACCCCTCAAAGTCTCTTCAAATGTGATGTGGTCCCTAAAAAATGGTAAATTTTGTTGGAAAAATGAGAATTCGCTGGTCAACTTTTAACTGTTATAACCTCCTAAAAAAAGGAATATTATGTTTCAAAAATTGTGCTGATGTAAAGTAGACATGTGGGAAATGTTACTTATTTTGTGATGCAAAATTTTGGGGGAAAATGGGGGTGCGTCTTATAGTTGGAATATACTTACAAAATACTGTGGCGGTGGTCCCGGTCCGGCGATGCAGCCTCCCTTCCCAGGCTGGTGCTATGGTCGTGCACTGTGGTGTGGGGGGAGGGCTCTGCCGCCATTTTGTGAAAGCCCGGAGGCCCCCGCAGATCCTTTGCTGCGATGCGGAGGCTTCCAGGAAAATGGCCGCCGGGTGCGACGCATGCTCAGATTCAGATCTCGGCACCGAGATCTCGGGAGACGTGATCTCAGGATGAGATCTCGTTGCCGAGATCTGAATGTGAGCATGTGCCGCCCCAGCGGCCATTTTTCTGGGGGTCACCGCATCGGCAACGAGATCTCGTCCCAAGATCTTCCGAGACAAGATCACGTTGCCAAGATCTCAATCTGAGCATGCTCCAACCTCTGCGGCCATTTTCCCGGAGCCACCGCTTAGCAGCAGTAGATCTGTGTAGGCCTCCGGGCTTTCACAAAATACCGGATGAGCCCCGCCGCACCACAGAGCATCACCACCGCACCTGTCACAAAATGTAGTCGGAACCACCAGGAACCCTAGAGCACCACCCACCGCCACACCAGACTGGGATGGGATTTACCAGAGGCACCAGCCTGGATCACCGAACAACCCCTGTGACCACGCTACCCTGTGACCATTCCTCCTCCACCTGTGCTGATCCCCCCCCCCCCGTAAGCTGAATTCGGACTGTAAGACAGACCCCCATTCAACACATTTTTTTCCCTATTTTCCGTCTGATTTAACCCCTTTCTAACATCAGACGTACTATTCCATCCATGTGACTTTGCACAATTTGACCATGGATGGAATAGTATGTCTAAATGATCGCGGTCGAGTGTCAGCTGATTCAGTCACAGACCGCTCCTGGCACATTACGCCCTGAAATACTGCAATCTAACAAGATCGCAGCATTCAGGAGCCGGCACAGGGGCTGACAGCCCCTCTGCCTTTGGATCGGGGACCCCGTGGTGTGGTACTGTTGTTTTGACGCATTCCGTGCGCAAGCGTACGCGTGCGGTTTTTTTTACGGCTTTGGGCGGACCCAAAAAATGCAACAGGTTGCGTCCAGCACGTCTATACGCACACCTTGAAAAAACTCACGAACGCATGCAAACGCAAGACCATGCGTACGCCATGTTAAACATAGGTACGCATGCACACGGATGTGCACGATGCGCTGCGCACAAAAATGCTAATGTGAAACCAGGCTTATATGGAATGCAGATGCTGCTTCATCTGCGTGCCATAGAAGGGATCAGCCTGCAAAAAATGATTGTCCCATAGTGGGACCAAGTAAAAAAGTTAGGGAAAAGTAAAAAAAAAACAAAAAAACATTTTAAATAATTGTAAAAATATTTAAAAAAAGATAAAAAATAATAATAAAAAATCAATATATATTCTATCTCTAAATATTTGAATGGAAAAAAACCCCAAAACAATAAAAGTATACATATTTGGTATTGCCGTGTCCGTAACAACCCGACCTATTAAACTGTCTAACCCTTTTAGTGAACACTATAAAAAAAAGGCAAAAAACAATGCTTTTCCATCATACCACCGAAAAAAAAGGGGAATAACACCCTATCAAAAAGACTGATATAAACATGGTACCGTTGAAAACGTCATCTTGTCCCGCGAAAAAAATAAGCAGCCATACAGCTTCATCACCGGAAAAATAAAAAGCTTATAGCTCTCAGAATAAAGTGATGCAAAAACAATTATTTTTTCTACAAAGTAGTTTTTATTGTATAAAAGTACCAAAACATAAAAAATGAGGTATCGCTGTCATCGTACTCACCCGAAGAATAAAACTGCCTTATCAATTTTGCCACACACGGAGCGGTATTAACCCCCCCCCCCAAAAAAAAAAAAAAAGAAATTCATGAATTGCAGGTTTTTGCTCATTCCACCTCCGAAAAATCGGAGTAAAAGGTGATAAAAAAAATCATGTGCCCGAAAATGATACAAATAAAAACGTTAGCTCGTCCCGCAAAAAAAACAAGACCTCAGATGACTCAGTGGGCCAAAATATGGAAAAATTATAGCTCTCAAAATGTGGTGATGCAAAAACTATTTTTCGCAATAAAAAGCGTATTTTAGTGTGTGACAGCAGTCAAACATAAAAAGATTAGTTTTCAACCTGGACAGTGCCAAGATGCAACTGTCCACGCTGAGAACCACTGGTGAATGAGCTGCAGGGAAAGCAGCGTCAGTAATCGGGGGTGATGTCATAGAGGTTACCTCCAGTCACTGGGCTCCGTTCCCAGCCGGGTTGAGCAGTGGTGAGATCCCCGCTAGCACCGTGAGCGCTCACGGTGCTAGCGGGGATCTCACTGAAGGCACAGCAGTTACGTCCGGTCACTGGGCTCTGTTCCCAGCCTAGCTGAGCTGCGGTGAGATCTGGGGTCACTTATAAAATTCACATACCTGGAAACAGTAGATTCGTTCCAAAAAGGGGCACTTGTTGGGCATTGCCACTGTTAAGGCACATCTAGATAAGTTCCTTGGGGGTCTAATTTCCAAAATGGGGTCACTTGTGGGGGAGTTTCCAATGTTTAGGCACATCAGGGGCTCTGCAAACGGAACATGACGCCTGCAGACCATTCCATCAAAGTCTGCATTCCAAAACGTCACTACTTACCTTCTGAGCCCCGACGTGTGCCCAAGCAGTAGTTTTCTCCCACATATGGGGTACCAGCGTACTTAGGACAAATTGAACAACAACTTTTGTGGTTCAATTTCTCCTTTTACCCTTGGGAAGATAAAAAATTGGGGACTAAAAGATCATGTTTTTGGAAAAAATATGATTTTTTATTTTCACGCCTGGGCGTTATAAACTTTAGTGAAACAGCTGGGGGTTCAAATTTCTCACCACACAACTAGATAAGTTTCGTGGGGGGTCGAGTTTCCAAATTGTGGTCACTTGTGGGGGATTGCCACTGTTTAGGCAAATCAAGGACTCTCCAAACACGACGTGGCGTTCAATCTGAATTCCAGCCAATTTTGCGTTGAAACAAACGGCGCTCCTTCCCTTCCGAGCTCTGCCATGCGCCCAAATAGTGGTTTACCCCCACATGTGTGGTATCGGTGTACTCAGGAAAAATTGCACAATAACATTTGGGGTCCAATTTCTCCTGTTATCCTTGGGAAAATAAAAAATTGGGGGTGAAAAGAGCATTTTTGTGGAAAAAATATGATTTTTTTAATTTTATGGCTGTACGTTATAAACTTCTGTGAAGCCCTTGGGGATCAAAGTGCTCACTACACATCTAGATAAGTTCCTTGGGGGTCTAGTTTCTAAAATGGTGTCACTTGTTGGGGGATCCACTGTTTAGTCACATCAAGGGCTCTCCAAACGCGTCTAATCTCAATTCCAGCAAATTTTGCATTGAAAACTCAAACAGCGCTCCTTCAATTTCGAGCTCTGCCATGCGCCCAAACAGTGGTGCACCCAACATATGGGAGTATTAGCATACTCAGGACAAATTGCACAGTAACTTTTGGGGTCCAGTTTCTCCTGTTACCCTGTTAATTGAATCAGAAGGAAAATTTTTGTGCAATAAAGTTAAATGTTCCTTTTTTTTTTTTTAAACATTCCAAAAATTCCTGTGAAACACCAAAAGGGTTAATAAACTTCTTGAATGTGGTTTTGAGCGCTGCAGTTTTTAGAATGGTGTCAATTTGGGTATTGTCTATCATATAGACCCCTCAAAGTGACTTCAAATGTGATGTGGTCCCTAAAAAAAAATGGTGTTGTAAAAATGAGAAATCGCTGTTTTGCTTTTAACCCTTATAACTTCCTAACACAAAAAAATTTGGTTTCCAAAATTGTGCTGATGTAGAAAAGTAGACATGTGGGAAATGTTACTTAAAGTATTTTGTGTGAAATATCTGTGTGATTTAAGGGCATGAAAATTCAAAGTTGGAAAATTGCTAAAAATTTTCACCAAATTTCCGTTTTTATTCACAAATAAACACAAGTCATATCAAAGAAATTTTACCACTCTCATGAAGTATATGTCACAATTAAACATTGTCAGAATCACCGGAATCCATGGAAGCGTTCCAGAGTTATTACCTCATAAAGGACAGTGGTCAGAATTGTAACAATTGGCCCGGTCATTAACATGCAAACCACCGTTGGGGGGGGGGGGTAAAGGGGTTAACGGCATAAAAATTAAAAGTTTGAAAATTGCTAAATTTTCTGAATTTTCGCCAAATTTCCATTTTTTTCACAAATAAATGCAAGTCATATCAAAGAAAACTTACCACTATCATAAAGTACAATATGTCACGAAAAAACAGTTTCAGAATCAGTGGCATCTGTTGAAGTGAACCAGAGTTATCTACTATATACTGTAGTCGTCTAATTCTGTTTGTCTGTCTGTTTGTAGCGGAAATCCCGCGTCGCTGATTGGTCGCGCCAGGCCTGCCACGACCAATCAGCGACAGGCGCAGTCCGGCCGTGAATTGACGCTCGCCACCCATACTGTCGGTAGATCTGTGGCGCTAGCCGCTGATCTCCCGACGGTTGCCGCGGGTCACCTCCTGTCGCACGGAGGTCAGCGGCGACGCAGCGGGGAGATGACCGGCGTTAGTGACCAATCAGCGACAGGTGCAGTCCGCCCGCTAATTGCCGCAGGATTTGAACCACGCTTTTCTGATTGGTCGCTCCCGGTGACCAATCAGCGATATTGGCGTGGAATTTAACCCTCACTCACAGCGCGACGTAGTTCACTCATCTTTACTGAACAAGTTCTGTCTTAAATCTTCATAAACAAACTACATACATATTCTAGAATACCCGATGCGTTAGAATTGGGCCACCATCTATTTACTACGTAAAGTGACACTGGTCAGAATTGTAAAATTGACCAGGTCTCGAAGGTGAAGGGGTTAAGATTATTATCTCTATCTAATTTGTGTGGTTTATATGCTGGTATAAATTCTTTATTTTATTATGTAGAAAATCTATTCCTTTTCTTTTCTCAGACTGTAATTTCAAATTTCTGCCTACATGCTATATTTACAGGAGATGCGTGTCTTCTACTGAATGCTGCAAAACAGAAAGGATGCTGGGATTTCCTGTCAGCTGGCAGTATGCAGGCACTGTTGGCATGTATGCAAGACAGCACTAACGAGGTAACCCATCTTATCAAAAAGCTCGAATGTGGCCAGTTTTAGCTTTCATTTTTTATACCGCAGCTCCACTGACCGTCCGCCAGAGATACAGGCTTTTTTTTTTTTAGTGCCAATTTTTATGATTTTCACGAAGGGGGTATGTCTCACAGGGTAATAATACAGAACAGCCTAAAAAAACGCACCCCCAGAAAATTTTTTGAGCCACGGCCTCTTTCAAAGGGAATAAAATAAATAGGAAATAAAATAAGCGCAAAAACTGGCCACTTTTTACTTGGTGACTGGTCCTCTTTAAACATATTATTATCCCCTTTCCGACATCGGGCGTAATAGCACGCCGATGTTTGGACTCCCTCTCTCTGATGTGGGCTCAGGCGGTGACACATTTCTTCTTGTGTAGAGCAAGACAGGGAGGGGGGAGTAGTTGAATAAGCCCCGCCCAGCGGACCGGACTGCGGCAGTTTACATACATCTGAACCGATATAAAAAAGGTATTTATGCATGAAAGGTGCGGGGTCAGGGGGAAGCAAGAGTACTAAGAGAATCCTTATGTGACACACAATTGAATGATATCATTATATGATATCTCAAAAAAGGGGTGACAGATTCCTTTTAAATGAATCGTCATCAAGGGGCAGTGTTGGTGACGCTCACCCTGTTTCTGTCTCCGCACCCCTGATAATAATTCATTTGAGGGCAGTAAGAGAAGCTGTGGTGCAACGCAGGTGTCCTTCACCCTTCTTCTATCACCCCCTCCTGATGACTTCTCCTTTCACATTAAGAAGCTGACAGGGATAGAAGCAGAGTGTTACCACCACTGGCCGTGCACTCTTCTGACCACTCGTCCACCGCAGCTGGTTGTGCCACCGCCATGCCCGCTGCTGCCCGCTCCTCTGTTCCTGTCCTTCGGTCCTGCCGTGCTCCTCGCACTGCTGGAGGCTCCAGGACCCGGCACATGCGCTCTGGCACTCTTAGAGGGCGGTCACGTCTCCTCAAAGGTCCTGTAGGTTCTCGGATGTCCTGACCCAGGTGGCCCCCTCCCAGGTCCTTTATTCACTTCGATATCCCGACCTGGAAATCCCCGCAGCCAATCCGGGTAAGGTGGAGGGTATTTGAACCTGCTTCCTCTTTTCAGTGGTGCCTGGTTATTGTTTAAGCTCCTGCTTCTGTGACCCAGGCCCGCGTCTGTACTTCTGTGTCTTGCTCTGCATGCCCATACCTTGTGCGCTACCCTGCGCGTCCGTATTCCTATACTCTGTCCCGCACGTCTGTAGTTCTGTGTCTTGCCCTACATGCCCATACCTTGTCCGCTACCCTGCGCGTCTGTACTCCTCTACCCAGCTCTGCACGTCTGTACTCCTGTATCCTGCTCTACTAGTCCGCGCCCTGCGCAACGCTCTGCTCATCTATACTCCTGTGCTCTGTTCTGTATGTCCGTCCCTAGTGCTCCTGTGTTCGTCAGCCTTCTCCGTTACCCTTCTATTCCACGTCTCTCCCGCTATCTGAGTCGCCCCTCTTGGTATCGGCTACCATGGTATTAGAGATCCCTGGGCCTGTCCCTGACGATCCCTGTATAGGGGTCGGTCTTCACTAGGCCGGCTCGCCCTGGGCAATCTGTTCCACGGTCCAGAGGGTCCACTCTTATAGCATGCCTCACTGAGGCGTTACACATAGCTTGCACCTCGGTCACTTCTCCCAGAGCTTCTGTAAGTGCCATGGATTCAGGACATCTTCAGAGGGTCCCATTGAAAGAAACTGTGGTAAGTGACTTCAGCACTATCCCCTGATGATGTCCTTTCTCAAGCGAGGTGATAAACACTGTTATAGGGAGAAGTATAGGGTATTTCATAATAAAGCAAATGACAAAAATGCTCAGGTGTAAAAAAAAATATTTATAAAATGCATTTTAGGTATCGGACCACCGATTAAAGTGTTACTACCTTTTTCTCAATGTTTTGATTTCTAATGTGTTTAAATATTCATTACTTACAGATCCGTGAGATGGCATCTGATCTGCTTGCCCGTTTCTTCTTGCCAGCCTCCGAGGAGCTGACTGTCACACTATTTAAACTAGGGCAGACACTTCTCTGTAGTCCTCGTGTACCAATGGCAGAATCTGGAGCTATCCTAATAAAGACTTTGCTGCAAAGGTGATTTGAATATTGTAAACTGAGAAAACAGCTGTAGAAGGGTTGAGTTTTAGGGTATTCCCATGTCATACTGTTATGACATATCCAAATAATATGACATAAATGTATAGTAAATTTGAGTCCCACCAATGGGACCTACCGCTGTCTTGAGAATGGCACCCCTTCACATGCTGCCTTCAGTCCAATTGTGGTTGAAATTCTGACACAAATAAAAGGAAATTAAGATCATCATATGTCAGGGGCCTGTTCTTGAGGTAGATGCAAGTTTCAGTTGTGGGACCTGAATGTACGTACATCTTGTGGCTATGCCATAAATATACAATATGGGTATGCCCTTGAAAGACTGCCATTCATTGTCATAGCAGGTTCGCATGATTCACTGTCCTTAACTCTTTTTCATTAGAATGCTCTTACCAGAATAGACAAGTGTGCTGCAGATTATAATGGCAGTTCTCTTAATATTTCTTTAGTGTTTCTGAAATTCATCATGTTGGCTGAAAATTACAGACTATTTACATTTAATTCCTATCTGTACTTTACTAAATAGTTTATATGAAAAATGCATGAGGGGGAATGCATCAAGTTTTTTTTTTTTAGCAAAAACCTTTCTTTCATGACCCACCATATGTATTATGTGCCAGGGCTGCCTGCCTTGAGTTAATAGGGAACTTGTTGATCTAGGTGTTTTTTTTAAGATGAATTTAAAAGAAAATAATTTCAAGTTCTGTTGGTATAATGAGCAATATTTGCAAAAGTTTGTCAAACTTTTAGTAGTAATATGTGTTTATTACCCCATTTTTATTTTGATCGCTGATGAAGGCCAAATGATTGTATGTACTTGGATGACGGTGTCCCCCTGACTGCCCTGGGACTTGTTACTTATCTTACCAATGTGCTTAAGGATCATTATTGCTGTGCACAGGACAACCTCCTGCAGGCAGCAAGCAAGAAGCCCATCCATGGTAAGCATTCTGTTGGTGAAATAAAGATACTAATTGGTTTTGGTAAATAACTTTCATTGCTCACAGATACTGTATGAATAACACTACAGTGTCATTTGTTTTAGTGTATGGAGACTTTGACACCTTCCCAACATATATCGTACATGTACGGCGCAGTGGGCAAGTAGTTCCCATACAGTGCCATACATGCATGAAGGTATGGAAGTGGGCTTGGGAGTTGAGCCCTCTTTATTCGTACCGATTGTCGCTGTTTAACTCATTATATGCCGCAGTCAGTAGTGATCATAGCATCTTCATGGTTGAGAGTCACCCTCTGCTCCAACACCCTGATTTGATCATAGGATGCAGATGGTTGCTTTGGCAACCTGAGGCCAAATTATGTCTTTCAGGTCTGCCAGTTACAATGGCCTGTTTGGTCTTGCCTTAGTTAGTCTCGAACAGAACAGACCTCCAGTGATTGTAAATTGACAGATTTAATGCCGTACAATAAATAAGTATTGTGGTATCTTAGACTAGCGATAAGATCAGTGAAAGTTCATGTCCCTTAATGAAACTAAGTTGAAAAATAAAACAATAAAATTTGTGCAGTTGTTAAAAAAACAAACAAAAAAGGTATGAAGATTGGAAAAACTCAGGAAAAAAAGTTTTGCTTCAAAAATTGCCATTTTTATGCAAACTTAATTGATATTGTCACGTCTGTAACAAACCAGTTAATCGGCAGGTGAATAGTGTTCTAAAGCCGTGTGCTCTCCCGGCAGCCTCCAGCTTTTAGTCAGAGAGGCACGGCTGACACGACTTCAGTCACCTCTCAGTACACAGTGAGTGGCAGCTGTAATCATGCCCCAGTCACTATTTTTTGTAAAATAGTATTTCCCTTTTGCTTTATTGGGGGAACACAGGAAACCCTGGGTGTATACTGCTGCCACTAGAAGGCTGACGCTAAGAATTTCACTTAAAGAAAAATTTAGTTGCTCCCCTGCTGAGTACATCCACCTGCAGACACTGGACTAAACCAGTTTAGTTGAGTGTCACCTAGGAGGCAGAATTATGATGGTTTTTTTTTTTATTACTGCTAATCTTGACCTTAATCCCTACAAAAGATCGAGAGCACAATAGAGTATGTAATTGCGCAGCTAGTATTCTCTTCTGTGAAGATTGCAGGAGCCTTAACTGACACAGTCATCGTTTAGTTACTGGTGCGGATGGTCCTTGGCTTTTTCTCTGCTTCTCATCAAAGTGTGGCATGTTGCTTGGAACGAAGACCGAGCCGAAGCCTTGGTCCACAGGATAAACCCTCTTAAAGCATAGCCCTATCCAAGCATCCTGCTACTTTGTCCTGGCTCCTTTGGTCTGTGTTCCTCACTGCAGTGATGCCCTCGTATTCCATACTACTGCGGGATTTTCCCTCCCTGCTGATCCCCGTTCTTCCACTATTTTATAGCCCTTTTTATTCGGACTCCCATGACAGCACCACGAGAGAGGGGATCCGCCCTATAGGAACAGGAAACCTACAGATACAAAAGGGCGGCACCTCTCCCACGCATCAGTTGGTTTCCTGTTCCTGAGGGGACGGGATCCTACAGAAGATTTGGATCCCAGGCCGGCCAGCCGACTCCGGTAGCGAGGGGGTCTCCTACCTCGGCCTGGTTCGGATTTCCTGGAGGACGCCACGGTGGCCCAGGATGGGTGTCACGGCGGTGGCGTGGACAGCAGGGAGCGGCGTCCGGAGGATGTCCGTCTCCAGGAATTTAGCCGCCGCCGGTAAGTATACCCCCCCCCGGGGATTCCCGGCTCCGGCGGCGCATATGGGTTGGCAGCGCTGTGCAGGGGGCTGCGACCGGGCGCTGCTCCGGAGCTCCCGGGCGTCCCGCGGGGCTTCCGGCGTTTCCGGGGTAGCGGTGACGTCAGGGGGCGGGCGGAGGAGGCGCTTCCGGGTCAGCGCGCCACTGCACATGCGCGGCGATTCCAAGATGGCGGCGCCCATCGGAAACACCGATGGCGCGAGTTTGGGCGCCAGCTGGGGTAGGGAGCTCCGTTAAGGGGGGGGAGGGGCGCGGCATGGATACTGCTGACCGGAGGAGGGGGTATTTAGGCGGGACCCGGGCAGGGTTCCTTGCCTTGGCCACATTACTACATGCAGCAGTGTGCAGCAGCAGCAGCAGCAGTGGTAATGGAAAGCGATCGAGAGCAGCAGCAGCGGCAGAAGCAAGGGCAGCAGCGGCAAACATCACTGCCGCCCCTGGATGACCTTCGGCAGGTCAAACAGAAAAAGAAAGGGTCCCGTGACAGTAATGCGGGACGAAGTGACCAGTCCACTCGTAAGAGCTCCTCCAGGCAGACAGGAGCATCGGCTGAAAGAAATCCCCCTCGTTCTCCGGTACTTGATTGTGGCACTGGTAAGTGATCTTCGTGAAAGTTCACTCAGTGACGGGACCCCCTTCTGTGTTTTTCTTTTTCTAGGGAAAAAAAAGCTACAAATAAAAATAAACATAGGGAATGCGCACTCTGTGCATGCCCATTACCGGACGCGTGCCTCAAAAGATTGTGCCCCCCCTGTATTCAGCAAACGGTGGCAGAAGAGTCGCCTGCAGTAGCGGCGAGTTTGAGAGACATTGTCAGGGTAGAAATGAGGGAAACCCTAAAGTCCTTGTCTCAGCCGCAAAGTCTAAAGGGCGAGGTCCCGGCGGAGTCTGATTCCTCGGCAGAGTGGAGAAAAAGCAGAGACTCCCAGGCTTCATCTCCCTCGTCCTCCTCAGGAGAAGAGGACTCGGGGCGATTTTGTCTGCCTCTTGACCGGGTAGACAAGCTGGTCAAAGCAGTCAGAGGGACAATGGAAGTAGAGGAGCCTAAGCCCCATTTATTCATGCAGGATGTCATGTTCGGTGGGCTGGAACAGAGGAAGCGGAGAGTCTTTCCGTTAAACCAAAAGATACAGGATCTGATCCACAGAGAGTGGAAAAGACCGGACAAAAGAGGGTCGCTACCACCAGCCCTCAAAAGGAGATACCCCTTCGACAATCCGGCAGTAAGTTCTTGGGACAGAGCCCCCAAATTAGACGCTGCCATTGCGAAGGCATCAAAAAAATCCTCGCTCCCCTTTGAGGACATGGGATCCCTTAAAGATCCCTTAGACAGGAAAGCTGATACTTTCCTGAAAAACACCTGGGAGATGGCGGCCGGGTCCTTAAGACCAGCAGTGGCTTCAACGTGCACGGCCAGGTCCATGATGGTCTGGTTGGATCAGTTGGAGTCACAACTAAAACAGGGTACATCAAGACAG
Organism: Dendrobates tinctorius; assembly: GCF_039654945.1. Taxonomy (NCBI): domain Eukaryota; kingdom Metazoa; phylum Chordata; class Amphibia; order Anura; family Dendrobatidae; genus Dendrobates; species Dendrobates tinctorius. Next base: position 14,523,363 of record NW_027361932.1, on the reverse strand, counting down.
ACAATTCTTGGGGCCCTACCGACCATCCAAGAGGGAGCAGCCTTCCTAGCAGATGCCTCAGCGGATGCAGTGAGAATGGCCGCCAGAGCAGCAGGTCTCTCTAATGCAGCTCGCAGAGCCCTGTGGCTAAAGTGCTGGCAGGGAGACATCCAGTCCAGAGCGAAGCTCTGTGCGATTCCATGTGAGGGCGAATACTTGTTTGGAACTGTCCTAGACGAGCTGCTTGAAAAGGCGGGGGACGACAAGAAAAAATTCCCAAACCTTTCATCAGCGTCCTACCGTCGCCCATTTGGTAGAAGGAGATTTGGCCAGGGGAGAAGGCGCAACTCTTCGCCTGTTAGAGATCGACCCAGATGGGAAGACAGAAGGAGACGAGGTACGGGCTATATGTTTACACGCTCGTCGAGAGATCAAAAGAAACCAAATCAATGACTAGCGGTTCCCGTAGGGGGTAGACTGTCATCCTTCTTCCCGGCATGGTCACAGATTACGAATAGTGACTGGGCGCGTAAGGTAATATCCACCGGGCTTAGGTTGGAGTTTACCCAGATCCCGCGGGACACCTTTAAACTGACCCCCTTAAGATCTTCTTATCTCGAACAAGCGGCTTTAGAAGCGGAAGTCTTGAGCCTATGTCAGAAAAATGTTCTGGTAGAGGTTCCAGAGGCTGAAAGAGGAAGAGGGTTTTACTCTCCCCTGTTTCTAATCCAGAAGCCTGATAACACATTCAGAACGATTATAAACCTTCGTTCCCTTAACGAGTATTTGATTAATCATAAATTCAAAATGGAGTCCATTAATACAACAATAAAAATATTGTTTAAAGGTTGTTTTATGGCAGTCATAGATTTGAAAGACGCGTACTATCATGTACCTATCCATACAGACTTCCAGCAGTTCCTGAGGGTGGCAGTTTCAGTAGAGGGCACAGTACGTCATTTTCAGTATAGAGCCCTTCCCTTTGGTCTCTCAGCAGCACCCAGGGTTTTTACAAAGTTAGTGGCCGAAGTTATGGCTCACTTACGGGAGGTGGACGTCTTAATCATTCCATATTTAGACGATTTCTTGATTGTAGGAAAATCGGTGGGTCATTGTAAATCCCAGATAGAAAAAGCTAAATCCAGGTTAGAAAACCTGGGATGGATTTTAAACTACGAGAAATCCCGACTCCAGCCCTTAAAAATACAGAAATTTTTAGGGTTGATACTAAATTCAGACACTCAGCGGTGCCTGCTACCACTAGATAAAATACAAAAGATACAGGAGCAGGTTCTTCGGGCAATGGATAATCCATCTATGACCCTCAGACAGGCCATGTCCCTGTTAGGTTCTCTAACTTCATGCATCCCAGCAGTAAGGTGGGCACAGTTCCATACCAGAACCCTTCAAAACGACGTCTTGATTAATAGCAGGGCCCTTGGAGGCTCCTTACAGAGTCGGATGTGTCTAAGCCCCTCAACTGTTGCATCACTGAGATGGTGGCTTGAGAGCGAGAACCTAGCGTCAGGGGTGCCCTGGATAACACAGATAACCCGTATTATAACCACAGACGCAAGTTCCTTCGGTTGGGGAGCCCATATGGGGACATAGTGGTACAGGGCCAGTGGGATTCTAATTCTGAAATCTCATCCAACCAGAGAGAACTATTGGCGATAGAGCGGGCAGTCAAGAAACTCATTATCTACCTGCAGGGCCATCATGTGAGGATACACTCGGACAACCAGGTAGCGGTAGCATATGTCAACCACCAAGGTGGAACCCGCTCCAGCGCTCTGATGCAGATAACAGAACGGCTCCTCCAGATAGCAGAGAGAAATTGTCTATCTTTGACCGCGCTCCACATCAGCGGAAAGGACAATGTAAGAGCAGACTTTTTAAGCCGCAAGGCTCTAAGACAAGGAGAATGGGCTTTGAACAAAAATATTTACCGCCAGATTGTCCGCAGATGGGGCCAGCCAGAGGTAGACCTCTTTGCCACCAGAAAAAACAGAAAAGAAAGATTGTTCTGCTCTCTGAACCCCAGGGAAAATCCCCTGGCGGTGGATGCCCTACTGATAAGATGGGATTTTTCTCTGGCATACGCCTTCCCACCATTGAATCTTCTTCCTCTGGTAGTCAGGAAGATCAGAGAGGATCAGGCAAGAGTCATACTGATTGCCCCCTTTTGGCCCAGGAGGACCTGGTTCGCATGGTTGAGGACCATGTCGGTAGGCGATCCCTGGGTACTGCCGAACCTTCCGGATCTCCTCCACCAGGGGCCAGTCAGCCACCCACAAGTAGCGGGACTTCATTTGACGGCGTGGTATTTGAAAGGTCACTATTAAAAAATAGAGGGTTCTCCAAGAACTTAATTGACACCCTCCTAAGAAGCAGAAAATTAACCACCACTAATATCTATGCTAGGACCTGGAAACGCTTCCTGTCCACCTTTCACTTTGACATCAGAGATGGAATTCCCACGAAACATATTCTGGAATTTCTCCAGAAAGGTTTCGAATTGGGTCTCTCCACAAGCACGCTAAAAGTACAAGTTTCAGCCTTAGGGGCCCTGTTTGCAGCTGATATTGCAAAAGATTATTGGGTAGCAAGGTTCATCAGAGCAGCGGCCAGATCGAGACCTATACACAAAGACAGATGCGTACCGTGGGACTTAAACTTAGTCCTTACAGCCATGACAGAAAGTCCGTTTGAACCTTTAGATTCCGCCTCACTAAAGATTATATCCCTTAAAACAGCATTCCTGGTAGCAATAACATCCGCACGTAGGGTGAGCGACATACAGGCACTCTCCAGATTGCCTCCTTACACAGAGTTCTTACAGGATAGAGTGATCCTAAGACCAGATCCAGCATACCTTCCCAAGGTAGCAACACAATTCCACAGGACACAGGAGATAGTTCTGCCTTCCTTCCTCCCTAACCCAACCAACCCTAAAGAGCAGAAACTCCAGGCGTTAGATATTAGAAGATGCTTACTGACATATTTAGCAGCCATGGATCCTTGGAAGAAGGAGAACGCATTATTCCTATCCTTCCAAGGTTCCAGGAAAGGATACAGAGTATCAAAACGCACATTAGCAAGGTGGATTAGGGAGGCTATCTCTCTTGCCTACACAGCAGGTGGCGGTCCGGCTCCACAGAACCTGAGGGCACATTCCACTCGGGCCATGGCATCATCCTGGGCGGAGAGATCTGGAGTATCAATTGATCAAATATGTAAGGCGGCCACCTGGTCATCTCCTTCCACCTTTTTTAACCACTATCGGTTAGACATGGGTGCCTCCTCAGACCTCACCTTCGGGCTAAGGGTGCTGCAGGCTGTAGTCCCTCCCTAAGTTAGTTTACATCTCTGTAATTCTCTCGTGGTGCTGTCATGGGAGTCCGAATAAAGTATTAAGTTACGTACCGGTAACGGTATTTTTCGGAAGCCCATGACAGCACCCTTAGTTCCCTCCCTTGTTCACGTATAGGGGTGCACTCCTTTAGAAGATTGTTCATAGAATCACCATATGTGGGAGATGGTATGAAATAATTCGGTTAAATAGGGTAGATAGGTTGTATATATCATATGTTGTGTACTAACCATGGTAGCCTCTCAAGCTCTGTAATCCAACTGATGCGTGGGAGAGGTGCCGCCCTTTTGTAGGTTTCCTGTTCCTATAGGGCGGATCCCCTCTCTCGTGGTGCTGTCATGGGCTTCCGAAAAATACCGTTACCGGTACGTAACTTAATACTTTCGTTCCCCAAGGCACTCCTTGTGATCTCTATGGTGCCCTTCTTGGGGCTTGGACTCTAATTCAGTCTTTGCCTTCTGTTTGTGGCCCTTGTGGGCCTCGTCTCCGCCTTCCCAGACCTGTGTGCAGTTGCTCTTCTTTTCTCCTTCCTCCTTTTCTTCGAGACGCTCATTAGGGGACACAGGACTGTGGTGTATGCTACTGCCGCCAGTAGGCTGACACTAAGTGAATGAAAAAAAGGTTAGCTCCTCCTCCGCCATATACACCCTCGCCCCGATTGCAGGTGAAAACCATTTCATGCTTAGTGTCCATTGGAGGCACATGTCTGTTTTTTTTTTCCAGACTTTTTTTTTTCCCTTCCTGAAGATGAGACAGTGGCGACGGACCCTATTGAAAGGGTCCGATCTCCCCAAACCAACAACGGGCGAGCACGTGCGAGTGTCGCTTTCACGTATCCTCTCCCGCAACGTGGGACATGATGCCCTGACCACCCTAAGGTATTGAAACCCTAGGCTGTACACAGGCACAAGTACAGTCCGTGCGGCCCCCACTGCATCACCAATGCCAGACTGCAGTGATGGAAGGTGGCCGGACGGTCCCTCTCCTCATCCCCTATAGGGAAGATGGAGCTAGGGTGCCTGCACCGTCCTTTTATGCAGCCCCCCCCCTCTCTAACCTGAGCTGGAGCTGAAGCGTTATGAGGGATCACGGAGGAGGGTGGCCTGGGAGGGCTCCTGTAGCACCATTCTGACCCATAGCCCCATTTTCCTGGGGCCAGAGCGGTGCAGCCTCCGCTGCAAGTAGGGCGTCGTCAAGCGCTTCCGGTCGTCTGGCAGCACCGGATCCTAGGTGCAACGCGTCCCGGCCTAGGCCTCTATATCTGGTGGCCCCGCCCGCCCCCGTGGCAGGCGGACACCAAAAATCTAGCCCCCAGCTTCAGCCATGGCTAGGCCGCAGGCGGAAGTCCCGCCCCCCATTCGACACATCATTTCCGGTGGGCCCGACCCGTGGCTCAGGCGGACTCTGACAAATTTAGCCCCCGGCTTCGGACCAACGCTAGGCCACGGGCAGAAGTACTGCCCCCAGGACTCCTTCCACTGGCCTGCCCACAGCTGAGGCGCGCATTTTGAAGCGCTCTGCACTTCCAGGACGGTGTTCCAGGACGGTGAGGGGGCACAGGACTGGAGTAGATTCTACCCCCAACCCCCGATTGTCTATAGGCCCGGTCCTTTTTTCCAGAGGCCACTCTAGGCAAAAGTGGGGTGTGCATACTCCGCTTCTGCAGTCTGCAGCGCTATAGCCTGGCAGATACAGCATGTCCAGAAAAGCTAAGACGCACACGTTTCTATACGCTGCATGCATCTCCTGTCAGTCCGTTTTTCCACAGGCGCAGAGCAAGCGATTATGCGAAACCTGCGATGCCGAACGCGCCCAGGAGCAGTCCCCTGCGATCGAGCCCAGTGTATCAAGTCCCCCGGAATGGGCTCTATCTCTGTCACAGTCAATGGCGTCACTTACTAGAGCAATCGAGTCCCTTCGAGCCCCAGATAGGGGCAGGGACAGTGGCTCACCTGTCTTAGAGGGGTCCTCCACCTAACAGGAGCCTCCGGCCTGCAGGGGCCGCTTTCACTCCAGGCAGACGCAGGGGAAATTAACCCACACAGCGTCTCCCGGTCCATCCGGTGCCTTGGCATCCATGAGCTCTGCCTCTCGCTCGCCTTCACCAGTAGTCGATAACGAGCAAAGCTCAGTTTACGACTCGGACGAGCCGCTTGATTTAGATACTCCAGGGTACCAGGAAACAGTTGACAGCCTCATTGAGGCCGTCAACCAGAATCTTGGGATTGAGGATGATTCCACCTTGTCCTCCGGTCACAAGGAGTCATTTAAGCGAGTCAAGCGGCCTCACCCAAAGTTTGAGGACATAGTGCAACGACACAGGGAACGGCCAGACAAGCGTTTCTCAGGCCAGAAGGTGCTCTAGGCGAGATACCCGTTCACCCCTGATCTCCATAAAAAATGGGCAGAATCCCCAACGGTAGATCCACCCGTGTCACACTTGGCCTCTAAAACCCTGTTATCCATACCTAGTGGTTCATCCATCAAAGATCCCACTGATCGTCTCATAGAGAGCTTGGCTCGCTCAGTGTTTGAGGCATGAGGTTCAGAACTCTCTCCCTCGTTCGCGGCAACTTGGGTAGCCAAGGCCATGGTTTCTTGGTCAGAATCATTGAACAGAGCCTTGCAGGGTATGGACTTACCAGCAGAGGTATCAGAGATCGCAAATCAGTTCACTTTGGCCGGAGACTACTTAATCAATGCATCTTTGGATGCGGCCAACTGCGCGGCTCTCGCTGCCGCAAATGCAATCCCCACTAGGACTGCTCTATGGTTGAGGACATGGCGGGCAGACTCAACCTCCAATAAATCCTTGACTTCTTTGCCTTATCAGAGCGGCCGCCTATTCGGAGAGAAGTTAGATCAGCTCATCTCTGACGCCACAGGGGGAAAGAGCAGTTTTCTCCCTCAGTAAAGGGTCAAACAGCCATTTCGTTACCAGCCTCAGGCACGTTTCCGGTCCTTTCGCAACCCCGGGTGGGCTGCAGCGACCAATCCCTCCGCTTCAGGTCGTCCCAGCCAGGACAGGGATCGTCAAGTCTCATATAGAGCTAACCCGTTGGGGAGAATGCGTACCCAACAGCCCAGGTTAAGGGGACCTAGGTCCCAGAAAGCTTCAGCCAAATGACTCAAGGCAATTTCGAGGCGACACCAGCAAGGTAGGCAGTCGCCTACTTTGGTTTTGCCATATCTGGCTCACCGTCACACACGACACGTGGGTAAGAGAGCTGGTGTCCTCGGGGTACAAGGTAGAGTTTGTCAAGTACCCCCCAAGACGTTTTTTTCTTTCCCGTCCTCCCAAAGTAGATGCCCGGGCAAGGGCTTTACTCAAGGCCATCAAATTGCTCCAGCACAACGGAGTCATTGTTCCCATACCGGAGAATGAGAAATTTCAGGGTTTCTACTCCAACCTGTTCACGGTCCCCAAAAAGGACGGAACTGTCAGGCCCATTCTAGACCTGAAGCTCCTGAACAGATTTATCAGGATCAGACATTTCCGGATGGAGGCTCTCCGTTCAGTCATATCTGCCATGGGGCGGGTAGAATATTTGGCATCGACATCCAAGACGCCTACCTACACATCCCCATTTTCCCTCCGCATCAAAGATTTCTATGCTTCGCCATTAACTGCCTACATTTCCAGTTCGCAGCACTGCCCTTTAGGCTAGCCACCGCCCCCAGAGTGTTCACAAAGGTCATGGCTGTTGTCATGGCCATCCTGCACTCCCGGGGCATAATCTTCTTACCTTACTTAGACGACCTCTTGGTCAAGGGACCTTCATTTCGGGCATGCGAGGAGAGTGTCAACATCACGCTACTAGATACTCTTTCTTTTAGGGTGGTTGGTCAACCAGAAAAAATCATCCCCCGTTCCAGCTCAGAGGATTTCCTTTTTAGGGATGATCTTCGACACTTCCCGAGGGTTGGTAATTCTCCCTCAGGACAAGGCAGGGAGTCCGGACACTTCGCCAACCAGTCCCTCATACCATCCATTTCAGCATGAGGATCCTAGGAAGAATGGTGGCAGCAATGGAAGCGATTCCATTTGCTGAGCTCCATATTCGCCCCCTGCAGCACGCCCTCTTGGCATCCTGGGACAAGAACCCATTCTCTCTAGATTGCCGATGCCAATTGTCCGCACAGGTCAGACAGGTACTCAGGTGGTGGAAATCAGTTCCTCCCTTCTCCAGGGGAAACCTTTTCCCCCAGATCATTGGCTGGTGGTCACAACCGACACCAGCCTCCTCGGGTGGGAAGTGGTTTTCCGCCATCACACGACCCAGGGACGGTGGTCACCGCAGGAGGCATGCCTCCCAATCAACTTGTTAGAGATACAAGCGATCCAGCTGGCTCTGCAACATTTTCATCTTCTAGCAGGCCGCCCCGTCCGGATTCAATCAGACAACGCCACGGCTGTGGCTTACATAAATCATCAGGGGGGCACCCGCAGCAGGACAGTCATGCACGAGGTAGGGCACGTCCTTCACTGGTCTGAGAGAAACCACTCGGTGATATCGGCAGTCCACACCCGGGTGTAATGAACTGGGCGGCAGACTTCCTCAGCCAGCAAGGTCTTGCGTCCGGGGAATGGTCACTACACCCCGAGGTCTTCCGGCAAATTTGCCAATGTTGGGGAACGCCGGATGTGGACCTGATGGGCTCCAGGGTGAACGCCAAGGTGCCCGCATTTGTCGCTCGGTCCTGGGACTCGCAGGCAATCGCCGTGGATGCTTTGGTTTTGCCATGGAACAAGTTTCGCCACCCATACCTATTTCCCCCGCTGCCAATACTTCCAAGGGTCATCAAGAAGATCAAGGCAGAAGGGGTTCCAGTGATTCTGTTGGCCCCAGATTGGCCTCGTCGGGCATGGTACGCAGACCTAATGCAGCTACTCGCCGACGTTCCCTGGCGGCTGCCAGAGCGCCCAGACCTACTTTCCCAGGGCCCGATCTACCAACGAACGCAGGGGCCCTGTAGTTGACGGCTTGGCCGTTGAATCTTGGATTCTGACCCAGGCTGGGTTCGGACGCAAGGTGGTTGCTACAATTGTTAGTGCCTGGAAGCCCGCCTCAGCACATATTTACCACCAGACCTGGAAGGTTTTCTTCACATGGTGTCGGGACCACGGTTGTTTTCCACTGAGAGAGATTCTCTATTCCCAACATCTTGGCCTTTCTCCAGTCTGACCTAGACTCAGGTTTAGTCCCAAGTTCCATCAGGAGATATCGGCCTTATCCGTCCTGTTCCAGCGCAGGATTGCTTCCAATCTGCAGGTAAAGACCTTCATACAGGGGATCTCCCACTTGGTACCTCCCTATAGGGCGCCCCTGGACGCCTGGGACCTTAACCTGGTCCTAAGCGTTCTGCAGGAAGCTCCATTTGAACCACTACAGGATGTCTCATTGTCATACCTTTCCTGGAAGCTAGTATTCCTTGTAGCTATAACCTCAATCAGGCGGGTCTCGGAGCTGGCAGCTCTATCCTGTCGAGCCCCGTTTCTGATTTTCCACAATGATAAGGTGGTTCTCAGACCAGCTCCTCCTTTTCTGCCGAAGGTTGTTTCCAGGTTTCACATTAGTGAGGATATTGTCTTGTCCTCTTTTTGTCCAGCACCGGTACACCGTGTGGAAAGGGCTCTTCATATGTTGGACCTGGTGAGAGCTGTCAGGAGGTACGTGTCACGGACGGCACCCTTTCGTCAGTCAGATGCGCTGTTCGTGCTCCCCGAGGGTCACAGGAAGGGACTCGCTGTCTCAAGATCGACCATAGCCAGGTGGATTCGTTTGTCTATTCAGGAGTCTTACCGCATCAGAGGTGCACTGGTTCCAGCATGGATCAGAGCACACTCTACTCGGGCGGTGGGCTCCTCTTGGGCTCTTCGGCACCAGGCATCAGCGGAACAGGTTTGCAAGGCGGCAACCTGGTCCAGCCTGCACACATTCGTCAAGCCCTACAATATCCATACTCAGGCTTCAGCGGACGCGAGCATGGGTAGAAGGATTCTCCAAGCAGCGGTGGGGCACCTTTAGACAGGAGGTGCGTGTAACTTGGATCGGTGAGTCGACTTCCCGCCCAGGGACTGCTTTGGGACGTCCCACAGTCCTGTGTCCCCCAATGAGGCGAAGGAGAAACATGGATTTTTGTAGTACTCACTGTAAAATCCTTTTCTCCGAGAAGCTCATTGGGGGACACAGCACCCATCCTGTTAGCCAATTGGCTCTTGTTTGTTTACTAATATGTATTTTTGATATTAGGTGGGTTTTCTAGACATTTTGTCTTCTTGTTCATCTCCTATTGCTTTTGCACCAAACTGGTTTTCGCCTGCAATCGGGCGAAGGTGTATATGGCAGAGGAGAAGCTAATCTTTTTTCATTCACTTAGTGTTAGCCTCCTGGCAGCAGTAGCATACACCACAGTCCTGTGTCCCCCAATGAGCGTCTCGAAGAAAAGGATTTTACGGTGAGTACCACAAAAATCCATGTTTTTCCCTTGCTAAGGTCTGCTCTCGCCCCTTCCTGTCTTACCTGGGGGCCACCATCTTTACTGTGTATGCTGCTTCTCAGTATAGCAGCTCCTTCATCCCACTCCTCCACGTCAGATCCTGCAGCCTTGTGCAGTCTTGTGCCTTAGGATATCTAGACCCTCAGACTACAACCCTCCACTCCTCTATAGGACTGAGTAGATTGTCTGTCCTCAGGGAACCAACACTCTCAGCACCCCAGGTCTCTCATGCTCGGAAATGGCCACTCTTGGGGGCTAGATGTGGAAAGTTTGAGATTTTAGCAAAGCCACAAGATCTACCTTTGTGCCCAGCTTTCACTGCAACTTGGGTTGGCATGGCTTTTACTGCCTGGCCACTTTCTTTGCCAGTACAATCCTTCCGAGACCATTGTGTTGTTGGATCCCGTAGAGCAGATTGCCCACGTAGGTAGGTATCTGTGCATTGTCTCGCTTAGACATGCCAAATGTTCTTCAATCAATATTGTAGCAATCTATTGTGTTTTTGGCTCAATTAGGTTCCACAGTCCCACATCAAAAGGATCCCTTATTAACTTTCCCTTTGAGGGCTCTCGCTTTTTTGTGACCGAGCTGGGATCACCCCGGACACCTCAAGAACACCCTGCTTCCAAGGGATGTTGCTTTCACCCTGCTAGCAGTCCACATCATTGTCATCTTTTTCGGTAATTCTTATATATCTTCAAGAGAGGCTTATGCACCTCAAGAGATGAAGAGACCTCCATACAAGCCAGTTCCATTGCGCCATCTATGTGGCTAGTGGACAGTTCCTCAATTTCCATATTCAAAATGGAGGAATTCTCCATTGCAAAGCACCCCCATATAGGAACCTTTGTCATCTGGCATCCAGTGTTCTACTCCTCTAGCACAATATGGACCCTGCAGCCGTTGACAATTAGATCAGAGAGGTCGTTTCTTTCTTCACATTAAATAAAGTTTTTATCTGCACGACCCTCCACTACAGGGTTGGGGATGTAGAGGAAGTGTCCAAGCGCTGACCTGCATGATAGGATATATCTCCTCGCTCTCCGATTGTCCTAGTTCAAACCTCTGTATAGGTTTTTCCCTTGTCATCCTAAATGGGACATATCAGTTTAGCACCACCCTGAACCTGATGCTGTTGAACAAACGAACTCGACTACATCACTTCAAAATGGAATCAGTTTGTTCCTTTGAAACCTTCATAATATCCTGATAAGTTCTGTTGTCCGTGGACACTTTCTGTGCATCTTTCATAGCTTACCAGAGGCTGTTGTTCATTTCGCAGTCCAACATGCTCATTTCCAGTTGTAACTCTTCAGGCTCACTACAGCCAATTATGTATGCGAAGGTCAGGGACCACCATTGTGTGCAAGGGGAACTGTAGGTGACCCCTGCCTGGACAACATTCTTATCCTATGCTCCCTCTCGTTCAGAGAACTTCTAGAGTCTGTAGATCACCCTGGACAGACTTTCCCGTTTCAGATAGATTGACAAAAAATCGAACTCATCTCTGATTTCTGCTCAGCGTTTAGTCTCATTGGGGTCGATGCAAAAATTATCCTTTGTCTGCTCCTCTAAGCAGCATCTGTTCTTTGAAGAGTTACTCGCAATATCCCTCCACTTCTGTATGAGCATCTTAGGAGAGATTGTTACTGCCATCAAGCTTTTCCTTTGTTCAATTTCTTTACCATGCACTGCAACTTTCACTTCTCTCTCATTGGGACAAGACTGTGTTCTCCCTGGATTATCAGCTGCTCCCACCTAGCGTCAGGCAATTTTTTGTTCTGGTGGCAGGTCTTACCCCTCCCTCGCCTAGTCAGCTCTTTTTTTTTTTAATTAACTGCCAGATGGACGCCAGTCTTCTCAGATATGCTGTCTTCCGGAAGTCCACTGTTCAGGGTCTCACAAGGCATCTACTGTATGTCCTGGAGCTCAAGGCCATTTTGTCTGTGCTTTATTAGCAGGACAAGCTGTCAGGTCTACCCCTCCGGATCCAGTCCAACAGTGCCCACCGCTGTGGCATTACATCTTCCATAGCGCAGAACGCCAAGTCATCTAGCCACAACAGAGATCTCTGTGAATTTTATCTCAGCAAAATGAAGAATTTCAACAATCGCAGATGTCCGTCATACCCACAGTAGAATACTGTTCATCAGATTTCCTAAGCCACAAAGGGAAGTGTTCTCTTCATCTGGAGGACATCTTCCTCCAGATTTAGATTAAATGGGGTCCTCCAGATGTTGACCTGATGCCATTCAGTCTGAACCAAAATTGCCTAAAAAGATTAAGTCGGAAGGGATTCCCGTCTTACTCATGGTCTCAGATTGGCACAGAAGATCCTGTTACGCAGAAGTTATCAACTTTCTCACAGATGTTCCGTGGAGATATCCTGATCCTCAAGACCTACTTTCTCAGGGTGCCTCTAATCAGGACTTTTCTTCAGCACCTGGTTCATTCAGTTCCTCTTTACTGGCGCCCCTTTGATCCAGGGGATCTCATCCTGGTCTTTAACTACTTAGTCTTTGATACCGTACAGTGCTCCTAAACCAATCTGGGACATAATCTTGCTCTCCTGGCAGGTTGCTTTCCTGGTAGTTATTACTTCCATTAGACTAGACTGCAGCTGGTGGCTCTCTCTTGTGGCTCTCCATTCCTTGTCTTTCTGCAGGATAAAGTCATTTTTGTTCAGTACCTTCCTAAGGTACCTTTCAACATTAATGAAGAGATTGTTCCATCTTCCTTCTGTTCATCTCTCTCTCATCCAACTGACTTATCTTTATATATGTTGGACTTGGTCAGAGTGGTGTGTAACTTCTTGTCAGTGACTGACGTACAGGTCTCTCCCTCTCTAAGGTTTCCATCACATGCTGGATATGTTCTGCCATTCTGAAAGGGTATGTCACTAAGGACAATGTGCCTCACCGGGGGGTTAAGGCTAACTCTACCCAGGCAGTGGGGGCCTCCTTAAAGGGAAGGTGCCGTGTTTTTTCATAATTTAATGTAAAAAAGAAAATAGTATAAAAAGATATTGTCCCCTAAGCTTGACTCAGTGGTGTGTATGGATTTTTTTTTTTCTGTAGTAATGCAGCCACTGGGGGCTGCCATCTTACCTCTCTGGCTGCTGAACGACATTTTCCATGCTCATTTACGGCAGTCCCTGGGCATAAGAGATAATAGTCGGCTGCCTACCCTATCTCTTTCATTGCAGCTGCATCAGGAGTGAACTGGCCACGCCTCTGTGGGCAGCTCAATTCACAGCTGTAGGTTTGGCCAGGCGCCATCTTATTAGAGCCCAGTGCTTTTCTTTTAGCAATAGCCCTGGATGCTGTACTGTTCCAGCATAACAGGGCTTGGATGTTCACTCTGCACATACCAGCTGCAGGAGAGGAACGAGCTCCTGGACACCAAGCTGCTCTTTCCAAAACACACGGCCAGCTGCTGCCCCTGCAAAACATAGGAGGAGCTGCTCCCTGCTGTTTCAAAACACTTGGCAATCTGCTGGACATCTAATCCTCTCCTGTGTGATACTGACTGCTGAGCTGTGTATCTAATCCTCTCCTGTGTGATACTGTGTGCTGAGTCGTGTATCTAATCCTCTCCTGTGTGATACTGTGTGCTGAGCCGTGTATCTAATCCTATCCCGTGTGATACTGCTCTCCTGAAATACTCTGTGCTGCTGTCACCCTGCTCCTCCACCATATATCTCCCTCTGTGCCCCCCATAGACCAGCACACTGCTCTCCTGAAATACTCTGCTGCTGTCACCCTGCTCCTCCCCCATATATCTCCCTCTGTGCCCCCCATAGACCAGCACACTGCTCTCCTGAAATACTCTGTGCTGCTGTCACCCTGCTCCTCCCCCATATACCTCCCTCTGTGCCCCCCCATAGACCAGCACACTGCTCTCCTGAAATACTCTGTGCTGCTGTCACCCTGCTCCCAGAATCCTTGCTGCCTGCCATCCTCAGTGACCAAAGACACCATTCCTCTCCTCAGATCCTGTCCTGGCGATGTGTGAAAGCGAGGTGACGGGCCTGATGTATGGTGGAAGGAGCAGGGTGACAGCAGCACAGAGTATTTCAGGAGAGCAGTGTGCTGATCTATGGGGGCACCCAGTTCGGTGCCAGGGATTGTACATAGAGCGCTGTGTTTTATACACATGGATGGACCGTCTTCTTGTCTGCTCCACAGAAATCCAGGAAACATTTCTGCTGTTTGATGGCCTGTTCTGATCCAGAATTTACATGCAAAGACAGTCAGTAACTTTGCAGGCCCCATCAAAATGGCTGCTCACTGTGTTCCTAAATGTCATCCTCTCTTTTCCCTTAGCAAACACCCAGAAGGGGAGGAGAGGAGTGACATCACACCCATGTCAGCAGACTCCGCCCATATTTACTCCAGTGCAGTAATGTGAGCTAGTTGCACTAGGTTTTTGTGCCAAACTTCAGTAGCTGCTCCCCCTAGTGTTAACAAGTGAAAATGCCAAACTTTTTAAAATTATTTTTCATATTTTACAAAATTAAAAACAAATGATAATATTTTTTAAGAAAATGTAAACATTAATTCTTTACATTTTTTTCAATTGCTGAAAAAAAAATTTTTGGATGTCACCTTCCCTTTAACCATTCGACATCAAGCTTCTGTTCTACAGCTTTGTAAGACTATAACATGATCTTTCGTTCACACGTTCTCAACATTTTACAGAGTTTAGAGCTTTGCATCATCTGATACGAGCCAGGGTAGAAGGGCACTGCAAGCCAGCTCACCAGAAAATGAAAGCAGAAACTCGGAGCTCCGTGTAGACTCACGTCAAAGATCAGGAGGAAGAAGAATCAGCTCCAGCTGCTAGAAAAATCTTCTTTAATGGAAAATATTTAAAATATACAGATCAAGAAGCTCTCCATATAACCACACCACAGCAGAAGAGAACAGGCTACGCGTTTCGACCTGACGGTCTTTGTCAAAGCCATGCTAGTAATCTACCTTAGATTGAATATATATGTGCGGTTGACAAATAAAACAGCATACAAAAATCACATGACATTACAAACCAATCAATTAGAACACACATATTTCAACACATATATGCGCAATAAAACTAACAATAGTGCAACAATAAATCGTGTCTTTTGTTGAGAGCATTAGGATGTCTTGTATTTAGATGGTATATCCAAAATGCTTCTCGGGTAAGGAGGCATCGCCTGATGTCTCCCCCCCGAGATGACAGGCTAACGCGTTCTATGCCATGGACTTTAAGGTGCGATGTATTGCGGGCATGATGCTCAATAAAATGTTTGGAAACTGCCGAAATATTGCGTGTGTAATTACTTGTACTACCAATGTCGTGTAGGTGTTCCCGTATTCTGATTTTGAGCTGCCTGGAAGTACAGCCAACATAGGATAAATCACATTGGTCACAGTTAATTTTATACACTATATTGCTGGAATTACAATTAATATAATTTTTTATTTTAAAATGTGAAGTATGATTATTATTAGTAAATTCCTGAGATATTTGAACATATTTGCACATCTTGCAGACGTTGGCACCACATTTGTAAAAACCTTTAGTGGTTAGCCAATTTTCTTTAGATTTTTGATGCATTAATGAAAACATACTGGGGGATAATATACTACCCAAAGAAGGTGCTTTTCTGGACACTACATTGATACCTGATGACAGAATTTTGGCTAGTTTGTCATCTTCATAAAGAATGGGTAAGAATTTACAAATAATATGTTCAATGGGGAATTTTTCTTACAATTAAGAGGAGTCGCGATGGGAGCCAAGTTTTCACCTTCCCTCGCAAATTTGGTAATGTCCTTTTGGGAGATGGAATTTATATACTCCACTACAAATCCTTTTGCTGAGCAATTGATCTGGTATGGCAGATATATCGATGATACCCTCATCATTTGGGGTGGAGATATATCTGCCATACCAGATTTTGTGAAATACATGAATTCTAATAAATACAATATCCAATTCACCTATAATTATAGCTCTGATAGCATTTCATTTTTGGATTTAGATTTGGGGGGTACAGATGGTGCAGTAATTTTTACTAAAACGCACCATAAACCCTATAGTGGAAACACAGTTCTACATGCAGCAAGTAGCCACAATAAGCACACGATCAGGTCCATCCCTGTGGGCGAATACACTAGAATTAAACAAAATTGTAGTTCAGAGAAGGTTTTAAAGGAAGAATTCAGACATGTTACCAATAAATTGAGAAACCGCAGCTATCCGAACTGGACTCTGACCAGAGCAAAGAAAATACTGCAGACTAAAAATCGGGATGAATTATTGGCACCTAATTCAAAGAGTAGAAAAAAGGCAGCACACTTGGGAACAAAACATAGTAACATAGTTATTAAGGTTGAAGGGAGACTCTAAGTCCATCTAGTTCAACCCATGTCCTATCCTAACTTGCCTTAAAACCCTACATATGTTTTCAATATAGTCCGCAATTTTCATCTATTAAAAATATTATTTGTAAATTCTTACCCATTCTTTATGAAGATGACAAACTAGCCAAAATTCTGTCATCAGGTATCAATGTAGTGTCCAGAAAAGCACCTTCTTTGGGTAGTATATTATCCCCCAGTATGTTTTCATTAATGCATCAAAAATCTAAAGAAAATTGGCTAACCACTAAAGGTTTTTACAAATGTGGTGCCAACGTCTGCAAGATGTGCAAATATGTTCAAATATCTCAGGAATTTACTAATAATAATCATACTTCACATTTTAAAATAAAAAATTATATTAATTGTAATTCCAGCAATATAGTGTATAAAATTAACTGTGACCAATGTGATTTATCCTATGTTGGCTGTACTTCCAGGCAGCTCAAAATCAGAATAAGGGAACACCTACACGACATTGGTAGTACAAGTAATTACACACGCAATATTTCGGCAGTTTCCAAACATTTTATTGAGCATCATGCCTGCAATACATCGCACCTTAAAGTTCAGGGCATAGAACGCGTTAACCTGTCATCTCAGGGGGGAGACATCAGGCAATACCTCCTTACCCGAGAAGCATTTTGGATATACCATCTAAATACAAGACATCCTAATGGTCTCAACAAAAGACACGATTTATTGTTGCACTATTGTTAATTTTATTGCGCATATATGTGTTGAAATATGTGTGTTCTAATTGATTGGTTTGTAATGTCATGTGATATTTGTATGCTGTTTTATTTGTCAACCACACATATATTATTCAATCTAAGGTAGATTACTAGCATGGCTTTGACAAAGACCGTCAGGTCGAAACGCGTAGCCTGTTCTCTTCTGCTGTGGTGTGGTTATATGGAGAGCTTCTTGATCTGTATATTTTAAATATTTTCCATTAAAGAAGATTTTACTAGCAGCTGGAGCTGATTCTTCTTCCTTCTGATATTCTTTACTTGCCATTTATCTTTGTTCTGGTTTACTTATGTTTCCCATCCTTGGGACAGCTACGGGGTCTTCCATGGTTGTCCTGTGTCCCCCAAATAAGCATTTACCATAAAATTCCTTTTTCGTTGCTTTCATTGGGAAATACGACTCCCACCCTTATGGCTCTTCCAGTTGTTTTATTTCCATTGTGGCCTATGACTTCATGCTGTGTTTTATTGTACTGTTCTTAAATATTGAATACCTTAAGGATTAACATTCTTTCTGACAGCCATTTTGAACAGAAAAAAAACAAAGACAGAAACATATTGATTAAATGCCCTGCAGTAAATAAATAGCATAGTGCATGAAAATAATATACGTTACTTATTTAATATGTTTTTTTATAATAAAAAAAAATACGAAAACCATCCCACCACTCCACGGTGACCGTAATTGGGACAGCCCTAACTGTAATAATAAAAACCTTACCGTTTGTCAAATGCTATGCATGTAGATAAGGGCTGTGAGGGACTGAGCCAAACTAGTGAACACACAGCCAAGGGAGACCACATCAGCTCAGTACAAAGGCAGGCCACACCTTTATATGCACATGATTCAAACAGACTGAAAAAACCCAAAGGTATGAACTGGGACATAAACTGGTGTGCATGCCGTGTGAATGTTGAATACTTACAGAACTGGTTTTAAAATGGGGTCTTGTTTGGGGTTTTT
The DNA here is from genome assembly GCF_039654945.1 of Dendrobates tinctorius. Taxonomy (NCBI): domain Eukaryota; kingdom Metazoa; phylum Chordata; class Amphibia; order Anura; family Dendrobatidae; genus Dendrobates; species Dendrobates tinctorius. The sequence goes on along the minus strand of NW_027361932.1, from coordinate 14,505,387 downwards.
CCAGTATATAGACCCCACAAACACAATTCAAAACCGAATTGGTCCTTAAAAATAGGTTTTGTAAATTTCTTTCTAACATCCTATCAAAATGAAACGCCATTAGAAAAGTGGTTTAAGGGCATAAAATGGCAAATTTTGAAATTGCTAATTCTTCTTAAGTTTTGGCAAATGTCTGGTATTTCCATAAATAATCACACATTTTTTCTAACTAACCACTAACAAGCAGTACAAATTGTACATTCTCAGAATCAATGGGAACAGAATAAGCATTGCAAAGCTATCACCACATAAAGTGACACATGTCTGATTTGAAAATGGAGTTTTTCAGGAAAGTCAAAACTAGCTTAGACAGTAAGAGGTTAATGAAATTTACATAAAACAAATTCCTGTAAAGATAGTCTGCGATAGGTCAAGCATAGCTCGAGAACATATTGCATGTTAGTCACAGAGATGCAATTATGATCTTTCTCATGCTTGCTTTCACCATTTAGGGGTGCTTTCTGCTCTGAGGTTCTGTCTGTTGGATGTTGCTCCAATGTCACAATTCATCTTGCAAGCTGATCAGGCCACCAGCTGGCATTGTCTCCTGCAGAAGCTTGTTAGCTTGTTACAAGAAATAACATCATTCTTACTTGGCATACTACACAAAGCATGGAAGGGAGAGCCTTCAGGTAAGACACTAATAACATTATCCTTAGCAATTGTCCTAGAACCTTATTGGCTCTGGAAAATGCTACATGGCATCAGCAATGTATTAAAGCCAAATTGCTCCAACAGTAAAATTTCCCCCTTTCTCCTCTGAACCCTGCCTTGTACTACAAAAATGTGTTTTAGTTAAAAGAAGTAAAGTAAACAACTCCTTTTAAGCTAGAACAATATTGGCTTCTTTCTTCCAGAACCAGCGTCACACTTGTCCATTGGTTGTGTATACTATTGCAGCGAAACCTTCTTTACTGAAATGAAAACAACCCATGGATATGTGAGAGATTCCCTCTCAACCCCTTTAAAAGGATCTTCTCAATTTTGGACATTTATTCCTCTGGGACCCCTGCTTTTGTGGGGGAATGTATTTAGCCTTTCACATAAGACCTCATTGAAATGTCTAATTTTCACGCATAGGTTCTATCCGTGATTTTCACAGATAGAACATATAACAATATAATCTATGAGGCTGCTCACATGTTCATGCTTTTTTGCGGACCGCATGTCCACAAAAAAATAATCACAGAGACATGACTATTTTTTGATCCAAGTCATTGATTAAAATTGCTAATACAAGTCTAAAGGCTCTTGAAAATCACAGAAAGCACACAGATGGCATCCGTCCGCTGTCAGTGATGAACATTGTAATGGATGTGTGAAAATCATTGATGAAAGACTGATGGCAAAAACTGAAACTGATCAAACACTAATGAAAATTGGGTGAGATACTCTGATGACAGTTTTTTGCCTATGTGAAAAACCACGAACGTCTGAATGAGGCCAAACTTGTAGAAATGAATGGAGACAGCTGCACACATACATGCCCACCTCTTCAATTATTCTCCACCAAGATATAGCTGCCAGTATCTACCTTCTTTCTCAGGTTGGGGAACTCCTGTTCTCCATGTTGCTTTGGGTTCCGTGGGTGGAATCCATCAGACTTCTCTAGCATGTCCCGTGGATATACAGTATAATAAATTTCCAACTTGGCAATATCCCTTTTAAATGGATTCTGTCACCAAGTTTTTGCTATCACATCTAAGAGAAATATCATTGTAAAACAGTGATTTTATCAAAACTGCACCCTGCAGCCTAGTGATTGACACACTGCTTGTTTCAGGATCTTTTGACTCTACATTATATTGCTCTTAGACCTTGTGACAAATACCCTTGAAAGAGGAACTTTGACTAGGTTTAGCAGGTTAAAGCACTACTCCAGTGTTTGTTTTTTTATTTCAGGGCTGAAATCGTACCACTAACGTAATGTTCCTGACCCTAGTATTACATTTACCAGCTGCTGTCTTCAGCTCTTCCCAGTGCCACTCCAGTCTCTTGCCACCATCTTTTGACAGCTTGGGGACCTTGTCTGTCTGACCGACGGGGATGATTTTACCGCCGATCAGAAGTGATGTTTGCTGCGCTGTCATGCACATGACAATGTGGCGAAAACTGTATGTTCGGGTCCAACATTCAAGTGAATGGGGTTTGGGTCCGCTGCTCAGTGTCCCTGCTGGATGACAGGCTGTATGGTTGCATCATGCAACCATGCAGCCTTCCATTTAGATGTAGCAGAGCTGACTGTGAGGTCACATCTTGCTGTCCTTGACATATCTGCAGCAAATACGCTGCAAAAAGTCAACCTGCATTTTTGCAGCATCTTCACCATTCATTCAAGTCAACGGGTGAAAATAGCTGAAAAAAAGCTAAAAGAAGTGACATGCTCTATATCCAAAACAAACATGCAAAGCACAAAATGCTGATGACAAAAAAAAACAATGCGTGTGCATGAGATTTCTGAAATCTCATAGGCTTTGCTGATACTGTAAAAAGCAGCTGAAAATTATCAGAAAAAAACGCCCAGTGTGAACATAGATTTTTTCATTTTGCTTTGATTCTTGGTTATGATTGTTAATGGCCACAGTGTGAATATGCACCTACAGATTACAGTTATTTCAACATGGTTTCCAACTCATTTCTTTGGTGCTGCTTTTCTAACACTATTTACTTGTGGATAGCTGTACGACCACAGGTAAATAGTGTTTCTTTATTGCTTCATTGGGTGACAGGTAGCCATGGGTGCGTGCTGCTGTCGCTAGGGGGCTGACACTAGGCAAAAAAGGGAAATAGCTCCTCCTCAACAGTATACACCCACCGAGTGACACAAAGCACCTCAGTTTAAGCTTAGTGCCTGTAGTTGGCAGACCTGGATCTGATCCCAGTTCCGCAGTTTTCCTTTTCAGGTTTCCTTTTGTGTTTTTATTAATATTTTCCCTTTGCTTTTCAGGTTCCTTTCTCTTAGGTTAACGGTGTAATTTCTCACCCTGTTTTTCCACACTTATGTGACCGAGAGAGCAGTGTTGTGTCACCCACATCGCCCACTCTCGGACCCACAAGGCAGGACCTAATTCCATCCCTTGTCCCCTTCACGCGTGTTTCAGGGTGATTTGCAGTGGCCAGTCCTTGCCTTTTCCCCACCCCTCTCCTAGGATAGGGTTGAGGAGGAAGACGGTGTTCACCAGTGGCCTTCCCCCTTCTTGTAAGGGGTTGACGCCATCTTCTGCACCGTTTGATTCCAGCGACCGCCATCCACCGGAGGGCTCCTGAAGTTATCCTCATTGCTGCAGAAGGTTCGGGAACTCCACCGCACAGGTATGTCTCCCTCCTTTCCCTCCTCAGCTGCAGGCGGTAACCCCAGGAACACTATCCCTTCATCTCACACGGGAAAGGACGGCGTTAGTAGAGGGGAAAGCCGGCCCAGCCACGGCCATTTTTCCTTAGTGCTTGTGGGCACATCCCTCCTTTTGCTGGCCGCACTTCTTCCCGGCTTTCTATGGCGTTTGAATCGTGCGCTCTTTTTAACCAATAGGAGGTTTCTTCTCTTCCTCCACTTCTTGCTAAGTTTAGCCACGCCCTCCGGCAGCGCTCCCTTCTTTGGCCCATTTTTTCGCTCCTATCATGGAGCTTCCCCTTCCTGGCTGTTCACGCCCCTGGCGTGTCAGCCAATGGGGGGGGGACATTCATTTTCACGGTCCGGCAAATCTTCCTGGCTGTTCATGCCCCCGGCGTGTCATTCAATAGGATGTTTACTTTCGTTTTTACCAGCCGGCATACCACACGCCCACCGCAGTGCACCAACGTGAGGTGACACAAGCCAATGCTGCATCAGCTTCTGTGCCTCTGCAGCTGGCGGTCCTGATTATTACACCATCATATCCTGCTCTCTCTGCATGACCTGCGGATACCTGCACACAGGGGGACAGCCATCCACAGTTTCTTCTGCTGGTTGTCTCTGGCATCTGGTAGACTCTGCTCTATCTTCTTGATCTCTCCTCCACAGCAGTATTCCCAAGGCTCGACTTATGTCCAACCCTTCAGAGGCTTCTTTCTGCCCCAGTAAGCCTACTGTGATTCACTACGCCTGTGACCTCTGCAAAAGAAAGTGGTCTTTAGATTAACCTTCCCCATTCTGCCTGTCCTGCAGTCCTTCCAACATGGCCCCACAGGAGCACCCTAACGCCGTGACGAGAGCACACCCCTCCCTCCGGAGTGGTCTCTTGCCATGTTGCAGTCAGTCTCCGACCTGACAAAAATATCACAGTCCCTGGTCCAGATACTGGAGCGACTTCCACATTTGTGTTCAGCCACCAGTGCTCCAAACGCCTCTCACGGTGATTCGCATGCACCTGACCACGACCTTCGCAGGGACAGTTCTTCCTCCAGTTCTTCGGGTCACTCTGCTTCCTCCAGGATGCATTCCTCACCCCATGCCCCCTCCTCGGAAGCGGCTTTTGGGTCAGATACAGATTCCCAGTCTGAGTCTGATAAGGACCAGGTCTCAAAAATGCATGATATGGTCAATAGCCTTATCTTGGCAATTACCCAAACTCTTAACCTAAAGGAGGATGAGGCATCTGTTCAGTAGCGCTCCATTTACTTCAAACAGGTAAATCGTCCTTCCTGGATTTTTTTCCACTCACAGGCAGTTTGAAGCAATTATGTCTAAATACTGTGAACACCCTGAAGGAAGGAAGCAGCTAGACATTCTTTAGCCCAGACCTCGTTGGTATATGGGCAGAGTCCCCTAATATGGACCCGTCAGTTTCTCGCCTGTCTTCTAAGACAGTCTTGTCTCTTGAAGATGCTATGGATAGACAGATTGAATCCTTGGCTAAGTCAGCCTTTGAAGCAGCTGACGCCTCCCTTTGCCCCATTTTTGCCTCCACCTGGGTGGGAAAGTCCATGTCTGCCTAGGCAAGAATGCTTCATAGGGTATCATAGCGGCAGCTCCTCCGGATGAGATGGCAGACTTGGCAGACCCAATTGCCCATGCTGGCAAATATCTTCTGACCGCCTCCATGAATGCGCCCGGTTATTCCGCCAGGGCTACCAGCAATATCGTTGCTATACGCCGCATTGGAATTCAGATCCACCGTCTAAAAAGTCCCTCACTAACTTTGCCTTTCAAGGATCTAGACTTTTTGGGTCCAAACTGGATCAAATAATTTCGGATGCTACCAGCGGGAAAAGTACCTCTCTTCCCCAGTCCAAGCCTAAACGTCCTTTCAATAGGAAAAGGTTGCTTCAATTTCGTTCTTTTCGGCCCTTCTCTTCAGGGACTTCCTCCCAGCAGGACCGATCTTCCGCCCATGAGGAAAGGAAGAAGCCGTCCTTCAATCCAGCTCCTCACTGGCAATCAAAGGATCGCTTTTCCAAGCCTTCAGGGTCCCGTGCCAACAGGCCCTCCTCGGTGGGACGGGTCACCCCCACCCGGGAATCTCTCCAGGGTGGGAGGCCAGCTTCTCCTCCTATGGGACGCATGGTTGTCAGTGGTCGACGATGCCATGTCAGAGAGCTAGTGACTTCCCGGTTACAAAATCAACTTTTCTTCCCAGGAAGGATGGAGTCCCTACATTCAGTAATCGCCTCCATGAAACCGGGAGAATTTCTTTGCTCTGTAGACTTTCAGGATGCTTATCTTCACATTCCTGTTTGTGTTCAGCATCAGAGATTCCTACGGTTTGCGATGCATGAGGACCACTGTCAGTTCACGGCTCTTCCCTTCGGCCTGGCCTTTGCCCCCAGAGTATTCACGAAGGTCATGGCCATCCTTCGCTCCAAGGGGTTTCTCATAATCCCTTACTTGGACAATCTTTTGATCAAGAGGCCTTCCCAATGAGACTCAGACCAGAGTCTTCAGATCAACTTGGAAACTCTGGTCCTTTTCGGCTGGATAGTCAACAACGGTTCTGCAGGAGAGTTCTGGGGAAGATGATTGCCGCCATGAAAGCCAAGCCTGTTGCCAAGTTCCATATCCTATTCAGCTTGCCCCCTTGTCTGCTTGGGAGAAAAGGACTGTCTTCCTGGACTGGCCGTGCTTCTGCCTCTCAAGGTGAGGCAGTCCCTTACCTGGTGGACGCTATCAGCCTCAATCCTGCACGGGAAGGCCTTCCTCCCTCTCCGGTGGCATGTCATCACCACCGACGCCAGTCTCCTCGGTTGGGGAGCAGTCTTTCTTCATTAACCGATTTTCTGAGCCATCAGGGTCTCGCATCGGGCAAGTGGTCTCTCAACCCCGCTGTTTTCAACCAGATATGCCATGGGGCACACTTGACGTCGACCTGATGACGTCTCGGATGAACGACAAGGTTCCTCAGTTCGTAGCCAGGTCCTGAAATTCGCTAGTCATCAGTTTTGATGCCCTAGTAATCCCATGGTCCCAATTCCAGCTGCCTTATATTTTTCTGCCTCACCCCTTGATTCCGAGAGTCATGATAAAGATAAAGGCAGAGGGGATTCCTGTAATCTTGGTAGCTCCAGACTAGCCAAGAAGGGCCAGATCTTCTCTCACAGGGTTCCCTTTTCCACCAGAGTTCACAGTCTCTAAGTGAGGCCGCAGTTCTGAGGGAGGCTGATTTTTTCCCATCAGATCATTCAGAACATGATTAGGGCAAGAAACCAGCATCCTCGCGTATCTACCACACATACTGGAAGGCCTTCTTTCGGTGGAGTGTCTTTTTCCCTTCCTTCCATCCTGGGTTTTCTTCAAGTGGGTCTTGACTCTGGTCTATCACTCAGTACCCATAAGAGGCAAGTTTCCGCTCTGTCGGTTCTTTTCCAACTAAATCTGGGTTCTCGCTACCAGATAAAGACTATTCGTCAAGGAGTTGCCCACCTGGCACCTCCTTACCGTCATTCGATAGGATCTTAACGTTGTTCTTGACGCACTCCAGCAGGCTCCTTTTGAGCCCATTCAAGACATTCCACCTTCTGTCATGGAAAGTTGCCTTCTTAGTTGCCATTACGTCCATTAGGATAGTTTCTAAATTAGCGGCATTCTCCGTTCCTGATTCTACATCAGGACAAGGTAGTTCTCAGACCAGTTTCTTCCTTCCTTCCTTGTCTAAGGTGGTCTCTCTATTTCACATTAATGAAGTCATCGTCCTTCCTTCTCCATTTCCCTCTCTGGTCCATCCCCTGGAGGAGTCAAGTTGGATCTGGTCAGAGCTATCCAAGTCTACCTCTCAAGGACTGCTCCCTTTCGTCACTTTGATGCTCTATTTGTCTTCTCCGAAGGTTGTCGTAAGGGGCTCCCAGCTTCCCAGTCCACTATTGCCTGTTAGATTCGTTCGGCAATATTGGAGGCATATCGCGTTCAGGACAAACAGCCTCCTCTGGGAGTAAAGGCTCACTCCACTCGGGCGGTCATCACTAGGCCTCGGCTTTACAGATTTGTGAGGCCGCGACCTGGTCATCTCTGCACACCTTTGCGAGGTTTTACAGGATTCATACCCATGTCTCGTCTCATGCAGGCCTGGGAAGGAAGGTGCTGCAGATGGCGGTTATGCACCGGCCGTCCTAAGTCTGTTTTTTCATTGCGTTCTTGCTGTTCTCACCCTTTGGGCTGCTTTGGGATGTCCCATGGTTACTTGTGTCCCCCAATGAAGCAATAAAGAAAGAGGGATTTTTGGTACTCACCGTAAAATCTCTTTCTTGGAGCCTTTATTGGGGGACACCGCATCCTCCCTAATGTACCTCTGTTGGGCCTATGTGCCTTTTTGTTCGGTTGGTATATATGTTGAGTTTTGGTTGTTTCTCCCACTGCTTTAACACTAACTGAGGTGGTTTTTGCCACTCAGTCAGTGTATACTGCTGAGGAGGAGCCATTTTCCGTTTTTTGCCTAGAGTCGGCCTCCTAGCAACAGCAGCATACACCCATGGTTGCTTGTGTCCCCCAATGAAGGCTCCAAGAAAGAGATTTTTCGGTAAGTACCAAAAATCCCTCTTTTCCGAGGTGACAGGTTCTCTTTTTAGCTTTCTGAGTGTTTACAATTATGATTGATATATATTATTATTCTTTATTTATTATGCTTTGGTTATATAGCGCCATCATGTACTACTGAGCTACGGTACTGTCCATATATGTACAATATTATATTTTCTTCAGTGGAAATTGTTTTATTTTTTTTTGGGGGGTGGTGTTTGCACCAAATTGATTAGCTATTGCTTGGGTAATACTTTCAGCAGGGTGAACTATATATGTGCCCATTTTATTCATGTCATTCCCTTACACAGAAGTAGCTGCACCATCTTTTCAAGATATGGGGAAGGCTGTCAGTGTCCTAATTGCACATGATAGAGGCCTACAGGAAGTACAGGAAGACCTTCTTATTTCAGAAGAGCACAGCCTCATCATGACTTGTTGCTGGGTCTCCTTAAAGGTGAGACTCCAATAAGCTACTATAAGTTTGCTTGACAAAGTCATTTTCTTAATTACGGTCATTTTCTTATTTGCCAGGAAATTGGAATGTTTCTTGGGCCACTCATAGAAAAGTTGATTGCCTCTCGTACGCCTATAATTTCTGATGCTGCAGTAGAGGCTTCTATGGCAGCATATCATGATATATTCATGAGATGTCGTCACTGGGTAAGTCACATAGTATAGTAGTTTTTATAGACAGACTTATCCAGGACTTAACGGGGTGCTCTGAAACTAAAATGAATTTCTCCTACGCCTCATTGGGGGACACAGACGGTGGGTGTTATGCTGCTTGCCACTAGGAGGACACTAAGTGAACACAGAAAAATTTAGCTCCTCCCCTGCAGTATACACCCTCTCACTGCCTGAGGTTTCTCCAGTTCTTGCTTAGTGTCCGTAGGAGGCACTTGGGTCTGGCTTCAGACCCCACCGGTTTTATTTTCATTTTCAATTTTCTGTAAACTCTTATTTTTTAATTAACGGAGTGAAGGGGGCGATGGTTCCTTTCATAGAATCATAGAATCGTAGAGTTGGAAGGGACCTCCTGGGCCATCTGGTCCAACCCCCTGCTCAAAGCAGGATTCGCTAAATCATCCCAGTTAGATGTCTGTCCAGCCTCTGTTTGAAGACTTCCATTGAAGGAGAACTCACCACTTCTCGTGGCAGCCTGTTCCACTCATTGATCACTCTAACTGTCAAAAAGTTTTTTCTAATATCTAATCTGTGTCTCCTCCCATTCAGCTTCATCCCATTGCTTCTAGTCTTTCCTTGTGCAAATGAGAATAAAGTTGATCCTTCTACAATGTGACAGCCCTTTAGATATTTGTAGACAGCTATTAGTCTCCTCTCAGTCTTCTCTTTTGCAAACTAAACATTCCCAAATCCTGCAACCTTTCCTCATAAGACAGGGTTTGCAGACCGGTCACCATTCTGGTCGCTCTTTTCTGAACTTGCTCCAGTTTGTTGATGTCTTTTTTCAAATGTGGTGCCCAAAATTGGACACAATATTCCAGATGAGGTCTGACCAAAGAGGAGTAGAGGGAAATAATTACTTCACGTGATCTAGACTGTATGCTTCTGTTAATACATCCTAGAATTGCTTTTGCCTTTTTTGCTGCTGCATCACACTGTTGACTCATATTCAGTCTGTGATCTATTAGTATACCCAAGTCTTTTTCACATGTGCTGTCACTTAGCCCTATTCCTCCCATTCTATATATGCTTTTTTCATTTTTATTGCCCAGATGTAGTACTTTGCATTTCTCCCTGTTAAAAACCATTCTGTTAGTTGCTGCCCACTTCTCCAGTTTATTTAAATCTTTTTGAATCCTCTCTCTCTCTTCTCTAGTATTAGCTTTCCCTCCTAGCTTTGTGTCATCAGCAAATTTAATCAGTTTACCCTCAATTCCTTCATCTAAATCGTTGATAAAGATGTTGAACAATACAGGGCCCAGGACAGAGCCCTGTGGTACCCCACTTGAGACATTCTTCCAACTGGATGTGCAGCCATTTACGACCACTCTTTGGGTCCGATCACTAAGCCAGTTATGAATCCACCTAACAGTTGCCTTGTCCATTCCATACTTAGTCATTTTTTCAATAAGGATTGTATGAGAGACTTTGTCAAATGCTTTGCTGAAGGCAAGATATACTATATCTACAGCATTTCCTTGATCCACCCAATCAGTAATACCATCATAGAAGGAAATTAAATTAGTCTGACATGACTTATTAGTTACAAACCCATGCTGACTCTGTTTAATCACTTCATTCTTATCCAGGTATTGACATACATGTTGTTTAATAATTTGTTCAAAGATCTTTCCTGGTATAGAAGTCAGACTCACCGGCCTATAGTTGCCTGGGTCCACCTTCTTCCCCTTTTTGAAGATAGGAACAACATTTGCTCTTCTCCAGTCTTCTGGCACTTCTCCTGTTCTCCAAGAATTTTCAAAGATTATGGAGAGGGGTTCAAAAATTTCTTCTGCTATCTCCTTCAGTACTCTGGGGTGTAATTCATCTGGACCTGGAGACTTGAATACATTTAGGTTAGCTAAGTGTTTCCTCACTATCATTCTGTTTATAGATATCCTGGATTCTTCTATTCAACGGACTTCTCTCCTCCGAACCAACAACAGGTGAGCACGCGGAGTATATCTCCGCGTGCACTTTTCTGCGACGACGGGGCATACCTGATTCTTCTGGGCGACGGTTCCTTTACGGTCCCAGTCTCCCCACACGGATATGAGGGCGAGCGCACGGACAGAGAAGTTTCAGGAACGCTCTTTGGATGCCCTGAATCAGCCCCAGAGCTCTCCATCCCCCTGCCATAGGGAGGATCGATTGAGCAATACCCCTTTAAGAACTCCTCCAGCTCTGCTACATCACCCAGAGGATGAGAGACCTGCAGCTGGAAGGCCCCGGACACCGCGGCCTGCCTGAGCACTGGAGTGGAGGTATGGGGTCGGGTCCTTGTCCCCGGGAGAAGCGCTGACTTAGCTCCAGCGGCAGTACACTTGCCCCCCCCCCCCCGCCTGGCGCTTACCTCACCACAGCGGGCGGGGAGGACAGATACTTAGTCCCCGGCTTTCAGGCCTACTAGTCTGTAATTTGCATAGCGCCGCCCACTGTTAGCTCCGCCACCCACGTCCTTCGCACTTCTTCTGTGCGAGAGGCACCCTGCTAGTCTCGGGGGGCCATGTTTTTTACCTCAGCCTGATCTGGGACTGCTGCAAAGCGCGCACACTGACGGATAGAACCTGGATGTCACACAGGGCCACCATTATTCCTCCCGGGACACGGCACAGGACCGTGGGTAAGCTGCATCTGCCCTCAGATTAAAGCTTAACCCCTTCTCTGCACATACCCTGCAGCCGAGTCTCTGCCTTTAACCCTTTCAGGGGCGCTATGTCTCAATCTAAGGAAGTTAAAAAGGCTTCTAAGAAGCACACTGCTTTCTTTACCGCTTGTACCACTTGCAAGGCTGCCTTACCCTGTGCCCAGACAAATCGTTTTGCACGGATTGCGACCTGCCTCATGCTGTAATGCCACCCGCCGCTGCTGCAACAGAGCTCCCTGCGTTTAGTCACCCTGAGTGGGCTGCGTCCCTGTCACGGTCTGTGGAATCGCTGACCAAGGCTATAGACTCCCTCCGGGAATCCTCTTTAAGTCAGAATGCGTCTTTACTGCCCGAGCAGGGCTCTGGCGACGGACGGGAACCGTCCACCAGCAGGGGCCGTACTCGTTCAAGGGATCCTCAGGTCTTTAGAAAACGGACCCATGACATGTCCGCTAGTCACGCTCGCTCTTCATCATTGGTGAGTTCTGTCTCTCGCTCTCCTTCTCCTAGCGTTCGCAGCGAACATGACTCTGAATTCGAGTCTGACACGTCGGTCCCTCAGAATCCCCCAAATGACCAATAGTCGCTGGATTCTCTTATAGAATCAGTCAACAGGATTCTGAAGTTGGATGAGGAGAACAGTCCCGCTCCGGAACACGCTATCTCCTTTAAGAGGACTTAACGTGTGCGCAGGTTCTTTGCCAGCCATCCGGAGTTTAAGGACATTGTCCAAAGACATAGGGACCGACCACATAAGAGGTTTACAGAGCAAAAGCCTACCTATTATCTCTAGCAACAACCCCACCCTCCATAGCTAGACACACGCTGAACAGTGTTCTATGGAAAGTGAAACTAGTGAGGAGGGAAAATCGTCCTGTATTCTGGGCCACTCCATGATTACAATACATAACTCATTATCAGTAATTCCTTCACGGCAGCTGGTACCCGAGGAGGACGGAGGAGACACAACAGGAGATGAAATAGGCAGGCAGACGAATGTGCAGGATCGGAACCAAGGCAAACAATGGAGGCGGAGACGCGGGCTGGCAGGACTGGAACCCAGGAATGGAGGCTGGAGGATTCAGGCAGGCAAGGCAGGAACGATGAGACACGGGCAAGATGAAGACACAGGCTGGAAGCGGGCACGAGATGGCAGGCACTGGGAGGAACACAAGGATCAGGTTAAACAGAGTGAATGAGGAAAGGAAAGGCGTAACGTAGCAGGAAGACAACAGGCAGACTGAGGGCCAGAGTCACAGTAAGAAACACAAATGACGATCAGGCAGTGATTTAGAAGAAGAGGCTGCCTCTTATAGAGACAGGAGTTCCGGGTCAGGTCAGCAGGGTCAAGGAGGCGGGGAGATGGCCTGGCTTAGCCTGTACTGAGGTCTGGGGCGCAAGGTGCACATGCGCCCCGGGTAGAGCGCCGGGACTGAGCGCGGGGCAGAGGGCAGGAGTGCAGGTGGGCGCGCGCCTTCTGCAGGAGCGCGCTGAAGGCGGCGGGCGCTCACGGAGCCTGATAGGGAAGCGGCAGCAGGAGCCGAGCGCGAGGTGGGGGCGGTGAGCGTGGAGCCAGCGGAGGCGGTAAGCGTGACATGATCCTAGTCGCGCCAGATTGGCCGCGCTGGGTATGGTACGCAGAACTAGTACAACTAGTCGCCGACGTCCCTTGGCGACTTCTAGATCGCATGGATCTACTCTCTCAGGGCCCAATTTTCCACCAGAACTCTGGGGCCCTGTCTTTGAATCCTGGATTCTAGCACAGGCTGCGTTTTCTCACGACGTGATTTCCACAATGGTTAGTGCTAGGAAGCCCGTGTCCATGCGCATTTATCACCGTACCTGGAAAACCTTCTTTTCATGGTGCAAGGATCATGGTCGATCCCCTCTATTGTTTTCCATTCCTGCCATATTGGAATTCCTTCAGTCAGGATTAAAGTCAGGCCTCGCGCTTAGCTCGCTCAAGGGCCAATTTTCAGCCTTGTCAGTGCTATTCTAATGCAAAATTGCCACCAAGCTGCAGGTCAAGACTTTCATTCAGGGAGTTTCTCGTGTAGCGCCTCCCTATAAAAGGCCATTGGAAGCGCCTCCCTATAAAAGGCCATTGGAATCATGGGACCTTAACTTGGTTCTCGGGGCCTTGCTCCTTTCGAACCGTGGCAGGACGTACCACTAACTAGTCTCTCTTGGAAGGTGGTCTTTCTAGTGGCAATTACGTCAATCAGACGAGTTTCGGAATTGACCGCCCTGTCATGCCGTCCTCCATTCCTGAATTTTCATCAGGACAGGGCAGTTCTCAGGACGTCCCTGTCCATCCTGCCCAAAGTCGTATCCTCTTTCCATCTCAATGAGGAAATTGTTTTGCCCTCCTTTTGTCCGGCACCCGTCCATCGCATTGAGAAGGCCCTCCAAACCCTGGATGTGGTTAGGGCTCTGAGACGGTACATCTCGCGGACGGCTCCCTTCCGCAAGTCAGATGCCCTGTTCATACTTCCAGAGGGGCATAGGAAGGGTCTAGCCGCTTCAAAAGCAACGCTAGCCAGGTGGATTCGTTTGGCTATTCAGGAATCCTACCATGTCAGGAACGTGCCTGTCCCAGCGGGGATTAAGGCGCACTCTACCTGTTCAGTGGGTGCCTCTTGGGCCTTCGGCACCAGACCTTTACAAAACATTACCAAGATCATTTTCAGGCCTCTGCGGATGCAGCTCTTGGCAGACGCATCCTGCAATCAGCAGTACCACAGTGTTGAGTCAGTGGTACATGGGGTATTAGCAGTTGTATGCTCCCCACCCAGGGACTGCTTTAGGACGTCCCACTGTCTGTGTCCCCCAATGAGGCGTAGGAGAAATAGGGATTTTTGTGTACTCACCGTAAAATCCTTTTCTCCGAGCCAATCTTTGGGGGACACAGCACCCACCCTGTTTAGCCTATTGGCTCATTGTAGCGTTCTTAGGTTTTTTATGGTTATTGTTATTTGTTTAATGCTCCTGCTTTTTCACGAACTGGAGAAATCTCAGCCAGTAAGAGGGTGTAACTTTTTTCTGTGTTCACTTAGTGTCCTCCTAGTGGCAAGCAGCATAACACCCACTGTCTGTGTCCCTCAATGATTGGCTCGGAGAAAAGGATTTTACCATGAGTACACAAAAATCCCTATTTTAATCCTAAATGTCTATTTAATGTCATAATCTAATCTTTTTTTCTAATATACTTTAAAAAGGCCATATTATTTCCTAACTACTTTAAATGATCGCTTTATTTTTATTTTACTACTTCCTCTTTGATGATTGTTCATTTGAGAATCTCAGTGCATGCTAGGATACTAAAACGAGACATCATCAGTGTCAGTGCGCTCCCTTGCTGGTGCTGATGAGAAGTGACGAGCCAGCAAGATGGCATGCTGTTGGTGCGCATTCTAAGGAGAGAACGAACAAGCAGAGACCAGCCCCACTTCCTTAAAGGGGTTGTCCGGGCTTTTCACATAATCTCTGTGCATATCTGGGCTGCAGAATGTTGACAATAAGTAATTTACCTTCTGTGGCCAGTTTGCAGCGTTTGCTAGATATCATCTCTTGCTTGTAAGAAAAACGTCCAGGGGGGGGTGTTCTGGCATTGAAATGAGAACTGGTCGTTTTCTCCTCAATTGTTTCACTTTCCATAGATCACTGTTCAGCGTGTGTCTGGAGGAGGAGCAGCTGGGCGGTTCTGCTCTGTGCACTGAGGCTGCTAGAGGGGGAGGATTTGTTACTGTGTGAGGAGGGCTTCTTCATGTGGTCGGGGAGGGCCTTTGCTATGGAGGGTGGGGTTGTTGCTATAGAGGGCATGTTTTTAGTAGAGTAGGAGGAAACGACCAGTTCTTATTTCAGTGCCAGAACACCCCCCCCTTGGACGTTTTTCTTACAAGCAAGAGATGATATCTTGGAAACCGTGCAAACTGGCAACAGAAGGTAAATTACTTATTGTCAGCATTCTGCAGCCCAGATATGCACTGAGATTATGTGAAAAGCCCGGACAACCCCTTTAAGTAACACTTTTCAGACTCTCCCATTCCTTGACAGACCACATTGAAGAGTTTTAGTGGGCCTCCCATTTACTCCTAACCAAATATTAGCATCAGCATTGGTATACACTGTATACGGTGCAGTTACTTTTTAACCCGTTAAGAACTGGGCAGTTTTTCATTTTTGCACTTCTGCTTTTTTCTCCCCTTTGATTTAGGCAAAGTTTATTGGAAAGATGGTGACCTTTAAAATATCTGTGTTTTTACTAGGACTTTATTGCATTTTTACCTCCTTGAGCAATGTCAGTAAGGCTAGTTTCACATTTGCGGATGTAGGAGCTGCTGAGGGATGTGGACATCCTCCGTGATGCTCCGCCCCCCTGCCGCGCTTCCTCCGGTCAGTTCCGCCTATGTCCACATGCGGCCTGCGTACCCTATCTTTAGCATTGGGTAAGCAGGCCATGCGGATGTATGCGGATGCCTCCGCATGTGTCATTTTGACGATGCAGCGACCGCATCAAAATTCCAACTTGTTGCCTTAACCAGAATGACGCATGCAGAGGCAGCGCATACATCCGCAAGGCCTGTGTACCCAATGCTAAAGATAGGGTACGCAGGCCGCATGCGGACGTAGGCGGAGCTGACCAGAGGAGGCGCAGCAGGGGGCAGAGCTTATCGGAGGAAGTCCGCATCCCTCCGCAGCTCCTCCCATCCGCAAATGTGAAACCAGCCTAAGACTCCATACACCACCGGTCTCCTTATTGAGAGACATTTCCTTCCATCCTAATGCTACAATATGGGACGGCACACTCATCCAGCCAATCTCTGCTGTGTACTGGTGAGGCGCAAGTTCCCCCATAACAGCTATCTGCAGATAGGCAACCGACCTGGCTAAGATCCCTTGTGTTGCAAGTTTTGTTATAGTATCTCATACTGACTTATATGATAGCTACCTTTAATGAATTCCACTAGCAAGACAGTTTTGTTTCCTCCAGTAGTGAGCTAATTTACAAGGTCTTAATGAAGCCCTCCTCCCATCAAAGTTTTTATCCTCTTAAAATATTGCAGTCATCATATTATACAGCACTGTATACTTAAAATTGCTCATTTTGCCTTTCTACCCAGTAAAAATTCTTCTGTTTTGTTTTCCATTATGTCTATGACATCACGTCATTAAAAACTAACTAGCTGAATCCTTCTAAGCTCTATGTAGAAACAGGAGGTCAATTTTCCATGTA
This sequence comes from Dendrobates tinctorius, assembly GCF_039654945.1. Classification (NCBI taxonomy): domain Eukaryota; kingdom Metazoa; phylum Chordata; class Amphibia; order Anura; family Dendrobatidae; genus Dendrobates; species Dendrobates tinctorius. The sequence continues at coordinate 14,488,854 of NW_027361932.1, read as the reverse complement.
TGAATCATCAGTCACTCCAAAAGTCCCTGGCAGGGAGAGGAGTGGAGCAGCTGGATCAGGAGTTGAAGAGGGCATGATAAATGCAGGGACAAGAGACTTCTTGTTTCTACATAGAGCAGAGAAAAAAAGAAATAGCTGGGTAGAAAGGCAAAATGAGCAATTGTAAGTACACAGTGCTGTGTAATATGATTGCAACGTATTAGGAGGATAAAAAACTTTGATGGGAGGAGTGCTCCTTTAAAATGCATCCCGGTATTTGTTTTTCACAGTTTTATTGTCATTTGTTTATCCTGCAGGGAGCTGTAGATGGATGCAGCACAGGATTTACCAGACTTTGCTCTGCACTACTTCACCATAAAGCTCAAAACTTGAGAGATCTGCCAAGAAAAATGATGGAGCAGGTGTGATATACATAGTGTAAACTATAAATCAAGCGTTCCTGGTTTTGCTGCAGTGCCTCTGACAATGTTGTGTTTTGCAGGCCTTGTTGCTGACAAAGTCTCAGCACTCTCTTTCTGTTACTCGCAGAGCTGCAGGCTTTCCAGTTCTCCTGCAGGGCATTTTATCTGCAGAGGGCCCTCAACACCCACTTCTTGAAACCTGTGTACTGTCCTTACTCACGTTAGCTAAAGAGCCCATGCCGTCTAACTGGGACCACACATTCGACCTTCCTCAGGTACCAAGCTTGGGTTAAACTTAAAGGGGTTGTCCACTTCTCAAACAGCCCAATCTCAATAAGCATGTTTGCCCCCAGTAAAATGACAGCATTTTTGGTGCAGGCGCTGTTCCAGCGGTGTTGGCACTTGCTCTCCCATGGATCGCATCACATTGTTAGGTCTTGCAATCCCTGCGCCCAATCAGTGCTGGCTTTTTGCTTCTTACCTTAATATGAATCAGACATCAAGAGTAAGTCAGAGCTGCGGCTGGCGGCTCACTTCCTCTTGATATCTGATTCATACGAAGGCAGGGAGAGTGAAACCAGCACTGATTATGCGCAGGGATCACGTGACATCATATTTAACTGAGGGTAAACATTGATTGAGATGAGGTTGTCCAAGTAGTGGACAACCTCGTTAAGCATTTTTAAGTTTGTAAACGTTTAATTTTTCTGTGATATTAGGTGATATCCATGAATTTCTGTATATTTTGGTTTCTAGGTATCTGCTGTTCATGCTCTTCAGACTATGCTCCGATCTGCCGGCCTTCGCTCTACACTACTTTACCATGCAATTCCCATGATGTCCCTGGCAGTCAGTAGTCTGTGCTCTCCCTGCTGGGCTATGCGCAATGCAGCTTTACAGCTGTTCAGTAAGTATGTCTAGCTAAAAACATATCTGACATTGCATTCTTGATGCAATGAATGAATCCTTTTTTTTTTGCATTTTACAAAGCTGCCCTCACTGTTGGCATGCTGGGATTGTCTCGCAGTGATGCAGATTGCTCTGTGCAGAGCACACTGCATGTTGGGGCTCTTCTGCGGAGATACCCAGGACTGAGTGAAGTATTGCTGGAAGAACTGCAAAGGGCTTCACAGGCAAAAGAAATGCTGCATCCCAGTTTGCATCCTATCCTTACACTGCTTTCCAAGCTACAGCCCGGGGGAGACAGTGAAGCCAGGTGACAAACTTTAGGAAGGCATTTATTACTGCGCATTGGTAGATTTATACAATTATATTATAAAAATATTTCTTTGTATTATGTTGTTTATACAGATGTTTCATGGAGCCTCTGTTGGACCTGAGAGAGAACCCGATTTATGCAGTGCGTGTCATGGCTGCACGTGCTCTTGTGCCTATTGTCCAAGTGATGGATTATCATGCACTAATAGTTGAACTTATAACTGGCCTTCCTCATACCAAGGATGGAGTGTGTCACAATACCTTACATGGACGACTTCAGCAGATTTATGCTTTGCTGTCATTAGCAGTCAAGGAAAACTGGTGAGAATGTAGTGACTGCGTGGGACCAATGTTGGTATTTGCCTAGAGTCAAGACTCTTAACAGGATTGTAGGCACAAGTTATATATTTTATTATTTTTCATAGCTTTCCCATAAAGTAATTATATACGGCACATGTATTTATCTCACCTATGGTAAATAGGTAAAATGTTTGCCAAATAATGTGTGTAGTGTACACACTGTAAGGATTCGGTTCTGCTTGTTGATTTGCTTGGTTGTTATGTGACAATAAGTATACATTTCTCTATCACTTCATTGCGGTGACAGGAAACCATGGGTGTTTGCTGCTGCCACTAGGAGGCTGACACTAGGCAAAAAAAAGGCTAACTCCTTACCAGCATTCTACACCCACTGACTGGGAGAAAACTAACTAGTTTTTGCTTAGTGTTCAAGGAGGCAGACATTGGTCTGCGTTCAGACCCATCTCTACCATCTTGTGTTTTTACTAATGATGCAGCTTGTGACTTCAGTGTTAAGTGTGTAATTTCTCACCCTGATTTACCTCCTAAGGGACAGAGAGAACAGTGTGGTGCCCTCCACTCTCTACTCTGACAGGCAGGACCCTATTTCTCCTAACACTTCAAATGTGTCTCGGGGCAACTCATGGCAGACGGTCCTGCCTTTTCCCCCATCCCTCTCCTCGGTGCAGGCCAGGAGGAAGATGGTCATATCTCCCTAGTGATACCCCCATCTAGGATCGACATTGTCTAATGCAATGTCTGGGACCGCGACGGTGCAAGAAGGAAAACGTACCTATTCCAGCGACCACCCCCTCACCCGGATGCTCCTGATGCCATTTTCAGAACTGTGAAGGAGGAGTCGGGACCATGTTTGGATACAGGCTCTACAAGATCAAGTGAAATTTTTGTTAGGAGGGTAGCGCCCAGTTTATTTTTGTCTCTCCCTTGGCCCTTTCAAAAATTTAAGCCACGGCTTCGGCCTAGCTCCATTCTCCGACAGGCCACGTCTCCACTGTACCTCAGCTAATCAGAGCTGTGGAGTCTTCCTTGCACCTTTTCTTTTTTCCCCCCTAATCCCGGGGGTTTTTACTCTCTCTCCAATGCGGCCTCACCGTGTGCCCTTTCTGGCCCCGTTTCTTCCTTCTCCTGCCGGCGCCATTGCTTACACGGCCTGTGGCCTCTCCGCAGATCTATTTGCGGCTGCCTCCGGTCCCTGGCATAACTCCCGCCGCAATTTTCTTCTCAGCTCAGGGGTCTCCACAAAGTACAAGGTAGGCCTTGCTCCATCTGTCCGGCCTTCAGGGTTTAGTCGCCTGTAACATAGATCCCCAGTCTAACCTAGGGAGGGCATCTTGCTTCTCCATCCCCGTTAATATTCTTCCTTTCAAGGCCAAGACATGGTGTAAATATGACTCTTTTCTTCAAGGCCAGGACATGGTGTAAGTATGACCCAGATTACCATATGATCTAAGTGGGTTCCTGGCCATTACTCACAGAGTTAATGGGACATCCCGATCAAAATTCATAGAATTTCTGGGACGGCTCATTGTAAGGCCATATAAATGGTGGGACATCTTACTGCAAATCCAACGAGTTTGTGGAACACCTTTCTCCAAAATCGTAAAGTTGTTGGACATCTTATTCCAAAACCATAGGCTTTGTGGGACATCTCTTTCCAAACCATAAAGAGTTGTGGGACTTCTCATTCCAAAATTATAGCATTTGTGGGACAACTCATTCAAAAAGCCATTGAGTCTGCTGGACATCTTCTTCCAAAACCTTAATTTATGGGTCTCCTCATTCCAAGGCCATTAATGTTTTTATGGAATTGGTCCTTCACTGACCACAGAATCCCAAACATGCAAGTCTCTCTTGAGCCTCCCGCCGCCAGGAATGAGAGTGCACCCCCTCCTCCGAGTAGGTTGCATCCCTATTTCCTTCAGTTCAAGCCTAACCAAAGTATCTCAGTAATTGGTAGAGGCCCCCACACTACTGTCTAAAAGTGCACCCACCTATGTGGCTCTGATTATTTTCCTACATGAATCAGAAGCATGCAGCCAGGACAGACCATACATAGGTCGAGGAAGCGGGCACAGTGCAGCTCCAACTCTGGATCCCCTTCGCTCCCTACATCATCCACGATTATTTCCATGTCTAGCTTGTCTTTCCCAGAGGCTGCCCTGAGGTCGGACCCTCCCCCGCCCCGTAACTTCAATCTAGTTTCAAACTAGGCTCTCTAAGTTACAGGACATGACGGATAGCCAGATGACACCTGCCAGCAGATTCTGAGCTCCTCCCACAGAGCCCTCTGTCTCTTTCGAGAAGAACTCTCCCCTCTGGTGTTTCCTCCATCCATGAACAGTCTCAAGGAGAGTCACTGCAGAGAGGGAACTTTCAGGTAATTGTATCCAGATAAAATAACATTCTGAGATCTTTTTTCCCTGTGGCCCTGTCTCTCTGATGGGTCCCTAAGATTCTACTGCAGCTGGATCCTACAGGTACCCCCACGGCCTTAGGTCACCTGTCAGATTCCTGATCCCTCGCATGGTGCATCTGTTTATGGTATACACAGGAGCCGCACACACTGTGTAACCGTCTGTGGTATACACAGGAGCCACACACCCTGTCTCTAGGAACAAGTCCACAAATCCACTAGTGATGTACTGTAACCTGTTTCAGTTCCACACACCCCTGTCCTATTCAGACAGTGCTCCTACAGGCAATAGTTGGTCAGGAGTAAGGTGTTGCCTCACCACAGCTATTTAATGTTACACTTGCCGACTACCGCCGGCACTCACTTTTTTTGTTTTCACAGAAATGGACCACCTAAAATCTTCACCAAGTTACAGACATGGCGTTACAGACTAGAGGGTATGTTAAAAAAAAACAAAACACAAAAACACTAACTTAGGTTGCAGGATCAGACCTCATGACTGGTTTCACCGCTATTGGGCTGGCAAGATTGTCCGTTTGCTCAGGTTTTCCTCTGGGCTTCTACAATGAACTTGTCAGACCTAACGGATCGATGCCCCTACATGAGTCGTTATCTCTTTTTCTTCTTCGTCTCATTGGGGGACACAGAGACTGTGGGTGTGTGCTTCTGCCGTCTGGAGGCTGACACTAAGTATACAAAAAAAGAGTTAGCTCCTCCTCCGCCGCATACACCCTCGCCCCCAGACCGGGCGTAACTCAGTTTTTTGCTTAGTGTCTGATGGAGGCACACGCAGTCTGGAGCTCCAGACTAGATTTTTTTTTTTTCTTTTCTATGAAGATAATACAGGGGCGACGGATCCTATAGAGAGGGTCCGATCTCCCCAAATCATCAACGGGCGACCACGTGTGAGTAACCCTCCACGTGTTTTCCTCTCCCGCACAGAGGGACGCATCTGGGACTTTTCCCCGGACAACCATTTTTCTTTTTTATTTTGTTAAGAGGCGGCAACGCATCCTGATAAGAGGATTCGGTTTCCCCATAACCTCAACGGGCGAGCACGTGTGAGCGACCCTCCACGTTGTTCCTCTCCTGCAACGCGATTCATTGAGGCCCCTTCCACCCCTAGGTAGTGAGACCAGGGGTTGAGTTGGAGGCGCAGGTGAGCCGAGGGATCGAAGATTCGTCCCGATACCAGAAGCCTCCCCCTCCCTGCCCGGGGATGGAGTTGAGAGCACCCCAAGAGAGCCCCCACGGCGGAAGGCCCTGCTCACCTTTGATAATGGGGAGGTCCGCCTCTCTCCCGGAGCGCACCGCAAGTTTTCGGAACCCGGTGCTGCCCCCGGCGAGTAATGCCGCACGCCCCGTGTACCGGAGTGCGGCCGGAAGCCCCGCCGGCGGCCGCGGCCCCCGCTGCATGAGGAAGTCCGTGGGTACCGCGCGAGGCCCCGCCCGCCGACTTCCGGTGATAGCCGGAAGACCCGCCCACTGACTTCCGGTGGTAGCCGGAAGACCCGCCCACTGACTTCCGGTACGGCTCAGCCCAGGGGGTGGAGAGCGGCGGGCGCACACGGTACCGGAGGAAACTCCCGCCCCCCCCCCTCGCATTTCAGCGGTCGTTCAACAGGAGTGGAACGTTGCCTGTGGGTGAGTGCAACCCCGTTTCGAGAGCCGCACTGGTAGTCAGGGAAGGGGTTACCCTCCTCCTCCTTCTACCCTACCTTCAAGCTTGGGCAATATGTCTGGCAAAGGGAAAGCTCACTCTTTCCTATACGCTGTTTGCGTTTCCTGTGGGGTCAGGCTGCCAAAGGCGCAGGCGGGTAAATTTTGTGAAGCCTGCGAGTCGGAGCGCGCCCAGGAGCCCCCCACTGTTTCAGAGCCCAGGGGTCAGGACCCCCCGGAATGGGCGGTGTCTTTATCGCATTCTATGTTGTCCCTTACAAGGGCAATTGAATCCCTTCGAGGCCCGGGCAGGGACAAGGATGGTGGTCTGCCAGCGGAAGACAGCTCGTCCACGTCTCAGGACCCTCCGACCGTTAGAGGCCGCTCCAGTACCAAACAAGCTCATGGCAAAAGAGCTCGTTCCCCGTCGGCCGGGCCTTCCGGGGCTTCGGCGGCGGGTATTAGGGCATCTCGTTCCCCGTCGCTGAGCTCAGGGAGCGATCAGGATGAGGGCGAGGAGGAGGAGGCCTGGAATATAGAAAGCCTGGGGTACCAAGACTCGGTGGACAGCCTCATTGAGGCAGTCAACCAGACACTTGAGATCGAGGACGATGTGTCCACGGCCTCAGGTCACAAGGTCTCCTTCAAGAAAACCAGGTGACCGCATAGAAGGTTTGCCACGCATCCGGAGTTCGAGGATCTAGTCCAAAAACATAGAGAACACCCGGATAAGCGTTTTGCAATGCAAAAAGCGCTGCAAGCAAAGTATCCGTTTCCTCCTGAGCTCCATAAAGGATGGGTGGAGTCGCCAGTAGTGGACCCACCGGTATCACGTTTAGCATCAAGATCACTATTGTCGTTACCCAGTGTTTCTTCCATCAGGGACCCAACTGATCGCCTCATAGAGGGGCTTGCCCGCTCGGTGTATGAGGCAGCAGGGTCGGCTCTGGCCCCCTCCTTTGCGGCAACTTGGGTGGCTAAGGCCATGGTTTCATGGGCGGACGCTCTGCATAAGGCCCTCCAAGACAGGGATCTGCCCGCGGAGGTCTTGGAGGTGGCAAATCAGATATCAGGAGAGAGTGATTATCTCATCAGCGCCTCACTGGACGCGGCCGAGTGTTCGGCTGTGGCAGCAGCAAATGCGATCGCCATTAGGCGAGCATTATGGCTGAGGTTGTGGAAAGCGGATTCTATCTCTAAAAAATCCTTAACCTCATTGCCTTTTCAGGGCAATCGGTTGTTCGGTGAGAAGCTTGATAAACTTATCTCAGAAGCCACAGGGGGGAGAAGTAGTTTCCTCCCGCAGCAGAGGAGTTGCCCGGCATTCAGGCAAACGCAGAGGCGTTTTCGGCCCTTTCGTAGCCCCTGGGGGGGGACTTCGGCCAGGGCATCCTCCTCCGCAAACGATGGCCAGAGTAGGGAAAGGCAAACCTCTTACAGGGCCAATCCGCTGGGTAGAGGCCGAGGCCGTTTGCCCAGAGCGAGGGGGGCCAGATCCCAAAAGCCTCCAGCAAAATGACTCGAGGCGCTTCGTACCTACGGACGACAGAGTGGGCGGACGCCTACTAGGGTTCAGCCACGTTTGGGTCGCAGTGGCACGCGACGCTTGGGTGGCGGAATTGATATCGTCCGGGTACAAGATAGAGTTTGTCGGACTCCCGCCACAGCGATTCTTCCGTTCCCGACTTTCCGGGACAGAATCGCAGGCGGAAGATTTGTTACAGGCTATAATGACGCTACAGCGCAAAGGGGTCATTGTCCCAGTGCCGCAAGGTGAAGAGACGCAAGGTTTTTACTCCAACCTGTTTTCGGTCCCCAAAAAAGACGGGACTGTGAGGCCAGTACTGGATCTAAAGATCCTGAACAAATTCATCAGGGTCAGGCGGTTCCGGATGGAGTCCCTCCGCTCGGTCATTGCAGCCATGGATCCAGGGGAATTCCTGGCCTCGATCGATGTGCAGGATGCATATCTACACATTCCGATATTTCCTCCACACCAGAGGTTCCTGCGTTTTGCGATCGGAGGGCGACATTTCCAATTTGTGGCTCTGCCCTTCGGTTTGGCCACTGCCCCCAGAGTCTTTACAAAGATAATGGCGGTGGTGATGGCCATCCTGCATGCACGGGGCATAACGGTACTACCGTACCTGGACGACCTTTTGGTAAAGGGGCCGTCGTTTCAGGCGTGCCAGGGGAATGTCAGTATCACACTGGATACCCTGGCCCGTCTAGGCTGGTTGATCAATCGAAACAAGTCGTCCTTGGTTCCAGCCCAGAGAATCGTATTCCTAGGCATGGTTTTCGACACCTCCCGGGGGCTGGTGATCCTCCCTCAGGACAAGGCGCAAAGGATCAAGCAGGGGGTACGGAACCTTCTACAGCCGGGCACCAGATCCATCCGGTACGGCATGAGTGTGTTGGGCAGAATGGTGGCGGCGATGGAGGCAATCCCGTTTGCCCAGTTCCATCTCTGTCCGCTTCAGCATGCGCTCTTGTCAGCATGGGACCGGAGGCTGCTGTCTCTCAGTCATCGGTGCAAGTTGTCTCCGCCGGTCCGGCGATCACTCCGATGGTGGACTCGCGACTCGTCTCTGGTCCAGGGGAAACCTTTTCCCCCGGAACAGTGGTTGGTGGTGACGACCGATGCAAGCCTGCATGGTTTGGGAGCAGTTTTCCAGAGTCACACAGCCCAGGGGCGGTGGTCCATTCGTGAGGTAATTCTCCCGATCAACATTCTGGAGATACGGGCAATACGATTGGCCCTGCAACATTTTCAGCGTTTGCTGAGACACCGGCCGGTGCGCATTCAGTCGGACAATGCTACAGCAGTAGCATATGTCAACCATCAAGGGGGCACGCGCAGCCAGGCAGCCATGCGCGAGGTTGGGCTGGTACTGCGTTGGGCAGAGAAGAACCACGTGGTAATTTCAGCGGTGCACATTCCGGGAGTCGAAAACTGGGCGGCAGATTTTCTCAGCCGACAGGGGGTCGCGGCAGGGGAATGGTCCCTGCACCCCGAGGTCTTTCAACAGATCTGCCAACGGTGGGGGACACCAGACGTGGACCTTATGGCATCCAGAGAGAACGCCAAAGTACAAAGGTTTGTCGCTCGATCCCTCGACCCGCAGGCAATCGCAGCAGACGCTCTGGTGCTTCCGTGGAGCCAGTTTCGTCTCCCGTACTTTTTTCCCCCGCTGCCTCTGCTTCCAAGAGTCATCAGAAAAATAAGGAGAGAGAAGGTTCCAGCAATTCTGCTGGCCCCAGACTGGCCCCGGCGGGCCTGGTATGCAGATCTGGTTCAACTAGTGGTGGACGTACCTTGGCGTCTCCCAGATCGGCCGGACTTACTGTCCCAGGGGCCGATCTGCCATCCGAACTTAGGGGCCCTGTGTTTGACGGTGTGGCCATTGGATCTTGGCTGTTAACACAGGCAGGATTCAGGCGCGATGTGGCGGCCACGATGGTGAGTGCCCGAAAGCCTTCCTCGGCGAGAGTATATCACCGGACTTGGGAAGTTTTTTTCCGTTGGTGTAGGGATCGCGGAGTGGCTCCTCTGGTTTTTTCAATCCCCAACGTACTGGCTTTTCTGCAGGCAGGGCTGGACGCAGGATTGGCTCCGAGTTCGCTCAGAACGCAAATCTCGGCCCTGTCGGTGCTTTTCCAACGAAAAGTCGCTTCCGTCTGGCAGGTTAGGACGTTTATGCAGGGGGTCGCACATTTAGTACCCCCCTATAAGGCGCCGACGGAATCATGGGACCTGAACTTGGTGCTCAGGGCCCTTCAGGAGGCTCCTTTCGAACCATTGCAAGAAGTCTCCTTACCTTACCTGTCCAGAAAGGTCGTTTTTCTGGTAGCTATAACGTCTATTAGGCGGGTTTCGGAATTGGCGGCCTTATCTTGTAAACCGCCGTTCCTGACCTTCTATAAAGATAAGGTAGTTTTAAGGCCAGCTCCTCCCTTCTTGCCGAAGGTTGTGTCTGCATTCCATATCAACGAAGACATTGTCTTACCCTCGTTTTGCCCGGCACCGGTGCACAGGGTAGAAAAGGCATTGCACACCCTGGATCTGGTAAGAGCCCTTAGGAGGTATGTGACAAGGACAGCGCCATTCCGCCAGACAGACTCTCTATTCGTGATTCCAGAAGGGCGGCGGAAGGGGCTTGCTGCGTCCAGAGCGACTTTGGCCAGATGGGTTCGCCTGACGGTCCAAGAATCTTATCAAATCAGTGGCACGCCGGTTCCGGCAGGGATCAAGGCACACTCGGCTCGAGCAGTGGGTGCCTCATGGACACTGCGACACCAGGCTTCAGCGGAGCAGGTGTGCAAAGCAGCTACCTGGTCCAGTTTGCATACATTTGTCAAACATTATAACGTACATACCCAGGCATCCTCGGATGCAAGCCTGGGAAGAAAGATTCTCCAGGCAGCAGTTGCGCACCTCTAATCAGGGGCGCAAATTAGCATGGATTGGGTGAGCTAAGATCCCGCCCAGAGGACTGCTTTAGAACGTCCCACAGTCTCTGTGTCCCCCAATGAGACGAAGGAGAAACATGGATTTTTGTGAGTACTCACCGTAAAATCCTTTTCTCCGAGACGCTCATTGGGGGACACAGCACCCACCCTATTAGCCAGTTGGCATTTACTTATTTTGAGTTATACAAATCCTTGTGTAAGGATTAGGGTGGCCCCTTTTTCAGACGTATAATTTCTTGCCTGGGTTTAAGGCGCGTTCTCCTACTGCTTATGCACTAAACTGAGTTACGCCCGGTCTGGGGGCGAGGGTGTATGCGGCGGAGGAGGAGCGAACTCTTTTTTTGTATACTTAGTGTCAGCCTCCAGACGGCAGAAGCACACACCCACAGTCTCTGTGTCCCCCTATGAGCGTCTCGGAGAAAAGGATTTTACGGTGAGTACTCACAAAAATCCATGTTTCTTCTCTATCCTCCCTTTGGCGGGGGACAATGCGGTCTCTCCCTTGATCGGACCTTGGTTCTTCCTTCTCAGGTGAAGCATCCCTTTAAGGGTAGGCAGTGTTCATGGATACTAAGGGTTGCACTCCTTCATTCTAAGGTGATTACTTCCCTTTATTCTATCAGTACTTCATACTTCTTTCATCCCATCCTATGGAGTGGCCTCTTTTCAACCAGGATCCTGTCAGAGAAGAAGAAAAGGCCTATTACACTTAGGATCACAGCTCTCCCCATATGACAGTGGGAGCTTCATGTGCTATTCACCCCTGGGCCTGCTAGGCTTATTCGGGCCACGCCTCCTAGTGGGACACGTTTCTCCCCTATGCTTCAGCGAATGCCAAGCTGGACAGGAAAGTCCCTCGTGCATCAGTGGACCAACCTTACATTTTTAAGTGCCTGTCTCTTCTCACCCTAGGGACTGCTTTAGGATGTCTCATGGTTTCATGCCGCTAATGAAGAGATAGAGAAAAGAAGATTTTTGGTTATTCACCTTAAAATCCTTTTCTCAGAGCCTTCATTGGGGACGCAGCACCCGTGCTTATTTGTGCCATTGTTGGTACATCTAAGGGTAATCTCTTTTTACCGCCTTTCCCACTGGTTTGTTCTCTGCCAGTCGGTGGGTGTAGCCTTCGGGGGAGGAGTTAGCCTTCTTTTCAGCCTAATGTCAGCCTCCTAGTGGAAAGAGCATACACCCATGGTTTCCTGCGTCCCACAATGAAAGTTCAAAGAAAAGGATTTTATGGTGAGTAACAAAATATCTTCTTTCTTTATCGCTTCATTGGGGGACACAGGTAACCATGGGTGTATGCTGCTGTCGCTAGGAGGCTGACACTATGCAATAAAGGAAAAATAGCTCCTCCTCAGTAGTATACACCCACCGACAGGCACCAAGCATCTGATCCCAGATCCGCAGTTTTCCTTTTCAGTTCACCTGTTTTGTTCTATTAATCTTTTTCCTTTGTTATTCAGGTTCTTCATCTTCAGGGTAACAAGGTGTATTTTCTCACCCTGTTTTCCCACAATTAAATTACTGCGAGAGCAGTGTGGTGTCACCAACATCACCCACTCGCAGGCAGGACCTGATCCCCTGTCACCTTTACGGGTGTTTCAGGGTAATCCCGGTGGCCGGTCCTTTGCCTTTTCCTCACCTCACCCCTCTCCTTGGAGAGGAAAACGGTGGTCACCAGCAGTGGCCTCCCCCCTTCTTGTAAGGGGTTGATGTCGTCTTCTGCACCGTCTGAAGTCGGTGTTGGAAGGAGGATTACGGATTCCAGTGACCCTCTCCCACATGAAGGCTCCTGTTTGATCCTCATCGCTGCAGAGGGACCAGCACTGACCTCAGGTATGTGTCCCTCCTATCCCTCCCTCCGCAGCGGCAGGCGTCATTCTGGAGTTCACTTTCCCTTCAGGGACTGAGAGGCGTTAGTGGTAGGGATCTCCCGACAGCCACGGCCATTTTTTTCTATGCCCGGACTCAGCACTCACTCTCCCTTCCTCTGCTGGCCGCACCCCTTCCCTGTCCTTCTTTAGCCAGTCATTGTCGCGCGTTCAAATCGCACACTCTTCACCTTCGTTGGTAAAGCTTTCCTGTACAAGTGGCTCACTTTGGTCCTAACCAATCCCCATTATGTTGGAGGAGATGTGGGCTTCGTGGGACACTAGAACCCATGTGGTGGTACTGTCCAGCTCTGAATAATCTATGGAAGGATATTGCCAAATTAATACTAGAAGTCCTTGGGGTAGGCCTGACATTTTCTCCTAGCCTGGTAATTTTACATATTGGAACAGAGGAGTTTCCAAATATGATTAGGGGAGCCTTATCTCACATACTGATAGCAGTTAGATTGCTAGTGGCGGCTAAATGGAAATGTGCTGCAGTTCCGACCATTACAGAAGTAGTTGAAAAAATTAACTTTCATTGTGAGCATGAATTAGATTAGCCCTTACACAAACCGCCTCTGGAAAAAAGAAGACTTGGCGTATATGGGATCCCTGGCTGCAAAGCCGGTATTCAAATGTGTCGAGGTCATGTGATGTATAACATACGTTTGAAAATTGGTTTTACTGTTTTATTATGTGAGGTTTGGGTCCTACCTTTGGAATACGTCTGAAGGCAAGAGATTTATAGCACTATCATACCGGGAGATAAGCCTGAGTTTTGTTTTTTTTTCTCTTTCTCCTGTGTTATTGCTAGATATTTACTGTATGTTAATGCTTATGTCTTCTACTGTCATGTGCTAATGTTGTAGCACTGATGTTTTTTATGTCAGTCTTTGTCATGTTTAAATACCAATAAATATGATTGGATCAAATCGCACACTCTTTTTGTCCAATGGGAGGTTTCTTCCTCTTTGTTTAAGTCTGGCCACGCCCCCCACAGCGCGCGTTCTTTTGGCGCTTTTTCCCGCTCCTTTCACAGAGCTTCTCCCTGGCTATTCACGCCCCCAGTGTGTCAGCCAATCGTGGTTTTTCCCCTGTCACGGGGACTTTTCTCTCTGCCCGGTCCACACCCCCGACGACACAGCCAATGGCAGGAGTCCATTCTCCCTGATACTGGCCAGCACGCATCAGCGCGGCCAGTTTTTTCATACCCGTACTAGGGCCTTCGTTAACGCTTGCCAGTCCTGTCACTGCTCACGCTGAGATGTCTCAGCTATCGCCAGGTCCTACTGTTAATTTAGCACCCTGGCTTTGGGCCTTCTTCCGGACTTCGTGTAGCCATGCCACCTTACCGGCCGCTGGCCAATCAGTGCGCGCCTTGCGCTTAGCCACGCCCCCTTACCGGACCCTCGGCCAGTCAGTGTGTGCCTTGCGCTTAGCAACGCCCCTTCCCAGGAGCGTGTTTTTGCCTAATGAGAGAGTGTGTTTCTCTTTTGCTCTCTCCTGGTCACCTGGGACATGCCCCCCACATGGCGCGTCTCTGCAAAGCCTGTGAAGAATCGTGCACTATCTGTCACCATCTACTTCCGGATCCAAAGGGCACAGTGGGCAACCATCACTATCCTGCACTGGATCTGGTGGGCACTGCATCCTAAGCAGCAACAGTGCCATCTCTGTTATCAGGTAGGTCCAGCCCAGACTGGTTATTTTCTCACTTCTCAGGGGCATGACTTTCCCCAGCAGTAGCCCTAGTCCCTCATTTATTCCACAATCTCAAGGACGACCATTTCGGTCCCTAGAATCTGATGCCTGTGCCATCTTTAAAAATGAAGTGGTCTTCAGGTCTGCCCTGCAGCCCCTACCACTGTGTTTGCCCCACAGGAGCCCTCTAATGCCTGGAACGAGAGCACACCCCTCCCTCCGGAATAGGCTGTTGGCATGTCACAGTCGGCCCCAGACCTGACAAAGGTTCACTGTCCCTTGTCCAGGACCTGGAACGACTTCTGCATTTGTCTACCTCTACCAGTGCTCCAAACGCCTCTCATGGTGATTCGTATGCACCTGACCATGACTGTAACAGGGACAAATCGAGTACAAAGCAAAGGAAGCAGGACCTTTCCAGTTCTTCCTTTATTTCTCTGGGTCCCTCTACATCCTCCTGGATGCATTCCTCTCCCCATGCTCCCTCCTCGAAGGTGGCTTTTGGGTCGAATGTGGTTTCCCAGTCTGAGTCCAATACGGGACAGACCTCAAACACTTTAGGACATGGTCAGTAGCCTTAACTGGGCATTTTCTTTCTGTCGCGCCAGCCGAAACATCAGTCTCAGGCTCCAGCTGTTCTTCAGGCCCTCTCTCCCCTATTTCGTACAGTGGTAATTGTACCAGTTCCCCGGAACGTACGGTTTTCAGGGTTCTGCTCCAATCTTTTCGTAGTCCTGGAGTAAGACGGATCGCTCCATCCATTTTTGGACCTCAAGCGATTGAACTGCCACGTTCGGATCCGTCTTTTCAGGATGGCGTCCCTACTTTCGGTAATCACCTCCATGGAATCGGGAGTTTCTTTGTTCTGTAGACGCTCCGGATGTTTATCTTTATATTCTTGTTTGTGTTCAGCATCAGAGGTTCTTACGGTTTGTGATCCAGGTGGATCACTAGCAGTTCTCGTCTTTTTCCTTCGCCCTGGCCTCCGACACCAGAATATTCTTGGCAGCGGTCTTGGCCATCCTTCGCTCCAAGGGAGTCTTATAATTCCTTACTTTGGATGATCTTCCGATCAAGGGGGCCGTCCCGCCGAGACTGCGACCAGAGTCTTCAGTTCACCCTGGACACTCTTGTCCGCCTAGGCTGGATTGTCAGCAGAGAGAAGTCCTCCCTGACCCCAGCTCAGCACCTGGTGTTTCTTGGCATGAGGTTCAACACGGCCCAAGCCCGTGTCTCCTTTCCAATGGAGAGCTTGTTATCCCGCTCCCAGGGGTTCCACGCGCTAAAGCGACCGGCTTCTCTCTCCCTGTGGTCCTGCATGAGAATTCTGGGGAGGATTATTGCCGTCATGGAGGCCGTGCCTTTGGCCCAGTTCCATACCTGTCCTCTTCAGCTGGTCGTCTTGTCGGCTTGGGACAAGAGGACCGTCTCTCTGGACCGACCTGGGCTTCTGCCTCCTAAGGTGAGGTAGCCCTTACCTGGTGGACGCTATCCGCTTCAGTCCTACGCAGGAAATCCTTCCTTCCTCTCTGGCAGCAGGTCTTCACCACCTACGCCAGTCTCCTCGGTTGGGGAGCGGCCTTCATCAACGCAGGGTCGCTGGAACGCCCAAGAAGCCGCTCCCCCCATCAATTTCTTAGAGAAAAGGACAATTTTCCTTTGCCCTTCGCCGGTGTCAGACTCTCCTTGCAGGCCAGCCGGTCTGCATACAGTCTGACAATTCCACTGCCGTGGTTTTCATAAACCATCAAGGCGGGTCTCGCAGCTACAGGTTATGGTACAGGTATCAAGGATTCTGCGATGGACGAAATGTCATGTTCCCTCCATATTAGCCATGCGCATTCAGAGGATGGAAAATTGGGCAGCCGATTCCCTGACCTGTCAGGGTCTCCCATCGGACGAGTGGTCACTCAGCCCCTTGTTTTCTGAGAATTGTTTAAAAGTTGAAGGCAGAAGGGATTCCTGTAATACTGATAGCTACTGATTGGCCAAGACAGGCCTGGTACGTGGACCTGGTGAACATGCTCATGGACGCTCCCTGAAGGCTTCCAGACTGTCCAGATCTTCCTTCGCTAGGCCCCTCTTCCACCAGAATTCACAGTCTCTAAGTTTAATAGCATGGCTGTTGAGGCTGCAGTTCTGAGAAAGGCTGTTATTTTTCTCATAAGGTCATTTAGATCTTGATTAGGGCAAGAAAACCAGCATCCTCGCGTATCTACCACAGATACTGGAAGGCCTTCTTCCGGTGGTGTGAGGACAACAATTTGGTTCCTATGTCCTTCTCCTTCCCTTCCATCCTTGTTTTTTTCCACAAGCAAGTCTTGACTCGGGACTATCACTCAGTACTATTAAGGGGCAATTTTCTGCTCTGTCAATTCTTTTCCAACGAGATCTGGCGTCTTTTTCCCAGGTAAAGAGTTTTCTTCAAGGAATCGCCCGCCTGGCACCTCCTTATCGTTCCGGATACATCCATGGGATCTTAAACTTGTCTTTGGCACACTCCAGCGCGCTCCTTTTTTTGAGCCCATTCAGGACATTCTCTTCTGTCATGGGAGTTTGCCTGCTTAGTTGCCATTACGGCCATCAGGGGAGTTTGAGTTAGCGGCATTATCCTGCCATTCTCCGTTCCTCATTCTACATCAGGAAGGACAAGGTAGTTATTAGAACTGTTTCTTCCTTTTTACCTAAGGCGGTCTTTTCATTCTACATTATTATAGACATTGTCCTTCCTTCTCTATGTCCCTCTCCGGTCCTTTGCCTGGAGAACTCCCTTCTGGGCAGCTTTGTCACCAGGTCTCGGCTTTACAGATGTAACCTGGTCATCTTTGCACACCTTCGCGAGGCTTACAGGGTTTATACTCGTGCCTCGTCTGATGCAGTCCTAGGAAGGAAGGTACGGCAGGCAGCGATTTCACGTTGGCCGATCCAAGTCTGTTTTTTTCTTGCGTTCTTTATGTTCCCACCCTTGGGACTGCTTTAGGACATCCCATGGTTACCTGTGTCCCCCAATGAAGCGATAAAGAAAGGAGGATTTTTGGTACTCTTCGTAAAATCTCTTTCTTGGAGCCTTTATTGGGGGACACAGCACCCTCCCTAATTGTACCTTTTTTGGGCCTACGTGCTTTGTTGTTGAGTTGGTGCATATGTGAAGTTTTTGGTTGCTTCTCCTACTGCTTTAACAATTAACCGAGGTGCTTGGTGCCTGTCGGTGGGTGTATACTACTGAGGAGGAGCTATTTTTCCTTTTTTGCGTAGTGTCAGCATCCTATCGACAGCGTACACCCATGGTTACCTGTGTCCCCCAATGAAGGCTCCAAGAAAGAGTTTTTACGGTGAGTACCAAAAATCCTCCTTTTTGCATTCTTACGGTCTTGTGCTAAGTAGTTTTTCACCTGCTTCTCTCAATAGAATATTGAAAAACTAGTTGAAAAACTAGTCTGCACGTGACTGCATGTATGCAAATCAGCTTTCAGATCCGTATCCTAACAGTGTGTACTATACACACTGTTTATATTCAGCACACTGCCTAGCTTGCTGAATATTTAAGACATCATTTTTTTTTAAAGATTAAATACTTTAAATAACGCATACATCCATACATATGGAATCACAACTGTATGTTTTAATACTGTACTATAATATAGTAATCAATGCTATTTATATCCCAATGTGTATGCCAGGCGTACTGAAAAGTATGCAGTGTGGTTTTTTTTTTTCTTCACCTGCTGCAGGTGATTTTTTTTTTTTTTTTACAATATACATAATACTCATTTTGTAAAATAGGGGGCAGGTCACTGAGGGATCAGTGACCTGTCATAGGCCATACAGATGTATATGTAAACAGAGCACCACATGAAGATCCCCTCCCCTACAGGCCGCCCGGAGCACGAGCATATCATTAACTAAAAACTGAAAATAAAGATTGAACTACAACCACAAGATGGATTTCAGCAATCTATGTATCATTTTAATCAGTATAAAGATGAAAACCAGACACTGTCTGTAGGTTACTGAGTACAATCCTGCTGACAGGTTCTCTTTAATGCACACAAGTTTTATTTGGCCTAAAATGGGGAGAATAGTGGATTCTAGTAGTAGTATGTGGCTGAGATGGTTTATTTTGATTTTGCACGGCATTTATTGTCTTGAAAGGTGGTATTGTTTCTAAGAGCATGTCAAACAATTGTTAATGTGTGGGAAAGCCAGATAGCACAGGGTTAAAACTTAACACTGGGGGTCATGTTTACGTGTACCTGGCTAGCTATGTATAGAGCCAAGCCCTATATTCAGTTGTTTTTCAGTCATCTGGAGGAGCTGAGCAGAGTGGAGTTTTTTTTCCTTTGTTCTTGGATTTATGGGCGAAAGCTGTAGCCCCCTTTGCCATCAAGAGTCGGTTACTGTAGCAAAGTCACAGAATGTAAATAGTGAATTTACTTTCACTGTGCTAGCTAGAAAGGAGGATGAGGAAGCATTCTCTGAATCCAATTTTCCTGACCTGGAGGAGTCCAAGGACAACTTTGGGACTGCCCAGCTCAGTGACTTAACTCTAAAATGTACTCTGGAAAATGTAAGTGTTTTAAATGTTCTCCAAGTGCCAGAGCTGATAATCATTTTCTGTGATAGGCCAGGCATCTGTTTTGTCGTGGGAACAAAGTGTAGTGTTATGAATGGGTCACCGAGGAAAAAAAAACAAAACAATCTAAGCCACAGAAAACCAGAGTGGTTGGTAACTATGCAGATTGCAGATCCCTGATCTTACCACACAACTAGCAGTAGCCGTGGAGCGTGCCTACGATGAACCTAGACGCCTCGTCACGGCCGGAGGACTACATAAGCCTTATGCAAGAAAAGGGAAAACTAACTGCCCCAGAGCAAACCCCAAAGGAATAGATAGCCCACACACATGTATTGATGGTGAAACAAGATGAAGGCACAAACACAGGCAGGAAAATAGGCTGAGCAAATGATGGGGCCCAAACTAACTAGACAGGAAAGGAAAGGGAAGACACTGTCTGCAACTTGCAAAAAAACCCTAAAAAAATAATGTCCAACACTTCTGGTAGCAAAATTAACCCTGAAGTCACTAGACTTCTCCCACTATATCAGCACTCTGAAATATTCTGAGACAGAGCAAAAAGAGACCGAACTAGTAAGGGACAAAAAGCCAATTGGCAAAATACTGATAAATAAGAGTGGAAATTCAGCTCAGCCCCCAGCCCGGGGCTGGCAGACCACACAAAAAACTGAATAGATCAACAAAATCAAGTGTGAACATTAGCAGAAAAACTTAGCTATAGATGACTGGAACAGAGCTGAAAACCAAGAGCTGACAAGCCAGAAGGAATCACCAGCAACTGAATAGGGCGTCGGCTGTCTTAAATCCAATCTGAGGATCCTGAGATCCAATCGTCATCCTCATTCTCAGGTGGCAGATCTCCACCGATCAAACCAGCCGCACCACCTCCCGTCACCACCAGAGGGAGTCCAGAAGGGGAACTCACAAATGGTGAACCAGAGAATGAACTCACAACAGTGAAGGGTCGGGTAAGAAAGCGCCTCCTCAAGGCCCCAGAGGCAAAATCCAGGAAGTATAATTGGTTGGCTCGAGTGAAACAATGTAAGCCTGGGTCGGGTACTTGTGTTAGTGCCCACAGGGGAGAGTAAGTTCCTTACCAAGTGGAAGGGGCCCTATGAGGTGCGTGGAAAAGGAGGGAGAGGTCAACTATAAAGTACATCGACCAGGGAAAAGGAAGCCCGTCCCCATATATTATGGCAACTTACTAAAACCCTGAAAGGATAGGGACCCGATTGAAACCCCTTGCAGGATGACCTAGTCAGAACCAACATTACGGTTTTGAAGTGGCAGTTTGCTGTTTTCCCCAAATCAGCACGGCCAAAAATTGGCACCCAAATATAGGGGCAGATTCTTTGTTATTGGGTCACCCTCATGTCATCTAACATGAGCATCCCGCTAGGGTCAATTTAAAGTCCCATAGGCTCTGTGTGTTGGTAGATGGTGCCCAGCCCCCGACTTTGGCCAGTGGGGAATGGTATGTAGGAAAGCAAGGTAGGACAGGGTTAAAACCTAACACTGGAGGTCCTGATTGTGTGCACCTAACTAGATGTATCTAGAGCCAGGCCCTGTGTTCAGTTGTTCTTCAGTCTGCTGGGGAAGCAGAGCAGAGTGGGGCTGAAGTAAGGTGAGCAAGAATCTCTCTGAGAGGAGATTGTGTAGACTGTGTGCACCAAACTGAAGGTATTACGGGTTGTTATGGACAATAGCTGTTGTGTTTGACCAAACTGTGCCTAACTCAGTTGTGTATGAGTAGCCAGGGTCTGTTTTGTTTTAGTTAGCGCTTGGACAAGGCTAGGGATTTTGTGTTTATCTGCCTACCGCAAAGCGTGAATCCCTACAAATGGTATTTATCTGCACCCATTTTTATTGTATGTGTGATATCAGTTTTAATTTTTATTTCCCATCTACATTGCATTTATTTTCATTATATTTGTGTCTTTTCATTTTAGTATTTCTGAGGATGTCAAGATGGAGGTGGCAAAGCAGCTTCTAACATTTCTTTGGCTGCTATCACCAGTGCAAAAGTGTGCATTGGTTAGAAGTACCTTTTTGAAAGTTCTTTGCTTGTTGCTTCCAAGTGGTAGAGGGGACATCGTAAGTCAAGTACATGAGGCAGTCTGTCAGCAGATGAATTTAGAGGAAAATCTTCTGGAAAAGGTGAGATCACCCAATGAGCAGCTGTCAATAAACTGATGACTTAAAAACGACATTTAACCAGTTTGAGCTTCAGAGCTGAGTACAACATAGTTTTTAATGTTTCCTCTCTGCTACAGAAATATTAGCTTGTAAAGTTTAGGTCATGATTTATGTTATAGTTGAAATGGGTGTTTCTAGAGATTTGTCTATGGTGTGTGTTCTTCTTCCTCTGCATGAGGTCATGAGGTTGAGCAATCATAAGCAGGCAGTATTATGCAGAGGAAAGAAAACAAACACATGCCCTCCTCGCTGATCTCTGCAGCTACTGTGTAGAGATACAGCAGAGCTGAAGCATTTTTTCACTACAAACCCTGTCAGATCTCATCTGACAGTGCTTTCAGCCCTCAGCCTCTCCCTCAATGACTGTGAGTTCATATTTAGAAAAGTTTGTAATGATAGATAACCCATCTCTGCTGTATTTCTATACAATAGCTTCAGAGATCAGTGAGAAGGATGTTTTCTATTTTTCCCCCTCCTTGCGCCTCTATTATTCCTTTTTGAAGTGTATGAATAAATTGAAACTTGAGTTTTTCCCATCTTGGCAAAGGGTCGTGTCTATAAACACTCCATGTATGCGTTTCTTAGAGGAATAAGAATGCAAAGTTCTAAGGAAAGATATTTCATGTTTGGTAAATTATGAATATATTTAATCACTAAAAAAGACATCCGAGGAGAACTGAGCGTTCCTCTGTAAGATTCATTTATTACACACAGGTTGGTGCTGACATTTTTCATGAAGCATGTGTCAGGTACATCTGCAGTGAAGCCATCAGTTCCTCTGGGCACTCTGGCTACCATCTAGTGTCACAGCTCCTTCATTCTGGAGATACAGCTCTGCTTCGTTGGGTAATTGAGAAGAGGATTGGAGAGATACCTGGTGCATTGGGAGAGTTATTAAAAGAGGTATTGCAGGTATGAAAAAATATTTAACTAAGCAATATGTACATTTTTCTTGTCCCCTGAACTATATAGTCACTTTAGGATAGCTTGGCTTAGTATTAATTGTTGTTTTTCTTTTTATGTGCCAGGATATGTTGTGCAAACAGCTGACCACGAATCCCTCTAGGAGTCTCCTTTTGGAAGGTTTTGTTCACCTGCACAAAGTTAGCCCACCTTTAGCAGTTCATCGTTCTTCCTTTCCTAATATTACTCAGTGTATTGACAGTCTCCTGTCCATACTGGAGTCAAAGGAAGAAGGTCCTCAAGTCCACGGCCATGCCCTTTCCACACTAAGTCTGCTACTAGCACATTGGTAAGTGAAAGCTTAAGGCTGATGTCATGGTGGATTTCGGATAGGCAAGAAAAAAATTGGTGAAATGAGAAATACATCTGTCGTAGTCAGAGTAAGCCTGTATTTCATTATTATGACTACTGGAATAAAGTCAACTAGTTGGAAAATGTACATATGCTACCGAAAAAAATGTGTACTTTAGCAATTTAAATTTATAAAAACTTGTTTTTCTCAATTAATCTTGACAGTAACATTCGGAAAGATCTGTCCTTTTCTACCCGCTGGCTCTCTGCTCTGTGTGTGTGTGCAGACCCTGCAATATCATGTGATAAATTGCGACTGGCTGCAGCAGAGGCTTTGCACTTTTCTGGAGGTGACCTGGTTAGATTTGCACTTTCATGTGCTGTACCCGGTCTCACACAACTGGCTGTAAGGTTAGAAAATACTTGTCATATTTCATTGCACGTTTCTTTTTTTTTCTTTTTAAACTTTTGTTGTTTTGTTTCTTTTTAGAGCTATACTATGTGGAGTTGATCTGCTACAAGATGAGGACCGAAGTGTGAGAGACCTTGCTGCTAAATTTGCTGTTTCTGCCCTGAACCAGCCAGCTGGAAAGTCCTTGCACAGTGAATGGGCTATTTTTGGTCTCCTGGAACTTTTGAAGGCTAATTTTTGGAGCTTTGAGGAGACCTTTCATTCTCTCATATTTCGCCTTCCCCCTTATGATCTTCATGCTGCACTTTCCTCACTTCCTGACAGGTGATTTAAAGGACACTACTTATGTCATCAACGTATATAGAATCAGATCAGCTCTGAAAAATATTATTCTTTTCTCCTTCGTCTCATTGGGGGACACAGAGACTGTGGGTGTGTGCTTCTGCCGTCTGGAGGCTGACACTAAGTATACAAAAAAAGAGTTAGCTCCTCCTCCGCCGCATACACCCTCGCCCCCAGACCGGGCGTAACTCAGTTTTTTGCTTAGTGTCTGATGGAGGCACATGCAGTCTGGAGCTCCAGACTAGATTTTTTTTTTTTTTTTCTCTTTCTATGAAGATAAGATAGGGGCGACGGATCCTATAGAGAGGGTCCGATCTCCCCAAATCATCAACGGGCGACCACGTGTGAGTAGCCCTCCACGTGTTTCCTCTCCCGCACCGAGGGACACATCTGGGACTTTTCCCCAGACAACCATTTTTCTTTGTTATTTTTTAAAGAGGCGGCAACGCATCCTGATAAGAGGATTCGGTTTCCCCATAAACCCCAACGGGCGAGCACTTGTGAGCGATCCTCCACGTTGTTCCTCTCCTGCAGCGTGGGAATTCTTTAATGCCCCTACCACCCCTAGGTGAGACCAGGGGTGGAGTTGGAGGCGCAGGTGAGCCAAGGGATCGAAGCGTCCCGGTACCAGTAGCCTCCCCCTCCCTGCCAGGGATGGGGTTGAGAGCACCTCAAGAGAGCCCCCACGGCGGCCCGGCTCACCTTTGTTAATAGGAGACCGGGACCAGGTAGTCCGCCTCTCACCCGGCGCTGCCCCCGGCGGGTAACGCCGCACGCGGAGTGCGGCCGGAAGCCCCGCGGGCGGCCGCGGCCCCCGCTGTATGGGGAGGTCCGTGAGTTCCGCGCGAGGCCCCACCCGCCGACTTCCGGGGGTAGCCGGAAGCCCCACCCACTAACTTCCGGTACGGGGGGGCGGAGAACGGCGGGCGCGCACAGTTACCGGAGAGCTCCCGCCCCCCTCCCCCTCCTTGCATTTCCTCGCCGGAGTGCGGCTGGAAGCCCCGCCGCCTCTCTCCCAGAGTGCACCGCAAGTGTCCCCGGCGAGTAACGCCGCACGCCCCGTGGAAGAGACGCAAGGTGGGACGTTACCGGTGGGTGAGTGCAACCCCGTTTCGAGTGCCGCACTGGTAGTCAAGGAAGGGGTTACCCTCCTCCTCCTACCCTACCTTGCAATATGTCTGGCAAAGGGAAAGCTCACTCTTTCCTATACGCTGTTTGCGTTTCCTGTGGGGTCAGGCTGCCTAAGGCGCAGGCGGGTAAATTTTGTGAAGCCTGCGAGTCGGAGCGAGCCCAGGAGCCCCCCATTGTTGCAGAGCCCAGGGGTCAGGACCCCCCAGAATGGGCGGTGTCTTTATCACACTCTATGATGTCCCTTACAAGGGCAATTGAGTCTCTTCGAGGCCCAGGCAGGGACAAGGATGGTGGTCTGCCAGCGGAAGACAGCTCGTCCACGTCTCAGGACCCTCTGTCCGTTAGGGGCCGCTCCAGCACCAGACAAGCTCATGGCAAGAGAGCTCGTTCCCCGTCGGCCGGGCCCTCTGGGGCTTCGGCAGCGGGTATTAGGGTATCTCGTTCCCCGTCGCCGAGCTCAGGAAGTGAGCAGGATGAGGGCGAGGAGGAGGAGGAGGCCTGGAATCCAGAAAGCCTGGGATATCAAGACTCGGTGGACAGCCTCATTGAGGCAGTCAACCAGACATTAGAGATCGAGGACGATGTGTCCACGGCCTCAGGTCACAAGATCTCCTTCAAGAAGACCAGGCGACCGCATAGAAAGTGTGCCACGCATCCGGAGTTCGAGGATCTAGTCCAGAAACATAGGGAACACCCGGATAAGCGTTTTGCAATGCAAAAAGCGCTGCAAGCAAAGTATCCGTTTCCTCCTGAACTCCATAAAGGATGGGTGGAGTCGCCAGTAGTGGACCCACCGGTATCACGTTTAGCATCAAGATCGCTATTGTCGATACCCAGCGGTTCTTCTATCAAGGACCCAACTGATCGCCTCATAGAGGGGCTTGCCCGCTCGGTGTATGAGGCAGCAGGGTCGGCTCTGGCCCCCTCCTTTGCGGCTACTTGGGTGGCTAAGGCCATGGTTTCATGGGCAGACGCTCTGCATAAGGCCCTCCAAGACAGGGATCTGCCCGCGGAGAAGCTTGATAAGCTTATCTCAGAAGCCACAGGGGGGAGTAGTTTCCTCCCGCAGCAGAGGACTTGGCCAGCATTCAGGCAGACGCAGAGGCGTTTTCGGCCCTTTTGTAGCCCCTGGAGGGGGACTTCGGCCAGGGCATCCACCTCCGCGAACGATGGTCAGATTAAGGAAAGGCAATCTTCTTACAGGGCCAATCCGCTGGGTAGAGGCCGAGGCCGTTTGCCCAGAACGAGGGGGGCCAGATCCCAAAAGCCTCCGGCAAAATGACTCGAGGCGCTTCGTACCTACGGACGACAGAGTGGGCGGACGCCTACTAAGGTTCAGCCACGTTTGGGTCGCAGTGGCACGCGACGCTTGGGTGGCAGAATTGATATCGTCCGGGTACAAGATAGAGTTTGTCGGACTCCCGCCACGACGATTCTTCCGTTCCCGGCTTTCCGGAACAGAATCGCAGGCGGAAGGTTTGTTACAGGCCATAATGACGCTACAGCGCAACGGGGTCATTGTCCCAGTGCCGGAAAGCGAAGAGACGCAAGGTTTTTACTCCAACCTGTTTTCGGTCCCCAAAAAGGACGGGACAGTAAGGCCAGTTCTGGATCTAAAGATCCTGAACAAATTCATCAGGGTCAGACGGTTCCGGATGGAATCCCTCCGCTCGGTCATTGCAGCCATGGATCCAGGGGAGTTCCTAGCCTCGATCGATGTGCAGGATGCATATCTACACATTCCGATTTTTCCTCCACACCAGAGGTTCCTGCGTTTTGCGATCGGAGGGCGACATTTCCAATTTGTTGCTCTGCCCTTCGGTCTGGCCACTGCCCCCAGAGTCTTTACAAAGATAATGGCGGTGGTTATGGCCATCCTGCATGCTCGGGGCATAACGGTACTACCTTACCTGGACGACCTTTTGGTAAAGGGGCCGTCGTTTCAGGCATGCCAGGAGAATGTCAGTATCACGCTGGATACCCTGGCCCGTCTAGGCTGGTTGATCAATCGGAACAAGTCGACCTTGGTTCCAGCCCAGAGAATCGTATTCCTAGGCATGGTTTTCAACACCTCCCAGGGGCTGGTGATCCTCCCTCAGGACAAGGCGCGAAGGATCAAACAGGGGGTGCGGAACCTTCTACAGCCGGGCTCCAGATCCATCCGGTACGGCATGAGTGTGTTGGGCAGAATGGTGGCGGCGATGGAGGCAATCCCGTTTGCCCAGTTCCATCTCCGTCCGCTTCAGCATGCGCTCTTGTCAGCATGGGACCGAAGGCTGCTATCTCTCAGTCATCGGTGCAATTTGTCTCCGCCGGTCCGACGATCACTCCGATGGTGGACTCGCGACTCGTCTCTGGTCCAGGGGAAACCCTTTCCCCCGGAACAGTGGTTGGTGGTGACGACCGATGCAAGCCTGCAGGGTTGGGGAGCAGTTTTCCAGAGTCACACAGCCCAGGGGCGGTGGTCCATTCGGGAGGTAATTCTCCCGATCAACATTCTGGAGATACGAGCGATACGATTGGCCCTGCAACATTTTCAGCGTTTCCTGAGACACCGGCCGGTGCGCATTCAGTCGGACAATGCTACAGCAGTAGCGTATGTGAACCATCAAGGGGGCACGCGCAGCCAAGCAGCCATGCGCGAGGTTGGGCTGGTACTGCGTTGGGCCGAGAAAAACCACGTGGTAATTTCAGCGGTGCACATTCCGGGAGTCGAAAACTGGGCGGCAGATTTTCTCAGCCGACAGGGGGTCGCGGCAGGGGAATGGTCCCTGCACCCCGAGGTTTTTCAACAGATCTGCCAACGGTGGGGGACACCAGACGTGGACCTTATGGCATCCAGAGAGAACGCCAAAGTACAAAGGTTCGTCGCTCGATCCCTCGACCCGCAGGCAATCGCAGCAGACGCTCTGGTGCTCCCGTGGAGCCAGTTTCGTCTCCCGTACTTGTTCCCCCCGCTACCTCTGCTTCCAAGAGTCATCAGAAAGATAAGGAGAGAGAAGGTTCCAGCAATTCTGCTGGCCCCAGACTGGCCTCGGCGGGCCTGGTATGCAGATCTGGTTCAACTAGTGGTGGACGTACCCTGGCGTCTCCCAGATCGGCCGGACTTGCTGTCCCAGGGGCCGATCTACCATCCGAATTTAGGGGCCCTGTGTTTGACGGCGTGGCCATTGAATCTTGGCTGTTAACACAGGCAGGATTCAGGCGCGATGTGGTGGCCACGATGGTGAGTGCCCGAAAGCCTTCCTCGGCGAGAGTATATCATCGGACTTGGGAAGTGTTTTTCCGTTGGTGTAGGGATCGCGGAGTGGCTCCTCTGGTTTTTTCGATCCCCAACGTACTGGCTTTTCTGCAGGCAGGGCTGGACGCAGGATTGGCTCCGAGTTCGCTCAGAACGCAAATCTCGGCCCTGTCGGTGCTGTTCCAACGAAAGGTCGCTTCGGTCTGGCAGGTTAGGACGTTTATGCAGGGGGTCGCACATTTAGTACCCCCCTATAAGGCGCCGACGGAATCATGGGACCTGAACTTGGTGCTCAGGGCCCTTCAGGAGCC
This sequence comes from Dendrobates tinctorius, assembly GCF_039654945.1. NCBI lineage: Eukaryota > Metazoa > Chordata > Amphibia > Anura > Dendrobatidae > Dendrobates > Dendrobates tinctorius. The sequence goes on along the minus strand of NW_027361932.1, from coordinate 14,461,328 downwards.
TCCTTTCGAACCGTTACAAGAAGTCTCCTTACCTTACCTGTCCAGGAAGGTCGTTTTTCTGGTAGCTATAACGTCTATTAGGCGGGTTTCGGAATTGGCGGCTCTATCTTGTAAACCGCCGTTCCTGACTTTTTATAAGGATAAGGTAGTTTTAAGGCCAGCTCCTCCCTTCTTGCCGAAGGTTGTCTCGGCATTCCATATCAACGAAGACATTGTCTTACCCTCATTTTGCCCGGCACCGGTGCACAGGGTAGAAAAGGCATTGAACACCCTGGATCTGGTAAGAGCCCTTAGGAGGTATGTGACAAGGACAGCGCCTTTCCGCCAGACAGACTCTCTATTCGTGATTCCAGAAGGGCGGCGGAAGGGGCTCGCTGCCTCCAGAGCGACTTTGGCCAGATGGGTTCGCCTGACGGTCCAAGAATCTTATCAAATCAGTGGCACGCCGGTTCCGGCAGGGATCAAGGCACACTCGGCTCGAGCAGTGGGTGCCTCATGGGCACTGCGACACCAGGCTTCAGCGGAGCAGGTGTGCAAAGCAGCTACCTGGTCCAGTTTGCAGACGTTTGTCAAACATTATAACGTACATACCCAGGCATCCGCGGATGCAAGCCTGGGAAGAAAGATTCTCCAGGCAGCAGTTGCGCACCTCTAATCAGGGGCGCAAAATAGCATGGATTGGGTGAGCTAAGATCCCGCCCAGGGACTGCTTTAGAACGTCCCACAGTCTCTGTGTCCCCCAATGAGACGAAGGAGAAACATGGATTTTTGTGAGTACTCACCGTAAAATCCTTTTCTCCGAGACGCTCATTGGGGGACACAGCACCCACCCTACTAGCCAGTTGGCTTTTGCTTATTTTTGAGTTATACAAATCCTTATGTAAGGATCAGGGTGGTCCCTTTTCCAGACGTATAATTTCTTGCCTGAGTTTAAGGCGCGTTCTCCTACTGCTTATGCACTAAACTGAGTTACGCCCGGTCTGGGGGCGAGGGTGTATGCGGCGGAGGAGGAGCTAACTCTTTTTTTGTATACTTAGTGTCAGCCTCCAGACGGCAGAAGCACACACCCACAGTCTCTGTGTCCCCCAATGAGCCTCTCGGAGAAAAGGATTTTACGGTGAGTGCTCACAAAAATCCATGTTTTCATCTAAAATATTAACAGCCTTTGTTTTTGCAGGTCAGTGTCACTTTATGAGGAAGATGTGCCTAATGTGTTTTCAGACTGTAACTTTCTTTGTAACCTGCTATGTCCAATGATGCTAGAGCTGCTGGACCTTATGGTTCAGGAATCGTCTCTATGCTTTGTAGTGTTCCAATGGGCAGAAAGAACAGCCATTCAAGTGAGAGAACAGATACAAAGATGGCACAGCTGGGAAAAGGAACAGGGTAAGTAACATGGTAGAAACTGGGAGAGGACAAGCATCAGGTTGTATCAGGTTGTGTCTAGCGATTGATAAATGATAGCACATACAATAAATTCAATGTTTCTTGGTTATTTATTTTCTTATAAGTTGTGTATTTTTTTTAAAGACACATGTATTGCTCAAATAAATATAAGGGAATGCTTAAATCACAAATCGGAACACAATGAACAAGTTTTAAGATGAAAATATTTACTGATATGTGTAATTTGTTGAGAAATATTTTTATATTCCAGTAGACCATGTCCAAAATTACTAGGCAAGTGAGTATTTGTCCATATCATCATTCTTCTGCATATTTTGCACCTCCAAGCTGTATAAATGTGAATACTTATTTGATGAAGCATCTCAGGCAATGTGTATTTGTCTAATGAGATTGAGCGTGGCCTATTAGACGTCCTTTATCAAGGTGTGCAGAATTATTAGGCAGTTTGTTTTTAGGCAAAATGGGACAAAAAAAATTAACAGACTATGGAAACTCAAACAACTTAACAAGTTTACATAAGGATGCAGCAATTTTTTAAAAATTGCTTCGATATTGGGGCGTTATTACAGAACTTGTTGCTTGTCACTGTGGTTTATTGTCAACAAATTAAGACACTGACAGACTCCATAGATAGATGGCTTATGACTCATTGAAAAGAACTGGGGCTATATTGGCCACTGATATTTTTTCTTTTATGTATTTTTGTACATTGAGTCGTTTGGTTATTATCACTTTAACAGATGACAATAGACAATTGAGATCAGAAAATTTACATTTCTCATTTAGTTGGATAAAAATCCTGAACACAAACAGTTGTCCAATAATTATGCACACAGAAATATTCTCCTAAGAAAGACAAAACCTTACTTTTACTTTATGAAATATTCAGGTTTATTAACCTTTTGACTTGACCAACAGCACTGTGGTCAAGAATAAAATTTATCAACAAAAATACAAATTGCCTAATTGTACTCACAAGTTATTTACAGTAGTGTTCAAAATAATAGCAATCCAATATGACTAACCAGATTAATCACTGTTTTGGTATAAATGATATTACCACATGTCAAACAATTTACCAGTTGGTGCAGTAGATTCTAAGAAAACCAACAGACTCGGCATTCATGATCTGCGGATTTTTGAGCCTGTGTATTAAGGGCATGTCACACTAAGAGATATCGCTAGCAATATCGCTATAACTTGTGACGTTATAGCGATATTGCTAGCGATATCGCTATGTGTGATACTTACCTACAACCCGCTCCCCCACTGCTTATCGCTGATCGCGCGAGAACAGGCTGGACCGTTTCTCGTCGTCAGCTTCCTGCAGCGCTTCCTGCTGTGACGACGAGCGAAGCGTGGAGCCGAGCGGGAGGACGCAGGATCGCCTAATGTGACAGGTAAGTAGCGACCCCCGTCCCCAGCGATGTCGCTAGTGAGATCTGTCTGTGTGGCAGCTCACTAGCGCCCACTTAGCGATGTACCAGCGATCCTGACCGCGTCATATCGCTGGTCGGGATCGCTGGTGCATCGCTAAGTGTGACAGTACCTTTAGAATAATTAATTGAAAGGGGGTGGTCAAAATAATAGTAGTGTAGAGTTCAATTAGTGAGGTCAATCATTCTGTGAAGAAACAGGTATGAATCAGGTGGTCCTTAAGGGTGAAGCCAGGACATGTTGTACATGTATTTCTACTTGAAAGCCTGAGAAATATGGGTTGTTCGACACATTGTTCAGAAGAACAGCGTACTTTGATTAAAAAGTTGAATGGAGAAGGTAAAACTTAAAAAGAAGTGCAGACAATGATAGGTTGTTTAGCTAAAATGATTTCCAATACTTTAAAATGGAAAGCCAAGCCAGAGAGAGACGTGGAAGAAAACGGAAGAATAGCCAGAATGGCAAAGGCTCAGCCATTGATCAGCTCCAGGATGATCAAAGACAGTCTTAAGTTACCTGTGAGGACTGTGACCGTTAGAAGATGCCTGTGTGAAGCTAATCTCTTAGCAAGAAGTCCCCAAAAAATCCACATCTTAAAAAAGAAACATGTACTGAAGCGGATACAATTGTTCTTTTTGGGTCCAAAGGCTGCAGACAGTTCGTCAGACGACCCTGAAACTCTGCATTCTGAAGAGCATCATGATATTGGCGTCTTACTTTTACTGTGGTGCCAAACCTATTTACCGCATACCAGGGATCACGGACAAGTTTGCATATATTAAAATACTTGATCAGGTCATGTTGCCTTGCGCTGAAGAGGATATGCCCTTGAATTGGGTGTTTCAACAAGACAGCAACCCTAAATACACAAGTAAACCAGCAAAATCTTGGTTGTAGTCCAACAAAAGTGAGGTTATGCAGTGGCCAGCCCAATGCCCGGACCTTAATCCGATATAACACTTGTGGGGTGACATCAAAAATTTTGTTTCTGAGGCAATGCCAAGAAATTGTAAGATCAAAACATCCTGGGCTGGTCTAACAGGTGTCAGGAGTTGGTTGACTCTATGCAACACAGATGTGAAGCAGTTCTTAAAAACTGTGGGTATACAACTAAGTATTAGGTCAGTAATTCACAGGAATGCTAAATCCACAAAAAAATTGTACATATTGTAAGTTTGTAAAGACTAATGCAGACACTGCTATTTTTGTAGTACAGCCCAATGTTCATTTTTTGTTATTTTCTGTAGTAGTGAAAAATGATATACATTCCTCTTCATGTGTTAAATTAGAATACAATGGGCAATGTTCCCAATGCATGGAAATAAAAACTAGTATTAATATTTTGTTATTAACTCATGTTTTTGAACACTGTGCTATTATTTAGAACACTACTGTATGACCCCAACGTGCCTGTATGCATTTCTGACAACACCTGAGCATGTTCCAGATGAGACAGTGGGTGGTGTCTTTGAGGTTCACCTCCTACATCTGGATTAGGGCATCAGTGAGCTCCCATCCAATCTTTCGTGCTACACTGCAATCTTTTTGCTACAGCATGGATATGGAGAAGCTGGACTATCTAGGCAACCTGAATGGACTTAATGCTATCAATATTGACAAGAACACTAGCAAAACTCTAGAAGACACCGTCAGGAAAGATAAGGAGCTACTAATTGTGGCATACTTTTGCTTCTCATTTTGAGGATTCTCTTGCTGTCTCCAGTGCACCTGTTGTCTCTTTCATTTTTACCAAAGCTAGTGAGATTGATTAAAAATTGCTTATACGACCGAAGGATATTGACTGTGTTCCCAAAGCTCCTCTTATCCATGGCTATCCAGTAGTCGAGAAATTTGGTTTTACAGATGGAAAAGGCAGTGGGCAGAATTTTACCTGCATTTTGCGGGTCGCACCATCTGGCATTATCTTAACTGGTTTTATTGATATCCCTGAACCTTGGTTGACATGCAGCTATAAGGTACGGCCAGCTGGTGTGGCCTGCTGCTTGTAGCAGAAAAGTCTGCTCACCACAATGGCCAATTGCCGTATGATTTTGTATCACCATCATGTGGCCATTGACCTGCTGAGGGTGAGCAGCTTCGGCCTTACTGCAACTAGACCATCTAGCCCTACCCGTGCTGTGATGATTAAGTGTTCCTTTACATTTTTGGAGCAATATATATGCAGTACATCATCAAGGTTAATATTCCCCAATTTCTATTATCAGCAGTTTCTGAGCTTACACAGTATAGAGGACATTTGTTGTGCACTGCCAATAAGATTTATATGTAACTAGTTTGTAAGGATGATAAATGTAGTTTAGCACTAATATAAATCTATTATCCTTATGTTCACTTTTTTATACTGATAATCTACAACTCTATAGCTTAATTCTACCAAAATGTCCAACCATTTTGTTCTTTTAGGATGCATATCGCTTCCATCCCTGAGAGCCTCTGCTTGTTCCCATGTACATGGCGCCATCTTAGGTTTGTTAGTTCGAACTAAACTGCTCTTTAAGGCCCAGGAGATATTACTAGACCCTGGCATCCAGATCACACACTTAAAACTGTTTTCAGACTCTCTGACCAAGGAGATATCGCAGATAAAGGAAGAGCTTGCACTTTATCGGATGGGATTCTTTAATACAGTGATCAATACAAGTCTATACAGGAAACATTTGCTGTCTAATGGGGACTCTGTGTCTTAGCAAAGATTTGTGTTTATCCATGTATATTGAAGTATATAAAATAATACGGCATAATAAAGTGATATTCCATGCATATAACGTTCCGAGATACTGTGGATTCTGCTTGGCTGATGAGGAGCAACCCCTTTAGGCAGTCGCTTAGACAAGTACTTTACATATTATGTCTGTCATATTTTTGCAAAATGGCTGATGATAGGAAGTTTTTGTAAGAGACTGTTGGTGAATTACAGGAGTATATTCTGCTGACAGGTTCTTTTTAAAGGGGCTGTCCACTGAAAACAAATTATCACTTATCCTTAGGCTAGGTGATAACTTGTTTTAACTAGACAATTCCTTTAAGTACAGGGTGGTTCAAAAGTAGGTGGACAGTATGTGTAATAGGGTTATGAAGGGGGAGATTTATCAAACATGGTGTAAAGTGAAACTGACTCAGTTGCCCTTAGCAACCAATCAGATTCCACTTTTCATTCTTCACAGACTCTTTGGAAAATGAAAGGTGGAATCTGATTGGTTGCTAAGGGCAACTGAGTCAGTTTCACAGATCCAGTTTTCACAGATAAATCTCCCCCAAATCTGTTTTCTTTTCAGATAATTCAGATAACCCATAATGGCAAATAAAATACAGATCAAAGAAAATGGATTTTAAAAAAGTATTGGAAATCTCAAAATGCTGAAACAGTTAGAGCAAATTGGGTTAAAAGATTTGGTACTCAAGCCCCAAAGAGACAAACCATTTACCGCATTCGTGACAAATTCGATGCCACTGGCTCAATCCTTAATGCTCCAAAAACTGGTCAACCCAAAACAGCCTGTACAGAAAATAATAAACAACTTGTCCAAAAAAGTCCACCAGAAGAGTCTCTTTAGAATTGGGAATTTCATGAGCTTCCATCATGCGAATTCTGAAATCTATTGGGTGGAAAGTTTATCGTCCACGTCTAATTCATGGTTTATTGGAGGATGATCCAGACAAGCGGCTGCAATTTAGTGAGATTATGCTTAACGAAACTGAAGAAAATCCAGTAATTTTAGATAACATTTTGTGGAGTGATGAAGCTTCTTTCAAATTATCTGGCCATATTAACAGACATAAATGTATTTACTGGTATAATGAGAACATGCATTTAACATTAGAGCAACAACTAAATGAGCAACAACTAAAAGTTTTGGTGTTTTTAGACCATTTTTTTTAGATGGAACAGTCACAGGAGATAAGTATCTCGAAATTCTAATGAATCAAGTGGTTCCCCAGTTACAGCAACAGCCTAAGGCCGGGTTCATACTGCATTATGGCAGTCCGTTATCGGACGCATCGCTAATGCCTGCCATAATCGCTATGCGCTAGCGATGTGCTGTCATTCAGTGATGGAACCTCGGACGCAGGCTGCAGCGTCTGAGGCTCCGTCACCGCTAGCGCAAATGAATCATGCTATATAGCGTTAACGCAGCCAGTCAACGCCATGCGTTGAACGGGCTGCCTAACGTAATATGATCCTGGCATAATGCAAATGACCTTTATTTCCAACAAGAAGGGGCCCCTCCACATTATTCAAGAGTAGTCCGCGAGTATCTTGATGAAACATTTCCTAATAAATGGATTGGCCGAAGAGGCTCACTTGATTGGCCGGCACGTTCACCAGACTTGACCCCAATGGATTTTTTTCTTTTGGGGAGTACTCAAGGGCAAAGTTTATAGTTGAAAACCAAAAAGTGTCAGTGATTTGAAAAATTACATAAGAGATGCATTTCAAGAAATTAATACCCAAAGAGACTAGTGCAAAATGTTTGTTGAAGCGTAAGAGGCAGACTTCAAAGCTGTGCAAATTGTGATGGAAAACAGTGTGAGCACCTGCGTTGATAAAATTTAAGGGCTTTTGTGTTATTGTTCAGAATAAAATGTAATTGTCAATGTTATGCTTGTGTTAGTAAATATAATTTTATATGTAAATCAAAATAAATGTTATTATTTTCTGTCCACCTACTTTTGGACCATCCTGTATATGTTTTTATGCAAGGCATTTGCAGCTCTCTAGATGAATACATTGGCACAGAATTTTACATATTTACCTACTGTTGAACACTAACGTTTAGGAATCTATTCTGATAAAACCTTTCACCAACTATATTTCTTTGGATCATTACTTTTTAAACATTTATTTTACATCATTGGCAATTATTTGCATGATATCCATTGCAGAATATATTTATTAATAATGTCTGTGACTTCAGCGTTCCTTAACAATATAGTGTGCTGCATGAGCAACTCTTTTCTAATTATGTTGTTGATAAATAAAATATATTTTTATACTTTTGATTTTAGAGTGGTTTTAGTTACAGCAAAATGCTATTTTTTGCACAATTAGATGTTTCACAGTTTTACAAACCACCTTCTGTATCAATTTCAAGTTTTCAGGATCTCTGCTTGTTGTCCTCCAGCAGAAATGTTTATTGCATGCTTCAAGTGGCTGACGATTATTCCTAAATATGGACAGATTTGCTGTTCTGATTTGTGTTGGACATACAACCACACATAAGGCCTGTTTCACATTTCCGTTTGTTTCCATCAGTCAAAATCCGCCGTTTTGCAAAAAACGGATCCGACTTTTTTTTTGCGGATCCGTTTTTTTCCCCATTGACGGATGGTGACGGATGGTCATCTGTTGGATCCGTTTTTTGACGGATCCGCCAAAATTTTGGCGTCCACTGACTTGTGGACAATGAAATGATTTTTTTGTCTGCACGGATCCGTATTTTTACACTGAGCATGCCCGGAAGAATTTCCATGCCAGATATTTAACCCTAAATCCCGTTATGGCGGCAGAAAAATTTTTCTCTCTCTCTCCCCCTCTCCTCTCTCTCCTTTTCCAGGCTGCGGTTCCTTTAAATTTCCGACTTCAGCGGATCCCTCAAAACAATGGTCCGGTGGCATACGTTGCTGTCACAACGGAAACGGATCCGTCTTTTGCATTTTTCACGGATTGCAACTGACCAAAAAAACGGAAGTGTAAAAGAGGCCTAAGCCTGTCATTACTTTCTAATTAAAAACCTTGGTTAGGTTGATTATAAATTTTTCAGCAACATTGAAGCTCATTGCTGCCTGCAAGTCCAGATCCAAAACTTGAGTATCTCACAGTGTCAAACATTTAGTAAAGTGTTAAAGGGACCACTTACAAGAAGGAATGGTATTAGGATCCTTTTATTGGAATTTGTCACCTCATTTTTCGCTTATAAGCTGCGGCCACCGCCATTAGAGGCTTATCTACAGCATTCTGTAATGCTGTAGATAAACCCATGATGTAATGTGAAAGATAAAAACAAGTTAGATTATACTAACCCAGGGGCGGTCCGGGTCTGATGGGTGTCGCAGGTCCGGGTCCGGCGCCTCCCATCTTCATGCGATGATGTACTCTTCCTTGCTTTTGTCGCGACTCCTGCGTAGGCGTAATTCTCTGCCCTGTTTAGGGCTGAGCAAAGTGCTGCAATGCGCAGGTGCCCGGGAAAGGTCAGAGAGAAAAGGTCCCATTGGACCGGACCGCCCCCCCCAGGTGAGTATAATGTAACTTGTTTTTCTTATCTTTCAGGTTACATCGAGGGCTTATCTGCAGAATTATAGAATGCTGTAGATAAGCCCCTAATGGTGATTGCCACTGGTTATATGCGAAAAATGAGGTGGCAGGTTCCCTTTAAAGAAGGGCACCAGGGTAGGTTGCCTGTTTTAAGATGAGCATCAAATGTTCAGCGCAGGAAGAAGACAAGCAACTATAGAAAATGAAAACGTCACCTGTAGGATGATTTTGTTGGATAACCCAAAGTTTCGGGTCATCCCGCCATATAACCTATATCCCGTACTTTAAAGGGGTGGTTTAAAGGTGAAAGTAAATTTTTTCTATTTGATGCCATAATCTAAAATATTTTCTAATTTACTTGTTTAAAAATTCTTTACTGTTCCTAACTACACTATCTAACCAATGGCCTATTTTTAATTTTTTTTTTTACTTCCTCTAATGACGATTCGTTTAAGAGCCCCCAGTGCATGCTGGGATACTCAAGCGACGTGTCATCAGAGCGGGAGTCACTGTCACAGCCTCTGCCCTTTCCCTAAAACGAAGTGTCATCACTGACACTCGCTTCAGGGGCGGGGCTATTGCCTGCTTTGTTCCTGTGCATTGTGGGATGTGCAGTCACAGCGCCCACTCACAGCGGTGTTACAGTACTCAGCTTGCAGAAAATTAGCGCCACCCCAGCAGGTGACAATACTGGTCTCTGCCAGGTATTGTTAACACTTGTTCTGATGACGCTTCTTTTGAGTATCCCATGATGCCGTATCTTACCGTTCAGGAACATGGTCTGATCACACCACATCTCCTTGGCAGGGGAGGAAGGAAAAAGAGAGTATACAGATATTACAGCAGGGGATTGAAGATGATTCTTTTTGTGAGGTAATACATTTCCCTGCTTGTTTTTAAAAAGTGTTTCACCTCAAATAATTATCTGTTATCACCTGCTGTCTGTATACTCTTTGGCGTCCTTCCCTGCCCAGGAGCTGTGGTATGATCAGACCATGTTCTTGTACAGTCAGACACAGCCATTACACTGTAAGATGCATAAAAAGTGTGATTTTATTGCTGGATTCTGACAAGTTTGCAAAACCTGTGAGACCTAAAAAATTCCTTTGAAATGTTAGACTTGCCACAGGAACCTAGAATAGAGTGTTATATCCATTTTAGCTTTTTTCTCAACATTATGTCCCCCTTTCTAGTAATGTTTTTGATGTGACGACACAGCCCCATTCTTATGACTCACTAATGATATGGTGGGAAATAGACATTTCCTTTTTAAAATCTTCTTGTGGCAATCTAACATACTACTGTATGTAAATATAATGTATGTAAATATATGAATGTGATATAATCGAACTTTAAAATGAAAGGACACATGGATAGAATTACATATATGGATATACTCGCTTCAGGATTGCCCCATTTTGTGTGATTCCTTTTAAAGTAGCACCTAGCACCAAAATATTTGTCAGCTAATATACTTTTTTGGAAGGCAGGGTTTAGTTGACAATGCAGCATTTTTTTTTACCATCTGTCTGTTACGATGTGAAAACTCAAATTTGTAGAAATTAGACAAGATGGTTGCCATCTCTGGCACGTAACAAGTACTCTAACAATTACAGAGTAGCAGCATCTTTAAAAAAGGAAGCAAAGTCCTCCCAAGAGGCAGGTGGAAGAGGTAGGTATTAGAGAGGTAAGCTATTTTGGCTTTGTGGGGACAGCAATGTTTGTAACTGCTATCCTACATCCAATGATGTCACTGCTCATTATCAAACAAAAATATAGGAGAGCAATTGGCATGTGCAGTCTTCTCTTAGGTCTTCTCGAACCCAGGAGCCTTGGCAGCCTGGAAAGGAAACAGCAGTCCAGAATGTCCTGTAAAGGTTACAAGATAGTTTAGTAGTGCATGTTCATTATTACAAGACACATAAAGCAAGTATCAGATGAATAACCCTAGAGAGTATTAGGTCTAAGGGGTAAGGTTTCTCCTTGTGGAGAGTGACATACCAGCTCTGGCTTGTCAAGGTAAGGAGGCTTATTCGCCGTGCAATGCTCCTCTGAGAAAATATGCAAATTGCCTCTTCAGCGAAGAAGAGGACTTGAACTCTATAGTGCCACCTGTTGGTAGTAGCGATCCTACAAGTCACAATCAACCCTTCAACGAGTCTTGTAATTTGACTTAGGATAAAAGCCAAATCAGAATCTCAATTTGCAGACACGGTGTTTCAGGCTATTGGCCCTCGTTAGTGCAAAGTATGAGAACTGATTTGGCTAGGTGAGAGGCTCTGGATTGAGGTCTAAGTGGTAAGGCTTCTCCTTGTGGAGAGTGACATACCAGCTCTTTCTTGTTAAGGTAAGGAGGCTTATTCGCCATGCAATGCTCCTCTGGGAAAATAATATGCAAATTGCCTCTTCAGAGGAGAAGAGGACTTGAACTCTATAGCGCCACCTACACACTTTATGAAAAACTTCACAAGTATCACTGTTTTTCCAAAGCTAGCAATTATTTGGAAATTATAAATTGCAATATGAACATAGCATTTTTGTGACTTTTTATGCATATGTGATCTCTAACCATACTATCATCCACATGTGTAGATGTCTCTGTTACAGTCGGCAGCTGTCTCCAAGCAGTGACTGGACCTTAGCTCTGATCACTGCTGTTAGAGGGTTGGTCCGAAATAGCAATTAACTTTTATCGTAAATATCTATTTAATGCCATAGCCTATTTATTTTTAATACACTTTAATAATTCCCCATCCTTCCGTAACTACACTACTTAACTGCTTTTTCTTTTTACAACTTCCCTGATGAAAATAACAAGCAAGTGTGCTATGATGCTGCCTAGTTACGACCGATCTGAGTTGGCGAGAGAATCCCTGATGACGCTTCGCTTTAGTATTGCAGCATGCACTGAGATTCTCAAACGAAGCGTCATCAAAGAGGAAGTTGTAAAAAAAAAAAAAAAAAAAAAAAAGAAAAGCAGTTAGTGTAGTTAGGGAAGGATAGGATATTTTTAATTAAATTATAATAGAAAATAGATTAGATTATGATTATAATATTAATCCCTTCAGCCTCAGGCAGTTTTCCACTTATTTATTTTCTTTTTTCATTTCTTTCCACCACTTCTTCCAAGAGTTATAACTTCTTTTTTTTTATCTTTCCGTCATTTTCCAGGATGAGTTGTACTTTTGTATGACACTGGAAAACAGGAAAAAAAATTCAAATGTGATGAAATTGCAAAAAAAAAGTGAAATTCAACTATTGTTTTTGGGCGGTTTAATTTCCCTGTTCACTATATGGGAAAAATAACATGGAAATATGATTCTCCAGGTCTGTACGATTTCGCAAATACCAAATATGTATAGGTTTTTTTTATTTAATTGGTGAAAAAAATATGGAAATTTGTGTGAAAAATGTTTTGCTTTTATCACTATTTTCCAAAACCTTTAGTGTTTTGATTTTTCGGTATATGGGACTATATGAAGGCTTATTTTGCGCCCTGAGCTAATGTTTTTACTAATACCATTTTGGAGTAGATACAATGTTTTGAATCACCTCTTATTGCTTTTTCGTAATTTTGATGTTTCTATTTTTTTTCCTCATTGGGCTGCTTACCGATTTGATTATTTTATATTTTGATAGATTGGACATTTTTGAATGCAGCAATACAAAATATTTATGTGTATATCTTATTTTTAATGAGGCAGAGGGGTGGTTTGAATTTTTTTAAACTTTTTTTTTATATTTTACTGTATTTGTTAGTCCCCTTAGAGGACTTGCATGTTAAATCCCGCTGTTAGAGATTGACAGTGAGATTTAACAGGTTAATCATTATGCTCCTCCCCACGGCTGTTAAAGGTACATGATCACTGATTAAACCAGCCATTATGTGCATGGAAAAATGTGGGCTCAGCGTCGGATCTCACATCAAAGGTAGGAAAATGACATATGATGTAAATATACGTCATGTCAAGAAGGGGTTAAATAGATTTAGGATGAAAGGTAATTTAGGCATGTAGAATGAAAATTAATTTGTATTTCGGAACACCCCTTTAACAATATATGCTGCTGTAATTTTCTGACAGGCATTTAAATGGAGTGTTTGAGGGATAGAGATGGCTTAACATTGCTGCATCTTGACACTCGTGAAGCCCTGCTATAGACTAAGCTTCATAGGGGACCTCAATTTTTAATACATACTGCAATATTATAGTATTTAACAAGTGCTCACGGATAAAAGTCCCGAAAAGAGACTACAAATAAGGTAAATCACACCCCTATTTCCAAATTAAAAATAAGATAAAAAACATTTGGCATCACCAAGTGTATAAATGTTAAACCCTATTAGTAAAATTTGATCAACCTATAAGGTAAAGACCATAAAGAGAAAAAAAACTGCCACCACACCTCCCTTAAGAAAATACAATAAAAAGCTGTCAAATTATTGCATACCCCAAAAATTAGTATCAATAAAAACTGTCAGCCATGCAAGAAATATTCCTCCACATAATTTAATCGACTGAAACATAACATTACAAGTCTTCAGAAACATGTTAAATTTGTGTCACCTTTTCTATCACAGTTTGGTATCACTGTAATTGTACTGATTTGGAGAATCGTGTTTGCAGATCATTTTTACCGTACAATGAACACTGTAAATACAGAATCCAAAACAACAATGGCAGAATTGCATTTTGTTACCATTTCATCCCAATTAGAATTTTTTTTCCTGTTTTTCAGTACACTGTATGATAAAATGGTTTCATTCAAAGCTTTTGTCACCAGAAAAAATAAGAAAGGTATGGGTTTTGCAAGAAGGCTAGGAAAAAAAACAAAAGGCAAAAATAAAAAATCAGCTGGTCTTTAATGGGTGAAGCATTTTGGAAAAATGCATGTCAATGGTCTGTTTAGAATGACCCTAGTGTGTCATCTCTTGGAGTCTACAAGAAGCCCACTGGATTTGAGATGTGGAAATACACAGAGCAAATGAATCCAAATAATATGTCCTGGAACGTTTCGACACATAGCCCTGATGGCATGGTGGAATGTCCTGTTGAAATGCCATTTGGAGACTTGATAAAGACTAGCCATTAAGATAAATCTGTGTTTCTTCTTTGCCTCATTGGGGGACACAGGACCATGGATGTTATGCTGCTGCCCCACTAGGAGGTTGACAATCAGTTAATACAAAAAAGTTAGCTCCTCTGCAGTATACACCCTCATGCTGGCTCCAAGAGAACCAGTTCTTGCTTAGTGTCCGTAGGAGGCACCTGGGTCTGTTCTTCAGACCAAAAGCTCTTTTTTATTTTTCATTTTACTTTTTGATTTTTTACTTTTTTCCATTGGACGAAGGGGCGACGTATCCTTTCAAGGCTCTGATCTCCCCGAACCATCAACAGGCGAGCACGGGGAGTGTCGCCTCCCCGTATCCTCTCCTGCAACGTGGGATGCCATGTCTGGGCTGCTTTTTTAGGGGCGACGGGTCCCTTAAAGGGCATCGATCTCCCCGCACCATTAACGGATGAGCACATGGAGTGTCGCCTCAATGTATCCTCTTCCGCAGCCAGGCCTAATGCCAGATATTTAGCCCTGTCCCATCCTAGGGGATTTAACCCATTGGAAGTACAGAGGCCATCTTTTGGCGTCCGTGCAGCGCTCACTGCACCACCACTGTTAAAGCGGATGGTGCAAGGAGGCGGACGGTCCCTCCACCTTTCTATTAAAGGGATGGTGTATTGAGGGTTACCTTGTTACCACAGCAGCATCCATGACCAGCGGCAGCAGGAGGACGTACCCACTGTATATCGCTGGCTTACCTGCTGCCCAGCAGCTTCTCTGGGTAAGTGCCATGGCTGAAGGGCTCTGGGGCGGCGCTGGCATAAGTGGGGGCTCATTCTGGCAGCGGCGGCGCTCCCTGGCCCTCCCTGCATTGGTGCCGGCAGGTGCTGATAAATTTAGTCCCCCAGCTTTGGCCTGTGGGCCGCAGCCTGAAGCCCTGCCCATGCTATGATGTGTTCTGGTGGCTCCACCCACTTTCCGGTGCTTCTCATTCCGGACGAAAAGCGCCTCCTAATCTCGGCAGCCATCTCCCCTCCCACAGACCCTCCAGACACACGCTGACATCCGGCAGCTGTCCCTGAGGAAATTTGTCAGGGACAACTCACCGCAGACTCCCTGGGGAGGCTCAGCAGCTGAAGTGCCACACAGAAGGACCTGGGGACACGGGATCAGGGTAAGGGAGCGCTGATCCATACATCCCTCCTCCCTGCTGTAACGCTTTCACTGCAGGAATCCCTAATTTTTAAAGGGGACATATAGAAGGGTACAATGTCCCAGCTCAAAACATCTAAAAAGGCTAACAAGAATATTGCAGTCTTCTTCATTGCATGCACCTCCTGCCAGTCTGCGTTTCCTAAGGCTCAGTTAACTGCTCTCAAGCCTGTGACCCCAAATGCGCTCAGGAGCTCTCTGCCGCCACCGAGCCCAGTGTACTTAGTCCCCCTGAGTGGGCTTCGTCACTGTCACAATCCATGGCTTCTCTGGCCAAAACGATTGAATCCCTCCGTGACCCTTCTGTGGAACGGAGCGTTAGCAGGACCAATGTAGACGGATCCTCCCCCAGACGGGAGCAGTCAGTTTGTAAGGGCCAAAAGCACTCTAGAAGCCTACAGGCGCATAGAAAACGGATCCGTAGCACATCCCCCGAGCAAATACTTGCCTTATCATCCGAGAGCTGCGTTTCTCGCTTTCCCTCTCCAGAGGTCAGCAGCGAACGTGAGTCTTGAGTATGAATCGGATGGCTGCTTGGATGCGAATTCGCCAGATTTTCAGAAAACTGGATTCGCTGATTGAGGCTGTCAACCAGGCTCAAGGTTGAGGAAGATTCTGGCTCTGTTCTGGATCATGCCGTGTTTTTTAAGAGGACTAAACACCCTCATAAGGAATTTGCCATTCACCCTGTGGCATAATTAATCGGCACAGGGAGTGACCGGATAAACGCTTCACAGGACAAAAACTGAGCTAAGGAAAGATTGGGCTGAATCTCCGGTTGTAGACCCCCCCAGTATCTCGCCTGGCATCTAAAACTCTTTTCCCTTCACCCATGACAGCACACCTGAGAGAGGGATCCGCCCCGCCAGGACAGGAACCTACTGAAATATAAGGGGCGGCACCTCTACCCCGCTTCAGTTGGGGTCATGGGAAGGGAATCCCAGACTGACAGCAGCGGTGCCTGTCATAGATGAAGAGACCCAGGGCCGTCCCGGCGCGGGAAGAGCAGGTCACCTTACCTGCAGCGCCGGCCGTCGGTCTCCTGGAAGCGCAGTCCTTGGGGCTCCGGGTTCGTGCGGGTGTGGCTGGTGGCCTCTAAGATGCGGGGCGCTCCACCGTGCCTCCCTCCCCGAGCATCTCCCTCACGACACACAGTGTGGAGAGCCGGGGGTCGGTTTCCGGCCACTGACATCAGCGGCGCCGGGCATCCTGGGAAGCGCGCCTGCTGACGTCAGAAAGGCGACGGTAAGATGGCACCTGGTACGACACCGGCCGCATGGAGAAGAATAGCGCTCGGCCGGCGGTCGCAGGGGGAGGGAAAGGGAAGGAAAAGGAAACGCTCACCAGGCCGGACCTATTTAAAGGAGGAGGGTGTCAGTGCAGCCAGGTAAATCATGGGGTCAGAGCAGGAGCGATCGCTGTCTCCACCATCTCTGCCTCCATCACAAACCTCCGCTCACAAGCATGGCAGCCGTTCAAGCGGCAAAAGCAGCAGTCGCCCGAGCCACAGATCGGGAGACTCCTCGATGTCCAGAGAGCACAGGTCACGTGCTCCACCACAGCCTCTGAGTCCAGTACCCGACTATGGGTGGTGAGTGATCTCCGTGAATGTTAGTATGTTGTTAATAGGGTCCTTGTGTGTTAACTTCCTTAGGAAAAGGCCAAAAAAGCAGTGAGCAAGAGGAACAATAGGGATTGTGCCATATGTAGAAGCCCCCTACGTGAGAGATTGGCAGAAGGACCTTTGTGCCAGCTGCATCCAGCGAACCATGGCGGAGGAGGCGCCGAGCTTTGCAACCAACCTCTGATCGGTCATCAGGTCAGAGGTGGAAGGCTCACTTAAAAAGAGAAAGGAAAAGAGTAGGAAAGATTCCCCTAGCTCTTTCTCAGACTTCCTCGGCCGGATCACAGGCCAAACACCCATCATCTTCCTCGTCGGATAGCGACATGGGTGGTAAGCCTTATTTTCCGGTAGAGGATAAGGATGCTCTCCTCAAGGCCATGAGAGTAACACTGGGCCTACAGGAGGAAAAAACGGCCAAGCCCCTGGAACATGTCATGTCTACAGGAAAGGAAGAAACGTACATTTCTAGTCAATGAGAAGGTCCAAGCACTCATTGAAAGGGAATGGAAGAAGCCTGAGAGATCTGGAGCACTTCCCTACTCCTCTAAAAGGAGGTATCCCTTTGAACATAAGGATACAGAAATATGGGACAAAGTCCCAAAGATTGATGCAGCGGTGTCCAGGTCATCCAAAAAATCCGCCCTGCCCCTGGAAGATTCAGGGGTGCTTAGAGACCTGCTAGATAAAAAAAGCGGATTCCTACTTAAGACATACGTAGGAAGCAGCGGCAGGAGGACTAAAGCTGGCAATAGCCGGCACCTGCACAGCACGTTCCTTAATGATTTGGCTACAGCAGCTGGAAGAGAAACTTGCTTCAAATGTCTCGAAGGAAAAAATTTTGTCGGACATGTATCTTCTGCACGGAGCAGCAGCTTTCTTATCCGACACTTCCGCCGATTCCATGAGACTGACAGCTAGAGCAGCAGGGTTATCAAATGCCGCAAGGCGCGCATTATGGCTTAAAGGTTGTCCAGGAGATCTACAGTCTAAAGCCAAGTTGTGCTCTCCCTTATGATGCTCAATTTTTATTTGGTAAAAATCTGGATGACATCTTGGAAAAAGCAAGTGACAGAAAGAAGGGTTTTCCCAGGTTTCCAGTAGATCAAAGAAGGCCGTCCTTTCGGAGGGGAAAATTCAACAGGGGCCATCCTCCGGGGGATAGGAGAAAATGGGAGGACAAAAGGAAGGAGTCCGGATTCATGTTCGGAGGAGCCACCTCATCCTCTAAAAAATCCCCAGAATGATGCCGGCATCCTGGTAGGGGGGAGACTGATGCTTTTTTCCCAGGCCTGGGAAAATTCTTACAAGCAGGATTACAGCTGGGAGTAGCGGTAAATACCCTTAAAGTTCAGGTGTCGGCATTGGGCGCACTATATAACTGCAACATAGCGGCAAACAGATGGGTAGCTAGATTCATTAAATCCTGCCATAGGTCCAGACGTATCCCATTGCCAAGAGTAGCCCCGTGGGATTTAAACCTGGTCTTAGAAGCCCTTCCGAAAGAGCCATTCGGACCAATTCAACAACTGCCTGTAAAATATCTTACCCTAAAGACCATTATTTTAGTGGCCTTTACGTCGGCCCATAGAGTAAGTGACTTGCAGGCCCTCTCAGTGAATCCACCTTATAGCCAGGTGTACCAGGACAGGGTCGTCTTAAAAACAGACCCCGCTTATCTACCGAAAGTAGTATCTGATTTCCACCGCAGCAAGGAGATTGTCCTCCCCTCCTTCTGTGAGAACCCAAAAAACCCAGGGGAGGAGAAATTCCACAAATTGGATGTTAAAAGGGCCCTGCTAGAATATAAGTGACTAGCCAGTAGAGGAGGTCCCAGTCCCTATTTATAGCCTTCCAGGGTGCCATAAAGGGCTATGGGGTATCAAAAGGGACTATTGCCAGATGGATTAGGGAGGCCATTAGTGTAGCCTACTCAGCTAGTGTTCCGATTCCTGACGGCATCAAGGCTTATTCCACCAGAGCCGTGGCGACCTCCTGGGCTGAAAAGGCAGAGGTATCAATTGAGCAAATTTGTAAGGCCGCTACCTGGGCCTCACCATCAACCTTCTTTAAGCACTATAGATTAAACCTATCCTCCTCTGCTGACTTAACCTTTGGTAGAAGGGTGCTGCAAGCGGTGGTCCCTCCCTAAGGTGTTTCGAAGTCTCCAAAAATCTCTGAGGTGTGCTGTCATGGGTGAAGGGAAAACCACCATGGTTACTTACCGGTAGCCGTTTTTTCCGGAACCCATGACAGCACCCGTATATTCCCCCCTAATATTTCAGTAGGTTCCTGGCGGGGCGGATCCCTCTCTCAGGTGTGCTGTCATGGGTTCCGGAAAAACCGGATACCAGTAAATAACCATGGTGGTATCCGTTCCAGATGGGTCATCCATTAAAAATCCCACGGGACCGTCAGATAGAAAATCTGGCTCGCTCTGTTTTTGAGGCCTCAGGTTCGGCTCTCTATCCATCCTTCGCTGCAACCTGGGTAATGGTCTTCTGGTCAGAAACCTTAGCTAAGTCCATTCAGAACAGTAATCTTCCCCCTGAGGCAGCGCACCTTGCCAGTCAAATTTCTTGGGCAGGTGATAACCTGGTACACGCATCTTTGGATGCGGCCAGCTGTGCTGCTCTGTCAGCAGCTAATGCCATCACGATCAGTAGAGCATTATGGCTCAGAGAGTGGAAAGCGGACTCTGCGTCAAAAAGTCTCTCACATCTCTTCCTTATCAGAGTGGCCGCTTATTTGGGGAAAAGCTGGATCAGCTTATTTCCGATGCTATGGGAGGGAAGAGCAAATTTCTTCCCCAACAGAGACTTAGGCGTCCTTTTCGCAGACAATTCCATCTCCGATCCTTTTGCTCCAATCTGGGCTGGTCCACTACCACCACTTCTGTGTCAGGGCACTCTCCACGCAGGGACAGAGGATCCCAGGTCTCCTATAGGCCCAATCAGCAATGGAAATCTCGACCCAAACAGTCTAGATCTAAGGGACCTATAGTAGGTCTCAAAGATTTTCCGCCCAATGACTCCTGGCTTTATCCAATCGACACCAGCAGGAAAGGCGCCCGCCTATTTCTATTTTGTCAGGCCTGGCTTTCCGTCATCCACGACGAATGGGTCAGAGACCTGGTGTCGTCCGGATACAAAATTGATTTCGCTACGCGCCCCCCAACACGTTTCTTCCTGTCATGTCCTCCAACATCAGGCAGGGGCAAAAGCTTTTTCCTGAGCCATAGACACATTGCATCACGACGGCGTCATTGTCCCCGTCCCAGAAAACGAAAGGTTTCTACTCTAACCTTTTCGTTGTCCCAAAAAAGGACAGAAGGGTGAGACCCATATTAGACCTCAAACTTCTGAACAGATTCGCCAAGGTCCGTCATTTCCGCATGGAATCTCCGCGTTCAGTTATCACTTAAATGGAAGAAAGGGAATTCTTGGCATCCATCGACATCCGAGATGCTTACCTGCATATCCCAATTTTTCGTCCCCACCAGAGATTTCTGCTCTTCACTATGCACGACCAGCATTTTCAGTTCACGGCCCTGCCCTTCGGCCTCGCTACGGCTCCCATAGTGTTCACAAAGGTCATGGCGGCCGTCATGTATATCTTGCACTCTCGGGGCGTGGTCGTTCTGCCCTATCTAGACGACCTTTTCAACAACTGCGGAGTCCATCCTCATCACTTGCAATACTATTTCTCGCCAGGGCTGGATGATATTTCAGCAAATCCTCACCCAGCGCAGCAGATATCCTTTTTAGAGATGACGATAGACACCTCCCGAGGGTTGGTAATTCTATCTCGAGACAGTCCTAGCCCTTCAACAAGAAGCCCGTTCTCTTCGTCATTCATCCTCTCATTCCATCCGGTTTGCTATGAGGGTACTGGGAAAAATGGTGGCCGCAATGGAAATGGTCCCTTTTGCACAGCTGCACCTTCGTCCCCTACAACATGCTCTTCTGGCGTCTTAGGACAGGAACTCATTCTTCCTCGACCGCAGGTGCCATTTATCCCTAAGGGTTAGGCAGGCTCTCAGATGGTGGACATTGAGCTCTTCTCAAACAGGGGAAGTCTCTTCTGGTTTGATGACTAGTGGTGACTACCGATGCCAGTCTTTTGGGCTGGGGAGCAGTCTTTCGTCACCACACTGCTTAAGGCCGCTGGTCAATCCGAGAATCGAGGCTCCCTATCAATGTTCTGGAGATCCGTGCGATACGGCTGGCCCTGCAGCAGTTCCATCATCTAGCGGGTCACCCCATACGAATTCAATCCAACAACGCCATGGCTATGGCATACATCAATCAAGGGGGTACCCGCAGCAGGACAGCCATGTCCGAGGTAACTCACATTCTACGTTGGGTAGAGAAGAACCACTTGGTAATCTCAGCTGTGCACATTCCAGGTGTAGAAAACTGGACAGCAGATTTCCTCAGCGGTCAGGGGCTTGCCTCGGGGGAGTGGAAGCTTCACTCAGAAGTTTTTTACCAGATCTGTCTTCGCTGGGGGACCCCAGATGTGGATCTGATTGTAACCCCCCTTCTCATGTACAGCACCATGGAAGTGGAAGTAATGGTGCTATCTAAATATATAATAGTAATCTGCTGGCATCCAGACTGAATGCCAAAGTTCCCCAGTTTATAGCGCGGTCCCGAGATTCAAGAGCAATCGGAGTGGATGCTCTGGTTTTTACATGGCGCCACTTTCGTCTTCCATACATTTTTCCCCTGCTACTGTTACTTCCAAGGGTTATCAGGAAGGTCAAGGCAGAAGGAGGCCCAGTGATCCTGGTAGCTCTGGACTGGCGTTGCCGTGTTTTCGCAGAGTTGGTGCACCTCGTCGCCAATGTACCCTGGACGCTGCCGGATCATCCAGATCTGCTTTTTCAGAGTCCGATTTGCCACCAGAACTCAGGGCCCTGTGTTTAACGGCGTAGCCGTTGAATCCTGGGTTTTGACCCAGGCTGGGTTTTCTCAACAGGTCGCCTCCACAATGGTTATTGCTCGTAAACCCACGTCGGTATGCACTTATCACCATACCTGGAAGATTTTTTTTGCTTGGTGCAAGGATCGTGGCCTTCCTCTTCTCGTCTTCTCCATTCCCACCATTTTGGAGTTTCTACAGGCTGGTCTAGACTCATGCCTGGCACTCAGCTCTCTCAAGGGCCAAATCTCCCTATCGGTCTTATTTCAAAGGATCGTGACACGACTTTAAGTGAAGACTTTCATACAAGGGGTTTCACATGTGCCACCTCCTTTTCGCATGCCTTTAGAGCCTTGGGACCTCAACTTAATCCTGAGCGCCCTACAGGAACCCCCCTTTTGAACCGCTTCAGGACATTTTGTTGGTTTTTCTGTCCTGGAAGGTTGCCTTCCTTGTTGCAATTACATCTATCAGACGAGTTTCGGAACTAGCTGCTCTCTCCTGTCATGCGCCTTTCCTTAATTTCCATCAGAACAAGGTTGTCCTCAGGCCGTCCCCGTCCTTTTTGCCAAAGGTCATGTCATCCTTCCATCTTAACGAGGACATTGTTCTCCCTTCCTTTTGTCTGGCCCCTGTTCACAGGGTGGAAAGAGCTCTCCACACTCTGGACCTAGTCAGAGCTCTGAGAAGGTACGTCTCGAGGACGGCGTCCTTCAGACGGACGGATGCTCTGTTTGTTATTCCGGAAGGTCATAGGAAGGGTTTTGCTGCTTCAAAGGCCACGATAGCCAGGTGGATTCGTTCCACCATCCAGGAGTCATCGCATCAGAGGCCAGCCAATTCCAGCAGGGATCAGAGCACACTCCACTTGGGCGGTTGAGGCTTCCTGGGCCATTCTGCACCAGGCTGTTGTGAATTCGCTTTCTGGCCTCCCTCTGGTTACTACTGAAGGCAGTGGAGCTGGTCAAATTGACAGAGGGGTTGCGAGTTCTCTTTCTGGGCTCCCTCTGGTGGTTACTGGAGGTAATGGAGCTGATGTGATTAACAAAGGCTTGCCACCTGATGAGGACGACGATTGGAGATTCAGAGTGGATTTAAGACAGCCGACTCCCTCTATCCCTTCTGGTGGTTTTCTTCCTGCCTCCTGAGGTCTTAGTTTCCAGTTCAGTCCCTGCATGTTCAGCTAAGTGTTCATTTGCTATTCTGTTTACATTTGATCTGGTTTTGTCTATTTCAGTTTTGTGTGGGTCAGCCAGCTCCGGTTGGGGCTGTGCTGAATCACCATCAGTAGCGTAGCTACTGGGGGGGCAGGGGGGGGCGGTCACCCCGAGCTCAGAGGGGCCCACTGAGCTACGCTACTGTAGCTATCGGCATGCACAGCGCGCCCATACAGTTACATTCTGCGGCAGAGCAGGGAGAATCGATATCCCTACTCTGCCGCCCAGCCGCTATGGGCCCCTGAGAAGGCGGTGGGGGGCCCCGGTGCCAGCAGTGGGCCCCCCACCTCAGCCAGCAATGTCGTCCTGAGCTTTTCTGTGCGCACAGGACCTGTGATGGTCACAGGAGGGGCGGAGTCGGGGGTCACGTGATCAGGGGCTTCAGCACAGGGCTCTGCTGTGCTGGTTGTCATGGTGCTGGATGAGGTGAAGTAAGTTTCTGTATGGGGTCAGGATTGGTTTACAGGGTGGATGTAGCAGAGCTGTGTGTATGAGGTGTACAGAGCAGAGCCGTGTGTGTAGAAGGTGTACGGAGCAGAGATATGCATGTATGAGGTGTACAGAGGAGCGGAGCCGTGTGTGTATGGGGTGAGCAGAGCGGTTTGTGTAAGGAGCAGAGCCAAGTGTGTGCGGGGTGTGCAGAGCCGGGTGTGTACGGGGTGTACAGAGCAGAGCCGTGTGTGTACGGGGTGTACAGAGCGGAGCCGTGTGTGCGGCGTGTACAGAGTGGAGCCGTGTGTGCAAGGTGTACGGATTTGAGGTGTATGGTGCGGAGCCGCGTATGTACAGCGTGTACGGAGCAGAGCTGTGTGTGTATAGGGGGTGTGGAGCAGAGCCGTGTGTGTATAGGGGGTATGAGGTGCACTAATAGGGACACATACGGCAGCAGTGGCTCAGTATTGGGGTATCTGGTGCAGTAATAGGGACACATATGGCAGCAGCGGCTCAGTATTGGGGTATCAGGTGCAGTAATGGGGACACATACGGCTGCAGCGGCTCAGCATTGGGGTATCAGGTGCAGTAATAAGGACACATACGGCAGCAGTGGCTCAGTATTGGGGTATCAGGTGCAGTAATAGGGACACATACGGCAGCAGCGGCTCAGTATTGGGGTATAAGGTGCAGTAATAGGGACACATACGGCAGCAGCGGCTAAGTATTGGGGTATCAGCTGCAGTAATAGGGACTCATACGGCAGCAGAGGCTCAGTATTGGGGTATCAGCTGCAGTAATAGGGACATATACGGCAGCAGCGGCTCAGCATTGGGGTATCAGGTGCAGTAATAGGGTCACATACGGCAGCAGCGGCTCAGTATTGGGGTATCAGGTGCAGTAATAAGGACACATACGGCAGCAGAGGCTCAGTATTGGGGTATCAGGTGCAGTAATAGGGACACATACGGCAGCAGCGGCTCAGTATTGGGGTAACAGGTGCAGTAATAAGGACACATACAGCAGCAGAGGCTCAGCATTGGGGTATCAGGTGTTGTAAAAGGGACACATACGGCAGCAGCGGCTCAGCATTGGGGTATCAGCAGGATGTTGGGTTTGTGCAGTTTGGGGATACATGGTGATGGGGCTGGAATATGAGAAGTGAAACGTGTCGTATTCTCTGTAGCCGAGTCCTGGCTGGAGGAGTTGTCATGTCGGTCTGGGCCAGATGGAAAAGACGTGAAAAGTGACCGATTCCATCAGATAGAACGTCAGCGGTAAGACACCAACTATACCTGTGCAGTAATCACATGTTTTGTAGGACTGGTATTTACCACTGACCATATTGCGGTAATATCCATGTCGGTCTTTATATAGGGATTATTTTCAGTAACAGCGCAGTCATCTCCTACATCCACTATTAGGGTGCGTCACCGAGTTCTAATCAAAGTTACCTAGTTAGGGGCCCACTCAGAAGTTTCGCCCCCCCCTGAACCGAAACTGTTATGAATGGGTCACCGAGGAGAAAAAAGCAAAACAAGCTAAGCCACAGAAAACCAGAGTGGTTGGTAACTATGCAGATTGCAGATCCCTGATCTTACCACACAACTAGCAGTAGCCGTGGAACGTGCCTATGATGAACCTAGACGCCTCGTCACGGCTGGAGGACTACATAAGCCTAAAGCAAGAAAAGGGAAAACTAACTGCCCCAGAGCACCCCAAAGGAATAGATAGCCCCCACACATGTATTGACGGTGAAACAAGATGAAGGCAGGAAAATAGGCTGAGCAAATGATGGGGCAGATAGTGTCTTCCAGGAAAGGGAAGACACTATCTGCAACCTGCAAAAAACCCTACAAAAATAATGTCCAACACTTCTGATAGCAAAATTAACCCTGAAGTCACTAGACTTCTCCCACTAGATCATCACTCTGAAATATTCTGAGACAGAGCAAAAAGGCCGAACTAGTAAGGGACAAAACGCCAATTGGCAAAATACTGATAAATAAGAGTGGAAATTCAGCTCAGCCCCCAGCCGGGGCTGGCAGACCACACAAAAAACTGAATAGACCAACAAAATCAAGTGTGAACATTAGCAGAAAAACTTAGCTTTAGATGACTGGAACAGAGCTGAAAACCAAGAGCTGACAAGCCAGAAGGAATCACCAGCAACTGAATAGGGTGTCGGCTGTCTTAAATCCAATCTGAGAATCCTGAGATCCAATCGTCATTCTCAGGTGGCAGATCTCCACTGATCAAACCAGCTGCACCACCTCCCATCACCACCAGAGGGAGTCCAGAAGGGGAACTCACAACTGGTGAACCAGAGAATGAACTCACAACAGTACCCCCCCTTGAGGAGGGGTCACCGAACCCTCATCCACGCCACCAGGCCGATCAGGATGGGCCCGGTGAAAAACACGAACCAATCTATTGGCATGAATATCAGAGGCAGAGACCCAAGAATTATCCTCCTGACCATAACCCTTCCATTTGACCAAATACTGGAGTCTCCATCTAACCACACGAGAATCCAATATTTTCTCTACCTCATATTCCACATTGCCTTCGACCAACACAGGGTCAGGAGGTGCTGCCATAGGAACCATTGGCTCAACAAACCTCTTCAACAGATTTGTGAAATACTTTATGGATCTTGAACGTAACTGGAAGAGCCAATCGAAACGAAACAGGATTAGGAATTTCCAAAATCTTATAAGGACCAATAAATCTTGGCTTAAATTTAGGAGATGCAACCTTCATAGGAATATTCTTAGACGACAACCAAACCATATCACCCACTTTAGACCGGGGAAAATCGCTGGGCCTTTTCCTGAGAGAGTGACAACTTATCCACCACTTGGTCCCATATCTGCTGCATTCTCTTAACCACAGTGTCCACACCTGGGCAGGACGAAGGTTCCACTTGCCCTGAAGAGAATCGAGGCTGAAACCCAAAATTACAGAAAAAGGGTGACATCAAAGTGGCAGAACTAGCTCTATTATTCAGTGCGAATTCGGCCAAGGGCAAAAATGAGACCCAATCATCCTGATCAGCAGATATAAAACATCTCAAATAAGACTCCAAGGTCTGGTTTGTTCTCTTAGTCTGTCCATTGGTCTGGGGATGAAACGTGGAGGAGAAGGATAACTGAATTCCCAGATTGGAACAAAAGGCTTGCCAGAATCTGGAAACAAACTGGAATCCTCTGTCGGACACCATGTTCTCAGGAATCCCATGTAACCGAACCACCTGTTGTAAAAACAAGGGCACCAACTCAGCAGAAGATGGCAACTTTGGGAGTGGTACAAGATGGACCATCTTCGAAAATCTATCACAAATCACCCAGATAAGTCATTCTCTGAGAGACAGGAAGATCAGAAATAAAATCCATTGAGATATGGGTCCATGGCCTCTTGGGCACCGGCAAGGGCATCAGCAACCCACTAGAACGAGAACAGGGTTTAGACCAAGAACAAGTCCCACAGGACTATACAAAATTCCTGATGTCAAGAGATAAGGCAGGCCACCAAAAGGACCAACTCACCAAATCTCTGGAACCAAAAATACCTGGATGACCAGCCAATGCGGAGCAATGAATTTCAGACATCATTCTCTTTCTCCACTGGTCAGGAGCATACAATTTTCCCATAGGGCAACGCTCAGGTTTATCCTCCTGAAATTCCTCCAGGGCGCATCTCAAATCGGGCGAAATGGCAGAAAGAACTACTCCCTCACCTAGGATGGTAGTAGGCTCGGTCACACTAAGAGAAACTCCTAGAAAGGGCGTATGCCTTAACATTCTTAGTGCCCGGAAGAAAAGAGACCACAAAATTAAATCGCGTGAAAAACAAGGCCCATCTAGCCTGTCTAGGATTCAAGCGTTTGGCCGACTCCAGATAAATCAAATTCTTGTGATCAGTGAGGACCACAACTTGATGTCTAGCTCCCTCCAACCAATGTCTCCACTCCTCAAACGCCAACTTCATGGCCAACAATTCCCGATTCCCCACGTCATAGTTGCGTTCAGATGGGGAGAACTTTCGAGAAAAGGCACAGGGATTCATCTTAGAAGTCACAGGGTCTTTTTGGGACAAAACAGCTCCTGCACCAATCTCAGAAGCATCTACCTCCACCTGAAATGGAAGTGAGACATCAGGTTGCCATAAAACGAGCTGAAGTAAATCTCTGCTTAAGCTCCTGAAATGCTGAGATAGCCTCAGGAGACCAATTCAGCACATCAGCGCCCTTCTTGGTCAGATCAGTCTGTGGTTTGACAATACCAGAAAAATTACCTATAAATTTACGATCTAAATTAGCAAAACCCAAAAACTTCTGGAGGGCTTTAAAAGAAGTAGGCTGAACCCAATCATAAATGGCCTGTACCTTGGCCGGGTCCATTTCAATAGTCGATGGAGACCACAAAGGCATTTCGATCCCTTAACAAACAGGGAATTCTCCCTCAAAATCCGGAACACAGTCCGGACGTGTTCCACATGAGAATCCCAATCACTAGAAAAGATCAAAATATCATCCAGATAGATGATCAAAAACTTATCCACAAAGTCACGGAAAATATCATTCATAGAGGACTGGAAGACAGAAGGGGCATTAGTGAGCCCAAAAGACATCACCAGGTAATGTCCCTCCGGAGTATTAAACGCCGTCTTCCATTCATCCCCGTGCTTGATGCGAATAAGATTATACGGCCCCCCTGAGGTCAAGCTTGGTAAACCAGCAGGCACTCTTAACTCTGGAGAATAAATCAGACATCAGAGTTAACGGGTACTGATATTTAACAGTCATCTTGTTAAGGGAACGATAATCGTGTGATAATTGTGTGATTTTGATCAGCTTGAGGGGTGCAGTTTTTAGAATGGTGTCACTTTTGGGTATTTTCAGCCATACAGACCACTCAAACTGACTTCAAATGTGTGGTGGTCCCTAAAAAAATGGTTTTGTAAATTTTGTTGCAAAAATGAGAAATTGCTGGTCAAATTTTAACTCTTATAACTTCCTAACAAAAAAAATTTTGTTTCCAAAATTGTG
The DNA here is from genome assembly GCF_039654945.1 of Dendrobates tinctorius. Taxonomy (NCBI): domain Eukaryota; kingdom Metazoa; phylum Chordata; class Amphibia; order Anura; family Dendrobatidae; genus Dendrobates; species Dendrobates tinctorius. The sequence continues at coordinate 14,432,697 of NW_027361932.1, read as the reverse complement.
CTGATGTAAAGTAGACATGTGGGAAATGTTATTTATTAACTATTTTGTGTCACATAACTCTCTGGTTTAACAGAATTCAAAATTGCAAAATTTTGGCCAAATTTCTGATTTTTTCACAAATAAATGCAAAAACTATTGACCCAAATTTACCATTAACATGAAGCCCAATATGTCACGAAAAAACAATCTCAGAATCGCTAGGATCCGTTGAAGTGTTCCTGAGTTATTACCTCAAAAAGGGACAATGGTCAGAATTGCAAAAAATGGCCAGGTCATTAAGGTCAAAATAGGCTTGGGTCATGAAGGGTTTAAACGTAACATTAGTTTTAATTTTTATTTCATAAATCAATAGTGCACTTAAGATATATTACAAAGTTGCTTATTTAATCAGAAAAATGTGCTTCTTTCTTTGCCAAGATTGATCAGTCATTATCAAATTTCTCAATTCTGAGGTAAAATCTGTATTCAGTGAAGACATCTCCTATCTCTGTAATGCGAAAGTCTGTCTTCACCGAATACAGATTTTACCTCAGAATTGAGAATATTGATAATGACTTATCAATTTTGGCAGAGAAGCAAGTTTCTCTAATAGGATATATTACAAAGTTGCTTATTTTTATGTGTACTATTGATTTATGAAATAATAACTTAAGACATAACTTTTAATTTTTATCACCTTTATATTAAATAGATTTTTCCACCTCTAGTACCCAATGATTTCTTACCTTGCACCAGCAAGACCATCCCCTTGGCAGTGCCCACCAGTACTCACAGCCTCAGTCTGACACTCTACACATACAACTTGTTCTCGCGTTAACCGTCTGCCCCAGTTTTGCAGCCAACAGCCAAGACCCACATGTTTCAGTCGAAAGTAGACGCAATAACTGAGGGAAGAAAAACAAGTATTTTGGCATTATTGACATTTTTTTACCAATGTTATATTGATTCCATAGTTACTTTTATTATTTTATTGTATTTTGCAAAAATCGGCATGCAAATTCCAAACTTGAAGAGGACTGTACACCAGTTTGATCATGTGACTGGTGTCATGCAGGGGAGAAAAGAAACATGTCCTCCTCACTGACCAACTCAGCTATTGCTGACAGACTAAACTCCCCGCTATGTGTTGCAAACATGAAGAGAGAAGGAAGATCCGGCACTGGAGACTTGATAAAATCCACGATAAGTTTTATTCACATAATTTCATGATAAAACCATAAAGGGGAAAACAGACCCCCACGCCTGACGCGTTTCGAACCTTACACCAGGTTCTTCCTCAGAGACATGAAACAAAACAGTTCACAAAATGATTATAAACATTCCTAATCAGCAGAGGGACTCCACACATGTGTATAATCAAAGAGGCAGACAACTAAGCCCTCAAATCACTGGTGGAGTCACTCCCTTGCAAGAAGAAAGAAGAAAAAAAAAAAAAGAACTAAACAGCAATGGACAAGACATAGAATATACAAAAACATGTGTAATACACACGTATAAATGCATAAATACATAACAACTTTCAAATGACATAATAAAAAAAAAAAAAATACAAAAAAAAAAAAATATCTCAGCACTCAATAGAAATACATAAGATCATTTCTATAATTTAAACCTTGCGGATATCGTGCATCAAGCGCAAGTATCCAGAAGGCTTCCCGACAGTGTAGTAAATGTTCCCAGTCACCCCCTCTGGGGGGTTTCAATACCCGTTCTATTCCCTTAACTTTAAGACTGCATAAATTACCCTTGTGTATTTCAAGGAAATGTTTGGACAAGCCAGACACATTCCTACGACTGGACATAGACTCTGGATTAGAAGCGGTGATGTGCTCACTTAGTCTCCTCTTCAGGCTGCGTGTGTTACCTTTAACATCACACGCAAAAAACGATCAAAGAAAACAAGGCGAGGTGGACGCCGACGTAAGAAGAAAGCATCAACATGGTCTGCGGAATGTGAATCATTGGAGGAAATAAACGGTAACATTGCTGCGTCAGATGAGTTTACAGTTATTAACATTTCAGCTACAATACTGAGTGAAGCTCAGCCGAGCGTTTTGAAGAGAGGACTTTCCTTTGTTCCTACATGTAGAGGGGATTTGTTTCAAACATTATGTGATGTCAATCGATTCGTGCGATTATTAACAGTTAAGAGACATTTCTTTACTCCTGAGTCTGGTATTGGTAATCAATTTTCTGATATATCATCCTTGAGTTCAAACAATGTTGATTTGTTACCACTTGCTGCTCCTGTTAGAGATCAAATTATGTTTGACATGTTGTCTAGTTTGGAGAATACAAATCAACATACAGCAGTACAATGTGATACAAATGTACAGATATCTAACCCCACTTTTTATCCCCTGATATCTAGAGTGCCCATTATGGATACTTTCCAGAGGGCAATAGAACGTGATGTTAAATTTCTGTTGGATTCAGATGTGCAGTCTTGTATGAATTTATCTGCAAATGAGCAGCATGCGCTTCATTTACTAAGTAAGAACCAACATATAGTGGTCCGCCAATCAGACAAGGGGGGGGTCAGTGGTGATTCTAGACTCACTACTATATCGCAATGAAATTTTATCTATGTTATCTGATATTAATACATATCATCCTCTCAACAATGATCCTACAAGCTGCATTCAGCAGGGTTTATCTGTGATTTTGCAGGAGGGTCTTGCTTTGGGAGTATTGGACAAGCGCATGGCTGATTTTTTATATGTGGATAAACCAGTGTGTCCTGTATTTCACGCCTTACCCAAAATTCATAAAGGCGTTTCCTCCACCTTTCAGGCCCATAGTGGCCGGTATTGGAGGGGTTAATGAAAAACTCTCCGAGTGGATAGATAGAAAATTACAACCTTTGGTTTTGAAAACACCAGGTCACATTAGAGACACCAAACAACTTCTGCAGGCACTTCAGGAGGTTGCATGGGGGCCTCATCACACATGGATAACATGTGATGTTGTTGCTCTATATTCATGTATACCTCATGATTTGGCATTATCTGCTGTTTCCACCATTTTGACTGAAGAAAGTAATTTCAGTTCTGATCTTAAAAAATTTATCATTATGGCGTTACAACATCTTTTGAACACCAATTTTTTCAAATTTGACACTAAGTACTATCTTCAGGTGTGTGGCTGCCCGATGGGGTCAAAATTCTCTCCTACTCTGGCCAACTTATATATGTCCTTTTGGGAGAACAAATATATATATACTATGGATAATCCCTATTTAGACAATGTATTGTGGTGGGGGAGATACATTGATGGCGTGATCCTATTGTGGTTTGATCGTTGTGATGTATCTCCCTCTCCTGGCATGCTTGAGTTTTTTAAGTATATTGGGACTAATTCTTTGAATATTAAATTCACCCACGAAATACATGGCATTTGTGCCACATATCTAGATGTTAAAATTATGGGCGATGTCAAAACGGGGAATATATATACTTCCCTATATAGAAAAGATACCAGTGGTAATGCCATACTGCATGCGGATAGTTGTCACCCGCCACATGTGATACGAAATTTACCGTTAGGTGAATTAATCCGTGCCAAAAGATCATGCTCTAATGACGCTCTTTATGAATCCGAGCGTCGTAAAATTTGCACCAGGCTATCAAAAAGAGGTTATAAGAACTGGATGTTAAATAGGGCTATTAAGAAAGTGGATAACAAAACTAGGAGTAGTTTATTGCAGAATGACATGGTACACACTAATCAAAATAAAAATATTCCCACTTTTTCTACCGCTTTTAGTTCAGATTACAAGGGTGTTATTAAAATCATAAATAAACATCTTCCCTTACTGCATCAAGATCCAGTCTTATCGCAGATATTGGCTGGTGGACATAGGTGTGTTCCAAAGAGAGCTAAAAATTTGAGTCATTTTTTGTCCCCCTCATTGTATTTGTCTGATTGCACTAAACCTACGTGGTTAAATTACTTGGGTAATTATAAGTGTGGTGAAAAATTGTGTGGTTTGTGCCGCTATATGGATATTACAGATAAATTTGTTAATTTTAGTACGCAACAAACCTACAAAATTAAAACCTACATGAATTGTAACACCACACACTTAGTGTATATGGCAGAGTGCACATTGTGCAGTTTATATTACATTGGCTGTACTACACGCAGCCTGAAGAGGAGACTAAGTGAGCACATCACCGCTTCTAATCCAGAGTCTATGTCCAGTCGTAGGAATGTGTCTGGCTTGTCCAAACATTTCCTTGAAATACACAAGGGTAATTTATGCAGTCTTAAAGTTAAGGGAATAGAACGGGTATTGAAACCCCCCAGAGGGGGTGACTGGGAACATTTACTACACTGTCGGGAAGCCTTCTGGATACTTGCGCTTGATGCACGATATCCGCAAGGTTTAAATTATAGAAATGATCTTATGTATTTCTATTGAGTGCTGAGATATTTTTTTATTTTTTATTTTTTTTTTGTATTTTGTATTTTTTTTTTTTTATTATGTCATTTGAAAGTTATGTATTTATGCATTTATACGTGTGTATTACACATGTTTTTGTATATTCTATGTCTTGTCCATTGCTGTTTAGTTCTTTTCTTTTTTTTTTTCTTTCTTCTTGCAAGGGAGTGACTCCACCAGTGATTTGAGGGCTTAGTTGTCTGCCTCTTTGATTATACACATGTGTGGAGTCCCTCTGCTGATTAGGAATGTTTATAATCATTTTGTGAACTGTTTTGTTTCATGTCTCTAAGGAAGAACCTGGTGTAAGGTTCGAAACGCGTCACGCGTGGGGGTCTGTTTTCCCCTTTATGGTTTTATCATGAAATTATGTGAATAAAACTTATCGTGGATTTTATCAAGTCTCCAGTGCCGGATCTTCCTTCTCTCTTCATGTTTGCAACACATGGTGGTCAGCCATTTGATCCCTAGGCACGACCGGCTTATAGGACTATTTTGGTGAGCACAAATTTCCCTTTCCCCTTCCTAATTTTCTAAACTCCCCGCTATCAGAAGGGTTGATGAATCGTTGCATGCCCTTGTGCATTTTTATATTACCTACGAACAGGGGCTGGCTGGCAAGTTTCAGTCTTGGGGCAAGCACACATCCCTGGCCCATGCATAGTGACCCATCATTAACCAGTTTACTGCTGCCTTTATAAAAGTAGCAGAGGTAACTGTTCTACAAGACAATACTGGACACATTGTTTTCATGTTGGGATGCATGTATTGTGTCTGCAGAACTAGTATAAGAGTATGTGCACACAGTGGATTGCGGCAGACACCCTCCTAAAAAGAGCTACACAAACCTGCCACTAAAAATGACACCAGCTCCGTCTCCTGTTACTTCTTTTACCTGCTTCAGAGTTTGGAAACCTTGAAGAAGTTAGAAGTAGCATGCTCAGTTGCTGGCAACTCTAATGGAAAGCATAAAGAAAAGATGCCTCACTGTACACCCTAAACGTCTCTGACATTTTTCAATCCCTACTCAACCCAATAATGCAGGCCCCAACCACGGATCTTCGAGCCGATGATCTGGCCAATTACTTCAAATAAAAAATTGACCATATCCAACAAGAAATTATCTCCCAATCACCTCATACCATGCATCTTCCTTCCTCCCCCAGTGCAGCTAGCTCAGTCTCTGATTTTGAACCAGTCACAGTAGAAGTAGTCAGGCTCCTCGCTTCTTCTCGCTCAACCACTTGCACCAGTGACCAAATTCCGTCACATCTCCAGTCCCTTTCCCCTGCTGTCACCGCCCACCTAACAAAAATATTTAACCTCTCTCTCTCTTCTGGTATCTTTCCCTCCTCATTTAAGCATGCCATCATACATCCAGTACTTAACCATCCCTGGACCAAAACTGTGCCGCTAACTATAGACCTGTCTCTAACCTTCCCTTCATCTATAAACTCCTGGAACGCCTGGTCCACTCCCGTCTTATCCGCTATCTCTCTGATAACTCTCTTCTCGATCCTCTACAATCCGGTTTCCGCTCTTTACACTCTACTGAACTGCTCTCACTAAAGTCTCTAATGATCTACTAACAGCTAAATCTAATGGTCACTACTCCATGCTAATTCTCCTGGATCTCTCAACAGCATTCGACACTGTGGATCATCAGCTCCTCGTGATGCTCCGCTCCATCGGCCTCAAGGACACCATTCTCTCCTGGTTCTCCTATCTCTCTGACCGCTCCTTCACTGTATCTTTTGCTGGCTCCTCCTCTCATCTTCCACTTACTGTTGGGGTTCCTCAAGGATCGGTTCTAGGCCCCCTTCTATTCTCTTTGTATACTGCCCCTATTGGTCAATCAGTAGATTTGGTTTCCAGTACCATCTCTATGCTGATGACACTCAATTATACGCTTCTTTTTCTGACATCACGCCTGCCTTTTTAGAAAACACCAGTGATTGTCTATACGCTGTCTCTATCATGTCCTCCCTCTACTTGAAACTGAACCTGTCAAAGACTGAACTCCTTGTATTTCCTCCCACTACTAATGTACCTATGCCCGACATTGCCATTTCGGTGTGTGGTTCCACTATTACTCCCCAGCAACATGCCCACTGTCTTGGGGTCATACTTGACTCTGAGCTTTCATTCGCCCCCCACATCGGATCACTGGCTCGCTCGTTATCTGCATCTCAAAAATATTTCCAGAATTCAATCTTTTCTTACTTTTGACTCCTGTTTCTCTTATTCATTCTCATCTGGACTATTGTAACTCTCTACTAATCGGTCTCCCTCTTACCAAACCCTTCCCCCTCCAATCTAAAATGCTGCAGCCAGGATCATATTCCTCACCAATCGTTACACCGATGCCTCTACCTTGTGCCAGTCATTACACTGGTTACCCATCCACTCCAGAATCCAGTACAAACTTATTACCCTCACCCACAAAGCACTCCATGGCTCAGCACCAGCCTATATCTCCTCCCTCATCTCAGTCTACCACCCTACCCGTGCCCTCGTTCTGCTGATGACCTGAGGTTAGCTTCCTCAATAATCAGAACCTCCCACTCCCGTCTCCAAGACATTACACGTGCTGCGCCAATTCTTTGGAATGCACTACCCAGGTCAATACAATTAGTCCCCGCACATATTAAGAAATTGGGGACTGGCCCACTTTATACAGGAAAAAAACCCAAGTTTTGAGAAACACTACTATAATACATGGTTCCACTCGTTTTCCTCTTCCAGGAAGGGGAGGGGAGTGGCAATCGCTCTTGCAAAAAATACACCATTTCAGTATATCGACATGGTTCATGACAGAGATGGTAGATATATTTTCATAAAGGGGAAGTTGGCACACAAATTGGTCACGATAGGGTGTGTATATGCCCCCAACACAAAACAAGACACCTGGTTTTCCAGAATTATGAGAGAGACAAGTCAATTTGTAGAGGGCACTTTGATCCTGGGAGGTGACCTGAATGTTCCTCTTGAACCACCAATAGACTCCTCTACTGGGAAATCTAGTGTTCCTAAGAATGCACTAACACGCATCCGAACAACCCTACATCTGAACCAACTGATTGATACTTGGAAATTTCTCCACCCCACTGTACGAGATTTCTCACATTTCTCACAAGTGCAATCGTCTTATAGTAGAATTGACTATCTTTTTATCCCATTCCAGATGTCCTTACATCTGAAAGACTCACAAATAATTCCGAGCGTTCACTCCGACCACTCAATCTTAATAAACAAACTTATGATAGGCCATAGACCAAATAATATCCTTTGGAGGTTAAACGAAACTTTAATTGCAGAGGAACCCTCCAGAAATAAAATAAAAAAGAAAATTCAAGAGTACTTTGAGATCAACTTGAGTGAAAATATTCAATTTTCTACTATCTGGGAGGCTCACAAGACCGTAATAAGAAGTGAATTGATTTCTATGGCCTCGCATAAGAATAAAAGCAGAAGAGAAAAAAACGACACTCTTTATAAAGAGATCCAAACACTAGAACGAGATCATAGAATGACACTGGACCCTGATGCCTTAGCTCTTCTCTCACAGAAGAGACAATCTCTTAGAGACTTACTAAACAAAGACTCAATAAAAATTTATACTAGATGGAAACACAGGGTATTTGCTAATGGAGGCAAAATGTCAAAATTTATGACAACCTTGATTAAAAAGCGTAAGGCTAGGTCTCTTACATATACGGTAAAGGGGTCGGATGGAGCCAAAACTACAAACCCAGACAGGATAGCTTCAGCTTTCAGGGAGTACTATTCCACCTTGTATGATTTGCGACCGGGAGAGAATGTAGAACAGTTAGAAAAAAGGCAAATGAATATAAAGAAAATCCTACAATCTATAAACCACCCTACCTTGTCTGAAACACAACAACAGGAACTGACAGCCCCTTTCACGATAGGGGAACTCCAGTCTACCCTGTCGGACTGTCCTATGGGCAAGAGCCCTGGTCCAGATCGCCTCCTGGCATCCTATTATAAGACTTTTCAGGACACGTTGAGTCCGTTTTTATTGAAGCTGTGCTATGTGTACTGGGGGGTGCGGCCTTTGCAGGACAGACACTGGAAGCACACATATCCTTAATACACAAAGAAGGTAGAGACCCCGACCTATGCAGTAATTACAGGCCGATCTCACTATTAAATAATGACCTAAAAATATTTGCAAAGATGTTAGCCACAAGGATAGGCCTGATCCTCGACACACTCATCTCACCTGAGCAAGTAGGTTTTGTCAGGGGTAGGGAGGGAAGAGACAACTCCCTTAGAGTACTGTACCTGATGCAGCATGCACACAGCCACCACAAACCCCTAGTCTTAATGGGCACCGACGCAGAGAAAGTGTTTGACAGGGTGGACTGGACTTTCATGCGTGAGACTCTCACGAGGTTTGGCTTTCCTCCCACAGTTATAGATGCCATTTTTCAAATGTATAAGTCACTGTCTGCGAAAGTAAGGGTAAACGGGGATTTTTCTCCACCCTTTGAGATCAAAAACGGCACATGTCAGGGCTGCCACCTTTCACCAGCTTTATTTGTCCTAACCATTGAGACGTTATTTCAGAGTATTAGACAGCATCCAGCAATAGGGGGTATCAAGATCTCGGACTCCTCACATGTAGTAGCAGCGTTCGCAGACGACCTTCTCTTGCTCCTATCGGACCCTGAAAAAGAAATTCCGGCGGTGTTGGAGAGGTTTGAGGCATTTGGAGAGTTATCGAACTTTAAGATTAGTCTAGAGAAGTCTGAGGCGATGGGGATAAATATTCGACATACAACAATCCAAAATTTGAAAGCTAAATTCCCAATAAAATGGAACTCTAAATATATTAAGTATTTAGGTATTAAACTGAGTCCTCACTGGAACTCCCTTTTCTCACTCAACTTTGTACCCCTTCTCGATGATACTCTTGAAGCCATTAAGTCGTGGAGAGCACCCTATATTTCCTGGATAGGAAGAAAAAATCTCATCAAAGGATTTTTTTACCCAAGTATAGTTATATATCCAGAATGCTACCAATTAAAGTCCCTGACTCGTTTATTCAGAAGGTCCGATCTCTTTTTGAGAAGGATATATGGGGGGGCTTAAGACCTAAAATAAGCTATAATACTCTTTCCCTACCTAAACATAAATGGGGTATAGGATTACCGGACCCACAAAAATACTACGCAGCGGCAACTTTGTCGCTATTAATCGATTGGACGAGAGAGAGTAATCACAAACTTTGGACAGGGATTGCTGGCGAGTCACTGTATCAATCTCTACTATCCTTCACTCGCCAATGGGTTTTATAAAGAAGGTTCTCTCCCCAAATGCAATAACAAAAAATTTAATCAGGACCTGGGCCAGATTCTCATCCTCACTAATGCCACTTCCATCACCCCTGATAAAAATAGGGGACCTACCTGGCCTCTATTTAGATCACCCTTTTCTTAAGGACACATACTCTCTACATAAAATAAACGAAAGCATAGATGCTTTCATGGAGGATGGTGTGATCCTCCCTCTGCAAGATTTACAAATGAGATTTCTACACTATCATATTAACTTCCTTCATTACAACAGGCTCAAAAACTCGATCAGATCGTATTTACAATCTGGACTTCCGCACAGAGAGTTGACCGCTTTTGAAAAGTTGCTGACTCAGAGAAATAAACCAAGGGTTTAGGGTAAGGGTTGGGTAAGCTTTACCAGATGCTCCTAGCCCACTCAACCTCGGTTAAACGAGCATTTATAATGAAATGGGAAAGGGACCTTGAGGTTGTATTGCAAGATTGGGAGGTTGAAAAGATATATAAAAACTCGCATGGTCCTTCTGGCTGTGTGAGGGTCCAAGAAAATTCTTACAAAGTCCTTACTAGGCGGTAAACCACCCCTGACACTAGAAAGAAGTGGCAGCCTGATGCACCCTCTAATTGTTGGAGATGTTTCGGGGAGAGGGGATCTAATTTACACATATGGTGGCAGTGCGAAAATATTCAACCATTCTGGAGGAAAGTGCTTAAAATTGCAACAAGCCTTTGTCAGCTTCCAAACCCCCCATCCTTGAAATTGATTTGTCTAAACTGGTCAAGCAATCTTGCACAATACAAACATAAAAAATTTCTTATGTATTTGTTAGCAGCAGCCAAAATGCTTATCCCCTTACATTGGTTATCACAGGACTGTCCTACCCTGGCAGAATGGTTGCACAAGGTGAACCAATTATATAACATAGAAGAAATAATAGCCAGCACGACCTTTAAGATAGGTAAACTCAGATTGACCTGGGCGCCATGGACACTCTTTAGAGAAACAGATGAGTACTTAAAACTACTAAACCCTTAGTAAAATTTATCAAATTGCCCTAAGACCAACTAAACTTGGAGCAACATTGGTTGACCATTCAGACAATAGGGCAAAACCCCCTGCCAAATGGACATCACCCCCGGACTGGAATTCCTACTCCATCCCACCCTTAATTACTCACCCTTCTATCCACTCTACTTCTCTATCTAACTTTTATTCTTTCTACTCAGTTAAAAGTTTTTATTTTGTTACGACTGATGTGTACATCTTTTCTGGGATCTACGTCAAAGATTTTGTCTGTGACTCATGAGTTTAAGCAATAAAACTTAGACGGATACTACCTGGTTTACTGCATAGCAACAAGTATCAAGCAGTAATATATGAGATGTGAATATACGATTAGTAAGATCAAACTGGAAATGTAAGAAACTAATATTGCTTGATCATATCAGTCACATGTAATGTTATTTCTCTTTGTTAAACCAATAAAAAGATGTTTAAAACAAAACAATACAATTAATCCCCAATCCCTACAATTTTAAGTGTGCCCTAAAAACGCATTTATTCAGACTGGCCTACCGCCTCAACACATTAACCTAACTATTCCTGGGTGGCCCAGTCAAAAGTTTTACCATAACCAGGTTCCCCGCATCATGTTCCACATGCTTTATGCATCTATTATCCCTCTGTGTCCGTACTGTTACATACTTAACACTATGGCTGGTCTGAACAATGAAGGCAACTGTTACCACCCACCTTTCGTGTCTCCTTTTTTCCTCATAGATTGTAAGCTTGCGAGCAGGGCCTCATTAATCTTGGTATCAGTTATGACCTATGTGATTACTGTTATGCTGTTATGTCTATCGTCTGTACAAGACCCCTCTAAAATGTAAAGTGTTGCGGAATATGTTGGCGCTATATAAATAAAATTATTATTATTATGCCTGTGGTGGAGCCGCCAAAAAAAACCCTGACTGCTTCAGGAAAAAGAGTTTTGAAATACACTGCACACTCTAGTGGTATTATATGCAAAGAAGATGAATTTTTTTCACGAGACATCATAATAGGAGCAAGACAAATAATTAGTAAGCGATGGGGAATTATATGACGTTTCAACCCTCCAGAGTCTTATTCATAAAGTCGCTAAAAGAAAAAAACAGAAACAAATATAAATACATACATATATGTTCATATATATTTCACCAAAAGGGATAAAATAACTTAAAAAAGAAAACAATACCCACAAAATGTTTACAATGTAATTAGTGCAGCCCTCCAAGACCAGAAAATTTCTGGGGGTACTTTTGGACTCTGCAATGCAAATGTCCTTCCTTCCAGACAGACTCGGACCAAAAACTGATCTAAAACACTGATGACACTGGTACCATTTTCATCCCATAAACCCATCCACCAACCAACTAAACATTTTAAAACTATCAGGTTGAAAAGAAAAAAAAGTTTACAGCTGTTCAGAAATTTAAAAATTCACTTGTTTCCACAAATCTGCAACACAGCAGGAAAATGGAAGCTGCAGAAATACAGGGAAGGGGTGTTTAATTCTGAAGCATTACAGTAAATACACATACATATAGAACATATATACATGCATACAGTACATAGACACAGACAGAACATATACACAGTACATACACATCTATATACATGTAGTACAAATGGTTGTGTGAAAAAGTTTGCCCCGTCCCGATTTCCTATTCTTTGCACGTTTGCATAAATGTTCCAGATTATCAAACAAATTGAAATATTAGCCAATGATAACACATATATATAAACACAAAATACAGTTTTTAAATGAAGGTCTTTATTATTAAGGAAAAAAGAAATCCAAACCTACAAAGCCCTGTGTGAAAAAGTGATTCCCCCACTTAATTTATGTTTTAACTGTAGTTTATCACATACTAGCTGAAGAGCCCGGCATTGCCTGGGCATAGTAACCAACTGTGGTTAGTTATAACAAATTATAATGATTACATTGCACATAAAAACCGTGCATCTAATCCTATCCTGTGTGATACTGATTGCTGAGCCGTGCATCTAATCCTATTCTGTGTGATACTGTCTGCTGAGCCGTGTATCTATTCCTATCCTGTGCGATACTGACTGCTGAGCTGTGTATCTAATACTATTCTGTGTGATACTGTCTGCTGAGCTGTGTATCTAATCCTATCCTGTGTGATACTGACTGCTGAGCCGTGTATCTAATACTATTCTGTGTGATTCTGACTGCAGAGCCATGTGTCTAATCCTATCCTGTATGATACTGACTGCTGAGCTGTGTATCTAATCCTATTTGTGATACTGACTGCTGAGCCGTGTATCTAATACTATTCTGTGTGATACTGACTGCTGAGCTGTGTATCTAATCCTATCCTGTGTGATACTGACTGCTGAGCCATGTGTCTAATCCTATCCTGTGTGATACTGACTGCTGAGCCATGTATCTAATCCTATCCTGTGTGATACTTGGCTCCCCCTGCAGTCTGTGTCAGAGGGTGGTCTGTGTTGGGACGGTAATAAATTGTGTTATTTCCAGCTTTACAGAAGGACGATAGAAATGATAAGAATAATAGGCCTCAGTTCTCACAACTGTCTACAAAGAAAACTGTTGCTGATAGCAACCAATCACAGCTCATTTTTCATCTTTTAAACAGCTCTGGGACAGCGTGGCGAGTTTTGAGTGGCGACTTTTGTGTTTCGACTTTTATGTGGTGAGGTTGATGTATGTGTGGTGAAATGTGTGCTGAGGGTGGTATATGTGTTCAAGCACGTGGTAGTGTGTGGCGGATTTTGTGTTTGTGTGTTCATATCCCCGTGTGTGGTGAGTATCCCATGTCAGGGCCCCACCTTAGCAACTGTACGGTATATACTCTTTGGCGCCATCCCTATCATTCTTTAAGTCCCCCTTGTTCACATCTGGCAGCTGTCAATTTGCCTCCAAAACTTTTCCTTTCAGTTTTTCCCCATATTGTAGATAGGAGCAAAATTGTTTGGTGAATTGGAACGCGCGGGGTTAAAATTTTGCCTCACAACATAGCCTATGACGCTCTCGGGGTACACACGTGTGACTGTGCAAAATTTTGTGGCTGTAGCTACGACAGTGCAGATGCCAATACATACATACACTTTTTCCCCATTATGTAGATAGGGGCAAAATTGGTGAATTGGAATGCGCGTGGTTAAAATTTTGCCTCACAACATAGCCTATGACACTCTCGGGGTCCAGACGTGTGACTGTGCAAAATTTTGTGGCTGTAGCTGCGACGGTGTAGATGCCAATACATACACTTTTTCCCCATTATGTAGATAGGGGCAAAACTGTTTGGTGAATTGGAACACGCAGAGTTAAAATTTTGCCTCACAAGATAGCCTATGACGCTCTCGGGGTCCAGACGTGTGACTGTGCCAAATTTTTGTGGCTGTAGCTGCGACGGTGCGGATGCCAATCCCAGACATACATACATACATACACAACCACATTGAGCTGCTTTATATATTAGATTTGGGAAGCAGAGTTCAAATTCCCTAGCCACACCCAGGCCTGATTACTGCCACGTCTGCTCTCAATCAAGAAATCACTTAACCCCTTCACTACCAAGGGTGGTTTGCACGTTAACTACCGGGCCAATTTTTACAATTCTGACCACTGTACCTTTATGAGGTCATAACTCTGGAACGCTTCTATGGATCCCGGTGATTCTGACATTGTTTTCTCGTGACATATTGTACTTCATGTTAGTGGTAAAATTGCATTCAAATAACTTGCGTTTATTTGTGAAAAAAACGGAAATTTGGCGAAAATTTTGAAAATTTCGCAATTTTCCAACTTTGAATTTTTATGCCCTTAAATCACAGCGATACGGCACACAAAAAACTTAATACATAACATTTCCCACATGTTTACTTTACATCAGCACAGTTTTGGAACCAAAATTTTTTTTTGTTAGGAAGTTATAAGGGTTAAAAATTGACCAGCGATTTCTCATTTTTGCAACACCATTTTATTTTTAGGGACCACTTCACATTTGAAGCCACTTTGAGGGGTCTATATGATAGAAAATACCCAAAAGTGACACCATTCTAAAAACTGCACCCCTTAAGGTGCTTAAAACCACATTCAAGAAGTTTATTAACCCTTTAGGTGCGTCACAGGAATTTTTTGAATATTAAAAAAAAAAATGAACATTTAACTTTTTTTCACAAAAAAAATACTTCAGGTTCAATTTTCTTTATTTTACCAAGGGTAACAGGAGAAATTGGACTGCAAGACTTATTGTGCAATTTGTCCTGAGTATGCTGATACCTGATATGTGGGGGGAACCACTGTTTCGGCGCATGGCAGAGCTCAGAATGGAAGGAGCGCCGTTTGACTTTTTCAATGCAAAATTGGCTGGAATTCAGATCGGACGCCATGTCACGTTTGGCGAGCCCCTGATGTACCTAAACAGTGGAAACCCCCCCAAGTGACCCCATTTTGGAAACTAGACCCCCCAAGGAACTTATCTAGATATGTGGTGAGAACTTTGAACCCACAAGGGCTTCACAGAAGTTTATAACGTACAGCGGTACAATTAAAAAATCATATTTTTTCCACAAAAATGATCTTTTCACCCCCAATTTTTATTTTTCCAAGGGTAACAGGACCCTAAAAGTTATTGTGCAATTTGTCCTGAGTACGCTGATACCCCATATGTGGGTGTAAATGACTATTTGGGCGCATAGCAGAGCTCGGAAGGGAAGCAGCGCCATTTGACGTTTTTGGCTAGAATTGAGATCGGACACCATGTCGCGATTGGAAAACCCCTGATGTACCAAAACAGTGGAAACCCCCCACAAATGACACCATTTTGGAATCTAGACCCCCCAAGGAACTTATCTAGATGTGTGGTGAGAACTTTGAACCCCCAAGGGCTTCACAGAAGTTTATAACGTACAGCAGTACAATTAAAAAATCATATTTTTTCCACAAAAATGATCTTTTCACCCTCAATTCTTATTTTTCCAAAAGTAACAGGACCCTAAAAGATATTGTGCAATTTATCCTGAGTACGCTGATACCCCACATGTGGGGGTAAACCACTATTTGGGCGTATGGCAGAGCTCGGAAGGGAAGCAGCGCCATTTGACGTTTTTGGCTGGAATTGAGATCGGACACCATGTCGCGTTAGGAAAGCCCCTGATGTACCAAAACAGTAGAAACCCCCCACAAATGACACCATTTTGGAAACTAGACCCCCCAAGGAACTTATCTAGATGTGTGGTGAGCACTTTGAACCCCCCAGTGCTTCACTGAAGTTTATAACGTCCGGGCGTGAAAATAAAAAAATCGTATTTTTTCCACAAACATGATCTTTTAGTCCCCATTTTTTTATTTTCCCAAGGGTAACAGGAGAAATTGGACCCCAAAAGTTGTTGTCCAATTTGTCCTGAGTATGCTGATACCTCATATGTGGGAGAAAACTACTGTATGGGCACACGTCGGGGCTCGGAAGGGAAGTGGTGACGTTTTGGAATGCAGACTTTGATGGAATGGTCTGCGGGTGTCATGTTGCGTTTGGAGAGCCCCTGATGTACCTAAATAGTGGAAACCCCCCACAAGTGACCCCATTTTGGAAACTAGACCCCCTAATGAACTTATCTAGATGTGTGGTGAGCACTTTGAACCCCCCAGTGCTTCACAGAAGTTTATAACGACCGGGCGTGAAAATAAAAATATCGTATTTTTTCAACAAACATCATCTTTTAGTCCCCATTTTTTATTTTCCCAAGGGTAACAGGAGAAATTGGACCCCAAAAGTTGTTGTCCAATTTGTCCTGAGTACGCTGATACCTCATATGTGGGAGAAAACTACTGTATGGGCACACGTCGGGGCTCGGAAGGGAAGTAGTGACGTTTTGGAATGCAGACTTTGATGGAATGGTCTGCGGGTGTCATGTTGCGTTTGGAGAGCCCCTGATGTACCTAAACAGTGGAAACCCCCCACAAGTGACCCCATTTTGGAAACTAGACCCCCTAATGAACTTATCTAGATGTGTGGTGAGCACTTTGAACCCCCCAGTGCTTCACAGAAGTTTATAACGACCGGGCGTGAAAATAAAAATATCGTATTTTTTCAACAAACATCATCTTTTAGTCCCCATTTTTTATTTTCCCAAGGGTAACAGGAGAAATTGGACCCCAAAAGTTGTTGTCCAATTTGTCCTGAGTACGCTGATACCTCATATGTGGGAGAAAACTACTGTATGGGCACACGTCGAGGCTCGGAAGGGAAGTAGTGACGTTTTGGAATGCAGACTTTGATGGATTGGTATGCGGGTGTCATATGCGTTTGGAGAGCCCCTAATGTACCTAAACTATTGAAACTCCCCACAAGTGACCCCATTTTGGAAACTAGACCCCCCACCGAGCTTATCTAGATGTGTGGAGAGCACTTTGAACCCCCAAGTGCTTCACAGAAGTTTATAACGCCTGGGCGTGAAAATAAAAAAAACATTTTTTTCCGCAAAATTATATTTTTGCCCCCAATTTTTTATTTTCCTAAGGGTAACAGGAGAAATTGGACCCCAAAAGTTGTTTTGTAATTTGTCCTGAGTAGGCTGATACCCTACATGTGGGGGTAAAACACTGTTTGGGCACATGGCAGAGCTTGGAAGGGAAGGAGAACCATTTGACTTTTTCAACGCAGAATTGGCTGGAATTGAGATCAGACGCCATGTTGCCTTTGGAGAGCACCTGATGTGCCCAAACAGTGGAAACCCCCAATTATAACTCCAACCCGAACCTCAACACACCCCTAACCCTAATCTGAGCCCTAGTCCTAACCCTAGCCCTAACCCTAGCCCTAACCCTAGCCCTAACCCTAGCCCTAACCCTAACCCTAGCCCTAACCCTACCGGGAAAATGGAAATAAATACATTTTCTTTTAGTTTTATTGTTTTTCCCTAACTAAGGGGGTGATAACGGGGGGTTTGATTTACTGTTTATGGCGGTTTTTATGTTTGGCGGCTGTCGCACGCTAAAAGACGCTTTTTATTGTAAAAATAGTTTTTGCATCACCACATATTGTGAGCTATAATTTTTCCGTATTTTGACCCACCGAGTCATGTGAGGTCTTATTTTTTGCGGGATGAGTTGATGTTTTTATTGGTACCATTTTCGGGCACGTGACATTTTTTGATCGCTTTTTATTCCGATTTTTGGGACGCAGAATGAACAAAAACCAGCGTTTCATGAATTTCTTTTGGGGGGGTGCGTTTACACCGTTCCGCGTGCGGTAAAATTGATAAAGCGGTTTTATTCTTCGGGTCAGTACGGTTACAGCGATACCTCATTTAGGTCGTTTTTTTATGTTTTGTCGGTTTTTTGCAATGAAAACTATTTTATATAAAAAATAATTATTTTTGTATCGCTTTATTCTGCGAGCTATAACTTTTTTATTTTTTTGCGGATGATGCTGTATGGTGGATCGTTTTTTGCGGGACAAGATGACGTTTTCAGCGGTACCATGGATATTTATATGCGTCTTTTTGATCGCGCGTTATTGCACTTTTTGTTCGGTGGTATGATAATAAATCATTATTTTTTGCTTCGTTTTTTATTTTTATTTTTTAAGGGGTTCGCTAAAGGGGTTAACTAATGGGACAGTTTTATAGGGCAGGTCATTACGGACGCGGCGATACCAAATATGTGTACTTTTATTGTTTTTGTTTTTTTTTATTTTGAAAAAATGGATTTATTGGGGAATATTTTTTTTTTTTTTACTGATTTATTTAGCGATTTTTTTTAAATTATTTTTAACACTTTTTTTTTTTTTTTTTTACTTTATTACCTTGTCCCAGGTGGGACATCACTGTCCTGTGACAGATCGCTGATCTGTCACATCACAGATCACTGTGACAGATCAGCGATCTGTCACAGGCACTGCTGCAGACTTCCTCATGCCTGCGCTTTGCAGGCAGTGAGGAAGTCAGCTCCCTGCAGGCCCCCGTCGCCATCTTGGATCCGGGGGGCCTGTAGGGAAAGAGCCCCCCGCAGCAGCGCTGCACATTGCGCTGCCGTGGGGGGCTCAGGGAAGCACGGAGGGAGCCCCCTCCCTGCCGATGCTTCCCTTTAACCCCCGGTACACCGCGATCGCGTTTGATCGCGGTGTGCAAGGGGTTAACGTGTCGGGGGCGGTCCGTGACCGCCCCTGACACATTGTGCCGGGTGTCAGCTATGATAATTAGCTGACACTCGGCCGCGATCAGCGGCGCTCACCACGTGGGCGCCGCTGATCGCGATGACGTAATATTCCGTCCATGGTAATTAGGTCCATGGACACATGGACGGAATATTACGTCAATTGTAGGTAAGGGGTTAAATACGACCTTCCTGAGTCGTGAAGTAGTCCAAAAGATCCTCAAAAGTCTGGAAAAGGTTATGAAGCAATTTCGAAAGCTTTGGAACTCCAGCGAACCACAGTGAGAGCCATTATCCACAAATGTCAACACCGTGGATCGGTGGTGAACCTTCCCAGGAGTGGCCGGCCAACCAAAATTACCCCAAGAGTGCAACGACGACTCATCAAAGAGGTCACAAAAGACCCCACTACAACATCCAAAGAACTGCAGGCCTCGCTTGCCCCAGTTATGGTCAGTGATTATGACTTCACCATAAGAGACTGGGCAAAAATGGCCTGCATGGCAGAGTTCTTAGATGAAAACTACTGCTTAGCAATAAGAACATAAAGGCTCGTCTCAGTTTTTCTAGAAAACATCTTGATGATCCCCAAGACTTTTGGGAGAATAATCTCTGCACTGACTAGACAAAAGTTGAACTTTTTGGAAGGTGTATGTCCCATTACATCTGGCGTAGAAGTAACACAGCATTTCAGAAAAGAAACATCATACCAACAGTAAAATGTGATGGTAGTGTGATGGTCTGGGGCTGTTTTGCTGCTTCAGGATCTGGAAGACTTGCTTTTGGTAAATGGAACCATGAATTCTGCTGTCTAACAAAAAACCAAGAAGGAAAATGTTGGGCTATCTGTTCGTGACCTCAAGCTGAAGCGCACTTGGGTTATGCAGCAGGATAATTTTCCAAAACACACCAGCAAGACAACCTCTGAATGGTTTAAGAAAAACAAAATTAAGACTTTGGAGTGGCCTAGTCAGAGTCCTGAGCTTAAGCCCTTAGGAACCGAGCCAATTTTGACCTTAATGACAAAGCCAAATTTTATACCACTATCACTTTATGTGATAATAACTCTGGAAAACTCCAACGTATCCCACTGATTCAGAGAATGTTTTTTCGTGACATATTGGGATAGTGGTAACATTTCTTTGATATGATTTGTGTTTATGAACAAAACGGAAATTTGGCAAAAATTTTCAAACTTTCTTTTTTGTGCTTTAACCAGAGTTTTGTCACCAAAATAGTTCATAAATAACATTTCCTACATGTCTACTTTACAACAGTACAATTTTGGAAACATAATTTTTTTTTGTTAGGAAGTTAAAATGTTAAAAGTTGACCATCAATTTCTAATTTTTCCAACAGACTTTACAAAACCATTTTTTTTTTTAGGCACCACATTACATTTGAAGTGACTTTGAGGGGTCTATATGACGGAAAATACCCAAAAGTGACATTATTCTAAAAACTGCACCCCTAAATGTGTTGAAAACCACATTTGAAAAGTTTATTAACCCCTCAGTTGCTTCACAGTAACTAAAGTACTGTGGAAGGAAAAAATGAACATTTAGCTTTTTTCAGAAAAAATTTACTTTAGACCCGATACCACTTTTGTGGAGGGAAATCTACGGTTTAGGCACACGGCAGGGCTCAGAAGTAAAGGAGCACTGTTTGATTTTTTTAACGCAAAATTAGTTGGAGTCAAGAGCGGATGCCATGTCGTGTTTGGAGAGCCTCTGATGTGCCTAAACAGTGGAAACCCCTCAGAAGTGACCCCATTTTGGAAACCACACCCCTCAATGATTTTATCCTGGGATATAGTGAGCACTTTAAACCAACTCATACGACATAGAATTTGATATTAGGTTGTCATATTGAATATGTTGTCATCAGTGTTGAGCACAAGTGCTCGCTACTCTATTTTGCATCGGCTGTGCACCGAACATCGCAGGTGCTCAAATCCATGCCTTGCATGTTAGAAACCCAGAAATACATGCAGGGATCTGTGATATTGCATGCATACCCCAGTACCCGAATCAAGAATCAAACTTGAGTAGCGAGCACTTGCGCTGAACAAGAGCCCTCATATAGTCATAATTTTTTTTTACTTTTGAAAAATCCCCATTTCTAAATACAACCGTAACTGCAAAGAATGGAAAAAAAAATTATGATTTTTTTTTTATCCAACTAGCGGGATTACAAAGGGGGAAAAATTCCCTATTGTTGCCGGTTACCGACCGGTAAGGCTATGTGCCCACGTAGTTTTTAGAGCTGCGGATTTCTCCCTGCGGATTTTGTAAAATCCGCAGGTCAAAAGACCTGTGGTTTACCTGCGGATTAGCCTGCGGTTTGTCACCTCACAATGGTGAAGGTAGGAAACTGCAGCGAAATCCGCACAAAGAATTGACATGCTGCGGATTGTAACCCGCAGCAAATCCGCGCGGAAAAATCCACAGCACCTGCACAGCGTTTTTTTATTTCCATAGGAAATAAAGGAACTGTACAACGCAGCAGAATCTGCTGCGGACCCGCAGGGCCGAATCCGCAGCGTGTGCACATACCCTAAATATCGGCAGGTGCACTGAGCATGCGCCCACCATTTTTTTTTCATGAAGATGATGCGGAGGGCAGGAGAACGGAGCAGGAGGAACAACGGGTCGGGGGACCCCATTTGTCTCTTCTCTGATAAGTTAGATCATATCAGAGGAGAGAGAAATTAATTTTAAATCAGACTTCTTTTTTTTTTGTTATTGCCGTTAACTGCCGCCGTTAAAAGGCATATCGCCGGTCGTTAGGGGTTAGTTCGATTGAGATGCTGTGGCATGACCTTAAAAAGGTGGGTTCATGTTCGGAGACCCTCCAATGTGGCTAAATTACAATAATTCTGCAAAGATGACTGGGCCAAAATTCCTCCAGAGCTCTATAAAAGATTAATTGCCAGTTATCGCAAACGCTTGATTGCAGTTGTTGCTGCTAAGGGTGGCCTAACCAGTTATTAGGTTTAGGGGACAATCACTTTTTCACACAATGCCATGTAAGTCTGGATTTCTTTTTCCCTGAATAATAAAGACCTTCATTTAAAAACTACATTTTGTGTTGTCTTGTGTTATCTTTGTCTAATGTTTAAATTTGTTTGGTTATCTGAAACATTTAAGTGTGACAAACATGCAAAAGAATAGGAAATCAGGAAGGGAACACTTTTTCACACAACTGTATATGGACACACATATACAATACACAGATCCATATAGACATTCACTACATGTGTATATCTATATATACACATACACAGTACATATATAAACATACACATACGGTACATACAGCTCCGGTGTCCCCAGTTGGGCAAGTGCCCGGCCCTGGAGTTGGGGGCCCACTACCGCCAACTTCAACAGCTGGAGGCAGAACCTACTGCACAGCGACCCCACCACCTCCAACAACCTGGCACACTCCAGGGAGGGCGTCAAGGCCATGTTCAACGATGGCACCAGAAATAGAGCCTCTACCTCACCGGTGTCCAGCACCTAGAGCTCCGGCCACCCCCGCCACCAGGCAAGCGTCTGCAGGGTGAGGAGCAGTCGGACCACAGCTTCCAGCTCATCCAGTAAGTAATAAAAATGCCTTCTCTCATTATTCTGGCATTTGGCAAATATTAATAATTATGGTAATCCTAATTGACCTAAAACAGGAAAGGTTTATTCTGATTTCATGTCAGATATTGAGAAAAACATGCAGATGTGTCCTTTTATATAGTGCATGTAAACTTCTGGTTTCAACTGTATATATCTATATACACAATACAGTCATGGCCAAAAGTGTTGGCACCCTTGAAATTGTCCCATAAAATGAAGTATTTCTCCCAGTATTGCAATTACACGTTTTGTTATTCACATGTTTATTTCCTTTGTGTGTACTGGAACAACACAAAACATAAAAAAAGGGAAATTGCATATAATTTCACACAAAACCCCCAAAATGGGCTCCATGTTTTTGTGGGCCCCGAGTTAGAGTCTCAGTGGGTGCCAAAACTTTCAGCCATGACTATGTACAGTAAACATATATTTATATACAGTACATATATACACACAGTATATATACTGTAGACTCACAGATACTACATATACACTGCTCAAAAAAATTAAAGGAAACACAAATACCACATCCTAGGTATTACTGAATGAAATATTCCAGCTGCAAATCTTCAGAACAATAAAACATAAAAATGATGAATGTAAATCAAAATTAATATCCCATGGAGGTCTCGATTTGGAATGATGCTCAAACTCAAAGTGTAAAATCAAATTACAGGCTAATCCAACTTCAGTGGAAACGCCTCAAGACAAGGAAATGCTCAGTAGTGTCTGTGGCCTCCACGTGCCTGTATGACCTCCCTACAATGCCTGGACATGCTCCTGATAAGGTGGTGGATGTTCTGAGGGATCTCCTCTCAGACCTGGATTAAAGCATCAGTCATCTAATGGACAGTCTGTGGCGCAACGTGGCGTTGACAGATAGGACAAGAGATGATGTCCAAATATGGTTGATTGGATTCAAGTCTGGGGAATGGGCAGGCTTGTCCATAGCATCAATGCCTTCATCATGCAATAAATGCTGACACACTTCAGCCACATGAGGCCTAGCATTGTCATGCATCAGAAGGAACCCAGGACCCAGTTCACCTGCATATGATCTCACAATGGGTCGGAGGATCTCATCGTGATACCTAATGGCAGTCAGGGTACCTCTGGCTAGCACATGGAGGACTGTGTGGCCCTCCAAAGAATTGCCTCTCAACACCATTACTGACTCACTGTCAAACCAGTCATGCTGGAGAATGTTGCTGGCAGCAGAACATTCTCCACAGTGTCTCCAGACTCTGTCTCGTCTGTCACATGTGCTGTGTGAACCTGCTCTCATCTGTGAAGAGGACAGGGCACCGATGTCGAATCAGCCAACCTTGGTGTTCTCTGGCAAATGCCAATCGCCCTGCATGATGTTGGACTATAAGCACAACACCCACTTGTGGATGTCAGGCCCTCATACCACCCTCATGGAGTCTGTTTCTGACAGTTTGAGCAGACACATGGATGTTAGTGGCCTGCTGGAGGTCATTTTGCAGGGCTCTGGCACTGCTCCTCCCGTTCCTCCTTGCAGAAAGGAGGAGGTAGCGATCCTGCTGCTGGATTGTTGTCCTGCAGCCCCCCACATCTCCTGGTGTACTGGCTTTCTCCTGGTATCTGCTCCATGCTCTGGACACTGGGCTGACAGACACAGCTACCCTTCTTGCCACAGCTCGCATTGATGTTCCATCTTGGATGAGCTGGATTACCTGAGCAACTTCTGTGGGTTGGAGACACTGCCTCATGGAACACTACCTCTAGATGTGAAAGCAACGACAAAATGCAAAAGTGACCAAAACAGGCAAAAAGGATGAAAACAGAGAAATGTTCTATAGTCACTCCCTGCAGAACCACTCCTTTATAGGGTTGTCTTGCTAATTGCCTATCATTTCTACATGTCTGTTCCATTTGCACATCAGGAGAAATTGATTCACAATCAGTGTTGCTTCATAACGAAGATTTCATCCATTATAAGTTCATGCTTAGAGCATACAACACTGCCCTTGACCTCTCCAAACAAACCTATTTCAAAACCCTCATCACCTCACTGTCCAATAACCCGAAACGTCTCTTTGACACTTTTCATTCCCTGCTCAACCCAAGAATGCAGGCCCCAACCACAGAGCTTCGAGCTGACGATCTGGCCAATTACTTCAAAGAAAAAATTGATCATATCCGACAGGAAATTATCTCCCAATCATCTCATACCATGCACTGTCCTCCCTCCCCCACTACATCTAGCTCACTCTTTGAGTTTGAACCAGTCACAGAAGAAGAAGTAAGCAGGCTCCTTGCATCTTCTCGCCCAACCACTTGCACCAGTGACCCATTTCCGTCACATCTGCTCCAGTCCCTTTCCCTACTGTCACCCCTTACCTAACTAAAATATTTAACCTCTCTCTCTCTTCTGGTATCTTTCCCTCCTTATTTAAGCATGCCATCATACATCCACTACTTAAAAAACCATCCCTCGACCAAAACTGTGCCGCTAACTATAGACCTGTCTCTAATCTTCCCTTCATCTCTAAACTCCTGGAACGCCTGGTCCACTCCCGTTTGATCCGCTCTCTGATAACTCTCTTCTCGACCCTCTCCAATCCGGTTTCCGCTGTCTACATTCTACTGAAACTGCCCTCACTAAAGTCTCTAATGATCTACTAACAGCTAAATCTAACGGTCACTACTCCATGCTAATTCTCTTGGATCTCTCTGCAGCATTCGACACGGTGGATCATCAGCTCCTCCTCACTATGCTCCGCTCCATCGGCATCAAGGACACCGTTCTCTCCTGGTTTTCCTCCTATCTCTCTGACCGCTCCTTTACTGTATCTTTTGCCGGCTCCTCCTCCTCTCATCTTCCCCTTACTGTTGGGGTTGCTCAAGGATTGGTTCTAGGCCCCCTCCTCTTCTCCTTGTACACTGCCCCTATTGGTAAAACAATCAGTAGATTTGGTTTCCAGTACCATCTCTATGCTGATGACACCCAATTATACGCTTCTTCTCCTGACATCACGCCAGACTTTCTAGAAAACACCGGCGATTGTCTAAACGTTGTGTCTAACATCATGTCCTCACTATATCTGAAACTGAACCTGTCAAAGACTGAACTCCTTGTGTTTCCTCCCTCTACTAATGCACCTATACCCGACACTGCCATTTCCGTGTGTGGTTCCACTATTGCTCCCCAGCAACATGCCCCCCGCTGTCTTGGGGTCATACTTGACTCCGAGCTTTCATTCACCCCCCACATCCAATCACTGGCTCGCTCTTGTTATCTGCATCTCAAAAACATTTCTAGAATTCGACCTTTGCTTAACTTTGACTCTGCAAAAACTCTTACTGTTTCTCTTATTCATTCTCGTCTGGACTATTGTAACTCTCTTCTAATCTCCCTCTTACCAAACTTTCCCCCCTCCAAGCTGTCTTGAATGCTGCAGCCAGGATCATATTCCTCGCCAATCGTTACACCGATGCCTCTACCTTGTGCCAGTCCTTACACTGGCTACCCCTCCACTCCAGAATCCAGTACAAACTTATTGCCCTCACCCACAAAGCACTCCTTGGCTCAGCACCACCATACATCTCCCTTGTTTCAGTCTACTACCCTACCCATGCCCTCCGTTCTGCTGATGACCTGAGGTTAGCATCCTCGATAATCAGAACCTCCCACTCCCGTCTCCAAGACTATACACGTGCTGCGCCAATTCTTTGTAATGCACTTCCCAGGTCAATACGAGTAGTCCCCAATCCCTACAATTTTAAGCGTGCCCTGAAAACTCATTTATTCAGACTGGCCTACCGGCTCAACACATTAACCTAACTATCCCTGTGTGGCACAGTCAAAAAAGTTTTACCATAACCAGGTTCCCCGTATCGTGTTCCCACATGCTTTATGCATCTATTAGCCCTCTGTATCCGTACTGTTACACACGTAACATTATGGCTGGTCCAAACAATCAGGGCAATTGTTACAAACCACCTTTCGTGTCTCCCCTTTTTCCCTCATAGATTGTAAGCTTGCGAGCAGGGTCCTCATTCCTCTTGGTATCTCTTATGATCTATGTGATTATTGTTATGCTGTAATGTCTATCGTCTGTACAAGTCCCCTCTGAAATGTAAAGTGCTGCGGAATATGTCGGCGCTATAGAAATAAAATTTATTATTATTATTTATTATAACTGGACAGGTTGATTTCACAGAGGTGTGATTGACTTTGCGTCACAATGTGTTGTTTAAGAGTTCCCTTTATTTTTTTTGAACAGTGTATATACAAACGTACAGTACATATACACATAGTAAATATGCATAGATACACATACAGTACATGTGTGTGTGTGTGTGTATATATATATATATATATATATATATAGACCAAAAGTTTGGACACACCTCATTCAAAGAGTTTTCTTTATTTTCATGACTATGAAAACTGTAGATTCACTCTGAAGGCATCAAAACTATGAATTAACAGATGTGGAATTATATAATTGACAAAAAAGTGTGAAACAACTGAAAATATGTCTTATATTCTAGGTTCTTCAAAGTAGTCACCTTTTGCTTTGATTACTGCTTTGCACACTCTTTAAATTCTCTTGATGAGCTACAAGAGGTAGTCACCGGAAATGATCTTCCAACAGTCTTGAAGGAGTTCCCAGAGATGCTTAGCACTTGTTGGCCATTTTGCCTTCACTCTGCGGTCCAGCTCACCCCAAACCATCTCGATTGGGTTCAGCTCTGGTGACTTTGGAGGCCATGTCTTATGGCGTAGCACCCCATCACTCTCCTTCTTGGTCAAATAGCCCTTACACAGCCTGGAGGTGTGTTTGGGGTCATCATCATGTTGAAAAATAAATGATGGTCCAACTAAATGCAAACCGGATGGAATAGCATGCCGCTGCAAGATGCTGTGGTAGCCATGCTGGTTCAGTATGCCTTCAATTTTGAATAAATCCCCAACAGTGTCACCAGCAAAGTACCATCACACCTCCTCCTCCATGCTTCATGGTGGGAACCAGGCATGTAGAGTCCATCCGTTCACCTTTTCTGCGTCGCACCAAGACACGGTGTTTGGAACCAAAGATCTCAAATTTGGACTCATCAGACCAGAGCACAGATTTCCACTGGTCTAATGTCCATTCCTTGTGTTCTTTAGCCCAAACAAGTCTCTTCTGCTTGTTGCCTGTCCTTAGCACTGGTTTCCTAGCAGCTATTTTACCATGAAGGCCTGCTTACCTTTGACTCTGCAAAAACTCTTACTGTTTCTCTTATTCATTCTCGTCTGGACTATTGTAACTCCCTTCTAATCTCCCTCTTACCAAACTTTCCCCCCTCCAATCTGTCTTGAATGCTGCAGCCAGGATCATATTCCTCGCCAATCGTTACACCGATGCCTCTACCTTGTGCCAGTCCTTACACTGGCTACCCATCCACTCCAGAATCCAGTACAAACTTATTGCCCTCACCCACAAAGCACTCCTTGGCTCAGCACCACCATACATCTCCCTTGTTTCAGTCTACTACCCTACCCATGCCCTCCGTTCTGCTGATGACCTGAGGTTAGCATCCTCGATAATCAGAACCTCCCACTCCCGTCTCCAAGACTATACACGTGCTGCGCCAATTCTTTGGAATGCACTTCCCAGGTCAATACGAGTAGTCCCCAATCCCTACAATTTTAAGCGTGCCCTGAAAACTCATGTATTCAGACTGGCCTACTGGCTCAACACATTAACCTAACTATCCCTGTGTGGCACAGTCAAAAGTTTTACCATAACCAGGTTCCCCGTATCATGTTCCCACATGCTTTATGCATCTATTAGCCCTCTGTGTCCGTACTGTTACACACTTAACATTATAGCTGGTCCAAACGATCAGGGCAATTGTTACCAACCACCTTTCGTGTCTCCCCTTTTTCCCTCATAGATTGTAAGCTTGCGAGCAGGGCCCTCATTCCTCTTGGTATCTCTTATGATCTATGTGATTATTGTTATGCTGTAATGTCTATCGTCTGTACAAGTCCCCTCTGAAATGTAAAGTGCTGTGGAATATGTCGACACTATAGAAATAAAATGTATTATTATTATTATTTATTATAACTGGACAGGTTGATTTCACATAGGTGTGATTGACTTTGCGTCACATTGTGTTGTTTAAGAGTTCCCTTTATTTTTTTTGAACAGTGTATATACACACGTACAGTACATATACACATAGCAAATATGCATAGATACACATACAGTACATGTGTGTGTGTGTATATATATATATATAGACCAAAAGTTTGGACACACCTCATTCAAAGAGTTTTCTTTATTTTCATGACTATGAAAATTGTAGATTCACTCTGAAGGCATCAAAACTATGAATTAACACATGTGGAATTATATAATTGACAAAAAAGTGTGAAACAACTGAAAATATGTCTTATATTCTAGGTTCTTCAAAGTAGTCACCTTTTGCTTTGATTACTGCTTTGCACACTCTTTAAATTCTCTTGATGAGCTACAAGAGGTAGTCACCGGAAATGATCTTCCAACAGTCTTGAAGGAGTTCCCAGAGATGCTTAGCACTTGTTGGCCCTTTTGCTTTCACTCTGCGGTCCAGCTCACCCCAAACCATCTCGATTGGGTTCAGCTCTGGTGACTTTGGAGGCCATGTCTTATGGCGTAGCACCCCATCACTCTCCTTCTTGGTCAAATAGCCCTTACACAGCCTGGAGGTGTGTTTGGGGTCATCATCATGTTGAAAAATAAATGATGGTCCAACTAAATGCAAACCGGATAGAATAGCATGCCGCTGCAAGATGCTGTGGTAGCCATGCTGGTTCAGTATGCCTTCAATTTTGAATAAATCCCCAACAGTGTCACCAGCAAAGTACCATCACACCTCCTCCTCCATGCTTCATGGTGGGAACCAGGCATGTAGAGTCCATCCGTTCACCTTTTCTGCGTCGCACAAAGACTCGGTGTTTGGAACCAAAGATCTCAAATTTGGACTCATCAGACCAAAGCACAGATTTCCACTGGTCTAATGTCCATTCCTTGTGTTCTTTAGCCCAAACAAGTCTCTTCTGCTTGTTGCCTGTCCTTAGCAGTGGTTTCCTAGCAGCTATTTTACCATGAAGGCCTGCTGCACAAAGTCTCCTCTTAACAGTTGTTGTAGAGATGTGTCTGCTGCTAGAACTCAGTGTGGCATTGACCTGGTCTCTAATCTGAGCTGCTGTTAACCTGCGATTTCTGAGGCTGGTGACTCAGATGAACTTATCCTCCGCAGCAGAGGTGACTCTTGGTCTTCCTTTCCTGGGGCGGTCGGGCGGTCCTCATGTGAGCCAGTTTCTTTGTAACGCTTGATGGTTTTTGCCACTGCACTTGAGGACACTTTCAAAGTTTTCCCAATTTTTTCGACTGAGTGACCTTCCTTTCTTAAAGTAATGATGGCCACTCGTTTTTCTTTACTTAAGCTGCTATTTACTTGCCAAATACAAATTCTAACAGTCTATTCAGTAGGACTATCAGCTGTGTATCCACCAGACTTCTGCACAACACAACTGATGGTCCCAACCCCATTTATAAGGCAAGAAATCCTACTTATTAAAAACCTGACAGGGCACACCTGTGAAGTGAAAACCATTTCCAATGACTACCTCTTGAAGCTCATCAAGAGAATGCCAAGAGTGTTCAAAGCAGTAATCAAAGCAAAAGGTGGCTACTTTGAAGAACCTAGAATATAAGACATACAGTATTTTCAGTTGTTTCACACTTTTTTGTTAATTATATAATTACACGTGTTAATTCATAGTTTTGATGCCTTCAGAGTGAATCTACAATTTTCATAGTCATGAAAATAAAGAAAACTCTTTGAATGAGGTGTGTCCAAACTTTTGGTCTGTACTGTGTGTGTATATATATATATATATATATATATATATATATATTACGCACATTACAGACACATGGTTTGCATATATACAAACACTTTACACATTGAACACACATTTACAGTTGTGCTCAAAAGCTCACATACCGCAGCAGAATTTTTGCTTTCTTGGCCTATTTTCAGAGAATATGAATGATAACACCAAAACATTTTCTCCTCTCGTGGTTAGTGGTTGGGTGAAGCTATTTATTGTCAAACTACTGTGTTTTCTCTTTTTAAATCATAATGATAACCCAAAACATCCAAATGACCCTGATCAAAAGTTTACATACCCCATTTCTTAATACAATGTATTGCCCCCTCTAACATAAATGACAGCTTGAATTCTTTTGTGGTAGTTGTGGATGAGGTTCTTTATTTTCTCACATGGTAAAGCTGCCCACTCTTCTTGGCTAAAAGCCTCCAGTTCCTGTAAATTCCTGGGCTGTCTAGCATGAACTGCGCGCTTGAGATCTCCCCAGACTGGTTCAATGATATTGAGGTCAGGAGACTGAAATGGCCACTCCAAAACACTTTGCTTTGCTGTAGCCAATGACAGGTCGACTTGGCCTTGTGTTTTGGATCTTTGTCATGTTGGAACGTCCAAGTACGTCCCATGTGCAGCTTCTGGGCTGATGATTGCAAATTTGCCTCCAGTATTTGCTGACAACATGCTGAATTCATCTTTCCTTCAACTTTCCTTCAACTTTCCTCGTTTCCTGTGCCTTTGCAGCTCACACATCTCCAAAACATCAGTGATCCACCTTCGTACTTAATGGTGTTCCTTGTTGACCTCTCTCCAAATGTAACGTTTATGATTGTAGCCAAAAAGTTCAATTATGGTCTCATCACTTCAAATTACCTTGTTCCAGAAGTTTTGAGGCTTGTATCTGTGCTGTTTTGTGTATTGTAGGCTAGATACTTTGTGGCATCTTCCCAGTAATGGCTTTCTTCTGGCAACCACGCAGCCCATTTTTCTTCAAGTGCCTCCTTATTGTGCATCTTGAAACAGCCACACAACTACTTTTCAGAGAGTACAGTATTTCAGGTGATGTTATTTGTGGGTTTTTCTTTGCATCCCGAATAACTTTCCTGGCAGTTGTGGACAAAATTTTTGTTGGTCTACCTGACAGTGTTTTTTTTTTTTTACAGAGCCCGTGATTTTCCATTTGTTAATCACATTTTGAATGCATTATCAATTCCTTGGATATCTTTTTGCATCCCTTTCCTGTTTAATACGGTTCAACTACCTTTTCCCATAGATCCGATGACAATTCTTTTGATTTCTCCATGACTCACAATCCAGAAACATCAGTGGCTGGATGAAAGATGCAAGAGTCTGTCTGGATCCCAGAAACTCACTCAGCTTTTATGCACACACACTGATCGCAAACTAACAGGTCACAGGTGAGGATACTAACTTTAGTAGCTATTCAAACCCATTTGTGTCAACTTCTGTGGATGTTATCAGGCCAAATCACCAGGGTATATAAACTTTTGTAACTCTAACCTCCCATATATCATATAAATGAAGGAGAAACGAACAGATCCCAGAAATAACCCTTTCAGTATTGTATTTTAATCATTTTGAATAAACATTCTTTTATGTTTCTGGGATCTCTTCGTTTCTCCCTCATTTATATGATATATGGGAGGTTAGAG
This sequence comes from Dendrobates tinctorius, assembly GCF_039654945.1. Taxonomy (NCBI): domain Eukaryota; kingdom Metazoa; phylum Chordata; class Amphibia; order Anura; family Dendrobatidae; genus Dendrobates; species Dendrobates tinctorius. The sequence continues at coordinate 14,400,551 of NW_027361932.1, read as the reverse complement.
TTACATTTGTCTTTGTTGAAGTGCCCGTTGAGATTTGACACTTATTGTGGTAACTATATAAACTTTTGATCAGGGTCATTTGGATGTTTTGGGTTGTCATTATGATTTAAAAAGAGAAAACACAGTAGATTGACAGTAAATGGCTTCACCCAACTACTAACCATGAGCGGAGAAAAATATTTGGTGTTATCATTCATTTTCTCTGAAAAAAGGTCAAGAAAGCAAAAATTCTGCTGGGGTATGTATACTCTCTTTTTTGCACAGGCAGCTGGATATCTTCATGTAAGTTTACTTTCTAGCAACAGGGGATTTCAAGTCCATTGCCAGTGAAGGGGTTGTACACACTGGCCTGAGCCCTCCTTTCCTGCTCTCAGTAGTGCATGGTCCTAGCACTATTCCTCCCTCTTTCTTTCCTGTCTTGACTGCTGGTGACATAACAGCAGAGAAGAGTAGGAGCTGGGAGACCATACCGGTGGGTGGCAGAGGTGGAAAGCATCCCTGGCCCAACCTGCCCCTGTCTACAAATGTGGATCTAGGGAATCTAGATCTAGGGATCTGTTGTTTTTTTTTTCTTTTATGTGACCTGTTACTTAAGAGGATGATTTAAAGCAATCCTGCCTTACCTGCAGATGTAGGGTTAATCTGCAGCTAAAGAGCAATAAAATCATACCTGTCTGACTTAGTGAAAGAGCAGCTACAGGAGGAAATTAAAATACAGCTTCGCCATGGCCACTTGCGTCCAATCACAGATACACAGTGTAGGGAACAGTTACCGCTCTCTATAATCTGAACAAAACTGTAATCACTTCCCGTCACATTGACTGACAGCCTGCTCTGTAAGCCCAAGACCTCGCTTCTAGTGATGAGGCTGTTGAAAAAATAAAGTGCACATCTTTCCAGAACCTAGTCATTGTATAACTATCAGTAATATTGCAGCGTACAATAGCGGTCATGATTAGGCAACAAAGGGAGCCACAGCTGTTTCCTAATATTACTGGTGCATATTTATTTTCTCTCTGGAGAATGCAGCAGGAGATTTTGGCTGGACAGCATGATAAGTGTTATGCCTGCAGCGAGGTATAGATAAACATCAAGGCTTGTATCAGCTGAAAATAAAGCTGTTTGGAGAAAGAACAATGCTACCAGTGCTGTGCTATTAGCCTGGTGCAGCCAGATGGTAAAGATTCTGTAAAATAAGTAAACTAGACACAGAGAAAAGGGGGTTCAATTTCCTCTTGCTTTTCTAATGCTTAAACATTCTACCACACTATGCAGAAGATGGATTTCATAAAGCATGATAAAGTATTCAATAAATTGGTAGGTATGAAACTAATAGCCGTTTGGCAAGAATTGTACTGTATGTATATAATCAGTATATAGAGAGAAATACATACACAAAACATATAAAATGTAATCTTCTGATTGCTCTATGAGATGGTTAACTATGAGACATTGTTCTCATGCATTAAAAGGGGTTGTCACTGTCGCCATGTCCATATCTCCCAAGATGGTGCTGGTCATGTTGTTTACTAATGTGACTGCTTCCCAGGCTGTGTCCTGTTCTGCGTAGATGCCAAGTGTGTTGCACAACTTTTCATCGGAATCGTGAAATGAATTAGGACTCTGGTTGTCAGTCCTGGGACCATGGTTTATGTTTTGTTGCAGTGGTCTTCTATATAGAAAAATTCCTTTGTAATCACATAAGTTGCCCATAAGTTGTCCCTTCTGCCCCAACGCGCGTTTCGCACTGCTTCTTCCGGAGGCGCCCGGGGATTCCCTCCAACTGACATTTAAGGTAATCACTGTTCCCTTGTTCACCCTGTTTTGCCCGTTTTTGGAGATACATTTAAGTAGGTAGTGCTGGGTATTGGTTAATTAATATATGTCTGGTCAGACAAGTATATATTCCATACATACCTTCCTTGTGGGACCATATATTCCCCCTTTGTCTGTATTCTTCCTATATTCAATACGTGGGTGTGCGTTAATGTCCAAGATAATTGGCTGATGTGGGTTTTTTCCTATGGATTTTCGCAGTCCCTTTTTTTAATGGTGTGACACCTTTTCATGTACTCATATGTTTTTGTACTTTATGTCAATAAAGATGTGTTTTTATTAATTTATTCCATTATGTGGTACCTAAGAAAATTTTCTTCATTGTGGTTACCATGAAGTGATTATAGAAAAATTCCTGCGGTATATAATTTGTACTAAATGTCCCAATGCATAATAGGCAATACACATGCACATACAACATATAGCAATCTGCTCCATAGATTGTTATCAATCCAATCTGTGCAAGAAAAATTAAACTGTGGATAAAATATGACATTAATTATACTGTAATTGAAACAGATACAGTATCATATAGTCACCTGTGCCCAAATTTGAGCCTCAATCACCTATTATAACCTACTACACATCGACTGGATCAGACACTACTAAATCTCAGAACTCGGAGACCTAATAGTCACCTTAAAAGTTATATGCCTCTCAGTATTTCTGTTTTCCTTCTGGTGCATCTAAATTGAAAAATTATGCAACTTAGCAAATATAAATCTTATTCACCTTTCCTCAACTTTTTGCTATCCAACCATGTTACTACACAGATGTATAACATCTTCACAGACTCTTTAGAAACAAAACATTTTTGTCAAGTTTTCACTAAATTATTTTTACTTTTGATACATTAGGACAGTAAAAATTAGGTTGGATGTTTGATAAATTATAAGTAATACACCTGATTTTTTGCAAGATTTCTCTGCATGATGTTGTAATTATTTGCATTGTACCATGTAATTGATCATATTATAAAATCAGGTGTTAAAATATTAGCAATTTAAAACAGACTAAATCTTTTGGGATCTACTTAGCTGTTGTTTTATGACGGCCTAAAACTGTCTGATTTTGACCTTTTTTGCCTTAACAGGCCTTTATTAGCTCTGTACTTTCATGCAATCAATTTTAACATGGATTTTATTGTTAATAGCAATGATGAACACAGAATGGTGGGTATATACCTTGCCTCTAAGGGCTTGATACTAAGTAAGAAGTGTTTACTGTGCCTGATGGGCTATACTTTCTTCTAGGATACTAGACAGCTTAGCCTTTAGTCTATTAGGCAGACCTAACCTGTATTAGGTCGTCAGTAATTTATTTTCCTTTCTTTTTTCTTTTTCTATTTTACACATTTTTTCCATTAGTTGGAGTTCCCCATCTTTATCCTTCTCCCCAGGGTGGACAAGCCATGCATTCCACACTAGTGTACTTTTCTGCACACGCCACATGTCCACTATATACCCATGGATTTGGCTTTAGTGAAGTGCAGGTGAACCCACAGTCACCAAAGGGACTTGTCGCGAATATAACTATATTATGGCTCTTTTGCAGTGTTTTGCTGCTGCTGAATGGCCCTATTGGGCTCACTCTGGATTTATTGCTGGTCCGCAATGCTTTTCTTTTTCCAGGTCTCCACTGCCAACAGTCACAACAGTTAGAGACCTATATAACAATCACATAATTTATTGTTAGGCTACAACATTGTCCTTTTGGTGGCTTGGTGCCTCTCCTGAACCCCAATCTTTGCTCAGGGTGTTTTTGAGAGTGGACCTTATTACTGTCAATCAGTACCTTTCATGTTGTTTATTGTAAGGAGTGTCCCTTTTTTCTTGTGCCCTTCTCTTTGCTTCCAGTCCCAGCCTCAATTTTTATTGTGATTCCTTGCCTGCATTTCACTGTTCTGGACGCCTCCCGGGTGCAACAGCCACCTATTGTCCGTTTATGTGCCAAAATCAGAGAACAGTGCCTTAACCCCCTATGTACTCAGTACTCTTCAGAAACTGAGACCCATTATGGGTAAGGTCTTCCACCCAAGCCATAGATAATCTGGCCAGCCTGCCCCAACCTGGCCTGTTCCTGGATCGATTGCCTGTCTAGCTTGCCTATCAATGTTTTCTTAATCAGATTCTCAGCTCCCTTTGCCCCATAATGTAGAGCTTGAGAAGCCTATCTTTCTCCTAGCAGACACACTCACAAGAGAAATAGGAAGGGAAACAGAGCATCATTAGGCTAAAAAAAAAAAATCCATCAAAGAAATAATAAAAATGTTAGGAGGTCAAATCAACTTTTTGGTACATTCTGAAAAAAAAAGAGCATAACTAGCTTAGAAGAATATTTAGAATTGAGACACTCTCAATTCTAAATATTCTATCAACTGGCTAACACGGTAGAAAGATATATATCATTCCTGTATCATAACTAACTTAGGAGCTCAAAAAGACCTGGATGACATCCACAGAAGACTACAGTAGTTGATGATTGCAGAATCCTTTACATGATGAACATGGTGGAGGCAATGTGATAGCATTTACATGCACGGCCTCCTATGGCACTGGGTCACTAGTGTTTATTGATGATGTGACTGAAGCAGCCGATGAATTCTAAAGGCCCCGTCTCACATAGCGAGATCGTTGAAGCGTCACCAATTTTGTGATGCAACAGCAACCTCGCCAGCGATCTCGTTACGTGTGACACATAGCGGCGACCAGGCCCCCACTGTGATGTCGCTGATTGTGCTTGAATGTGCTGGGCCATTTTTTGATTGCTGGTGTCCCGCTGGCCAGTGCGCATCGCTGTGTTCGACACCGACGAGCGACCTCGTTAGCGACTCAGATATCATGGACGCAGGCGGTAGTTGTCAGAATCGCTGCTGTGTGACAAGGTCCTAACGACTGCCGAGGTCGTTATACGGATCGCTGGATCATTGCTTCGTCGTTGGGTAAATCTGACTGTTTGACAGGTTACTAGCGACCATTATCGACGCACCAGCGTTCCTTACAGGGCGTATTGTTGTTGGGATCGCTGGTGCGCCGCTAAGTGTAACGGTATCCTAAGTTGTGGGCTATGCTTTCTGCTCAGTTTCAACTAAATGCAGGAAGGTTGACTGCCCAGCGCTTCACAGTACAGATGAACAATGACCCAAAACATACTGCGAAAATAACACAGGAGTTTTAGGCATCCTGAAAGACGAAGTCATTGCGATAGGGCTTTTGTCAAACAACAAAGCGCCTATATGTGACAATATCACAATGGAACTAATAGAGTCTTCTGAAGCGGTAGTTGATGTCATCATACACTTTTTTCGACAGATATAGGCAACTGGTAAATGGCCCAAGGACTGGACATCGGTGTTTATTACTATTCCGAAGAAGGTAGAAGATATAGACTGTGGAAACTATCGGACTATTGCGCTCATGCCAAGAAAATGCTACTGAAGATTTTATAAAGAAGGTTTCAGTCTTACTTTGACAGCGCTGCCAGAGGAGTAAGAAGGATTCAGAAAAGGCAGATGAAGAAGAGATGTTATAGCTAGCATTAGATAAATAATGAAAAAGGACAAAGGAGATCTATTGTTGCTTCATCGACTACAGCAAAGCCTACAACTGTGTTGTTTACAATAAACTTTGGAGTACCACGAAGGATATGGTTGTGCCAAATCATCTGATCAGCCTTATTAGGAACCTTCACATCGACCAAGAATCAACAGTGAAATGGAACACGGGCGGACACAACATCGTTCAAAGAATGAGACGTCAGACAAGTCTGTATCCTTTCTCCATTTCTCTTTAATTTATATGCAGAAGTTATTTTCAGGAAGACAGGACTTGCTGGAAAGGAAGAAGGAATCAAAATTGCTCGACGAACCGCCAACAATCTTAAATATACATATGATACAACACTTATAACAAGAGTAGATGGAATGAAGGACTTATTATGGAGTGTCAAGATGGAAAGCTCTAACATGGACTGTTACTCTACACATAAATATATTGACTACTGCCTGGTATGACTGAGACACATTTGAGATGGACTGTGACAAACTGGAAGTTGTAAAGGGCTTCAACCTACTCGATCACTTAAGATGCAGCGATGACACAAGAAGTCAATAGTAGAATAACTAAGTGCAAATCAACAATGAAGTCACTGGAAAAGGTCTTCAAATTGAGGAACATTTCACTAGCATCAAAAACACGGCTCATACATGGTTTGGCTTTTTCTGTGGTAACATATGAATGTGAAACCTGGACAATAAAGAAACAAGTCAGAAGAATTGATGCCTTTGAAATGTGGTACTGGAGAAGGAGGTTATCAATAACATGGATGGCAAGAAGAACAAACAAATCAATTTTACAAAATCAAGCCAGACATGTCACTTGATGCAAGGATCACCAAGCTATGACATTCCTACTTTGAACACATCATACAAACAAAGTAATCACAAGACAAAGATATAATGGTCAGAAGAATAGAAGAAACAAGGCAAAGAGGAAGACCAGCAACCTGATAGCCGGATACTATCAAGATAACAGCAGAAAAGATCATGATAGACCTATCTAGGCTTGTATAACATCGATCTTCCTACAGATCGTTCATCAAGTTGCCATGGCTCGAGATCGAGCCGAAGGCTCCAATACTGTTAATGAGAAAGCTTCACTACTTACCATAAAATCCCTTTCTCGTTGAAAATATTGAGGGAAAAAGCTCATTCCCTATTCCTAGTGCTTATGTCCTGGCGTCAATTTTAATTGCTTGTGGGCAATGTTTTTTTTTTTCCCTAGGTTCAGGTCATGCTGGTTCCTGTTTTGTATTTGTTTGCTTTTTTGGAGGTGGGGGTTGCTATTTTGCTTTTGGAACAAAATGGAGCTAACTAGTCTCTTAGTGGCAGGGGATATACCCACAGTCCTGTGTCCCCCAATACAGTAAATGAGAGCGCGATTTTACAGTAACTATAAAAAAAAAAAAATCTTTTTATGCCCAGTAGTCATCTGATATTGTCTGTAGATGTTCCTCCTGAAATGTAAAGTTCTGAGGAATATGTTGGCGTTATAGACATAAAAATTTTTTATTATTATTAGTGTATAGTATGATCGAGAGATTGGATAAAAAGTTTTGTTTTCCTCACCCTGAAACATCTAACCATATTTAGCTAGATAAAATCTCATGTCTCCCTTGCACGCTCTAGTCGTTATTAGCTACGGTGCACATTTATTTTCCAAGAATTGGTTTAGTGATAAATGGTTTTGTGTTCGCACCAGAGTGAAGGGCATACCTCAGTCAAAAGTCGCTCTTCCTTTTTTGTTTTTGATATGTGAGGGAAGGGCCCTCCCTTCCTGCTTTAATTTTGCCTGTTAGAATTTCCTTTATTAACAAGTCTTCTCTAGTACGAAGCTGAAAGGATTAACGGAGTGGGCACTCCCAGCTACTTTGTGGCTTAACTCATTAACTGGACTCACAGTAACAAAGGAGAACACATGAGCTGACCGCTCACATTTTATTAATGCATCTACATGATTTAGAACAAAATGCAACTAAATAAATACAAAGAATAAAAATAATGAAAGTACCTTGAGATATTCCTACATATTTGGAAACATTTTTTAATATATTTGCTTTACCTGGGGCTCCTTAAGTAAATACTGGTGTGGGGTCTTCTCCAGGGGTCTCTGGAATCCCTTTTGAAAGAGCTCGGCAATATTTTGGCAACCTCTGAAAGAAATACAAATTAATAAGGTTCAAAGAATAAGGAAAAACTTCTTAAAAAAACACCCACATTTGATTTAATAGACAAGGATAAAATGTAACCTTTGGAGGAATGACAGGTGTCGTCATCTCCATAGCAGCCACGGCGCTGTCTTAGGTCTGGACAGGGGTTTCCTCCTCTCCCGGGAGGCACTTTTACTTGCCGTGATCGCTCTTTGCTCCCAACTCCACAAAAAGAGTTGCATTCACTCCATGGCCCCCATGAACCAACTATACAGTGTGAGACTGCAAGGGAAACAAAAATAGCAATTAAATGCTCCATATAAAAATGAAAGTTAATTTATTGCTTCCTTTTTTGGTAACTATAAGACTACAATTTGCCCAAGACTCACAGCTTGAGCATCCAGTCAAAAATTCCAATATAATCTTTTTTTAAATTGGTTATTTAAAGGGAATCTGTCACCCTTTTTTTGCCCTATCAGCTGCCAGCATTGACATCAGGGGTTTATCTACAGCATTCTGTAATGCTGTAGATAAGCCTCCGATGTAACCTGAAAGATAAGAAAAACACGTTAGATTATACTCACCAGAGGTGGCGGTCCGGTCCGATGGGTGTCGCGGTCCGGTCCGGCTCCTCCCATCTTCATACGATGCCGTTCTCTTCTTCCCTTCCTGTAGTAGCTCTGGCGCAGGCGTACTGTTGAGGGCAGAGCAGAGTACTGCAGTGCGCAGGCGCCGGACCTCTCTGACCTCTCCCGGCGCCTGCGCACTGCAAGACTCTGCTCTGCCCTCAACAGGGCAGAGCAGTGCACCTGCGCCGGAGCTACTACAGGAAGGAAAGAAGAGGATGACATCGTATGAAGATGGGAGGAGCCGCACTGCGAAACCCATCGGACCGGACCGTCCCCTGCGGTGAGTATAATCTAACGTGTTTTTCTTATGTTTCAGGTTACATCGGGGGCTTATCTACAGCATTACAGAATGCTGTAGATAAGCCCCTGATGTCAATGCCGGCAGCTGATAGGGCAAAAAAAGGGTGACAGATTCCCTTTAACGAACATTACTACATAGATTAATAGCACTTATACAAAGACATAAAATAATAATGATACAAATGTACATGATTTATAAACAGAATTAATGTATCACACTTTATAGTCCTTATGCGTGATCCGAATTTCTACTTTATGAATAGCCAAGTAATTTTTTCCCTCTAATGACTAGCTCCAAAGACCTTCTCACTGGTGTACTACTTCTCCTTTGAAACATGCACAGAGGTAAATTCAATTTTTCTTTTGACATGGTGTCAGGGTGACACACAGTGGGTGTGTAAAGGAGTCGGCAGGATGTTATGTTTGCAGTTCATGTTTCGGAATCAGATCCGGCTGGACACTCTTTCTCACACGGGTCCTGTATGCATATTTACATATGCTTCAGCGCCTCCCTCAGCTGTTTATTTTGGCCTGAAACCAACACTTTACTACAAGATAGACAGCTCCCCACTGTATATAAGATGATCTAGCTACATGACAAAACTTTGCAATAGAGATGGCACCTGAAGATATTATAAATCACAATATTGGATAAATATAGCATTAGACAGATGATTTTTTTTTTAATTTAAAGAAAAAAATGTTTGTTTTTTTTCCAAACTACAGTTGCTGATTCTTCTCGCTAGTGATATGTCAAGCCAGAAAAACTCAAAAAAGAAAATTGCTATTAAGAAAAGATTGGATTGATCTTAAAATAACTTCAACAAAGCGCTTTGAAGAACTCTGATTGTGATCCATGCAATCTGCAGAGTTTAAAACATTACTTACATGAAAGTTATTTTTATTTTTTCTTTTATTTATTTTTGTTTAAAAGAAATCAGGACTCTTTCATTCAAACGATTTTTGGAGAAATATCAAAATCAACAGTAAACGTAGACTTTGTATTACATAAGTCTATCTATATGGACTTTTAGGATAGTTTCTTGTATGAGAAAATATATCAAATACAATTTGGGTTTAACTGAGGTAAATATAACCCACTTTTATTTTTTTTTAGCCAATTTCTCCCCTTCACACCAACCTGTGCCCCTAATTCCTTGCACTTATCTTGTATGTGTATATACAGTGGGTACGAAAAGTATTCAGACCCCTTTAAATTTTTCACTCTTTGCTTCATTCCAGCCATTTGGTAAATTCAAAAAAGTTCATTTTTTCTCCTTAATGTACACTCTCAGAAATGTAGAAATTTTTGTAAATTTATTAAAAAAGAACTGAAATATCACATGGTCATAAGTATTCACTTTGCTCAGTATTGAGTCTTCTTTGCAAAGTCAAAAGTCTCAAGAAATCAGCCAAGATATCAGGAAGAGAATTGTGGACTTGCACACGTCTGGCTCATCCTTGGGTACAATCTCAAGATACCTGAAGATGCCTCGTTCATCTGTACAAACAATTATACGCAAGTACAAACAAGATGTCGATATTCAGCCATCCTACTGCTCAGGAAGGAGACGGGTTCTGTGTCACAAAGATGAACGTGCTTTGGTCTGACATATCAACCCAAGGACAAAAGCAAAAGACCTTGTGAAGATGATGGCGGAAGCTGGTGAGATTGTGTCAATATCCACAGTGAAACAAGTAATGTATCAACATGGGCTGAAAGGCCACTCTGCCAGGAAGAAGCCATTAGTCCAAAAGAAACAAAAAAGCCATATTAATGTTTGCAAATGCACACAGGAACACAAACCTTAATTTTTGGAGACATGCGCTGTGGTCTGATGAACCTAAAACTGAACTTTTTGGGCATAATGACCATCGTTACATTTGGAGGAAAAAGGGAGAAGCTTGGAATCCTAAGAACACCATCCCAACTGGCAGCATCGTGTTGTGGGGTTGATTTGCTGCAGGAGGGACTGGTGGACTTCACAAAATAGATGGCATCATGATATAAGAAGATTATGTGGCAATACTGAAGCAACATCTCAAGACATCAGCCAGGAAGTTAAAGCTTGGGCAGAAATGGGTCTTCCCAATGACCTGAAGCATACTGACAAAATGGTAACAAAGTGGCCATAAAGCCCTGATCTCAATCCAATTGAAAACTAATTGGCAAAGCTGAAAAGGCAGGTGTGAGCAAGGCGACCTACAAACCTGGATCAGTTACACGAGTTCTGTCAGGAGGAATGGGCCCAAATTTCGACCAACTATTGTGAGAAGCTTGTGGAAGGATATCCCAAACGTTTGACACAAGTCATTTCAGTTTAAGGGCAATGGTACCAAATACTAATAATGTATGTAAACTTTTGAATTCACAATAAGTAATAATACTGCCTTAAAACATTCTCTGTCTCATTATTCTGGCATTTGGCCATATTAATAATTATGCTAATCCTAATTGACCTAAAATGGGAAAGGTTTATTATGATTTCATGTCAGATATTGAGAAAAACATGCAGATGTGTCTTTTTATGTAGTACATGTAAACGTCTGGTTTCAACTGTATATACCATGCATTAGCACTTTACTATTTGCACACAGATTGCTTCTCATTTGAATATAGGGGAACAAGTTCACTATTTATTTAGCATACACTTGCACCTAATTACTTATAAATAGATTGTTCACTTATTGATGACAGACCTTGCACTGCACTATATGTAAATACAGGAAGCCCTTCATGAAGGTGCAGACACTGGCAGCTTGGGCCCCTGTGCAAGAAATGTGTCTGGGCCCCTTTCCTATGGCAACAAAGTTATATATATATATATCACCACACATGTACATATATTACATAGTCTCCTTTATTATATATATTATATATTTATTATATATATTTCCATCCCTTATTATACAGTGCCCTCTTGTTATGTACAGCACCGTCTCTTACATATCGGATTATATAGAGCCCTGTTTTTTATTACATACCGTCCTGTCTTGTTAGCTGTATAATGCAATGATGGCTGGTGGAGCATGGGAAAGCTTCTTTTCTAATAGAAGAGCTGATGGACTGATAGTCTGGTCACCGGCTTCTCCATCAGCAGTCATTTTATATCTAACAGATAATAGAGGGGACTATGTAATAAAAGAGGGCACTGTGAATAACAAAAATAACAAGAATACACTATGTGACAGCAAGTGAGGCCATGTGACGCTAGCCCTCCAATCAGATGTGGAGGGGCGCAGTAAAATGATGGCTGCCTCATTCCTCAGCTTCATCCCGTCTGTGGAAGCTGAGAAGCGAGGTGCCTGACTGCCACCTTGACCTGCGATCGCCGCCGCTGTCATCGCCGCCGCCACTGCCACCACTGACATCCGGTAATCCCGTCTTCTCTCCCGCCGCCTAATTCCAGCCCCCCACCTCTGCCCACTCTCCTCTGCCCCCCCTGATCATCCCCCTGCTGCTGCCAGCTCCTCAGCCCCCTCCTGCCTCCTGTGCCTGAGAGCCCCATCCTGCCCCCCCGTGATCACCCCTCAGCCCCAGTGATCACCCCCATCAACCGCAGCCCCACTGATCAACCCGTCAACCCTGATCAACCCCTGCTGCTGCTTTTTATTTCCAACTACATCTCCTCAGCCACCTCCTGTCCCGTGCCTGACAGCCCCCTTCTGCTCCTGGTGATCATCCCCCAGCACCCCTGATCATCCCCCAGCAACCCTGATCATCTCCCCCTGCTGCTGCCGGCTCCTCAGCTGCCTCCTGTGCCTGACAGCCCCCTCCTGCCCCCCATGATCACCCCTCAGCCCCAGTGATCACCCCAATCACCCCCTGCCCCCCCATCAACCCCTGCCCCCTGATTAAACTCTGCTGCTGCTGTTTTTTATATCCACCTCCATCTCCTCAGCCACCTCCTGCCCCCCTGCGCATGACAGCCCCCTTCTGCCCCTGGTGATCATCTTCCTGCACCCCTGATCATCTCCCCGCACCCCTGATCATGCCCCTGCACCCCTGATCACCCCCCCCATGCTGCTGCTGCCGCTGGTTCCATCTCTACCTAATTCTCCTTAGTGCCCTCCTGCACCCCCTGGGCCTGTCAGCCCCTTTCTGCCCCTGGTGATCATCCCCCAGCTCCAGTGATCACCCCTGATCACCCCCTGCCCCCCTGATCACTCCCCCTGCTACTGCTGCCGCTGGTTCCATTTCCACTTCCATCTCCTCAGCCCCCTCCTGCCCCCCATGCGTCTGACAGTCCTCTCCTGCCCCCGAGTGCCTAACGGTCCCCTCCTGCCCCCCGCGTGCCTGACAGCCCCCTCCTGCCCCCCCCCACGTGCCTGACAGCCCCCTCCTGACAGCCCCTTGCTCCAGTAAAAAGTTTCACCAAACACTCGCACATACACATGCACACTATAATAAAGCTTTTTTTACACACGTACACACACCACACACACAATATCCCGCTCACCCAGTCACAAAGGGTCTACATATTTGAGGAGGCATGACATTATTGCCTCTGAAACTGATAGTGAGGAAGAGGACCCCACCTTTCTCTATTCTTCCCACTCTTCCTCCTCCAGCGACACAGACCTATCACCACAGAGATGTCGCAGGACGAGAAATCGTCCGGAGCCCAGGGAGGAAGAGTCGGAGGCCTTAGAGGAAGAGTCGGAGGCCCTTGGAGGAAGTCCCACAGCCAAGTGTGAGTTTCCCCCAACCTAGTGCTAGTCATGCCCAACCTAGCACTAGTTCTCCCTCCTTGACCCCCGTCCCTGAAAATTTTGCTCCACGGATTCCTGATTTCATTGCCCAATCAGGAATCCAGTTTGAGACTGCCAACTTCAGGGAAATAGACTTTTTCAAAGTCTATTTCTCGGATTCAATCGTCAGTCTCATGGTGAAACAAACAAACTTGTACGCCCAGCAATTTTTTGCCCAAAACCCAATTTCATCATTTTCTGCTTGGAGTCCCGTTGACTCTGTAGAAATGATGAAATATTGGGGACTGGTCCTTCACATGGGGATTGTGAAGAAACCAGAAATTCGCAAATACTGGAGTACTGATATTTTATATCAAACTCCAGTATTTGGTATGGTTATGATTCTGAAACATTTTGAGGTGATTCACAAGTTTCTCCACTTTAGGGACAATACCGACAGCCTTCCCAGCGATGACCCAAATTTTGATAGACTGTTCAAAATTGTGGCCGGTCATCGAACACTTCAGCAACAAGTTTGCTGAAGTGTTCATTCCCCAAAGGGAAATTTGTGTGGATGAATCCCACTTTAAAGGGAGGCTTCAGTTTCGTCAGTACCTGCCCAGCAAAAGAGCGAGGTACGGGATAAAACTCTATAAGCTGTGTGAGTACCTCAGGGTACACTCTCAGCTTTAGAGTTTAGGAAAGGACAGTAGGATCCAGCCCCCAGAATTATCACCTGCTCTGGGGGTGAGGGCGAAAAGTGTGGGATTTGGTCCACCCTCTGCTTGATAAAGGTTACCAAGCATCACACTATTTCAATCCCTCTGTCAGAGCTACCGCCGCTTGCTGTACCATGCACAGAAACCAGAGGGTTCTCCCTTTGCCGCTAATTGAGCAGCCTCTCCGAAAGGGTGAGAGCCGAGCTCATTGTAGCGGCAACATGCTTGTGGTCAAGGTCAAAGACAAAAGAGACGTCTTTTTCTTGACCACAATCCATTGTCCCGGCACCACGGCCACCACCATTCGAGGTACCCCAGCACAGGTCCACAAACCATACTGTGCCTTGGGGTACAACCACCACATGGGGGGAGTTGATCTTTCTGATCAAGTCCTCAAGCCCTATAGTGCCATGCGGAAGGCAAAGGTGTGGTACAAAAAACTGGCTGTGCACATCGTACAAATGGCACTTTATAATGCATGCGTGCTATCAAGATGTGCAGGCCAGACCCACAACTTCCTTCAGTTCCAGGAGGCGGTGATAAAGGCCGTGATTTTTGGAGAGGAGAACGGAGCGCGCCCCAGCACCCCCGGAACTCAAGTTTCCCATATGGTACCAGGGCAACATTTTTCCCGTGAGGAGAGAAAAAAAAAAAAGGTGCCGGGTATGCTATAAAAGGGGGACAAGAAGGGAAACTTGTTTCCAATGTGAAACGTGTCCTGACAAACCTGGACTGTGTTTGAATGAATTCTTCAGAATTCATCACACGTCCATAGACTAAACACATCCTGACACTCCACTACAGAACTCACCCACACCAGCCTGACATACACAACACCACACACACCAGCCTCACGTACACTACACCACACACACCAACCTGATGTAGTGTGTCAGGTTGGTGTGTGTGGCGTAGTGTACGTCAGGTTGGTGTGTGGTGTGGTATAGCATACGTCAGGTTGGTGTGTGTGTGGGGCAGTATACGTCAGGTCGGTGTGTGTGGTGTATAAATGTAAGGAGGTGAAGTACAGAAAGAGCTGGGGGGCCTGCTTCCTCTGCTCCATGCCCAGAACCATTGGATAGGGGAGGGGCTGAGCACAGGGGGCCAGGAGAGGAGAGCAGAGAGCGGGAAAGCAGCGGGGGCTTTTCCTCAGCAGCCTGGGGAGCTGAAGGGGAGGATGCTGACAGAGACTGGAGAAGAGACAGAGCTCCCAGTCACAGAGTAAAGTCCGGGGTACCGCGCATAGGGACAACAGATCGTGAGTACGTGAGACTGTGTATTGTGGAGACAGCAGAGCTGCGCCCTGACCCCCGTGGACAGACTGAGACCTGCAGAGAAGCAGAGACTGTAGCCCGTGACTACGTACAGTTGGAGTCTGCAGTGACAGATGAGGTGTGTCCTGATCCCCGTGTGAAGTCTGTGACCAGAGCAAAGGCTGCAGCTGAAGAGGAGACAGCAGCATGTGCAAAGGCAGTGATCCATGCTGAGAGATCTAACAGGGGAAGTTGTTTCTCAGGGAGAGGCTGTATGCTGTGATTAGACACTTTCCTGTGACCACCTAAGAGAGACTGTGTTAAGTGGCAAGACGCTTCCTTGCAAAGGGGCTGCACTCAGAAACGGAGAGAACACCGATGCAGAGTAAGAGAGGACTTGGAGCAAAGGGGAATATCGTCAGTCTCATACCCCTCTGGCTCCCGCGTTAACCCCCCATACCCCGGCTGGACGACGTTAAAGGCCCAAGAGACAGAGGACTCCAAGCGCCGCTGGTGCCTCAGTGCCAACGTTGGACAAGAGTGATCCCTTCTATCAACACCTCTGAGGACTGATAAGTTTTCATCATAGGAATTCCGTTTATGCTTTTCTGCTGTTGGTTTAACCTGTTCATACCATATTCATTCCTATACTGTTTACTTTACCAGTATTATCCCCTGTAAATAAACCTCCCCTTTAACTGTTGGTCCGTCTGCTCCGTGGTGACATACTACTCATTCCTGCACGCTTTTTACATACTATACCACACACACCAACCTGACGTACATGACGTGACGTAGTGTGTCAGGTTGGTATGTGTGGCGTACTGTACGTCACGTTGGTGTGTGTGTGTGTATACTATACCACACACACCAACCTGACGTACACTACATACTTCCATAAGCGACATGGTGTCCGCTAATGATTGGAGCTAACTTTCCATTCAAAAAGTCAAACGGCGCTCCTTCCCTTCTGGGCCCTGCTGTGCACCCAAACAGTGGTTTATGACCACATATGAGGTATCGGTGTACTCAGGAGAAATTGCCCAACAAATTTTAGGATACATTTTATCCTGTTGCCCATGTGAAAATGAAAAAATTGAGGCTAAAAGAAAATTTTTGTGAAAAAAAAGTACTTTTTCATGTTTATGGATCAATTTGTGAAGTACCTGGGGGTCCAAAGTGCTCACGATGTATCTAGATATGTTTCTTGGGGGAGCTCCAATGTTTTAGGCACACATAGGCTCTCCAAACGCGACATGACAACCGCTAAATATTCCAGCATATTTTCCATTCAAAAAGTCAAATGGTGCTCCTTCCCTTCCAGGCCCTGCCGTGCGCCCAAACATTGGTTTATGATCACATGTGAGGTATCGGTGTACTCAGGAGAAATTTGGATAATTTTGTTCAACCCCTTTAATTAAACCTTAAAGTCTACACATCAAGTATATCTCAGTGGTTTAATTTTAAATCACAAACAGTACCATGCAGAGCCCAAATCACAAAAATTTTGTCTATATATTTCTAGTCCTAACTGTCGGTGAGTCACTTGGTCTTGTTTCCATGTCATGTTTTTGGCCACATTTGTTCCATGAAGACCACTTTTTTATACCACTGGCACATTTGCACTTTATTTGTTTTTATTTTTTGTGGGATATTTATTTTATTTCTATATCCAATAAAAGTTAAGTCTTATTTATTCCAAGTGGCTTTCTTCTCCGATTTATCTTGGATTTAGCATTGCCCCCGCTTCTCTGATTACTTGATTAAGATATGGCAGGTTTTCTGTCTACTGGTATAGACAGTAGTCAATGGATTACTGAAGCAAAGGACATTTTTTCTGATAGAGCATTTACCCAGAAAAAATATATTCCATCATTCAGCGCAACATTTAAAGAACTCACCAAAATCTACAAGAATCAGATCACTTCATGTTGGGAGGTGCAGAGTTTAAACAATTATATTAGGGCAGGCATTGTTCCCAGACATCTAAGAATTTCACTTTCACCAAGCTACTGGAACAAAAATACAACCCTGTTGGCCAAATGGGAAAGAGAGGCAACAGAGAGCTCATTGAGATTGATGAAATTGCTCCTTGAGGAGAAGAAACAAACATTAAGTAGCCTGAATGAAAGTTTGAAAGAACAAATTGAAATCACCTTAAAATTTTCAACAGAACCAGAGTTTACACAAAAGGAAATTAGTCTCCAGCATGCGGTAGAGAGATTCCAATACCATCTTAAGGAAATGAAACTAATTTTATATGAGAGACTTGCAAGAATTCAAAGAAAACAAGGCCTTTTCTATATTCGCTACTAAAACTCATCGCCCACAAGAAATGGATCTTTCATCATCAGAGGCGGAATTCTCTGAAAACACAAGAGGCAAGAAGAGGGGACGAGGTGGCCAAGAGGGGGTAGAGGTGGAACTAGAAGTCCACCACAAAGGGAACTTTTTTTTAGATACAAACTACCCTCTCAGAAGCAGATTCAACCCCAGAAACCTCAACTAGATACACAAATTGTCAATTTATCCTCACAAACTCTGCCTGATGACGAAATTACATGTTTAAGTAAGGGTTTATCCTTCGTCCCTACCACATACTTTGATTGTTTTGAGGTGATTAAAGATTTACATCACTTTGTTCTAAAATAGAAGAAATTTTTTGCGAAAGAGGATAAAAAATGCTGCGCTGAACTGGGTCTAAATGATGATATGCTACATGATGTCAGATATCTTTACCATGTGGGGAATCCAGATCCCAATTTCATGGGAGTGGGTCCCTTCACGGCTCTAAAGAATAAAAGTAAGAGAATGCCCCCTGTGACCAATGATCTTTGTTCAATCAATGTCTTCATTAATCTAGTCTCGAGAAATTTGAAGAAATTAGATGATGTTAAACAATACAGTCATCATAATTTAAGCAAAAAAAGAGATGGACTGTCTATGTAAATTGGAGAAGGACCAGAGTATAACTATAAAACCATCTGATAAAGGTGGAAATATAGTGGTGATGGATACTCCAAATTATAGGGCACTTTGCCACTCCCTCTTACAGGAAAATATGGGGTATGAGAGGCTTGTGATCAATCCCTTAGGGATTTACTTGGAGGAATTAAATACATTGGTTAATGGGGCTTTCCAAAAGAGACTTGTTAATGTTGATGAGAGGGATTTTCTTACCCACAACATCTAGTGGTGGCAACATTCTATTGTCTGCCCAAAATTCATAAAAGGCACTAACCCCCTAAAAGGTAGACCAATTGTGTCGGGAGTGGACAGCCTCACTCAAAATCTAGGTATTTACCTAGATCAAATTCTGAGACCTTTTGTCACCTCCCTCAACTCGTACACACAGGACACGACAGATCTTCTACTAAGGCTGGGCAACATTAATTTGGAGCCTGACATGATCTTGGGCTCAATAGATGTAGAAGCATTCTATTATCCCACATGAAAAGGAACTCATGGCTGTGAACTACTATCTTAGCACAAGGGGATGACATTACAGTGAACATAATGAATTTGTGATGGAGGCACTCAGAGTTTGCCTAACCAAATTTTTTTTCTATTTGACAATAAGTACTTCCACCAGCTCAGGGACACAGCAATGGGGAGTCCATGTGCCTCCTCTTATGCTAACCTGCTCCTGGGCTGGTGGGAGGAAACAATAATCTTTGGGGACCCACAATGATGATGGAGGACAGAGTTGTTCTGTGGCTCCGTTACATCAACATTTTTGTGATATGAAGGGGGGGTGAAGTCGAATTTGGTGAATTCGTGGAGGGGCTTAACATCAATAATCTGACGTTTTTAGATGTGTTAATAGAGAAAAATGCTTCTGGGGAATGGAGGGCAGGCACATACAGAAAACCTGCCGCCACAAACTCCCTTCTGAGGTGAGATTGAAACCATTCAGCCCCTGTCAGGAGGGGGATCCCTAAAGGTCAATACCTCCGAACAGGGCCAGCGTCAGCACCCGGGCAAGTGCCAGGGCCCTGGAGACGGGGGCCCACTCTCGCTGTCTGGGATACCCATCGCCACGCCCTCCCATGCACAGACCCCATCCTCGCCCTCCCAGAGGCAGGATTGGAGGCACAGGGGGCATGATTGGAGGCAAAGGGGGCAGGATTGGAGACACAGGGGGAAGAATGGAGACAGGGCAGGATTGCAGACACTGGGGGCAGGATTGCAGACACAGGGGGCAGAATCGAGATACGGGGCATGATTGGAGACATGAGGGGCATAATGAAAGACATGGGGCAGAATGGAGACAAGGGGCATCATTGGAGACACAAGGGGCAGAATGGAGATATGGGGCAGAATGGAGACACAGGGGGCAGAATGGAGATACGGGGCAGAATGGAGACACAGGGCATGATTGGAGATACAGGGAGCACAATAGAGATCCGGGGCATGATTGGAGACACGGTAGCACAAAGGTTCTGGAAAAGCTAATTGGCTTCACGCTCCCCAAAAGAAATTCATCAAATTCTGCGCTCCCAAATCCAAATGTCCCCCCTCCCTTCTGAACCCCAGTGTGCTTAAATAACATTTAGCACCCACATGTTTGGTATTTCTGTAGTGATGAGAGCCCGCCTAATTTACAGGTGCGTGTCTCCAGAAGCATGAGCTGGGCATAATGTACTGGTCACTACAATGGCAGTTTGCAATTCACTCAGCAACATCCACTGCTGCTTGTTTCTGGAAAACACCCATGGAGTGAAAATCGTCACTGTAGATAAATTCCCTAAGGGTTATAATTTCCAAAATGTGGTCACATGAGGGGGGTTTCCACTGTTTAAGCACATTAGGGGCTCTCCAAATGCTACATGGCATCCGCTAGTTATTCAAGTAAATTTTACATTCAAAAAGTCAAATGGCGCTACTTCCCTTCCAAGCTCTGCCGTGCCCCAAAACAGAAGTATTCAACCACATATGGGGTATCGGTGAATTCAGGAGAAATTGCCAATTTGTATGGAGCAATTTCAGCTGTTACCCTTATGCAAATGCAAAATTTGGAGCTAAAAAGGATTTATTTTGGAAAAATTTTATTTTTTTTTTATTTCCACGGCTCTACGTTATAAACTTCTGTGAAGCACATGGGGGTTAAAAGTGCTCAATACACATCTAGATAAGTTTCCTAAGTGGTCTAGTTTCCAAAATGTGGTCACTTGTGGGGGGTTTCCATTGTTTATGCACATCTGGAGCTCTCCAAACGTGACATGGTGACGGCTAATTATGCCATCAAATTTTACATTCAGAAAGTGAAATGGCACTCCTTCCCTTTCGAGCACCCAAACAGTAGATTTCCCCCACATATGGGGTATCGCCATGCTCAGGAGAAATTGCACAACTAACTGTATGGTCCATTTTCTCCTGATACCCTTGCAGAAGTTAAAAAATTTAGGTCTAAAGGAAATTTTTTGTGAAAGAAAAGCAAATGTTTATTTTTTCTTCCACATTCCAAAAATTCCTGTGAAGCACCTGAAGGGTTAATAAACTTCTTGAATATGGTTTTGAGTACCTCGAGGGGTGCAGTTTTTAGAATGGTGTCAGTTTTGGGTATTTTCTGTCATATAGGCCCCTCAAAGTCACTTCAAATGTGAGGTGTTCTCTAAAAAAATGGTTTTGCAAATTTTGTTGTAATAATGAGAAATCGCTGGTCAACGTTTAACCCTTATAACGTCCTAAAAAAAAGTTTCCAAAATTGTGCTGCGGTAAAGTAGACATGTGGGAAATGTGATTTATCAACTATTTTGTGCGATATGACTCTCTGATTTAAGGGCATAAAAATTAAAAGTTTGAAAATTGCCATCAAAATTCCGTTTTTTTAACAAATAAACGCAAATTATATCAAAGACATTTCACCACTATCATAAAGTACAATGTGTCACAAGAAAACAAACTCAGAATCAGTGGGATCCGTTGAAGGGTTCTAGAGTTACTAAAGATGAGCAAATATTTCTGTTAGGCGTCGGATTCCTGGCACTGCACAGCGGGAATCCAGAGCCAGACATCCTGCGGTCTCCCATTCTCCTCCGACCACTCAGACTCCTGCTCAGCAATCATGGCAAACCAGGAATTCTTCTCAGACTCGTTCTGTGAGCCTGGATGTTGCTGCCACCTCCGGTGCAGCAATGGTAGCGCAACCTGCTTTGCAGGGAACCGCTCCAGAGGCTAAGTCCTCGTGCCGTGCTACTGGGCATGCCCGCAACGTGCCCTCTCACTGGAGAGCAGGGGTCACATGTGCAGGTCCTGTGTCGGATCTGATTGGTCCTTCCTAAAGTATTGGAAGGTCCTGGAAGCGCATGGCTATAAAAGCCCCGCATGGCGGCTCGGCCATGCGCTAGTGTAGCATATTATTCTGTGTGTGTATGGTGATGGATGCATGGACTGGTGTCTGACTCATTATGAAACCCCTACCCTCTGATATTACGAGTGGTGACTGAGTATGCATAGTCAGCTCCAGGGTTGTGGCAAGCTACACGCCACTTGCTCCACGCCTACACTAGCGTCCGTCGGCGCCCGGTTCTCGGCCCTGACGCTTGCGGCCTTAGCTGCCGCTGCGCTGCAGTATCAGCAGCTATTGGTGTTCGCGGCTGCGACGCCACACGCCGGCTCCTGTGACGTTAACAGGGCCAGCGTCTTTGCATATATTTTTGCCAAGCGACTCTGTGTCTGAACAGAGCCGCTCCTAGCGTTCGGGTGACGTTAACCCGTGCGCACTATGGCACCTTCTGGTGCATCTGCCATTGTCCAGCAGCGGTCTAGTCACCTACCGCACGGTGGACCCCGGGCGGCGAACGCACCTCCTATTATTTATATTTGGTGCGTTCCGCCATTCCTAACATTACACTAGCGCCAGGGTCTGGCTGGCAATGGCAGACGTGCAGCAGTTGCAGCGCTATATTCGGCAGCTGGAGAGCAGGTTGGCGGCTATTGAGAGCGCCAGCTCAGCAGCGAATACCGCGCTAACTGCAGCCCAGACAGTCGCTGAGGCTGTCTCACGTGTGCCCGCTCTTTTGCCCATGCCGACACTTTCTCGCCTCCCGCTTCCCGACAAATTTTCGGGTGACAGCGCCACCTGTAGGGGATTCGTCAGTCAGTGCTCAATTCAGCTTGAGTTACTGGCTGCCCGGTTTCCTACAGAGCGGGCTAAGGTGGGGTTTATTGTGTCACTTTTGTCTGGCAGAGCATTACAATGGGCCACGCCATTGTGGGAACGTGATGATCCCGTGGTTCAGGGTGCTGCGCAGTTCCTCGCGGCCCTGAAGCAAGTCTTTTTGGGACCACGGATCACGCATGACACCTCTTTACAATTACTCTCCCTAACACAGGGGTCCCTCTCGGTCAGCCATTATGCCGTCCGGTTCTGGACATTGGCTTCCGAGTTAGAGTGGCCGGACAAAGTCTTAGTCCCGGTGTTTTGGAGAGGGTTGGCTGAGCACGTTAAAGACGCTCTAGCTACCAGAGAGGTTCCCACAAGTCTGTAGGATTTGATTGCCGTTTCCACCCGCATTGACCTCCGGTTTACGGAGCGTGGGCTGGAACGGGCACAGTCGAGACATAGGGTTAACTTGGCTCCCACATTCACCGAACCACTAATATACCCCGCACAGGAGCTTTCACCCTCTGAACCTATGGAGGTGTCTCGCACCGGCTCTAAGCCACGACCGATGCGAAGCTCTGCACGTTGCTATCAGTGCCGACAGTTTGGTCACCCAGCTAGCACGTGTCCTCTGCGGGCGAAAAGGCGTCCACGCCCAGTGGCCGTAGGTAGTGGGCAGTCCAATATGAAACCCTTCTCACCCAAGCCGGTATTCCGGGGCATCTTAGACAGTGGGTCCTCCACCTGGGAGGCAGAGGTTACCGTGGACTCTGGGGCCGAGGGGAATTTTATGTCTTCTACCTTCACCCAGAAACACGCCATTCCCCTGGTATTATTACCTCAGCCTCTGACCATCAGGGTGGTTAACGGAGCACCGTTACCCTCTCAGGTGACCCATCAGACAGCTCCACTAGGGCTCACTATCTCACCCTCTCATCACGAGACTCTGTCCCTGCTAATCCTGCCCGACGGCATCGATCAGGTGCTGCTCGGGGTTCCCTGGCTTCGGAGCCACTCTCCCCATATCGAGTGGGCGACAGGGAAGATACTGGCCTGGAGTAAGGACTGCGAGGGGAGATGTCTGAGGGGCAGTCTTCAGGTGGCTTCCACTGAAGTGCCTGCGGATCTCTCCGCACTACCTAAACCCTACCACCAATACGCGGATGTCTTCTCCAAAAAATCTGCAAAGACGCTCCCGCCGCACCGTCCTTACGACTGCCCGATAGACCTCATGCCAGGCACAGAACCTCCTAGAGGCTGTGTGTATCCACTATCTCTCCCTGAGACTGAAGCTATGTCACAATACATCCGGGAGAACCTGGCTAGAGGCTTTATCAGAAAGTCGGTGTCACTGGCTGGTGCAGGGTTCTTCTTCGTTCAGAAGAAGAGCGGAGAGTTACGCCCCTGCATTGACTACAGAGGTCTCAATGCGATCACGGTTAAAAACAAATACCCTCTACCGTTGATCTCCGAGTTGTTTGACAGGTTGCGAGTGGCCCAGATCTTTACTAAGTTGGATCTGCGAGGGGCATACAACCTGATCCGCATTCGCGAAGGAGACGAATGGAAGACAGCTTTTAATACCAGGGATGGCCATTACGAATATCTCGTTATGCCTTTTGGCCTTTGTAATGCGCCAGCTGTCTTCCAGGATTTTGTCAACGACGTCTTCCGTGACATGCTTTCTACCTCGGTGGTGGTGTATCTGGATGATATACTCATCTTTTCGCCAGATTTGACTACCCACCGGAGGGACGTCTGCAGGGTCTTCGACCGTCTGCGGGCGAATTCCCTCTTTGCCAAGCTGGAGAAGTGCCAGTTTGAGCAGGAGTCCTTGCCGTTCCTGGGCTATATCATCTCGGCCCAGGGGCTGGCCATGGATCCTGCCAAACTTTGTAGATTGTAAGCTTGCGAGCAGGGACCTCACTCCTAATGTCACTGTTTGAATTGTCTTAACTTGTATTGAATTTATTGTCTGTACATGTCCCCTCTTAATTGTAAAGTGCTGCGGAATATGTTGGCGCTATATAAATAAAAATTATTATTATATTATTATTAAACTGCAAGCGGTAATGGACTGGCAAGAACCTCATTCACTCAAAGCGGTGCAGCGCTTTCTGGGGTTCGTGAACTATTACCGCCAGTTTATACCACACTTTTCCACCCTGGTAGCTCCTTTGGTTGCTCTCACCAAAAAAGGAGCTAACCCCAACGCTTGGCCTGAACAGGTCTCCAAGGCCTTCTCGGCTATAAAGTGTCATTTTGCTGGCGTTCCCATCCTACATCGTCCCGATGTGAACAAGCCATTTATACTAGAGGTAGATGCCTCCTCTGTTGGTGCAGGAGCAGTTCTTTTCCAAAAGGACGCTCAAGGTCGGAAGCATCCCTGCTTCTTCTTCTCAAAGACCTTCTCACCGGCAGAGAAAAATTACTCCATCGGTGACAGGGAGCTGCTAGCCATGAAGTTTGCCTTTTCAGAATGGAGACATCTCCTGGAGGGAGCTCGGTTTCC
The DNA here is from genome assembly GCF_039654945.1 of Dendrobates tinctorius. NCBI lineage: Eukaryota > Metazoa > Chordata > Amphibia > Anura > Dendrobatidae > Dendrobates > Dendrobates tinctorius. Next base: position 14,375,796 of record NW_027361932.1, on the reverse strand, counting down.
CTTCCAGGTATATACGGACCATAAAAATCTGGTCTATTTACAGACTGCCCAGCGCCTGAACTCCCGTCAGGCTAGGTGGTCGCTCTTCTTTTCCCGTTTCCGCTTCACCCTGCACTACCTTTCTGGAGAGAAGAACGTCCGTGCGGATGCTCTCTCACGCTCGGTGGTCTCGGCGGAAGAAGGAGAGGCTGAGCCTCGGTTAATTCTCCCGCCGGAGAGTTTTACGACCGTGGCTCCAGTCGCTCTCGAGTCAGTGCCACCAGGTAAGACCTTGGTGCCTCCTTAGCTACGGCCGGAGGTCCTCACCTGGGCACATGCCTCCAGGGTGGGTGGTCATTTTGGCAATAAACGGACCACCGAACTCCTGGCAAGGTCATATTGGTGGCCACATATGGCTCGAGATGTCAAGGAATACGTGCAAGCATGCGTCTCGTGTGCTCGAAACAGACCCTCTAGACAGAGGCTGGCTGGGCTGTTGTTTCCCCTGCCAGTGGCGGATAGACCGTGGGAGATGGTTGGCATGGATTTCATAGTTGGCCTGCCCAAGTCTGGTGGCAGTACGGTCATCTGGGTGGACACCGACCATTTTTCCAAAATGGTGCACCTGGTGCCACTCGCACGCCTGCCTTCCGCTCGAGGTCTGGCCACTTTGTTTATTAAGCACGTATTCCGTTTGCATGGCATGCCGGACAAAATCGTGAGTGACCGAGGTCCCCAGTTTGCGTCTCGGTTTTGGAGGGAGCTCTGCAGCCTACTCCGCATCGAGTTAAATCTGTCCTCCGCCTACCATCCCAAGACGAATGGCTTGGTGGAGAGAGCCAATCAAACCTTGGTCACCTATCTACGGCATTTTGTCTCTGCCAGGCAGGATGACTGGGCATCCTTGCTACCTTGGGCTGAATTTGCCCTAAACAATGCGGTGGCTGATTCCACTGGACAGACGCCCTTCCTCTTAAACTACGGTCAACATCCACGCGTCCCTGTCCCGATGCCAGTGTCCTCCACTGACTCCAGGGTGGCAGACTGGGCAGTGGAGGCCCGGGACATTTGGGATCGCTCATAGGATGCTATCCGGGCATCTAAAGAAAGGATGAGGGCGTCCGCCGACACGCATCGGCGGCCCGCGCCAAGCTTCTCCCCTGGCGACATGGTATGGCTCTCTACCCGAAATATTAAACTGCGGGTCGAGTCTCCCAAGTTCGCACCGCGATACATTGGACCATTCAAGGTCCTCGAGCGACTTAGCTCGGTGGTCTACAGCCTGGCTCTTCCTCCACATTTGGCCATTTCGGACGTGTTCCATGTGTCCCTCCTCAAACCAGTTCACATGATCCGGTTTTCTGAGTCATGTGCCGGGTCATCAGACTTATCGTCTGACGAGTTTGAGGTCAACGCCATTGTGGGGCGCAGGTTTGTCCGTGGCAAAAAATTTTATTTGGTGGACTGGAAGGGTCATGTTCCCCAGGCTCGGACCTGGTGGAAAACATTCATGCACCGCTCCTGATCGTGGCCTTTGAGCGCAGTGAGGCGGGCCATGTTAGGAGTCAGATTCCTGGCACTGCACAGCAGGAATCCAGAGCCAGACATCCTGCGGTCTCCCATTCTCCTCCGACCGCTCGGACTCCTGCTCAGCAATCACGGCGAACCAGGCATTCTTCTCAGACTCATTCTGTGAGCCTGGATGTTGCTGCCACCTCCGGTGCAGCAATGGTAGCACAACCTGCTTTGCAGGGAACCGCTCCAGAGGCTAAGTCCTCGTGCCGTGCTACTGGGCATGCCCGCAACGTGCCCTCTCACTGGAGAGCAGGGGTCACATGTGCAGGTCCTGTGTCGGATCTGATTGGTCCTTCCTAAAGTATTGGAAGGTCCTGGAAGTGCATGGCTATAAAAGCCCCGCATGGCGGCTCGGCCATGCGCTAGTGTAGCATATTATTCTGTGTTTGTATGGTGATGGATGCATGGACTGGTGTCTGACTCATTATGAAACCCCTACCCTCTGATATTACGAGTGGTGACTGAGTGTGCATAGTCAGCTCCAGGGTTGTGGCAAGCTACACGCCACTTGCTCCACGCCTACACTAGCGTCCGTCGGCGCCCGGTTCTCGGCGCTGACGCTTGCGGCCTTAGCTGCCGCTGCGCTGCAATATCAGCAGCTATTGGTGTTCGCGGCTGCGACGCCACACGCCGGCTCATGTGACGTTAACAGGGCCAGTGTCTTTGCATATATTTTTGCCAAGCGACTCTGTGTCTGAACAGAGCCGCTCCTAGCGTTCGGGTGACGTTAACCCGTGCGCACTACGGCACCTTCTGGTGCATCTGCCATTGTCCAGCAGCGGTCTAGTCACCTACCGCACGGTGGACCCCAGGCGGCGAACGCACCTCCTATTATTTATATTTGGTGCTTTCCGCCGTTCCTAACAATTTCAATGCTCGGTTCAGATTAGGATCGCCGAATTTGCAATATTCGCCGATTAATTTGTTGAATATTAGACAACCCTTGCTTACTTCAGTGACCCCTAGATAATAAAAATAATGTATACTCACCTTCATCAGTGATGCCATTCTAGAGATGTTGGCCCAGCTGTTCCCGGTTGGTGACATTAAATTGCTGACTGCTGCAGACAATCAGCTGTTGCTGATCAGCTACAGATTTGATTATTTTGTCAGTACTTATATCTGTACTGTTGTAATGTTGATGAGCTGCAGCTGATCAGCGATGGCTGATCGTTTTGGCATAAGCTTGAGGACAATTTGCATATTCCAAGTGCCTTCTGGGAAAAGCAAAGAATCTCCCTCAGCAAGATCGTTGGGTACAGCCAGGACCAGCTGCTTGGTAGCATTGCCAAACCAGGGATTCAAGCTTGAGGACAATTTGCATATTCCAGGTGCCTTCTGGGAAAAGCGAAGAGTCTCCCTCAGCAAAAAGATCGTTGGGTACAGCCGGGATCAGCTGCTTGGACAGCATTGCCAAACCACGCGCCGTACAGCGCGTGAATTTTTGCCTCTAGGACATTTACTGCAAGAGAGTTGGCTGATTGAGTAGATTACACAAGAAGGAAGATACACAGCAAGTCAGCAGGATCTAGGAGCAACATGGCAGATGTGACAACCTACATGGTAAGCTGCAACATGTGCTACATGTTCACAGATCGACCAGAAGAATCCAACTCCAAGACTCAGTAGTGAGTCTCCCACCACTACCACTCTTCGATCTTGGCTGTACTTTTTGTTGTCAGAAGAGTGGTAGTGGTGGGAGACTCACTACTAAGAGGCACAGAAGCCTACCGACCTACTGCAAGGACTTTGAAGAGTTGGGGAAGAAAGTAAAGGAACTGGATGCACAGGTAGTTTTTTCTTCTATCCTTCCAGCAGACGTGCATGGCACCAGTAGATGAAACAGGATTCTTGATGCGAACAACTGGCTAAGACGATATTAAAGACAAGGATTCGGATTCCTGTACCACGGTGTGAATTGCCTGTATGACGCACTCCTCGCCAGAGATGGACTAAACCTCAGCACACCTGGGAAACACACATTCAGCAGAAGACTCGATACAGTCATCAGGAGGGCGTTAAACTAGAAGAATAGGTGACGGGAAGAAAAACATTAAACTCGAACATGAAGCCAGAAAATATACTGATGAATGATATGAGTTGCAGCAAAGAAAACCCAAGACAACATACTCGGAAGGGAAGTAAGAAAATTTCTAAAACAATTCACAGGGAGGAGATTGGAAAAAAACAAAATCCTCTAAGCTGCATGCTCGCAAACGCCAGAAGCCTGAAAAACAAGATGGAAGAACTAGAAGCAAAAATTTCTACAGGTAACTATGACATAGTGGGAATAACCGAGACATGGTTAGATGAAAGCTATGACTGGGCAGTTAACTTACAGGGTTACAGTCTGTTTAGAGAGGATCGTAAAAATCGGAGAGGAGTTTGTCTTAATGTAAAGCCTTGTCTAAAGTCCACTTTAAGGGAGGATATTAGCGAAAGGAATGAGAATGTCGAGTCCATATGAGTTTATACCTTGTGGGAATAAAAGGGCAAGAAATAGGAAAAACCCAATGTGGCTAAACACTTTAAGGGAGGATATTAGCGAAAGGAATGAGAATGTCGAGTCCATATGAGTTTATACCTTGTGGGAATAAAAGGGCAAGAAATAGGAAAAACCCAATGTGGCTAAACAAAGAAGTAAGATGGGCAATTAACAGTCAAAATAAAGCATTTAAACTAATAAAGCAGGATGGCACCGTGGAAGCTCTAAAAAACTATAGGGACAAAAATACTAAAAAACTAATTAAGGCTGCACAAAAGGAAACAGAGAAACACATTGCTAAGGAGAGTAAAACTAATCCCAAACTCTTCTTCAGCTAAGGTATATCAATAGTAAAAGAATCATAAGTGAAAGCGTAGGACCCTTAAAAAATTTTGAGGATAGAATGGTTGTAGATAATGAGGAAAAAGCTAATTTATTAAACAACTTCTTCTCCACGGGATTCACGGTGGATAATGAAATATTAGGTGAAATACTGAGAGACAAAGAAAACCCTATATTAAGGGTCACAAATCTAACCCAAGAAGAGGTGCGAAAATGGGTAAATAAGATTAAAATAGATAAATCTCCAGGTCTGGATGGCATACACCCACGAATACTAAGAGAATTAAGCAATGTAATAGAATCATTTGAACAATTTCAAGTGAAATTTGAGATTCCCCATAAGGATTTTTATAGATACCTGCAGCTGAGAAATGCCATACAGTATCAATTCCCGTTCCCTAGAAGGCAAATTTCTAAATACCCATTGATAGGAGTATTATCAACTCAGGGGCCCACAGGTGTGATATCCTCCCTATATACTTTCCTGTTAAATTCCAGGATTGCATCCACTCAACTAGCTGTAGAAGGTAAATGGAAGCATTTAATCCCCTCTATTACAGACGATCAATGGGATGATGCAATGGAAGCGCATATAGCGGTATCTCCAGCTGCAAACAATAAGTTAATTCAATAGTATATTCTTCATCAATCCTATTTAACCCCAAGTAGACTATATAAATTTGGCAGAAGCACAACTGATGAATGTCATAGGTGTGGGGATGGAGGTGTGGATTTCTGGCATCTCATTTGGAACTGCAGAATTATAAAAAGAAATTGGAATGATGTGATAGCTACTTTGGAACGGATAATTGGAATACCGATTGAATGTTGCCCAGAGCTCTGTATTTTGGGTTAGTGGATGAGGAAAGATAGACTCATTATGATAGAATATTTCTCAGGGAAGTTCTCTTTATGGCCAGAAAGACGATAGCATTGAGATGGATGGGGGGGGAAATCTCCTTCAATTCGGCAGTGGAAAAAGTTAGTGAACGATGTGATTCCATACGAAAATATAATATATAGGCATAGAGGTTGCCTCCAAAAATTTCACAGGATTTGGGAAAAATGGTGTGACTCACCCTTGACACATCTGGCTCCTGATGTTATAACCTCATAAATTTCGCGGTATAACCCCTAAAACACAGCTTCTTCTATGTATGGAAGTGATGTTAAGAATGATCTTAAGAATAAATATCAATTACAGCCTGAATAAATACAGACTCAAACTCTGATAAAGAACCTGTTGGTTTGATGATGCAATGCTTTGTAGAAATATTATACTTTATTTGTAGTGCTTGTTCACTCTATTATTGAAAGTATGCTTCTATATCTACTTTGGATGATAATGATATGATGATCCGTAATTTATACTGCAATGTCATATGCTTGTTGTATTAATCTGTGGAATCTTTCAATAAAAAGAGTTTAAAAAAAAAAGTAATGTAATAGACAAGCCATTATTTCTTATATTTAGAGACTCTATAGCGACGGGGTCTGGTCCCCAGGATTGGCACATAGCAAATGTGGTACCAATATTCAAAAAGGGCTCTAAAAGTGAACCTGGAAATTATAGGCCAGTAAGTCTAACCTCTATTGTTGGTAAAAGATTTTAGAGGTTTCTGAGGGATGTTATTCTGGATTATCTCAATGAGAATAACAGTTTAACTTCATATCAGCATGGGTTTATGAGGAATCGCTCTTGTCAAACCAATCTAATCAGTTTTTATGAAGAGATAAGCTATAGACTGGACCAAGGTGAGTCATTGGACGTAGTATATCTTGATTTTTCCAAAGCCTTTGATACCGTGCCACACAAGAGGTTGGTACACAAAATGAGAATGCTGGGTCTGGGGAAATTGTGTGTAAATGGGTATATTCGCTAATGGGGTCGCTGTGACCAGTGGGGTACCACAGGGGTCGGTTTTGGGACCTATTCTCTTCAACATATTTATTAATGATCTGGTAGAAGGTTTACACCAGGGGTTTCAAACTCGGCAGAGTAAATTGGCTGCACATAAAAGAAAAATTTGAGCTGGGGGGCCGCATTCCTTTCAAACTTAATACACCTCATACACACATGGCTCCGCTCTGTACACCTCGTACACACACGGCTCCTCTCCGTACACCTCGTACACACGTGGCTCCACTCCGTACACCTCGTACACACGCGACTCCTCCCCGTACAGTGCGTACACACGCGGCTCCGCTCCGTACACTTCGTACACCCGCGGCTCCGCTCTGTACATCTTGTACACACGCAGCTCTGCTACGTACACCTCGTACACAAGCGGCTCCGCTCCGTACACCTCGTACACACGCGCCTCCGCTCCGTACACCTCATACACAGGCGGATCCGCTCCGTATACCTCGTACACACGCAGCTCCGCTCCGTACACCTCGTACACACGCGGCTCCGATCCGTACACCTCATACACATGCGGCTCCGCTCCATACACCTCGTATGTACACGGCTCGGCACACACATGGCTCTGCTACATCCACCCTGTAAACCCCTCCTGACCCCACACATAAACTTACCCTCATCCAGCACCATAACAACCAGCACAGACAGCAGCGTCCTGCATACACTGAGGCCCCTGATCATGTGACCCCCTGACTCCTCCCCTCCTGTGACCTCATCCCAGGTCCTGTGCAGTGTGTGCACACAGAACAGCCATCGTGCGCTCCTGAATGCACGCCTTCCCCCTGCCTCAGGGAGTGAGACATGTGGTGCACCACGGGCCGCAGATGCCTGCCTCAGGGGCCGCCTGCGGGCCGTGTGTTTGAGACCTCTGGTTTACACAGTAAAATATCGATATTTGCAGATGATACAAAACTATATAAAGCAGTCAATACAAGAGAAGATAGTATTCTGCTACAGATGAATCTTGATTAGTTGGAAGCTTTGGCCGAAAGGTGGCAGATGTAGTTTAACAATGATAAATGTAAGGTTATACACATGGCAAGAAGGAATCAATATCACCAATACACACTGAATGGGAAACCAATGGGTAAATCTTACATGGAGGACTTGGGGATCCTAGTTAATGATAAACTTACCTGGAGCAGCCAGTGCCACGCAGCGGCTGCCAACACAAACAGGATCATGGGGTGCATTAAAAGAGGTCTGGATACAGATGATGAGAGCAATACTGCCTCTGTACAAATCTCTGGTTAGACCGCACAGGGAGTACTGTGTACAATTTTGGGCACCGGTGCTCAGGAAGGATATAATGGAACTAGTGCGAGTACAAAGGAGGGCAACAAAATTAATAAAGGGGATGGGGGAACTACAATACCCAGACAAATTAGCAAAATTAGGATTATTTAGTCTAGAAAAAAAGACTGAGGGGTAATCTAATAACCATGAATAAATATATAAGGGGACAATACAAATATCTCTCCAAGGATCTGTTTATACCAAGGAATGTGACGGTCACAAGGGGGCATTCTCTGCGTCTGGAGGAGAGAAGGTTTTTCCACCAACATAGAAGAGGATTCTTTACTGTTAGGTGAGAATCTGGAATTCCTTGCCTGAGGAGGTAGTGATTGGGAACTCAGTCGAGGGGTTCAAGAGAGGCCTGGATGTCTTCCTGGAGCGTAACAATATTGTATCTTACATTTATTAGGTTCTTCAGAAGGAGGTGGATCTGGGGATTTATTCTGATGGAATATAGGCTGAATTGGATGGACAAATGTCTTTTTTTGTCCTTGCTAACTAATGTTACTATGTTACTATGAGACAGCTGCAACCAATGTCACGTCAACTACCGAAAACAACAGTACCGACACTGCTGGAATGGTGGCGTGCTGGAGGTGAGTATACAATGAGTTTATATTCAGTGCGGCACAGAGTTCATTAAGCAAGGTTTGTCCCCTTTAACAATGGACACATAATAAGAGAGGAGACAAAGTAAAAATGGACAGCGCTGTATAGAAAAGGTTTGTCCGTTATTGGATGCCATTACTACATCGCGATTTCTCTCGTTACGTATATCGATGTCCCTTATTACATAGGGTACTTGTATCTTATACAGTCATGGTTGAAAGTGTTGACACACTTGAAATTGTCCCAGAAAATTATTGCAATTACACGTTTTGCTATACACATGTTTATTTCCTTTGAGTGTACTGGAACAACACAAAAAAAAACGAGAAAAAGGCATATTCAACATCATTTCACAAAACTTCAAAAACAGACCTGACAAAATTGTTGGTACCTTTCCAAAATTGTGACTAATCAACTTTGTTTGATGCCTGTGATGCTCGTTCAATCTCACCTTTGGCAAGTAACAGGTATGGGCAATATGAAACCTGAAACCAGATAAAAAGGGGAGGAGTTTACTTAGTTTTTGCAGAAAACAGAAAGAGGAGAAGATATCCGTGTGAGGACTTAAGCCTAGAAATTGTTGAACAATATCAACAAACTCAAGGTTACAAGTCCATCTCTAGAGATCTTGATGTTTCTTTGTCGACAGTGCACAACATAATTAGGAAGTTTACAACCTATGGCTAATCTCTCTGGACGTGGACGGCAAAGAAAACTTGATGAAAGGTTGCAATGCAGGATAGTCCAGATGGGGAATAAGCAGCCCCAATCAAATTTCAAAGAAACTCAAGCTGTCCTGTAGCCTCAGGGTGCATCAGTGTCAGCGCTATCAATCCATGGACATTTGAATTAAATGAAATACTATGGCAGAATACTCAGGAGGACCCCACTCTTGACAAAGAAACATAAAAAAGCTAGACTGCAGTTTGCTAAAATGTATATAAGTAAGCCAAAAATCCTTCTGGGAAAGCATCTTGTGGACAGATGAGACCAATATAGAGCTTTTTGGTTTACTGAGAATGGAATGAGGCCCACAAAGAAAAGAACACAGTACCTACAGTCAAATATGCTGGAGGTTCAAAGATGTTTTAGGATTGCATTACTGTCTTTGGCACTGGGTGCCTTGACTGTGTGCAAGGCATCATGAAATCTAAAGATTACCAAAAGGATTTTGGGTCGCAATGTAGTGTCCAGTATCAGAAAGCGGAGTTTACTTCAAGAAGTACTCAGAAAAAGATGGAAACAGAGCACTGGAGAATTCTGAAGTGGCCAACAATTAGTCAGGATCTAAATCCCATTGAACACCTGTGGAGAGATTTTAAAATTGCTGTTGGAAGGCAGACACCCTTCAAACATGAGAAACCTGGAGAAGTTTGAAAAAGAAGAGTGGTCCAAAATTTCAGTTAAGAGGTGTAAGAGGTGTGTTGATGGTTATAGGAATCAACTGATTGCAGTTATTTATTCCAAAAAGTGTACAACCAAATATTAAGCTGAGGCTGCCAACAATTTGAGATAGAAGTAAGAACTGGTGTGACAAGAATGCATGAGAAGAAAATACACCTTTGGACCAGTGACATCACAAGTTAGATTTCACCCATGAGATTTTTTTGTAGAAAGTGCCAAAATTTGCAGCTCAGCAAGAGTACCCTTTGCTGTTGGTATTTACATAATATTTCAATGGTGGAAGAATCGTTAGGCTGTGTGCACACGCTGCGGAATCCGCTGCGGATTAATCCGCACGGATTTTGCAAAAACCGCAGATAATCCGCAGGTCCAAAGACCTGCGGATTATCTGCGGTTTTGCCTGCGGTTTGGTCCTGCGGATTCACTATCTCCACAATGGTGGAGATAGGAACCCGCAGCGGTTTCCGCAGAAAGAATTGACATGCAATTCTTTCTGCGGATTCAAAACCGCAGCAAATCCGCGCGGTTTTTTCCGCAGCGTCGGCACAGCGTTTTTTTTTTTCCCATTCAAATGAATGGTACTGTACACCGCAGCTAAAACTGCTGCGTGTCCACAGCGGCCAAAACCGCTGCGGAAACGCAGCGGAATCCGCAGCGTGTGCACACAGCCTCTGAAGTAACTGCTGGTTATCATTGGACATGGCCAAAATTGTAGTTGCAGTTCCCATTATGGATCAGAAGAAATAGTCTGCAGCCGAAGATCATGGAAGAATTTAATTTTGCAATATAGATGACCAACACAGTTACATTCAGTCCAGAAGGGGCTGTTTCAAAATAAAGAGTAATTTATGAGTTCTGTCAGCTGTACACATAAGAAAATCACACAATACATTCTGCAATTACCAGTGAAAAGAAAACATAAGCCATATATAAAAGGAGAGTGGACAGATTTTTTGAGGTGAGCTAATATGGGTGTATAACAACTCAGTACTGTCCAAGAGGGACAATACTAAACACTGTAAGAAATGTCTGGTATGGAACCTCATATTTTAGGGTATGTGCACACGGTGCGTATTCTGCTGTGGAATTTTCCACGCAGATTTTGCTAAATCCGCAGGTAAAATGACCTGCGCTTTACCTGCGTATTTAGTGCATATTTACTGCGGATTTTCTGCAGTTTTTGTGCGGCTTTCCGCTGCAGTTTTACACCTGCGGATTTCTATAATGGAGCAGGTGTAAAACCACTGCAGAACTGCACAAAAGAAGTGACATGCTGCAGTTTTAAATCTGCAGCAAATCTGCGCGGAAAAATCCGCAGCATGTGCACAGCGGTTTTTGTTTTACATAGCCTTAAATGCTACTGTACATCACTTGCAGTTCTGCTGCAGATCTGCAGGGCCATATCCGCTGCGGAACTGCAGCAGAATCCACACAGTGTGCACATACCCTTAGACCTTGCTGTAACTGCTGCTGTAATTGGGAGGTTGAGGCATAGTGAGCAACATGGCTGTGAGGGGTCCAAAAAGCTGCAATGGAGGTGATAACCAGACTGCTATAAAGTAATAAGCATTTGCTGTTGTTCAAGATAAAACTCGGATGAGAAATCTCAAGGCCCATTTGAACTATTTACTGAGAAAAGAAAAAAAAAGTTTTGGTGCCATGTTAGCCAGCTGAAAAAAGATTGATTGCGCTCAATAGAAGAAAAAAAATAATTTGTAGCTAGGATACCTTTTTTGCTAGTCCTCAACTGAACTATAATTCAGACGCACCAGAATCATTAAGAGGCATGCGTCTGATCTGACTCCCACATGCCTTGTCATCAAGACCAGTGCAAAAAATGCTGGTCTAGATATATCAGGGCCAAAGAGTGCATACTGCACAGCATTCACTATCTAAAGTAGCTTATGAGCAAAGTACGAGGGGCATTCATTAAAGATTTCACCCTGACCCACTTCTATTTATCACAGGACGATGAAACTGCACGAGTAATGATATATAAGTCTCTATAGGTTACGTGCCAATTTGCAACTCAGAACTGATAACGGTCTTGATTTTACAGGTGCTGAAGTGGTGTGAAATTTGATAACGGACCCAGTGAATTTCAGAGCAGTCATCAAGTTCCTTTACTTGAAAGGCCGCACACCAAAAGAGATGGTCGATGAGATGAAAGAGTTTTATGGTGATGATTCCCCATCGTATGATGTAGTCAAGAACTGGCATCGTCAATTGAAATGTGTTCAGACTTTTGTGCAAACAGCTCCAATTCCAGGGCGACCCTACTCTGCTATTGGTGAACACACCATCCAGCAAGTGGAGGTCGCCATATTGGAAAATCGCCATGTAACTATTCCCCACCTTGCCAAAAATGTCAAGATTAGTGTGGAGTCCATGGAAAAAATAATCCAAGACCATCTTCACATGCATAAGGTATCCGCTTGCTGGGTTCCCTGGCTGCTCACACCTTTCCAGAAGCAGGAACAAGTCAAGTGCTCTCAGGCTCTACTGACGATGTGCCATAGAAACCAGGAGGACTTTTTCAACAGACTGAACACACAGGATGAAAGCTGGGTCCATCACTATTATCCTGAGAATAAAGTCCAGTTGATTCAATAGAAGCATCATGACTCACCGCCACCAAAGAAGGCACATGCCCAACCCTAAGCAGGCAAGGTCATGCTCACAGTATTTTGGGACCAGCATGGAGTAGTACTGATGGATTTAATAGCAAAGGGTATCATGATCACTGGGGCATACTATGCTTCACTGCTACAGAAATTGTGGGAGGCCATCAAAGCCAAGAGACGTGGCATGTTCACCAAAGGTGTCCGCCTTCTGCAAAACAATGCACCAATTCACAACTCACATGTTGTCCAAATGTAAGCATGTTCCTGTGACTTTGAAATTCTACCGCATCCCCCTTATTCACCAGACCTCGCACCATCGGCTTTCACCTCTTTCCAACAATGAAGTTATTTTTTAATGGGCAAGCATTTTCCAGATGATGATATTCTGATTTCCGAAGTCACAATGAGTCTTTTGGAGCAACCTGTCGACTTCTATAAGCGAGGTGTCCCTAGGTGGCACCTATGTAGAGAAGGACTAATAACTGTGCCAAGTTTCATTGCTCTCAGTCCACAGGAAGTGGGTCACTGAAAATCTTTAATGAACGCCCCTATTATCAGACCTTATAGGTCTTTTTCTGTGGTAACATATGTATAGAAAACCTGGACGATAAAGAAACAAGACAGAAGAATCAACGTCTTTGAATTGGGGTGTTGAGGAAGGATGCCATCAATACTATGGATGGCGAGAAGAACAAACAAATCAATTTAGGAACAAATCAAGCCAGACATGTCACTCGAAGCAAGTATCACCAAGCTACAACTTGCCTATTTTGGACACATCATATGAAGACAGCAATCACTGGAGAGGGACATCATCATTTGAAGAGTAGAAGAAACATCCATTAAGTCGCCATGGCTCAAGATCGAGCTAAAGGCTGTTAGTAATAATAATCACACTATGGCCTTGTTCACACATTCAGTATTTGATCAGTATTTTACATCAGTATTTGCAAGACAAATCCAGAAGTGGAACAGTCAGAGGAAATAATGGAAGCACGTCACCACTTCTGTATTTATCACCCACTACTGGTTTTGGCTTACAAATACTGATGTAAAATACTGAACGTGTGATTGTGACCTTTCACAAATGTAAGGGTTAATAAATACTTGTCCAATAGCTATAAAATATAAACTGAATTTGAACTAAGGGAAAATTTACACTTTGTTAATAAATTTAATGCTCTTATTTGTTTCATAATACTAGCAACTGTGGCAATAACCGTTCCCCCCACCACCACCTGTAAAATTACACCCTATTATTGCTATTATGTTTGGGTTGATCTCCTAATATGGACTGCAGTGGTACATAGAGAGTTAAAAAGACCCAGTCTACACCAAGTCCAAAAAGGGGAACTGGGAGGGGGAAGGTCTGGCCTGTGCTTCTCAGCATGGCCTGTGTACACTTACCATGACCTCTGACCCCCTGTCAATGTGTCCATCCATGTGAAATAATAGAGATGGGCCCCATTCAGAAGACAGGCAAGGGGGAAATTGTCTGTTACTGGAGGTGGGGCTGGAAAGTTCACTGAAACTTTTTTTTACAGGCATGGCCTGACATCCAATGTACTACACCATGTCAGGTTTCATCATGTGACCAGAGATTTCTGGCGGATGAGAAACATAATGTAATCTCTGAACAGCTTAGCTAACAAAACCAGCTAAATGTGAAAAGATTGTATTAAAAAGACTAGCGCAATATGTTTAAATTAACCTGTGCACCCCTGAATAAAATGATTAATCACAATAATGTAAATCACTTTATATGTACTGGAAATCCACAACTAGCCAAAACATAACCCTGCAAAAGGCCTGTAATTACTGTTACCGTTCCTGGGCTTAAAACCACACGACCTTACTGTTCATCACATTGTCAGTACACCAGGTGCATGCAGCTAAGTTTCCAGAAGAAAGGTGATTAGTTTTGCTACATAAGTTAATCTGCTTACAAACACATTGGTTGTTCTGCATTTTACATTACATTGTATTACATCCATGGAATGTGAAATGGTGCACAGGACAACATACCCATTTCTCCCCAATAGAAACTAGTGTATAAAATATGGCACTGCGTGGAAATGAATTAGTTGTCAACCATACATTGCATAGAACACAGAACATGTACTGATTTCTTTAGGTACAAGTCTGTGTACAAATGCACTGCACATTCCATATGGAATGACTTTACATGTACTAAGCTGTATACAATGTAAGTTAGAGGGTTAAAAATGCATTTGAGCAGACCCTTTTGAAACTGACAACAACCAATCCTGTATATCAAATATGATACCACTATACCTCTAAATTAATAAGTACACCTAAACTAAATAAAACTCCAGGTCAGAAACCCTAACTAATAAGACACCAGACCCGACATTAAAGAAATCAAAGTTTTATCCTCTTAATATATTGCAGTCATCATACTATACAGAACTGTGTACTTACAATTGCTCCTTTTGCCTATTTGCCCCTATACGATATGTAAGGTGCAGATATCTGTATTGTGCACAGACCCTTGCCCATACTGGGCACAGTGATCCCTGGTATTTTTGTGTTGGGGCAGCTTTCTACTATAGGTGTATGGACCTGTGCCAGAATATTACCGATCAGTAGCAGCCTAGGGTGGTGGAAGCAGACTGGGGAAATCTGGGGGTTTCCATGGTCTCTGCATGTTTATGATGAGCAAGATGAGGATAAGTTGACCACAGAGGATTCTGACGCTGACTTGACACACTCCAGTATGGCCACTTTGATGCTAGAGGCTCTTTTCTCTATTTGTTTGCTGAGGCACCAAGACACGTGACACATGTATACTATGGTCCATCCCTGTGCAATTGTGTTCTGGCATCACTCTTGCCTCACATTATTTGTACATATCATGCATAAATAAATAAATAATAAAGTGCAGAGCTGTATTCATAATTCTACTACTTCTTATTGGAAACAGACTACACGAGATCATGTAGCAACTATAATGCAGTGAGACACTTGAGTTTTCATACATCAGATTACTCAACAGAAGGGCTTCTAAAACATTTCGTAGTGAGGCCACCCCATACAGACCAAGGTGAAACTTAGGCATCACTAGGCAGACCCAGGAGATGCCCAAGCTTTACAATCCGGTGTGAATGTCCGTGCCAAAATAAAAAATATTGCTTAATCCATATTGTTTTCAAAATTTTTTGTAATGTTAACCTAAGTAGAAAAAATTAATAAATGATATCGCTAAATGAGGGATTGCTACAGCCAGAGAAAACACCACGCAGCTTATTACTACTTGTGAAAAACACCTCCCCAGAAGAACTAGGGGCGCCTCTCAGAATGAGAAGTACTACTCGGCAGCGTGTGGAGAGAATACTATACTTACCAGAATGCAAATCATTAGGCTAAAGTTATTCTAACAATTTTCAACCATTTTTATAAAGACTTCATACTTCCCTGCAGTCACTTAATCATGATGGGAAACAGCTGTTTCACTCATAATGGCCGCTCAATCTTCAGGTGACTTAAGTGACTGTAGATACTTGACTTATCTCAGAGATGCAGCGGCAAAAAGCTGCTGCGGTTTAGAGTGTGAACGCAGCCTAATAGAGAACACAGAAATTAACATAAAACAATGATTCCCAATCTCAGCCGATAGGCTTCTGGGAAAAGGGACTAGAGAAAATGAGACCTCTGACTATTTGGAATGAACATTTCCTGCTGCCAGTGTAAATTATACAGAAGCAATACATTTATTTTCCCTGCAATGTCCTATACATCACTGCTGCCTAAGAGGGGCTCCCTATGAATACAGGACTTTACATTGTGCAGACACTCCTGTCATATAAATCCTACCAAGTTTTGAGTCCTGTTTATATCTTCCTACTATAGTCCTAACATAGTCCTAATAAGGCAGCGAAAGAACCTGAAATGTCAGACAGGGCCCAGACACATTTTCTCGTATGTAGCTATACTGCACTTTAGTTATTGCCACAGTCTAAAATGAAAACAAAGAAGGGGAGAGGGCGCACTACCATATGCAGTAAAAAAAAGATGCAATGTAATGATGGGGGGGCGATAATAACCATGAACTGCAGAGGAGAAAGACCAACCAAAAAATGGTGTGCACATCCACAGAATGACTAAAAATAGAAATCTTTATTTAGACTCCTGAGACACAGCAAACATTAAAACCACTTAAAAAAAGGTATAAGAACATGGCAAATAAACCACATCCCTGAAGGTGGAATAATGAGGGACATAATAAACAAGGAACCAGATGGAACAAGCAATGAGAGGCCCATATGCTATAAATAAGCCGCAAAATATCCACAATATAACATGCAAAGCGAGACCTACACATTCACAAATGGGGCATGATGAAGATTAGAGAACATGGAAACAACAAGTATAATGAATAGACTGAAACATCACGCTCCCAATAATATTAACCCCAAATTTGCAGCACATGCTCTGGTCATACGTGAGATGTGATGTGAACAGTGGATTTAAATCCAGACCACATGGCGTGTGTATCTCTCCAGGTCTGAAGGCCTGGTTAGGTTTAGATGGTAAGAAATCTTCCCCTGACGAAGCTGCTTGCAGCAGCGATACGCGTGGGGCTTTCCCCACATCCCTTTCTCACTGGGACTTTATACTTATTTTGGCTTTATACATGAGACTCTCTTGAACTGTCCAGGCGGCCGCAACATCACTATACAGCCAGCTACCATTCCATTTTGCTGCACCCTGAGATTATACACCACAGGTTGTATACATCATATAGTTTTGGGATTTCTTACATCTACATATACATCTAACCAGACCTTCAGACCTGGAGAGATACACACGCCTTGTAATTATACTTGTTGTTTCCATGTTCTCTAATCTTCATCATGCCCCATTTGTGAATGTGTATGTCTCGCTTTGCATGTTATATTGTGGCTATTTTGCGGCTTATTTATAGCATATGTGCCTCTCATTGCTTCGTCCATCTGGTTCCTTGTTTATTATGTCCCTCATTATTTCACCTTCAGGGATGTGGTTTATTTGCCATGTTCTTATACATTTTTTTAAGTGGTTTTAATGTTTGCTGTGTCTCAGGGGTCTAAATAAAGATTTCTATTTTTAGTCATTCTGTGGATGTGCACACTATTTTTTGGATGGTCTTTCTCCTCCCCAGTTCAAAACCTAAAATGAAACATACTGATATTCTTTCGCCGATAAGGAGGGATGTTAACGTTAGTATCAATTTTAAATGCATCAGGGTATACATAGTTATATTACTACTAGCTGAAGAGCCCGGCGCTGCCCGGGCATAGTAACTAACTGTGGTTAGTTATAGCAAATTATAATTATCCTCCATCCCATAGTCCCGTGCCCATATACCCATCATACATATCCACGATCCCATAGGCCCATGCCCATATACCCATCATACATATCCTCCATCCCATAGTCGAGTGCCCATATACCCATCACACATCCTCCATCCCATAGTCCCATGCCCATATACCCATCATACATATTCTCCATCCCATAGTCCCATGCCCATATACCCATCATACATATTCGCCATCCCAAAGTCGAGTGCCCATATACCCATCACACATCCTTCGTCTCATAGTCCCATGCCCATATACCCATCATACATATCCTCCATCCGATAGTCCCGTGCCCATATACCGTCATACATATCCGCCATCCCATAGTCCCGTGCCCATATACCCATCATACATATCCTCCATCCCATAGTCCAGTGCCCATATACCCGTCATACATATCCTCCATCCCATAGTCCAGTGCCCATATACCCATCACACATCCTCCATCCCATAGTCCCGTGCCCATATACCCGTCATACATATCCTCCTCCCATAGTCCAGTGCCCATATACCCATCACACATCCTCCATCCCATAGTCAACCATTATGACATCATGAGCGGCGGGGCTTGCAGCCTATGATGACATCAGCGTCGCCATGGCAACCATTATGACATCATAATGAGGGGCGGGGCTTGATACACACACACTTTTTCCCCATTATGTAGATAGGGGCAAAATTGTTTGGTGAATTGGAACGCACGGGGTTAAAATTTCGCCTCACACCATAGCCTAGGACACTCTCGGGGTCCAGACGTGTGAAGGTGCCAAATTTTGTGGCTGTAGCTGCGACGGTGCGGATGCCAATCCCAGACATACACATACACACATACATGCATACACACACTTGAGCTTTATATATTAGATTATTATAACGTTCAAACAAACCTTAATTGAATGTGATTATGTAGCAGTGTACTAAAATATCTGGAAAAATGCACATGAAACCCACCCTACATTCTGATCCGCACGCTTTATAGTTTTGAATAAGAGTTCTGAAATTCTGTGCTTTTAGGATATGTGCACATGACGTATATTTTCAGACAGATGTAAAAATTTGACTTGCTGTGCGCATGTTGTCTTTTTTCACTTCTCTTTAGTGTTGAGCGATACCTTCCGATATTGGGAAATATCGGATCGGATTGGATAGGACCGATACCCCAAAAATATCGGGTATCGCCGATTCCGATACCGGAAACCCATGCAAGTCAATGGGGGACAAATATCGGAATGAAAATAAACCCTTTCTTTACTTGCACATCCAGTTCGGGAGGGGGGAAGAGTGTGGGCAGTGCGTGGGCGGACACTGTGCGTGTCTGTGTGTGCGGGCGGGGTCTGTACGGGCCTCTCGGGGGTCTGTGCAGGCCTGCCAGGGGTCTGTGCGGGCCTGCCGGGGGTCTGTGCAGGCTGCTGGGGGTCTGTGCGGTGCTGCCGGGGGTCTGTGCGGGCCTGCGCGGGCTGCCGGGGGTCTGTGCGGGCCTGCCGGGGGTCTGTGAGGGCCTGCCGGGGGTCTATACGGGCCTGCCGGGGGTCTGTGCGGGCTGCCAGGGGTCTGTGCGGGCCTGCCGGGGGTTGTGTGTGTGTGCAGGCATCGTCCGATGGGACTACAAGTCCCATCGGGCTATGCCTGCTACAATGACAGTGATTGACACATTAGCCAATGATGGGACAGTAGTAGTTCCATCATCCGGCTAATTTGTTGAATGTAAAAAAAAACAAACAAAAAAAAACATACATACTACATATATACTACATTCATACAACATACATACTACATAATACATACTACATATATACTGCATACATACTACATATACAGTATACAACATACATACATACTACATCATATATACTACATTCATACATACTGCATACTACATACATACTACATATATACTACATTCATACAACATACATACATACTACATACATACTACATTCATACAACATACATACATGTATACTACATATATACTACATTCATACAACATACATTCATACTACATATATACTACATTCATACAACATACATACTACATATATACTACGTTCATACAACATACATAAGTACATACTACATATATACTACATTCATACAACATACATACATACTACATTCATACAACATACATACATACTACATATATACTACATTCATACAACATACATACATACATAGTACATACCACATACATACTAGACATACAACATACATAAAACATGCTACAGACATACAACATACATACTACATAGTACATACAATACATTCATACATTCATACAATACATACATATAGACATACAGTACATATAACATAGAGTACATACTCACCATCACTTGTTACTTTGATGCCGGAAGCCAGTGTCATCTGTAAAAAATATTAAAATAACAAACAAACAATATACTCCCTGATCCGCAGAAATCCACGAGTGTCCCATGACGATCTCCCGTGGAGAACAGCAGCATCAGCTGATGCGACCGCTCTCTAGGGGCACCAGGAATACAATGACGGGAGGTAGGTATCCTTCCGCACTGTATTCCTCCGCCACTGTAAAAAAATAGTCCCTAGTCTCACTTTTGGCATTGCTGTGTGACAAAGTTCCCACACAGCTTTTGCCATAAAGTGAGACCAGTGAACTATAGTAACTCTCAGTGATGCACTGCAGGAGATCGTCGTTTGTTATTTTAATATTTTTTACACTGAGATGACACTGGCTTCGGGGATCAAAGTGACAAGTGATGGTGAGTATGTACTCTATGTTATATGTACTGTATGTCTATATGTATGTATTATATGAATGTATTGTATGCAGTATGTATGTAGCATGTTGAATGTATGTTGTATGTATGTAGTAAGTATGTATGTATGTTGTATGAATGTAGTATGTATGTATGCTGTATGAATGTTGTATATATGTAGTATGTATGTATGTTGTATGAATGTAGTATATATGTAGTATGTATGTAGTATGTATGTATGTTGTATGAATGTAGTATGTATGTAGTATGCTGTATGAATGTAGTATATATGTAGTATGTATTATGTAGTATGTATGTATGTTGTATGAATGTAGTATATATGTTGTATGTATGTATGTATGTTGTATGTATGTATGTTGTATGAATGTAGTATATATGTAGTATGTATGTAGTATGTATGTAGTATGTATGTTGTTTTTTTTACATTCAACACATTAGCCAGATGATGGGACTACTACTACTGTCCCATCATTGGCTAATGTGTCAATCATTGTCATTGTAGCAGGCATAGCCCGATGGGACTTGTAGTCCCATCCGATGCCTGCACACACACACACAACCCCCGGCAGGCCCGCACAGACCCATACAGACCCCCTGGCAGCTCGCACAAACCCCCAGCAGGCCCGTACAGACCCCCGGCAGGCCCGCACACACCCCCGGCAGCCCGCACAGACCCCCGGCAGGCCCGTACAGACCCCCGGCAGGCCCGTATAGACCCCCGGCAGGCCCGCACAGACCCCCGGCAGGCCCGCACAGACCGCGCATCATGATGACATCATTTCAGCAGCCAATCACAGCTATGCCATTAGTTAACATGGCTAACACAACTGGCTCATTGCATTATGGGAACTTCCGATTCTGGTATTCGATATTGTAAAAATATCGGTACTCGGTATCGGAACTCCGATACAGCGAATATCGGCCGATACCCGATATTTGCAGTATCGGAATGCTCAACACTACTTCTCTTAACTATTGCAGGATTTGAAAGCTATGAAGAAGCTACAAGAAGTGAACTGAACATCCGCTTGGAAGCCGACACTACTCTATGGCTGGGGTCACACTTGCGAGTGCAACACGAGAAACTCGCGCATCAATACTGCCGCCGGCACTCTGATCGGTCGCTGTAGAGAACAAGAGATTGATAAATCAGACACATATGTATCGCTAGTCAACCAGATCACAAAAATGAAGAAAACAAGAAACACTTTTAAATGATCCTAAGTGATCTTTGTATGTATCTATGTAAGAACTGCAATGCATATTAGTATTGATAATACTCCACATTAATTCTGTTGTGGCTACCAGCACCATAACATAGGCGAGTAACTAAAAGACATGTAGTATCTTTTGACAAACGGCTCCTCTGATAACACGTGTCACTCGTCAGTTTCTGTGTTTGCCCTAAACTAGAAAGTTTGCATCTGTCAGGAAGTGGAGACTCATCCTAGTCTGACCCCTGTGTAATCCTCCTTTTGTGCAATGTCAAAATGCAGGAGGCCTAGGCAGCCCTTTTATGTCAGTTACCTATCATAGACTGACTTTGCTATGCTTCACTTTTTACTGCCATTCTATTCGCTTTATATAATAGGTTTCTATTGAGCAGCCAACTATAGACGACAACCTCTCGTAGTGTAGAGGCTCACTTTAGGCCGGTCTCACACGTCCAGATAATTTCCGGTACCGGAAAAAACGGTACCGGAGCTATCCGTGTGTCCATGTGGATATATGGTACCACTGTATGGCACACGTGTGGCAAACGTGTGCTGCATCAGGACCACACGGATGGCTGCCGGGAAGAAGCGCTACAGTAAGTGCTGTTCCCCTGCGGCTGGTGCTGAACGCGGCGCTAATGCGACCGCTCTGACTGTAAACTACTGGGAAATGAATGCAAGCAGAGCCAGACTCAGTGATGACAAGTGTCAGTGTTAGGCCAGGTCTAATTGGCTGCATGACAAAATGGGCACTTATCTGTATTCATAACCTCTGGTGGCTGGGACCGAGAAGTAGTTATTTCCATCTTGGCCAATAAAGGGCAGGCTGGGAATAATTTCATCAGCATATTTTTCATGTTTAAACTGTAGTAAGCATCATGTAGACCTTCAAAAACTAAACAAGAATATGTATTTATTATCTTTATTCTCACCTTCTATACCCTGCTGCAATCCTGCTACCATAACACGTGCTGAAGCCCTAAGTAGTCCGCTCAGTGTAATGCATGTGCCGCCTAGTCCTCCACATGCAAATTTACCACTCCGATCAGCCCAGACACTTTCAACCAAACAATGTCTGCCATCAATGTCGTCATTAAGCCTGAGACCGAGCAGCACAAATATGAAAATCCATTAGGGCTCGTGCAGGTGACCACATTATTGGTCCGAGTGGGATCCGATAAAACACTGCAACACACCTGAAGCATTGTTAGCCAATTTTTTTCCATCGTCACAGTCTGTCAGAGGAAAAATAATCACTGCATGTCTGAGTTTGATCAGATATTCAGATCACACTTGGCCAAGCAAGTCAATGAGTCCATGGAAATTATCGGACTGCATTCGGATGCCATCTGAGTGCAGTCCGATTCCTGGGCATTGACACAATGGAGATAAAGAAATTTTGTTCTCCATCTTCTCCTGAGTGAATTGGATCACACTAAGTTAACACTCAGATCAAACTCGGATCAGAATTTGATGAATGTGTAATTTGCACAATCGGCCCGATTCTCTCGGGTAAGAGAATCTTCGGCTGTCTGCACCAGCCCTTATGAAGGGCTCGGTCAAAATTTACCGATGATTGGCATAATGTGTTTAGATCCTTTACTGGCAAATTGTGGGGACTTGCAGGTGATAATAATTATATCACTCTACTCCGCATCACGTAGGTATAACATGGTTAGCTTAGTTTGTGCACCTAATAGCTGCTGACACAATCCCTTTGAAGGGGATCGGTCATGAAACTAGTGGCATAGTTGTGTAGCAGCCTTATGTTCGAGCACTGTGTGATTAAGTTTGAAGCCATATGCAAACTTGCCCGGAAATGCACTGGTTACGTTTCAGTAGATAGTTCATTAACACTCCCCCAAAGCACTCCCACGCTCATTTGCATGTGGCTTTAAAGCTCAATTTCCTGGGATTAGTACATCGGAATAAATGTATAATTTTTATTGTTGAACCTATACAGCCATACTACCAGATTCAATAGCACATTCATCCTGGAAGCCTCCCTTGAAAAAAATGTGAAAAACATATGAAATGTTGAAGTGTGAATGAGGCGTCGAGCTGACAAAATAGCAACTATGCAGAGGCAAACACGTGCAGAGCCATGATTTTATTATTCTGGGAAAAGTAATTACTGCTGACTTCCAATGTGTCAAGCAACAATAACAGCAGCATATTTTAGTTTCCTGTACGAATGAATGTAACTAGACAGGGAATGTGTTTTCTGCAGTAATACCAACATTTCCAGTGGATTCGGTTTCTTGGACGGCATCCACGCAGTTCACTCCACGAGACAGGTGTAACAGCATTCTGCTTGCAAGATTAAGGCCACGTTCACACGTTCAGTATTCTACATCCGTATTTGTAAGCCAAAACCTGGAGTGGAACAATCAGAGAGTAAGTATAATAGAGACACGTCACCACTTCTGGATTTATCACCCACTCCTGGTTTTGGCTTACAAATACTGATTTGAAATACTGACCAATACTGAACGTGTGCACGTAGAATCATAGAGTTGCAAGGGACCTCCAGGGCCATCTGGTCCAACCCCCTGCTCAAAGCAGGATTCGCTAAATCATCCCAGTCAGATGTCTGTCCAGCCTCTGTTTGAAGACTTCCATTGAAGGAGAACTCACAACTTCTCTTGGCAGCCTGTTCCACTCATTGATCACTCTAACTGTCAAAAAGTTTTTTCTAATATCTAATCTGTGTCTCCTCCCATTCAGTTTCATCCCATTGCTTCTAGTCTTTCCTTGTGCAAATGAGAATAACGATAATCCTTCTACAATGTGACAGCCCTTTAGATATTTGTAGACAGCTATTAAGTCTCCTCTCAGTCTTCTCTTTTGCAAACTAAACATTCCCAAATCCTGCAACTTTTCCACATAAGACAGGGTTTGCAGACCGGTCACCATTCTGGTCGCTCTTTTCTGAACTTGCTCCAGTTTGTTGATGTCTTTTTTAAAATGTGGTGCCCAAAACTGGACACAATATTCCAGATGAGGTCTGACCAAAGAGGAGTAGAGGGAAATAATGACTTCACGTGATCTAGACTGTATGCTTCTGTTAATACATCCTAGAATTGCATTTGCCTTTTTTGCTGCTGCATCACACTGTTGACTCATATTCAGTCTGTGATCTGTTAGTATACCCAAGTCTTTTTCACATGTGCTGTTGCTTAGCCCTATTCCTCCCATTCTGTATATGTTTTTTTCATTTTTATTGCCCAGATGTAGTACTTTGCATTTTTCCCTGTTAAAAACCATTCTGTTAGTTGCTGCCCACTGCTCCAGTTTATTTATGTCTTTTTGAATCCTCTCTCTCTCTTCTCTAGTATTAGCTATCCCACCTAGCTTTGTGTCATCAGCAAATTTAATCAGTTTACCCTCAATTCCTTCATCTAAACCGTTGATAAAGATGTTGAATAATACAGGGCCCAGGACAGAGCCCTGTGGTACCCCACTTGAGACATTCTTCCAACTGGATGTGCAGCCATTTACGACCACTCTTTGGGTCCGATCACTAAGCCAGTTATGAATCCACCTAACAGTTGTCTTGTCCATTCCATACTTAGTCATTTTTTCAATAAGGATTGTATGAGATACTTTGTCAAATGCTTTGCTGAAGTCAAGATATACTATATTTACAGCATTTCCTTCATCCACCCAATCAGTGATTCCATCATAGAAGGAAATTAAGTTAGTCTGACATGACTTATTAGTTACAAACCCATGCTGACTCTGTTTAATCACTTCATTCTTATCTAGGTACTGACATACATGTTGTTTAATAATTTGTTCAAAGATCTTTCCTGGTATAGAAGTCAGGCTCACCGGCCTATAGTTGCCTGGGTCCACCTTCTTCCCCTTTTTGAAGATAGGAACAACATTTGCTCTTCTCCAGTCTTCTGGGACTTCTCCTGTTCTCCAAGAATTTTCAAAGATTATGGAGAGGGGTTCAAAAATTTCTTCTGCTATCTCCTTCAGTACTCTGGGGTGTAATTCATCTGGACCTGGAGACTTGAATTCATTTAGGTTAGCTAAGTGTTTCCTCACTATCTTTCTGTTTATAGATATCCTGGATTCTTCTATTCCCTTAATAGGACAGTGAAGAACAGCTGAGGTTACATTTCCTTTCTGAGAGAAAACAGATGCAAAATAGGAATTTAAAAGTTCGGCCTTCTCAACATCCTGTCTTACCATTTCATCATTTTCATCCTGT